>NC_137797.1:76619214-79019214 GCF_963383645.1 Muscardinus avellanarius
GAGAGAACAATAAGAGAGAAAGGGGGAGAGAAAGAAAGAGAGAGAAAAAGACAAACAGACAGACCCAATACACACACACTGGGAATTTCACCCAAAAATGTTCTACCTCAGAGTTACAACCCCAGCTCTATTTAATTTTTTTTTTTTTTAATAAGGTCTCACTAAGTTGCTGAGGGCCTTGCAAAATCCTGAGGCTGGTCTTAAGCCTACTGTTCCAGCCTCCCAAATACTAGGATGATAGGCATGTGCCACTATGCCTCATGTTTGGAAAAATACAGAGGAGTGGTAGAGCTGGGTCATATGGTGGCTCTATTTCTAGTCCATTTCCATACCAAAGTTTATAGTGGCTGTACTAATTTACCATCCCACCAACAGTGTATAAGCTTTCCTTTTACCCACATCCATTTATCTATTTCCATTCTTAAATGTAAATATTAATTTATTTACTTTGCTCTTTTTTGTGTGGTACTGGGGTTCCTGGAAGCCCTTCTACCTCCAGGCTACACTCCCAGACCTATTTTATATTTTTGTTTGGAAACAGGGTCTCTTAAGCCAGCGAGGCTGGCTTCAAATCTGCGCAATCCTCCTGTCTCCGCCTCCCAAGCGCGGGGATTACAAAGTGTGCCACCACATCTGGCCTACACTTTGCTCTTATTTATTCTGAAAGAGTGAATAAGTATCTGGCAACACCTTGTTGATTTTTGTGTGAGTGTGTGTTAAAACTGGGGAGTGAATCCAGGGGCATTCTCTAAGCTAGATTCCAGGGTCTATTTTAAACTTTGAAAGAGGGTCTCATTAAGTTTCTGAGCACCTCACTAAATTCTTGAGACTGGCCTTGAACTTGTGATCCTCCTATCTCAGCCTTCCTGGTATTACTGGTGTGTAACACCACACCTGGATCCTTACAAATATTTATATGTAATGTTCTCAGGTTCATTAAATCATAAGAATTAAAAAGGGTTTTTATTTTATCATTTGGATTTATTTTAAAAATGCTTTTTTTATTAGCATGACATTTTATTTTTATTGTATTGTAGCTAATGAGAAATGTTGAGATGTGCTCATCTGTGTGCATGCAGGCACTAATACATTAACATTTTGTAAAAACCACAGAAACTTTTTTTACATGGATTTTCTAAGTTTCTATTGTCTCTCTTTATATGTACGTATGTAACAGAAGTGGTGAATTGTTTCATCTGAATCCTGTATTTATATTCATTTTTTCTATTAGATCTATTGAGTACTGAGTTAACTCTTAACTTTCCTGCCCAAATTATAGCTTCCCATATTTATCTTATACCTTCACTATTTTTATTTATATTTTGGTCCCATATTTCTTTTTCTAAATTTTTTTTTATTGGTACATTGTATTCATACATCTTAATGGGATGCAAGATGGTGGAGACGTATGTGCACACATCACCCAGTTAGCCCTTACCCAGTTCCCACCCCATTCCCTCCCTCTCCCTCCTTCTCATGTTTGGCTTAGTGATTGATACTGATATATTTGTTAAAGTACATCATGCGCATTAGAGATTTCCCTCTTCTCCCCTCCCATTATTTCTAAAGAACACAATTTTTATCAGGGCAAAATAACCTTAGTTTAAATTTAATAAATTTTGTCTTCAATTATTTTTATATTAACATTTCAAAACGCACACTCTTGTTTTTATACTTCAGTGCTCTCACTTGTTCATCCTCACACTCCTCATGTCTTAATGCAGGTCCGTCCAGGGTTTGGATGCTCAGACCTCTTCACTGTATCCACTAGCTCCACCGGTGATCTGAACATGTCAATTGGTTTTACATCCTATCTCTTTGAAACAGTGACTTCCTATTGTTTTCCCTCCTCTTGATCTTTGCCCTTGGACTCCCAACAAATGCATTCCATGGCCCCTTGTGTCTTCATTTGGATGATTATTTGGAATATCAAACTGTACGTGTCAGAAACTAAACTCATCATCCTCTTTCTCAAACTTCCTCAAATTCGAGTCTTTCCCATTTCAGTAAATGGCAACTATTTTCTTCTAGCTGCTCAGACCACCAACCAACCTTGTTATCTGTTTCTCTCACTTGCACATTAATCCTGAAAAAATATCTTTATTTCTCTCCATTTGAATCGCCTTTAGAGTTTGGCCTTTCTCGTAACCTTCCCTGATCAAAGCAACTCTAGGCATAACCTCCTAACTCATCTCCTTGCAACTCTTCTCTGTCCACACAGCGTACTTTGGACACTACAATCAAATTGATCATTGTACAGTTCAAGACCAGCCTCAGCAGCAACCTAGTGAGACTTGTTTTAAAACTAAAAATGAAAAGGTTTGGGAGTCTAGCTTGGAAATAGAGTGCTCTGGTTCAATCTTTAGTACACATGCATGTGTTCATACACATGCCTCAATCAAAGACCTCTCCAGTGGCTTTCTACATCTAGTTGTCAAAGTCATCCTATTAAGTAATAGCCCCTTAATGACCTCCGTGCCTTCTGATACCTTTATTTCTTCTCTTCCTACTGTTTTGGCCCTTGCCATTCCTCTGCTTTATTGATATTCTTGGAACTTGTGAGGCAGGCTGCAGACTCCTTCAGGGCTTCCCTGGATGTCTTTCTCAATGAGGTCTTCTTTGAACATCCATATTAGATGTCACTTAACCATATCCCTTATTGACCTTTTCTATTTTAATTTTCTCCATAGAGTTTTATCACCATATGACCTATTTTATAATATTTATTTATATTCTCTTAATATAACCAAAAAGGACTGGCATTTTCTTTTATCTCATTGGTTTACTTCTATATTAATGAGTGAGTGAATATAACAAATTCCTTGAAGTGTATATGCCATTTGAATTACAAGTTTCATTTCTGATTACTTATTACATGAGGATAATTATATAGGTGCAAAACAAAAAATGTATTGAAACATTTTTAACAATGAAAACCAAGAATTTATTTAATTGGATATAAAATAAATTATGATTTATGTATACTGTGAAATATTATATATGCAGTAAAAGCATGTGGCTCTACTTTTATTCACATAGAAAGACAATGTATGGTTGAGTGAAAAAGGCTACAAAGGATATACACAAAATGTTAATATTGATCATTTCTTGCTAGCAAGGCCATTAATGATGTTAACTTTCCTCGTGTTTTTATGTATATTCTAAAGTTGATAAAATAATAACCTATTATTTTATGCCACAAAATTAGCTGGGCGTGGTGGCGCACACTTGTAATCCCTGCGCTTGGGAGGCAGAGACAGGAGGATCGCGCAGGTTCGAAGCCAGCCGCGCGCGCTGGCTTAGGAGACCCTGTTTCCAAATAAAAATGTAAAAATAGGTCTGGGAGTGTAGCCCGGAGGTAGAAGGGCTTCCAGGAACCCCAGTACCACCAAATAAATAAATGAATAAATAAATAGGTCTGGGAGTGTAGCCCGGAAGTAGAAGGGCTTCCAGGAACCCCAGTACCACCAAAAAAAAAAAAAATTATATAATATACATACACATGAGCATATACATAAGAAGTATTTTGCAACTAGCCATACCCCTTCCCTCTCTCTGCTTTTTCTTCCTATAAGGCAGAAATACTTAGCTTGGAGACTATAAGTGGACTTGTGAAACTTGTGAACCCCTTGTATAATTTGTAAGCCAAATTTTCACAGTCCTACAAATTTTTATTTTTAGATCACCAAAGTAGCCTATATATTCTGGTGGGTTTTCCCTAATCTTATTCCAGTATGGTCTTGTGCTCATTCTTGAATATAAGGAAGGCTTAGTTTTCTCAAAGTAGCCTATATATTCTGGTGGGTTTTCCCTAATCTTACTCCAGTATGGTCTTGTGCTCATTCTTGAATATAAGGAAGGCTTAGTTTTCTCAAACTGATATTTTAAAAATACATACAATGCCACAAAAATCCTCCTTTTCAGGATCACAACTCAAAACAATGTGTCTTAGAATTTCTTTGTTTCTAACTTGCTTCATCATTAATAGTAATAAATTGCCTCTATTTTACAAGTGGCCTTCTAATTTTTCTTTCCTTTCCTATTTTTATTTTAAGCTCAGTTGTGTAGGGTGATGTGATGGAGAGGTTGTTTTTCAAGACATGTTGAACGCCAGGGCTTCAATCATGAATTAATTTTGCTTGCTACTCATCTCTTCCCTTGGTGATATAATTTTGGCTCTTAGCTATATTATTCATGAGAAACTGTTATCATCTGGCTATTTCCTCTTCTTGCAACAAGACTCTTCTAGTAAGGTTCTTGTTAGTTTTGAAATGCTAAACTTAATCATATGCTTATTATTGAGATCTCTAAGCTTCAGTGTAATTTTGCCTTGTTCAATACTGTGTTCTCAGTATTTATAGTTGAAGACTTGCTAGAATGACTGAACTATAAACCATTTTTTTAAAAAATCCTTTCCTTTATGCTTTAATATAAGAAAGGTCTTTTTTCTTCATAAACGTGAAGTTGGTCTGCCTCAGGAGTTTATGAATTGTTGGTCACTGGATGTATTCAGATAAACTGAATGACCATTTTGAAGTAAGTATCATAAATAAGAGATAAGCATTACTATTTGGAAAGATCTTTCTAAATTTTTTTTCTTATGACACTGAGGTTGGAAACCAGGTGCATTCTACTCTGAGATACACCCCCAGGCCTATTTTATTTTTAATTGGAAAAAGAGCCAGGTGTTGTGGCACACGCTTGTAATCCCAGTACCTGGGAGGCTAATCACAGGTTCACAGCCAGCATCAGCTACTTAGTGAGGTCCTCTGCAACTCAGTGAGACCTTGTTTCAAAATAAAGAATAAGCAATAGGGCTGGGGGTATAGCTCAGAGGTAGAATGCTGTCACGTTCCATCTCCAGGAATACACACACACACACACACACACACACACACACACACACACACACGAAATTTGATGCAGGGTCTCACGAAGTTATTACTGAGACTGGCCTTGAACTTGATACATCTGTCCCAACCTCCCAAGTAATGGGATTACCATGTGTGTCATAACACCTGGCTTTTCACTAAATTATTTTCTACCCCCTAGGAGTCATGCTTGTTTAAGTTAAAATTCACTCTGAAAATTTGCTGATGTTTAGACAGAACGCCTAATTATGTCAAAGAAAATATAAATCACAAAATTGACCTAAGTGGAGTGGTTACTCTTATCTGTGAACTAGGCAAAGTAAGCATTTACATTTCATATTTCATTTAATTCTTAGAACCATCATATGATGTTTTGCCTTCTTTATCCTCATAGGTTAGGAAAGGATACTGAAGCTGGGGAGGATTTTAGCTTTTCCATTTTCACAGGAAATTCTGAAGACCAGATTAAGAGATTCTAACCTCTGATATTTCTGCATTATAATGCTTTGCTAATGACTAAATGCCAGTAAAAACAAAGAAACAGATCTTTCTATCTTCTTGAGAATGATGTGATTTTATTCTTCCTTATTGCTGAGTAGAATTCTATTGTGTATATTTCCATAATTTTTCAATCCATACATCTGTTGATGGAGACCTAGTTTGGTTCCATATTTTGGCTATTATGAATTGTGCTGTTATGAACATGGGTATGCATATGTTAATGTAGTTCTCTGATTTCAACAAAGATACCCAGGAGTCACATCATTCGCAAGAAGATGGGAAGGCCTTGAGAACTTTATGTTAAGTGAGATCAGCCAAGCACTGAAAGAGAAGGGACATATATTTTCTCTAATATGCCTAAACTAGGGAGTATTAGGAATATCAGAGGAACTCCAGATAATGGATGGGAAACCTCAGCAAAGCTAGAAAGGAAGGGTAGGAAATGAAGACAGCTCAGGTTGATTAATGGAGGAGCTACATTTGAATATGTCCATAAGTGTGAATGTAGCATGACCAACCTGGACACTTAATTTGGGGAGAGGGGAAAGGGGAAGCAGGGTGGGCTAAGGATACCAAGCACTGTGTGAATGTATGCCTTTTCCAATATGATCTACATAAAAATAAATCTAAAAAAATAAAAATAAATAAACACAAGTATCATCAACATTGTTTTAATAAGGTATCACCAAAATGTACATTTTTCTCTCTGCTCTCCCATGTCCACTAACCTTGGAGGGGATCACTGAGAGTAGCACGGTGAAGCATTTCTCTATGAGAGGTTTAGAAAGCTTTGTAACTCTGTAATTTTGACCCTCTCCGGGACCTCACTAGTTATGTCTTGTTGGACGTGCTGGAGCCTTCATCTTACCAGTGCTGCCACCCAGTTTCCTGGAGAGTAGATTCCTCTCCTGTTTTGCCTGTAGCTTCTGTTGCCTGGCCTCTGCGTTCTTCCACTTAAAACTGGATTCAGGTTTCTTGTCATTTATATAATTGATTTAAAGAATCTAGATTTATAAATGATGCCTTATTGAAATTACTGATTTCTCATGGAAATAGTTAACATTTATCAGTGTGTAGAATGTTTCAGGTAACCTGTTTTCTCTGAATTATGACCTTGCTTCCTCACTGTACAGCTTAGGAGCTTGGGGCAGTGAGAAGCCAGGTAATCTGCCAGGTCACAGGTAGTAGTGAGAGGCTGAGCAGTTTTCAGTGTAAGTACTTTGCAGCTCTGTCTTCTGTGAGCTACAACAGTGATATATTTGTCACTAGAAGTACATGTGGCTTTTCTTTAGGTGAGTAGTTTACTATGGGGTGGTAGCTTAAAGTACTGAGGTGATCTGATCATTTTTCTATTTAGGTTTAATTTAAGGCAGCAGAAAAATTCTCATTTCATATTGTGCAACCTTTTTGTCAGATGAGATGTGACCTTATTTTTATCCTTTGATCTTGAGCTATTAAAGAGGTTGTTAAAATGAATGATTCCCTGCCACGGTTGCCTATTTCTCTGAAGCCTAATCTTAAATTAGTTTATATTTCTGCCAATGCAAAGGATATTTGAATAACAAGGGCATAAATTATGATAAAGGGTGAACTTTATTTCTGATTCTAGCTACCTCTCAAAATTATGAATAACAAATCAGAGAGATGTGATATGTTCCAGTGTGACAAATTATCTTCTTGGGACTTAAAGTATGAGTTTTAATTTAATATAGCTTATGCTCATTAAAGATAAAACTGAAAATAAAGGATATGGAAGAGAATGTTGAAAATTACTCATAGCTGTGTCACTCAAACATTACTTTAAAAAACATTGATGCATTTCGTTTCAATTACATATCAATTACATATAAGTTAGGGCTCTTGGTTGAAAGGTGACTTTGGAGGCAGTGGATGGGAGGAAAGCTTACAGAACTGATGGAAGGTGGGACCATCAGGATTTGGAATGGGAAATAGCTGAAATGTGCCCTGGTCTGGCAGCACACAGAAAGCAAGATGCATAGTGACCTTAACTAGGTGACCAGGATGCTGTTGCCACCAGGACAGTTACTGCCGGCCTTCTCTTTCTTGTTGTCTTCCATCTAGATTCTCAGTCTCAGGAAAAAGAGTTTGATTGACAGGGTGTATCATGGGCCTGCCTCTGCCAGGGAAAGGACGAGGGAGGATTTGACCTTTTTTCTTTTGAAATAAAAATGATAGCTAATATTTGATATCTTCACTAATTTTTGTGTGCTTTCTTAAATTAGCTCATTCAAATCCTCATCAGAATTCTATGAGGCAAGTGGTATTAGCATCTCTCTTTTATACTGGAATAACAACAGCACTATCTCTGTCCCTGAAAAGGATACCTGGATGGGAACACAGCCATCTGGTTGTTGAGCTCACATGTTTAACAACTCAGCTGTTTCGAACTTTGGTAGGGTGGCAAAATGGGGGAGAGCTAATACTGTCTCTTCTGAAAATTCATCTAGTGAGAGAGTGAACTTCTGAAAATTTCATTGATCAAAATACACCCAATTCACAGAAGGAGAAGATACATATGTTTCCTCTAATATGCCCAAACTAGGAAACACAAAGGATACCAGTGGGAATTCAGATATTAGAGGGGAAATACTAGCTAAGTTTGAATGGAAAGATAGGAGAGGAGGAAGGCTGATCTTGATTAATGAGGGTCTACACCTGAACATGTGTAAAGTTATGAATAAGACATGGTTAAGCTGGACAGCCATTGGTGGGAGGGGGGAAGGGAAAACGGGGGCGGGGGGGAGAGAGCACCAAATATAGTTTAAATGTATACTATTTATGTTCAATAAAAAAATTGTTAAAAGAAAAAAAATACACCCAATGGCTGGGCGTGGTGGTGCACACTTGTAATCCCCGCACTTGGGAGGCAGAGACAGGAGGATTGCGCAGGTTCGAAGCCAGCCTTGCTGGCTTAAGAGAACCTGTTTCCAAATAAAAAAATATAAAATAGGTCTGGGAGTGTAGCCTGGAGGTAGAATGGTTTCCAGGAACACAAGTACCACAAAACAAAAACAAAAACAACAACAAAAATACACCCAGTGATCATTATAATACTTTAAACCTTTAAAAATTATGCAATAATTATAGTTCCATGTAGATTCATGTATTTATATGGTTTGTACATCTTAATAGTGACTTTTTTTCCTTTTTTAAATTTATTGGTGCATTAAAATCATTCATCTTAATGAAGCACAGGATGGTAGAGACATACATGCACACATTACCCAATTAGCCCTTACCCAATTCCCACCCCATTCCTTCCCCTTCCCTCCTTCTCATGTTTTGTTTAATGATTAACTTTGATATGTTTGTCAATGTACATTTCCCTCTTTCCCTCTCCCAATCCCCCTCCTTCTTCATCTAGAGTTCCTCCTATGACCCATTTTCTTCATTGCTTCTGCAAATTTTAGGGAGAGGATCTGATTTTTTATTTTTTGTGACTGACTAATCTCACTTAGCATAATATTCTACAGTTTCATTCATTTCTCTGCAAATGACATAATTTTGTTCTTCTTTATGGCAGAGTAAAATTACATTGTGTACATAGTACATAGTTTTGTAAACTATTCATCTGATGATGGACATCTTGGCTGGTTCCATAGTTTGACAATTGTGAATTGTGTGGCTATGAACATAGATATGAATGCATTCATCTGGTATTTTGGTTTCCATTCTTTTGGGTAGATACCCAGAAGTGATATTTCTGGGTTATATGATAGGTTCATTCCCATTCTTCAGAGGATCCTCATACTGTTTTCCAAAGTGGTTGCAGTAATTTGCACTCCCACCAAAAATGTAGTAGAGTTCCCACTTCTCCATATCCTCACCAGCATTTGTTATTTGTTTTAAATGATTACCATTCTGATTGGAGTTAGGTAAAATCACAGGGTACTTTTTATTTGCATCTCTCTGATTGTTAATGATGTTGAGCATTTTTTCATGTATTTATTGGCCATTTGAATTTCTTTTGTGAAGTGTCTATCTAGTTCACTTGACCATTTTTTGATTGGGTTATTTGTTTTCTTAGTTCTGAGTTTCTTGAGTTCTCTGTATATTCTAGATATTAGCCTGTATCAGAGCAATAGTTGGCAAAACTTTTCTCTTATTTTGTTGGCTCTCTGTTGAGGTTCTTGATAGTTTCCTTTGCTGTAATGAAGCTCTTCCATTTAATGCAGTTCTATTTATTGATCTTAACTTTAACTTCTTGTGCCTTTTTAGTCTTGTTGAGAAAGTTTTTACCTGTGCTTATATGTTGAAGTGTTGCATCTATGCCCTCTTCAAGGAGCTGGAAGGTCTCTGGTTTGATTTTCAAGTTCTTGATCCATCTTGAATTGACTCATGTGCAGGGTGAGAAAGTGGAGTTTTATTTCCAATTTTCTGTGCATAGTTAACCAGTTTTGTCATCACTGTTTGTTGAAGAGGCTATCTTTTTTTCCCCAGTGTATGTTTTGGCCCCTTTGTCAAAAATAAGATTTGTTTCTGAGTCTTCTA
This sequence comes from Muscardinus avellanarius, assembly GCF_963383645.1. NCBI lineage: Eukaryota > Metazoa > Chordata > Mammalia > Rodentia > Gliridae > Muscardinus > Muscardinus avellanarius. The sequence continues at coordinate 76,629,099 of NC_137797.1, forward strand.
TTCTGCTCCATTGTTCTATGTGTCTGTTTTTGTGCGATACTGTGCTGTTTTTATCATTATGGCTTTGTAGTATAGTTTAAAATCAGGTATTGTGATGCCTCTTGCAATGGTCTTGTTGCTGAGAACTACTTTGGCTGTTTATTTTTTGTTCCAATTGAATTTAAGGACTGATTTTTTCTATGACTTGAGGATTTACCTTAGTAATTTAATGGGTACTTCATTGAATCTATAGATCACTTTTGAAAGAATGGCCATTTTGGTGATATTTATTCTACCTATCCAAGAACTTGGAAGATCTTTTCATCTCCTTAAGTCTTCAATTTCTTTTTTCAATGTTTTATAATTTTCTTTGTAGAGGTCTTTACCTTCTTGGCTAGTTTATTCCTAAGTATTTTAATTTTTGAGGGGGATATCCTGAGGGAAAGTGTTTTCTGGATTTTGTTTTCAGTGGATTCATGGTTGGCATACAGGAAACCTGATTTTTTAAAGATTTTTTATCTTGACATTTTGCTGAATTGGTTGATCAGTTCTGTAACCTTTTTGGTCGAGTTTGTTGGGTCTTCCAAGTACAGTATCATGTCATCTGCAAATACAGATAGTTTTAGTTCTTCTTTTGCTATTTGTACTCCTTTGGTTTATTTCTCTTGCCTTATTGCTCTGGCTAGAGTCTCTAGTGATAAGGGACATCCTTGTCTTGTTTTTAGGGTCAATTCTTGTACTTTTCTCCTCTTTAATATAATGTTGGCTGTGGGCTTATTGTATATTGCCTTTATGATGTTGAAGTATGTTTCTTCTATTCCAATTCTCTGCAGTGCTTTTAGCATAAATTGCTGTTGGATTTTGTCAAATGCTTTTTCAGCACCTATTGAAATGATTTTTGTTTTTGGTTTTTTATGTGATGAATTACATGGACTATTTTTTTTTATTTGAACCAGATTTGCATTTCTGGGATGAACCCTAGTGTCATGCTGTATGATTTTCTTGATGTGGTTCTGAATGTGTATTTTATTCAACTTTCTTTTCTCTTTTGACTTGAACCTTTCATCCAGGGTTCTCCCATGGAGGTTTCCTACATAGCTTTAGGGCCACTGGCCACCCACCCAGAGCATAAGTCTTTATCAAGCCTTCTTTTCTGAGGTGTCTTTTCATCACTCAGCCTTTGGAACACATCTCTCACCTTTTTGTCCCCTGATCTCACTGGCCATATTTACTGATTTCCTTTGCTGATTCCTCCTAAAAATGTTGAAATGGTCTTTTTCATCTATAGTAATTTCCAAGGTAATCCTTATGTATTTATGGCTTTCAGTATAACATTTCACTATGACTCCCAAATTTCTATGTTTATATGTACCTCTTTCCATCTCAGACATAGTCTCTTCCCTATTCATTAACAGTACATAACATAAACATAACGTATTACATTTATTTTATTTATAAAATTATATTTTGTTTTAATTTAAATTACATTTTAACATAAAACCATGAAATTGTACATATTAGTGATATATCATGTGATGTTTATTGTTTAATGTTTAAATCATGTTAAACATGTATTTCTTTAGATACTTTCTCTATTTCTCTATTATGAAAGCTTTCAAAATCATTTCTTCTAGTTTTATGAACTGTATAGTACATTATTTTACTCTGTAGTAATAAATCACAGTGACTTTTTTCCTAATCGTAACTCAGTACCCATGACCAAACTGTTCCCAACCCTTCCTCCCCACTATTTTCTCCAGCTTCTGTATCCACAGTTCTACTCTCAAGATCCTAAGAGATAAACTTTTTGAGATTATGCATTTAAGTGAGATCGTGAAATTTGTCTTTCTGTGTCTGGTTTACTTCACTTAACATAATTATCTCACATTGTTGAGGTTACTGTGTCCCTAGCATGAGTCGAGGTTTGTGTGTTGGTGAGAGAAAGCTGAGGTTGAATGAGAGAAGAACTGCCACACAAGATCAGATTTAAGCTTTTCCATTTTATTTAGTATTTGTTACAGTTTTTATATTTTCTTTTTTGGCAGAAAAGCAAGGGCATAGCCATGCAAGCAGGGTCTCCAAGGACAGGAAAAGTCTTATTTTTTATAGAGTTTAGGGTAAGGGTGCCAGACATTTAAAAAATCATAGTATGCTTTGTCTCACTTCACAAGACTGACTCAAACTTAATTTTATACATTGGCCCAAACTAAGGTCAGTTTGAAATTAATGTTTGGCCCAAACTTTATCCTTGGGAAAAAACCTTTGTTGCCTGAGTCTCTCACAAGCTGATGCCCATCAGTTTTAGTTATAATGCTTATACATAAAATTCCAATTATACATATTGATCCAAGTAATCCTAAAATTATTTTTTTTAAAAAAGGAATGCTAGACATACTTCATGGGGGATCTACACCATTGCAGATCACCTAATCGAGCTTTCTCAAGATCTGCATAAGATGCTGTAACATCCAGTGCCATCCATGTTGTCATAAATCACAGAATTTCATTCTCTTTAATGGATGAATAGTATTCCATTATGTATATGAACCAGGTCTTTTTTTTTTTTTACCCATTCATCACTTAATGGATCCATTATTTCCATTTCTTAGCTACTGTGAATAGTTCTGCAATAATGAACACAGGAGTGCTCTTAGATGTATATACTGATTTCATTTCCTTTGGATATATACTCAGTAGTGAGGTTCTTGGACCATATGATAGTTCTATTTTTAACTTTTGTGAGGAGCCTCCACACTGTTTTTCCATAATGGCTGTACTAATTTATATTCCTATCCACAGTGTGCAAGGTTACCATTTTTTTTCAAATCTCTATTCATTTCCTTTAAACTTGCTCCTCACCTTCCTCGATGGTCTCCATCTCCGTAAGTGGCACTTTCTGTTTTTCTCTTGCTCAAGTTCAGAACAGTAGAGTGAAAAGCTCTGCCTCTGCCACTTTTTGTTTGTCAGTACTCCACATCAGCAAATTTTGTTAGATCTATTCTCAGAAATAGATGTAGAATAGAACCACACCTGCCACAACTCCCTTGACCCAAGATATCAGTCTTCTGGATTATTGCAGTAGCTTCAAACTGCTCTGGTTCCCTTCACAGCCCCTGCTTACTCATTCCCTTCCATTGCTGAATAGTATTCCTGCTTAGCCTTTCACCTATTGGAGGATTTCAGCATGACTTTACAGTTTCTAATATTACTATAGCCAGTTCTCCTTGGTTGGAGAGAGAATGTTTTTTTAGGGATTTTTTCTTTCTTTTTTGGCCTGCGTCCTTTGGTATTTCTGACTGTGGCTTCTCCGGCTCAAACCCAGGAAACTCACTATCAAATTATCTCTTGGGTCCTGAGGTTCCTAGCTAGTTTTCTGTCTTTTATCACACTTCTTTCAAACACTTCTTTTATTCCCACTGCAACAAATTTAAATTATCTTTTAACTGATACATAAAAATGTAAGAATTGCACATGTGTATGGGGTACCATGTATATATTGTGTAGAGTGTTTCAACTCTTATGTTCATTTTAAACATAATGTCTAATCATACATAAGAAGAGGAATGGGAAAATATATCTGCTCCATATTTCTATAGGCGCAGCTTGCCTCAATCATCTTTGAACTTTATTTTTAACATATCCCATGTGGCTTTCTCTCTGCAGGTACCTAGAGCTGGAGAGCAGTGGTCATCGGAATGAGATCCGGCTGCATTACCGCACTGGCAGTCACCGTCCTCACACGGAAGTGTTCCCTTACATTCTAGCTGACAACAAGTGGCACAAGCTCTCCTTAGCCATCAGTGCCTCCCATTTGATTTTATACATTGACTGCAATAAGTAAGTAGCCTGTCTCCTTTCAGGAAAAGGGAGATTCTAAGCAGTGACTGTCTACTCATGTTCCTTCTCTGATCTTCCTTTTTTGCAGAATTTATGAAAGAGTAGTGGAAAAGCCCTCTACAGACTTGCCTCAAGGCACAACCTTGTGGTTGGGACAGAGAAATAATGCACATGGATATTTTAAGGTATGTTTGGCTTTGGTTTGAGTATAAAATGTAAATGTTTTCTAATGAATTTGGAAAAGTATATTTTACTTTTTATGATGGGAAGCACAAATTTTTGCTATATATAATTTTTATTTGTGTATGTTTCTGTTTATTTTACCTCTTCTTTGACAGTGATATTTTGGTATCACTGTAAAAAGTGATATTTTGGTATTATTTTACAGTAGTTGTTTGGTAAAATAACTACTCAGTGAGTTTGCTTTTTAAGCATTATAGAGATGATCATGAGATTGCCATTGCATCAGTTAACATGTCATTCTTGAAATTAAGCATTCAAAGTAATAAAATTCTAAAATGCTAATATGCAATAAATGCTTCATCACTGATGATTCTTTGATGATAGTTTTTTAGCGATGTTAATAGAGGATTGGGAGCTTTTCAAAATGCATTGTTCATGGTCTCCTTGCACTTCACAAGTGAGAAAAGAATACATATCTGTCCAAATAGAAAGCAGCCAAAATTCCTATCCATTTCTTTAGTGTGTACTTAGAGGCGCTTCATAGAGTTTCATATTTGAAGAGGATCAAAAGACATCCCATTTAATTCCTGTGTTTTACAATTGAAGAAATAGAATCCATAGAATTGCTTGATTGCCAGTCTATAGTGTGACCATTTCCTCCCAGTGACCACAACAGGGCCTGTGATGCAGAAGTGATGTAATGAACAGTTGTTAATTCAAATAGTGATAGGAGATAAGTCCATCTCATGGGTTTCATAGTAGAATAGGTACTCATGAATTTAAAATTGTGTTCTGCGCAAAGCTTATGATTTTTAGAAAGGTGTTTTAAAAACATATTTAAACATTGCTATTACCTGGAAACCAGGTGCTTTGCATAAATTTTGTTGTCTAATTCTTCATCTTGCTAGTGATGATGCAGGGTCCTTTTTCCTTTCATATGCATGAATAAGTCTTTGAAAGTTTAACTAACCTGTCCAAAGCCAGGCAGTTAGTAAGTGCCATATGTGGGAAATTGATTTTATGCTTACAAATTCTAAAAATCAATCCTTTTTTCCTGTTTAAGGGATGTCAGATGCATGCTGTGAGTTCCAAATCTCTCCTCTATTTAATTTTGATGCTCTTTCCCAGGGAGCCCAGATGTGACTTCGCAGTCCTCACACATCAATTATGTGTCCAACCCTAGGGTGTCATCATTTTATCCATCTGTGAACGGTACCCGTGAGAACTGTGCAGTGCACAAACTACGTGACTGCATGTAGTAGCCTTGTTTTCATGTTGCTGCTTCTCATTGATAGGAGTTTGTTCACAAGTTACTTCTTCCATCCAAGCTCAAGCAAACCACAGATCCAGTTATTGTCAAACAGCATACCAAAACATTTATCCCTCATATTGAGGGTGCTGTTAATCAGACTACACATGTAGAAGATACGTAGACCAGTACTTAACTGGTAAATCTTTATAGATATTTTTAAAATTGTCGTCATAACGTGTTGTTGCCATCATCACCCCTGCCATTAGACAGTCTGCATTTATCAAAGGAATAAAGAATATCAGTTAAAGGAAATACATGAAGTTGATGAAGGAAGAGTGGGTGGTGGATGAAAGGGACAGCTGCAGTGTCTGATGAGATTGTTTCTGAGTTGCCACTGGCCTTTGCTTTAAGAGCTCACCAAGCTAGAATCTAATTATACCTAATGACTAAGGATGCAGGCACATTTTACCTATAAGCATTGATGAAACCTTAAGTGTAAAATAGTCATTTCCAGCTGGTGTATGCAAAGTTCCATGTTAAGTTTTGTGTACTCTAAAGGACTCAGCACTAAATCTGACTGCAGTTGTTTAACATTGTCAATTTGAATTGAAAAATTAGTTATAAAAGATACCACTAAAAATGAGAAATGCTAAGGCAAGCTTTGATTTCATGACTTCAGGACTTTGTGTTTCTATCATTTTCTTTTTGATCATTAAAGTTAATTTAAATTGATATTAATTTCAGTGGTGTTCAAACCACAGTGATTTTCAGGTTAAATTTTAAAGGTCATTTTCAAGCCCTCCTTCTGTGGCTAACAAAAATAACTTCACCAAAAGTCATGACTATTGCCACTTAATTATATCTTGACATTTCAGAATTTTAAAAATATTATTAATAAGGAAGTATCTGGGTAATGAACTGGTTTTCCTGATGAATTTCTTTCTCTTGATATGAAGTGGAAGGAATATATTTTGGAAGACTTTTTACTTAGGGATTCCAGTGAATCTCTTCTTTAATGTTTTCTTCATGAACTTGACTTTTGAAACATGACTCAGGGAATGAAAGTAATACATCCTTTGCAATTTTTTTTTTTTTACACACAGGGTATAATGCAAGATGTGCAATTACTAGTCATGTCCCAGGGATTTATTGCTCAGTGCCCAGATCTTAATCGCAGTAAGTCTATTCATTCTTCCACTGTGTGATGTGATAAAAAGTGTGCTTCTTGCTTAATTTGGTCCAGAATATCAGCTTGAAATTGGAGTTCACATATAATTAATGTCAACATAGACTTAACTAGATTGAATCTCTTGTAAATACAACTTGACCAATGTCCTGTTTGTAATTCCAGCTTGTCCAACTTGTAATGACTTCCATGGACTTGTGCAGAAAATCATGGAGCTGCAGGATATTTTAGCCAAAACATCAGCCAAGGTAAAAGTGACTCAGAAATATATTGAGGGAGCTCAGAAAGCCTTGAGGTTCCTAATAGTTCCTTTTATAACCATATATTTTCTCCTTGGAGACACTTCTTATGCCATACTATTTGCCCAAACTGAATCTAAATCCTTGCTCAAGGAAAAGGCTTATAAATATTCAAATGCTAGCCATCTGTATAACAAATGATTCAGCAAATCAGGAATGAAGCAGATTACCTGGTTGATCCATTGTTTACACTATAAGACTTATTTAATTTTTATTATTATTTATTTCTATTTAGATTTTCAGTATAAGCAAGGAGGTAGAAAGATAGCATAAAGAATATAGACATGATACTTGTGTCATGGAAATGGTATTCTGAATGCTCTTTACCACTATGTTAAAGTTGTAGGTTTATCCACTAATGTCCTAAGCATATATCAGGTTTACTGGCAACTTTACCAGATTTTTAATTTAGCATAGTAATTATAAAGTACTTGAAGGTTGTGTTGTATGTAAAAATCTTGTTATTTGTATGATATAAATCCTAAATTTTATTCTTTCACATGAATGAACATATTAATGAGATGTAACATTTTTAAAAAATAGAAAATGCTTCTGTGCATTATGAATGATGCTATCTTGAATGAGCCTTCAGATTTGTGTTTTATAAATTATGCTTTTTCTTTTAAAGGCAGGGAATAAGTATTTTTACAAAAGGAAGAGAGGGAAAGGCCTTTTCTTTTTAATTAAAGGCTTAAATATATTTATAACAAGTGATTGATAGGCACAACCATCATTACTGTTGTACACCTAAAAAAAACCCATCTAATCTAGATGCCTACTAGATGTAGGCATCTAGATTAGATGTTTTGCATTTCTGTGTTGCTGGGATGTTGAACAATGTGAGCCCTTCCTTTGTCCCACAGCTGTCTCGAGCTGAACAGCGAATGAATAGACTGGATCAGTGCTATTGTGAGAGGACTTGTACCATGAAGGGAACCACCTACCGAGAATTTGAGTCCTGGACAGACGGCTGCAAGAACTGCACATGCCTGGTATGACTTCCATTTGTGGTCAGATGCAGTGAACTCAGATGTCTCCATTCTTTAAAAATTTATTAAAACAATGCAATCATGAAAATTTCAAGACCTATTTCCTTAAGACACAACACTGAAGTGCCAGAAAACCTGGTCATAGCAAAAGAGCCATGTGTTATGTTATTAAAAACACTTTCTATGCTGCAAAGGTGATTCTGGCTTAAGGATACCATTAAATTTTAAGTTTACTGATACACACAGGAAATTAGTAATTTAGGGTGGACAGGTAATTTCTAAAAGATTCTCTATTATAGTTCTTTACATTTCTAGGGATTTTCCCAAACCTTATGTTTGGGTTAATTTATTTTGATGAAACTAAATTATATATAGCATTAAATATTGTTTCTAGATTGAACAATGTAATCAAATAATTGAGTTTAAATAAATAAGATAATCTTTAATAATTTGCTAATATAGTAAAGTACAAATTATAGCATTCAAATAAATATTATCTAATTCCTTACTAATAAAGTAGAATATTTTAGTGCATTATTATTTCAAAACTATAAATTAAGTTTCAAAGAAAAGTTCAAAATGTGTTTTTTTTTTTGTACTGTAGATTAACCCCAAAGTTTCTACTTTTGTGATAAACTTTCAGGCCTTTTTATTTTTTATTTTGAAACTGGGTGCTTCTAAATTGGTGAGAGTCTTGCTAAATTACCGAGACTGGCTTCAAACCTGTAATCCTCATATTTTAGCCTCCAAAGTAGTAGGATTACAGGCTTCTAGCACCGTATTCAGTATAAGTTTGGTTTTGAATTTTTAAATATTATTGGAACTCATCTGTTAAAATACTGTTTTTCTAGCCATGCTTTGTGGTGCATACCTGTAATCCCAGTACTTGGGAGGCTGAGACAGAGGATCTCAGGTTCATGACCAATATCAGTAATTTAGTGGGATTTGCAGCAACATAGGGAGACCCTGTTTCCAAACAAAAAGTGAAAAGGACTGTGTGTATAGCATGGAGGTGGAACACTTCTGGGTTCAATCTCTAGTACCTCCGAAACAAAACACACACAAAAGAAAAAAAAAATGTTTCTTTGGAAAAAAGATATAGCTCTATATATGAATTAGCCCTTAAATAATTTTGCATAGTCATTCAGTTTGTTCAAAAGCAGAATGTTACCCATATAAAAAAGATCAAAAGAAGTCTAGAAATGGGGGGGGGAGGGGGGGAGAAGTGTTTTTTTTTTTTTTATTCAGGAAGGTAATATGTTTCTACCAAAATTGTACACCCCACAAATGTGATAAAGCCCTCCCAAGCTTGTTAAATGGAGACCCAAAATTGGATTGAGTAAATTAGAGGCTGTGAGGTAGTGAGGTCCATGGGATGAGGAGGCAGGCAGCACCACCAGCTGCCTAGGAGGGAGCTCAGCTGCCCCTCAGCAGGGAGTCCCTTGTGGTCCTGTCTGTGGTTTGGGCAGCTTGCTTTGTAGGGATACACTAAGTTTAAATAAATACGTATGGAAGACTCAGGGTCTGGACTCTGGGACGTGCAGAATGGTAGCAGCTATTCCAGAAGGTTTTTGTTGTTGTTGTTTGTTTGTTTTCATTTCCTGATGCTCACTGTGTCTGGGAGTAACTGGGTGCTCCAGACTTATCTCAGCCTGCTATTTCTCTGTTGCGTTCTTTCCTCTGCTGTGTCCTTATTTATTTCTCCACAAAAGGTGAGGACTCTAGTTCATTTAGGACCAGTTGCTAGTCAAAAGATGATACTCGATCATCAACTATGTAATAAATCAGTTTGTATTACAGTAGGCCTCGATATTATGGGTGCTACTATATTATAGCTAAAGAAAACAGTGGTATATATGACATTTTATGTGAAGACTTTGACGTTTTAGAACTGAATTAAAAGATCCTTGAAGACTAAGTTACCACTTGAAAATTCTTTAAATATTGTTTGCTCTTCAGAACGGAACCATCCAGTGTGAAACTCTGATCTGCCCCATTCCTGACTGTCCTGTCAAATCGGCCCTTGCATACGTCGATGGCAAGTGCTGTAAGGAATGCAAATGTGAGTCTAACTTTTATGATGAATATTTTCTTTGAAAGCAGCAATGCTTTGTATTAATAAATATTTAGCCCAGATGTTTAATATGGGTGTGCTAAATAGCTCTCAGAAATGATGGAAATACCAGGCTCAGTGGTACATGCATGTAATCCCAGTACTTGGAAGGCTGAGACAGGAGTATTGTAGGTTTGAGGACACCCTCAGCAAGTAGTGGAACTCTCATTAACCTAGCGGGACCTTGTTTTAAAATAAAATAGCACTGGGAGTGTAGCTTGGAAGTGGAATGCCCCTGGTTTTAATCCCCAGTATATAAAGGAAGAAAGAAAATAAAAAGAAAAAAATTGATGGGAATACATTTCAAATAATGCAATGTTCATATATGAGGATATTGTTACTAATCTCACTAGTAGGTATGGGGAGGGGTGGTAGTGAGGTAAGATCCAGAAGGAAATACACCAAGTGTGCATGCACATCTGTATCACTTTGATCTTTGCTATAATGTAAATTACAATGTACCAACACAAGTATATAAAAAATGATGGAAATAGGAAGAATGGTTTTTCTATCTGGCTCATTAGTTCTTTTCTGTTTTAAGCTACTATTTTTTTCTAGCAGGATAATTTTTTTTCTTGGAAGAATATTTTCTGTACAGTGATACTGTTATGAAAGATGTGTAAGAAATGGTGGCTTTTGTTGAGGTTTTACCTTACTTCTTTACTTTTACTTTCTCCTCCTGCCTACGGTATGGTGTGCATGCTACTGCTGGCGAGAGTGGCAAGTTACCAGAGAAAATCATTTGCTTTGTAGTCCATTGATTTAGTTCCCTCAGGAGCTCATTTATATTTAATTTTATTAGGTTTAACATTGAAGCCAGTCTATTTCATGCAAGTGTATTACCCTAGTCAAGTAGATTTGGGGAACCAAGAAAAATTGAATACAGTTGTTTTAACACATATCGCTGGAAAATTTCTTTGGTTAGAAGTAATCTGAAATTTTCCTTGTTATTGACATTTTTGGTTTTATTTGTAGGTGTTTGAAACTAGAGGGAAGGTAAACTACAGGGCTTTATATTCATAATACAACAGTAGCATACTCTTTGTGTATGGGCATTGGGGATTGAACCCAGAGGCATTCTACCTCTTAGCTAAACCCCCAGCCTGATTTTATTTCTTATTGGAAACAGTATCTCACTACGTTGTGGAAGACCTCTTTAAGTTGTCCAGGCTGGCTTCAAACCTACAATCTTCCTGTCTCAACCTCCCATGTACTGGGATTACAAGCATGTGCCACCAAGCCCTGTTCTGGGATCATATTTTTTTTTGTGTGTGTGTGTGTGTTGTGGTACTGGGGATGGAATTCAGGCGCTTTCTTTTTTTTTTTTTTTTTTTGGTGGTACTGGGGGTGGAACCCAGAGGCTTTCTACTTCCGGGCTATACTCCCAGACCCATTTTATATTTGGAAACAGGGTCTCACTAAGTTGCTGAGAGTGGTGAGGCTGGCTTCGAACCTGCGTGATCCTCCTGTCTCAGCCTCCCAAGCGTGGGGATTAGAAACCTGCGCCACCACGCCCGGCATCCTGGCGCGTTCTCCCTCTGGGCTATACTCTCAGCTCTATTTGATATTTTATTTGGAAACAGAGTCTCACTAAGTTGCTGACAGCCTCACTAAGTAGCCGAGGCTGGCTTTGAGCCTACGTTGCTGCAAATCCCATTAAATTACTGATGCTGGTTGTGAACCTGAGATATTCCCATCTCAGCCTCCCAAGTACTGGGATTATAAGTGTGCACCACCATGCCCTGAAGGGATCATATGTTTTACTTTTTTATCCTTCTTTTCTCCTGTAGTTAGTTCTATGTTATTACCAGTGAATAGGACAGATTTGCCTTAAATAATGTCAATTTTATTAGATACAGGCTGGTGGAAATAATGGAGCGTTGTGATGGCTGCATTAGTCATAGGTGGTGAATTTCAGTTCTGATTTTCCATTTGTCTCTGTTACCCAACAGTAAGCTGCCCATTAAATCATACTAATACTTGAAATCTTCCAACAAGCATACAGCTAGACTTAATGACATGGTAAAATATTGTGAGATTCATTAGAGGGTTTCTGGCAAACTTAGACATTACTGATGGAAAATTGAGGGCTGTGTGCATGTATGTCACTGTCAACACAATTTCCATTATGATGTGCAACCAGAATGTAGCAATAAAAGCCTATTAAAAATAAATAAAATAGTGATCGTTGGAATTAATCAGTGAGCATAATGGACATCATTGGAAAATAAAGCCAAAATAATTAATTTTCCTCTCTGATTTTATATGGCTAAAACTACTAAGGAAAAAGTGACTTTGTCTTTCTGACCATAGTCAATGATGTATCAGATAAGTGCCAGGGGTCTTAGAGGAGTTATGTCTATGTTTGTTCTTTTGCAAATTTGAACTTATAATTGTAAAGAGTTCAGTATTTCACTAAATCTAGTAAGAAAATTCCATAAACACTCATAGATTTTTCCCTCTAAGGAAAATAAAACATTTCATATGATATTCTTGGAGATTATTTGAGGAGTTTCCACAAGACACAAATTATAGAACAAGTCACTATTTAAAGTTTAGAAAATGTGTTTTGAGCCAGGTATGATGGTGTACACTTGTAAAACCAGTACTGGAGGGGGTAGCTGAGACAGGAAGATTGTAGGTTTGAAACCAGTTTAGCAATTTAGTGAGGTTCTCAGCAATTTAGTGAGACCTTGTTTCTAAATAAAAAATAAAATAAGGCTGTGAGTATAGCATGGAAATAGAATACCACTGGGTTCAATCCCTAGCTCCACAAAAGAAAAAAAATGCTCTAAAAAGTTGTGTATAAGGCAAATACCATTTAAAATTAAAAAATATTAATAATCCTCTGAGTTATTTAGAAAGTACAGACTTGCTTATATGGTTTCACAGTGGGAGAAACCAAAATAGTTATACATATCCGTTGTTACAGTTACAGATGAATGCTACTTTTTGGCAGAACTGTTCCCTGGGACCCTGTAGCCCCATGGAAACAATTCCCCTCAAACAAAAACTGTGGGTTCTTGTCCTGAGCTAAGGATAAATATGCAATAGCCCGGACTCTTGCTGAAGATTTAAAGGAGTTTATTAAAAAGATAGAAATACAGAAGACAGTTACTGCCCCATGTTATTCAGGAGTGGCATAGGGGGTTGTTTCAAATGGAATCATCGAAATACAAAACCTGGAACAACCTTTTTATAGACATGACATCCTCCATCTTGCTTTTTCCTACGTAACTCTGACATAGGTAAAATCCATCCCCTTAATTTTCCCGCCAAATTCTTAGTTTATGCCCAGGTTTCTCCTTTCCTGAAGGTTGATCCCCTCCTCCCATCCTACCTAGATTATCAATTATTATGTAAACCTGTCCTTAGAATGAGGAAGTCCTAGTTCCCATTCTCTTCCCACTTGTTAATTAACTTTAGCTAGGTTAAGTTACATTAGAATAGCTGCCTGCTTCTTGGCAGAAATCAAGTCCTTCCACAGATATGCCCCTCACTGAATTTTTGAAGTTTATTAACAATCAGAACTTTCTCAAATCTTCCTAGGTCATTCCTAATACTGGTACATCCGTGATGTCTTGCTTGTATATGGGTTGTGTGTCTATCTTACTATAAGATATGAGGAGAAAGTCTTATTTTCTTATCATAATTTCCATAGTAGTATTACTTTCTAACTTAAGAGATCTTCATTTTAGCAGAGTAGAAGTTAATTTCCAAGGGTTTCACTCTCTTACACACATAAACCCTCCTCTTATATGTTATACTTATCCTATCTTTGAAAATCTTCTGATTGGTTGTCTTTTTACCAACATAAGATTAATAAAATATATTTTTTCAGTGGGAACTGCTTGAAGATAGTAATCACTTATTGTTTCTAAGTCTCACGGCAGGTAAATGTAAAATGTAACCGTTTAATGTTATTTTGCCAAGAAGAAAGTGAAAAACCAGGTGTGTGTGGCTGTCACTTTGGTGTTCTTTACTTAGTGCTTTCAGCTTTGCTGAATCAGAGTTGTTTGCGTATTACAGAGCAGTCCTGCTTGGTAGCCCCCACTGTATCTTCACTCAGTAACTTCAGCTTCAGCCCTTTATCTGAATATAATAAGCACTGACGATTAGCAAAAATGTTGTTTTTCTGGGAAAGAAGTCAGAGTATACCTAAAGTGCCGGGAAGAAGAGCTTAACTTTTCTTGCCTTTGCCACTGAACTGCTGTGGATGGCACGTCACAGGCAGGATAAAATCCAAAGTCATGGAGGCAAAGGCCAATTGTTTTGGTAATGGTAATCACAACTATAGTGCAATCATATCACATCTGCAGGTTAGAAGGCACATACTTTGGCCCTCTTTTGATCTGTATAACAACTCTATAGGTAGGTGTTTCCTCCATCTTCCTGAATGGGGGATTGCATGACTTGTCCAGGAACAAGTAATTATTTAATGGTCCTCTGAAAGTGCTATGCTTTGCCAGCCTGCTTTTTTCTTTAAAACCATTGTTTACAATAATTCAAGGGATCTGTTTCTTTCAACTGGCAGGTAAGCTCACTGAATTGCTCTGAAGTTCTAGCCTTTTCTGGGAAGAATGTGAAGTACATAGAGTTTGCCTTTGTCACTCATCTTTTCCCCTTTCAGTCACCTGCTTCCAGTCCTTTAGCTCAGCCTCAGACTACCAACTAGCAAACAGTGAGATTCTGTGACACAAATTCAAGATAGTCCTAGAAAGTGTAAAAAAAAAAATATTTTGGGTGGCTTTAACTCTGAAACAGAACAAGGCCCAGATAACTACAGTCTATAAAATCTCAACCAGGCTTAAAAATAAGAATTGCATAAAATAATTGACCAAGTTCTAGATATAGAAAGTTACTGAAAGTCACAGAAATTAGAAAACTTCTAATTTATTAAAGTATTAAAATATTAAGTATTCAGTGCTTAATTTTTTTCCATGGATTGTAGATTCAGACTTGTACATAGTACTCTGCTTCACAGAAAAGGTGGTTCATGAATAATAAATCTGAAATAAATCTGACTGATACTAGAATGTCTTACAGAGGGTCTCTTTTTAAAAATGTAAAAAGACCTGGTCGTGAAGGCACATGCTTTTCTGTAATCCCAGTACTTGGGAGGCTGAGACAGGAGGATCAAAGGTTCAAAATCAGCCTCAGCAACTTGGCAAGACTTGCAGCAACTTAATGAGACTGTTTCAAAATAAAAGATAAAATAGGACTGGGTGTGTAACTTGGAGGTAGAACACTCCTGATTTCAATCCCCAGTAAAACACACACATACACACACACACACACACACACACACACACACACGAAATGTGACTGTATTTATAAATATTGGTTGGTGTTTTACTAATAGCAATAAAGTGGTGTTTTCTCAAAGAGGATAGATGTATATAAATATATTCAAATCATCATTCTTTTGATTGATAAAATCAGAATTTTAAAACATAATTTATACTATCTTTTAGTGTGCTCTGTGCTGATTAGAAGTCAGAGTATTTTAATTTAAAAGCCCTCTTGGGGTAGGGTTCATCCCAGGGATGCAAGGCTGGTTCAATATTAATCCATGTAATTCATCATATAAACAGAATCAAAGACAAAAACCACATGATCATCTCAATAGATGCTGAAAAAGCATTTGATAAAATTCAACATCCATTTATGATAAAAATACTGCAGAGAATTGGAATAGAAGGAACATATCTCAACATTATTAAGGCAATCTACAACAAGCCCACTGCCAGCATCATATTAAATGGGGAAAAACTTCAAGAATTCCCCCTAAAAACTGGAACGAGACAAGGATGTCCACTATCACCACTTCTCTTCAGTATAGTACTAGAGACTCTAGCCAGAGCAATAAGGCAAGAAAAGGAAATCAAAGGAGTACAAATAGGAAAAGAAGAACTTAAGCTTTCACTATTTGCTGATGACATGATACTATATTTAGAAAACCCAACAAACTCAACCAAAAGGCTTATAGAACTGATCAACAAATTCAGCAAAGTATCTGGATACAAAATCAATCTTAAAAAATCAGAAGCTTTCCTGTACACCAACCATAAATCCACTGAAAAAGAAATTCAGAAAACACTTCCACTCAGGATCTCCCACAAAAAAATAAAATACCTAGGAATAAATTTGACCAAGGAGGTAAAAGATCTCTACAAAGAAAATTATAAAACACTGAAAAAAGAAATCGAAGAAGATCTTAGAAGATGGAAAGATCTTCCATGTTCATGGATTGGCAGAATAAATATCATTAAAATGGCCATCCTCCCAAAAGTGATCTACAGATTTAATGCAATGCCCATTAAACTACCAAGATCATTCCTCACAGACATAGAAAAATCAGTCCTTAAATTTATCTGGAATAACAAAAAGCCCAGAATAGCCAAGGTAGTTCTCAGTAACAAAAACCACGCAGGAGGAATCACAATACCTGACTTTAAACTATACTACAAAGCCATTGTAATAAAAACAGCATGGTACTGGCAAAAGAACAGATATATAGACCAATGGAGCAGAATAGAAGACCCAGAAACAAGCCCACACACTCTCAGCCAATTGATTTTTGACAAAGGGGCCAAAAACATACACTGGAAAAAAGGTAGCCTCTTCAACAAATGGTGTTGGCAAAACTGGTTAACCATATGCAGAAAATTGGATGTTAATCCCACTTTTTCACCCTGTACAAAAGTCAACTCACGATGGATCAAAGACTTGGAAATTAAACCAGAGACTTTGAAGCTCCTTGAAGAGGGCATAGGTCCAACACTACAACACATAGGCACAGACAAACATTTCCTCAATAAGACCCCAAAGGCACAACAAATTAAAAGGAGAATCAATACATGCGATTGCATGAAACTGAAGAGCTTCTGTTCAGCAAAGGAAACTATCAAGAACCTCAATCGAGAGCCCACAGAATGGGAGAAGATTTTTGCCACCTACCCCTCCGATAGAGGACTAATATCTAGAATATACAGAGAACTCAAGAAACTCAACACTAAGAAAAGAAAGCATCCAATCAAAAAATGGGCAAATGAATTAAATAGACACTTCACAAAAGAAGAAATTCAAATGGCCAATAAATGCATGAAAAAATGCTCAACATCACTGGCAATCAGAGAGATGCAAATCAAAACTACCCTGAGATTTCACCTAACTCCAACTAGAATGGCAATCATTCAAAACACAAACAACAGCAGATGCTGGCGAGGATGTGGAGAAGTGGGAACTCTAAGACATTGTTGGTGGGATTGCAAATTAGTGCAACCACTTTGGAAACCAGTATGGAGAATCCTCAGAAGAATGGGAACACACCTACCATTTGACCCAGCAATACCACTGTTGGGTATCTACCCAAAAGAAAAGAAACCAAACTACCAAACTAATGCATGTGTATCTATGTTCATATCTGCACAATTCACCATAGCCAAACTATGGAACCAGCCAAGATGTCCATCAACAGATGAATGGATTACAAAACTGTGGGATATGTACACAATGGAATTTTACTCAGCCATCAAAAAAAACTCAATTACATCATTTCCAGGGAAATGGATGGAACTGGAGGACATTATGCTAAGTGAGATTAGTCAGTCACAAAAAATAAGAAATCAGATGCTTTCCCTAATATGTGAGAGTTAGGGAGAAAAGAGGAGCAAACAAGATAACCTAAAGGAAGAGAAAGGAGGGGGAAGAGAAAAATCTCTAAAGCACACAATGTAATTAAACATATCGAAGTCAATCACTAAGCCAAGCAAGGAAGGGAGGGACGGGGAGGGAATGGGGTGGTATTTGGGTAGGGGTTAAATCAGCGATGAGTACATGTTTATACACACAAGTTTTTACCCCAATAAGTTGTATGAATATAATACACCAATAAAAAAAAACCCTAAAAAAAAATAAAAGCCCTCTTGGTTAGGTAAAATAAATGGACCTACTATACTGTGTTTCCACATTGAGTCATTATGTTTATGGGTTACAAAGTAGATCTTCTGGTTTTGAATTCTGGCTCTATAACTTAGTAGCAGTGCATCTTTGGTTAAATCACCAACCTCTCATAGCCTCAGTTTCCTTCTCTGTACAGTAGGGATAAATAATTATTGTTACTACTTAGAGTTTGTATGAGGGATTTGATAACTAATAAATTAAAGTGCTTAGAAGAGTGTCAGCAATTATTCTTTTATTAAAATAACCATTCTTGTTTGTATTGATGAAATACAGAGCAGTGAAATGGTTCCATTGGATCACAGATCTTAGGTACACAGAACCTTAAGAGATCTTTGGAGCAGCTCTTTGCTTTGGAAGAGATAATGTTTTATTTTGCCCATTTTATATTCAGTTAAGCCAGGAAGGTCAAGGGACCTTACTATGATCAACAGCGAGTATGTAATGGAAGGTAATTTTTCTTTTCTCTCAAATTGTGTTCGGGTATGTAGTATTATGTTCCCCAAAGCCATTCTCTTCCTCAATATTATTGGGTATGTCTCGATCAGGGTTTATGCCAAGAACCAGTTTCTCATATAATGCATACTTTGTTTTGTGCCTGACCTTTTATTTACTCCAAATAATGCTTCTGGGGCTTATCCATATTTTTGATGCAGGTAAATATGTATATGTAGATCAATAATACTGATTATACCATTCTGATGTAAATGTAGACAATTACATTTATTGCTGTATATGATTTATTTAGGTTATGATTGCTTAATTCACTGTCTTGATAAAAGGCAATTTAATGGTTTCTAGATTTTTGCTATACAAATAGTAGAGACATTCTAGGAACATCCTTTACATCATTTTTGGTCTTATATAAGTGTGTATTTCTGATTAATATATACCTAACAATATAATTGTTTAGAGAGTAAAGCTGATTTTCTCTTTGGCAAAACCATATTGCCAAACAGCTTGCCATAGTGGTTTTTATTAATTTTTCATCTTACCAACAACAAATGAGCTTTCCAGTTGTTCCACACACGCACTCACACTTGGCAGTTTTGGTCTTTTTAATTGCAGCTATTTCAATAAAAGAATATAGGTACATTATAATGTATTATAGCTTAAATTTGTGTTTTCCCAGGTGGCTATTTAAGAGGAGCACCTTTTCATGTACAGTCATGCCTCATTTAATGACTGGGGCATGTTCTGAGAAATGCATAGTTAGATTATTTTCATCTTTGTGCATACGTCATAGAGCATACTTACACAGGCATAGATGGTGTAGCCTACTTCATGTCTAGGTCACATGGTATATAAATATACTACAACCTATTGCTCCTAGAGCCAAGGTGAATCAAACAAGGTGAGATTAAACTCAACACATGAGAAAATGATGCAGCCAAGACATGGGGTGATGCGTGAAGGTGCACTTATTGTCTGGTGGCGCTTTCCTGTAATCCAGTTTTTAGGAGGCTGAGACAGGAAAGATTGCAGGTTCCAGGAACTCAAAAAGAGGCTAATGCAAAGTAAATAAATAAAATAGGACTGCTGTGTATGTCAGAGGTAGAATACACCTGGGTTTAATCCCTGGTACTACAAAATAATAGCTAAGTTTTATTAAAGAGAGATTTCATCAAGCTAATCCTGTTGATTCCCTAAGGAGTATCATTAATTTTATGCTGGTGTGTGTGTGTGTATTATGGAGGATAATGAGGATAGAACTCAGAGGCTTTCTACCTCTGATCTTCATCCCAGCCCTATTTTATTTGTTTATTTTGAAACAGGGCCTCACAAAGTTGCTGGGACTGTCTTCCCTTCTCACCCTCCCAAGTACTGGATTTACAGGCACGCACCACCATACCTGGCTAATACTGACTTTTTTAAAAAATAAATTCTTCAAAAATCATTTGGAATACTGTAACCTTTTAAGTGTAAAAACTGATGAATGACAAGTCAGTGGGAAAATACTAACAAAATGTTATACACACGAATAATTATAATTCACATATAGTTTTCAAAATAATTACTGTGAGACACCACGTGATATATTTTAATGATATTCAGAAAAATATAAATCTACTGTTAGTTAGTTTATCACAGAGCTGGGATGCCAGGAAAGGTAATGCAGAATCACAGGGTGCCAATGGTATCATAAAGACTCTGTCATTCTTCCTAATCTTGGTGTAATATTTTAACCATTTTAATTAAAATAATACATGCCTACAATAAACATTTAAACCACAAAAACTTACAAAAATAAAACAATAAAACCCTTATCCTCCCTCCCTCCAACTTCTAGTTATGATACGTATTTCTAGATGACTTTTTAATGCAGCCACTCTCCGATGACTGATGAGGCTTTTTGTATTTTGTAAATGTTATCCTATATTTCTTGGCCTTTCAATATTATTAATAATATGCATTGGTGACATTTACATATCAATTAAATTGCTGACTATTATTCTACTGTATAGTTTATAGTAATTTTTTCTTCCCTCTCAAAGGATGTTTGGTGGCTTCCAATTTGTTGTTTGAATTTTCTTATGAGAAGTAAAACTGCAGAATGGCATCCATACATATTCTTGATGCACTTTTATATAGCTTATTTATTGTGTAAATTGTTAAGTGTGAAGTTCTTGGGTCAATGCCTATTGCACTGTAAGCACTGCCAGTTCTAAGTTATTCCACAAAAATAATGTCCAAAATATTTTCTCCCTTTAGAGAGGGAGCACTAGATGGCAGGAAAACCTGAGGAGACAATACTTTCCTGTTTCATGGGGTCTTTAGAAAGGGCAGCAGGGGAAATTCTTTTTCGTTCCAAGCAAACTTGAAAGATTAATGTCAATTTGTGGGTGATTCTTTAGTGAAAGATTGTCTATAGAAAGCTGAGCATTTGTTTTATCACAAACAATGTTGTCTGGTGAGCTCATGTAAAATTATTGTTCAAATTAATTGCTTTTCTACATTTATTGGTAAATTCTATAGATGGCATAAAAACATATTGAAGCCCTGTATCTTGAAATTAAAAGTTGTTTTCAAGAAGGCATAGTCTGGGATACTGCCCTGTGATTTTGAGGCATTATGCTGTGCCTCGTGTTTTATTTTAATAGAGAGCACTCAGCTTCTAGTTCTTCACTCTGAATTGTAATTTCTCTTCATTATTAAAATCCTTGAATGAATATATTTGGGGGATTTTATTATTTTTCATGCCCCATTACATTTTCTCAAAAGAATTTCTCTGCCCATATAATGACATTGCTTGAATGGTCTAAAACTCTTCAGAAGAAAGCTTTATGCAAATCTATCTGTAATAATAATTAAACTGACTGGCACATTCTAGGGGACTAAAAAATGGAACTCTTAAGGTGATTAGAAGGCTAGTCTTTCTTCTCAGTGGTGTAAGGCTTTCAAACAAGTGAGGGATTTCAGATTCTACCAAACCAAAGAGTGATAATCTAAGCATCATTCAGATGAGACTCAATTTAAGGCAGAAGAAAAACACTTAGGCAGAAAATGCAGTTTTTTATCTGCTGTGTTGTTAGGTAATTGTTTTAAAAATGAGCTTATTTTCTTCTCAAAAGAGATTGTACAAAATGGCATTTTTGGAATAAGAATAGAGAAAAATAAGATATATGCAATTTAAAGCATCTTAGAAGTTGATTTTGGCAATTATGTGTGAAGTAGTAACTTAGAAAGACCAATTGGATAATAAAGTTAAATGAACATCACAGTACTCACTGGAGAATAAAGTTCCAGCACCTTCATCCTCAAGAAAAAGGGCAAGATGATCACTGTAGCACTAGCCTCTCCACTGGATGACTTAAAAACTGTAGATGTCTTCTGATTTTCTGTACACATTAAAAGAGTATAAAATTGCTATAGATTAAGTGAGAAAAACATAATGACGAGTTCAACATAAAGAAAGGGCAGAAAAGAACTCTTTTTAAGTTTCAAGATGGTTGCAATAGATTTTTACAGTCTGGGCACATTTCTTTTTATGCAAAAGCTGGTCCCAAGCTCAAAAGTATTTAATAATAAAAATGTGTATGAGACAACACAAAATTGCTTTGATAAAATATAATGGTGGTAGTAAGAATGGAGCTGTATCCAGCTCAGGTGTATTAAGCTGGTAAAATATCTGTTCATCAGACTGGCTGGTTCAGTCTCATTCCAAGCCCATATTATGTATTCCACCCACATTATATATGTGTGTTTGTATTTTTACTGGTGCGTTGTAATCATACATCTTGGTGAAGTTCAGGGTGATAGAAGGATACATGCACGCAGCACTCATTGTGCTCTCTCCCAATTCCCACTCCACTCCCTCTTTCTTCCCACCTTTCCAGGCCTAGCATAATGATAGCTTTGGTGTTTGTGTATGTACATCATGTCCATGAAGTTTTTTCCTGTTCAAGTCTTCCTCCCCCCTCCCGGCTCCCTCAGTTAGGTCCCTTTCTTCACGCCACTAAAGTTTCTCCTCCTTTGTCTGGAATACTTCCTGTGTCCCAGTTTTCCCCTAGCTTCTGCATATAAGAGAAAACATCTGACCTTTTACTTATTATGATGGACTAATCTCACTTAGCATAATATTCTCCAGTTCCAGCCATTTCCTTCCAGATTTCATAATTTTGTTCTTCATATGGCTGAGTAAAATTCCATTTTGTGTATATCACATAATTTTGTAATCCATTCACCTGTTGATGGACACCTGGGCTGGCTCCATAGTTTGGCAATTATGAATCATATAGCTATAAACATATGCATGCATGCGTTACTATGGTAGTCTGGTTTCAATTTTTTTTTTTTTTTTTTTTTTGCGGGTCTGGGGATGGAACCCAGAGGCATTCGACCTCTGAGCTACAGCCTCTGCCCTATTTTTTATTCTTTATTTTGAAACCGGGTCTCACTGAGTTGCAGAGGGCCTCACTAAGTAGCTGAGGCTGTCCGCGAACTGCAATCCTCTAGCCGAATGCTGGGATTACAGGCATGAGCCACCAAGCCCGGCTTGGTTTCAGTTCTTTTGGCAGATACTCAGGAGTGGCATAGCTGGGTCTTATCGTAGGTTCATTCCCATTCTTCTGAAGACCCTCTGCACTCTATTCCATAGTGTATGCAGTAATTTGCAACCACACCAATAATGTAACAGAGTTTTTCCATATCCTCAGTACTAATTCTTGTTTTAATTTTTCGTGCCTCTAGGGTCTTATTGAGGACATTTTATACATACCTATGTGTTGGAGGTTTGGTCTTATGCCCTCTTCAAGTAACTGCAAAGTCTCTGGTCTAACTTTCTAGTCTTTAATCAGTCTTGAGTTAACTCGTGTGTAGGGTGAGAAAGTGAGATTTATTTTCATTATTCTGCATGTGGATAACCTGTTTTGCCAACACCATTTGTTGAAAGGCTACCTTTTATAGTGCATATTTTTGGCCCCTTTGTCAAATATCAAATGGCTGTAAGTGCATGGATTTGTTTTTGAATCTTCTATTCTGCTCCACTGGTTCATGTGTCTGCTTTTGTGCCAATACCATGCTGTTTTTATTACAGTGACTCTGTAGTATAGTTTGAAATCAGATATTGTGATGCTTCCTGCATAGTTCTTAATTTCTCTACTTCTGTCTGCTATGATCCAGTCCTTATTCAGGAGTGTGATATTCAGTCTCCATTTTTTCATGTAATTTCTATGGGTCTTCTTATTATTGATTTCTAGTATTATTCCTTCATGGTCTGAAAAGATGCAAGGAATTATGTCACATTTTTTTGGATTTGATAGTACTTGCTTTTGGCCTGGGATATGTTCTATTTTGGAGAAGCTTCTATGAGCAGCTGAAAAAAAATGTGCATTCAGTTATAGTTGAATGGAATATTCTCTAGATGTCTAGAAGGTCTGTTGGATTTAGGATGTTCTTTAGGTCTGAGGCTTCTTTGCTGATCTTTTGTTTGGAAAATTGTTCTAGTGATATGAGAGGAGTATTTAAATCTCCCAGTATTATTTTACTGGGGTCTATGTGAGATTTAATGCCACTAAGAGTTTTTTATAAAATGGTTTTTCCTGTTTGGACCATATATTATGTTGACTATCATTATATCCTCTTGTTGGATTGTTCCTTTTACCAATATAAAATGGCCTGCTTTTTCTCTTCTGATAAGTTTAGGCTTAAAGGCTATTTTGTCTGATATGAGATTTGCTACCTTTCTTGTCTTCAAGTTCTATTTCCATGGATTACCTTATTTCAGCCCTCCACATTTAGTTTATGAATATCTTTACCTATAAGGTACATTTTTTGCGAACAGTATGTGCATGTTATGTGCAGATTTTTCTTCTGAATGGCAGTAGTTCCTGTCTACCCCCATATTTACCCCAGCTGCCTGAATACTATCTCTATCAGGAATGTGGCTATATTTTGGAGAAAGGCATAGGACTACACTTGATTTTTAAAATTTGAAGCTCAGACTTAAAATTTTTAGTTCTTTTAAATACTTTAAATACATTATGGATATAAAATAATTCCAGAAATGTCTTCATAATGGCCCTTATATATATTCTCTCAAGTTATAAAGATATGTCTTATAAACACTGTGCATCAAACTCGGCAAAGTGAATTTTAAGTCAACATAGTGTAATAAATAATATACAGCTATTCTATTATGATTATAACTCTTGGCAAGTGACCTCAATAATCCATCGCACATATGTTGATAATTTTGCTGAGATCTGAATTTTCATAAGACATGCTGTAAGCTCTGTATGCAGTGAATCGCCTGGGGATCTTGTTAAAATGAAAATTTCATTCGGTGCTTCTGGTGTGTGGTCTGAGAGTTTGCATTTATAACTAGTTCCATAGTGATGTCAGTACTCCTAGTATATGGAGCACATGTTGATTAGCAAGGAATTAACTAGTGTGTGTGTTCTTCTTTATCTGGAATCTCAATATAATCTTCCTCCTTCCTCCTTTTTATTTTTCGTCAATGGAGACAGAACACATGGCCATTCTAATAAGCTCTATTTTTAAAAAATCATTTTTAAACAAAGTCTCACTAAGTTGCTAATGCTGGCTGTGAACTTACAGTTCTTTTATCTCAGCATCCCAAGCACTGGGATCACAGGCATGCACCACCACATCCAGCTCCTTGCTCCCCATTTTGGTCTCAAATATGTAATAAGGTTTCAAGGTATACACTTGAGGGTATATGTTTTTAGCTGACATTTTAAAAGTAGCTTTTGAATATGAGAATTTAAAATGAATAATCTCTCTGCTTCTCAAAATGATTTCTGATTTACAGATGACGAAACTGAAGCCTACTTTACTTACTGAAGATTATTTGAATGTATGTAGTGTTTCTCATATTCTGCCTCATATGATTGGTAACATGTTTGATTAGTAAAAATAGAAAATCAGTATGAGTGGAGAAGTCAAAAGAAGAGTTTGTAATGTTCTGGAGACAACAAGGATCATGTATTCAAAAAGTGATATGGTTTGAATATGATTTTCCCCTCTAACACTCAAGCTATAGTTTAATTCCCATTGTGAAATATAAAAGTGATTGAAACCCAATCTTAGAATTTTTAGAGGTGGGGATTTGGGAAATGATTGAGATTACATAAGATCCTCAAGGTGCAGTGCCTCTGATTGAATAGTGGTGCCTTATAAGACAAGAGAGTCCCAAAGAGATGTGTGTGTTCCCCATCTCTTGCCATATGGTGCTCTGTGCTACCTCAAGAGTGCCAGAAAAAAGGCTCTCTCCCGATGGGACATATACCTTGAAACTGCAGAACTGTGAACCACAGTAAATCTCTTTTCTTTACAGCATGCCCAGTCTGTTCTATTGTGTTATTATCCACCCCAAACAGGCTAGTACAGAAAATTGGTATCAAGGAGTATGGCTGTTGATAATAATCAATACTTGAAAATGCAGAGGCAGCTTGGAATAGGATATAAAAAGCCTAAAGTGATGTCAGGTGAGTGGTATGGGTGATTTTGATAAAAACTCAGAAGATGGCAGCTAGTCTCTGATAGAAATGAGAATACATAGGCATGCTCCTGTTTCTTGCTATGCGATGACCTGTGCCACCTTGAGGGCTCTCTCAGCAAGAAGGCCACAATCAGATGTGGTCCTTTAACTTTTGACCTCCAGAACTACAAACCAAAATAAACCTTTTTTTTAAATAAAAACTTATGTAATCTATGGTATTGTGTCATTAACAGCAGAAAACAGATTAATACAAAGCATATGCAGATACTTACAAAATATAATTTTATAATATTCATTTCTGTATGATGCATGAAAGGATAGGGAAATCAAATGCAAATCAGCCAGTATTCAATATTAAAATGAAGTATCTATACCTGTTATTAGAAGCACAACTTTTTTTTTGAAGTACTGGGCATTGAACCCAGGTTCATTCTACCTCCGAGCTACACCTCCAACTCTATTTTGTATTCTTTATTTTGAAACAGGGTCTCACTAAGTTGTGGAGGGCCTCAATAAGTAGCTGAGGCTAGTCGTGAACCTGAGATCCTCCTGTCTCAACCTCCCAACTGGGATTACAAGCATGTGCCACCATGCCTGGCTAGAACCACAACTTTTAATTAATTTGTAGTGCCTTCCATATAGAAGTGGAAACTGCCAATTCTGCTGGTTTAAAAAAAATATTTCAAAGGCAAATGTTTTCTGGTTATATTTTTGCTTTTGGCAAAGAAAGAATAGGGAAAATACACAGAATTAAAATTAAAAGTGTTGAAATAAAAAGTCCAGACCTAAATGGGTCATTCACTGGAATATTTGAGTCAGTGATCATGTAGAATACTTTTTTGTCTTCAGAATATTTTAAAGTCTTTTTCTGGGCATTTTTATTAGACAAAATCTCCTAAATATTTATAAAACAGTTCACATTTGTCTGCCTTTCCAGACCTCTGATGGCTTGCTGTTCTTGCTGAGAATATTTAATTTTAGAGTATGCTGGGTATTTCTGCAAAATGGATTGTCATGTCTTCTTGCTAGACTATTCTCATCCAGATTGTAACAATTAGTGCCTAACATTCATTGACTTTTTTTTGGATTTCTACCATAGACCTAATACTAAGATTAATAAAAGTAAACCAGTATGCAAAAACTTTAGGACAATGCATTTTATTCAAGTTTAAGTTTTCTTATCTCTTTACCAAAAATTCCCCTTTTTAAGCCATGATCCTAACTGATGATCCAAGTTACTTGGAGTCCTGAGGTCATTTCAGAAATAATTATTTAAATGTCTTATAGAATCTGCTCACATGTACCTTTATGATGCTACGAGATGATATTTTATTATGCCTGGAGGAAGAAACAAACAAAAAAACCCAAGAAAAACAAAATAAGTAGCACATTTTCACACTCTTTCATGGATATGCATCATGTTTTTAAACAAACAAACAAAAACAGAGTTTTTCTGATAACAGATTTGGACATTTCACAGCAAAGCAATATTAAGGATTTCCCATTTATATTTGTCCCTGCAGTCTCCCTTCTGCATTGCTCAGGCCCTGAATCTCAGAAAGTTTGTTTTTATTTGTTGAGGAAAGAAGGGAGAGGGTGGGTAGGTATAGAACAAGATAGATATTGTATTTGTTCATTGATTTATTTAATCTATTAATGTTCCTTTAGTGTATAGTTTCTAAATACTGAGGGACTTAGACCTGGGAAAGACAATCAGTAACTGTGAATTGGGACGTGAGAATTGCATGAACTATCTTGACTGAGTTTTCTGTATGCCAAGGATTTAATTGAGAGGCAGAGAGCTCAGAATCATCCTAGAAATAATGCTATGGTATGGTACAGGAGAAATTGAGTGTTTTACCATTGAGTTTCTTGTCTATAATTTCCATTCATTTGAAAATAGTTACTCTAGCACTTGGTATGAATTAGGATCTGTTGGACATCATGGATTCAGTAGTGAACAAAGTAAAATTTCCTTTTTGTTTTTATGGATTAATAATCAGGTCAGGACAAGAGATGTTAATTATACAGTGATCAGGTATGCAATGCAGTTGCAGTATTAAGATGTTGGTAATGTATCTGGAATAAGAAAATTTCAAGTAGCAGGGACATTTGGGAAGTATCTCTGAGAAATGATGTTGGAGTTGAGATTTGATGAACACATGGCATTAAACTAGTGAAAAGGGGAAGGAAGAAATGCAGGCCAAGAGAGACCATGTTGTGAAGGCTGGCTCAAAGTCATAGATGAGGTGTAGCTAGAGAGGAAGGCAGGGATCAGATTCAGGAGTTTTTGTTTTTTTTTTCTAACGATGTTGGCATGCACTTTTCTTTATTTTTGGTGCATTGTAATCATACATCTTAATAGGGTTCAAGATGGTGGAGGCATACATGAACTCATCATGCATTTAGCCCTTGCCCAATTCCTACCCCATTCCCAACCCCCTCCCTCCTTTTCATGGTTGGTTTAGTTTTAAGTGAGACTTGTCTTTTTTTGCAGTTATCCAGAAGGTAGAAGCCATGGAAAGTGCTTAGATTTTTGGATATTTTTTGGTGGTAGAAACAACTGGTTTTTCAGATAGTTAGGTATGGCTTTAAATAAAAGTCAGTGATGATTCCATGGTTTGGGGATCAAGGACGTAGAAGGAGAGAGTTTCTATCCCAGGAGCTGTAGATGGGGAAGGTTGCTCATTGAGCTGAATTTGGGAGTGTGGCAAAGGTCAAGAGTTGAATTTAGACATATTCTGTATGAGAGGTGTTATTGGCTGGCTCTAAATATGCCACAAGCTGTTGAAAGCCTGAATCTTGGGTTTTGGAGGCTGAGACAAAGGTCTATATTGGAGGTAAGAATCCGGACAGTTTAATTTCTTTTTTTTTTTTTTTTTCATTTGTGTGCTTGCAGTTTGTATTTGTTTCGTGGATTAATTTTTTATGCCTGTTGTCTGCTTAAAATTCAGTTCTTTGTATTTTTGCTTATTGATTTATAAGAGTTCTTTTTAAACATAAAATTTATATAATATTTGTGAAGAAAACATCTTTTTATAATGCTGCATCTTCTATTTACTGTTTTCAACAAAAAGATTAAAAAATTCAGGCAAATGAATTTTTCTGTCTTTTCCTAATAGTTCTATGTTCAGTGGTGTCATACTTAAAAAAGCAATTTTTGATCTTAGAACCTCTGAATGCCTTTCTTTTTCATTTTAAATTTGAACAGTCTGGGATTTTCCAGTATATATGTGTATGTTAGATAATATTTCTAGTTAATGTTTTTGTCAAACAAGTTAACCAACAATTCCAATATTATTTGTTAAATAATCTTTTAGTTCAATAATATTTTATTTTATTTTATTTTATTTTAGTGGTACTGGAGGTGGAATCCAGAGGCTTTCTACCTCCAGTCTGTACTCCCAGACCCATTTTATATTTTATTTGGAAACAGGGCCTCACTTAAGTTGCTGAGAGCCTCACTAAGTAGCTGAGGCTGGCTACGAACCTGCGTGATCCTCCTGTCTCAGCCTCCCAAGCGCAGGGATTACAAGCGTGCGCCACCACGCCCGGCTTTCAATAATTTTTTAATATTCCACTTTTATTTAATATTATTTATTTATATGCTTAATGCATTTTAATGTTTCTAAGATTTATATTCTCTAATAACCTATTTATCTCGTATGATACTGATTCTACAGGTGGAGGTTGCATTTAATGAGAGGAGAGATTATTGTTTTGGTTTAGATATGGTGTGTCCCTAAGGAAAAAAAATCACGTGTTGGCATAGCAGCAATGTTCAGAGGTGAAATAATTGAATCATGAGGGATAAGTCCATATGATATATTAACAATTTGAATGTCTTTACTGGACGATAATCATAGGCAGCTAGGGTTTGGCTGGGTCACTGTAGGAGTAGCCTTGGAGACTACATTTGTGCCTTGTCTGTCTGTCTGTCTGTCTGTCTGTCTGTTTGTCTCTCTGCTTCCTGGATGTTTTGAGCTTAACAACATTCCTTAGCTATGCCATGCTGTGGTAGTATTTCTTGGGGCTAGCCAAAAATGTAATAAACCTTTGAAACTATGAGCCTAATAAACCTCTCCTCCTCTAAGTTGTTCTTGTCAGGTATTTTGGTCACAGAGATGCAAAGCTGATTAATACAATTATAGAGGATGCAGACAGAAAATGGATAAGATGTAGGATTTGAAACTTTATTGGTTGGTTTTTGCCCTGTAGAAAATATCCTCATGATTAATGGTCTAAAATTTGCCTGGCAGATTGAATTTTTTATTTTATTTCCATTTTGCTTTTTTTTTTTTTTTTGGTGGTATTGGGAGTGGAACCCAGAGGCTTTCTCCTGTGGGCTATATTCCCAGACCTATTTTTATATTTCATTTGGAAACAGGGTCTCACTAAGTTGCTGACAGCCTCACTAAGTAGCTGAGGTTGGCTTCAAACCTGTGCGATCCACCTGCCTCAGCCTCCCAAGTGTGAGGATTAAAAGCGTGCACCACCATGCCCGGCTTTTATTTTCATTTTATTTTTTATTTATTTATTTTTAATTTTTTATTTCTTTTTAAAATGATTTTATTGATACATTGTCATACATTTTAAAGAGGCACAATATGGTAAAGGCATACATGCACACATCACTCATTTCACCTTTCCCCAATTCCCACCCCATTCCTTCCCCCTCCCTCCTGCTCATGTTAGGCTTAGTTATTGACTTTGGTATGTTTGTGAATGTACATCATGTATATTAGGGAGTTTCCCTCTTTCCCCTTCCACCCCCCCCTCATTAGGTCACCTTATATGCGTATCTATGATTTCTTCTTCTTTATCTAGAGTTTCTCCTGTGACCCATTTTCTCCGTAGCTTCCACATATTAAGGAGAGCATCTGATTTTTTTTTCACTTTTTGTGAACGACTAATATCACTTAGCATAATGTTTTTCAGTTCCATCCATTTTCCTGTAAATGACTTAATTTTGTTCTTCTTTATGGCTGAGTAAAATTTCATTGTATTCATCTCCCATAGTTTTGCAACCCATTCACTTGTTGATGAACATCTTGGCTGGTTCCACAGTTTGGCAATTGTGAATTGTGTGGCTATGAGCATAGATAAGTGTGCATTAGTTTGGTAGTTTGGTTTCCATTCTTTGGAAAAGTGGGGATTTTGCTTTGAGCCTGGGTCTGGTTTGTCTAATCTTTCATGCCCTTGCTTATGAAGCAAGGTGGTGGGTCAGGTTAGCTAGTTGGTTTGTGATGGCCTGGGTTTTTGAGACTGAGATGAATGAAATCTCTTTACATGCCTTTTTTCAACTAGGAGGTTAACTCAGACCTGTTCATTTGATGGTTGATGATTTCTAGGAAAGTCAAAGTTTGCAAAGCTCCTTGAGTCCTATGTTAGCAACTTAGGCATTGGTACTTATACCATATTTTATTGGCCAAATCTAGTAATAAGGGCATATAAAGCCAAATATAAAGGGACATAGAAATAGGGAGGGAGAAACTTAGCAATTTCTCTAGCCTTCTACAGCCTAGGAGGCCCATTCATAGATTAAAAAGTGTGACTGGTATGAAAATGAAGCAGGAGAGGTGTGTCTGGGAGTGGCTTTCTGTTGGGTAGTTATGGCCAGGAATGGCAAGATATGACTTATGGTGGACATTTTTTACTTCATGATCTTTATTTCTTCTTGCATTCTTTCAGCATGGTGCAGGTTTCCATATAGTATCAAGATCTTGGTGGAACTAGTGGCCAATTGCCATGTCTCAGGTCAGCCATGGTGTACTGGTTCTACTTTCTGAACAGTGTCTCAAAGAGAACTAGAATAGAAATGTTGTATGGTGCCTTTAAATAATACTGGCCCAGAAATGCAGAGGTCAGGAGTGGTTAACTCCTTAGATTCAATCTCAAGGTGGAAATAACAGTGGTTCTGAGTGAATGGCAGGTAAGGAGTGAGGCCTCTGAGGAAATTCTAACCCAGCTTTATATTGAAAACTAAATTGAGGTTATATTGGATGAATTGGGTTACTGTGTTTTACACAAGGCAGAGTCCATTTGTCACTTACTTCTGTGTCTCTATTTACTTGGCACAGCATCTAATGCATAGTAGATGTTCAGCAAATGCTTACTGCATCATTTGTTGAATAAGGTGTTCATATTTTGACCTATTTTTCAAGGATTTTTATTTACTGTGTATTGTCTGAATATACTGACAGTATGCTTAGATTACTGTTTGTACTCATATGTCTTCTGCAAAAAATAACTTATTGTACTTTTCTTCAATGTATATCTATACTTTAAAGAGGGGATTTAATAAAGCAGAGTAACTAAGGGTTATGCATGGCAGCATATAACAAAGTTAATAGTATTTTTAAAAGCATGCATCATGAAAACAATAAAACTGTCATTTCTAAACTATTTTATCAAGAATGTTGCAAGTTTTCACTCATGGCAACTTAAAGACAATTGCCTGATTTTGAATACTTTGAGGATAAAATAAAATCCCCAATGTTTCAGCTATCATAGATAACATACATTTAACTAGAATAGTCTCCTTAGATTGTGCTAAACATAATGAGTTTTAGTATATGAATTACTAAATTTGTGAAGATATATCCTATGTTCTAAAATGAACTTTTCTCCAGATGAAAGATAAAATGTTTAAGTAGGTAAACAAAGACTAATGTTTATGTATTTTCAGTTCTTGTTATTGTAAAGAAATAATATAAAGTGACATAATTATTACATCAGACTTAATATAATAAAGAACAATTTACATGTTGAACATGATACAAAATTTGTATAATGTGATACAAAATTTGTAGAATTTTACCAAGTTTTTCTTTGTGAGTTTATCAATTTATACATCAGCAATATATGAAGGTGTTTGTTTCTTTCTACACCAGTGCTAGCACAAGGTATTATTTAAAAGGTAGTATTTTCTAATTTGATGTGTGGTTCCATTTGAACTGAGCAGAGTGATTGTATGGGAACTTAAGTTCCCTATTTGGGGAAGAGAGTGGAGAAAGAAGTAGCAACCAGATAATGTAGGCCTTTTAGGTCATTTAAAAGATCTTGATGACCGCCGGGCGTGGTGGCACACGCTTGTAATCCCCGCGCTTGGGAGGCAGAGACAGGAGGATCGCGCAGGTTCGAAGCCAGCCGCGCGCGCTGGCTTAGGAGACCCTGTTTCCAAATAAAAATGTAAAAATAGGTCTGGGAGTGTAGCCCGGAGGTAGAAGGGCTTCCAGGAACCCCAGTACCACCACCACCAAAAAAATAAAATAAAATAAAAAAATAAATAAAAGATCTTGATGTTTTTCTCTTAAGCATTAGGGAACATTTGAAGGGTTTTAAACATAAGCACAATGTGATTAAGCAAGATATTTTGGACCTATGATGCTATGGCACTGTGAGCAATGTGTTGTGAAAAACAGGAGGGAATGTGGTACACTAATACTGGTCTCATCAAGAAAGGGTTTGGTTTAGGGTAGGAAATGGCTATAGAATTGGAGAGAAGCCTATAGGTCTGCATATCTAGGAAACAGAATAGGTTGCCTATGGTGATTGGATTTCAGGGGTTGAGGGAGCATGTATTCATTCAAGCTTGTGCAGAATGAATGCATGGTTATGCTCTTTACTACAGTAGAGAGCAGTGCAAGACAAAGCAGGTTTTGAGTCAGTTTGGGTCCTATCGAATTTGAGACATCAGTGGACACATTAGAGAAAATATTGAAATCTGATACATAAATCTGAAGTTTAGAAGAAAAGTCTAAGCTGGAGTTATAAGTAAGAAACACATCATCTATATAGATGATAGATAAAGTCATGGGAATGGTTAGATTCATGAAGGGAGAAGATAGAGTGAGAGGGAAAGAGGACAAGAATGAATTCTTGAAGCCTCTAACCGTTTAAATATATGAGGTGGATTAATTTGTAATATAGAATAAGAAAAGTTGCTTTAAAATTACATTGGATATTAGAGGCATTGTATTATAAAGTTAAGGGAAGAATATTTTAGGAAGGAGAGAGTGATAAATAGTAACAAGTTGCTTAAAGTACAGAAATAATACTAATCAGCACTATTCATCAAATTTTGAATGTGACTGATAACACATTTTTTGTATTTGTTATTAGGGACTGAACATAGGTTCATTTTTTGTCTATGAGCTACACCCCCAGCCCTATATTATTTAGTAATTTTATTTTTTGAAACAGTATTATTCTGGGTTAATGAGAGTCTCCCTACTTGCTGAGGCTGTCCTTGAACCTATGATGCTTCTGTCTCAGCCTCCCAAATTACAGCCTGGTGCCACCACACCCAACCTGAGAACTTTTGGTTCACCAGAAAGAAACCAACTCTGAGGAGTTGGTGGGGGAAGTAGTTATATTTATGCAGTAAAGTTGGGTATAAATGGAAAGAGAGATGGAGCAGTTACTGAAAGCACATGGATTTCTTTTTAATGGAGGGAAATAGGAAATGGAAATATTTAAATACTGATGGCATGTGTCCATTAGCACTGGAGAGAGCAAACAGCTGAGAATAAAAAGAGAGGAATTAATTGATGGTATAAACTAAGAAGAAAGGATAGAATTAGAAGCATGATCAAAGGATTTGACCTTTGTGAGGAGACACACCTTTTACATAGAAATAGGATGGTAGAAAAAGTGGGTAAATGCAAAGATAATTGAGTCAGATAGATTTGATAGAAAGGAAGTTGAAGGAGTCTTGATAGATTTTTTTTCCCTCAGTGGAGTAAGAACTGGAAATCTCAAGGTAGTATTGATTTGCATTTCTGTGATTGCTAATGATATTGAGCATTTTTTTTGCATTTATTGGCCATTTGAATTTCTTTCTTCGTGAAGAGTCTGGTTAGTTCACTTGCCCATTCTTGATTGCGTTATTTGTTTTCTTAGTGCTGAGTTTCTTGAGTTCTCTGTATAGTCTAGATATTAGTCCTCTATAGGAAGAGTAGGTGGCAAAAATCTCCCATTGTGTTGGCTCTCTGTTGAGGTTCTTGATAGTTTTCTTTGCTGTACAGAAGCTCTTTAGTTTCATGCAATTCTATGTTTTTTTTTTTTTTTTTTGTGTGTGTGTGTGTGTGGTACTGGGGTTCCTGGAAACCCTTCTACCTCCAGGCTACACTCCCAAACACCAATTTTTAATATTTTTACTTGGAAACAGGGTCTCTTAAGCCAGCGCGGCTGGCTTCGAACCTGTGTGATCCTCCTGTCTCTGCCTCCCAAGCGCGGGGATTACGAGTGTGCGCCACCACGCCCGGTGTGCAATCCCATGTATTAATCCATCTTTTAGTTTCTTGTGCCTTTGGAGTCTTGTTGAGAAAGTTTTTTGTCTGTGCCTATATGTTGCAGTATTGGACATAAACCCTCTTTAAGGAGCCTCAAGATTTCTGGTCTAATTTTCAAGTCTTTGGTCCATCTTGAATTGACTCTTATGCAGGGTGAGAAAGTGGGATTAATTTCCATTTTTCTGCATATGGTTAACCAGTTTTGTCAACACCATTTGTTGAACAGGCTATCTTTTTTCCAGTGTATGTTTTTCGCCCCTTTGTCAAAAAAACATGAACAACAACAAATGCTGGATGTAGAGAAGTGGGAACTCTAATTCATTGTTGGTGGGATTGCAAATTAGTGCAACCACTTTGTAAAACAGTATGGAGGATCCTCAGAAGAACGGGAATGAACTTATCATATGATCGAGCAATACCACTTCTGAGTATCTAACTACAAAAAGGATACCAAACTACCAAACTAATGCATGTGTATCTATGTTCATAGCTGCACAATTCACCATTGCCAAACTGGAACCATCCAAGATATCCATCAACAGATGAACGGATTACAAAACTCTGGGATATGTACACAGTGGAATTTTTCCCAGCTGTTAAAAAGAACAATATCACGTCATTTACAGGGAAATGGATGGAACTGGAGGACATTATGCTAAAGAAAATTAGTCACAAAAAAATAAGATATCAGATGCTTTCCCTAAAACCTAGGTAGAAAATGGGTCATAGGAGGAACTCTTGACGAAGGAGATACTATAGATGATCAAATAAGGTGACCTAAGTGAAAGGATAAGAAGAGAGAAGAGGGAAATTATAAAATTCACGTGATGTGTTCTAACAAACATAACAATATCAAGCACTAGGCCAAACATGAGAAGGAGGGAGGAGGTGGGAATGGGGTGGGAATTGGGTAAGGGTTCATTAGGTGATGTGTGCATGTATGTCTCCATCATCTTGTATCCCATCAAGATGTATGACTACAATGCACCAATAGCAAATAAAAAAAAAAAAAACAGAACTGGAGTAGAGATGGGCTGGAAGCGGTTCAAGATCTGATCAAATATTTGAGGACCTAGATAAAGTTTCTAAACAGGATCTGTGCTATTCATCTAGTTGGTTACATAATTCCCCTCTCACTGTTTGTCAACCTAGATAAAGAGTGAGGAAAGTAGGTTGATTCATTTCTAGATTGAATTTTGATTTCTGGGTAAAGAAAGGGCATTGGCAGAAAACAATCAAATGTAGAGACTTAAACATTTTTAAATGGATTAGAGAAGGTAAGGATAGTTGAAAATTCATCAACAAAAAGAAAGTTATTTCATACTAAACAGGAAACACAATGAGGCTGAAGCAGTGTGAGTAGTTGAGGGGGCAAGCTGGAAGTTTAAGTTTATATATTTCAAATTTTTGGCAAAGTTGCAGAGAATTAAGAAAGATTTACTTGAAAGTTGTACTAAGTAAAGAGTTTTAGAATTAATTCAAAAGTAAACACAATAAAAATACAAAATGTTTTCATGGCTCTCCATACCTGTAGATATTTGGTCTTATTATTGCTCCTACTTCTATGTTTTACAGATTTGTTATTTCAAATGAAATTGAAATGAAATATGTGTGTAAATTATATAGCTAAAGAGCTGATTGTAATGACTATTTTTAAAAGAAAGATATAGTATGCTTCACATTTTTAATGAAATAGATGTGAAATCTAGTCATCTATGAGCTCAGATGCATGTAGCACCTGAGACCCTCCCAGGAGGCCATCAGGATTGCTGTCTAAAAAAGAATTATATATAATTGAATGGAAAAAATCTAAATTGGTCTATGAATGTCCTTAGAGAAAGAATGACTCCTTTCAAATCCAAACAATATTTATTAATATATCTTCTATTTTTTCTTTCCCCTTTCACTTACTCTTTAATTATATTTTACCTCCTATTACCCTGTCTCTCATCTCTTAATGACCCCAATTTTCAAAATGGTCCTCTATGACCTACAAAGAAGCCTGCTTAAGCATTCAATGAATTCTTTATGAAATTCTGTAGTAATTTAATCTTCTCCAGGAGGCTGTTTTAGGAGCTTTGTTCTGCTCTCTAACTTGCAGACTGAAAGGCTTTTGCCAAATCCTGATTTTTATTTTTCTCTCTGTCAGTACTGTTTTAGGGAGAACCCAAATGTCTTCCCAAATATTGCCTATTCTCTTATAATTGTATAGTTATCTTTTGATATTGAATCACTTTTAGAAATGCAGAATTCTAATGAAGTCAACTGACTTAATTGCATTTATAACCTGTCATCTCCATTTCTACATTTAAAATGTTTTAGTGCTTACTCTCAAGTGTTGTCGCTCTGAATTGCATGGCATTCTCCTTTCGGGGTATATAGAACATGAAAGAAGTAGGCTGCTTAAAAAGCTTCAGTCGCCTTTTGTTGTTTTTGGTTGTTACAGGAGGGTAGCACCTGAGTAAACAGTGAGTAATGGTCATCTGAACCCAGGGAATTTTCTGGCCGTGTCAGTTTTTGATTACTCTAGCTTCTTTCAGTGCAGGTTAGCCTTGGTAATCCATACCTCTTCATAGAATAAACTGATTTTTAGAATTGCTTGGTTTTGCTTGCTTTATGCAGTATAATGACACGAAAGTATACACACTTATAAAGCCCATAAAACCTCTTGTTTCCCACTAGTAAATCCTCTAATATTAATGTAATAGGATATAGCTAAAATAAATTCCTTCTTATAAAAGTCTTAAAATTTGTCCTAACATGCAATCTTTAAATTTTTTTCCTTATCTGTAAACTCTGCTAGGTAATTATGGGCTTCTCAGAACTCCATCTACTGTAGAGGCCATAAAAAAAACTTACCTCTTCTTTTAATTTGACCTTTGGCAGTACAAGTACACATGAACTCTATTTTATTTTTGAAAAATATTAAAGAATAAAATAATTTTTGCTGACACCATTTTTCTTTGAAGAATGGCACTGACCTCTTTTGCAAGAAAGGATTTTCTTGTACTGCACACTGCACAGCTTGGTAACTAACGCATACACACATAAACACAGCATATACCTTGGCATATGTGCTCTCTGTATTTCTCATTTTGTTTTGGTGGTATTGGGGTTCCTGGAAGCCTTTCTACCTCCAGGATACGCTCCCAGACCTATTTTATACTTTTGGAAACAGGGTCTCTTAAGCCAGCATGGCTGGCTTCGAACCTTTGCGATCCTCCCATCTCCACCTCCCAAGCGCGGGGATCACAAGCATGCGCCATCACGCCCGGCTAATTTTCCATGTTTAAATGTTTTTTTTTTTATAGTTTCTTCCCTTTTTGTAGTGATAATCTTGTAGCTTTAGAATATTTTCTATCATTTCTATTCCTAATAACTCCTTGAGGTAAGCTTTACATAGGCAACCTAGTGCTTCTGTATAGTGACCTTTTCACTTCATGGTGTTGCTTATTCCTATCTGAAGTTTTATTCCAAAGGGTGACATCGCTGTTCTCTTCCAGGTCTCAGTGTGAGAGGCCATAAGTGTGCCCTCATTAGACTCTGTGCATTTCCTGCTCTGATGGGGTTCACTTCTTTATTGGTGTTGGCTAAGCATAATGAATGACATTTTGGAAATACATATAATACTGTCCAAATGACATAAAGTCTTCTTCTTCTGAGGAGGAGGTGACAGAATTGTTTCTTCTATGGTAGGTGGAAATATAAAAAGAAATAACATGTGTTAGCAAGACGATGTGGCATCTGATACTTGCTTCAGTGTTTCACTACTTTTTGATGTGTGCTACACATGTCCAGATTGAGTTAAGCCAGAAGGAAAGAAAAATGGCCAAAAATATATTAAATTGAAGCAGAAAAATAATAGGGTATTTTACATTCTTTCTTCTGTACATAATTATATTTCAGAAAAAGGATCAGCAAATAGGGAAATCATTATAACAATGAAGAATACTGAGTGCGTGTAGTAAGTAATTTTTAAAGGAAGTAATAGTGCATTATTTGTGTTCTCTCCTTTATAGTAGCTCCTGCTGTGCAGAATTTCCCAGGGAAATTTCTTTTATAGTTTGCCCTTAGCTAAACCTGTTGGGAGAGACTCAACCGGAGGAATGGGCAGCTTCCAGGGCATCAGCATCTGCCAACCTTTGATTCAAATCCTTGTTCATAGTAGCAAAATATCAGCTTAGTCTTTCTGGGGTCATCTTGTTAAATGAGCTTATTTCCTCATGCAAGGTTGATGTAGCATGAGTACTATTCATTTAATGCCAAGATCTCTGTTTATATCAGAACCAGTTTGCCTTTTATTGTCTCAAAGTTATATATGAGTATGTGCAAATTTGCCATAATATAATTCCTGGAAAGTAAAGTAAGATTAATTTTATTGTTTTGGTCTCTTTCTCTCTTTTTGCTCAATTTTAATATTTCCTCTTTGGCATTTGATTTTATAGTTTGAATAATTAATTTGAAAAGTTGATCTTATATTCTGGTTGTTTTAATTTGGTAAATGGATAGATTGTCTCAGTGCTTTTACACTGTCCAAATGTGAAGAATGTGGTTTATGTAAGACAAAGCTGCATGGCTCTTTTCAGTTCTATTTAGTGATAAAAGTGTGCACTATTTAATTATGGTCCCATGGAAACAAAGCATTTCTCAGCAGTCGTCTCTTTGATTTCCTTTTAAGCCACATTATAGGCCTAGTGATAATAAAAAGCCAAAAGCCAAACCTGAATTATTTGGGTTTGGTTCCCTTGCATGAGTAAGTTGTGTGTGTGTGTGTGTGTGTGTGTGTGTGTGTGTGTGTGTGTGTGTTTGATACTGGGGATTGAATCCAGAGGTGCTTCACCTCTAAGCTATACCCCTAGTCTTTTTTATTTTTTTATATTTTATTTAAAAATGGGATCTCAGGAAATTGCCACAGCCTCAAATCTGTGATCCTTCTGTCTCAATCTCTCAATTATTGGGGTAATAGGCATATTTTGTGTTTTAAGTATTAAATAATAGTAAAGTCTGTTGAATACTTTGAATAGGTTCTTTAATATTTTAGATCTGCTTTCTTAGAAAATTTGAAGTGGTAGATATTATCATTAACTATTGTCACTGCTGTGCAATAGGTCTCAAAAACTTACTCATAACTGAACGTTGTATCCTTTGGCCAACATTTTCCTATTTTGCCCTCACCTCCTGATCCCAGCCCATACCAACCACTCTTCTCTCTGTTTCTGAATTAAACTTTAAAAAATATTATGTAAGTAAGATCTTGCAGTATTTATCTTCCTGTGTCTGTCTTTTCTCACTTAACATAATGTCCTCCAGGTTCATTCATGTTGTTTTAAATGGCAAGATTTTTATGTTTTTACAGGCTGGATAATGTTTCATTGTGTATATGAATATGTATAATCATATTTTCTTTATCAATTCATCTTTTGAAAGACATTAGATTGCTTTGCGGCTTGGCTGTTAATAATGTTGCATCACAATGGGAGTGTAGATGTCTCTTTGAGGTACTTGTTTCATTGCTTTTGGATATATACAGAGCAGTGGGATTACTATATAATGTGTTTTTATAGTGCTTTTTTATTCATTTCCAGGTGCTGATTTAAATAATGAGATATGAACACAATAATTAGTTCTTCTGAATAAGTTTATAGTTAGGGAAGGACAGTAGACTACAGCATAATGTACTGGGTACCATATTAGAGATCCATAGAAAGTTCTGTGGATTCATAGAACACAGAAAAACTCTCTTTGTGAAAAGTAAAGAAGCCTTCTAACAGGAGTCATATTAAAATAAGTTAGAATTTATTGTTTACCACATAATCTTACTTGACTAATACTTCTTTTTGTGACTTCATTACTGAGATAGCAGCAGGTCTGTAATTTTATTTTATATTTGTAGTTGGTAAGTCATCTCTTTGTAGACAATCTTTGTATTTTTTATTTCTATTTTAATATTGGTTTTAATTAGATTGTAAAAGCCTTGAGAGTAAGAGTTCTCCCTTGTTTAGATACCAAGAGAAAATGTGCAGAAATGGACAAAAAGACTTAGTTTAACAATTAAATTAAAATAAGGAATTAATGATGAACAAAACTCATGTAAAGTAACCAGCAAAAGAGAAGAATAGCTATTCTCTGTGACCCACACTCTTTAATGATGGAAGTTGATCACAATTGTTATGCAGCTAGGCATAAATATTCTAATTGCTGGACTTGCATGTTTATTGTAGGGGCTGATTATAGAACAACAAGAAGTGCGTGCCAGAAAATAATTATAGGAAAGATGTGGTTAGAATTAAAAGAACAGTATTAATATTCGTAGAGACATTTTATGAGAAACACTGGAAAGAGATATGAGGGGCAGTAAAATAAATACTGAATCTGCCTATTAGGCACATTTTCATCAAGGAAAGAACAAACAGGTGTCTTGTTTATTGTAATAAATTATTAATTGCAAACTAAATGTGTGCTGTTTGACACTGTTTATTTAACTTATTACAGAGACCAATATTGAGTAATTTTGTGTGATCGAGAAGTGGAATCTTTAGCAGTTACATACAAGGAATTTAGAGTAAAATAAAATACTCCCAAATTAGATATGTTTTGTGTTAAACTGACAACTTCACTCTGAATATAAAAAAATGGTATTAGTAGAGTATGGGATATCTTTTACATTTTTCAATGTAATTTTAAAAGAAGAGACAAAGTATTGCTAGTCATAAATATCTAAAATATAATCCTATACTTTTTTTGTATGTGTGGTACTGGGAATGGAACCCTTCTAACTCCAGGTTACACCCCCAGACCTATTTTATATTTTTATTTGGAAACAGGGTCTCTTAAGCCAGAGAGGCTGGCTTTGAACCTGCGCGATCCTCCTGTCTCTGCCTCCAAAGCAAAGGGATTACAGGCGTGCGCCGCCACGCCCGGCATAATCCAATACATTTTTTTTCTATTTTTTTTTTGTGGTACTGGGTTTCCTGGAAACCTGTCTCCATGCTACACTCCCAGACCTATCTTCATATTTTTATTTGGAAACAGGGTCTCTTAAGCCAGCACGGCTGGCTTCGAACCTGCGCCATCCTCCTGTCTCCACTCGCAAGAGCGGAGATTACAAGAGTGCAACACCATGCCCAGCAATCCTATACATTTTTATGTGATTAGTTTAAAGGAGTGAAAATAATATGCTAGTAAATGTGGGCATGTATATATAGATATCGGAATATTTGTGTTTTCATAGTTTCTTAAACAAATTCATAAAATAAGCTAGAAAATTTTCTATTACTTTCCTTCTTTTTTACTTTTTTTATTGGTGCACTGTATTTATACATCATAATGGGATAAAAAAAAAAAAACTTTTGTAGACATACATGCACACATCATCCAATTAGCAGCTACCTGATTCCCACCCCGTTTCCTCCCCATTCCTCCTTCCCATGCTTGGCTTAGTGGTTGACATCTAGTATTATAGCAATTTATCCAAATTAACAATGATAATCTCACAGAACAGTTTCATTTGTCTGATACCAAGCTTTTGATGAATTAAAGATAACGTTTCAATATTTCT
The DNA here is from genome assembly GCF_963383645.1 of Muscardinus avellanarius. NCBI lineage: Eukaryota > Metazoa > Chordata > Mammalia > Rodentia > Gliridae > Muscardinus > Muscardinus avellanarius. The sequence continues at coordinate 76,671,716 of NC_137797.1, forward strand.
TTTTGCTTTCTTTCTTACCAGAGAATATTTTTTTTAGGTGAAACTATCATACATTTATTTATTTATTTATTTTTCAAAAAAATCTATCCTAATATAGAATATGGACTCTAGATACCCAAAACCATCTCGAAAAAGAACAAAGCTAGAAGATGTATATTTTCTGATTTCAAACCATATAAAACTACAATAATTGAAACAGTGTAGTACTGTTCTAAAGGCAGATATATAAAACATTGAAGTTAAATAAAAGCCTAGAGATAAATTCTTCCATATATTGTCAAGTTATTTTTGACAAGGTTTCCATGAGCATTTGTTAGAGGAAATAATCTTTTGCCTAAATATTGTTGAAATATAATAATTACATGAAAAAGAATAAAATTGGACCCTTATCTAACACCATATACAAATATTAACTCAAAATAGATAAAAGACCTAAATATAAATCTTAAGACTATAAACTTTTAGAGGAAAATCTGGGTCATTAAATCTCACAACATTGAAATTGGCAGTGATTTCTTGGATATGATTTCAATGGCACAGGCAGCAGAAGGGTAAAAAAACTCCCTAAAAAAAAAAATTGTATATCCAAAGACAATGTAAACAGAGTTAAAAGTTACTGATAGAATGGGATAAAATATTTCCAAATGCTATATCTGAAGGTATATTAATATTCCAACTAGAAATTCTAAAAATTAGCAACAATAAAGGCAAACAATACAATTTAGAGATATATAAAAGACTAACATAAATACTGAATCTCCACAGATAATCAATCTTAGTTGTCTGTTGGATGGAAAATCTTGTTTCTCTGGTTCTGGTGTGTGTTACCTATTTCTTCTTTGTAGTTAATCTCTTTGAGTATTTTCTCTAGCGCTGGTTTTGAAGACATAAATTCCTTCAGTTTCTCTTTGTCATGGAAGCTTCTTATTTCCCCATCTAATTTGATAGAAAGTTTTGCTGGGTAGGAAATTTTTGACTGGAAGTTGTTTTCTTTCAGAGTTTGGAATATGTTACTTCAAGCCCTTCTGGCTCTCATGACTTGGTTTGGGAAATCTGGAGTGATTCTCATTGGTTTGCCACTGAATGTCACTTGGTTCTTTGTTTTTGTTGCCTTTAAGATTCTCTGCTTGGCTTTCACATTGGTCATTTTGACAATTATGTGGCAGGGGGATCCTCTTCTCCGATCCTGTCTAAAGGGGGTTCTATAAGTTTCCTGGACCTGTCTATCGACCTCTTGCTCTATGTTTGGAAAATTTTCTGCTATTACTTCCTTGAAGAGATTGTTGATCCCTTCGGTTTCACCTTCTTTTCCCTCCTCTATTCCAATTATTCTTAGGTTAGCTCTCTTAAAATGGGCCCATATTTCTTCAGTGTCAGATTCCTGTTGTCAGATTGTTTTTCTAAATTAGAAACTATGCGTTCATTTTTGGAGTTCATTATCTTCTAAGAGCGAGATTCTGTTCTCCATGTGGTCTAATCTGTTGGTTGTACTTTGAATTGAGGAGTTTACTTCATTAATTGCATCATTTATCTCTTTTTGGCTCTCTCTGAATTCTTTTTGAAACACCTCTATTATTTCTACAGTTATTTTCCTGATTTGATCTTCTAGAAATCTCTGAATTTCTGTTTTATCGGGTTCTGATGTTGTGGGGTTGTGGGCATTCATTGCTCCAGTGTTATTCCTCTTTCCCATGATTTCGAAAGCTTTTGCCTTCTCTGGGTTCTTCCCTTGGGTCACTAAGACTTCACTTAAGGTGCTCTGGATCTCAGTCCCCTCTACTCCTTTATTAGGTTGTATCGCAGAGTCTCAGACCCAGGGAGTCAAATGAGGCTACTTTAGACCATGGGGGGTGCCAGGGTGGGCATTCTCCTATGATGTCATATCTCTGCCACAGCCACTCCCCCACTGGGTCAAGTCCCTGGGAGTGCAGTTCTGGGATTTCTCCTCTAGGGGCTGCAATTTGACTTACTGTTGATGAGTGCGCCGATGGAGCTGTAGTTGACTCGGTGAATTTGCTGCTGTTGCCGCTGGTGGCAATATGGCACCGCTGTCACACCCTCGGCTGTGAGGCTGGTGTATTTCTTCTCTGGTTTTGAGCTCTGCTCTGAGTCCCTGAAGGGTGTGCTGAGCCCAGCCACTGGGAGCTTTAGAAGCTCCCTGCACCGAAAAATCTGCCGAATCCTGCCCGGCTGTTCCACAGCCACTCACCTTGGCTCGCTGTCCGCCGCTTCACTCTGGAGCCTGGTGGGCTTTGAGTGCGTTGGTCTGTAGCCATCTGGTGAATTCGCCGCTGCCACTGGCAGTAAGGCGCTGCTGCCACGTCCTTGGCCGTGCGGCTGGCGTATCTCTTCTGTAGCTCTGAGCTCCGTTCTGAGTCCCCCTCCTCTCTGGAGCCTGGTGCTGCAAGGAAAGATGGTGCCCGCCGCTCCACACTGCAGCTCTGGCCGCAGCACTGCAGTCTGGTTTCTTTCTGGTGTCTCGTTTTTCCAGCCCTCTTTTTCTCTGTCCCTTGTAATTACATTTTTTGTTTCTCTGCTGATGGTGTTTTTCTGACTATGAAAGGCGCTGATTTCATAGTAATAGAGATTGGTTGTTAGCGGGGCTCTTAAGTCCTGCTTTTCTCTGTCGCCATCTTCCCGGAAGTCTGCTCTATTACTTTCAATAAAAACTAAATTCATTCGTGCACATTTAGGTTTGAAGGCGCAATTATGTAATAATTTCCGTTTCACTTTATTGGGAGATTAAGTGTTGATCAAACATATCATGATTCTAAAATTATAATATTTTATATAAAATAAACATTTTTTTTAGGCTTGGTATGACATGCCTATAAATCCAGCACTTGATAGGCTGAGATAGGTTCTTGATTCATAGTCAGCTTCAGCAACTCAGCAAGGTCTTCTGCAACTTTGACCATGTTTCAAAAAAAAAAAAAATATATATATATATATATACACACACGTATATATGTATATGTGTGTGTGTTTGTGTGTGTGTTACACATATACATACATGTACAATCATACATTTCAAATATTCTTTGTAAAATATTAATAACAAAGTTATTTATTTTTAAAGTTTAAGATATATAATGACAATCTGAACTAATTTCTGATACTTGACACCTAGGCGTATATTTTCTGTCTCTTTCAGTGTACTGTGAAAGTTTCAGAGTGATATATTAGGAAAGTATGGCTTAATTAAGAAAGGACATGTGTAAGATTATGAACTTCACTTATGATGTCTGTTGTCATTTGTTTATTGATTAAATAAGTCTGATCCTGAAATATGTTTGATACTGATCACTATTTTAAGATACTTTTACTGTCCCAGAGGAACCTGAAGTTTTTTGCTAAATTAGTTTTTATTAGTTAAGGATATAGAGTGTGAGACTTCTAAACTATAAAGTGTAGGAGAAAATGTAGTAAAGAAAAAATAATCTCAGCTGGGCGTGGTGTCGCGCGCTTGTAATTCCAGCACTTGGGAGGCTAAGACAGGAGGATCACACAGGTTCGAAGCCAGTCTCAGCTACTGAACGAGGCTCTCAGCAACTTAGTGAGACCCTGTTTCCAAGTAAAGTATAAAATAGGTCTGGGAGTATAGCCCGGAGGTAGAAAGCCTCTGGGTTCCATCCCCAGGACCACCAAAACAAAAAACGAAAAAGAAAGAATAATCTCAAAGAAGTAAAAATGTTGGAGAAAAATGCCTATGCAGGAAAAAGAGAAAGCACAAAATAAAATAATAGATTAAATCTCAAGTATATTTTTACACTGTAAATGATACATGTTGTTCAGTTTTAAATATAGTTTGAAACTGAATTAATGAATTCCTGTTCCATATAAAATATATTAATCAAAAAATAGTTTCCCATAAAGGATAAATATGAAGGAGCAATAAAATATAGAGCGTGTAAATGAAAACTACCTCTGAATAATATTAAAGTAGACATTAAGGCAAAAAGAATCACTAGAGTTATAATGACAAAATTTCAAGTCATAGGGAAGACTTAGCAATGTAAGTTTGTATATGCCAAATAGTATAGCCTAAAAATAGATGAAATAAGATTGACAGAAGAACAAAGAGCAACAGACAAAGCTATAGGCAAAAATGACAGAAAAAGAAAATACAAAAAATAATTAAGGCTATAGATTAGGAATCTAATTAGCAATCCAAACCTAATGGATATATATATATATATATATATATATATATATATATATATATACCATTATGACCCCTATATGAAATTTACATACACTCTCGGTATCTATGAAATACTTGAAAATATTGATTTTATATTGGGTCATAGACCTTCTCTCAACAAATTTCAATGAACTGAAATTACAAAGAATATATCCTGACCAGAATGCAACTGAACTAGAAATCAATAGCAGTAGTTGAATAGATACTGAGGAGTGGTATAGCTGTTATCTTAGTCTTTTGAGGAACCTCCATATTAATCTCTGTAATTGCTGTACTAATTTACAATCTAACAACTGTGTGTAAATATTTCTATTTTCCACATCCTTGCTAGCATTTATTATTGTTTGTATTCTTGACAATTGCCATTCTAACTGGAGTTAGAATATGAATGTAGTTTTGATTTGTATTTACCTCTTTGCTAGTGATGCTAAACATGTTTTCAGATATTTGTTGGCCATTTGCATTTCTTTTATTGGTAGTGTCTATTCAATTCAATTACCTACTTTTTTGATGGGGCTTCTTTTAGTGTTAAGATTTTTGAGTACTTTATATATTCTAGATATTGTGCCTCTATTAAAGGAGTAGCTGGCAAAGATTTTCTCCTATTCTGTAGACTCTTGTTTCAACCTCTTTATTGTTTTCTTTCCTGCACAGAAGCTTTTTAATTTTATGGTACTCCATTTAATGATCCTCAGTTTTATTTTCTAAGCTTTGGGAGTCTTATTGAGGCAGTTTCTACCTGGGAGTTGGACTTATGTTTTCTTATAATAATTGAACAGTTTCTAGTCTAATTTCTATATCTTTCATCTATCTTGAGTTGACTTTTGTGCAGGGGTAGAGAGAAGGCTTTAATTTCATTCTTCAACATATAAATATTGAGTTTTTCCAAAATATTTCTTTAAAAGGTTGTTTTTTCTTCAATTTATGTTTTTTGCTCCTTCATAAAATATTTTTTCTATTTTATAAAAAGAACACTGGGATTTTCATAGGGACTGCATTTAATCTGTATTATGAATGTTTTGAATTATTTGGGAAGAGTTGATAAACTCAAATTACTAAAAAGTGTGCTTAAATTGAATAAGAAAGCTATAAAATAGTGTGGAAAAAAACCAGAAAGACTTTTCTTCATATCATTGGGCAAGTATCTACCTTACTCCACCTTACAAATAAATACAAAAAGAATTATGCTGGAAATCTTATGCAACAAATGTTTTATTTAAGCATTTAACACAATGAAAGTGGTAGTGCACACTTGTAATCCTAGTACTTGGGTGGCCGAGACAGGAGAATCGCAGGTTCATACCTGTCTCAGCTACTTAGTAAGGCCCTTTGTAACTTAGTGAGACCCTTTTTCAAAATAAAGAATAACAAGCTGGTCAGATTGGTGCATGTAATCCCAGCATTCCAGAGGCTAAGACCAGAGGATGGCAGTTTGTGGACAGCCTCAGCTTCATAGCAAAACGCTTTGCAGCTCAGTGAGATCCTGTTTCAAAAATACAAAAGGCTAAAAAATAGGGCTGGGGTGTAGCTCAGAGGTACAGACCCCTGTGTTCCATCCCCTGGACCACACACACACACACACACACACACACACACACACACACACACACCAACAACAACAACAACAAATAGGGTTGGAAAAAGTATTTAGAAATAGAACGTCTCTGGGTCCAAACTCTAGTACTGCTAAAACAAAAGAGAAAAGAATTAAAGACTTTACATTAAAATATTTTATATATAACCAATCAAAATCAAACCATTAAGACAGCAAACTTGAACAGACCAAAACAAGTAGCAAGATTGAATCAGTAATAAAATTATTTCCCAACAAAGAAAATTCCAGTATCACATTGCTTTGTTGATGAATTTTACCAAACCTTTTTTTTTTTTTTTTATTCCGGGGATGTTTTTTTTTATTTTTTTAATACAGATTTTTTATTGAACATAAATGGTATACATTTAATCTATACTTGGTGTCCTCTCCCCCCGCCCCCATTTTCCCTTCTCCCCTCCCACCAATGGTTGTCTAGGTTAACCATGTCATATTCATAATTTTACACATATTCAGATGTAGACCCTCATTAATCAAGATCAGCCTTCCTCCTCACCTTTCTTTCCATTCAAGCTTTGCTGGTATTTACCCTCCATTATCTGGAGTCCCACTGGTATCCTCTATGTTCCCTAGTTTGGGCATATTAGAGGAAACACATTTACCTTCTCCTTCTGTGCTTGGCTGATCTCACTTAACATAATGCTCTCCAGGACTTTCCATCTTCTTACAAATGATATGATTTTCTTCTTCTTTATGGCTGAATAGCATTCCATTGTGTGTATTTCCCAAAGTTTTGCAACCCATTCATCTGTTGATGGAGGCCTGGGTTGGTTCCATATTTTGGCTATTATGAATTGTGCTGCTATGAACATAGGTATGCATATGTTGCTATAGTTCTCTGCATTCAACCCCTTTGGAAAAAACCCAGGTGTGGTATAGCTGAATCATATGGTGGATCTATTCCCAGCTTTCTTAGGAATCTCCACACAGATCTCCATATTGGCAGAACTAGTTTGCACTCCCACCAATAGTGTAAAAGAGTTCCTCTTTCCCCACATCCTCGACAACAATTGTTGTTGTTTGATTTCTTTATGCTTGCCACTCTGACTGGGGTTAGATGGAATCTTTACATCTCCCTGATGGCCAATGATGTAGAACATCTTTTCATGTATCTATTGGCCCTTTGTATCTCTTCTTTTGTGAAGTGTCTATTTAGTTCATTTGCCCATTTCTTGATTGGGTTGTTTTGCTAGTGTAGAGTCTTTTGAGCTCTTTGTATATTCTGGATATTAGCCCCCTATCAGAGTGGTGGCTGGTAAAGATCTTCTCCCATTCTGAAGGCTTCCTCTTTAGGTTATTGATGGTTTCTTTTGATGAAAAGAAACTTTTTAGTTTGATGCTATCCCACTTGTTAATTCTTGCTTTGATTTCCTGAGCTTTGGAGGTTTTGTTGAGAAAGTTATTGCCTGTGCCAATATGTTGTAGTGTTGAGCCTATGTTCTCCTCTACTAACTTCACAGTCTCAGGTCTAATTTCTAAGTCTTTGATCCATCTCGAGTTGATTCCTGTGCATGGTTAGATATAGGGGTTTAGTTCCATCTTTCTACAAATGGATAGCCAGTTCTCCCAGCACCATTTGTTGAAAAGGCTGTCTTTTCTCCAGCGTATGAGTTTGGCCCCTTTACCAAAGATTAATTGACTAAAGATGTGTGGGTTTGTTTCTGTATCTTCTATTCTAATCCACGGGTCAGTGTATCTGTTATTGTGCTAGTACCATGCTGTTTTTACTACTGTTGCTTTATAGTATAAATTGAAGTCTGGGATTGTGATGCCACCTGCATGTTTCTTATTGCTGAGAATTGCTTTGGATATTCTGGGTCTTTTCTTTCTCCATATAAAGTTCATGATTGATTTTTCTAGGTCTCTGAAGAATGTCACTGATATTTTAGTGGGAATTGCATTGAATCTATAGATCACTTTTGGCAAAATGGCCATTTTGATGATATTTATTCTGCCTACCCATGAGCACGGGAGATCTTTCCATCTTCCAAGGTCTTCTTCAATTTCTTTCTTTAATGTTTTATAGTTTTTGTTGTAGAGGTCTTTTATATCTTTGGTTAGGTTTATTCCTAGGTATTTTATTGGTTTTGAGGTTATAGTGAGTGAAATTGTTTTCTTTGTTTCTTTCATTGTGGATTCATTGTTGGCGTAAAGAAAAGCCACTGATTTCTTTAGGTTGATTTTGTATCCTGCGACTTTGCTGAATTTGACAATCAGCTCCAGAAGTCTTGAGTTCTTTGGGTCTTCCATATAAAGGATCATGCCATCTGCAAATAAGGATAATTTTAATTCCTCTCTTCCTATGTGGATTCCTTTGATTTCTTTCTCTTATCTTATTGCTGCGGCAAGAGTCTCAAGGACTGTATTCAAAAGGAGTGGTGATAGTGGGTATCCTTGTCTTGTTCCTGATTTTAGCGGAAATTCTTGCAGTTTTTCCCCATTCAATATAATGTTGGCTTTGGGTTTACAGTATATTGCCTTAATGATGTTGAAGTATGTTCCTTCTATCCCAATTTTCTGCATTGTTTTTAACATAAATGGGTGTTTGATTTTGTCGAATGCTTTTTCAGCATCTATTGCTGCAATGATGTGGTTTTTGTTCTTGGTTCTATTTATGTGGTGAATAACATGTATTGATTTGCGTATCTTGTATCAATCTTGTTTTTCTGAGATGAAACCAACTTGTTCATGATGTATTATTCTCTTTATATAGTTTTGAATGCGTATGGCTAGTATTTTGTTTAGAATTTTTGCATCTATGTTCATTAAGGGTATTGGTCTGTAGTTTACCTTTCTTGAGGGTTGCTTCGTTTGGTTTGGGGATTAATGTGATACTGGCCTCATAGAAGGAATTTGGGAGAGTTTCATCTCTTTCAATTTCCCGGAACATGTTCTGAAGTATTAGTATTAGTTGTTCACTGAAGGTTTTGTAGAATTCAGCTGCAAATCTATCTGGGCCTGGGCTTTTCTTTGGTGGAATAATTTTTATTGCCGTTTCTATTTCTTTGACTGCTATTGGTTGGTTTAGGCTTGCTATAGCCTCTTGGCTGAGTGTAGGAAGGTTAACTATGTTTAGAAATCTATCAGTTTCTTCCAGCTTTTCAAGTCTCTTGGAGTATAAATTTTTAAAGTAGTTTTTGATAATCTTTTGAATTTCTTCACTATCTGTGGTGATATCTCTTTTTTCATTTCTAATTTTGATAATTTGAGTTGATTCTTTTTTTCTTTTTGTTAGGTTGGCCAGGGGTTTATCAATTTTATTAATCTTTTCAAAGAACCAACTTTTTGTTTTATTGATTCTTTGAATTGTTTTATTTGTTCTCTATTTCATTTATTTCTGCTCTATTTTTAATGCTTTTTTGCCTTCTTCTGGCTTTTGGAATAGACTGTTGCAGAATTTCTAGGTCCTTGAGTTGTGTCATTAGTTTCTTTACTTGGTGATTCTCTGTCCTTATGCGGGCACTCATTGCAATAAACTTTCCTCTTAGTACTGCCTTCATAGTGTCCCATAGATTTTGGTAAGTTGTGTCTCTGTTTTCATAAATTTCTTTATTTCTTCCCTAATTTCTGCTCTTATTCATTCATCATTCAATAGTGTATCATTCATCTCCATGTATTTGAATACTGTCTTTCGAGTTTCCTGTTGTTGATTTCTACTTTTATTCCGTTGTGGTCTGAAGAGATGCAAGGAATTATATTACATCTTTTGAACTTGCTGGTATTTTCTTTGTGTCCCAGGATATGGTCTATTTTGGAGAAGATTCCATGGCCTGCTGAGAAGAATGTGTATTCTGTAGTTCCTGGCTGAAATATTCTGTAAAGGTCTATTAGGTCCATTTGGTGTATGGTTTTCTTTAGTTCTAAAGAATCTTTACTCATCTTTTGCCTTGAAGATAGATCCAGTGATGTGAGAGGCGTATTAAAGTCTTCTCAGAATTATTGTGTTTGGGTCTATTTGGGATCTGATGTCCAGAAGGGTTTATTTTACAAATGTGGTTGCACCCGTATATGGGGCATAAATATTTACTATAATTATATGTTCTTGGTGTATTGTTCCTTTCAATAAAAGGAAGTGCTCTGATTTGTCTTTTTTGAGTGGTGAGGATTGGGTGATGGTGGAGTAGCTAGGGTGATGGGTGCAGGAGTCGGGTAAGATAGTGAATATAATTAGGTTGTGGAGGAATTTAACTATAATGGGGTTGAATCAGGTTGAGAATGGGGGAAGGTTAGATAGTAGGACTCTTGTATTTATTAGAATGTTTAAGTATGGAAATGTGAGAAATTTTGTGTGTTAAAGAAAGAGGTTCAGTTAGGGGGCAAGGGGAAAGATCTGAAGAAGCTAGTTGATAGTCTGAATTGTAGACTTTTGTAGAGGGAGTGGGGGGAAGGCTAACACACAAATGAATAAAGTAACAAAATAAGGTAGAAAGACTATTATACATCAAATATAAACAGCAGCATCGACAACACAATAATGGAACACCAGAAGAGAACAAGATAGCTTAAGAGAGTAGACAGGATAAGCATAAGGCAAAATAAAACAACCTAAGAACCATGTGATATAAAGTGAAAGATCCAAACAAACAAGAAACCCAAATAATTGTTAAGAAAAGAAGAAAGAAAAATGGGAAAAAAGGGGATAACCCCAACCCCCCAAAAATTGAAAAACTGCAAAAAAAGACCCAGAAACCAAAAAAAGAGAAAAAAAGAAAAACCAACAACAATAAAACCAAAATTGGCAACAAAAAAGAAGGAAAAAAAAAACTAAATACAAAAAAAAGAGAGAAGGAAACAGTTGTACTATTTTACTAACATACCTTGTGGCTCTGTACAAGTGTCACACCTTAAGCCCCCTTGCTCTATCAGTGGGGTTGAACATGTTCGCCTGTGTGGACACTGGCACCCTCAGTTGTCGCAGTGTCTAGTGACACTCACTGCGTGCCCACGGGCTCCCGTGGCTCATCTGATCGCGCGCTGTTACCTGGCAGTCCAATCAGGAGCTCTGACAGGCTGGCAGTACTTCCATATCTAGTTCTCTGGGGAGGTGGCAGGTCCTTGTCGGGGACCCTGCAGGTCTCCCAGTGTCTCTGTGGGTGCCTCTTCTGCTGCGCCAACAGTGCAGCTCAGGGATTCAGCTAATCTCGAAGTTTGGGATGTTAGAGCTCTATGATCACTTTCAGACTCTTAGCCAGTTCACAGGGCTGCCAGTGTTGCCATTCCCCAAAATACTTTTTGGGTCGGCGGCTCGATATGGCACCTTTTGTGGATTTTGCGGAGACTCTCGCAGGTCAGAATTCCTGGATGTATTCTGCAGTATTCCCAGAGTTTGTTTTGGGAGGTAAGCTGGGCCGCGCCTTCTTGAGCCTGGGCCTGGGATCTTCCTCCGGATGGGACTGCATGGATTTGGCTTGGGCTGGGTCTGTGTTGGAGCCTCAGCTGGGTCTCAGCTGCAGCAGCTGAGAAGGTGCTCAGGGCTGGTCAGGAGCTGTGCTGGTGCCAGAGGGAGCGCTGAGGGAGGCAGAGCAGGAGCCTCCTTGGGTCCCCAGGGTGGCTGGTCTGGTGCAGAGGTGGCTCAGCTCACTGGCACCCTGGGTTCCAGAAAGAATTTTCCTCTTGGATTTTGTTGCCACTTTGATGTAAATCAGGTCCTGGGACTATGGTTTGGGCCCACAGCCCGCGCTGTAGCCAGAGGCCGCGCTGTGCCTGCAGCAGATCTGATACTAGACCTTTTTTTTTTTTTCCTTCTACAGTTCAGGGTTCCTGGATTTCTTCCGCTGAGGTTTCTGGATCAGTTCTGGTTTCTGAGATATATTTATTTTGTTGGTTAAGACACTGCTTTTGTTCTTCTTAATAGCTGAGCAAAATTTCATTGTGTACATATCCTACAGTTTTGTAATCCATTTATCTGTTGATGGACATCTTGGCTTTTTTTATATTTTGGCAATGGCGAATAGTGCAGCTGTGAACTTAGATACACATGCATTCGTTTGGTAGTTTGGTTTCCATTCTTTTGGGTAGATACCCAGAAGTGATATTGCTGGATCATATGGTAGGTTCATTCCCATTCTTCCGAGGATCCTCCATACTGTTTTTCAAAGTGGTTGCACTAATTTTCAGTCCCACCAACAATGAATTAGAGTTACCACTTCTCCACATCCTCGCCAGCATTTGTTGTTTGTCTTTTAAATGATTGCCATTCTATTTGGGGTAAGGTGAAATATCAGGGTAGTTTTGATTTGCATCTCTCTGATTGGTAGTGATGTTGAACATTTTTTTATATATTTATTGACCATTTGAATTTCTTCTTTTGTGAAGAACAAAATTAGTCATATATGGGGAAAAGGATGGAATTGGAGAACATTATCCTAAGTGAGATTAGTCAGTCACAAAAAGTAAAAACTCAAATACCCTCCCTAATATGAGGAAGCTAGGGAGAAAAAGGGTTATATAGGAGGAATACTATATGAAGAAGGAGAAACCTTAGACGAGCAAATAAGGAGAACTAACTGAAGGGGATAGCAAAGGAGAAGAGGGAAATTCTCTAATGTACATGATATGCATTAACAAACATATCAGTGCCAATCACTAAGCCAAACATGAGAAGGACTGAGGGGGAAGGAAATGGGGTGGGGATTGGGGAAGGGCTGGTTGGGTGATGTGTGCATATATTTCTCTACCATCTTGTACTCCATTAAGATATGTCACTACAATGCACCAATAAAAATTTAAAATAAAATAAATTAATTATCCGGGTACTATTTAAAAAATGGAAGATTTTGAGTTGCATGTTTATTCTTGTCTTTTATTTCTCCATTTAACTGATTTTTTTCAAACAGTGGACTGAATACTCATCCACTAGTATATCCACTATACTCATCCAGATAATGCAACTTCAAAAAGTTTCTTCTGAATATCTGTCACTTTCTCTATTCAGACATTAATTTCATTTTTCTTTCTTCTTACATTCCTTTTCTCTGAATTATAACAGTTTTCAATATAGCTCTATTTTGATAGCTTTAGGGAAACAGAAAGGTCTAAGTCACACCTTTCAAAGTTTTTTTAATTGGTCTAACAGACAGCTGAGGCATAGAGAGATTGAAGCATTCTTTCATTCTTTTTTTTTGTGTGTGTGTGGTACTGGGGTTCCTTGAAGCCCTTCTATCTCCGGGCTACACTCCCAGACCTATTTTATACTTTTTTATATTTGGAAACAGGGTCTTTTTTAAAATTTACTTATTTTTTTTGTAAGTGGAACATATTGAGAGTCGTGTACATTTACATTGTGCTTCATGCCCTTCCCCCTACTTTTCCCTCCCCCCCAATGGAGAGTGTCCAGGTTAATCATGTTGTATTTATGCTATTACACATATTCTTATGTAGTTCCTTCATTGAACAACCTCAGCTTTCTTCCTCTCCTATCCTTCCATTCAAGCTTTGCTGAGATTTCCCCTCCATCATCTGGAATCCCTCTGGTATTACCACTACTCCCTAGCTTGAACATATTAGAGAAAACATATGTCTTTTCTCTTTCTGTGCTTGACTAATCTCACTTAACATAATGTTCTCTAGTTCCTTCCATCTTCTTGCAAATGCTATTATTTTATTTTTCTTTATAGCTGAATAGAATTCCATTGTGTATATTTCTCATAATTTTGCACTCCACTCATCTGTTGATGGAGATCTAGGTTGGTTCCATATTTTGGCTATTACAAACTGTGCTGGAAAGATATCCAGGAGTTGTATAGCCGGATCAAATGGTGGATCTATTCCCATTTTTCTAAGGAATCTCCTTACTGATCTCCATAGTGGCTGAACTAGTTTGCACTCTCACCAACAGTGTAAAAGAGTTCCTCTTTCCCCACATCCTCAACAACAATTGTTGTTGTTTGATTTCTTTATGCTTGCCACTCTGACTGGGGTTAGATGGAATCTCAGCATAGTTTTAATTTGCATCTCCCGGATGGCTAGTGATCTTGAACATCTTTTCATGTATCTATTGGCCCTATGTATCTCTTCTTTTGTAAAGTGTCTATTCACTTCATTTGCCCATTTCTTGATTGGGTTGTTTGTTTTGCTAGTGTAGAGTCTTTTGAGCTCTTTGTATATTCTGGATATTAGCCCCCTATCAGAGTGGTGGCTGGTAAAGATCTTCTCCCATTCTGTAGGCTTCCTCTTTAGGTTATTGATGGTTTCTTTTGATGAGAAGAAACCTTTTAGTTTGAAGAGATCCCATTTATTAATTCTTGCTTTAATTTCCTGCGCTTTGGAAGTCTTATTGAGAAAGTTACTCCCTGTACATATATGTTGAAGTGTAGATCCTATGCCTTTTTCTACTAACTTCACAGTCTCAGGTCTAATTTCTAAGTCTTTGATCCATTTTGAGTTGATTCCTGTGCATGGTGAAAAGTAAGGATTCAGATCCAACTTTCTACAGATGGATAGCCAGTTCTCCCAGCACCATTTGTTGAAAAGGCTGTCTTTTGTCCAGCATATTCTTAAGCCACCATGGCTGGCTTCGAACCTGCAAGATCCTCCTGTCTCCGCCTCCCAAGTGCAGGGATCACAAGCCTGTGCCACCACGCCCGGCTTGAAACATTCTTTAAGTGATCTATTATGCATCTACAGTTGAGAACCATTGGTCCAGTAGGTTGGGAGTTGAGGTAAAGTAAATTTAGTTTAAATCATTAGGCTTACATAAGGTCCTTAGTTGGGTGTTCATTAGGTTCCTGGCGTGTGTCATTACAGTGATTATTCCATTCTGTTCTTTGAATAAATCATAAGTACTTTCTCCCTGACATATCATATTAAAGCATTTCTCCTCTGTCAATGCTCATGTTCAAATGCTCTTCTGTGAATCATTTCCAATTGCACCTCTGTAAGATTTTGTACCTCTCCAAATTGTGCATAATTGCAGTGCGTGTGCCTGTTGTTCCTGACCTGGGATGATTGCATCTTGAAGGCAGGAAAGGTGACCCTTCCACAATGTCTGTGTTCATTTTCAGGACCCACCTGAAAATGAACACAGGCTGCCCACCTTTATGAAATGGTCTCTCTTCTCTTAGTTCTCATCTTACTGTTTTCTGCTTTTCTCAAAGTCTGGTTTTGGATTCTCTGTCCCAGCCTGCTTGCTCTGCTCCCTCTTTGCTCTTCATGCCTGTCTTGTTCTACACAGAACTTACTCCCTTTAATTAACCTTGTGCTTCTTCCTTTCTCTTGGCTCAGATTCTGTGCATAATGCGAGGGCTTATTAATATACCTCTCAGGAAAATGCATTGTCAAAATGTCCTCGTTATTGAGCTATCGCCCAGCAGTTTCCATTTTCTTGTCTTGCCTGCATGCCAGAAGCCATTCTGAAACAGCACAGTCACTGTTTCAGGGCCTTTACTTGTAATCTCTTTATTGAGCACTAATGTGCGGTTCATAGAAAAAAGGATCATGTTGTCCTCTTCGCCAAACAGTGTATGTTCAGCATTTTCTTCATTATAACATCAAAGCAACACGTGGCTACAAGGTGCCAGTTTTTTGGGAAAACATTTCATAAAGTTAAACCAGTGATTAGGTCTTCTTGTTTTACTGAATATACTGGATTTTTAGTGGTAAAGAAAGACATACAGAAAGACTGTCAGATGGATTATAGTTCAAGTTTTGGAACTGCCAATATGCAAACTTTTCCTTATTTTACTGTGCATCATATTTTCTTTGTAATGTGATAATGAAACCTATCACCTCATGTGTGCTTATATTCTGCTATTTTAATAGTACTTGGGTATTAACATAAATAATGTATTTCTCTCAAAATCTTTCCCTCCACTCATAATATTTTTTAAACTTTAGAAGATTAAATGAATTGAATATATTGTTCTTTTTTTTTCTTGAGAGTTTTGGGGATTGAACCCAGAGGTATTCTACCTCCAGGCTATACCAACAGCCCTGTTTTATTTTTTATTTTGAAATATAGTCTCACTAAGTTGTGGAGGACCTCAATAAGTAGCTGAGGCTGGCTGTGAACCTGCAATCCCCTTGTCTCAGCCTCTCAAGTACTAGAATTGTGCCACCATGCCCGACTACATTGTTTATTTAACAGCATTTGTTCTATGGTATATAAGCCAGGGTCAACAATAAGGTTATTTCTTTAAAGGTAAGTCTACTAAAGATGGAAAGGTAGTTAAATTAAATTTTAGGTTGCAATTTAAGTGGATAAAATTAGTCAACAATACTGAATCTCTCTTGTACCGATGGACTCTGAATTTTTGTTGGTATCTTCTAAATACTCAAATTTGTTGTCTCATGGTATTGTTCTTCTAAACCAAAGACCAATCTGGACTGGATATTTGAATTTTTCCTCTTGTTCTATTCTGGAAGTTATTTTTATCCTCCTTTGTCTTCTAACCCTTCACCACTGCTAGATTTATGGCATCTCAGTGCCTGTTCTCTTGGATGAGCAGGCCACTGACCTAAATTAAGGTCCCCTAGGAGAAGCATTCTTTGGTTTTGTCCAACTCTCTCATGATTTCATTTCCTAACCTCTAACATTTTTACAAACAAATAAGTTTCCAAACGATTAAAGAGAGTTAAATGAAATAATAATGTATAATTAATAAATCTGTGAATTATTTAAGCACTCTGAACTTTTATTCATTCTTAATAGCTTAACTTACAAAAACTAGTGTGACTGAGGAAAAGGGGAAGAAAACGTTTGTCATCCAGTTGTCCAGGCCAACTTCCTTGGAGCATGCTAATTGTATTATTCATGTTAAAGAGTCATTGCTCTGACTCTAACCAGCTTGTTTCATTGCTTGCTCCATTTCAGATATTTCCATCATTTTATAGAAAGGGCAAAATCTTTATGTGAGATAGAATCTGTAAAGCATTTATAAGAAGAAGCAAAATCCAAAGAAGAGGCCAAATTTAAATGAAAACGTGAGGCTTACGGGGAATTTCCTCACTTATTTTCATCACACAGAAAGTAGGAAGAGAATTTACCCAAAATTTTGATTACATCTTGAAAGTGCATTATGCAAGGCCAATTCTGTGTACCCAATAATATCTAAAGATAAATAGGGCACTATTCTTTTTCTCAGGTAGAGAAGATTAAAAAAAATGTACAGCTAACGAGAGAAAAGGACAGTGTGCTCAGTGCTATTCTAGAGATTTAAAATTATAGAGGGGAGAATTAATTTGTATTAGTGCTCAAGACTTTTATTACAACCATATCATTAAGAACCAACTCTCCAAATGGGCTCACATTACATAAAATGATTATGGGTTGGATAAATGCAATATAGCTGATGGGAGCCTTTTGAGATAATTGAAACATTTTGAGTTTTTTTTGTTGTTGTTTGGATCTCAGCCTGCCTTATGCATACATTTTATTGTATATTCTTTTCTAAAAATATCACAAAATATAAATATGCATAATTACAGATAATGAGATATTTTATTTATTGTCCAACAAGATTCATTTATATATCACTATCAAATAACTATTATATTGGTTCAAAATTAAATAACTATTTTTTGAATTTTTTATTGGTACATTGTATTCATATATCTTTGTGTGTGTGTGTGTGTGTGTGTGTGTGTGGTATTGAGGATGGAACCCAGGGACATTCTACCTCTGAGCTATACCCCCTTGCCCTATTTTTTATTCCTTACTTTGAAACGGGGTCTCAATGAGTTGCAGAGGGCCTTACTAAGTAGCTGAGGTTGTCTGCAAACCGTGATCTTCCTGTCTCAGCCTCCCAAATGCTGGGATTACAGGAACGCGCCACCACCCCTGGCTCTGTAGTCATACATCTTAATAGAGTTCAAGATGGTAGAGCCATTCCCTTCCCCCTCCCTCCTGCTCATGTTAGGGTTAGTGATCGAATTTGATATGTTTGTTAATGTGTATCATGTACACTAGGGGATTTCCCTCTCCCCCCTTCCCTCTCAGTTAGATCCCCTATTTGCTCATCTATAGTTTATCCTTCTTAGTCTAGAGTTCCTCTTCTGGCCCCTTTTTCCCCTACCATATTAGGGAGAGCATTCAATTTTTTACGTTTTGTAACAGACTAACTATTATACATGGGATTTTAAAGAACTCTCTCAAAGGAAATGAAGATTTCAAAAACAAAGCTCGGGTCTTGACAGACAGCTTAATTAATCCAAAGATCACTGATACTTTGTGTTTTCAAAAATAATTTTAAAGAAGACATTATTCCCATGTTTCACCTAAATGAACTTTACTGCTTTTCTTCTCATTTTTTCTATTTATTTTTTACAATTTTGTGTTGGATTACTTTAAAGGTGTCAATACCAATTGGGAAATTTAAAGTAAATGCATATATTTTCTATCCACTAATAGAATAACGTAAAATATATTGAGTGATGAAATATTTGGAAATGAAATATGATATGGCCTTTACTTACATACTCTAAAATATTTTAGGTGGATTTGCATAATTCCACAAAGGTTTACAGAAGTTGATTTAAATCTCATTAAAGAAAATTTTAGTGGTTAGTTCTGCAATAATGACCAGTAAGTCAGGTTTTCAATTTAGAATTTGGAGTTTTTTGAGTTTTACTGGCTTCTATCTGTTTCTTAGTCTGTTGTAAATTATTTGACTTTAAAATTTGCATCTGTGTTATCTCTTGTCTTCTTAGTGCTCTTAATTATATTTACATTGTTAAATTGGGGGAAATTGAGTGAAAACAGTTTATATTAATTGCTTTTGCTGATTCTTTCATAATTATGTTAGTAGTAACTATGTAATTTGATAACTCAACATAGCTTTGTTAAGTTTATATACTTAACATAAATACCAAATACACTATCATCCTATTAAATTTCCCCAAGTTATTATGAATGTCTCCACTTAATGCTTGAACAGGATGTGCATTGGAATTCTCTGAGTGATGTAATTCACATAGACCATGATTTGGATGGTACCTGTGGAGTTATGCAAATAACAACCTCTACCAGAAGCATAATAAATATGCATATGTCATTGCTAAGTAGTAATAACTAAAGAGTAGCTATAGTATTCTAGGCTAGTTGCCGGAGCCAGCCGGCAAAAGTACGGGTTCTGAAGAGAGGAGTGAGGATGAAAAGAATTTTATTCAATGAATTTTATTCATAGAATACTTTATTCTCTCATGGAAGGATCGGCAGTATACTCCCGGGTCGATATCTCTACTGACCGATCCTGGTTTTATTGCTCTCGTCCTATTTATACTGCTCCCGGTCAACCAACCCTCGTGACGTCACCACCTACGTGCGTAACTGTCAAACCAATCAAGCCTGTGCCATCACCACCTGTGCGCTTAACGGTCAAACCAATCAATTTGACCTGAGCTTCTCTCAGACGTTGAACTTTCCATGACCCAAACCTTATTGGCTCTGGGCAAAGGACAGTCAGAAGTATTCTTAAAGGGGAAAACCTTAATGGCTCCCCACAGTTCCCCCTTTCTTATTATATTCAAAAGAAGACTGTGCCTGTCTTAGGTCGTTTCCTTCAGGTATCAAGGATTACCTGTCTTTGGATAATACAGAGCTAAGCTGTATATCCTGTCTTAGGTTTCCTTGTCCCAAGGAAATCTTACCCGTCATTGACTACCAGCCTCTTAAATGGGGGTACTTTTTAGATGTAGATCATGTACTTCTGCTGAATAAAAATGTTCTCACTTCATCTGAGGTCACACTTTGTCCCAAGCCTCTAATAAACCAAGGTATTGGGTATATCATGAAAAATAGGTATTTCAGTAAGACATTTTTTCCAATTAACACTAGGATTTCCACATGTTAAATCAGTTTAACAGGGTATACAAGTTATTGGTAGGCTAACATTTTTATCTTCTTTCCCTGTGTAACCAGGGTCCCACAAGACCACATCTTTAATAGCACAATTACTCTCAGTCTTTGTACTTGTCTGCAATACGATGGGAATCAACTGCAGACATCCCATATTTTTGACATTTTTAGGAAAACATAAGAGTGTACCAGTTCTTTGTCCAAAATAACCAAAAGTTCCAATTCTTTGTCCAAAATAATTAAAAGTTTCTTTAATGGGTGTAAAGTTCCAAGCAAGAAGTCCCAGCAATCGTGAGTTGTCACTGAAGACAGTGATCTCCTGTTGTTCCCAAACAGCTGGATGAATATGGGATGAACTGGAACATAAGTCCATGTTTCATTCAACATTGAAGCTAGGAGCATCATCAGCATTGATCTGAGAACCTTCCATTCTTGCTTGATCCATATGTCGCACCAGCTGCTCAGGTATCCACCGTGCATTAGCTTCATCCTGTGAAAAAACACAAACATGCCCTCTTCCCCATATTAGTACAGGGTCAGGACCTTTCCAAATTCCTGTGCAAGGATCTTTCCATTTCACTAGGGCAAAATTGTTTTTGGAGGATGGATGCCAATATCTATCTGCTGCTGTGCGACCAGTTTGGTCAGCATTCAAGAAATTAAGAACAAAAAGAGCATGATTTAAAGAGTTCTGTGGTGAATGGGGATATAACTCCCCCTTTTTATTTATTTTCAAAAGTGTTGTTTTTAAAGAATTGTGGGCACGTTCTACAATACCCTGTCCTTGAGGATTATAGGGTATACCTGTAATATGCTGAATATTGTATGTATTACAAAATTGTTTAAAAGCCATACTTGTATATCCTGAACCATTATCAGTTTTAATATAGGTAGGAAGGCCTGAGAAAGCAAAACATTTCAAACAATGGGAAATCACATGCTTAGCAGCCTCCCCAGTTTGGGCTGTAGCCATAATAAATCCTGAAAAAGTATCAATAGACACATGAACATACTTTTGTTTACCAAAGGCAGAAATGTGCGTAACATCCATTTGCCATAGATTATTGGGGACCAATCCCCGTGGATTTACACCTAAATGAGGAACAGGCAAATACTCTGGACATATAGGACATTGTTTAACAATTTGTCGTGCTGCTTCTCGAGTAATTTGAAACTGTTTGCGCAGACCAGCACTATTTTGATGATGTAAAGAATGTGATCATTGAGCTTGTTCCAACTGAGAGGGGCAGACTAACCTTGTAGCATCGTCCGCAATCTGATTACCTTCTGCCAAAGGACCAGGCAGGGCAGAATGTGCTCTTATGTGCCCAATGAAACAAGAATGCTGGTGTGATAAGATCTGAGTTTGAATTTGAAAAAATAAATTACCTATGCGTATCAATATATGGTACTGTTTCCAATATTTAAAGGGCATTAGCTATATATAAACTATCTGTATATAAATTAAAAGGCGTATCAGATAGATGTTGAAAAACAGCTGCTACTGCATGCAATTTTACAACTTGAGCAGACGTAAAAGATGTCTGAATTATAGTACTATGTTTATTAATTACATAAGATGCCTTACCATTTGATGAGCCATCAGTAAATACCAAGACCGCTTGAGATATGGGAGTAGCATGAATTATCTTAGGAAATATAAGAGCATGTTTATTAACAAACTGTAATAATTTATCATGAGGTAAATGATTGTCAATTTTTCCAATAAAAGATGCAAAAGATAGCCCATGAATCAGCATTTTGAAAAAGCCATTGTACTTGTTGTTTAGTAAAAGGAACACTAATAAGTGAAGGTTCTTTTCCAAAATATTTTATAGATTCTGATCTGAAAGACCACACCAAGCAGGCAACTAATTCCCAATATGGTATTAAAACTCTGCTTGGAGTAGTGGGTAAATGTATCCACATTAACAGTCCCTCCTGCCACAAAACAGCAGTGGGTGTATATGCCGATGTTAATATATAAGCAGCCCATTCTTTAGTATAATCAATGTACTGTTTTCTTTGACATTCAATAGCCAATTCTACTTTTTTAAGAGCAGCACGTCCTTCCTCTGTTAAGATCCGAGAGGAAGTTGGGTCTGAGTCACCTTTTAAGATATCAAATAAAGGTTTTAATTCTCCAGTAGTAATATTTAAAGATGGTCTTAGCCAATTAATATCTCCTAAAAGTTTTTGAAAATCATTTAAGGTTTTTAAACTATCTTTACATAACTGATTTTTTTTTTTTTGGTGGTACTGGGGTTCCTGGAAGCCCTTCTACCTCCGGGCTACACTCCCAGACCTATTTTTACATTTTTATTTGGAAACAGGGTCTCCTAAGCCAGTGTGTGCGGCTGGCTTTGAACCTGCGCGATCCTCCTGTCTCCGCCTCCCAAGCGCGGCGATTTTAAGCGTGCGCCACCATGCCTGGCTACAAGCTGTTTTTAATTCTTTTAATTGTTTGAAAGGAAAGGGTCTATGTCCTCTTATCACACCTCCTCGACCATCAGGGTCTTCAGTAACGGGGAAAACTCTAAATCCCCTAGTATCTTCTCCGCTTTTCTATTCAGCGGTGTCCTTCACTGGGTCCTCAGTTTCAGAATCTCCCCGTACAGACCTCCACCTGCCGGAGCCAGCCGGCAAAAGTACGGGTTCGATCCTGGTTTTATCGCTCAAGTCCTATTTATACCGCTCCTGGTCAGCCAACCGTCATGACGTCACCACCTATGCACGTTACCGTCAAACCAATCAAGCCTGTGCCGTCACCACCTGTGCGCTTAATGGTCAAACCAATCAATTTCACCTGAGCTTCTCTCAGACATTGAACTTTCCATGACCCCAAACCTTATTGGCTCTGGGCAAAGGACAGTCAGAAGTATTCTTAAAGGGGAAAACCTTAATGGCTCCCCACAGCTAGTTTGATTCCATAAGAGTCTAGTTCTTGGTCTACAAAGCAAACAGCCTGTATAAATATATTAATATTTATCTCCCTAGAAACTTCATATCTTAAAATACATAAAGCCTCATATTTTCATGCAATAAAATATATATCTTATAGTCTTTCAATAACTCAACATAGAGTTTTAAAAATATGGCCTAATTGGTATAATCCTGCTTTAAGGTAGTAAATGATTTGAGACATAAGACATTGAGTTCTGTCGCAAGGGACATCATGCAGTACGTACACACACATGCGCACACTTGTACACTTTGGGAAACACACAAAATTAGGAAAGAAATTAAGCGTGAAGACATAAATGCAATTATACCAATGAATTCAATTAATTAATTGTATTGATTATGTTAAAGAAAAAATCTAGTAAAAATGATTTATTCCTTTACTGTTTGGTTGAGGAAGTGATTTCTTTCATTTATGCTCCTCTGGGGAAAGTATGCAGGCAGACACTTTTTAGTTAGGGGCTTCTGGTCATGGCCCTGGAGCCATTGTGGCAGCCTCAGGATTTCTGTTATGTCTGAAACTTTGACTCCAGTGCATGCATGAGAAGATCTTGGTTAAAATCAGGACATAAAATTGATCTGCTCTCCCTCCTCTGCTTAGACACCTGATCTTCCCAGGGTTCAGTTTCTTCGTTTTCCTCTCTAGCTGCTTATGAACCTTTTTTTGATAAGCTGCCAGGACTTTTCTTTGAAGTGAAACTACATTTAGAATATAGTTCTCTCTTTTATCTCTTCAAAACCTATTTGTTTTGTGTTTTACTGTTTTATGGACTTCTTAGCAACTCACTATTGTAGAGGCCATTTAATAGCCTAGAGTAATTCATTCCTCCTGAACACCCCATGCTACAGTTGTATTCTCTCTCCTACTCTACTTTAGAAGCCTGACTCCCACAGACTGCATCAGCCTTGTCTCCTTAAAGGTTAGGAGGCTTCTTATAGGTTTTGTCATTGGCAAGAAATTGGAAGGCAGGAGGAGCGAAGGTTGCCTGTGTCCTTTGTCTGCTCTTTCTCTGTGTCTCTGCCAGTCGTGGTGCTGTAATGGTTCCAACTGTCCCTAGCCAGCCTCTCTTCCATAACTATGGCTTACATCAGGTTCTAGTAAAACCATTTCCTCCTCCTGTCCCTTAGACTTAGAGTCTTGAAAACTTCCTGCTGCTACCACAGTCTAGGGCCTTGGCCAGCCCTTGTTCATTTCCTTAACTGTACTCCAACTCTCCCTTCCCAGGATCTCCCTACTCAATCTCTTTTGTTTCCCTATAGCATATGAATTCTTTACAGATTTTCAGTTTGGCTTCTGTTGTAATTAGTTGCGTGAAAGTCTTTCTGCTCAAATGAAATAGTGAGGGCATGTGTTATATCTCATATATTTTTGAGTTTGTGTATATTATAGAATACCTGGCATAGAGAATGAGTTCACTCTATATATGATAAATGTTTATATAGAATAATGTGATTATTATTCTTCAATTTTCTTCTTTAAACAGTTTCATAGCCATTCTAATAGTATTTCCGCTATTCCTCATATTATTTTCAGGAATCATACCTTCAATGAGTTTCTTCACAGTTTTTCCTTATAAAACCTAGAGAAGACATCCAACTGGCATTACTGAATATTCCATACACACATTAGAATTAGAATCAAAGAAACTGATAAAAAAAGAAATGTGACAAAGCTCACTCACTTTGGGTGCCCCAAGCCAGACTGACTGCTTGTTCTTGAGAAGCCCTCGCTGCCAAGCTCCACTTGGTGCCCTATTGTCCCATAAGTTGCCTATTTTGAATTAAGACTTTGGAACAGAAGTTCTGTCTGCTCTGCATGAATATTAAATTATCATAAGATTTTGTATAAGATAATTCAGCCTTATGTTTTTTACTATGTTTCCTTTACACTCTGTACAAAAGGACTTGGAACATCAGTTTCTGTCTTCTAAATACCCTTGGACTTGAATAGGCTGCAGTTATCAAGTCATAAAGTAGGCTTAAAAGCCTTTCAAAGGCAGATGCTGAATAGAAATAAAAAATGTTTTATTTATTCTCAGTATCTTATAAAATGTTGTGCTAAATAAAATTAAATATGCAAGATGTCACCTCTTTGTATTTTGATTTACTGGGTTTCATGAAAAGAATGAAACATTCCGAATTGTACATTGCAGATATATTTTACAATTAATTGGGTTTATAAGGTAAATGTACATGTTATCTTAATTTATAATATGATAAATAATATGCAACTGGCATAGTTATAGTTTTATTTTGGATATTCATGAGTGAGCAGGTTTCAACCAGCCTTTAAGTAATATGTTGTGCAAGTAAGTTGTATTATTTTCCCACTAGCTCCAAATAATTTAAAATAAATTGATTGATATATAGTGTGCAGTCAATTTTTTATTAAAGCTGAATAAGGAGATCTGTTGAAGGATGGATTTCTTTTGCATGTTTTCCATGATTTAAATATGCAGTTTTAAATAATCAGATTTTTTGGTTAAGATGAAATTTGGGTTATACTTTGGATATTAGTAATTACATAATACTATATTTATATTAACAAAACATCTAATTTCTGTATTACAAATTATTATTGATATGTCAATTTTTAAAGATAATAGGATAGTATAAAAAGAGTCAAAAGGATCAAAGATGGTTGCTTCTTAATAATAAAAGGAACCATGCAAAAGTGAGGCATGACCATATTAAATATTTATGCCACTAGTATTGGCACACTTACCTACATAAAGCCAACTCTTCTTGACCTGAAGACCCTGATAGACCCCAACACAATTGTCCTAGAAGACTTCAACACATAGCTCACTCCATTAGGTCTGTCATCCAGACAAAGGATTAGTAAAAATACCTCAGAATTAATAGACTCTATAAACTCATTTGACCTAAGTGACATTTTTAGAATATTTCACCCAATAACAACTGAATACATATTTTTCTCAGCTGCTCATGAAACCTCCTAAGCAGATCATACATGCCACAAAACAAGCACCAGAAAATAAAATAACAAAAACTTAATATCATCCCTTGCATTCTCTCAGGTGATAAGATAATGAAAGTAGAATTCAACACAATAGATCCAGAGGAAATAGACAATACAAGGAGAGTGACTGCTACATTACCGAATAAAGTCTGGAACAGAAAAGAAATAAAAGGAAAAATTAAAAAAAAAATTAGGGTAAAATGAAAATAGAGACACAATCCACCATCTCTAAAGGCATAATATCATTAAGTGCCCACATAAGAAAAACAGATAAAAACTCAAACAATCTAATACTATACCTCAAGGCCCTTGAGAAGTAGGAACAATCTAACCCTAATGCCAGCATAATGCATGAAATAATCAAACTCAGATGAGAAAACAATGAAATAAAAAGAAACCCACCACCACCACCAACAAACAATCCAGAAGATAATAAAACAAAAAACGTTTTTTTAAAAGAATAAATAAGATTAATAAACCCTAGCCTACCTAACAAAAAGAAAGAGGGAACAGACCCAAATCATAAGAGATGAAAATGGAGATATCATCACAGATAATGAGAAAATATAAAACATTATTAGAAGCTCTTTCAAAAAATTATACTCCAACAATTTAGAAAACATAGGAGAAACTGACAAATTCATAGACACTTACACGTTACCTGCACTGAGCCAAGAGGACAGAGAAAACCTAAACAGACTAAGAAAACAAAGAGATTAAAACAGCAATATAAGATTTTCCATAAAAATGTCCTACATGGAAGTCCTACAGAGAAGAAATAATTCCACTGTTTCTCAAATTATTCAGCTAAGTAGATAAAGAAGAAAGACTACCAAATGCATTCTACGAAGCCAGCATCACATTATTCCTCAAACCAACTAAATATGCCATAAGAAAAGAAAATTACAGATCAATATCATTGATGAACATAGACACAAAACTTCTCAATAAAATACTAACATTTCACATTCAAAACATGGAACCCATTAAGATGTATGATTACATCTTAATGCACCAATAAAAAATTTAAAAAACTACATAAAAAATACTTCATCATGACCAAGTAGACTTCGTCCCAGGGATACAAGGCTGGCACAACATGCAGAACAATAAATGTAATTCATCACATGAATAGAGCTAAGCATAAGAATCATGTGATTAACTAAATAGATGCAATAAAAGCATTTGACAAAATCCAACACCCTTTGATGATAAAAATGCTGAAGTTTGAAATAAGAATAGAAGGAACCCACCTTAATATCATAAAGGCTATATAAAATAAACCCAAAGCATCATTATGAATGGAGAAAACAAATGACAGAATTTTTCTTAAGATCACGAACAAGGTAAGGATGCCCACTGCTGCCACTTCTCTTCAAGATAGTACTTGAAACTCTAGTCTCAGCAATATGACAGGAAAAGGGAATTAAAGCAATACAAATATGGAAAAAAAACTGCAACTATCTTTGTTTATTGATAATAAGATCCAAAAATTCCAACCAGAAGACTTCTAGAAGTGATAGTTTCATCAAAGTTGCAGGATACAAAATCAACCTACTAAGTCTTTAGCATTCCTTTATACCATTCATGAATCCACTGGGAAAAAAGTGTAGAAAACAATTTAGTCACAGTAGCCCTCAATAAAATATTTAGGAGTAAATCGAATAACTAAGGAGGTGAAAGACCTCTACAATAAAAATTATTAATCACTAAAGAAAGAAATTGAAAACTAGAAAATGGAAAGACCTTCCATGCTCTTGAAGAGGCAGAATAAATACAATCAAAATAGCCATTCATCCAAAAGCAACCTACACATTCAATGCAATCCTCATTAAAATACCATTGTCATCTTTCTCAGACATAGATAAACCAGTTTTAAAATTCATTTGGAGAAACAAAGAACCCAGAAAAGTCAAAACAATTCTCAGCAATAAAAACCATGCTGGAGGCATCAGAATAACTAGACTTCAAATTATACTACAAAGTGATAGTTAAGATGGCATAGCATTAGCACAAAAACTTAGGCACATCATCCAATGGAACAGAATAGAAGACTCATAAACAAAGCCCCATTCCTGTAATCAGTAGATCTTTAACAAAGGCACTGAAGACATACACTGGAAAATGGGAATATAACTACCATATAGCCCAGCAATAGTGCTCCTGGGCATTTTCCTAAAAGAAATGAAATCATAATATTTTATACTTGCATATCCATTTTCATAGCATAATTTACAATAGCCAAAATATGGAACCAGCCTAGGTATCGATCAACAAATGAATGGATCCCAAAACGTTGGCATATACACACAGTGGAATTTTACTCAGTCATGAAGAACAAAATCTCACCTTTTGCAGGAAAATGGGTGGAACTCAAGAATATACTAAGCGTACAGACAGTCCCCAAAATCGAGGAGATGTATGTTTCTCTTAATGTGATAGTTAAAGAGATGTTCAGAAACAAGGATAACATCAGAGAAAAGCAGAGACTCCAGAGGAATAATTGAGGGGAATCAGGGAAGGGAGATGAAGTCATAAAAAGTGTAATAGTTGAAATAATGTTATGAATGTATGCAAAACTACCAATTCCAATATCAAAGACAGGCACGGGGAGGGGGAAGAGGCAGGAGAGGAGCCCAGTGGGGAAGGCACCAAGAATTATGTACTTGTATCTGTTTGACACTTGATACTGCAATATGAGGCAAAATTTTCAAATTAAAAAAAAATAATAAAAATAAACTCCAAAAAGTGAAAGAATTTCTTCTACTTTCTAAATTAAAATGGAAAGGTACACATTCACTTTGTAAAATCTGTATGGCTAAATTAAATAATTACTAAATAATTTGGCAGACATGGGAAGCAATGTGCCAGAATTTGTTTGTATCGGATGATCCCCTCTGTCTTTGAAGTAATTATCGTGATGCAGATCAAATGCTACAGACAACTGAAACATCTAGAGTATTGTATGCCCTTTCAAACAAAACAATGCAAGATTATAAGGCCAAGAGCTAGTTTAAAATCTTTGAAGGGGCCAAGCCAGAAAAAGGCCCTGAGGATTAGGCTTCATTATTCTCATGGTAAATCCTTCTTTGTCTAAGAGATGAATCAACAAAGGTAGTTTGAGATACTCATTCCAAAACAAGCAAACAATTTCCCTTGGCTAAATGTTTGTGTGAATTATAAATATTTTACAAATTTCCAAAAGAAATTATTCCATGTTCAATGTACTTTAATTAAAATGGTTTTCCATTAAAGTTATGTTTTAAATTTTTATATCATTGGAATGAAAGCAATACAGGACTAGATTAAGTCATATTCACATCCTAAATGGGGCATCCCACCTCATATATACATATATATAATACTAAACCTTATATAAGACATAAAGCCTACATGTGTGTGATGAAATTAAAATATCTTCCTTTAAATTTCCATATGTCTTCAGCAGGGCATCACCTATCAGGCATACAGTTGGCTGTGAGTCTTCTTTTTGTTTGCAGTGTTATTCTGACTTGTTCTTGCCACTTTTTATTATTTTTCAAATTATTATTTTTATTGATGCATTGTAATTATACATCATAATGAGTTTCAGAGTGATAGAAACAGACCCGCACACACCACTTGTGTGTTATCCTCTGGGACCCACATCTCTTCTACTCTCTCAGTTTAATTATTTATGTGTACCTTATAGTAGAATTAATTTAGGGTTACAGTCATTCAAACATAGGAAAAGGTATAAAAACATGTGAAATCCTGTTAAAAATGATCTAAACACTTCTGAGCTGTTTTTAATAATAGAACATCAATATATATTTTTTTTATTCCAAAGCAATATGCCAATTTCAAGGAAGAACCTACTTTGAAGGAGAACGAAATACTGTCTATTCCTCTTCTGGAGTATGTGTTCTCTATGAATGCAAGGTAAGGAGACTTCATTAGTCTTTTAGAATTATTTAAATTATATAAACATAGTAAATGTTCCCTTAAAATCTCACCTTCATAATATACTTTTCTAATTCTGAGTCAAAGAGAAAAATCAAAATATTGTTTATAGTTCCTATGTAAAGAAATTTTCATTAGCTTTTGTGTGTGTGTGTGTGTGTGTGTGTGTGTGTGTGTGTGTGTGTGTATGGTACTGGGAATGGAACCAGAGACATTCTCCCTCTGAGCTACACTTCTAGCCCTATTTTTTAGTCTTTATTTTGAAAAAAGGTCTCACTGAGTTACAAAGGGCCTCACTAAGTAGCTGAGGCAGTCTGAGAACCATGATCTTCCTGTCTCAGCCTCCCAAATGCTGGGATTACAAGCATATGCCACCATGCCGGGCTCCATTAGCTTTTTTTTATTTACTTATTTTTTTGGTGGTACTGGGGGTGGAACCCAGGGGATTTCTACCTCCAGGCTATACTCCCAGACCTATTTTATATTTTATTTGGAAACAGAGTCTCACTAAGTTGCTGAGAGTCTCACTAAGTAGCTGAGGCTGGCTTCGAACCTGTGCAATCCACCTGTCTCAGCCTCCCATGCGCAGGGATTACAAGTGTGCACCACCATGCCCAGCTTCATTACCTTTTAAAATATATAATTAATGGTTATAAAATAGTCTTTGTAATAAATAGAACTACTTTTCTTTAGACTTAATGTTGCATGGAATTGTCATATTTTTTATTTAAATTGGCTCCTTGCTATTGCCAGGAAAGTGTAGGTAAAATATTCTCATTTTGTTGTCTTACAATTTTCATGCAAGTGAAAATTATCAATCAGTTCAATTAAAAGAAAAACATGAAATTACCTAACAAAAGTTAATTCTTTTATGGAGAGGAAATAGATATTGATCCTAATCCTCTGTAGGAGTAATTTTTACATTCCTAAGGGGGAATTTCAAAAATATGAGTATTAAGTATTTTTCACATTCTTAAGGGAGGAACTCCTTACAAACTTTTTTGCTCTGGTCTCTTGAAAAACATTTCTGAAGCCAGTGTGCTTTAGAAATCACAATGAGCTGATTTGAATTTGAAAAATATAAGACAACTTCATAAAGCTAAGTTGACAAAAGAGCATTTTTATTTGTTGGGAAGATTTTTTATAGCCACTAATTTTACGTGTCTTAAAAGATAGTGAGAATGTCTGTACACTGGAACTTTAATTGATATTTTGAAATGTGCTCCTTCACCTATTCATTACCTGAAAAACTAAATATAACAAATTGAATCTTTTTCATATTGTGTCACCAGTGTCGTGTGCTCACCTTAAGAGCCTACTTGACACACTCAGAGGCTCACAAATATCATATATCAAGCAAGAAATTGAGTCTGCTTTTTTTTTTTTTTGGTATTGGGGTTCCTGGAAACCCTTCTACCTCTGGGCTACAACTCCCAGACCTATTTTATACTTTTATTTGGAAACAGGGTCTCTTAAGCCAGCAAGGCTGGCTGAACCTGTGTGATCCTCCTGTCTCCGCCTCCCAAGCGCGGGGATTACAAGTGTGCACCACCACGCCCGGCTGAGTCTGCTTTTTGACACTCCTTTTTCAGAGTCTTATTCTGACTTGCCGTTGCCCATACATTTCATATTTGCTTTTTATATCCAACGTGTTATATGTTTTGGAGACTGTGTATAAGTGTGTGTATGGGGTCACATTTACATCTGATCTTTAATTTTCTCTTTAAATGCCTCCTGCACATGGCTTTGGGGGATGATTTAATACAGAGAGATTATGTGGAAAATAAGATAAATGATTTACACCACCAATAAACTATGGTCATCGATATGATTACTAAGAGTTGGAAAAAGGAAAATACCAAGAAATTTTTCAGGATGAATCAAACCTGAATGAAGATCAACATTATGCATATTAATTTGGAAATTCTTTGGGATCCGCAGGGAGAAGGTGTGATGAGGAAAGACTGTGAGATTTCATTTCCAGGACACGAAAGCTGTGGTTTCTTTGTGCACGTTATAAAGTACTCAAGCAGCTTCTTTTGGTTTAAAATCAGCTTTCCTGTGTTGTAGGTTGTATCTTAAGAGAACTGAGTCATAGGAACATTAAAATGAATTACTGAACCTGTATTTCAAGATGGAATTTGCTCTGTCAGCATGCCTACACGAGTGCTGTTTTGAGTAGAGTAAGTCCCACTATAGACCAAAAGAGCGAGATCCAGTAACTCTAATATGAGGGAGGGAATCAGAGAAAAAGTTATTTCAAGGAGGCAGAAAATTTTTTTCCAGCTGGTTTCTAAGGATAATTAATTTCTACCTTTCAAACAACAACTTTAGATGTAAGAATTTTGAGGTCATTTGAACCTCTCTATTTTGGTGTGTGTGTGTGTGTGTGTGTGTGTGTGTGTGTGTGTGTTTCATTTGATCAAAATATGTCCTATACTATTGATAATGGTGGCTTGGGAGTTTATTGGGATAGTTGCTTATTTGAATTTAAATGTGCTATAAAGTCATTTCCATTTAAACTACTTTAGAGGTTTGTATATAGGCAACATTGTATATAGGCAACAGTTTCTCATTAAATATTAAATAATTGTTAAGTTCGATTTGTACAAACAAAAGCATCATTTCCTATTCTCAAAGCCCTATGCTATGCAATAGAAATATGATGCAAGCCATGAACACAATTTTTATAAGTTAATTTTTCTACATTTAACTCATATTTCTCAAACATAATTTCAACATGAAGTGAATATAAAATGCATTAGTGAAGTATTTTACATGATTTTCTCTAACTTTGTCTTCAAAAACTTGCATGTATTTTACAACTAGAGTGTTCAAGAGTTACACGTAGCTACTGGCTACTGACTGGACAGCAGAGCTCTGTCACATCATTGTAAGCTTTTGTAGTTCGATTAAATTCTTGACATAAAGAGTTTCCATTGTTTCTTTTCCCTTCAGGCACCTTAGCTCTTGTAGTCACAATTTTAGATAATTGATAGATCTCTTATGCTTCCATTTTCTGGGCTGACAATTGTAGTCACTGTTCTTATATTGTCAGTATTATGGCCTTGAAAAATATGTTGTAGGAATGTCTTTTAGAGTAGCACAGTACTGCGCTGTGATTTTGATTATAACAACTAAGAAAGACTAGCATTTGATTTTACTGTATACATGTCTTCTGCTGCTTTCTTGATAAGATATTACAGTTTAGAACAAGTCTTTTGCATAAATAAGCCAGGAAAGGGCAGATATTGAAGTGTGTACTTCCTTCATGAAAGCAGTGCTTGTAGAAATGATATCTAAAAATCTAAGCTATTTATCAGTAGTTAAAATGGAAGGTGTGGTGGCTCACGCTTGTAATTCCAGCATTCCGGAGGCTGAGACAGGAGGACTGTGCAGGTTCGAAGCCAGCCTCAGCTACTTTTAGTGAGGCCTTTGTAACTCAGTGAGACCCTTTTCAAAATAAAGAATAAAAAATAGGGCTGGTGGTATCTCTTGAAGGTAGAATGCCCCTGAGTTCCATCCCCAGTACCACATAAAAAAAGGAAGCCTGATTTCCAAGAGTCATTTTATTAATTCTGTACGGGTAAGCTATATTGTATATAAGTTATTATATTAGTACTGTTAATGATTCTTGTTTTCAGGAAATTGAAAACCCAGTTCCCTGGTACATACCTTTAATTCCAATACTTGAGAGGCTGAGACAGGAGGAGCATAGGTTCAAGACTAGTGCACGTAACTTATGTATAAAGGCTAGTGCACATAACTTATGTTAAATCCTCAGTACTCCCCCAGTACCTCCCAGCACACACATATACACACAAAAGGATTGATGGCATGAAAGCAAAATGTTTCCTTCTAGGACAAGGATACTACAGTTGTCAGAAAATTAGTTTCTTTTTTTTTTCTTTCTTTTTTTTTTTTTTCAGGTCTGGGGATGGAACCCAGGGGCATTCTACCACTGAGCAATACCCCCTGCCCTATTTTTTCTCTTTATTTTGAAACTGGGTCTCACTGAGTTGCAGAGGGCCTCACTAAGCTGAGGCTGTCCGCGAACCACGGTCCTCCGGGTCTCAGGCTCCTGAATGTTGGGATTACAAGCATGCGCCACCATGCCCAGCTAGGAAATTAGTTTCTATTTTGACTCCTTCTTGAGAAGGATTTGATTTATTTTGGTTCTTAGAACTATAATGATTTTACATTAATGTACTCATTCAAGAAAAAGTGTGAGTGCCAACTATGCACCAGAAGATGTGCTAGACATTAGTTTGTGAGAAACATAAATCCTGCTTTCATTTTTTTTTCCCTGTGGAAGAGCCCTAATATTCTTTACTGATATCATTTGCAACAATCATTTCTTTTTTTTTTTTTTTTTGGTGGGATACTGAAGATAGAACCCAGAGACTATTTTATATTTTATTTGGAAACAGGGTCTAACTAAGTTGCTGAGAGCCTCACTAAGTAACTGAGGCTGGCTTCACCTGTGTGATCTTCCTGTCTCAGACTCCCAAGCGCGGGGATTACAAGCGTGCGCCACCACGCCAGGCTGTAACAATCATTTTATATAAAAACAATTCATTAAAAAAAACTTTGAAATAATCATGGTTAAAAGGCCTTATTTTAATTTAATGTTTTTTTTCAAAGTAACCCGCCGATCTCATTTATGTACTGTCCTTGTCATAATTGTTTTTACAAATGTGTAAAACAACTCTTTTCATAAATATCCAAATATTTGGCACATGACAAGCATGGCTGCAGTGTATGGTGCTCTAATTCCTAGCACTGCTTTCCAAATGAAATTTAATGCCATTTTTGGAACAAGTCCATGGCCTGTGCAGAGGTCCTCAGGGTGAAAATTTCACTGGCATGTTAGAAGAGCCTGACAAATGCTGGATCTATACACTTAGCTAAGTCCTAATTATGAAACTCAAGGTATTTTTCTGTTGTCTAACAGGACCAAACCATGAAGCTTGTTGAAAGTCCAGGCTGTCCAGCTTTGGATTGTCCAGAGTCTCATCAGATTACCTTGTCTCATAGCTGCTGCAAAGTTTGTAAAGGTAAGGATATTTATAAAGTAGGATACCAGCCAGGCGTAGTGGTGCACACTTGTAATCCCAGTACTTGGGAGGCTGAGATAAGAGGATCTCAAGTTCGAGTATGGTCTCATCAAGTAGTGAGATAGTCATCAACTTAGTGGGATACTGTCTCCAAATAAAAATAAAATTGGGCCGGGGCTATAGCTCAGAGGCAGAATGCCCCTGGGTTTAATCTTCAGTGCCTAAAAGAAAAAGTAAGATACCTGCGCAAGAATGTGTTAAGTGAAATAAGTCAGGGACATGAAGACAAATGCCACATGCTTACACTTACATGTGGAAGCTAAAAATGTTTATTTTATAGAATAGAATGGCAATTACCAAAGCTTAGGAAGTATCTGTGAGAGAGAGGGATGCCTAATGATGGCTAATAGGTAAAGAGAACAATTAGATAAGAAGAAGAATTTCTAATGATCTCTTTAACTATAGGAAAACTGTGGTTGAAAACGATTAATTGAAATTTCAAAACATAGGTTCTTGAATGTACTCAACACCAAGAAATTATGAATGTCTAAGGTGATATTCTTATCTGACCATTATACATTTTATGTATGAAGTGTCACACTGTACCCCCTATAAAGGCACCATTATGATATTTCATTTAAAAACAAAATGTATTTTAAAAGATTTATTTGTAAGATTCATTGTAGGAGGTTAATGCAACTGATATGAAATAGAAATGTTTACAAACAAATTATTTCCAAAGACTAATAGTATTTCTCAAAATGTTTTTCAAATTTGGTACATGATTGACAGTCATGATTTATATGCTAAAGTGAATTAAAACCAAGATATTTCTGCTAGATATTTGTAACTTACCTCAAACTCTGAGTTTCTATCCTGTGTGTGTGTGTGCTGCATCTGAGTCAGCACAACTTTATTAAAGAAAGGTGCCAGGTGTGGTGGCACACACTTATAATCCCAGCATTTGGGAGGCTGAGACAGGAGGATTGCCATTTTTGGACAGTTTCAGCTATTTAGTGAGGCCCTTTGCAATCTCAATGAAACTCTGCTTCAAAATAAAGAATACAAAGTAGGGATGGGGGTATAACTCAGAGGTCGAATGCCTCTGGGTTTTATACACCAGTACCCCCCCCCCCCACACACA
This sequence comes from Muscardinus avellanarius, assembly GCF_963383645.1. NCBI lineage: Eukaryota > Metazoa > Chordata > Mammalia > Rodentia > Gliridae > Muscardinus > Muscardinus avellanarius. The sequence goes on from NC_137797.1 coordinate 76,707,411, forward strand.
CACAAAGAAAGGCATATAACTGCTGTTATTAGTTATATTATTGAGTTATAGTTGTCTGGCAACAGTGTTTTTTGTGTGTGAAGGGTTGTTTGTTTGTTTTTTTTATTTCTCTTTTGTTTTTTTCTGTAACTGACCTCCCATATTTTTTTTTACTATAAGTACTCACTTCAAATCCCTCTTTCACCAATTATGTTCTTCACTGGTAGACTTCTAGACGACTTCAGAATCCAACAGATGTGCATTGCTGCGTCTGTGCTGCCTCTCAGATGGCAGGTCTAGAACCAATAAGTATAAGGAACTTACAGCTTTATTTCTGTATAAGAAAACAAACAAACAAACTTTAAGCTATTCAGAAATGAAATATGCTGCCTCAGGAGGCAGTGTGTTCCCTTCTTTAAAGGTTCTTAAACTGAACATGGTGGTGCATGCTTTTAATCCCAGTACTTGGGAGGCTGAGACGGAAGGATCATGGGTTCCAGAGGGTCACAGCTTCCTGGCCAGCCTCAGCTACTTAATATCTCTGCAACTTAGTGAGACCCTGTTTCAAAATAAAGAATAAAAAGTAGGGCTGGGGGTATAGCTGGGAGGTAAAATGTCCCTGGGTTCAATTCCCAGTACCACACACACACACACACACAATAAAAAACAAAAAACAAAAAACAAAAAAAAATCAAACAAACAAACAAAAAAAACCTTCTTACACTTGGTATCCTACAGATTCAAGTCTTAAGCTGGACATTAGTTACATACAAGCTCTTTAATTAGTCACATACAAACTCTGTTAATCATGAACTTGTGTGTAGCTTCCTATATTGTATTGAAATTATACACTTGTGAATTCATTTCCTGTAGTACACTGTGCACACTGGGTGCAGGGAATGATTTTTATCTTTACACGTTAGTACCTAGCTAGGCACCTGGGGTATTTTTGGTGTTCACAATGGATGTAGTTGCATGGCGTGACCAGGCGCTTCAAATAAACTGATCCGATTCTTAAGTGTTATTCAATCATGGCCTTTATGCTGACTCAAAGCACAGATTAGGTAGGAAAAAAGTAAAAAGGAGTTTTTTTTATATCCCTCCTTCTCCCACATGCTTCCTGAGCTCTGGTAACCACCATTCTATTCTCTACTTTAAGATCAACATTTTAGCTTCCACATGCAGCATTTGTTTTCATGTCCCTGGCTTATTTTTTCTTCTTATCCTAATTAAGAGTAGAAATAAAAATCACCTATTCCCATCATCTTTAGTAGCATGGTACATTTTATTTTTGTTTTTGTTTTTGTTTTTGTTTTGTTTTAAGCTCCTTTCCCATTCAATCAGTGAAGATTTTGAATCTCAATTCTAGGTTAGGCTCTTTGGGAATAATAATGTGATTTAAGATTTGGCCTGCCCTTTGAAGAGTTTTTAGGGAAGTGGGTCATAAGAGTTTTTATCTTTACAGTGCCTGAACCAATGCCTTACACAGAGGATGTGTGGAATTTGGTAAGACTCAAAAATGCTCCAGCTGAATGTGGTGGTACAAGTCTGTCATCCCAGTACTTGAGAGGCTGAGACAGGAGGATCGTAGGTTTCAGACCAGTCTCAGCTATAGAGATTCTCAGCAACCTAGTAAAACTCTGTTTTGAATAAAACATAAGAAGGGTAGGGGGTATATCTTAAGTATAGAATGTCTCTACCTACTCATCTCATCTGGCTCGTCTCAGTCTTGATTTTGGACTTCCAATTTGCAGCTTACCTATAGCATCTTTGGCAGTCAAAGGTATACTGTGTCATTGATTCTCAAGTTTTCCTGTGTATACAGATAACCTGAAGATCATATTAAAATGCAGATCCCAATTCAAATTCCTTAGGTCTTATTTGAGGCCTGCAAATCTTCATTTCTAAAAAGCTGCTAGGTCTACTCCATGTGGTGGTCACTCTTCTGTTTAATAGGAAAGTGGACAGGGCTGGAAAGTTCAAGATGGCCTCACTCAGTGGTGGGTATCTTGGTAGGAACGGCTGGGAGGCTGTGCATAGGCAGGACTCCCTCCTACTCCGTTTACTCCCAGGACTTTTCCCCATAGTCTCTTTAGTAAGATAGTAGTGAGATTTAAATGGTGCCATGGGGCTTTTTAATTAGAGATAAATTATTTTCTTTCTTTCTTTCTTTCTTTCTTTCTTTCTTTCTTTCTTTCTTTCTTTCTTTCTTTCTTTCTTTCTTTTTTCAGGTCTGTGGATAGAACCCAGGGGCATTTGACCTCTGAGCTATGTCCCCTGCTCTATTTTTTATTCTTTATTTTGAAACAGTGTCTCACTAAGTTGCAGTGGGCATCACTAAATAGCTGAGGCTGTCCACAATCCGCTGGTCCCAGTCTCCCAAATGCTGAGATTACAAGCTAGAGATAAATTCTTGAACTGGCACTTAATCCATTCTTCAAAGCAGTCGAGAGCCAGCCCAGATTCAAGGAGGGGAAATTGGCTTCTCCATCAATAGGAGGAATAACAAAAAGTTGTGACCGTCTTTAATTCTTTACAAGTGTCCAGTTGCTACTTAGAGATTAGCGTGATGAATAGCGCAGAAGTTAGTCAAGGTTGGGTAGAGCAAGATTTGAGTACAGAACTGAGACAGGGCCTTTCAGACATGAAGAGAAGTCTTTTCCACTTCCATTTCCTTCAAAAAAAAAAAAGAATGTATTACAAAGAGGAAATTAAGAATGGGGAAGCTAGTTACAAAAATTGAACTATATTTAAGTTGTTTACAGTCTTAAACATTGATTATTTAATTAGCACACTTAAAAATACAATGGCAAGCCACACTGTGGCCTATTCCCCTACTGCCTGAGATTCTGATATGACTGATAAGAGGTGAGGCCTTTGGTAGCACTATTTTTTAAATTCTCTGATAAAGTTATTTGTTGTTATTGTTGTTGTTGTTTGCAGCCAGGATTGCAAAACTCTGGCTCAAATAACACTCAGATAAAAATTGGACAAGCTGGTCCTTCTTGAAACATTTGGTACCACTTATAATAAAGATCATATCAGTTTCTGACTTTAAATATGCAGAATTAAATAAGTGAGTTCTCCTGGCATTTGCTGACTTTCAAACTATCTTTATAGTTTGAATTTTGAATCAACTCCTACATTCACTTGTAATAAAAATGGCCTCTAGTTCCAGGCCTGTGTGCCTAATGATAACGATGCTGTGTTCACCTCTGAAAGAGTTAGTTGTACAGAGTCAGATCCCACCAACACTGTGTGTGTGTATATGTGTGTGTGTGTGTGTGTGTGTGTGTGTTGTTTTGCTGTTTTTATTGTTCTTTTGTTTTTTGACTACCCTGCACCTGACTGTCTTCTAGCAGGTCAGAAGAAATGTAGCAAGAATTTTTTTTTTCACTTCTTTTCATATTTGAGAGCTTTTTCAAGGAAGCTTATAACAAATAACAGGGCAGAAATATCTGCATTCCTTTCCTTTTTCTTTCTGTGTTCTTGACACTCCCATACTGTGCTTTCAAGACACTTCAGTTCCATTCACTGGATGTCTCCCTTCAATTTACTATTTACTTCAACACATCTCATAATTATAAGTAAAGGAACGTGCATATGAGGAAGGCTGAGCTGGTGCTGCTTGTTTTCTTTAAAGTTTGGATGGTTCTTGTTATCTGTGTACTATTAACAACATTTTCATATTGAGTCTCAATTCATTTATTTATTATTTATTTACTTTTTAGTTTTTTAAATTGGTGCATTGTGGTCATACATCTTAAGGAATAAAATACTTGTGTAGATATACACTCACACCTCTCACACCTCACCCCATTAGCCCTTACGCAGTTCCCACTCCATTCCGTCCCCATCTCTCCTTCCCATCCTTGGCTTAACGATGGACTTTGATATGTTTGTTTAAGTACATTATATGCTTGAGAGAGTTTCCCTCCCCACCCCCACCTCATCCCCTCAGTTAGGTCTCCTTATTTGCTCCTCTATTGGATCTCTTTCTTCATCTAGAGTTTCTTCTGTTACCCATTTCTCCTTAGCTTTCGCATATTAGAGAAAGCATTCCATTTCTTATTTTTTGTGATTGACTAATCTCACTTAGCATAATATCCTACAGTTCCATCCATTTCCCTGTAAATGATATAACTGGGCTTTTCTTTATGGCTGGGTAAAATTCCATTGTGTATATATCCCATAATTTTGTAATCCATTCATCTGTTGGTGGACATCTTGGCTGGTTTCATAGTTTGGCAATGGTGAATTGTGCAGCTATGAACATAGATACACATGCATTATGTAAGTCAAAACTACCCTGAGATCCAGCAATAACAATTCTGGGTGTCTACCTATAAGAAAGGAAACCAAACTATCAATTCATTTTTTAAAAAATTAGTTTCATTCCCGCACGCGCACGCACGTGTGTGTGTGTGTGTGTGTGTGTGTGTGTGTGTGTGTGTGTGTGGTACTGGGGTTCCTGGAAACCCTTCTACCTCTGGGCTACACTCCCAGGCCTATTTTTATTTGGAAACAGGGTCTCTTAAACCAGCGAGGCTGGCTTCAAACCTGCGCAATCCTCCTGTCTTTGCCTCCCAAGCGCAGGGAATAAAAGTGTGCGCTACCACACCGGCTAGTTTCCTTCTTAAGCAGTGATATCTATAAATGAATACACTTATTTGCTATATTGGTGTATTTCTTATATAGATGAAAATAAATCTATTTCTATTACTATTTTCTCTTTTTTTTTTTTTGCTGGTCTGGGGATGCAACCCAGGGGCATTTGACCTTGGAGCTACACCCCCTGCCCTGTTTTCTCAGTAAGTTTTGGAGGATCTCACTAAGTAGCTGAGCCTGTCCGCAAACCGCGATCCCCCTGTCTCAGCCTCCTGAGTGCTGGGATTACAAACGTGCGCCACCACACCCGCCTTCTATTAATGTCTTCTTTTCATGTTCCTCAACTTAAACCACACTATTTAAGCCCTAGGGTAATTTATTACCTCACAAATGACACCTAAATAAACACAATTGTTTATATGCAAGTGTGATAGGACACCCAATTCTATTGGCTTACCTAAAAAGAAGATGATCTGGGCCCTTTGGGAACAGAGGATAATTGGCTTCAGGCGCATCTTGATTTGGATCACAAATCCTGCCTGTGTGCCTAGATAGATGCATTTTTCACTTTGTCTCCTCTGCTTTCAGGCTGAATGTGTCCTCAGGTAGACTCCTCACATTCTTATCCTGATTCATTCTAAGTTGAATAGAAGTCTCAGAATTGAATTTCAATCATCTTCTTGAGCTTGAGCTAAAGAAATTATTGCCTGCCGGGCATGGTGGCGCATGCTTGTAATCCCCGCGCTTGGGAGGCAGAGACAGGAGGATCGCGCAGGTTTGAAGCCAGCGCGCGAGCTGGCTTAGGAAACCCTGTTTCCAAATAAAAAAATGTAAAAATAGGTCTGGGAGTGTAGCCTGGAGGTAGAAGGGCTTCCAGGAACCCCAGTACCACCAAAAAAAAAAAGAAAGAAATTATTGCCTGGACCTATGGAATATATTTATTGGTGTACCTTTATCTATAGAACAGTAGAGTCCCTTTTTCCTGTAAATACCTGGGTTGAATGGTTCATCCAAAGTATAATTAAGTATTTAAATTTTTTTCAATAAAGGTAAGAAATAGGTGCCTCTGGAAAACCCTGCTGATTAAATATTACCCATTATGTACACAGTTCTTTTTTACTCGTCATCTTTTATGTTCACAATTCACTTCTTTATGGCTAAGTGCACATTCATAACTTATAGAAAAATCCATATTTATTAGAAAACACAGAAGTTTATGTACATTTGGAAAACGTACAAAGGAAATAGAGAACTTGATATTCTTGAAGTTAAAATACAAAGAAAGAAATAAAAGAAAGGCTAGATTGCTAGATAATTGGTCCACTCATATATAATAAATATTTGCATTATTTCTATGATAGAGATCTTAACATATTTGACTTTACTTTCTTATTCATACTCTAATAGCTTTTTATTATTAACAAATACACACATTATTATGTTTTACACAGATGATATTATTTGAACCTCACATTTTTACAGGGTAGATATTATCCTAATTTTATAGGTGAGAAAAACAGAATGCTTAGGAAGGTTAACTTACACAGCTACTAATTTATACAGCAACTAAGTAGCAGAGATCCAATGTAAACTTAGATTTGACAACTTGGAAAGCTAAGTACACATGAATAGAAATGCAACAATGAAGACGATAGAATATATTTTCAAACTGTACTCTGCCTTTTTAAAGCTATTCCCTACATATTAGAAACAGCCCACTTCAATTGAGTCCAAATTTTCTATCTGTTAATAGTTAGCCTTTTAATCCCAACGTTTTGTACGTAAGTAATAAAAGCTACCCAGTAGTACCCATAAACTTATTTTTTGTGGAAATAATAAATCAAAATAGTTTTCCAGTATTGTTTACAGTAAATTAAAATTTGATTGTCTGAAGTTTTTAGTTTTTAAGCATTTTTTATCAATCCAAATTTTTAAAATCTGATAAAAAGTAAAGCACTTTATAACTTTTACCTAAAACAAAAAAGTAGAATCACACTGTTATCTTATGATTGGAATCTTCCTGCAACAATTAAGCGTTGCATGGGCTGCGCAGGTTCCACCACTTCTGAGACAGGGCTATAAATGAATTGTAATAGGTGTGGCGTATCCTATAGCACAGATAATATTGGTGGGCTCCTAAAAATGATATGAGAGAGAAATCAGCAAAATGAATAGTTGAAAGACAGGCATGAAAAGTATAAACCCAAGAAAGAAAAAATAAAAATTCATCAGAAACAGTACCCATTCTTATAGGTACAGCCCCCTAAAAGTTGTTTGAAACATTACAAGTAAAATTATACAGAGATTTAGCACTATATTAGAACTTGATCTCTAAATTTTCTGTGTATCTTACTAAGTGGACACTTTTTTAAATTAACTTTATTTTAATATAGAATAAGTGTGAAGTGATTTCTTGAAGTTTTTGAATTTTAGTTTGATAATGTGCTGAGCTATTGGGATAGATGGTGAAGAAGGCTTTTTATCTCAAATTGTACCCCCTCAGGCATTATAAAAAGACAGTGGAATACATTTCAAGAAATATGGCCTCAATTAAGCTACTTAAAAATGAAGGAAATAAAAGGACTACAGGAGAAAGCATTTTTAACTTTTCTGAGAAATTTACTTCTAAATATTCATCCCTAATTCTGAGAAGTTAGATTGTAAAGAATCTTGTTAAGAGAAGTTAATAAGTTTCCAAGTGATTTAAGACTTTATTGGCTATATTTTAGTCTATGATTGATTTAATTTTTGTTGGATTGCTAAAGTATTTGTTGTTTCTATCCCTTTATAATGAAATTATTATTTTTGGAATAATACCCTTCTTAAAACATATTAAATTGTACCAATAGTATTTTACTACATTTAACTGTTGCATTTAATGTGTGATATTTTTTAAACTCTGGAGGGATAGTCAAAATAGGATAGGCAGCAACCAATCAGAAAGAATACCCATCAATCAAAATGGATACCAATTTCATTACGAATAAGATGAGCCAATTTATAATTTCCATCTTCACAATTTTCTCAAGTAAAATATTTTTCTTGGCTATGCAGAGATGAGTTTATTCTAAGCTACATGAAATAGACTCTTCTTGTCCTCTTTTATGCATGGACTGAAATAGTAATCCATTAGGACAATGCAAAACTAGTTAGATAACTTTTTCTTTAGGCAATTTAAAAATTTGTTGAATGATGTACAATCATGCAATTTCCATCAACTATGGATTCCAGTACTCATGCTTTTCATTTCAGCATCTTAGATGAACTTTGAACAAGGGGTTCACGCAGGAGAACAGAGTCTTGAGAAATTGCAGATGATTGCTGTCACTGTTTATGAAAGTTCCATTTTTTCTTTCTTTTCCCAAAGGCTGGAATCTGTGAAATCTCTGTAATTCATAATTTTTTTTTCTTTTGAGTAGCCACACTTTGCCTTGCAGATCCACAGAGAAAATTAGATCCAAGTGATGTAATTTTCTTTTCATAGCACATTTTGGAATTTTTTAAAAAAGATGTTAAGCTATTTCATTTTTTAAATATATAGTGCGCACATTTCGATCAATCTTACCCACTGATAATTTCATGTTATTTTTCTTCATGTAATCATCTTTATTATGTCTTTCACTATAAGCCTAAAGTATCTTTCTTTCAGATATATGGAGAGCTGAAATTGGAATATTTAGGACTAGGTAATATTTGTAAAGTCACAAAACAAAGATATAGAGTTAGCTCGAAGTAAAAATAATTGAGATAAAACTAAAAATATTTTTTGGTACTCATAAGTGGTTATCTTGTTTTAAACCTTGATGAAGATATTAATGTAAAGTAGGTTGTGAAAAGTAGCTTAAAAATTAAAGGAGAACATTAGTTAGACAAGGTTTATTTGTTTTGTCATAGTTTTGTTTACATTTAACTTTTTGTCTTACAGGTTATGACTTTTGTTCTGAGAGGCATAACTGCATGGAGAATTCTGTCTGCAGAAATCTAAATGACAGGGCCGTGTGCAGCTGTCGAGACGGTTTTAGGGCTCTTCGAGAGGACAATGCCTACTGTGAAGGTAATCCTTATAATGATGTGTAGCTCAGCTGCATAAATTTTCTAGGATTGTTGCCTGAAAATTTATTAATTTCCCAGGCTGTCAATCTGATGGGCCCATTAAAAGCAGTGAATTTAATTTGAAGCATATTAATCAGCTAAAAATAATTATCTTTCAAATTAAAGTTTTTCAGCTATCTGTTATATGTCAGACTAATAAGTTAATATGGCTGTTTTTTGAATTAGAACAATACTTCCACTGTGAAAGTACCTTTCTTCATAATTACATATTCAGATAGCTCACATATTGACATGATTACTGTGGCTTGCAGTTGGAATTGTAGTCAGATTTTTCCAGACAATGTTGTACAACAAAGGCAATCAATTAAGAGGAAGATGAGGTGCCTACTGATATTTTTGTTTGTTGCTGTAAGTAGTCACCATGACTGTATTCATGCTCTGTGATATTTAGTAAATAGCTCTAGCGGAGTAAATGATTTCCTAGTTACTTTAAAAATTGTAACTAATATGTAAGCCAGGCACGGTGGCGCACACTTGTAATCCCAGCATTTGGGAGGCTGAGACAGGAGGATCATGGTTCATGGACAGCCTCAGCTACTTAGTGAGGCCCTTTGCAAATCAGTGAGACCCTGTTTTAAAATAAAGAATAAGAATAAAACGTAGGGTTGGGGTGTAGCTCGGAGGTAAAATGCCCCTGGGTTCTATCCCCAGTACAGCAAAAAAAAAAAAAAAAAAAAAAAGTTAACATTGAAATAGTATGAATACAGTACATAAGCCTGTGGCATTCATTCAGCTCTGGATTTGATCATTACAGAAGACCCCTGGAGACCATGGGATGCAGTAACTTATCATTTTCCTGAGATTTAAATTATTTCTAGTAATTGTGTGATTAAATCCTGGATCCCATCGATCAGAACACATTTATTGGTGTTTGGGTATTTGGGAGGTTTGGAGGCTTCTAGACTTATTTCTCACAAATGTCAAGTGTGCACCAATGTCCTTAGAGATAGACAACCTCAGGTAAGCATTCAGCTTCTGTTTATCTATAAGATAATTTTGCCCTTGGGAAAACCGTTCTATTTTTTTCCCTATAATTTTAAGTAGATTTTCCTTTGCCTTAAATTTGATATTCATTTTTTAAAGTTAACTTTAGATCAAAGTATTTATTTTGGTTCTTCTAACTCAGTACTAAAGGAACCATTCCATTTCTTTCTGAAAGAGGACACATAAAGATTCCCTGACTTGTAATGCAGATATATTTAAAATTCTTTATTTCAAAACATGCTTATGGCCAGGCATGGGGGTACATACCTGTAGTATCAGTATTTGGGAAGGTGAGATAGGAGGATCAAAGGTTCAAGGATAGCCTCAGCAACTTATGAGACTCTTAGCAATCCACCATCTTGTACTCCATTAAGATGTATGACTAGAATGCATCAATAAAAAAATTAAAAAATAAAAAGAAGTATTAATTGATTTAACCATAAAGACTAGGTCACTTAGTTTTTTATATGCAAATTTATGGTTAGTAGAATAAACTGGACTGTTTTTCAATTTGAATGTATCATAATGAAAAATGGCTCCCAACTTTATGCTCTTTGTTACTTCGAGATGTAACCTTCAAAACATAAGTAAATAATGGAAATAGTTTTTGGCTTATTATAGATATCTTAAATTTTACTTTTAAGGACTTCTAATGTATTCCTTGTTATTCATTCTATGTTACACAGAATTTGCAGTATTTTTATCAAAATTGGTTTGCTATTATTGTTGTTAATTTTTTTATTCTAGCTTTGCTGCTAATTTTGATGTACCTTTTTTTTTTTTTTTTTTGGTGGTACTGGGGGTGGAACCCAGAGGCTTTCTACCTCCAGGCTACACTCCCAGACCCATTTTATGTTTTATTTGGAAACAGGGTCTCACTAAGTTGCTGAGAGCCTCACTAAGTACTGAGGCTGGCTTCAAACCTGCGTGATCCTCCTGTCTCAGTCTCCCAAGGGCGGGGATTACAAGCGTGCGCCACCACACCCGACAATGTATCTTAACTTCTTAGAAGCAGTATTTTTAATATTTTCATGCAGATTTATATGTTACATATTAGCCTCTAGTCATGTAGAACTCTGGTCCTTTAAAAATTGGTATTATCATTATACATAAAAATAAGCAAGTGGTAGTTTGCAAGTAACAAATTTTATTTATTAAACCTGTGGGCTTGTTTTAATGACACAGCTGTAATTGAGGCTATTGATTTTTATTATGGTTTGCTTGTTCAGGGTTACTATAAAATTGGTAAATGTTGGAGTTAATTTATTTCTATGACACGTGTTTATTGAACGCCTACTTTATGCAAGGCCAGAGCTAAGGGTGAAGTAGTAAATGGTGATTTACATGACTGATACTCCCTGGTGCAAGAAAGTTAATAAACCTATCATTACACCAACGTACATGTAAATGAAAATGTGCCAAGTACTGAAAGATAAATATGTTAACAGGGTATCTGATTTGGGTAGGAGATTGGGCTAGGTGAAATTTTGCTAGAAGCAAAGGGCCTAATTCTGAAATATGAAGAAGAATAAGGATCATGTAGCCTCAGAAGGAAGGATGGAAAACACACTGATTCCACCTGGGAGGGATGTGGATGTAATCAAGAGCATATGTGAGTTAAAACCAGCCAGTTATGGTAAGAGTAGATGCTGAGAGAAGTTGGAGGTCTATTTCCCTGGTTTCTTGCCTAAAAAGTAGGAAAATGTTAGTGATATTCACTTAAGGAATAGATTTGTAAGAAACATTGTGTTCCATTGATAGTGCTTATGGGATATCTAATTAAATATACTTGGATGTGGCATTTAAAGAAGTTTAAATTGAGCATAAAGCATGAGATTCTTTGGTTTATAAATGGTTCCTGAGAAGTGCTATAGTTTGGATCTAGAATATATCCCAAAGGCTCCTGCATTGAAGGCTTGGTTCCCCAGCTGGTGATGCTACTGGGAATTGGTGGAAATTTTAGGAATTGGGCCCAGCTGGAGGAAGCAGGTCACTGGGGGCATGTCTTTGAAGGGTCTATTGTGTGTCCAGCCCCTCTTCTCCCTTTGCCTTCTACCTGTCATGAGGTGAGCTGCTTTGCTCCGGCACATGCTCCCCATTAGGATGTCCTGTCCTGCCATGGGCCCAGAAAAATGGAGCCAAGTGATCATAACTGAAACATCTGAAACTGTGAGCCTCTGTAACTCTTTCCTCCTCTGAATTGATTTCCTCAGGCTTTCGGTCACAGAAACAGTTAAGTTGATTGATACAAAAAGGCAGAAGAGATTACTTAGAATGTTTTTAGCAACATTACAAATATTTTATTGAAAATATAAATAAAGATAAAAGAGGCAGAAATGGCAATGTCATGCTAAAATGAAGAAGAAAAAATAAGAGCAGGCAGTTCCATGGAACCCAAGGGAGATAAGATTTTAAGAACAAAGTGCTATATTTTGGTCTTAGTCCACTTTTTATTACAAAAACACAACACCTGAGACTGAGTAATTTGTAAAAGATAAAGTGTATTTAGCCTGCGGTTCTATAGACTTGGAATTGCAAAAGCATGACACTGCTCAGCATCTGGTGAGAACTTTGCACTGTATCAGGACAAGGCAGTAGGTATCCCAAGGTGAGAGAGCAAGCATCCCAAAGGCCCCACAGCCAGATACCACTAAGATAGAAGTTTGGGAATTAAATTTACAACACATGAACTTTTGGGAGACATTTTCAAACCATATCAGCTTCTGAGTGATTAAAAAAAATAGAGTGAAAGATGGCCATTGCATCGAGCCTTACAGATGACACTGAGGACATCAGAAGTAGTGATATTGATACAAAGTTGATGATAAAAGCCATTTTTAAGTACATTGGGCATCGTATAAGGGACAAAATGGATCTGAAGAAGGAAGAGAACTCCATTTAGATGTTTGCCTATGAAGGAAGGACGAGACAGTGGTGTAAGGAGAAGTAGGGAAGTAGAAATCAAGAAATGTTTTTCTTCCTCACCCCCTTATTTTCCCTTTAACTTTTTTCTCTTTCTTTTGCCCAGTTTTTCAGCCATCAGATGATAACTTCTTGGGCTTGAATGAGTTTTGCATTTCCCCATATATTTATAAACACAGTTTAATATTAGGATTTTATGATTGAATGGTTTGTTCAGATTTAAGTCTAAAGACTTAAAGTATCTGGAAGTAAATTGGCCTACTTTTGTTTATTTGTCTCCTCAGTGCTTTATCATGAATAATTTCTAATACTCAATTACTTAAAAGTAATGGTGATTTTGCTATCCAAGCCTTCTATTACTCTAAGAATAGAAAGTGTTTTGTATAAGTGCTTTATTTAAATAATTGCATATAACTCATATAGAAATTTGTATTTGATACTATATTAATAAATTTTAAAGTATGTATGGGAGCCATTTTTAAAATTAATGGAAATATGGGCAGTAGGTTGGTATAGTCTGATCTTCCCACTCGAAAGAACAAAATTTCTTCTTGATAGAAAAATTTCTTTTGACTTTATTCAATCTATTTAATTTGGATTTCTGTTGTTAGAAGTAATTTTACCTCCAGAATTCAAGTGGTATCCCTGAGGATCACAGATCACACAATGTGACTTTAGTTGGAAATAGGGATGCTGCAGATTAAATTTGTTACGTAAAGATGAAGTCATTGGAAGAGGGTTAGATCCTACTTCAAAATGATTGCTGTTCTTATAAAAAGGAAATTTGGACACAGACCTGCAGGGAGTGTGTCATGTGAAGATGGGGGAAGAGGTCAAGGTGTTATCCCCACAAGCCAAAGAATACCAAGTATTGATAGCAGTGCACCAACAGCAAGATAAAGGCATGGAGCAAACGATTTTCCATAGACCTCTAAAGGAACCAGTTCTTCTAACACATTGATTTTAGACTCTTGGCTTGTAGAAATATCAGACAGTGAATTTCTGTTGTTTAAGCTTTCCAGTTTGCAGTACTTTGTTACAGCAGCCCAAGCATAATAATACAATCTGACAGAAATACCTTTTGGATTTTGGTCCAATGAGCTATGATTTAATCATCCTTCTAGACTCTGCTTAATTTTTATCTTCACTTTGAAGTTTTCTTTGGTTTATTTAATATATACAGATTTAATTTCTCAAATCCTCTCCTATTTTTCCAACTGAACATTTAATGCCTTTTTCCATATTGGTTTATAACCAGTTGTTCAATTAAAGTATACTTTAATTATGCACTATTCTATTTATTAAGGGATGCAGATATGTGTGTCTACATATGTTTCTCATAACTAAAATGTAACTGTCATGTGATCATAGACTGTTCATTTTCTTTTAATTCTTCCAGTCACCTGAAATAGAGATAATATTGAGCTTAAGGAATACTTATTGATTTTCCCTATCAAAATACCATTGTCAGCCAAGCGTGGTGGCGCACGCTTGTAATCACAGCTTTCAGTAGGCTGAGATCTGAGGATCATGGTTCACGGACAGCCTCCATTTCTTAGTGAGGCCCTCTGCAACATAGTGAGACTCTGTTTCAAAATAAAGAATAAAAAAAATAGGTCAAAGGGTGTAGCTCGGAGGTTGAATGCCCCTGGCTTCCATCCCCAGACCCTCCAAAAAAAAAAAAAACCAAAAATACCTTTGTCATTCCCCACAGATCTAGAAAAATAAGTCCTAAGTTTCATATGGAAAAACAAAAGACCCAGAATAGCCAAAGCAATTCTCAGTAATAAGAACTATGCAGGAGGCATCACAATTCTGAACAGGAGAAGGGAGGAAGAGGTATAGAATGGGGTGGGAATTGAAGGGCTAATCGAGTGATGTATGTATGTATGTCTCTACCAATATGTACCTCATCAAGATGTATGTTTACAATGCAACAATAAGTTAAAATAAGAAATTAGATGATATATGGTAAAAAAAAAATTTAAAAACTAGGACTAGATCCTTCATATGATACAGCCATACCACTCCTGGTTATCTTTTCAAAGGCACTGAAATCAGGATATTATAGTAATACATGCATATCCATGTTTATAGCAGCACAATTCATAATAGCCAAATTATGGAACCAACCTAGGAGTCCATCAATAGATGACTGTATCACAAAATTATGGAATATACACACAATGGAATTTTACCTAGCAATAAAAAAGAACAAAATTATGTCATTTTCATGGAATTGGATGGACTTGGAGAACATTACTCTCTTAGTCAACATTTTCCCTGCCAACATCTAAAAGACCTGACCATACAACTTAAAAGAATGAAGATTTATTTACCCATGGTACCCTTGGACATTCTGGTTTCAGTTCATTAGAGAGTGGTATCTGGATCTCAGGGCACAGTAGTAGGAAGCAGAGAGAAGGAGAGCACATGGGCTCTGCTTCTCATGGCGCAGAGGATGGAAGCCAGAAAGTGGCAAAGGAATGAAAGCCCCTAGTATAATCTCCAAGGGCCATACCCTATCTGATTATCACCCAGTAAATCCAGTATAATAGATTCTTCCACTGATAAGATTACAACTAAGCCCTGCTTCCAACATTGCTACCTTTTTTCCATGAAGGGTAAGGTGACATTCTAAATCCAAACCATTATAGTTATGTTAAGGGAGATTAGCCAGTAAGTTTTCTCTCATATACAGAAAATAAGGAGTAATTTGGACAAGAAGAATTTTAGATAGGAGAAAACCCAGAGAAAAGGGAGTGGTCTGGGGAGAATGGGGTTTAACGGAGGAGAATTAGTAAAGGAAACATTTTTATTGAAATTTCTATTGAAATAGTTGAAAACTCAATTATTTGTGTATACCCCATTTTCTTTACCCATTCATCTGTTGATAGACACCTAGCTTGGTTCCATAATTTGGCTATTGTATATCCTGCTGCTATAATATATGCACGTATCACTATAGTAAGTTTATTTCCTTGGGGAAAATACCAAGGAGGGATATATCTGGATCATCTGGTGATTTCATCCCTAGCCTTTTGAAGAACTTCTGTATTTATCCCCCTAGTGATTATACTAATTTACAATCCCATTAAGAGTGTTTAAGAGTTCCTATTTCTCCAAATCCATACCAGCATTGATTATTTATTTTGTTTAATTCTATCTACTATTTGCAGAGCAACTCACTTGAATGTGAAATGTCTAGCATGTAGAAGCTACTTACTAAATTCCAATTGAGTCTGGATATTTTAATGTTAAACATTTTCTTAGCACCTGAGATGGGAAACACTTGAAAAACTCTCAGATATAAACTCTAAATTATTATTGTTAGACATCCAGTTCAAACATTGATTTTCTTTTTCATTTCCCTCTTTGTAGTGAAAGAAGCATTGCCTTCTCCTTCCCCATTTCTGTCTTTCTAGTCTCTCCTTTGACTAATGACACATCTTTTACCCTCTTTCTTATTCTGCATTTCAGGTGGTTCTAGCCTCTGTATAAAGTAATATAAACATAGTTACATGAAAAATAAGCAATGTCTGTATGCTTTTCTGTTGTCTTATTCTTTTCTGCAACTGATTGTAAGTAGTGACATAATAGAAAGCACTGTCAACTGCTATGTAGTTCTTGAAGATATTTAAAATAACTTTCTCATGTATTATTTTGTTTAACTCAATGGTTCTTTGTTATAGGCATTGTTAGATTGTCCTGTTTTATAGTTGCATTAACTGAAGAGCTTGAAGATCAAATGACTTGTCCAGAATCATTTACCCAGACAGCAAACAGTACTCACAGGGTCCAAAATCATGTCAACTGTCTTCAAATTCTGCTTTTTTTTCCATTTTACCATTTTAATGTACTTACTAGATGTCTTACCTAATTCTCTTTCTATAAGCAAGAGTAGTATACATTTTTTTCAATAAAATTTTAACAGAGCTGTGCTAAAAACTGAATGTTTCTACAACAGAAACAATTTTTTAGTCCAACCAGAGAGTAGCTCTCTGGCATTCCCGATAATGTAATGACTTACATTATCCATCCTCCTCTCCTGCCATTTTTTCTTCCTTCCTTCCTTCCTTCCTTCCTTCCTTCCTTCCTTCCTTTCTCCTTCCCCTTCCCCTTCTTCTTGCTCCCTCTCTTCTTTCCCTTTCCTTCTCAGTACTTACCATTTCACAACTAATTGTTTTAGTCATGATTTTACGGCATATGTAGTATCTATATAGCATTAACTATGATATCCAGAGACAATCTGAATGAGTGGCAACATCACAGAGTTGCTTCAAGAGATATGAAAAGAAAAACAAGATAAGCTGAAACCATTTATTGTAAACCCAGCACAAAAGGTCCCCACTGGAACTCATGGCAGATCTGCTAGCAGAGTTGGGATGAATAACCTAGAGAACTGAGCCATGTGGGATTAATTAAGGAATTCTAGCAGACACTGTAGCGCTTTAAACTATAGTTAATTATACACTCTTTGTGGTGTGTTTTGATAGTTTCTTAAATTAAAAAAAATCCAAGGATGCTGTAGTAGTCAGGGTACTCCAGAGAAAGAGAAACAATATGATTTATTAATATAAGGTATTGGCTCACATTTATGGAGACTGAGAAGTTCCAAGATCTTCATTTGCTAAGCTGGAGACCCATGGGAGCTATTAATGTAGTTTCAGTCTGAGAATCAAAAGCCTTAGAATCACAATAACCGGTAGTATAGATTTTATTCTGTCTGAGGACAGTAAAAAATGCATGCCTGAAGTCACAGTTAGGTTTTTCTCTTACTCAGCTTTTTTATTCTATTCAGTTCTTCAGTTGATCAAATAAGGTCCATCTACATTAGAGATAGCTATTTGTTTTACTCAGCCTATAAAATGAAATGTTAATCTCATCTAAACATATTTTCAAAGACATATTCAGAATAATATTGGACCAAATATCTGGCCATATAGCATAAATTGTTATATAAAATTAGCCATCATCTAGAGAGAGAGAGAGAGAGAGAGAGAGAGAGAGAGAGAAAGAGAAGCAAATGCATGTATCATGTTTCAAAATACATGGGTTGGCCTTTTAATGGCATCATTTATCCACCCAACCAATTGGAAAAAATGCCACATAAAACAGTTTTTCCTGGATATCTTTTTAGAGGGACTGAAATCAAAGAAATACACTAATATATGCATATCCATGTTTATAGCAGCACAATTCACAATAGTTAAATTATGTAACAAACATTGTCTATCAACAAATGAATGAATGAAGTAGAAAATTTGCAATATATACACAATGGAATTTTACTCAGTAATAAAGACGAACAAAATTATGTAATTTGCAGGAAAATGGATGGACCTGGAGAACATTATGTAAAGTGGAATTAGCTAGTTACAGAAAGTGAAGGGTCACATGTTTTATCTAATATGCAGAAGGTAGGGGGTAATTGGGATAACAGAGTGATTCCAGATAATGGAGGAAAACCTTCATTGTAGCAAGGAATGTGATCTAGGGGAAGGGGAGGTGGAAAAGATAGGATCGATGAAGGAAACACTTCCACTGATATTACGTACATATGTCAGAATACCAATGTCAATCTCAGTGTCCTGTATGAGGAAGGTGGGGGTGGGTGAGGAGGGAACAGGGGAAAGCCCACCAAGTTGTGTGCATTTATGTCACTATTACTATGAGTTACATTATGATGTGAGACTATAATATACCAATGAAAGTATATAATAACTTAAAGTTGTTTTAGGCCTTGAGAAACATGTTTATAATATTGAGGAAATAATGGATTTTTTTACATGAAAATCATTTCTTCTCCAAATGCCTTTTGGTGCAGAAGTTCTGAAAAGCACCACCAAATGATAGATAAATTTGAAATTCCCTTAGCAAAATGAAACTTCTGAATTTCTTTTTAGACATGATTTTTCATGAAACACAAATTTAAAAAAAATCCTACTTGTATGTTGTCATTTTTAAACAACACAACATCATGTGGACTTTTTCTCAATGTCTATAGAGATTGAACTCAGGGGAATCCTATCTCTGAGCTACACGTCCAGCCCTATTTTATTTTTTATTTGGAAATTAGATCTTGCTATGTTGTTGAGAGCCTCAGAAGTAGCAACAGTTGTTCTGGAACCTCAGATTCTCCTGTCTCAGCCTTCCGAGCCCTGGGATTACAGGTTTACACCACTAGGCACAGCTCCTTTGTGTAACTTTAATGGTCAGCTGACTTGTTTCCTCCCTTGAGGGTGTACTGCTCTCTAAAATACTCATATTTGGGTCTATTTGACTTACTCATTGCTTTGGATGCAATATAGAGAAAAAATAACTTCAGTCATTATTTAGTGGGATATTTACATACTAAATATGCACTTTGTTTTCTCTGTGGTGGGGATATAGTCACTTAGAAATTTAAGTTAAAATTGGTTTCTATTGTTGGCCTTAATATACAAAATCATTGTTTATCCCTTACTTATTCACAGTATTTTTTGGGAGCATATACTATGTACCTGATATATGATGGATGCTAGCAATATAGCTAGAAGCAAAATCCTCCTATGCCCTTGCTCTCATGAAACTAATTTTCTAGCAGAGAGAATATTTAAGATCTGTGACCATTTTCTAGATGCCGATTGAAATAAGAATTTTTATTCTAGTGTTTTGCTAAAATAAGTAGTCTCAGTTTTGTCTTCTTTGAGAGTTTCCTTATAACTGTAGCATTTAATGTATGGTTTAAGGGCCAAAGTTATAGGAAGTTAATTAATGGTTGTTTGAAATGAAACAGAACCATCTTTTTTATTTTTACAATTACAATAGGAGTTTGTTAGAAATGCCGAATCTTATACTCTATCTCAGATCTGCTGAATCAGAATGTGCTTGTTAACAAGATCTACAGGTGATTCTTGTGCATACAGAAACTTGAAAAGCACTGATTCAAGGCATGGCATAGAGGACTTTAATTTATCTTCTTACAAATTTGGTAGCTCTCAACACTTTTCAGCCATATGTTGACTAGACAGGATTTTAGTGTTCACATTCCTAGTGTATTTTCACCACTATGCATTTCATTTCCTAATACTGTTTTTTAGAGTATAGGTCAAGTTATATCAAAATCACCTAAGTTATATAAAATCACTTGTTAAAAAATGTACATTCCTGGACACAACCTTAATTCTCCTTAAGCACATCAGCATTGGGTCTCAACATTTTTACAGGATTCCCAGGTATTTTCCATCCTCATTAAAGTATGAAAAGAGCTATTCTATTATGGTTCTATAATGATGCCTAAGAATAGATTTTTAAAAAAAAAATATCGCCGGGCGTGGTGACGCACGCTTGTAATCCCCGCGCTTGGGAGGCAGAGACAGGAGGATCGCGCAGGTTCGAAGCCAGCCGCGCGCGCTGGCTTAGGAGACCCTGTTTCCAAATAAAAAAATGTAAAAATAGGTCTGGGAGTGTAGCCCGGAGGTAGAAGGGCTTCCAGGAACCCCAGTACCACCAAAAATAATAATAATAATAATAAAATAAAATAAAAAAAATATCATTTTTGAGTCTTTAGTTAATAGGCTGATGCCAAGGAAGATGAATTATTCAACCTATGGTCATATATTCTTGTCTATCAGAGAGGTTTTAGTTTAAACCAAGGATTTTCAACACTGTACTATTGCCATTTTGGACCTGATAATCCTCTGTTCTGTGCACTGTAGGATATTTAAAAGGGTCTCTGGTCTCTGCCTACTAGAAACCAGTAGCACACTTGAACCTATCTGCATGACCAGTTTTAAAAACCAAAAATGTCTCCAGATACTGCCAATTTTTCTCTGGAGGGTAAAATTTCTCCCTGTTGAGAATCTCTGGTTTAAACTACATAAAAAAAGGATTATGGTCTTATGTAAGTGTCTACTTTTAGTGTCTGTGTTCTTTAATTTTCTTAAGGGCTTTGGATTTTGTGACTAGGGTGAAGAAAGGCTTATGTATGATCATGTCAGAGCTGGTTGGCCCTTGGGGTGCCTCTTGGCAAGGAGATATAATGAGATGTTAAAAAGAGAAAACTTAAATTTATTTCAAAAACAAAATTACTGTTGGTATTTGGTTCCAAAGAATAAAACAAAATTAGGTAGAAGAACATTTGTTCCATTTCTGGGTCACTTTGAACATGCCTGTGAAGACTGAAAATGCTGTATGGTATCTCAAGAATTCTGTAGCTTTGAAGTTGGAGCTCCTTTTGAAGGGACAAAAAAGGGACTCAGGAAAGAAAAGGAAAGTTTGAAAGAGATTCTGAGTACTTTGAAAAAGCTGAAAGGATGCCCAGGGAAGTGGAGAATGATAGTTTGTCTTGATTTATTCCTAAACTTATAGGACACCCAAGGCACATTCGGAAGTAATTTGGAAAATGTTGGAGACATTAGATTCATCAACAAGGAGATGTATTTACATAACCTGTAATAGTATTGAATTTTTGGTATAACTTTGAGTTTAGTTTGGCCCTTGTAGTATGACTGAAATGTTTACTAACTGCCAGTATTTAATATTTATAAGAATCACCTGCTTATTGGTCAATTATGTTACTACTAACAGGAAACCAGGTCATACATATTATTTTATACATGCTCTCTGTACAGATAGACGTTTTTGTGCAAGGATGGATACTTCAGCAGGCTCTGATCCCGGCCTCGGAGTCTCCAGCACCGGCCTTGCCTCATGGCAGGCTCCAATCCCAGCTTTGCTGTGTTTGTCGCCGGCCTCACTCCTCGGCAGGCTCCAATCCGAGCACCCTCTTCTCCCGGCCATTTGTCCCACATTTTCGAGGGTGCTTGGTGGTAGCATTCTGCCTCTGGGTGTATTACTTCAAAGGTTCCAGGTGTAATGCATCAGATCTCTGCCTCCCCTGAGTACTGGCCATTGCCATTGCCACTGCCCCCACCATTTCAAATCTTTCCCAAGCTCTTTTTACACTCTGAATGTTGTCCAGTGTTCCTAAGCGTGTGTGATGGCGACGGCAGCATTCAACATTTGGTGTAATTTCTCCAAACAAATAAGGTTGGTAGGATCTGTTTTCTGCTTCTCCTGAATACAAGTCTCCACCGCCATCACGGAGACCACTTTCAAAACCGCCTTTCTCCTGGGTCTCCGCTAAACTTACAGGTGATGTCCAAGATTCTTAACAATGTAGAGAAGAAGCAGTCCTCCTTCGTGGGGAATTTTGCAAAAGTTCCAGTTTATTTGGATAAGTTTTGTCTGTATCTGCCACGGCATTCTTGACCCCTCTCCGATATTTTTCTTTTTCTTTCTTTTTTTTTTTAATAAGAGAAGACATTATGTGTGGTTTGAGGAGGTAGTGGGATCAGGCACTCAGTAGCACTGTGACCCTGGCCCAGTTTCCCCAGGGGTCCAGTGTGCTCCGCAGGACTCTGCCTGGGGCCCAGAGTCCTGCGACCTGGGCCCAGGCTCTTCCAGGTGTCCGGTATGCCCCGCCTGACCCCCGCCCGGGGCCCAGGGCCTTGCAACCAGGCCCCCATTACTCCAGGGATCTGGCGTGCTCTGTGCAGCTCGGCCTGGGGCCCAGAGTCCTGCGACCCAGGCCCTGGCTCTTCCAGGGTGCAGCGTGCCCTGGCTGACCCCTGCCCGGGACCCAGGGTCTTACGCCCGGGGCCCAGTTTCTCCAGAGGTCTGGCATGCTCCGCGCGGTCTGGCCCGGGGTCCAGAGTCCCTATAATCCTTTTTAAATATGTCATAAAAATTGGAACTAAATAGACAAATTAATATAAAGTATTTATATGGATAAAATAAGAATCTCTTCATTTTTGACAAGTGGTTATAGTTCAGATGTTGTAGAAAAAACAGTTAACAAGAGGAATTGGATTTAATTATTGCCTCTGCTGTTTAATAACTGTGGGAATTTGTGTGGATCACTTAACATCTCTGGGCCTTGATCTTTTCATCTGTTAATGAAGAGAATTTGTCTCATGAGACCATTAGGGAAGCAAAGTTAAATAAGATTAAGTATATGAAGATTCCTTCCATAAAAATAAATCCTTGGTCAAAGCTTTTTATTATACTTGGGCTTTTCACATACATCTATTATTTATTTATTACTGGCAAGGTGTCAGTCAACTTATGCTACATAAATTTGGTTTTAGAATTAAAATATTATACCATTAGTTTATTAGAAACTTTATTGGAAACAGTATTCTCAGAGTTTGTATGACGATACTGTCTGTTTGAAGCCAGCTTTAATATGATCTTTAGCTACTTCAGTAACTAAATTACCATAGATTAATTCCAGAACCAAACTATTTTATGTCAAATTCCTTTATGATCTGAATAGTGTTTGAACAAGTTCTTGGATAGAATTGTAATTTGTTCTCATTTTGTAAATTACATGGTAAATCTTTAAATGTAACCATGGAAATTCATGTGTGTGTGTGTGTGTGTGTGTGTGTGTGTGTGTGTGTGTAAATGAATAGCAGATTAAAATACTTGATAACTGCCTATGCATGTAGTTGTTTATTAGGCGTAGAGAGAAAGTGTCTGGTTAGAATTAAGCAATTCATTTAAAACAAATCAGTTGCAGGTGTCTTATGTGAAGCAGTCACTCATTATCATTTTTTCATCAGAGAAATGCAAATTATTAGGAAAAAGAAAACACTTCCCTGGAAAAGAATTCATTTGTAGTGGAATACAAGGTATCACATTATTAACAATTTTTAAAAATTGAATTGATAGAAAGTCTTTTTCCAACTCCATTAAGTTTAAGGTCAGATATATAGAGAGATTAAATTGCCAGCTTTTTTTCTTGCCTGAAAATCCAAGTCATATGTTCTAGTTATGTTTGTTAAAAGTGAAGTTAATTAAAAGTTGTTTGAAATGAAACAGAACCATCATTTTTATTTTTACAATTACAATTCTTTCTTCATCTCTTCATTAGCTTTCAGAAAAAAGAGTCAAATCTAATACATAGTAAGATTATCATGTACATCAAGGCTTCTGAAATAAAGGGTTTGAAGATGGGAGACAAAAGCGTGGGCATGGTTAATGACAGAAAAACAATATAGCTAGAAATATGTAAGGATTGCACAAATAAAGTAAAATAACTTTGATCCAATGATACTGGGGTTATATTTGGCATCTTGTGTGAAAAGGTCTGATGTTTTGAAGAAAAACAAAAGGACCTCCTTTATTAGAGCAAAAGACATTGGTGTAAAATATTTATAAAAGTAGTGGAAATAGGAACGAGTCTTTAGATGACAATAATCATGCAGTGTCGGAAGCAGTTACAGGTTAAGCGAAAGTGACAAAAGAATGAGAGATTTGAGTATTGTGACAGCCAATCACTATTCCATAACCAAAGGAGCCCTATGTTTTGACACAAGGAAAGTTAGGAAATTGGTGTTGCCTTTAATGAACAAGGGTCGAAGAGGGAAGGGCAGTATGGTTCTGAATTGGTGCTCTTATTCATTAGTCTGATATGAAAATAGATCTCTGGGATTTAATAATATATAAGATATTCATACTCATTTTCATTTTAAATTCTAAGCCAGCTCTAATTCCATTTTAAATATCTTCCAAGTCATTTTGCTTCAGTTTACAGAATGTACTCCCAAAATGTTTTTTTTAATTGAACATACCATAAATAGAAATGTGATGGTGAACAAGTGGGCCTGCATTGTAAAACATATGTTTTTATGCTGAATTATGAGGTCATTCTTCTAGTTCACATTAAGCATTTATTAAAATTGTCAAATTTAGCAATGTAATTCAGTCAGTTATTTATGTAGAAACAAATAATTGGGTATTGGAGCGGCTCCACATCGTTCTTGAAGTATTGATGTAATGTTTAGATTAATTTAATAATTCTGGATGAGTAGCAATTTGGATATTGTTATGACTGAAATCCTTGTTTTCTGGCAAATAAATTTTATTTTTGTTAAATTAGTTTTTAATATTTAAAAATAATAATCTTCCTTCTTGGAAAGAGTGCTGTTCAACTTGATGAATTTTCAAGTCTAACATGACAAGGCAGTCATTCAAATGAGCATGTCTGTCCCTTAATTTCAAGTGTGTTGGATTCAGCCAAGACAGCTACTAACCAGCCCTGAATGAGCAGAAACAGAACGTGCAGGAACAGAGACAGATGGACGCCCCATGGCCGCGGAGGTTGGGGAAGCTACTGTGAAGGAACTGGGACTTCATCTGGGCCCCAGAATGCAGATAACAGTGAGCACAGGAAAAGGATGAAACGTGTTTGGGTATTTTTCTCTGGCAGGAGGCTTTTGTCCAGGAGTTTTGGTACATGAAGCTGAAAGATAGGGACCAGATTGTGGAGTAACGGTGGATAATCATGAGTGTCTATGCTAGGCCTGCCAATGTTAACTTACAAATGGCATTTGGGAAACTTCTTACGTCTCCAGGATTTTTATGGCCGCGGTAACATCAATTCTGCCTAGATCACAGGAATTTTTAGATTAACATATGAAGACAACATGTACTGTAAAAATCAAAATGTTATAAACGTATCAGTTAGTAGTCTATGCAACTGTATTTTATATTCCCTCACCCTGGTACTCTCCTTGGTACTTTTACTGTTCATTCAGTTCCATTTCACTTAATTTTCTACAATGCTTATTTCAAACCTTCGCCCTTCCCAGAGAACCTTTGACTATACCCATCTTATTCTCAGCAAATAATTTCTTTCCAATAACACAGAAACAAATGATAATTCTTACAATCTCCTAGTCCTATTTCACAATGCCCAAATAATTACCTATACCATTTACCCTCTCTAGTTTCTGTGAAGCAGAAACACCCATCCCATGACAGTGGGCCTATTTGAGCACCAAGCCTCCTATATTCAGAGGAAACCTGCTCCATCTATTATCCTCTCAACCTCAGGTTTCAACTTTGATTTTCTTCTTCCCATAGACATTTAAATATGCTTAGTTTTTTTTTTTTAACCCTGAAACCTTTCTAGCATATTCATCATTGCTCCTCTTCCCCTCTATTGGTAAGCTACGTAAAGTAATGAATTCATAACTATCTCCCTTCTTAACATCACACTGTCCTTTACCTACCTCAGTCTAGATTTTTACTTCAAACTCCCTCAAAACTACTCTTATGAAGGTACTTCATAACTTGAAATTGTTAGACCAGATAGCTTTCAGTCTGTATCTTGCTTGAATTAATTTTTTGATCAGTCTCACCTTCAAACATTTATTCACCTTCTCTTGATAACACCACAGTATATGGATCAGAGTTGTGGGTTGAAAGTAATAGAATCCACTTTCATAGTTTAAGCAGAAAAGGAACACGTTGAAGAATCTTAGGTAGCTAGAGTACATGTGGGAGGACAGGTTTAGTTCATATCCAGCCAAGACAACACCTCTCACATCTGGGTACAAATCCTACCATCTGCCTCTCTGTGTCAGTACCTCAGTTCACATATGTTTGATGTCCTGTTCTCTGATGACTTCCAGGACTGGGCTCCAGAAGCTGCTGTTGCTGCCCTAAGTGTTGTCTTTGCCACCATTCTTGCTAGAAGATTTCACAACCTTGCTTAGTCATGAAGTTCTTTTCTGAATTAAATTTTCACATAAGTGCCTCTGGTTAGCAGTTCTAGGTTGCGGACCATTCCAAGGACAATTGGAAGCTTCCAAAGACACTGAAAATTTGAGTCATAACTTATCTTGAAGAGACAGGGATTTTCCTAAACGTAAAAAGTGTGTTCAAGGTGATGGCTGACCATCATTTTGGCATCCTTCTTTTTCTAATCCTATTCTAGTTTTGTTGTTACCTCTCCTTATGTTCTCTCTCAGATTCTCTTTTTAACTTAAAAATTCACATTTCCCAGGACTCCATTTTAATTTTTTTTCGAATTATATGTACTCTCCCTGGTGATGCTATGGCAACAAAACAGATTTAATTGTCTTCTTTTTAACTAATGACTCACAAATCTTGGTCTCTATCTCAGTTCTGTTGTCAGAGTGAGCTGTAGACCCACATATCTTACTGCCTTTTGGAAATGTCCACTTAGATATGTCATAAGCACCTCAAATTAACTTATGTAAAACCACAATTCTCTGTTCCCCAAGTAAGGAGCCACTCAGTTGTTCAGGTAAAAAGGAAGATGCTGTCCTTGAGAGCATTTAAATCCCATCTGCAAGCATCCCTTCAGTTTCAGAGTGTGAACAGTTTTTGATCCCATGTATTTTTAAATCTACAACATTTCCTTCACATTATGTTGTCATAGACACAAGAAATGAAATAAATGAGCTTCCCCCTCGCTTCCAGTTTTACTCTTATCTAAACTATTCAAAGCTTCAGGTAAAAGGATGTTGCTTAGCAATGTCCATCATCTTATTCCCTTTCTGAACACTCTTCAGAGGAGAAGCATACCATCTATCTCCCTATGCTTTCACAGGCATAGGCTCTATCTGGAAGTTTGCACAAGAAATTTATAATAGTGGGTTTCTCAGGGATTCAAAGTGGGAGAATGAGTGCCTGAGAATCAGATTTACTTTCCCTGTACAGTCTGTTGGCTCTTTTACATTTTATACCAGGTTAAAATGATAATATATACTAAAAATCAGTAAAACCTCTGTGGATTACCACCAAAGGATACATTATACTTTCACATAGTTTGCAAGCAAAACACCTCCTGCTTATTTCATTAGCCACATTGATTATTGTACTACTCTTCAAACACATAAATCTTCTCAATTCCCAGCATTTGCACATAGTTCTGTTTGGAATGCTCTCTTTTTCCCTGTCTTTCTTGGATAGGTCCACTTTTCCTCTAGTACTTAGCTAACCATTCTCCTTCCCTGTAAGAATGGGCTTGGAACTCTCCCTGCTTCCTAAATGGCACTGTCCTGATCAAACTCCCAGTATATCTTTGATTATTATTTTTCTTTCTTTAAGAAAGACCAGGTGAGCCGGGCGTGGTGGCGCACGCTTGTAATCCCCACGCTTGGGAGAAGGAGACAGGGGGATCGCACAGGTTTGAAGCCAGCTGCACTGGCTTACTAGACCCTGTTTTCAAATTTATTTATTTATTTATTTATTTATTTATTTATTTATTGGTGCACTGTATTCATACATCATAGTGGGATATAAACTTTTGTAGACATACATGCACACATCGCCCAGCCAGCCCCCACCCGATCCCCACCCCCTTCTCTCCCCATCCCTCCCTCCAATGCTTGGCTTAGTGGTTGACATCTAGTATTATAGCAATTTATCCAAAATTAAAAATGATAAACTCACATAACAGTTTCATTTGTCTGATACCAAGCTTTTGATGACTTAAAGATAACATTTCAATATTTTTACTTTCTTTCTTACCAGAGAATATTTTTTTCTATTTTTTTTTAGGTGAAACTATCATATATTTATATATTTATTTTTCAGAAAAAAAAAATCTATCCTTATATGGAAAATGGACTCTAGATACCCAAAACGATCTTGAAAAAGAACAAAGCTAGAAGATATATATTTTCTGATTTCAAACCATATAAAGCTACAATAATTGAAACAGTGTAGTACTATTCTAAAGGCAGATATATAAACCATTGGAGTTAAATAAAAGCCTAGAGCTAAATTCTTCCCTATATTGTCAAGTTATTTTTGACAAGGTTTCCACGAACATTTGGTGGTGGAAATAATAATCTTTTAACTAAATATTGTTGAAACATAATAATTACATGGAAAAGAATAAAGTTGGACCCTTACCTAATCCTATATATAAATATTAACTCAAAATAGATAAAAGACCTAAATATAAATCTTAAGACTATAAACTTTTAGGAGAAAATCTGGGTCATAAAACCTCACAACACTGAAATTGGCAGTGATTTCTTGGATATGATTTCAATGGCACAGGCAACAGAAGAGTATACAAACTCCCTAAAAAAATAAAAAAAAAATTGTATATCCAAAGACAATGAAAACAGAGTTAACAGTTACTAATAGAATGGGATAAAATATTTCCAAATGCTATATCTGAAGGTATATTAATATTCCAAATAGAAATCCTAAAAATTAACAACAATAAAGGCAAACAATACCATTTAGAAATAGGTAAAAGACTAACATAAATAATGAATCTCCACAGATAACCAGTCTTAGTTGTCTGTTGGATGGAAACTCTTGTTTCTTGGTTCTGGTGTGTGTTACCTATTTCTTCTTTGTAGTTAATCTCTTTGAGTATTTTCTCTAGTGCTGGTTTTGAAGACATAAATTCCTTCAGTTTCTGTTTGTCATGGAAGCTTCTTATTTCTCCATCTAATTTGATAGAAAGTTTTGCTGGGTAGGAAATTTTTGGCTGGAGGTTGTTTTCTTTCAGAGTTTGGAATATGTTACTCCAAGCCCTTCTGGCTCTCATGACTTGGTTTGGGAAGTCTGGAGTGATTCTAATTGGTTTGCCTCTGAATGTCACTTGGCCCTTTGTTTTTGTTGCCTTTAAGATTCTCTGCTTGGCTTCCACATTGATCATTTTGACAATTATGTGGCGTGGGGATCCTCTTCTCCGATCCTGTCTAAACGGAGTTCTATAAGTTTCCTGGATCTGTGTATCAACCTCTTGCTCTATGTTTGGAAAATTTTCTGCTATTACTTCCTTGAAGAGATTGTTGATCCCTTTGGTATCACTTATTTTTCCCTCCTCTATTCCAATTATTCTTAGGTTAGCTCTCTTAAAATGGGCCCATATTTCTTCAATGTCAGATTCCTGCTCTTGGATATTTTTTTCTAGATTAGAAACTATGCATTCATTTTTGGAATGATCATCTTCTAAGAGCGAGATTCTGTTCTCCATGTGGTCTAATTGGTTGTTTGTGCTTTGAATTGAGGCCTTTACTTCATTAATTGCATCCTTTATATCTTTTTGGCTCTCTCTGAGTTCTTTTTGAAGCACCTCTATTATTTCTACAGTTATTTTCCTGATTTGATCTTCTAGAAATCTCTGATTTTCTGTTTTATCGGGTTCTGATGTTGTGGGGTTGTGGGCATTCATTGCTCCAGTATTATTCCTCTTTCCCATGGTTTTGGAAGTTTGTGCCTTTTCTGGGTTCTTCCCTTGGGTCATTATGACTTTATTTAAGGTGTTCTGGATATTGAGTCTGTAGTATCTCAGACCCCACTACTCCTTTACTGGGTGTATCACAGAGTCTCCGACCCAGAGAGTTGATAGAGGCTGCTTTAGACTGTGGGGGGTGCCAGGTTGCACATTCTCCTATGGTGTGATATCTCTGCCACCGCCCCTCCCCCACTGGGTCAAGTCCCAGGGTGTACAGTACTGGGATTTCTCCTCTGTGGCCTGCAATTTGACTCACTGTTCTTGAGTACACAGATGTAGCTGTACTGGTCTTGGTGAATTCGCAGCTGCTGCCCCCGGTGGCAATATGGCGCCGCTGCTATGCCCTGGGCCATGAGGCTGGCGTATTTCTTCTTGGTTTTGATTTCCACTCTGAATCCCTGCAGCGTGTGCTGAGCTCAGCCACTGGGAGCTTTAGATTTTACCTGCGGCGAGAAATCCCACCTGGCTGTTCCGCAGCGGCTCACCTCGGCTTGCTGTAGCCGTCCGGTGAAGTCACCGCTGCCGCAGGCAGTATGGCGCTGCTGCCGCGGTCTCGGGCGTGAGGCCGGTGTATCTCCTCTGTGGCTCTGAGCTCTGTTCTCAGTCTGCTTTCTCTCTGAAGCCTGGTGATTTTTTTGTTTCTCTGGTGATGGTGTTTTCTGGCTATGAAAGGCGCTGATTTTGTGGTAATAGAGATTAGTTGTTAGCGGGGCTCTTAAGCCCCGCTTTTCTCGGTCACCATCTTCCCGGAAGTCTCAAATTTAAAGAAATATATAAAAATAGGTCTGAGAGTGTAGCCTGGAGGTAGAAGGGCTTCCAGGAACCCCAGTACCCCCAAAAAAAAAAAAAATAGAAAGAAAGAAAGGAAGAAAAGAAAAGAAAAAAAAAAAAAGAAAAGAAAGACCAGGTGCTGTAGTGAGAGGGCAGATATTTCATCTGTCCTACCCAAGACTATTCTACTGGTATCTATTTTTGTTCTTTGGACTAGAAAGAATGTAGGAAATAGTACATGGATAAATTAAGCATGCAGTTGTTCTCTCTCTTCTTAGTATTCCAAGTTCTCTCGTCCTTCCTCATTGGTAATAATTTATGGCTTACTTTCAACCCTGTCTCAATATTTCCTAGTAATTTCTGTTTTTTTTTTTTAAATTCAAGAGTCTCAAAGCTAAGAATAATATATTCTGTTAAGAGTAGTAAGGAAGCTGATATAATGCCAGAACTCTCACTCTTCTTATAGAATGTACCATGCAATTTACAGGGAATGAATGTAAAAATTGAAAGAAGCAAATTTGTGACTGTTTGATTGAGATATCAAAGAAAAATCATGTGTCTTAGTCATATGCTTCAGTCACACACTAGGGTGAATATAGTTTTAATACTTAGAAGTTACTCTTTATAAATAAACTCATTGATGTAACTGACTTTAAAACATATGATTGCTGACAATTCCTTTCAATGTTAGGTTATTTATGTGATATTTTAATTTATTCTCTACAGATTTTCCAATGAGTGGCCTATTTATACTTGCAAATTTTATATTTTTTAAAATAATTTTTCCATAGCCGGGTGTGGTGGCTCATGCTTATTGTAATCCCCGTGCTTAGGAGGTGGAGACAGGAGGATCACACAGGATCGAAGCCAGCCGCGCTGGCTTAAGAGACTATGTTTCCAAATTTAAAAAGTATAAAATGGTCTGGGAGTGTAGCCCGGCGGTAGAAGGGTTTCCAGGAACCCAAGTAACACCACATAAAAAAAAAAAAAAAATCCAAATGCTCTCCAGTCTCTTTCCAGAATTATATTTCCCAGAACTTAGCCTAGTTCCCTGTTTGTGAATTGTGTTACTGATCTGTTTGCCGACTTAGCCCAATCAGTATTTCACAGCTAGTGAGACAGACTTTTCGTAATAACCTATACTGATATGGATTATTCCTTAATATATTTGTAGAGTCCTTACAGTTGATCTGCATGAACTGAAGACTTTGTTAGCTGAGCAAGAAGACACTGATGTTTATTAGCATGTAGGCTAAAATTGATATAAATGCTGTAGTGTTCGAAAAACAGGATGCTTTAAAAAATAGTATTAATGGCATTCAATGAGGTTGCCCATTGCAATGGCAGAAAATTCCAAAAAAAGGAAAAGGTGCCTTAGTTCCTACTGCCTCTGAATTTAGGATATTTATGAGTCCATAGCCCCAAAAGAACATTAATGTTGGACTTGGTATCTAGAAATATTCTTATGACCATTGAATATTAATTATCTAAGCTTGTGCTAGAAGGGTGGTCTAAAAAGAAAAAAACACAGATGAGGTTCAATCAATCCACACTTAACCCTCGCATTTCGCATAGGATAAAGTCCAAATTCTCTAATTTGGTTCACAGAGCTTTGTAATATGATCCCTGCCATCTCTGCTTCTCTGTGCCTTTGTGTCTCTTCATTTGTAAACCGCTGTGGTTAGGTTAGATAATTTCTAAACTTTCTCTCAGATCTAAAAATGTATGATTCTGAATCATTAGAGTTGTCTTCAGCTTTCAGATTGATAAAAAAGGAATTTATACATTTGTAAATTCCTGTTTTTAAAATAGGCAAACTTGAAGTCCCCTGGGGCAAGAGATGTTGTTCAAGTATAAGAAACACAGTTTATAACTGCTTTTTAAGTTTGTTGGAATATACTGTGTGCCATAAAATTATGAATAATCAGAAACCACAATTTCCACGTAGATTATGTATGCTTTGGTAGAACTGGAAAGTGTGAGGGCTAGTACTGACTTGAAATTTATCATCTGAAGATGAAATTAAGGCTCAGACACATGAAATGCCTGTCAGGTTTGTACTAGAGCCAGAACCAGAACCCAGACTTCTTTATTCACACCCTGTTTTCCTCTACCAGCAAGATTGTTTTGCCAGGACAGCTTATGTTTGCTGCTCATATAAAAAGTCCAGGTCTGCCGAGCGTGGTGGCGCATGCTTGTAATCCCCGAGTTTGGGCGGCGGAAACAGGAGGATCTCGCAGGTTCAAAGCCAGCCGCTCTGGCTTAAGAGACCCTGTTTCCAAAAATAAAAAAAGTAGCCTGGTGTGGTGGCGCACGCTTGTAATCCCCGCACTTGGGAGGCAGAGACAGGAGGATTGCGCAGGTTCAAAGCCAGCCATGTGCGCTGGCTTAGGAGACCCTGTTTCCAAATAAAAATGTAAAAATAGGTCTGGGAGTATAGCCCAGAGGTAGAAGGGCTTCCAAGAACCCCAGTATCACCAACCCCTCCCCCCCAAAAAAAACGACAAAAATAAAAAAAGTATTAAATAGGTCTGGAAGTGTAGCCTGGAGGTAGGAGGGCTTCCAGGAACCCCAGTACCACCAAAAACAAAATATAAATAAATAAATAAATAAATAAATAAATAAATAAATAAAATAAAAAGTCCAGGTCTACATAAGTGTCTGGGAAGTATACTGAGAAGACAGTGGGCTCACTGCCAAGTTGCTTCAGGTCAGGCCAGGGTGAGTGATGATAAAGTCCCTGTCATCCTTTCAGATGAAACGCCAAGAAAAGATTCACTGATTCCCTAAATAGATATTTAGCCAAGGCCAATAATTGTTCTAAACAAGCTCTGTACTTGGAAATGGAAATAGATAGATAGCAGATATATTAACAAGTAATAGAATACTTCCAGGAACAAAAATAGATAACAGATATATTAACGCATAATAGGATACATTTAGATATTGTAAGAATTATGGAGAAACGAATTGGAAAGTTACTTTACATTTAGCTATTACCAAGAATTCAGACATCTATTAATTCATAAAGGGCCTACTGCCTTGTTTGGACATGTCTTACTAACTCCTCATTTGTTCCATTTTACCAACTCCTGCCACCTTCCTTCCAAATGCTTTATAGTGTCTTTGTATCACTACAAAGAAGGTGATTCCTGATAGTTGCTGGATATTTGAGTGCATTCCACATCATGTCTCCTACCCCATAACTGTAATTTTCTTTGTTTTCTTGCATGAACACCAATGTTTATTCACTGTTCCTCAATATTTTATTTCCTTGCTACCTCTGCTGTCTGCCCTAGATTTGAACCCCTATAGTACCAAGCTCATCTATAAATACTACAGGCAGGAAATTGTCTTCTATTTTTAAAAATTATCTCTAGGTAGTTTATTTCTGTTAGTTTGTATGTTTTGTGTAGTGTGTGTGTGTGTGTGTGTGTGTGTGTGTGTGTGTGTGTGTGTATCACTGAGGATTAAATCTGGGTGGGGTGCTCTGCCTATGAGCTACACTCCCAGGCTTATTTTACTTTTTTTGTTTTAAAATAGGGTTTCATTAAGTTGTTGAGGCTGGTGGTGAACCTGTGATACTCCTGTCTCAGCCTTCCAAGTACTAAGATTACAGGTATGCACCACTACATCCAGCTACATTTTTAAATAACTATTGTTGCATTCTTATTATGCATCATGCAATGTAATATGATAGGAATATATGTGCATACAATACTTGGTGTATTTTCCTCCACCAATCTCACGCAACTTCCTTTTCCTCAGAATCATCACTGAGAATCCTATTGATAATTCAAACATGCACATAGCATTATTTAAACTGTTACTTTCATTACATCTCCTTTCCCTCCTCCCTTATCATCGCTCTATTGGAGACTCTACTCCTTTATCTGAGGTCTCTTCTCTCTAGCTGCTTCATATGAGAGAAAAACTATAACTATTTACTTTCTGATACTGGGAACTGACTTGTATGACAGCCCTTCCAATATTGTTTATGTCTTTCATTTTAAGACAAACTAGTCTTCAAAATCCATGTCAAATCCAGTGCCACCGCCACTAGCAGATTTTTTTTTTGTTTGCCTTTACTCTCAATCATCAACCTTCCTCTGAATATCAGTTCTTGTAGGATTAATTATTATTTTTAAATCTTGGACACATTTGCAGAATCTCATGTTGTTATTCATGTAGATAAATTATTAATAATTTTATTACCAGCTCTTTAATTTGGAGCTAATAGTAGGGTTACAAAATTATTTATATTACCAATTATACATCCTCAAATGTCCCACATTTATAGGAGCTTAGAACAAGCAATGTACTTTAAAATATATTGTTGGGACCTATTCAGTGCACATTGTACGTTTTAGTTGTATCTTTATTTATGTGTTGTTTTCTCTAACTAGACTTTATCTTTGTTGCCTATTATTGTACTTAAAACATAATGCATGCTCATTTCATACTCAATGAATAAATG
Source organism: Muscardinus avellanarius (assembly GCF_963383645.1). Taxonomy (NCBI): domain Eukaryota; kingdom Metazoa; phylum Chordata; class Mammalia; order Rodentia; family Gliridae; genus Muscardinus; species Muscardinus avellanarius. Next base: position 76,742,330 of record NC_137797.1, read on the forward strand.
AATATTTTTCCAAAGACAACTTACAGTTCAAGTGGTACTATGACAATATGTGAGGATATTACTGCCAGTTTCACTGACATGTGCGGGGACATGGGAGGGTGAGTGCCATGAGCTGTGGAGGGAAATATTGAAGAGCTGTGTGCATGAATGTTTGTATTACCTTGAACCTCACTAAGATGTATAATTATAATGCACTCATAAAATTATATTAAACACTACATATCTCAGAGCTTGTAATTTGCTGAAATACATTGTGAGTTTTTATTTACTTTTATTTATACTTCTATCGGTACATTTTAATCATGCACCATGAAGTTCACTGTGATGGGAACATATATGCACAAAGCACTTGGCGAGCTTCCCCTCAAATCCCACCTTTCTCCTTCCCTCCCCATACATGATATTGAGATTGACATTGATAATATGCACATGACATCATTTGAAGTGTTTCTTTTATCAAGTCTCCCTCTCTCCTTCACCTTTCTCTCCTAAACCTTCTCCATAGTTCTACTGGGCTTCTCCTCCTCTATGTGGAGTCCCTCATTGCAAATTTTTAGGAGAGAAGGGAGAACTACAGTATTATAGTGGTCCTGAAACTTATTTGACCATCTAATACTTTATTTTCAAGGAACTTCTTTGTAAAGCTATTAATAGCTTGTGAAATGCTGGCTTAAAACATTGAAGACATCTAACTGGATGAGTTGATAATCATGATGTGATCATCCATTTATTTATTTTTAAGTCCTTCTAAGGAAGAGTCTATGTTTTAAATTTCTTCTTACTAAATTTTGAAAGGAATATTAAGGACCACATGGTCAAGTAATAAACTCTTGACTTGAATCTCTACCACATGCCCAGCTCATGTTTGAATACTTTGGTAACCCATTCCATCTTTGTGCAGTTCTTTCTGCTTGGTAGAAAGTTATATTGAGGCAAAATCTAATTGGTGGCTCATGGTTGTAGTTCTACTCATTAGGGCCATCAAAATACATTCATAAACATATCAAAGTCAATCACTAAGCCAAATTTAAGAAGGCAGGATGAGGAGGGGATAGGGATGGAAATTGAGGAAGGGCTAAATGACTGATGTACATATGTAAGCCTCTACCATCTTGTATTCCATTGAGGAAGGGCTAAATGACTGATGTACATATGTAAGCCTCTACCATCTTGTATTCCATTAAGATGTATGGCTATAATGCACCAATTAAAAATAAATAAATAAATAGATGAATTAAAATAGATGACTTAAAATCAAATAAATTACTTTAATAAAACACAGAAGATACTCAATGTGTAGGGTTGAATTGTGAATATTTGACTCATTTAAGCTTTTTTAAATTTGAATTGGAACTAAAGTACATTCTGGACTAAATTTGAACATGCTTTTTATGTTTTGTGGGTTTCACAATGTCTTTTTTATGCTTGTGAGCATCTGAACATACAACTGGGAATGGCATTTATGTAACTTTGCAATTTTATTTCATAAATTCATCTCTTTGAGTTGTTCTTTCTCTAAAGATAGAGCAAGAGAAATCAAGTCAGATGCAGTTACTTTATACTGTTATGATGGTATTTTTTGGTATTTTGTTTTCTTCTTATAATACTATTCCAAATGATAGGCCTGTCTCTTTATATCTCTTGGTCATAAATAAATATGTCTAAGAGGTCCAAGTCATTGAAGTTCCTCAAAGATTTCTGTTATTCAATACGTTATTTGTTTTGGCATTATTAATCCACACTGAGTTTTATTTGACCATATGACAGTCTCAACAGGAACCATTTGCAAAAGAAAAGTGGAGAGATCAGTGACTCCCACTCCTGTGGGATGCAGACACAATGAAAAATACGAAGAGATGATATATGGAAGGTCAAATTTCCCAACAACTTGGTGCTATAAATAGGGTCACATTCATAAAAATAATACTTCTTCACAATCTCTTTTTTCCACTTCCCACCACAGGACTTTAGTACCACTAAAGTTCCCATTCCTTAAGTATTCTTGGAAACAATCTGGAGTGTTTCACATATACTTATGATTTGATTTGCTAGGGTTGGTAGTTACTCCTGCTAGAGTTCTCTTCAGTAGGATATTGTCTTATCTTTGCAGAGAATTTGAATTAATTCTTATCCCATCTTGAACTCACAGTCCTGCTCTGGCGACTGAAGCTATTTTCTTTTTTATTTTTTTATTGGTGCATTGTAGTCATACATCTTAATGGGATAAAAGACTTGTGGAGACATACATGCAAACATGACCCAGTTAGCCCTTACCTGATCTCAACCCCATTTCCTCCCCATCCCTCCTTCCCATGCTTGGCATAGTTATTGGATTTGATATGTTTGTTTAAATACATCATGTGCTTTAGAGAGTTTCCATCTTCACCCCCTCTGAACGCCTCAGTTAGGTCTCCTTATTTGCTCATCTATAGTATCTCCTTCATCTAGATTTTCTCCTGTTACCCATTTCTTCCTAGCTTTGGCATATTAGGGAAAGCATCCAATTTCTTCTTTTCTGTGACTGACTAATCTCACTTAGCATAATGTCCTCCAGTTCCATTAATTTCCCTGTAAATAATACAATTGTGTTTTACTTTATGGCTGAGTAAAATTCCATTGTGTGCATATCCCACAGTTTTGTAATCCATTCATCTTTTGATGGGCATCTTGGCTGGTTCCATAATTTGGCTATGGTGAATTGTGCAGCTATGAACATAGATACACATGCATTAGTTTTATAGTTTGGTTTCCTTTCTTTTTTGGGTAGGTGCCCAGAAGTGGTATTGCTGGATCAAATGGTAAATTTGTTCCCATTCTTTTGAGGATCCTCCATACTGTTTTCCAAAGTGGTTGCACTAATTTGCACTCACACCAACAATGTCTTAGAGTTCCCACTTCTCCACATCCTTGCCAGCATTTGTTGTTGTTTGTGTTTTGAATAATTGCTATTCCAATTAGAGTTAGGTGAAATTTCTTATTTTTTTGTGACTGACTAATGTCACTTAGCATAATGTCCTTCAGTTCCATCCATTTCCCTGTAAATGAAGTAATTGTGTTTTTCTTTGGAAATTGAGTACAAATGGAATTGAGTACAATTCCATTGTTTACATATCCCATAGTTTTCTAACAATCCATTCTATTCTGTCAGTAAGAAGTACTCTTGTTTGTAGAGATGCTCTTGTGTCCTTAGAATACTTTCTCTGATATCAACATGTTCGTTCCCCCAAATTAAGTTCTTCTACTGTTGTGCAAATAGATGTGTGAGTGTGAGTGTGTGTGTGTGTGTGTGTGTGTGTGTGTGTGTGTGTGGTACTAGGGATTGAACCCAGGGATATTCTGCCTCTGAGATACACTTTCAGCCCTATTTTATTATTTTATTTTAAAACAGGGTCTTATTAAGTTGCTAAGAACTTTACTAAATTGCTGAGACTATCCTCAAATCTATGATCCTCCTGTCTTGGCCTCCCAAGTACTAAGTTTACAGGTGTACACTACCATTACCAGCCTATTCAGCTTTTTTGTTGGCTACCTCTCTAGTTTATAAGCTTAAGCCAGGGGAATTTTGGTATGCCTTTTCAGTAATTTTCTCCTCTCAGCAGAAGAAGTCTCTCAAAGTCGCTATATTAAACTTGCCCCATTGATAGAACTAAGTATGTTAAAAATCCCATGTGGTTCCCTTTCTGAACTTAATTAAGACTAAGAAATTTTCATTATAGAGTGCTTATATTTTACTTTTTAAACTATAATTGAATGTGATACTTTCATTGAAGACCAATGCAAACATTAACAATAGCTTGGTATGAATAAAATAATATTCTTTTAAAAACTGAAAAGTCTGTGGATCATTTGTAAGTTTTTATATACTAGCCTTGAAGCACTTATTCATTCATTCTGTATCATTTGTTTGTCATATAATGTGGATGCAGAAATAATGTATTAAGTGATTTTTAACACTGTGTGTTAAACGCAGGGATATTCTGCCTCTGAGCTAACCCCCCAGTAGTATTTTATTTTTGTGTTTAAATCAGGGTCTCACTGAGTTGCTAAGGGCATTGCGAAGTTGATCAGGAATCATCAATCTATGGCCTTTGCACCAACTATGGCTCATCGCCCATGTTTTCTAAATAAAGTTTTATTGAAACACTTCCACATTCAGTCATTTATGTATTCCCTATGATGCCTAAAGCCTAACATATTTACTGTTTGTCTCATAACAGAAAAATATGTTAGACTCATGGAAAAAAAGGAGAGAAGGAAAGAGGGGAAGCGCAGAGTAGGGTGAGAATTGGCCTGAGAACCAGGGGATTTTTGTTTGTTTTATTCTCTTTTGTGGTACTGAATACCCAGGGACATTCTATCTCTAAGCTACACCTCAGCCCAAGTTTATTTTTTCTTATTTTGAAACAGGTTTTTACTATATTGCTGAGGTTGCCCACTAACCAAACCTGTGATCCTCATGTCTCAGCTTCCTAAGTACTGAGATTACAGGCATGTGCCACTGTGCCTAGGTAGTTTTTACAAATAATTTATTTTGTATTTTAACTGATAAAATATTTAAAAATAATGTTTGATACATGTATATGATACATATATATGAGATACATACATACACATATATGTATACATATCTATCTGTCTCTCCATATATTATAATGTTTAAGTCAGGTTAAACATATATATCTTCCTAAACATTTATCATTTCTTTATGGGAAAATCTTTCAAAATTCTTTCTTCTAGGTTTTGAAATGCACAGTACAATACTGTTATCTGTAGTCACTCTACTGTGCAGTAGCATAGCAGAACTTCTTATTCCTCTATTACTGTGACTTAGTACTGTTACTGTTTGGATTTGGAATGTCCTTCAGAGGCTCATATGTTGAAAGCTTAGTTCCTAGGTGGCAGTTCTGTTGGGAGGTGGTAGAAATATTAGAAAGTGCAGCCTGACTGGCAGAGGCAAGTCACTGGGAGCATGCCTTGTAGGTATATTTTGTCCGTTGTCTCTGCCTTGACCTCCTGGTTACCAGCCACTGTGAAGTGAGCAATTCTGTTCTCCCATATGCTTTCTGTCATGAAGTTCTGCCTTACCATGAAAACTCCAGAACTGTGAGCCTAAATAAAGCCTTCCTTCTTAAGTTCTTTTCTTTCTTCAGGCATTTTGTTACAACAACAGAAAGCTTACTAACATAGTACCCATTGATCAACTTTTTCCTACCTTTTTATCCCCATTTTCTCCAAACTCATACTATTCTGCTCACAACTTATATGAGATCAACTTTTTTAGAATCCACTTATGAATAAAGTTTTGTTTTCATGTACTTGGATCATTTCACTTAACATAATGATCTCTAATTTCAACCAACTGTCCACACATTATAAGGGTTTATTCTTTTTATAGCTGAATAGTGTTCCATTGTATGTGAAACACATATATCTGTATCCATTATTCCGTTGGTAGACATTTAGGTTGATTTTCATTTCCGGGTATTGTAAATAGTACTGCAATGAGTATGAGAGTACAGATGTCTCTTTGACACATTGATTTTATATCTATCTTTTGGACATATATCCAGGAATGGGACTGCTGGTTAAATGGTAATTCTATTTTTATTTTTTAGAGCCCTCTGTTTTCCATTGTTAGAAATTGCATTTCTAACAATGTGCAAGGATTTCTTTTTCTCCACATGCTTGCCAGCACTTGGTATCTTTAGTGTTTTTGATAATAGCCATTCTTTCTGGAGTATGGTGATATCTCATTGTAATGTTCAGCCATTTTTATATATTGTCGGCCATTTGTCCTCCTTTGAGAAATGTCTGCTTAGATCTGTTGCCTGTTTTTAAACTAAGTTATTTATTGTTGCTATTGAGTTATGGGGTTTCTTTATATATTTTGAACATCAACCATTGTCAGATATATAGTTCATAAATATTTTCTTCCTTTCTGTAGGTTGTCTCTGCACTCTGTTGACTGTTTATTTTGCTCTACAGAAGGTTATTAGTTTGATGTAATCTCATGTGTCTGTCTTTGCTTTTGTTTCCTGTGCTTTTTAGATCTTGTTTAAAAATGTACTGATTCCAGTGCTGTGAAAGATTTTCTCTACGTCTTCTTCTAGTTTCATAGTTTCAGGCTTTATATTGGAGTCATATCTTTGTGAATCACTATGTAAATTTTTCAGTATGATATCTTATTTTATAATTTTATAATTACTCATCTATATCATAAATATTTGTTATGATATATAAATATATAATTTACTGAGGTTTAAACCCAAGGGTACAGTCTACCTCTGAGCTACACAGCAAACCCTTTTTATTGTTTTATTTTAAAGTGGGATCTCTCTAGGTTGCTGAGAATTTTGATACATTGCTGAAGGTATCTTGAACCTGAGATCATTTTTTCTTAGGCTCCCAAGTACTGGGATTACAGGTGTGTACCATGACACCCAGCTAAGATATATTTAAGTTGACTTTTGTAATTCTTGAGAGACAAGGTTCTAATTTCATTCTTTTACATATGAATTTCCATGTTTCTCAGCACTATTTATTTATTTAAAAGACTGTTATTTTTCCAGTGTATGTTCTTGGCACCTTTGTTGAAAATCAGGTGACTATAGTTTGATGGGGTTTGCTTCTATACTCTCTATTCTGTTCCATTGATCAATGTGTCTGTTTTATGCCAACATCATGCTGTTTTTACTACTATAATTTTGTAGTATAGTTTGAAATCAAGTAATGTAATACTTCCTACATTGTTCCTTTTGCTCAAGATGACTTAGAGTATTCAGTTTTTTTGTGGCTCCATATAAATTTTAGAATTTTTTTTCTAATTAAGGAACAGCATTTTTAAGTATTCTAGATGAATATATTAGCAAAAATTAAAAATCACTATTAAGATAATTTCTATCCTTGAGGAGTATATGGTTTCTTGGGAATAAAGAAGTTTACTAAAGTTGATAAAAATATAATGAATTCTTTTTATAGCTGAATAGTGTTCCATTGTATGCGAAACACATATATCTGTATCCATTATTCCATTGGTAGACATTTAGGTTGATTCTCATTTCTGGGTATTGTAAATAGTACTGCAATTGATACAGTTTATTGTCAAAATTCACAATTATGGCTTAACATCTATAGATTTTTATACTCAGAAGTTGGTGTATATAGTTGAAATGAAAAGTCCCAAGGGAGCACTGTAATTCAGAAGAGATGTTTAAATACATTTTTAAAGACAAATCCACTGGTGGATATGATCTCCTGGAGTCATCTCAGGTTAGAGAAATAGAATCAGTTATGTGTACAGAGAACTTAATATGCAAACGCACATAGTTAAGACATGGACATGGCCAATTCAGAGAATGATTAGAAGTTTAGTGGCCAAAACACTGAGGGTAGAAGAGCATAGGATATAAAGCTGGAAACAGAGGCAAATTGGGGAAAGCTCTGTTTGCTAAGATGAAGTTTGGAATGTATTATATGAATTGTGTAATTGAATGGAAAATTGGCCTAAAATGGATTGAATGAAACTGAGGCCTACTCTCTCTAGGCTTCAGATTTTCCATTTACAAAATAGCTCAAATGGCTGCTGATAACCCTATAGGGTTCCCAATATTGTGTCCAGGAAACTCCCGTGTGTGTGTGTGTGTGTGTGTGTGTGTGTGTGTGTGTGTGTGTTTCCAGTCCTATGTTCTCAGGACTAAAAACATAGTTGCTGTTAAGAATAATATAACCCCTTTACTAGTGGACCTCCTAGTCATAGCCTAATAGTACAAATGAGAAGAGTTCTACTTTATGTAATCATCAAAATACTTTGAGAAAGCAGACTCTGGAGATATACTGTCTGGTCAGTTTATTAGAGCCCTTAAAATATTATATTATGATAAAATATCTGCAGAGTACTTTATGCAGAGAGGTGCTATAAAATTGATACAATATATTGTCAAAATTCACATTTTTCACAATTAGTACTAGTGCCTATTATGGCTTAACATCTATAGATTTTTATACTCAGAAGTTGGTGTGTGAATCCTTATATTATATTTTCAATATTATGTATTACTTTTATTATATTATATATTATTTTATAATTACTCATTTATATCATGTCTGTATATTGTAATATCTGTGGTCTGACACTGCAAGATAGCTATATTTCTACTCTTTTCTTTTTTGGTGGTACTGGGGTTCCTGGAAACCCTTCTCCAGGCTACACTCCCAGACCTATTTTTATATTTTTATTTGGAAACAGGGTCTCTTAAGCCAGCATAGCTGGCTTCGAATCTGCGCAAACCTCCTGTCTCCACCTCCCAAGTGCAGGGATTACAAGCATGCGCCACCACGCCTGGCAATATTTCTACTTTTATCTCTAATAAACTATGTGATCTTGGCTTAATAGTGAAGTTATTCAAGTTCTTGTGTACACTAAAATCTTTATTTAACCCCTTAATGATCTCCTCTATGTTTACAGATATCCAGTAAATAAAAAATAACATATGATAGGCTCACTCATCAAACAATCCAGAATGCTAAGGCAGCCCAATATATACTTTCTGATTCATTTTACCAAACATAAGTAGATGAATATATTGAAAATTTCAAACAATATTTGGAACGATGTGAGCTGAAATGGACAGAGCTATTTTAAACTACATCAAGAGCTATTGGAGAAAGCTCATATGGTTTCTGTCACTTGAACATCAAACATGTCTTCTAAAGGAGAAATTGTGAATGATTTTGAAAATGATATATGATTAGTCACTATTCCTCTCTTTTGCCAAAGAAAATCATAGAGAAATTCTTGAATATTGGCTACTGTTGACCTCTTTGCCCTACTTTTTCTTTACAGACATTGATGAATGTGCTGAAGGGCGCCATTACTGCCGTGAGAACACCATGTGTGTTAACACTCCTGGCTCTTTCATGTGCATCTGTAAAACTGGATACATCAGAATTGATGATTACTCATGTACAGGTAAATGATGGATATTGTGAAATAAAATATTCCTATGCCTTACATTTACTTTTTAAATTTTATTTTCATGCTACTATACTACCAAGTATGCCATAAATACTCCCTCACAAAAAAATCAGCAAAATCATATATTCTTGAATTCATACTGAATTCTTAATCTCTTCTAAAGAAAAGAATCCCTCCTTGTTCTGGATAAGTCTTGCTCTCCTTATTAGGAAGACAAAGAAAACCTAAGGAACCAAATCAAGATTGTACTAAATTTATACTTAAATAGAATTTATGCTCACAAGTTATGTGAATTATAAGACCAACTGAGAAACAACATGTAAGTGATACTTTCTTTTTGTGACATTTGTTTTTAGGAATTTTTTAAGGTTTTTGCAGTGCAGGCCTTTGAACGCTTAGCCTTGCATGTGTCAGGCAAACATTCTACCACTGAAATTCATCCCAGGCCTTAAGTTTTTGGATAGCAGAATAATCACATAGCTAAGTAATATAATTTTTTGCGAAATAGACAAGTTTCTAGGAAGTGAAAATATTAGAGAAAAATCTGCTTTTATAATACCTTGGGGAAGTACATTTGGACATTACTTTGAAAAAGTTTTCCTTATTTTTGGTTTGTGAAATACCACTCCCTTCAGTACCATCCAGAATCCTGTTCATATCCTAAGTGCTAGTGATATCTGAAGTTGGTCCTAGAATCACACAACCTATACTCTTCATATTCTGTAGGTTTCTATGTATACAATAGAAAAAAATATATTAAAAGCCTAGCTTGATCATTGTAGAATTTGAGGAAATGTAGGTTTGAAACAGGACATACCTATTGACTTCTATTTTTTTTTAAGTAGAAGAGACACAGCTATAATATTTTAAAAACAGGATTAAAAAACTTGGGAACATCAGCCAGGGGTGGTGGCACACACTTCTAATCCCTGCGCTTGGGAGGCGGAGACAGGAGGATCACGCAGGTTCGAAGCCGGCTGTGCTGGCTTAAGAGACCCTGTTTCAAAAAAAAAAAAAATTATATATATATATATATTAGGAGGTCTGGAAGTGTAGCCTGGAGGTAGAAGGGCTTCCCGGAACCCCAGTACCACCAAACAACAACAACAACAACAACAACAACAACAACAACAAAACTTGGGAGCATCTAAAATGTTATTCTTGTCTTTTTTTATCCTACCTCCAAGTTTATGGTATTTGTCAGATGGATTTTATAATTCTTAGAGACTCCCAAAGAAAAGAGACTCTATAATACCCATATATGAATCTAAAATAAAGATGTCATTTTTATGTTTGTATTAGCTGTACACTTTGAAATCTTCTTTATAATATCTATACTATATTCTTGGTATTTTCCTTATCAGAACAGAAGGAAATGCCCTCCTTTAAATTGAAAAATATTCTTTATTTAAGAGCAAAATGGTGGAAGTAAAAACTGAGGAGTGACTTCTCAATCTATGAGGTATCAAAGCTATCTTACAAGTAGAAAATATATTTAATATAGATATTCCATTGGCTTATAAATTTCTACTTCATCAGTTCATCCTAAACATTTTCACTTTATTAGGCTCATTCTGTAATTTTTTTAGAGAAAATTTGATCACATGGAGTTGCAGTTTCTTGAAAGAGTATTACAGAAGTAGTTTCAACAAAATAATATGAAAAACAAGTCATAATAGATAGTTTAAAATATAATGCATAGGTTACTACAGTATTTATAATATTGATAAGCCTGAACTTCAACGTAGTGGTTAACAAAAACTATCTTTAAAAAAGCTTCTCTCATCTTAGAAAGTAATATTTCAAGATGTACTTGTTAAAAGGAAGAGTCTTAACGAATCTAAGGAGTCTGGTGATCCTGTGGCATTACAAATGTCAAAAGCCTTGCACATGTTTATACTTCCTAAGGATTCTCTTTGTGTTTCTAACATTCTTAAAGAATGTTTAAGATTTTAAGAGGACATGACACATAGTTTGGCCTTGTATTGAGTGGAGAGTGTTTATCCAGGGCAGAATATGTTTAATGGCTTTATTTCTTTTCTGAGTCTGTGTGTTGCATATAATTTCAGTTAGAGTAAAATCAACAGTTTAGCTTTAATAAGCTACAGAGGACATTGTACTTTGGTTTCACTTCTTTTGTTGTATCCTCTTTCCAAATAAAATCTCACAAATTGCTGTTTGTTTTTGACTACTCAGGAAGAGTTTTTACTTAGGATTCCAAAGTTTATAATGATAGAAATGAAGCATTTCACTGTAGGAATGCAGAGGAAGGCTGAAATAATTTTAAGAGAATCTTTTCAGGCTATGTTTTTTGTACTTAAGGAGCCAGAGCCAAGAATTTCAAAAATTTAGCAGATGATGGAAAATGTATTTCCTTAATGAGGTACTAGCATTTCCAACTAGCACCATGATTTCTCTGCTTCCCCTTAAAGCGGAGAAACTTTTTTGCCCTTAAATTTCATATTTCTATAATGAGGTCTACCAGTTTGAGAATTTATATCAGTACCCAAAAGTTGGATTGTCTAGGAGAATATGAGTAGGTTTTATTTTGTAGTCTAGAGTCAGGAGGTGAGCATTATAGCGAGTTTTTTTTTCTTTTCTTTTGAAACAGGGTCTCACTGAGTTGCAAAGGGCCTCATTAAATAGCTGAGGCTGCCCATGAACTGCTATACTCCTGTCTCAGCCTCCCAAATGCTGGAATTACAAGCATGAGCCACCATATCTGGCTCCCAAAGTTTTCTTTATGTTAAGCCCATTCCCAAATCCACCCTCTCACATTTTGAGTCTGTCATTTGTACAATGGCTCAAAGAAATGACTCTTCTCTTGGGGTCTGCCTTGTGACTGTAGATATCCAGACTATTGATTTTTAAGAGATCCTATAAGACTGAATTAGAGCTTTATTTTTACGATAAGACTGAGATTTATTCTCTCTAAATTTTAATAAAATACATACTATGTACTTGCAGTAGGAAACCATCCAAAATAAATGTTAAAACACCACTGCACAGGAATTCTTTAATACTTGTGATGGAATTCTGAATTTTAATTTTTCTTTATTTTTTGTGGTTTGGAATTGCAGAGTTTTGTTTTGCTTTTTGTTTTTGTTTTATTTTTTTTGTTGTTGTTGTTGTTTTTGTATCCCTGCTCCTTTTTGCTTTTGAAGAGTACCAGTAACACAACTGGTTTTTTGTTGTTTTGTTTTGTTTTGGTTTTTTTGTTGTTGTTTTGTTTTGGTGATACTGGGGTTCCTGGAAACCCTTCTACCTCCGGGCTACACTCCCAGACCTATTTTTATATTTTTATTTGGAAACAGGGTCTCTTAAGCCAGCGCAGCTGGCTTTGAACCTTCAGGATCCTCCTGTCTCTGCCTCCCAAGCGCGGGGATTACAAGAGTGCACCACCACACCTGGCTACAACTAGTATTTTCACGACTGTACCTAGTAGACTCTCAAAGTTGCTTATCCCAACTGAAAATTAACTATAAGCATTCTAATTTCAAGATGATTTCAAGAGCGTTACAATAGTGCTTTATAGCCTAGAGCTTTGATCAATAAAAGAAGCTTTTTGTTTTCTTTTATATCCTTGTAGCTCTGGTTTAGGAATTTTGTATGCTATAATTACCTTCCATAGTTGGTAGAATTGGGCCTGGTTTTTTTTTGTTTGTTTGTTTCAGATAGTTTGAATTATATTTTTCTTGGGTTTACAAAATTTGAGGGACAGCGAAATAAAAATAATCTAATGTAGTCTCCTAACTTTCATAAATGAGAAAACTGAGGCTCAGAGAGATTTATTGCCTTTACTCATGGTTATACATAAACTGAGAGACAAGTAGAACAGAAGATAAGCCTGCTGATTTTTAGCTTTTATAATATTCACCACTTGTCTAACCGGCAATCACATCAAAATAAATAAAAGGAAAAGGTTCATATATTATATGGAAAGACATTATTCAATGTATAATGCTTAGTAATTAAACTGCCCTTCCTATTTATTATCGCACTTCATTAGCTTCAACTCCAAGAGGAATATTCCCCTGCATATCTTATAAATTATTAATTATAATCATAAATCAGAAGTTAGTAAAAGAAATATTGATCACCATTTCTGGGCCTTTGACTATTATAAAGTTACAACAATGACTCAGTGTACCATTCTCTTAAATGGTACAGTGGTCTATCTTTAAATAAACTCATTACTATAATTTTCTTCCAGTGAGGGTACTATTATTGCTTCTAATTATCAAGTCGTGATTTATGTTCTTTCTACATCCTTTCTTGTTGTTGTAGAAGAACTATTGATTATAAGGAAGGAAAGTGTGAAAGAGAGGGAGATAGACAGGAAGACAGGATAGAAGGGAAATGGGAGAAGGGAAAGAAGAGAGGATTGAAAGAGAGGAAATGGAGAAAAAAAAGGAGAGAAGACATCAATTGAAGCCCATTCTTCAGGATCTTTGTACAATAAACTCAATTTTATGCATCATTCTCTTGAATACTCATCCTGACTAATGTAATTCTTGGTTCACTTATTAGCATTAATAAAATTGCTAAATCTTGAGTCCTACTTGGAACTGGGCTTATGTAATGGACAATAGGTGGAATGAAGAATGTGGGAATTATCAAAGGAGAAACATCTGAATAAAGATGTACTCACTTTAAAACTTCCTGATATATTTTATCATTACAATAAAAAGAGCATTCTCATCCTTTTGTGTTTATTTGCTTGTCATCTTTCTACTGTTGTATAATTCTGTAGAGTAGGGACAAGAGAATAGGAAGAATGGATGGATGGAAGGGATGGAAAATAATCTTACCCAGCTTAGGAAGTAAGTTGAGGCTTTAGGGCAAAGGTTATTGAATGGGGCTGTTTTGCCTTCTCATTTGCCAGAAGTTGTATGACAATGTCTAGTCACATTTTTGTCATCATAGCTGTGGAACGGGGGGGGGAAGGGTACTGCTGGCTTCTGCTAGGTAGAGATCAGGGATGCTGCTAAACATCCTAAACCAGTTTTTCTTAGCCTTGTTATCATCTTGAGGAAATAACTTCTTTCCCTGGGACCTTTTCATCTGGAGTGTTTCCTCTGGTTGCTTTTCAAATGGGTCATTTCTCTTTATCCTGCATAGGCCATCTGTCACAAAACAGCACCCGCATCAAAGAATTATATTGCATAAAATGTCATTGGTACCAGTGTTGAGAAGCCATGCTTTAGAGTTACCCAATCACGATTGTAAGATGCATACTTTCTATTTAAGTTCCCCAGTTGCCTACAAGTTTACTGTAGATCAGATATACTGAATGATGCCTTCTCTCCATCCTTACATCCTTATGGTACTCCAGTTCCTTCTATTGTTCTTTGTCCACTGAAGGGATCCCTTCTCAGTCTTACTGAGATTGTGAGAAGGGATCCCCACTCCCCAGGGTGCCCCTTTCTCCTACCAAAATTCCAAGGGAATGATCCTCCAGTGGCAAAATCGTAGGTCTTAGTAGAGGCACAGATGGTTTCTTAGAACCCCTCAAATTACTTTATCTAGATACCTCCTCAGTATGCTTTCACAGGCTCTTTTACTACTTAGTTTATGTTGCACATAACAGGAGGTCCATAAAGTGTCTAAACACAAGGAATTCTATTAGATCTTCGATTCTTTCTTGTTAAATAAAGACCCCTTCTGCTGTTCCCCAAGGAGTTTCACTCCGGAAAGCATTTAGCATCTTATAGCATTGAATACAGCCTAGTACTCATGTTTTACGATCTTACTCTGATCACTTGTTTCTCTAACATGGTCAATACAACTGTCTCAGATTTGTTTAATTTGATGATTACAGAGAAAGAGTAGTGAATTTTATAGTGATATTAAATTTTTTAAATAGTTTTGGACGCTCTTGTTAAGTAGAGGTTACAAATTATTCACTTCTGGAAAACTGAAGCAAAGATTGGTGTAAACCATGAATGTTCCTGTCTTAAAGAACTTCACAATCAGTGAGACCCTGCTTCAAAGTAAAAAATAAAAAAACAGGGCTGGGGTGGAGTTTGGAGGTCAAATTCCCCTGGGTTCCATTCCCAGCACCTCAAAAAAAAAAAAAAAAAAAAAAAGAAGAAAAAGAGCTATCATGTATCAGTTCTCTATCATTTTATAGAGAAGATATTTTAAGTATTTAAAGAAATAATATTTTAGAAAGGCAGAAATCACATATTATTCTGCCTATTTCAAAACAGTGTATATTAATGTAGTGATTTTTTGTTTGGATGGACAATCCCTTCATTATCATTTATTTAAAAAATAGCTCTTGATGTATTTATCTAAAACACAAGTAAGAAACAATGCAGGTAGTTTGTTGTGTTTGTGCCGTGGTCATTACTGGTGTGTGAACAATAAAGGGTGTGAGGATACTTGGAGCGGTGAACAGGGCCATAGGAAGAAGCACAATGGAGACAGCAAGATAAAGGACAGGAAATGAAAGGAGGCTATCAGCTTCCACAAAACGCCCCAAATAAACAAAGTTAATTCCGAATGTCTCAGGCACTGTATCTCTAGTAAAGTTTACTGCATGGAAGAAATGCTTAATAAATGTTAGCTGCCTTCATTATTATTGGTACTGTTACGATTAGACAATTTATCATTTAAAAAATGTCTTATTTCTTTGGAATCCTTCTAGCTGGGCATCTTTCTCTGGTTACTTTTTAATTGAGTCATTAATTTTCATAAAATAGAAAGTTTTGTTGGAGCAATGGACTCAATTGGTATTGTTTATTCAACTGTGCTTACTATGTACCTGTGAGCAGGGGCTTAAGAAAAAATAGGAAGATGTTGATGTAATCGAATAGCACTGTCACTGGATGTGAGAAAAACTCATTCCTCAGCAAGATCTTTTATACTTGCTAGGACAGGGAGCGTCACATTATTCCTTAGAAATAGTGTTGTTGTGTGATGTACCAAGTCTATATGCACATATCCTACCGTGGATACTAATCGGCCCTTGGTAGAGAATTGAACTCTTCACAATAAGGAGGAGTCTAGGCAGTTCTCAAGCAGGGCAGCTTTTATGAGCCTGGCTTCTATTATGTGGCTTTCTTTTATAAGAAGTCTCAATCAACAATCAGACAATCCTGCCATCTGTCCACTAGTTGCCATGGCTATTGGAAAATACTTCTTTCTTTTTTTGTTAAACAACCCCGTGCATTGCATTTTCGTGTAATCAGCATTTTAGATTTTATTAAAATGGTCACATATGTCTGCTTTAGGAACACTAGACAGCTTTAGGGTTTAAATTTGAAGTATACCCTCTAAAGCTAAAAGATTCCTCATTCACCCCTGTTTACATGGTGTTCTCGTTATTACACTGTGTAGTATTATTGAGTAATTCAAAAGCACAATCATGATCACAAAATTAAATTAAAAGACCAGCCCCAGGACTCGAAGAATTGGCAGTGGAAAGCTATCTCTAAATAAACATAATGCAGGAAACACTTCGAGGAGAGTGTGTACTGTAGTTACCAGGAAGGGTTAATGTTTAGGGAACTTCAGGCCACATTTAGAAAACTTGCAGAGAACAGAAGCGAGATGTGTCTGCACAGTTAGTGAGAAGGCCAAGGCGATGTGCTTATCTCCTTTCTGAAACACATATGTGCACGCATACAATTAGCAGTCAGCTCAAAAAGGAACAGGCTCAAAGGCTCAGGGAGGCGAATTGCCTTTTGAAAGATGAAAAGCTTAGGAAGGAGTCTGTTCTCTGGATCTGTCAGTGAGAGGGGGAAGCACAACAGTGCCAATGTAGCATTTTCCAGGCCTGTCCGAGCCTTTATGCAGCATTACGGTGCAGCCTTGTATTCACATCCCACCTGCAGCCCTGCGGGTCACAGATTGATCTGCAGAGCACCCAGGGCTGTGTTCACAACAGCCTGCCGCGCCAAGCTCACCTGTGCACCCGGACGGTGGGAGCTGAAAGCTTCATTAGCAAGCCTCCCTTCTGTAACTTGGTTAGTCAGTAAACCCTAATTCACCTTTGTCCCAAATGGATATATTATTTGAATTTTATTTTGAGATTTTTATATGAAAAGCATAGAGTTGAAAACTCACAAAGAGGAATAAAAAGATTATACATGCCAGGAGTATAATAATAGCGGTGTCTTAGCAACAGACACCTGTGGAGGACAGGATTGCTGAACTCGAAGCTCAACAGATGCCTTTCATTTTCTTTCTTGATTGCTGGCTCTGACATGGCAGCTGGATGAAAGTTTGACCTTCCTTCTTACAGTTGGGTGCTCCATGGAGCACGGTGCGCCTTCCAGTTCTGCTACTGATCTAACCTTGCAGAGGATGTGTAACTCCCTGTTGACCTCTCCCTGTCCTGCCATTCTTTCCTCTCAGCCCAGGTGTCTCTGCAGTGCCGCTTCCATGACAGAGCCATTTGGGGGTGTGAGGGTGAGTTTTTCCCCTAACTCTAGGAACCTCATCTCCCCTGTGTACTTCTGCTGGTGTGAGGCAAACCTCACCAACCGATCGGAAACTGCTTTATTTTTCTCTCTGTTGTCACTTGTGTTAGTGGGAGCTTCTGATACTATTGAAGAGGTTTTCTTTTGCCTAAAGTTCTTTGACCAAAGGGAATAACATTATATTATTAGTTCTGTACTGCTGCATAACAAATCCAAACTCAGCAGCTTAATACAACAAATAAATATTATCTTCCAGTGTCTGTGGGCTGAGAACCTGAGCACAGCATAGCTGACTGCTCAGCTTCAGAGTCCTTCATCGGAGTGTAATAAAGATTGCAGAGGGTTTGAAACGGATTCATTTTAAAATTCACCTCTGTAGTTGTTGCCTAATGCAGCTCCTCCTGGCTATTGACAGTACATTGCCTTTCTCTCTTTGCCATGTGGCATTGTCTAATATGGCAGGTACTTCATCAAAGCCATTGAGAGAGCACCTGCTAGTGGGATGAAAATCACCACATGCAATCTAACCACAGAACTGACATCCTATTACCTTTGCTGTAGTCTGTTGATGAGAAGCAAATCACTGGGTCCAGGCTACACTGAACAGTAGGGGATTATACAAAGGCATTGATATTAGGTGATGATCACTAAGGGACTGTCTTAGAGACTGACTACGATGAATATGCTGAGTATCATAAATAGATAGCTAACCCAATTCAGTGAAGTATGGATTAATAGCAACAGGGTGAATAATAGGAGAGTAGTGCTGGACATGATGCCACATCCCCGTAATATCAGTACTTGGGAGGCTGAGACAGGAAGATTGCAGGCTCAAGGACAGCCTTGGCAACATAGTGAGGCTCTAAGCAATCTAGTGAGATCTTGTTTTAAAACAAACAAGGGCCGGTGGTGTAGCTTCAAAGTAGAATGTCCCTGGGTTCAATCCCTAGTACCACACAAAAAATAAAGAGGAGAGTAGTAACAGTATGTCATGTAAGAACTATGTGTGATTGTGAAAAAAATCCTAATTATGCATTTCTTTCACTTTTACTTTTCTTTACACCAGAGCTTTGGTATAGGCATGTGGTAAGGTTATTAACCATATTTAATAATGGAGATAGTGCAAACCATTAGAGTACAGTAATATAATGGTGCTTTCTATAACAAAGAGATATGCAAGGAGCTGTGGGGAGGCCAGAGCAAGCAGTGAGTAATTTGGCTGGATCTTGGTAGACGTCAGCAGCTAAGTGTCATTGAAATTAAGGTTTTTAAGGATGAACAGGCCGGGCCTGGTAGTGCATGCTTGTAATCCCAGCATTTGGGAGGCTGAGATAGGAGGATCGCAGTTCTCGGCCAGCCTCATCTTCTTAGTAAGACCCTCCACAACTGGACCCTGTTTCAACATAAAGAACAAAAGTAGGGCAGGGGATGTAGCTCCGGGGTCTAATGCCCCTGGGTTCCATCCCCAGACCCACACACACACAAAAAAAAAGATGAACAGATATTTCAAGAAAGGAAAAAATGAGATAAATTATAAGAGATAAAGTCAAGTCTTGTAAAAAATTCTAAGATATGAGAGCCAGTCTGCATAATTGAAAGTTAAGATACACATGTTAGACTGTTAATGCTTTATTTTGTTTTTACCATGCATTTTTTTTTGCTGAAAAGTTATTTATTAAACTGATGACACATCTAATAATCAATACAGGCCTAGAATCAAGGTGATAGAGTATTGCATTTCAAAGAAGATAGACTACTTTGTTGTTATTCTTGGAGTTCCACGTAAACAAATTTTTGGTGTGGCCTAATGAGAACTGCTTTTAGTTTTTTTTATTTTATTCCTAGAACAAAGTCATAATCATTAAGTTACTACCTGAGGCATTTTTATAAATAGATTTGCATATACATGTTCATTAAATGAATTAGAATACAACAGCAGTAGCTCCAAAACAAGGCAGGGACTGGCAAAGAGTCATTAATTTGTCCAAGTCAAACCATAACTGTGAGAACAGTCAAAACATGGAGTGTGTTAGGCTTCCTTGCTGCCTTCTGGTGAAGGTCACTGCCACATGAAAAACATAAGCCACATGAAAAATATAAAAATGTAAGGATGCCATATTGCTCTATGTATCTCTGTGCCTGGGCTAGTTCTGATTTGGCATATAAAATGGACTGAGACAGTGTTGTGTGCAGACGTGTGGACATGCAGATAGGAAAATGCACAGATAAGCAGGTGTGCTATGTGGAGCTCACACGTACCAGTGGGCTGCCGCTGGGTACTAGAGGTTTAGGCCTCCTACTTTAGACTGCTAGAGCTGAAATAAAGCCATGCCTCATATCTTTCCAATATCTCACTTCTCAAACCTGCCACTTCCCAGCTTTGGTTTGTTATACAACAGTAACCTTCTCCCTGGCCCACTTTTCTCCAGGAACATTGTGTGGCATTCGACAATAGCTCGTTCGCTTTTCTTTAGATTTGAATCCTTATTTTAGTGCATACTGATTGTGATCTTGGGCAATTTACCTAATCTTTAGCCTCAGTTTCTTCTTCAAAATCAACTACTGTAGCCGGGCATGGTGGTGCACACTTGTAATCCCCGCGCTTGGGAGGCAGAGACAGGAGGATCGCGCAGGTTCAAAGCCAGCTGCGCTGGCTTAAGAGACCCTGTTTCCAAATAAAAAAGTATAAAAATGGGTCTGGGAGTGTAGCCCAGAGGTAGAAGGGCTTCCACAAACCCCAGTACCACCAAAAAAAAAAAAAATCAACTACTGTTTATATTATATGCTGGTTCTAGAGTTAGATGAAGCTTGCCAAGTAATTAGCATAATAGCTGCTACATAAAATATTAATAAGAGCTGGGCTTGGTGGCTCACGCTTGTAATCCCCACGCTTGTGAGGCGGAGACAGGAGGATCACCCTGGTTTGGAGCCAGCCTTGCTGGCTTAAGAGACACTGTTTCCAAATTTAAAAAAATATAAAATAGGTCTGGGAGTGTAGCCCGGCGGTAGAAGGGCTTCCAGGAACCCCAGTACCACACACACACAAAAATAATAATAAGAAGAAATAATTACTATTATCATTATTAATATTTGTGGTGAGAGAATAATGCCACCCTCCAAACATGTTCATGTCCTACTTACTGTGAATCAGAACCTGTGAATCTATAACCTTATATGGCAAAAGGAACTTTTCAGATGTGATTAAGGTTACAGACTTTAAAATAGGGCATTTTCCAGGTGGGTCCTATAAAATCACATGGGTCCTCAAATAAAAAGAACCTTTCCTGACTGTAGTCAGAGGGAGAGATAACTATGGAAGAGTGGTCAGAGAGATGCAGCTCCATTGGCTGTGAAGAGATGCAGCTCCATTGGCTGTGAAGGTGGTGCGGGGAACAGAAGCAGGACTGTAGGCAGCCTCTAGAAGCCAGAAAAGGCAAGAAAATAAGTTCACTCCTGGAGCCTCCAGAAAGGAACACAGCCCTGAGCGTGTCTTGCTCTTAGCCTGGTAGACTTATGTCACATTCATGACCTCTGGAACTGTAAGATAAATTATGTTATTTCAATCTACTGAATTTAAAATAATTTGTTAGTTCAGCAATAGAAATCTAATAGTCCACTTACTATCACATAACACTGTTGAATTGTCCAAAATTATATTTAAAAATTATTCTCACTTCCCAATTTTTCTAATTATTGAGGAGAACAAGTAATTCTGGAAAAAGTCTGGTGTATCTAGGGAGAGTTAAGAGTGTTAGTCTGTTAAGGAGAAGGACCTAGTTTATATTTATGCTCAAGTTCTTGACTTTAATGATTGAGTTGCTTGTTTATATCTTGTTTTGCTGTAAAGTTGGGAGGGCTCATTCTTTTAAAAATTTTCCTAGTCTGCTTTTAGTGAGCATAAGCTCAAAATCACATAGAAGTAAACTATATCTGTCCCAAACACAGGATATTAAATAACGATATAGTGCATTTTTAAATCCCTCATTTTTAAAGTGATTCTGAAATGAATAATTTGAAGAAATTGAAGGACAATAATTTTGGTAGTGCTATTAAAAAATTATCCATAAATTTAAATGGTTGGTGGGGGCTCATTGCTGCCATAACTCTTCAGAATATAGATTGGTTGAGAATGACCTTTTAATTCAGGAAGACTAATTCCATGCAAGCAAGGCTAGATATGACCCACAAGTGAGTTGGCTCTCAGTGGGGGGGGGTTATTTGGCTTTTAGGGGATTTTAGTGATTTGACACTTAAATGGTCAACAGATTTCATTTTAAAAATCTGGATTTCCAACCAGATGTTGAATTGTCTTGTTAACTAACAGAACTGCTGCACTTAAACTATTAAACACAGCTGAAATGGTAATAGCCCTCTTAAGGAAGTTCTCTCAGCTTTCCATAGCCCTCATTTCCAATCAATGAGATTCAGCAATTCCAGAAAGAAAGCAATGTTCAAATAAATACCAGAATTCTCATTGCCATCCTGTCTCATTCCACTTACTCTGTGCATGAGTTGGAGGACTTTTAGTTTATAATCCATTATTTGTAGTATTAAGTGATTATAAATGTTATCATCAGCCATGGAAATTTTAATATAAACACAAAATCAAAGGTTTGGCTTCTTTTGAATCACATCCTTACTAAATCTACAAGTCACACTGAAATAATTCCAAAAAGAACCAATAGACACTTTGTTAAATTTTGTATTCATATATACTGATATTTCTTGCAAATAGTAAAGATACAACAAAATATTTTTCCCATTGGAGTATTAGTTGGTCAGCTATACCATAAGAAAAATTATTTACACCAAGGAACACATAAAATGTGTGATAAACTAGCAAATACTATGGAAGTAAAACTACTGAATATGCATGTTTTGTTTTTTAATGGCCAGTGTAATAGTCTAGGCTACCATAACAAAATATCAACAACAGAAATTTATTTTCTCATGTTTCTAGAGGCTAGAAGTCAAGATCAGTGTTTTAGCTGACTCAGTTACTGATGAGGACTCTCTTCCTAATTGCAGACAGCTTCCTTCACCTGTCTGGGTGTACACACACACACACACACACACACACACACACACTAAAAAAAAGGAGAGGAGAGAAATAGAGAGGGGTATTTTCTGGTGTCTTTTCTTATAAGTTAACCAAAAGATTGAAAAGATTGTATCCCCAATCTTTATGACCTCATTTAACATTAATTGGGCTTAGGGATCCAACATATTAATTTGAGGGTAACATTAACATCTAGTCTATAATGGCCAGTCTGTTCTTTGCTAGATGTAAAATAGGTATAGTATACTTCAAAAAGAAATAGCAAGCATGGCTGGTAAGGAGATTATTATAAAATATTATATGTGCACGTCAGACATGGTGGCACATGCTTGTAATCCCCACGCTTGGGAGGCTCAGACAGGAGGATCACAGTTTCAAAGCCAGCCTCAGCTACTTATGAGGCTCTCAGCAACTTAGTGAGACCCTGTTTCCAAATAAAGTATGAAAAAGGTCTGGGAGTATAGCCTGGAGGTAGAAAAGCCCCTGGGTTCCAACCCCAGTACCACAAGAGAGAGAGAGAGAGAGAGAGAGAGAGAGAGAGAGAGAGAGAGAGAGATGCTCATCCAAGGGAATACATCAACTAGACTTAGTTTGCAAGATTTCACTGCAAATTAGTGAAAGGCAATATGTAACTGTTGGAAATTCCTTTGCAAATAGAGTTAGGCCTGGGACTGCGAGCTTTAGTTTGATTATATTAATGGCACTTTTTATTTTATTCACTTTCTCTTTGCACACATTATAACTAGTGATTTTACCTCTCCTTGAGCATAATTCTCTCCACTCTTCTGTATAGAATTTGATGAGTCTGGTGATAAACCACTGATATTGAGTGGAACTAGCCAGGTGCAGCTGCTTACTCACTGCCTTCATGATTATAAGAAATGTTCAGCCTTTCTGAATCTCAGTTTTCTGTTAGCAAACAGAGGAGAATATGATTTGTTTGTGTGTATGTATGTATGTATGTATGTATGTATGTATGTATGTAGTCAAAGCTTTTAGTTGCAAATAATAGTAGAAACTGACTGTCTTAAGCCTACGGAGATTCCCAGAATAGGTGGAGGTTACTCAGCGAATGCACATAAAACTTGAGGAGCCGTCTGTAATGTGCATAGAGACCAAAGCATATCTGAAGGCCAGAGAGGATGGGAAAGGAGGAAGGGAAAATTAGTGTGGGGTTCGCTGATCAGAGTATACATAAAGAGTGCCAAATACATTTCAAAGTATTATAAAATAAGATGATATTATTTTCTTACTGCTACAATCTCAGTTTGAACTTCCATTGTTTTCTACATAGACATTTCAGTTATTCTACTATCCCACTATCTCTGATTTTTGCCTTTTCATTTTTTGCCTTTTTTTGGTGATACTGGGGTTCCTCGAAACCCTTCTACCTCCAGGCTACACTCCCAGCACTCCCAGAACTATCTTATACTTTTTTTTTTTTTTTTTTAATGGAAACAGGGTCTCTTAAGCCAGCGAGGCTGGCTTCAAACCTGTGCGATCCTCCTGTCTCCGCCTCCCAAGTTCGGGATTAAAACTGTGCTTCACCACGCCCACCTCTTTGGTTTTAAATTAATTGTTTACATACTTATCTTCTTGGTTATGTTATGTTATGTTATTTGAAAACAGGGTTTATGCCTTTCTCATGTCCATACAGCAAATATCCTTGTTGAATGGATAAGAAAGCAGAGTTTCAGAGAGGCTGAGTAACTTGCTTAAGTTCTCAGATGATATAAGTGGAGGAACCCTTATTCAATAGAAAGGGAAGAACATGTGGTTACTTCCCTTCTTCCATCATTTTAGTGAAAGCAAGACCGTCTCTGGGGTATATGTGAACCAAACATGTAGCCATAATCTGTGTCTGACACTGAGTCTCACCATCTTCATTTGTGACCAGTATGTTTACTGTCTGCTGGGCACAATGCTAAACCCTTTATTTGAATTTTCTTTTTTTAACTATCTTTCCAATCAGCATTGTTATTCCAAATTTACATGTGGAAGAACTGAAGCTGAGTTTATATAATATCATAAATTTGTAAATTTTCAAAGGTTTTTTTTACTTTTATTTTTTTATTTTTATTTTTTAACAATTTTTTATTGAACATAAATAGTATACATTTAAACTATATTTGGTGCTCTCCCCCGCCCCCGTTTTCCCTTCCCCCCTCCCACCAGTGGTTGTACAGGTTAACCATGTCATATTCATAATTTTACACATATTCAGAGGTAGACCCTCATTAATCAAGATTAGCCTTCCTCCTCTCCTATCTTTCCATTCAAACTTTGCTGATATTTCCCCTCCATTATCTGGAGTCCCACTGGTATCCTCTGTGTTTCCTAGTTTGGGCATATTAGAGGAAACATATGTACCTTCTCCTTCTGTGCTTGGCTGATCTCACTTAACATAATGTTCTCCAAGGCTTTCCATCTTCTTGCAAATGATATAATTTTGTTCTTCTTTATGGCTGAATAGAATTCCATTGTGTGTATTTCCCAAAGATTTGCTATCCATTCATCTGTTGATGGAGATGTGGGTTGGTTCCATATTTTGGCTATTACAAATTGTGCTGCTATGAACATAGGTATGCTATGCCAGATGTGAACCATTGGCAAGTTACTTAGCCCTTAGTGCCTGCATTTCCTCTTCTATAAAACAGCAATGAAAATAATAATTGCCTCAGACTCCCTGGAAGGATTAGGTGCATCAGTATATATATATAAAAATTTACAGAATTGTCTGGCATGATTTTTTTAATAAGTTATAAAATGCCATTTGGAAGATAAATGTTTCATACTATGGATAATATAAATTAAATAAGAGCTTTATCTTTGGAGATTTTGTGATCCATTATGTAAGATAAAAAGTGATTCATTTGTCACTCAACTAAAATTAATAACAGACAAAATGAATTGATTGCCAAAAAGAAATGTAAGCAATGTGCTATGGTCATTTGCTTTTATAAAAGGGCAAGGGAGAAGGTGAAAAGAAGTTAAGGCAGCATGACATACTGAAAGTGCCTCAG
Source organism: Muscardinus avellanarius (assembly GCF_963383645.1). NCBI lineage: Eukaryota > Metazoa > Chordata > Mammalia > Rodentia > Gliridae > Muscardinus > Muscardinus avellanarius. The sequence goes on from NC_137797.1 coordinate 76,767,815, forward strand.
GAATTGGGGATAAAAGGTATGTAAATAGTTTGGGAAACTCAGCCAGATATTCAACCCCCTGAGCCTCTCCTTTAGTAAAATGGAGAAATTATATCTACCTCTAAGGTATTGTAAAGATTAGAGGTATTAGGTGATGGAAGTGTCTACAACTGTGGCAGTAAAGTGGCATATGGTTAACCAGATAACCATGAAATTCTGTTATTGAACTCTAAGAGGGACTATTCAACTGAAGGAGCAAATGGAAATTCAGACTAAAAAGGCATTTCTCTCTCAAATGTTAACAGTTTTCCCTTAACCACCACCCATTTGCTAAAGCTGTGGGCAGTAAGGTCCCTTTTATTCCTCATACCCAGTCAATCTAGGTGCCCTTCATTTTAATAGAGCTCAAATCTGGATCTCTACCTCTGTCTTCTTCTTGTTACACAAGACTGAGTTACCGTATACATAAAGTCACTACTGTATTGGTTTCCATATTTGCTATGTCTCTCTCCCATCTGTTCTGTGCACAGCAGCTAGAACAATAATTTCAAAGCAGACATGGATCCACATTCCACCCTTGATCATTAGTGGCTCCCTTTACAAACTTGTTAGATGTTCTCTCTCTGCTGCTCTTACCTCATCTCATTTCACTCTGTTTTACTTCTCATAGTCTCACAAGCTGCTTATTTTCTGAAAGAAATCCCAAACCTCTTTCTTTCTCAGGAGTTTCCCACATTCTGTTCCTTTTATTTTTTGCACATTTGGCTCTTTCCCAGCTTTACATTTTAACTTAAATGTCATCTTCCTTATAAACTCTATCTAAATAGCCTCTTCTTTATCCACTGTACTTCTCAATCATGTCACCTACCATATGTGCTTCAAAAGCTAATGCACACAAACCCTTTTCTATGTGTGTGTATTTTACTTATCACTATTTCCCCAGCTCCTATATTCTCCACAAGAACAGGGGATAATCTCTTTTTTACCAAAATGGTTCTTGAAAGGTGTTTGATGAAGGAGTATCAGTAAGTAATTAGGTCTATTAGTTTTTTCAATAAATATCAGCTACCCAGAACATGCAAGCACATCGCTTTAGTTTTAAAGAATAAAAATGGCTGGCTATGGGGGTGCATGCCCTTAATCCCAGCGCTTGGGAGAGTGAGACAGGAAGGTCACAGGTTCAAGGCCAGCAACTTATTAAGAACCTGTTTAAAAATATATATAACTAGAGTATATAGCTTAGAGGTAGAAAGTTCTTGGACTCTGTCTCAATAATACACACATACATACATACAAAATAATTAATTAATTAATTAATTAAATGTATTAGGGAGTATGTAATGTGTGTACAAACTTTATTTTGTTATAGAATTAGCACATTAGTTTATTAATTCCTTTGAAAGCTTGACAAATAGTTCTTCAGCAAAAAGCTGGGACTGCATTAAATACAGATTTTTTCCTCCTTTGTCATATCCAAATATAATACTTGTATTAATCTATTTGAGAAATTTAGGGTACACCTTCTTAATACTAGCAGTTGGTTGCCATGACTCTTCTTCATTTCTTAGTTACATTGCCTAGAATCTGTCTCTGATATACAAAATTAAACTCAACTACATGCCACGGAATGAGCTCTGTCAGTCCTGCCAGCTCCTTACTCATGTTTCTTACTCTGTATAAAACTAAGCCAATTTTATCTGTGTTTTTTTCTTTTACTGCAATGTAATGACCCAAATGTGTTATTCCAGGTTTTTCTCAGCAGAGGAATCGAATGAGGTTGCTAATCTTGCACGGGCTTCTTTGTTCATAATCTACTTGCTGAATCTTCTTAACAGTAGCAAACACAAGTTTGAGGACTTTCAATCCAAACACCCTTACAGTACGATTTCTTTCTAGTTTTTCTTTTTCAAATCAAAGAACTCCCTGACTAAATTTTATCTGGTAAATTAATTTATATCACTACAAATAGAAACTCTTGCCTATATTTTTAATCCCTCTTAAAGTCTTCTCTTTTTCGCGGGTCTGGGGATAGAACCCGGGGCATTTGACCTCCGAGCTACACCCCCGCCCTAATTTTTATTCTTTTATTTTGAAACAGGGTCTCACTGAGTTGCAGAGGGCCTCACTTAATAGCTGAGGCTGTCCGCAAACCCCAATCCTCCTGTCTCAGCCTCCTGAATGCTTGGATTGCAAGTGTGTGCCACCATGCCTGGCTCTTAAGGTCTTCGAAGTGTTTTAAAAGTATAGGCAAGCTTTGCCAGGTGTGGTGGCGCACGCTTGTAATCCCTGTGCTTGGGAGGCAGAGACAGGAGGATCGCGCAGGTTCAAAGCCAGCCTCACCGGCTTAAGAGATCCTGTTTTCAAATAAAATATAAAAAATATGTCTGGGAGTATAGCCCAGAGGTAGAAGGGTTCTATCCCCAGTACCACCCCCCCCAAAAAAAAAAAAGTATAGGCAAGCTTCTATGTATATAACAACATAATTCTAATAGAATGAATTGGACTATTTATCAATAGAAACTACTGAAATTAAGGAGAAAACATACATATCTTTAAGAGCCTAATACTAGTTAATTTAATTATACTACATTTACAGGGCACCTATATTTGTTCTTTGTATTGTTACTTTTTTATACATATTTCATATATATATATATATATATATATATATAACAGATTCATCCAGTAAAATAAATACAGAAAAACCCAAAGAAGGAAATAAAATGCCCTACTAAAGCTGAGTGTGGTGGCATACGCTTGTAATACCAGTACTTGGGAGGCTGAGCAGGAGGATTCAGGTTTGTGGCCCTCCAAAACTTAGTGAGACCCTGTTTCAAAATAAAGAATAAAAAATCAGGCTGGGTAAAGCTCAGAGGCAGAATGCCCCTGGGTTCACTCCTAGCATGACAAAAAAATAAATAAATATATATATCCCTGTTAACTGATATCCTTGAGATACCATTATTGATCTATGCCTGTGTAACTTTTTGGATTAAATTGGAGTCACTGTTTTTATTCCTACTGACGTAATTCAGTATGAGTACTATATTGCTAATATCTTATAGTATGACATAGCATGACATTGAAGAATTATGTAATAGAAATAAACTGACATTTATTTACTAGTCAGATATGATTAGAATGCTAAGCTCTTTCCAAATTTTTTCACAATATGTGATGTAGGAACTTTTGTAATCCTCTGATAATTTCCTTAGTACATCTTTCTAAGGAGAATTACTAGCCCCAAATTTTACATACTTTAATACTTTAGATACATATTATCAGATTTTCCTCTGATAAAAAAAAGTTTGTACTAACTTTATTCTCATCAGAAATGTCTGAGAAGGTTCATTCCCTGAACTCTTATGTACCATGGAACTGTTTTCTTTTTTATGTCAAGACTTTAGGTTAGATGGATCAATCTATCAATCAATCAGTCAATATCACTATGAACTACATCATGATGGGAGATTATACTGTACCAACAGAAGTATAAAAATGAAAAACAGAATAAAAATAGTGAAACTCATGGCAACAAAGATTATCACTATGTAGTTCATAGTGATATTGGCTTATAGGCACATAGCCTAAAAGTCTTGAGCTTTCAATGTCTTCTTCCTAGGTTGTAGTAAGAATATTTATCATGTGATTTACCCTCTTAAAGTTTCAAAGTGTACAATACAATATGTATTACCATCTGTAGACACCATGTTGAACAGTACATCTTTAGAACTTACTGTTTCATAACTGAAATTTTATACTATTGAACAGCAACTCCTCATTTCTCCCTTCTCTCAGCCCTTGAAACCCACTATTCTAATCTTTGTTGCCATGAGTTTCACTATTTTTATTTTGTTTTTCATTTTTATACTTCTGTTGGTACAGTATAGTCTCCCATCATAATGTAGTTCATAGTGATATTGACTTACAGGCACATCGCAGGTAGTAGACTTTCTCTTGGATCTCTCTCCACACATCCCCTTCCCCGTACAGGATATTGAGAATACTATTGCTATTCTCATACATGTATATAATGTCAATGGAAGTATTTCCTTCATTAATTCTCCCTCCTCCCTCTTCCCTTCTTCAAGACCATATTCCTCACTCTACTGGAGTTTCTCCTCCAGTATCTGAAGTCATTTTGTATCCTTACTACTCCTTAGCTTCCCCATATGAGGGAAAACATATGATCATTCACTTTCTGTGATTGGCTAAGCTCATTTAACATAATATTCGCCAAGTCTATCCATTTTTCTGCAGATGACATACTTTTGTTCTTCTTTATTGCTGAGTAGAATTCTATCTTTTGTATATCCAATACTTTTGTAATCAATCCATCGGTTAATGGACACATAGGTTTATCCCATGATTTAGCTATTGTGAATTGTGTTGTTATAAGCATGGATATGTAGTATCACTATTATACTTTGATTTCAGTACCTTTGGAAAGATACCAGAAGTAGTATAGCTGGATTATATGGTGGATCATTCCCAGTTTCTGAGGAATCTTTATACTGATCTCCATAGAGACTATACAACCCCACTAACAATCCCACTAAGAGTGTAGAAGAGTTTCTATTTGCAGACATCCTTGCTACTCTTTATTGTTTGACTTTTTGATGATTGCCATCCTAATTATGGTTAGGTGGATCTCAGTGCAGTTTTGAATTGCATCTTCCTGATTGCTAATGATGTTGAACATTTATTCATGTATTGTTCACTTATATTTCTTCTTTGGTGAAGTGTCTGTGTAGGTGAAGTGCTCATTTCTTGATTGGGTTACTTTTTTTTAGTATTAAGTCTTTTTAAGTACTTTGTCTATTCTAGATATTAGTCCTCTGACAAAAATTTTCTATTCTGTAGGCTTTCTCTTTAACCTTTGATGGATGGTTTTCTTTGATAAGCAGAAACTCTTTAGTTTAATATCATCCCATTTGTTAATTCTTGTTTGAAATTTTTGGGCTTTGGGACTTTTATTGAGAAAATTTCTATCTGTGCCTATATGTTGAACTGTTCCCTATGTTCTCTTCTAGTAATTTCAAAGTCTCTCATCTAATATCTAGGTCTTTGATTCATTTTGACTTCCTCTTATGCACGGTGATGTGTGTGTGTGTGTGTGTGTGTGTGTGTGTGTATACACACACACACACATATATATATATATACACAGATATGTGTATGTATGTATATGTATATATATTATATATATAATTTAATTGAGTCTGTGAACACTGTTTTATCACATGTGCATTGGCATTTTATTTTCCCTTTGTGAACTGCTCATTCATGTTCTTTGAGATTTTGTTCTATTTTGCCTGTTGATATTTTTCTTACTGATTTCTAATGAATTGCATGTGTTTTCAAGGATTTATTAAGCTGGATATAACAGTGATCAGGTTAAGAATACTATAAAGTTGAGCATGGTGGAGCACACTTGTAATCCCAGCATTTGAAAAGCTAAGATAGGAGGATTATGGGTTGTGGACAGCCTCAGCTACTTAGTGATGCCCTTCACAACTCAGTGAGACCCTGTTTCAAAATAAAGAATAAACATTAGGTCAGGGAGTATAGTTCAGAGGTATAATGCCTCTGGGTTCTATCTCCAGTACCGCAAAAAAAAAAAAAAAATCCTCATCTACATGACAGACTAGTGTTCCATTTTCCCTTCTCGCATGCAGCCTTGGAGATTCAGAAAGTGTGTTGTGGGAAAGTGCAATAGTGACCTCACTTATAATCCTTCTCTCTCTTCATAAAACCCTGTGAAATAGGCAAGAAAGGCAATGTTGTCTCTATTTCACACAGAAGAATATAAAAACTCCAGAAAGTAAGACATTGGCACATAATTCTAAATACCAGGGCCCAGGCTAGGTATCTTTCAGCTCTAACACCTAACTCATGATTTATTTCCTTTCCTCTTCTTTATCTTATTTCTGTCTTTACCAGTTTTTAATTTATTTTTTATTTTTATGTGGAACATATTGAAAATGGCATACATTCAGACTATACTTGGTACACTACCCCCCCACTTCCCCTTCCCCCTTCCCAACAATGAGTGTCCAGGTTAACCATGCTATATTTATATTTTTACACAAATTCAGATGTGGCTTCTTCATTAATTAACCTCAGCCTTCTTCCTCTCCTATCCTTCCATTCTAGCTTTGGTGAGGTTTCTCATCCTTGTCTGGAGTCCCTCTGGTATCCCTAATACTCCCTAGTTTGAGCATATTAGAGAAAACATAAGTCTCTTCTCTTTCTGTGCTTAGCTGATCTTACTGAACATAATTTTCTCCAGATCTTTCCGTCGTCTTGTGAATGACATGATTTTATCTTCTTTATTGCTGAGTAGAATTCCATTGTGTGTATTTCCCATAATTTTGCAATCCATTTATCTCTTAATGGAGACCTAGGTCAGTTCCATATTGTGGCTATTACGAATTCTGCTGCTATGAACATGGGTATGCATATGTTACTATAGTTCTTTGATCTCAACCCTTTTAGACAAATACCCAGGAGATGTATAGCTTGATCATATAGTGGATCTATTCCCAGTTTTCTAAGGAATCTCCACACTGATCTCCATAGTGGCTGAATTATTTTGCAATCCCACCAACAGTGTAAAAGTGTTCCTCTTTCCCCGCATCCTCACCAGCATTTGTTGCTATTTGATTTCTTTATGCCTGTCACTCTGATTGGGGTTAGATGGAATCTCAGCATAGTTTTGATTTGCATCTCCCTGATGGCCAGTGATGTAGAACAACTTTTCATGTAACTATTGGCCCTTTGTATCTCTTCTTTTGTGAAGTGTCTGTTCAGTTCAATTGCCCATCTTGATTGTGTTATTTATTTTGCTTGTGTACAGTTTTCTGAGCTCTGTATATTCTCATCATCAAAGTGGCCATTCTGCCAAGAATGATCCATAGATTCAATGCAATTCCTATTAAAATACCAGTGAAATTCTTCATAGACCTAGAAAAAACAGTCATGAATTTTATATGGAGAAAGAAAAGACCCAGAATAGTCAAATCAATCCTCAGCAATAAAAACCAGGCAGAAGGCATCACAATTCCGGACTTAAAATTATACTATAGAGCAATAGTAGTAAAAACTGCATGGTATTGGCACAACAACATGCAGACTGACCAGTGGAATAGAATAGAAGATACAGAAACAAATCTACACACCTATAGTTAATTGATCTTTGACAAAAGGGCCAAACTTGTACACTGGAAAAAAGACAGCCTCTCCAACAAATGGTGCTGGGAGAACTGGCTATCCATTTGTAGAAAGATGGAACTAAATCCTTACCTCTCAGCATGCACAGGAGTCAATTCAAGATGGATCAAAGACTTAGAAATTAGACCAGAGACTGTGAAGTTAGTAGAGGAGGGCATAGGCTCAACACTCCAACATATAGGCACAGGCAGTAACTTTCTCAACAAGACCTCCAAAGTGCAGAGAATTAAAAAAATAATTAACAAATGGGATGGCATCAAACTAAAAATTTTCTTCTCATCAAAGGAAAGCATCAATAACCTAAAGAGAAAGCCTACAGAATGGGAGAAGATCTTTCCCAGCTACCATTCAAATAGAGGGCTAATATCTTTACCACTTTTTAAGAAGTGTATCAGCATGAATAGGCTGCTAATATGAATCAGGATGGTTTGGGAAAGATTGGCTTTATGTCAGACACTGGGCAGTACTGAATGCCTTGCAAATGATGAATCATCACATCCCTTTCATTATTAATTAAATACATTGAGTTGTATAGTTAATTTTATTATTTACTACAAAAAATATAGTATTTTGACAAATGATCTAAGGGAAAAAGACCTATTATTTAGCAAAGGAATAAGGTCCCCTCTGCATTGCTCCTTGCTCTTGCTTTGGGTGTGTATGATGTACTTATACATTTCTCCTTAACAGGATGCCACTGATTTATTTTTTATATAAGATATTATTAAAGCCACAGTGTTACAGATGTATGCTATTTACAAAAAAACTAGTAATGACTTTATAATTATCCATATGCTCCTTCTAATATCTGGTTCCAAGAGAATGTACCTGTGAGAATTCAGGATAGGATCTGGTATCTGTGGAAGTTTTTTTCCTTTCAGGTATTAAGCAGTTCTCTTCACCCTACTACTCTTAACTGGTTCACTTCTTCTAAAGTTTTAACATCCTAATTTCTATGTTGTCACCCCAACTATGTTGGATTCCAATACATTAAATGGCCAAAAGAACTATTTGGAAAATATAATGTTTCTCAATAAGAAAGCCATCTGCCTTATTGTATGTTATTATAGATTTGCTGCTTTATAATATGTTGTACCAAATGTGCCCACCATTTTCTTTGGATATTTCTATGTGAATATTATTTTAAGTGTATATATAAAAAAACAAAATATGATTTGGATGAATATTCAGTCTAATAGTGCTTGTTGCTATGCAACCACATTCTAAAATAGTAACAGAAGCAGTGTGATGTCAACCTAAGATATCTAAACAATATGGAGCATGGAAACTGATCACATGTGCTCAGATTTAATAATTTTTGAGTTGTTAGCATGCTTGTTTATCAAAGCTAGCGAAAAAAATTTAAGTACTTAATCTAAAGGTTTTGGAGATTCCAAGAGAGACAAAAATACTTTTTTGTGTAGACATACAGATCAGGTTTCAAATGGCAGCTTTATTATTTAATGGCCAAGTGACAATGGCAGAATGTTTATCCTTTCAGCTTTAGTTCCTCATCACTATTACAGTCGGGATATTAGCATCTATCTTGTGGGGTTGTTGTGAAGACTGAATGAAAGACTCAGTGGGGTTTTCCATAATTCCTAGTACATGGTACGTGTATACAAACTCAGACTGTTATGATCATGATAACAATGATAGTTTTAAAGATGTTGAAACCCACTTATAAACCCTCCAAGGCAATGATCTATGGATGGAGCATGAGTCATGACAGGATATGCCATCAATAAGCACTTAATCAGGGTTCTCTGGTGAAGCTGGGAGTCAGCTTCACATGCAGGAGAGCTGCTGATCCTCTGAAAATTATTTCATAGCTCTGCCAATGATTTTCTCAATTTTTATCTTCCTCTTCTTACAAGATTAACCTTTTTCTCCTTAATGTTTGTATGTATTTCCCATAATCAGTTTTTCCCCACTGGAAATTATATTTGTGCATTTTCTGATATTAACCAGGTAGTACTACAGACCCAATCATCACAGAAAATGCTAACATGTTGAAGATTTACTCTAACCTATATACATCTTTAAATCCTCAGAAGATCATTTAGCCTTCAGTGGTATGTATGATATGAAGATGTTTTTTAGTGGACTCTGACAGCATTACAGGAGATTCAAGTGAGTGCTTATGAAGCATTAGGAAGTGAGAGCAGTTTGCATATGGTCAAGACAGACACATTTAAAATTCACCTGTTGCATTAAGAAAGTCTACATGAAGAGGGAGTGGTTTCAGGAGTTATTAAGTGAACAGCTTGGGAATTTAGGATGTGTATGGGAAATGATGTTTCTATAAATTCGTAGAGTAAGAAAATTCTCTAGAGGAAAAATATAAGACCCACTGTGAAGTAGAAAGGGATTAAGTAAGTCTAGAGTTTAGGGAACTTGTCAAAGGGCTTTGAGATGAGTAATATTCTTTGAAAGTTATAGTCCAGAGAATAACCTAAAGATTGCCAGTGAAAGAAGTTAGAGCAGCAGACAGAGAGATGCATTATCCTAGTAGTTTTGAAAATCATCTAGACAAGACTAGTATCCTAGACAGAGGAGATAAGTATTATGAGAATGTACTTCATGCCTATTCATACTTTTTTCTCTTGAAAATTAATTTCAACTTTATGCCTCCTACTCTCTGAGATTTTAAGACTTGTTTGGGATTGATTTTGTCTCAACCACAGTTGATACATTGTGTTCCTCTGCCTCACTTTGCTTCAAACACTTCTCTTCTTCACTTTTCCACACACACAGCTCTTTCCTACTCAGGAAAGAAAAAAAGAAAAAAGTCTGCACGTCTTAATGTCTCTGCCTACAACAGCTTTTCTCTCCTGTGTTTGTTTGTTGTTTTACTAGATTAATCACAACTCATCCTTTAAATCACAAGGTTATCTAGGACCATCCAATTTAATGTTGGTATCTCTGTTGTTTTCTCACAATATCCTTAACTATTTCTTTCATAATAGTTACTATGAATTATATATGTACATACATACATATATAATTATCTAACTTGTTTTTATTATTTGTAAACTTTGAGAGGGCATAAAATATTCCCGTGTTTCCCTCATTTTATAGTCAGTGTCTGCCATATTGTCTAGGAAACAGTAGGTGTTCAACAGATAGTTGTTGAAAAAATAGAAATGTTAAATATTGAGTGTGCCAGAACTAGATGAATAGCACACATCAGTAATCCTAATACTTGCGAGGCTGAGACATGAGGATGGTAGGTTCAAGACCCGTGCATGGTAACTCAGTAAGATCCTGCTTCAAAGTAAAAAGGGCTATGGATTTGGCTCAGAGGTATAACTCCCCTAGGCTTAATCCTCAGTGTGTATCTGTCTGTCTGTCTGTCTGTCTCTCTCTCTCCCCCTCCCTCCTTCTCTCTCTCTCCCCTCTCTCTCTCTGTCACACACACACACACACACACACACACACAACACAAATGCCAAGTGAAATAAATACTTCCTTCATCTAACAATAATGCCTTTTCTTCTATAAAGTGCTTAATAATTTTCAGAGTATTTCACATATATTTTTATTTTTAGAATAATTCTTATTATTTGGGATAAAACATTTTGTTTCCCAACTTCCATGTATTCAGAAAAATATTAAATCTTAAAATTAGTTGGAATTATGACTATTTCCAAAGATCTACAACTTCAAATACTATGATAATATTATGTAAATAAAACTGATGAGAATCTTAAAAATTAATAAAGTAATACAAGTTCTTAACAATCCTCTTATGACCAGTGTTCTCGTTTTGGAAATACCAAGCCTCAGAGTGATTTCTCACACATTTTTTAAAAATTTAAAGTAGTTCAGCATGTTATATAATGGAATCAGATCAGTGTCAGTTATATATAAGAAATGTGGTCAATTAAAAGTTTAAAAACAGAACTTTTCAGCTGTCAGCCTTTTATTATGGCAGAATATATCCTTCCTTGGTGTAGACAATTTTACATGAATGGTTATGAATTTAGCAAGAGAGGTAGCCAATTTCCTCACACAGTACAAGTTCCTTTCACCAAACATGACCTGACCTACCCAACACATAAACTGATATTTTCCAAAAAGTGTATTACATAAAAAGTCAGTTATACTGTATAGAAAAAATTGATTTGGTCCAGTTTAAATAATCCACTATCAAATTAGAATATGATTAATAAAATTGTGAAATATCAGGAGAAATCTACTATTTTCAGATTGCTTTGCAAGTGTCTTTCTTATTCCCTTTAAAAATCTGGAACTCCTATAGAATGCATAACTGGTGATTTATAGGAGCATGACTTTTAATTCAAAGAAAGACACTTGGACTTCTATTAATGACCAACAAGCTAATGTACATTTGTTTATTTAATTAGATTAATTAAGATACATCTATTACTTTTTATGATCTCTTCCTCTCTCATAACTCTCTGAATAATAATAAAGTGTTTCTATGGATCTAACTTTTAAATATATTAAAGAGCATGATATACTCCTGGCATCTCCACTACTTATTTGCCATATATCTACCTCTTGTAAACTGGCTTCTTTCTCTCCTCTTCTAAATTTATTCACAAAGAAATCACCATTGACCTCCTGAATACCTTCTCTGGATCTTTTCTCTAATGTCCCTCAGGCAGGTTATACTGTTGCTCTTACTCACACTCCTCTCTATTGGCCTCTGTTAACCTGTTCTGGCTTTTCTTTCACCTAGGTGTGTGCGCGTGCGTGTGCGTGTGTGTGTTTCTCTGACTTTTTATCAGCCATATTTCTTTCTATTTTCTTTTCCTATTTTCTGTTCTTCCTATTTTAATTTTTTTCTGGGCACAGTTTTCACTGGTAGTTCTATCTAGTAGTATAGTTCAGAAGACTGATGCTCTCTTTGGCATAATCACAGCATTCTCCTTTGGTACAAAACCTGTAGAAACAATTGAGTTTTCATTAAAGTAAAAGGGATTAATGAGATGATTCTAAGGAGACTGGGATCCTGGTGATTTTTGTTAGTATACTCCTTCCATAGATAATTAAGGAAGAATTTTCCAAATTATCCTTTCTTAGGTATTCTTCTTTCAAGCTTCAGTATACAGTCTCTCTCTTCGTCTTTTAGATATGTTAGTGCAATTAACTTAATATTGGTACATTTCTTTATCACTTTGTTCTTTTGGCTTTTGTGGGAAGAAATTGTGACAAAAAGTATGTCAGTCTAAATACTTATGTTACTTTATGTAATCTTCAAGACAGTGCCATAAATTTGATATTAGTATTCCCATAGCATGAGTGAGGAGCATGAAGCATTAGAATTTTCAATAGCTTGCTTAAAAATCACAGTTAATATTGATACCCAGCTCTGTTGGTCTTAAAAGGCCATATTTTTTCACTGATTACATTTAAATCTATACATTTCTATCTAATCTTTGTGTGTGTGTGTGTGTGTGGTACTAGGTATGGAACGCCTCCAGCTCTAATTCTTTATTTTGAAACAGGGTCTCACTGAGTAGCTGAGGCTAGTTGTGAACCCAGATCCTCCTGTCTCAGCCTTTCAAATGCTGGGATTACAGGTGCATGCCACCACACCCAGCTTTTCTATCTAATCTTTACATAAACTATGACCCACGAATTTAGTATCTAGTATTATTTATGTTAGTTCTAAATATTTTATCATTTATATTCTGTTTCAAATAAAGATCAATTAGTTAAATTAGATCTTCTAAACTTATTTTAATGACTAAGCATTCAGACTTTGAACTCAACAGATCTGACTTAGTCCTCTACTTAAAATTCAAGAAAGGTTTTATTTACTCTCTTTATGCCGTATTTGCCTCATCTAGAAAATGGGAATAATAATACCTATGTCACAAGTTTGTTGTAAAAATTAGATCAAAGAACAAAGTAAATCATATTTTATAATACTTTGTACATTGCAAGTATTCAGCAAATAGTAGCCAGCTAAGTAATGAAGAATTTTGCTGTTCATATTAATCCTATTTGATTATACAAGTACAAATTAAGTATTTCCAAAGTAGTAGAATGTTAAATATGCAAAATATGCATGTATGTGTTACTTCTGTGTGGACAGTGAAATACATCAACATGATTAGAATGCTGTTCAAAGCTGGGCATGGTGGCACACACTTGGAATCCCAGCATCTGGGAGGTGTGACAGCCTCAGCTACTTAGTGAAGGCCTTTGCAACTCGGTGAGACCCTGTTTCAAAATAAAGAATAAAAAATAGGGCTGGGGTATAGCTCAGAAGTAGAATGGCCCTGGGTTCCATCCCTAGTACTGCAAAAAGCAAGCAAGCAAGCAAGAGAGAAAGAAAGAAAAAGAAATGCTATTAGAAACATAGGACAAAGTAATAGTACTTCTCAGTTTATTACTGTTTGTAACTAATAGTTCTCTTTTTGCCAGGAGTGGTGGCACACACCTATAATCCTAGGATTTGGCAAGCTGAGACAGGAGGATCCCACATCTGAGGTGAACCTCAGCAACTTAGAAAGATCTTGTTCCAAAATAAGAAACAAAAGAGGGCTGGGGATGTAGATTGGAAGTAGAGTGTCCCTGGATTCAGTCCCGAGTACCACACACACACACACACACACACACACACGCACACACAAAATAGGTCTGTTCCTTCAGAAGGCACCCTTTCTTAGTTCAATCAGTGCTATTTATGGGAACCTTTTCAGAAAAGACAGATTACAAAGTTTCTAGAGCAAAATGATATTTTGAAACTTTTCTTGTACAGTTCTAGGTCAGGAAGCAACTGTAGTATAGGTGGCAATTATGACAGTGTCTACAAATACATATCGCAGCATAGTCAGCTTCTGGATTTGTTATATCTGGGGAAAGTTATTAGGTAATAAATATTTTTATTCTGAATTCACTTTGAGTCAATTACCGTGATACTCATAGGAATTAATGAGAAAAATAATCTTTTTAACACAGAAATAGCAGAGAGCAAGTGATCAACACATTATTTCATTGTATGTGCTGAAATAATCTCTGAAATGTGGAGTCCATTCATGAACAAATGAATGTAAAGATGGCACCTGTACATTTCTGAGCACGCTTGCTTCTGACATTATATGATGCCCTTGCTGTGGATTCATTACTCTAAAGGCAGCACAACTCTGCATCCTGCTCATATCATAACATTTCTTTAACTGGCTCTTCATATTTTAATCTTCTAAAATTAGTCTGCTTTTAGATAATTCTATTGACCAAATAATCCTATCAAGAGGGAAAACATTTCTCAATAAACTTTAAAATTTCAGTTCTCCTGAGAGGATTTCCAAATGACATTTTGAAAGTAACATTAAACTCTGCTAACCTGACTTTTCCTTTTATAGTGGACTCTGTTAAAATGCTGGAACTGAAATTACACCCTTTCTTTGAAAGTGACTACTTAGGCCATTTATATTGAAATAGTTCTCACTCATAGTTAAAATTAATATGGTAGAATGAAATTATATTATTGGATTCTTTTATACCCAAATTGAGATATACCTTATATAATATTGTGTCCTTTGAAATGAAATTGCCTTTAATAAAAGTCTGATATTATAGATTTATTCTACACTGAACAGAGAAGCTATTATTCTTATGCCTCCATAGCATATTTGCTCGTCTCCAGACCCGTATAATTTCAATTTAGAGTTATAAACTATAGAAAAGGATGCAATTGGGGGAAAAGCCTTTAATCTGAAAGATGCATTTGTCTGATTATATATATATATATATATATATATATATATATAATGTGTGTGTGTATGTATATTTGTCTAATATATCTATATCTATATATTGAGGGCCTGCTCTAGGCTGGGCACAGGGCTAGCCATACATTCCAGACTATCATTGACTCTATCATCTAGGAGGCAGAGGATAGGCAGGTAGGAGATTATTAAACAAACAGGTAGATAATACTGTCCAGTACTAAATAGGTGCTTTGAAGAAAAGCTGTAGAGATCAGCATGAAGACCTACTTAAGTTATGTGTTCAGAGAAGGCCTCCCGGGAGTCTTGAGGGATGAAGAACCTGGGAAGAAACATTACAGAATGAAGAAATGAGCATATCCAAAGACCCCAAAGGAAAATGCTGACAAATTGCAAAGGGCAGTTCACAAGGCTGGTAAAGTGATGTGGAACCAAGTGGGGTTGAATATTGAATGAAGAGTTTTAATCACCTCTATCAGAGCTTCCATGAGACCATGTTTTAATTTGGCTTGTGTTCTGTAGCGGGGTGTTTTACCACCCTCTGCCATGGGGGTCAGCATGCTGCAATTGTTTGGCAACTACCGGCTAACTACCAAATTCAAAACATCTGGAGAGCCTTTACTGTTTAGCATTGCTACAGTACTCATTGTTATATTAATTGTCATCACATGTTATATTTTAAAATGTAAAATTGTGTCCTTTTAGTTATTTTATTAACATAGAAGAAATATATGGAGATTTGCCTTTATCTTTACTATTTGATATTCACGTAGCAATTCCATCTTCATATCTGGATTACACAGATTTGCTCTGATTTCATTACTGAGAATAGTAAATTAAGTTAAATTAAAAAGTTAAGACGATTCTATTCTGTTGTATTAGTGTGATATGAGAATCTCTGTGTCAAGGTGTTAGGATTAGGATCTGAAATGTCCCCCAAAGGCCCCCAGAACCTCATATGATGAGGTTCTGGTCCCCATGTAGCAGTGTTCAGGGGGAGGCTTTAGGGAAGTGATTGGATCATGAGGACTCTGACCTCAGTAGGGGATCATCAGTCCATTGACAGCTGAGTAGACTGCTAAGAAGTACTGGGTCATTTGGCATTATCAGCAAAAATGAATAAATAAATGAGAAAGCAGGTCAAAAGTAAAGGATGGGTTTCATGAACTGTCCTGAACAAGAAGGACTCATGTAGGGGACCTAGTGAGGGGTGGGGCCTTGGGGACTCGCCCTTGCCTCTGGCCCCTTTCCCTCTCTCACTTTGCTTCCTGTGTTCCAGGAGGGAAGCAGCTTTCTCTGTGCCCTTCCATCCTGATGTTCTAGCTGACTTCAGTCATGGAGGTAGTCAGCCATGAACTCAAACCTGTGATGCTATGGGCCCAAATAAGTCTGTTTTCTCTCTAAACAGGTATTTTAGTCAGTGATGAAAGCCTAACACACAAGTCACAGTGTAGCTGAATTCCACATCAGCCCTCTTTACTCATCTTTTCATTTTATCATCATGCATGATCAGCACAGTTCATGAGAGTCATGTCCTTTACTTTTGACCCAATCTCCCATTTATTCACCCGTGTTTGCTGATGATGCCAAACTATGTTAGAACATATGAACTCAATATGGACATGATTAGTTCCAGTTAATTATAATCAGCCTTCTGGTATCATGTCCAAGAATATATTATATCATTAAGGCAAGAGCCACTTATTTGCAAAATCAAAATCAACTGGTTATCAATATGCTTCTGTTCATATATTGGTGTTATGCACAGGGGGAAAAAGTGTATTTCTTGAATGTACTTACAAAAGAGCTTGATCTGCTTTCTCAAAAGTGGGCTGCTTTTTAGTTTTTTTTTTTTTTAATGCTATTTAGTCTGCTAATCCCAGGCATTGAATGGGAATTTGGTAATTGTACTTTTTTTTTAAAAAAGGATATGGAAACAAGTTAAAACTGCAGGCAAATATGTCTCTGTGCATTTTATTTTTTATTCTGACAGCCTAGCTATAAGTTTTGAAGTATTTTGGCTGGTAGCCAAACTCAGAGCAGACAGCTATTACAATTGTTTGTGTCTGTGTGTATTTTCTGGTGTCTTTATAGTTGACATAAAATTGGTAACAATAATTTCATAATTTTATTAACAAATAAAATTGGTGAAAGACCTCTGTAGATCCAAGATTTTTGTGGATTTCTATTTCATTCTCCTGATTTATTTATTTATTTCTGGAGCATCTACTTTTTCTGAGGGGCATTGTGTACACCTTTATAACTAGTGAGAACAGATTCTTGATTTAAAGCAAAATTTTGTTAGAAACACTTTCATTTCAATTCACAAAATTATATTAAAGCTGAATACATAAGTAATTATTGGATTACACTTAGTAATAAATGTCCACTTAGATTTGGGCTCTAATTTTTAAATGTTTATTTAGCAGAATACTGCCTAAAATATTTAGGCAGAGATTTTGATTGGATTGACAAGAAAAGCAGTTCTGAATTTCATAAAGCATTCCCCAGGGAGAGTGTATTGTCACCAGCAGTAATTACAGCAGGTAATTGTGTCATTTACCCTATTACAGACCACTGAATGTGATGAGCATGGGATATACCAGCTGTCACACCCTGTTAGCTTTCACATTCTGGGATTTACAAAATACACTAGGGCTTATTCTTGGTGAAGGAGAGGAAAACAAAAATAAACCAAGATTTAAAATGATTACAGGTTTTATACAGAGACTTTTCTAGAAAACAATAAGTATATATTTCTGAGAGATTAAAATTCAGTTTGGGTATCCCTTTGCTTCACACTTGTTTATTTATACTCAAAAGCTGTTGGCTAACAGTAAAGAAAACTAAGATTCACTTCTGCCACTTATTAACTGTGACCTTGGTAATCCACTTAATCAGTGTAAGCCTCAGTTTTTTCATATGGTTGGTAATAAATATGGTAGAGGGTGCAAACTGTAAGGCACGGTTTCTTTATAAAAATTCTACTTTTTTTTTTTTACTGTGAATAAGTTCTATTAGGTATTGTGGAAATAGCAGAGAACAGTTTAGGGTCTCTACCATCATGGAACTTTATTCTAGTGAGAAAGACAGACCATAAATATATAATCAAATAAGTCTGTGTATTATAACACTAGATGTGAACAATTGCTGTGAGGAATGAGATACAGGTAAGAAAGGGTGTGAGCAGGGATTCAAAATGGTGACTGAGGGACACAGCACTTCTCAGTAGCTGAAACAAAGTTCGACTACTTAGATAGCAGTGTCTTAATCAACAAAATAAATACATCCCAGGAAACAAAACCGACCCAGGTACCTCAGCGGAATCTCAGAAGAAGAAGAAGAAGAAGAAGAAGAAGAAGAAGGAGGAGGAGGAGGAGGAGGAGGAGGAGGAGGAGGAGGAGGAGGAGAAGGAGAAGGAGAAGAAGAAGAAGAAGAACAACAACAACAACAACAACAAAGATCGGGCACCAGACCTACTGCAGATACAATCGGGAAGTCCGCTGGCTAGCTGCCGGCGCAGGCTGCCAACCCACCCAAACTGCACTCCCAAAAACTACACTCCCAAGCCCTGACTGAAATCACCGCGGCAAGATAACTCAAGACTGAAAACGGACATAGAACCTCATCTTAAGCAGCGAGCATCACCCACGTCAGAATGCTGTGTGCTCACCAGCAACTGGATCACAACAGCACAGAGACTCCCACAGACACCTTGACCAAGGAAGCCAGCTCCCGCCCTCCACTGGAGCCCAGACACCCACCTTGCCGGAGGCCTGCTTTCCAAGCGGCAAAAGCTCTGTGCGCCCGTGAGATCTCTTTGGGCACCCAGCTTCTACGCCCGCGGGAGGCAGAAATCATTGCTGGACACCTCGCAGCGCCGGTGCCCCCCGACACCTGTGCACCTATCCCGCGCCCCTGGCCCACCACTGGGAGTTCCCGCCCACCCGGCAGCCTCATACTCAATTCTAGCCTAAAGCACAGCCCAATGCACCTGGAGGAGCATATCAGCAAGCACAAGGCAGCTGCACCCACCCATACCTGGGTCCAGTAATAGCAGCGCACTCAGCCTGCACTCTTGGAACTGGCAGAGCTCTGGCAGAAAGTGTGGGCATCCAGGAACCAGCAACCCTTTGCCCAGGTCACATCTTGGGACCAAACCAGCTAGCCCAGTTAGAATTTCCAGAGACACAGAAAAATCCATCGAGACACAATATCTGCACAGGACCGCAGGGGGAGGTTCCAAGTCTACTTTGGACATCCTCCACTCCTGCTGTAGGGAAGCACAGGCCAGAGTCTAGGATGGTGAGTGCAGAGGTGCTGACTACAGGTTGGAATTACGCAGAACCTAGGAATCATAGAGAATCTAATAACAGTGACACCAGACATCCTGACACATAAACTAAAAGCAGTTAAAGGAAAGAAAGTTGTCCAAACACTCAGAGTGACCTAAGAAGATAAAAACAGAGTACAAAGAAAACTAAGAGACATTGGATTATATTCTGAAATCTACCAAAGCAATCAGATATGCAAATATTATATGGATCTGACCCCATATTCATAAATAAGTAGGACTGGTTTTTTTTTTTACTGTTACTGTGAATGTTTTGTTTTGTTTTGCTTTTTCAGTGCTTTTGTTTTGTTATGGTTATTGCTGTTTTATTTTTTTCCCCATTCTTCTTTTACTTTAACTTGTTTTTTTATAGATATATTTGATAGTTTGCCTTGTTTTCTGATTTCACACAGCTGCTAGTTCCTTTTATTTCATTCTTGTCCTTTTTTCCTCTTTCTTCCTCATTCCTTCCTTTTTTTTGTTCTCCTTCTTTGATTGGTTTTCCTTTCTTTTTCTTGGATTACATACTAGTCTTGGTATCTTGTGTGGATTTTTTTTATGTTTGTCTGCTCCTTCCATCACCCCTCACTAAAAAAACTTCCCCACACTAACCTATATACTCTTTTCCCAAAAAACTTTTCCCCATAATATACCTCCTTGTTTAATACTCAAAGTATTTCATATCGCCATACTTACTCTACTAACGACAAGAGTCCTACTAGTTAACTATCTCTCATTCTCAACAAGATATTATCTTATCAACTTAGTCTTTCTCAACCTAAACATATCCTCTACCTAATCTGACTCCTTTACCCATCACCCCAGCTCCTCCCACATCACCCTCCCTCAACACTGGAAAAGCTCTGCTGACTTGCCGATACCCCTAAACTCCTAATATTAAGATTGGACTAAGCATAATACTCATGAACAATGGGTAGAAATCAGAAAAACAGGACAGAGAACGCTATAAATATAAGAAACAGGAATTATGAAGACACAGCAGAAATCACGAATACTGACCTACTTAGAAATGCAAGAAGGGGGGGGAGTTCAGAATCTTGATGTAGAATATGATGAAAGGATTTAAAACAAGTCTAGAGGAGGTGAAAGGTGAGTTAGAAACACTAACAAAGAATCAGAAAGAAGTCTGGAATGAAATGAAAGAGGCAATAAGTGAAATGAAGACAGCAATAGAAAGAAATTCTGGAAGATTAGATGAAATGGAAAATAGAATAGCAATATTAGAACACAGTACATCCCAAACCAAAAACACAGTCAGCGATATACAGAAATCTTTACAGCAACAAAACCTAAACATCCAGCAAATATGGGATAATATGAAGCATCCTAACTTGGAGATAATAGGCATTGAAGAAGGGATAGAGGTACAGACCAAGGGCATCTATAATCTCTTCAAGGAAATAATCTCAGGGAATTATCCAAATATGGAAAGAGACTTGGACCTTCATGTCCAGGAGGCATACAGAACTCCACTGAGACAGGACCAAAGAAAGACCACTCCACGCCACATAATAACCAAAATGACCAATATAGAGGCTAAGGAAGGAATCTTAAAAGCAGTGAGAACAAAAGGACTGGTGACATATAGAGGCAAAACAATAAGAATCATCCCAGACTATACAACCCAGGTCCTGAATGCTAGGAAAGGCTGGTATGATGTGATTCAGAACCTGGAAGAAAATAACTTCCAGCCTAAGCTAATCTATCCAGCAAAACTACTATTCAAGATCAATGGTGAAACCAAAGTCTTTCAGGATAAACAGAATCCTAAAAAATTCATGAATTCAAAGCCAACACTAGAGAAAATTCTTAAAGAAATAAACCATAAGGAAGAAAAAAGAAGCAGAATTCAGAATCAGTGAAGGGAGTAAGTTAATGAGTGGGCCATTTAAGTAAAGAAGAAAGATCAAACCACCCAAGAGTAGACAGAACACAAAATGGCCAAAACAAAAATCATATTTCAATAATATATCTTAACGTCAAAGGACTTAACTCACCAATCAAAAGACATAGACTGGTAATGTGGATTAGGAAACATAATCCAAATATATGCTGTCTGCAAGAAACTCACCTCACAGCCAAAGACATTCACATGCTTAAAGTGAAAGGATGGAAAAAGATATACCATGCCAACGGTGACCAAAAAAGAGCAGTGGTAGCAACCCTGAAATGCAACAAAACAGACTTTAAACTAAAACACATCAAGAGACAAATAAGGGCACTTCCTTTTATTAAAAGGAACAATACACCAAGAAGATATAATGAGAGAAAATGTTTATGCCCCAAATGTGGGTGCAACCACATTTCTAAAACAAACCCTTCTGGACATAAGATCCCAAGTAGACCCAAATACAATAATTCTGGGAGACTTTAATATGCCTCTCACACCACTGGATCGATCTTCAAGGCAAAAGATGAGTAAAGAAGCTTTAGAACTAAAGGAAACTATAACACAAATGGTCCTAATAGACATTTTCAGATTATTTCAACCAGGAACTACAGAATACACATTCTTCTCAGCAGCCCATGGAACCTTCTCCAAAATAGACCACATCCTCGGACACAATGAAAATAACAGCAAATTCAATAGATGTAATATAATTCCTTGCATCTCTTCAGACCACAACGGAATAAAAGTAGAAATCAACAACAGGAAACTAGAAAGAAAGTATTCAAATTCATGGAGAATGAATGATACACTATTGAATGATGAATGGGTAAGAGCAGAAATTAGGGAAGAAATAAAGAAATTTATGGAAACAAAGAAAAACAGAGATACAACCTACAAAAAATCTATGGGACACCATGAAGGCAGTATTAAGAGGAAAGTTTATTGCATTGAGTGCCCACATAAGAAGGAAAGAGAACCACCAAGTAAAGAACCTAGGTAAAGTCTAGGTCCTTGACACAACTCAAGGACCGAGAAATTCTGCAACAGTCTATTGGCCCAAAGCCAGCAGAAGGCAAGAAATCATTAAAATTAGAGCAGAAATAAATGAAATAGAGAACAAAAAAACAATTCAAAGAATCAATAAAACAAAAAGTTGGTTCTTTGAAAAGATTAATAGAATTGATAAACCCCTGGCCAACCTAACCAAAAGAAAAAGAGAATCAACTCAAATTATCAAAATTAGAAATGAAAAAGGAGATATCACCACAGATAGTGAAGAAATTCAAAAGATTATCAGAAACTACTTTAAAAATTTACACTCCAATAGACTTGAAAACCTGGAAGAAATTGATAGATTTCTAAGCACAGTTAACCTTCCTACACTCAGCCAAGAGGATATAGCAAGCCTAAACCAACCAATAACAATCAAAGAAATAGAAACGGCAATAAAAATTCTTCCACCAAAGAAAAGCCCAGGCCCAGATGGGTTCCCAGCTGAATTCTACAAAACCTTCAGTGAACAACTAATACCAATATTTCATAACACGTTCTGGGAAAATGAAAGAGATGGAACTCTCCCAAATTTCTTCTATTAGGCCAGTATCACATTAGTCCCCAAACCATATAAAGGTACTTCAAGAAAGGAAAACTACAGACCAATATCCTTAATGAACATTGATGCAAAAATTCTAAACAAAATACCAGCCATACGCATTCAAAACTATATCAAGAGAATAATACATCATGACCAAGTCGGTTTCATCCCAGAAAAACAAGGCTGGTTCAACATACACAAATCATTACATGTTATTCAACACATAAATAGAACCAAGAACAAAAACCACATCATCATAGCAATAGATGCTGAAAAAGTAATCGACAAAATCCAACACCCATTTATGTTAAAAACACTGCAGAAAATTGGGATAGAAGGAAAGTACTTCAACATCATTAAGGCAATATACTGTAAACCCAAAGCCAACATTATATTGAATGGGGAAAAACTGCAAGAATTTCCGCTAAAGTCAGGAACAAGACAAGGATGCTCACTATCACCACTCCTTTTCAATATAGTCCTTGAGACTCTTGCTGTAGCAATAAGACAAGAGAAGTAAATCAAAGGAATTCACATAGGAAGAGAGGAATTAAAATTATCCTTATTCACAGATGACATGATCCTTTATCTGGAAGACCCAAAGAACTCAACCAAGAGACTTCTGGAGCTGATTGACAAATTCAGCAAAGTCGCAGGATACAAAATCAACCTAAAGAAATCAGTGGCTTTTCTTTATGCCAACAACAAATCCACAATGAAAGAAACAAAGAAAACAATTCCATTCACTTTAACTTCAAAACCAATAAAATACCTAGGAATAAACTTAACCCAAGACATAAAAGACCTCTACAACAAAAACTATAAAACATTAAAGAAAGAAATTGAAGAAGACCTTGGAAGATGGAAAGATCTCCCGTGCTCATGGATAGGCAGAATGAATATCATCAAAATGGCCATTCTGCCAAAACTGATCTATAGATTCAATGCAATTCCCATTAAAATAACAGCGACATTCTTCAGAGACCTAGAAAAATCAATCATGAACTTTATATGGAGAAAGAAAAGACCTAGAATAGCCAAAGCAATTCTCAACAATAAGTAACATGCAGGAGGTATTACAATCCCAGACTTCAAATTATACTATAGAGCAATAGTAGTAAAAATAGCATGGTACTGGCACAATAACAGATATACTGACCAGTGGATTAGAATAGAAGATACAGAAACAAACCCACACATCTTTAGTCAATTAATCTTTGACAAAGGGGCCAAACACATACACTGGACAAAAGACAGCCTTTTCAACAAGTGGTGCTGGGAGAACTGGCTAACCATTTGTATAAAGATGAATCTAAACCCCTATATCTCACCAAACACAGGAATCAACTCAAGATGGATCAAAGACTTAGAAATTAGACCTGAGACTGTGAATTTAGTAGAAGAGAGCATAGGTTCAACACTACAACATATTGGCACAGGAAGTAACTTTCTCAACAAAACCTCCAAAGCTCAGGAAATTAAAGCAAGAATAAACAAGTGGCATAGCATCAAACTAAAAAGTTTCTTCTCATCAAAGGAAACTATCAATAACCAAAAGAGGAAGCCTCAAGAATGCGAAAAGATCTTTACCTACCACCATTCTGATAGGGGGCTAATATCCAGAATATACAACGAGCTCAAAAGACTCTACACTAGCAAAACAAACAACCCAATTAAGAAATGGGCAAATGAAATAAATAGACACTTCACAAAAGAAGAGATACAAAGGGCCAATAGATACATGAAAAGATGTTCTTCATCACTGGCCATCAGGGAGATGCAAATCAAAAGTACACTGAGATTCCATCTAACCCCAGTCAGAGTGGCAAGCATAAAGAAATCAAACAACAACAAATGCTGGCGAGGATGTGGGAAAAGAGGAATTCTTTTACACTGTTGGTGGGAATGCAAACTAGTTCAACCACTATGGAGATCTGTGTGGAGATTCCTAAGAAAGTTGGGAATAGATCCACCATATGATCCAGCTATACCACTCCTGGGTATCTTTCCAAAGGGGTTGAATTCAGAGAAATACAGCAACATATGCATACCTCTGTTCATAGCAGCACAATTTGTAATAGCCAACATATGTAACCAACCCAGATCTCCATCAACAGATGAATGGATAGCAAATCTTTGGGAAATACACACAATGGAATTCTGTTAAGCCATAAAGAAGAACAAAATTATATCATTTGCAAGAAGATGGAAAGCCCTGGAGAATATTATGTTAAGTGAGATCAGCCAAGCACAGAAGGAGAAGGTACATATGTTTCCTCTAATATGCCCAAACTAGGAAACACAGAGGATACCAGTGGGACTCCAGATAATGGAGGGGAAATATCAGCAAAGTTTGAATGGAAAGATAGGAGAGGAGGAAGGCTTATCTTGATTAATGAGGGTATACATCTGAATATGTGTAAAATTATGAATATGACATGGTTAACCTAGACAACCATTGGTGGGAGGGGGGAAGGGCAAATGGGGGCAGGGGGAGAGGGCACCAAATATAGTTTAAATGTATACTATTTAAGTTCAATTAAAAAAACTGTTAAAAAAATAAAAAAGAAAGGGTGTGAGCAGAACTTCTCTGTGAGGGCAGCCTCTGTGCAGCCTCCTGAGTGGGTGGATGAGCAGGCCATGAAACATAGGGACTGAAGCATCCCAAGAAGAGGATCTACAAAATGTCTTTTACCCCATGGGACATGGAAAGGTCTGCACTACTGG
Source organism: Muscardinus avellanarius (assembly GCF_963383645.1). NCBI lineage: Eukaryota > Metazoa > Chordata > Mammalia > Rodentia > Gliridae > Muscardinus > Muscardinus avellanarius. Next base: position 76,793,302 of record NC_137797.1, read on the forward strand.
TAGGCCAAGGAGTGGAATGAGTAGGGAATATTGTGGCTGTGTCAAAGACTTTGGGTCTTATTCAAAATGTAAAGAGATGCTGGGGAAGAGACAAGGGCCAAGATATGTCAGGATCTGCTTTATGATTTTAAAATTATCATTCTGTCTGCTGTATGAAATAAGAAGCACACAGGTGGGTGTGTTTGCATATAACAGAATATTTTCAAATATATTGGTAATATGTATTATCAGGTTTTATATTTTTATTGGCACATTATGGTCTCACCTCATAATGTAAATTGTGTTGACAGTAACACACATGCACACAGCACTTGGTGCCCTTTCCCTGTCTCACATCTGCCCTTTTCCCCATATAAAGTCCTGAGATTAACATTGGCATTTTCACGTATGTACACATAGCTGATGCTAGTAAATCCTTCAGTGGTGGTTCAGTGATATGATCGTTTTTAAAAAATCATGTAATTTTAAATTATGAGCAGAAAACTTAGAGATGTTAGAGAAAACTAGTGATTATAACCAAAGTTTTAAGGAAGGACATCCTTTGATTTTTTTTTCCGATTACCTTTGAATTTTATCCTGCCTTAGAGAATATGAAGCTATTAAAAATAATCATAAAAGAAACAAAAATTCCAGTAGCTTCATATGGATTTTATATGTGCTTGCAAATGAGTGTTTTAACCTGATTCTGTAAAGATTTTAGGTATGACAATTTGTTGTTAGGTTTGATTAACCACACAAGAATATTTTTCTAGGTTTTTTATTTTTTCTTTTTAAAATAGTTGAACAGGAACAGAAAGAAAAGAGTCTAAAAATATGTTCAGTTATGAAGAAAGGCCTTCTGTTGCAAGCACTCGGCATGTTGACCAGGAGCTTCTCACAACAATGTAGACTGATTATTGGTCTATCATGCTAGACTGATTCATTTTGTTCATGTTTGAAAACAGTTGGTCAGCAAACATGGGTGGAACCCTGAATTCCAGTCAGACTCTCTGCCAACTACTGAGAGTTTAAGAGGTACCATCAGAAGGTTTTGCAGTGATGATAAGCCTGACATATCTTGAAGCTGTATTTACTCATGGAAAATATATACCATTTTTACTTAGATGTGTAAGGGTGGCTAGAGAGTTGGCTGATTGAGGCTGATTCCTCTTTAGCTGTTCTTTGTTATGTTAATTGGGCCGTGAAAACAAAACACTCTTGCCTTATAATCAAAGAGCTCAAATCCTAGCAGCAAAGATTGGTAGGTAACACCCTAGAGTCTAAGGTGTTCTGTGCTGTGATAGAGAAAAGTATAGCAGGCCAAGGGAAAAGGCTAAGCAGAGGCTGAGTCACGAAAGCCATGAGGATGAGAATTTAAAGAAAGAGGACTTTCCTATTCCCACAATAAATCTATGACATCAGTAATGTGCTTTCCCTGACATTTAGTTATCCCAAAATAAATAATGATTTTCATCTCTGTTTAGAGAATTCTATTTCTTGCAAGTTTCAGACTATAATCACATTATTCTGGATTTCCCAACTCATGTACTTTGAAAACAATTCATGTCTCACTTTCAAAAGACTTACTTTGATTCAGTATATCATTTTAGGTTGGAGAGTGATGTGTTGGGAGTGGTGGGTAGAGAATGTGGAGACCAGGTTAAAAGGCAGAAGCAGGAACATGAGCTAGTCATGGTCAACTTGATCTGCCATAGAGACCTAGGAAGCCACCTGACTCCACTGTCCTTTGATAACTATAAATTCTTGTTTATTTTTGCATTATTTCTTTCATCCCACATAACATTCTGAATGAGTGAATGGGTTTTATCATTTGTGGGAAGGTATTTATAAAACATGTTCAAATAGTGCCAAAGATATAAGCATCTCAATGCCAGTGATGCTAAATCAGGGTCCCTAGAAAAAGAAAGGAAGAAAGAAGAAAGCGATAAGGGAGATTCTGGGTGTAATTAGAGGAGAGTAGAATAATAATGTTGAATACAAATACCAAGTGGTTTTCCCAGAGCAGAACATTGCTGATTGAGATTCAAACATTCACATGCAGTTAGGGAAATTATAATTTACAACTTTAAAAATTTTTAAATGATATTAAAGAAAAATAAAATGAAGTAAAATGAGTAAATTGGAGTGGATGTAAGGGAATCTTTTAATTGTGAAACAAGAGAAAAGGCAGATGTATAAGAAGGCATGTAATGTAAATTGTGCTGCAGTGAACATAGTTATGCAAATATCATTATAATATTTGGATTTCATTTTCTATTAGAAGATCCCCTGGAGTGCTATTGCTGGGTTATATGATAGTTCTGTTTCCAGTTTTCTGAGAAACCTCCACACTGGTCTCCATATTGGCTGTACTAGTTTGCAGTCATATTTCCCCACAACCTTGCCTATATTTATTATTATTTGTGTTCTTGATGATTGCCATTCTAACTGGAGTTAGATGGAATCTCAGTATAGTTTTATTTTGTATTTCCCTGATTTGTAAAGGTGTTTAACTATTTTTCTTTTTTTAATTTTTTTCTTCCTTAGAAGGGTTATTTTTCAGTAAGGGTGCATTGTAATTATACATCTTAATGGAATACAAGATGGTAAGAGGCATATATGCATACATCACTCATTTAGCCCTTCCTCAATTCCCACTTCATTCTTTCCCCCTCCTCCCTCTCATGTTTGGCTTACTGAATGATACTTTTGTGAATGTACTTCATGTACTTTAGGGAATTTCTTTCTTCCCCCCTCTTGTCTCCCTCAGTTATATCACCTTATTTGCTCATCTATGATTTCTAATTTCCTGTCTAGAGTTTCTCCTGTGATGCCTTTGCTCCCTAGCTTCTGCATATTAGAGAAAGCATCCGATTTTTACTTTTTATAACTAACTAATCTCACTTGGCATAATGTTCTCCAGTTCCATTTGTTGGCCATTTGTGTTTCTTCTTTTGAGAATGTGCTGTTCTGTTTGAACATTTGTCAACAGATTAATGAATCAGAAAACTTTGATATATACACACAGTAGAATTTTACTCAGACACAAAGAAGAACAAAATCACCTTTTTGCAGGAAAATGATGAAACTCAAGAATATTATACTAAGAGAGTATATCCAGTCTCATGGAACAAGTATATGTTATATGTGGAAGTTAGAGAGATATTTGAAAATAAGGACAACATCAGATCAATGAACAGAGGCTCCAGGGAAATAACAGGGGGATTAGAGAAGGGAGATGAAGTCATAAAGACTATTTCATAATTAAAATAATACTATGAATGTATACAAAACTGCCAGTTCCAATATCAAAGACATGTGGAGAGGGACTCAGTTAGGAGGGCACCAAGAGTAGTGTGCATGTATTTGTCTGGCACCTATACCCCAAACAATGTAAAATTACAATTACAATGTATCAAATTAAGAAAAAAGAAGGCATGTAATGAAGTGAGAAGGGAAAGCAAAGAACCAAGGTCCATCCTCATTTCTTGTTATTAACTGCTCAATACACATTTGCTAGTCTTAAGGCCAGATTTCTGTTCACATCAAGTCAACAATTTGATTGGGATCCCTAAGGCTACATGCTAAAGGACAAATGGGAATCGGAAGGAAGGAAGAGTTAGCTTGAGGGGGCTGGGCATATACTTTTCATACTGTTTAGATAAATGAATGGTAAGTTGGCAGGTTGAAGCATTTCTCAAGCTCCTCTGAACACCTTCAGAGATTCCTGGGAACAGGAGCTCCCCTCTATGAGGAACAGTGATAAAAGAATTACTGTATTTGAAGGAACTTCACCAATAAAAGCCATTTCAAATTCTTTAAAAAACATAAAATGAAGAGGCAATCCAACCATGTTATAAAAAAAGAAAGTCCTTTTTCAATTTTATAAAGGTGACTTTCAAAATAACAGGAAAAAGAATTCACTATACTCCTAAATTGATTCTTTCCACTCAAAAACAGAACAAACAGGTAAACCTAAGTACCAGCTTACCACTTAATATCTTCCATTTTCTAGTGTAGAAAAAGTATATATACATACACATATATATACACATGTCCACTATGTATCCATACAAATGCACACACTTAAGAGACATTGTGCATATTATTTTTTGAGGCAATAAGAACTATAAATATCTTGGAGACAAGGATTTTGCTTTACTCTTCTTGTAACAACCACAATTCTTACTTAAGCATGGGAATCAGCACATATTTGTAACATCAATATTATTGCATATTGGTATATTAAAAAGTATTAAAACACATTAGAAAGAAGGGTCAGAGATAAGTAAATGCTCTAAAATGTACTATATGTACAAGCAAAATAAATGTATACAAAAGATACTTTTTGTTTACCTTTAGATTTTCTCAAGTACACTGAAGATTATACACACACACATATGTATATATACACATATGTATACATACATATACATATATTTCCTTTGGAATAGAAAATAATTTTATATCTTACATTTTGCCATGTTAGAGATTCATATAATATAACATCCTTTAGGAAAGACATATTTTTTGATGAAGATAATTTATAACTAAGTCCTGCCAGGTGTAGTGACACACACCTATAATTATAGTACTTGGAATGCTGAGGCAAGAGGATTGCTGGTTTGAGGCCAGCCTCAGAAACTGAGCAAGACCCTGTTTCAAAATAAAAGTGCTGGGGCTGTAGCTTAGAAGTGGAATGTTGCTGGATTCAATCACTAGTGCCAAAACAAAATAAAATTAATTCCCTGAGTAAAAATATTAATATATCTCTTTTGCCCCATAGTCTCATCCCTTTGATGTTTGAGGAACTATTAGATTTTCTATACTTGGAAGATCAAAGGTTAGAATATGGTATCTGATCCAAATATGGAAATCTTCTAAGATTTTAAAATGTATTGGAAAGGCTCTCTAGGTCACAATACTGTGGTCATATATCCTAGATAATTTTATATTTCAGAATATCCCTTTAAATTATATTTTGTTTTGAGATACATTATTTGTTGTAGTTTATTGAATATACCAAATCTTATTAATTTATAGATATTAAAGTAGAGCAGGCCTTATAACTTTTAATAAAAGAATGGGTCATATGAGGTTAGACAGGGTAATTTTTTTTTTCCCAGCAAGATTTTCACTTAGCAAAACCCTTTTCTTTTCCATTTTTTCTTTTCTTTCTCCTTTCTTCCTTTCTTCCTTTCTTTCTTTCTTTCTTTCTTTCTTTCTTTCTTTCTTTCTTTCTTTCTTTCTTTTCATGTGGTACTGGGAATGGAACAATCCAGGGGCATTGTACCTCCAAGCTTCACTCCCAGCCCTGGTTTTTATTTCTTTTAATTTTGAAACAGGCTCTCACTGAGTTGTGAAGAGCCTCAATAAGTAGCTGAGGCTGTCTGCAAACCACGATCCTTAGGTCTAGGCCTCCGGAATGCTGTGATTACAAGAGTGTGCCACCACACCTGGCTCGGAAAGTCATTCTGATAATTGGCCTGGAGATAGACCAAACTGGAGGCAGTGTCGTCAGGCTGTTGCACTATTCCAAACAAGAGATCGTTAGTGTCCAAAACTCTGCAGCTGCTTAGCAGGGGGAATAAGGATAGGGTATAGGAAATGAGAACTGCTAAGAAGTAGAGCAGATAACTTGGTCCAGGGAATATGGTGGCTGAAAAGAAGAAAGGGAGAAGTCCCAAGGTGACTCCTCGATTCCTAGTTTGAGAAGAAGAAAGGCTTGACTACATTTAGTTGCATATTTATCTGCGAGTGGGAAATCTGAGGATATTATCTCCTGGTGAGCTGTACATTTCCCCATGAAATCCTTAATGGGGTCATATTTTGAGAGAGAAAAAGAGAGAGAGTGAGAAAGAGGAAGGAGATGAGGCAAGCATTTGAAGAGAAATCAAGAGACATAAAGGACCACCACTGTTGAAATGCCTTGACCAGTCATCATGTTTTTCTTATAAGCTGAGATAAGTTTTGCAGTGATTGATGCACTCTTAAACAGTTATCCATTGCAGACCAATACTGTGTTAGATGGTGAGGTGATTGGTTAAGTTAGATTCAAGGTTTACCATTTAAGCAGTTATCTAACATATTCTGGGTGGGAGGTGTTAACTGAGTCCATTAGCAGTAGCAGTAATATAAATTCAGTTTTTAAATATGGTATATACTTTTAGACTGCATCTTCTTAATTCTATTTTTATGTTCCCTAAAAACAAGGAAAGCGACCAAATAAAATCTTTGAAAGTAAGAAGACTTGTTGCTTTTCTTTTTTTTTTTTTTTTTTTTTTTTTGGTGATACTGGGCGTGAAGCCCAGGGGCCTTCTACCTCCAGGCTACACTCTCAGACCTATTTTATATTTTATTTGGAAACAGGGTCTCTTAAACCAGCACAGGCTGGCTTTGAACCTGCGTGATCCTCCTGTCTCAGCCTCCCAAACCCAGAGATTACAAGCGTGCACCACGCCCGGCCCGAGAAACCTTTTTTCAATTTATCTCAACACCATCTTCCTAGACACCCAGACTCAGAACCCGAGTTATCTTTTTTTCTTTTCTTTTTTTATTGATGCTTTGTAGTCATACATCTTAATGAAGTACAAGATGATAGAGGCATACCTGTGCATATCACTCATTTAGCCCTTCCCCAATTTCCACAACATTTCCTTCCCCCTCCCTCCTTCTAATGTTTGGTTTAGTGATTGACTTTGATATGATTGTGAATGTACATCATGTACATTAGCGAGTTTTTCTCTTCCCCCCTCCCATCTCGCTCAGTTAGGTCACCTTATTTGCTCATCTTTGGTTTCTCCTTCTTGGTTTAGAGCTCCTCCTATGACACTTTTTTCCCCTAACTTCTGCAAATTAAGAAGAGCATCTGATTTATTACTTTTGTGAATGAATAATCACATTTAGCATAATGTTCTCCAGGTCCATTTAATTTCCTGTAAATGACATAATTTTGTTTTTCCTTATGGCTGAGTAAAATTCCATTGTGTACATATCCCATACTTTTGTAATCCATTCATCTGTTGAATGACATCTTGGCTGGTTCCAGAGTTTGGCAGTTGAGAATTGTGCAGCAATAAACATGAATATGCATGCATTAGTTTGGTAGTTTGGTTTTCACTCTTTTGGGTAGATAACCAGAAGAGATATTTATGGATAATATCGTAGGTTCATTAATATTCTTGTGAGGATCTTTCATACTGTTTTCTAAAATGGTTGCACTAATTTGCAATCCTACCAACAATGTATTAGAGTTATGTGATGCCTTTTCTTCTCTCAACCCAAATATCAATTCACTTTGGACCCCACGAGTTTGATGTCTAAATCTTCCTCTCTTTTCTCTATCACTTTGTTCACTTCAGACTCTGTAGAAGCATAGGAGCTGGAATGTATAGTACTGCTTCAATGTGATTTGAGTCTTATAATTCTGGTGTTATTCCCTTTGTTCTCCTTGGCCCAGTGGTGCTCCTTGTGTTTTGTTGTCTGTTTACCCAGCATGGTGGTTGGCAGTTAATAAGCACTCAGTATAATTTTGTTTGCTGCTTTTGTCATGGCTACTTTCTTCATCCTCTCTCTTCTCTCCCACCACTCAGTGTTGCACAGACTCCTGTCTCAAATTTTGGAAATAATCTGACTTGGATTAAATAAAAAAGAGAAAGAGGGTTCTCTCTTTCTAAATGGGAAACTCACTTTCTCAAGCAAATTAGCCCCTCTTCACTTACCCATTGTTATTAAATTAATTGTCCTAAAAATCAACTCTGATTTCATCAATGCTTCTTTCATAGATGGATGTGGCTATTTATTGTCTTATTTTCTATCAACTGTATTCTGGACCCTACCAATACTTACTTATTCCTTAGTCTTCCCTTTCAATCATCACCATCTGCCAGCTCAAGCACTCCATGACCTTTTTCCTCATGAGGATGGAAATATATTATACTTTTGCACCTGTGTTCTCTCCCTCTGCAATGCTTTTTTCTATTTTCATTCTTTTTTTGCTAACCTCCTTGTCTCCTGTGACTAACCTGTTTGCATATTTCCTAGACAATGCTTTCCCAGTTTCTTTAGTCAGTCCTTATAGCTGAGCCCTTTATGTCTTGTGAGGTCTTTGTTTATAGGTTGCAGTTTTTTAAAACACTGAAGGTGATTCCCTTTCTAGCTATGTATGTTGGAGAAGGTACATAGTTGCTTCCAGAAAGTTCTATAACCCCATTTTTAAATTAATAATAATACTTTATTTGCTCATCTATAGTGTCTCCTTTATCTAGAGTAGGAGGGACCCCTCAAGGGAGGGAATGGGATGGGGATTGGGTATAGGCTAATTGTGTAATGTGTGCATGTATGCCTCTACCAACTTGTACTCCATTAAGATGTACAACTACAATGTACCAATAAAAAATTTAAAAATAATAATACCTAATCGAAACGGCTTGTGTGAAGATAATGCATAGAAAACACTTAGCACAGTACTATTTAGCTTGTAGTAAGGACTAAAAAATTAGCTAATATCATTATTATTTTCTCTTATAATATTAAACAATTTATACAATGTATAAATTACCTGTTCATATCACCAACATCGATAGTGTAAAAGTTTCTTGAGTTCACAAACCTCAGATCATGTGTCTGCATCTTTCAGAGCACAAAACCACATAGAAGAAACTTCAAAGAGATGTTGAGAGAAAAACTTTAAATCATAGTAGTTGAAAGACTTCTGCTGCCCTGCAGTGTGGTCATATAAAGCTTATTTAATGAAACAAAACAAGTGTTTGCCATAAATTCAGAATCTAGATTACTTTGTGAAATTACTGAAGGGTAGGGAGGAAATTTGAGTGTATGTTGGTTGTTAAAATTCTTGATCACAAAAGGGTTAGGAAAGGAGGCTGAGCATAGACATGAAAAGAACAGAAGGAAATAAACCAAGCATGTCAGAAGAGGAAATCTGGACAATTTCCTAGTAGCAAGCAAGCGGAAGAATAACAAGAAGTCAGTAATGAATTGGGATGGTCAGTGAATAGGAAACTTGAATAGTGAACAAAAAAGTTCTTGGGTGTTAAAAATGATCAATAGTATTTGCTGCAATGTTGGCATTTAACTAGTTTATGATATCTTGAGTTCATGTCATTAAAACAAATTCAAGCCGGGTGTGGTGGCACATGCTTGTAGTTCCTGCGCTTGGGAGGTGGAGACAGGAGGATCATGCAGGTTCGAAGCCAGCTGCACTGGCTTTAAGAGACCCTGTTTCCAAATAAAAAGTATAAAATAGGTCTGGGAGTGTAGCCCAGAGGTAGAAGGGCTTCCAGGAACCCCAGTACCACCAAAAAAATAAAAAGATTCATGTCAAAACTATATTAGAATAAATAATATTTTCTGTAATATAAGGTGAATAAATAAGGTAATCATAAGAATCAAAATGAATGCCTTTCCATTGGTTTGACAGCAAGTATTATTCCTTGAATAATGCAACCATTGAAAGGAGTGGCATTTTAGAAACCAGAAAAATATGCAAAGTATATTTGATTTCTGAAAAAAATTGTAAAGAGAACAAACTTTGTATTATTTAAGTTTTATATATGGAATAATATGGAAAATATAGAATATTATCTACCTAAGGAAGGCAAAATAAATGTTCACTTTGAAATAGACAGTAAAGCCAGATGTGACACATACCTGAAATCATAGTACTTGGGAGGTTAAGACAGAAGGATCACAGGTTGGGGGCTAATCTCAGCAATGGAGTGTGACTCTCAGCAACCTAGAGAGACCCTGTTTCAAAAAATAAAAATGATTGAGGTTTAGCTCAGTGGTAGAATGTCCCTGGGTTTAATCCTCAGTATCACATGCATGCACAAAAAGAAATATATAATAAGTACATAATTAATATTTACTGAGTGTCTATATTTGTTTAAGGTCTTTACAGTCATCTTGAAGCTTACTCTTTTTATACTATATTGGTGCTTTGTACTTATATATCATCGTGAGCTTCAGAGTGATATAGATATACATTACATATCACTTGGTGTGATCCCACCCTGCTTGCCGTCTCTTCTTGTAGACATTATTGAGATCAGCAGTGATATCTTCATATATTGATATAGCATTATTTGAGCTATTTTATTAATTGGCTCTTCTTTCCCTTTTTTCTGCCTCCCTTTGCCAATCCTCTTCCGCTGTTCTACTGGTCTTTCTTCTCATTTATCTGAATTCCCTTTCTATTTCTCTCTAGCTTCTACATATGAGAGAAAACATACTTGACACTGTGCTGCTGGCTGATTTCACTTAGCATGATATTCATCTAAATCCATCCATTTTTCTACAAATGACATAACTTTGTTCGTTATGGCGGAGTAAATTTTATTGCGTATATATACCACATTTTCTTTATCTATCCATCAGTTGGTAGACACCTAGGTTGACCGTCAGCATAATCTGCTTGTTGTGAATTTAGCTGCTTGCTATAAGCATGGTGATGCACACAGTTGTACTTGAGTTCTTTTGGAAGGATGCCATGAAGCAGTGTAGCTCAGTCATAGGGTGCTTCTATTCCTAGTCTTTTCTGGAACCTTCATACTACTCTACATAGAAATTGTACTAATTTACAATCCCACCAACAGTGTTTGAGGATTCCTATCTCCTCACATCCTTGCCAGCATTTATTATTGCTTGTATTCTTGATGAGTGCCATTTTAAGTGTAAGTAGGTGAAATCTCATAGTAGTTTTGATTTACATCTCCTTGATTGCTAATGATGTTGAACATCTTTTCATATATTTATTGACTGCTTGAATTTCTTTCTTTGAGTTTATTCTTTACAAAATCACTTTGTAATATAGATCTTGGCTTGCCCATTTTGAACGCCAAAGGATTTGCTTACTTTCTCAGGGCTACATAACTATGATAAAATGACATCTAAAATCAAACCTATCTGGAAATCAGAAAATGCACTATAGTACATTGCCTCCTATCGCGTCCCTAAGGCTCCGTCCTGCAGAGCCCCAGGAAAAAAGACACAAACACCGAGTCTGCTGATGATGCTTCCTCTTTAATGCTTCCCACTCAATGCTCACAGCAGGCAAATATATATCAGTCTCATAACCCCTCCCTCATCACTCCACCAACCCCAAGCTTCCCACAGCTAGGGCATGCGCATTTCTAACCCTCTCATAGGCGGGCTGGTGGTAGCATGAGGCGCTGCGTCACTGATCATCCTTAGGGTGCCTGATAGGGCTCATTGCGCAGGCTCAGGGCACTGCCAGCCTTGTGAGCCTCGTGACTTGGTTGCAAGCCTAGGCGCCATCTTGAGTCCACGCAGGCAACAAGCCTGGGTGCCATCTCGGTCCAGCCGAGTGGGCCCCGACATCTCCCCCTTTTTGTTTTATTAAAAATAAGGCTCGGGATCTTGCCTGTCTTAGGTTGTCGACCCTCAAGGATCATTCTTACCCGTCTTTAGGAGAACAATAGCATGATTGTTTCCCTGTTGATATGATCCCGGGGATGATCTTACCCGTCTTTGACTACCGATCCAGCATATTGAGCCAAACCTGAGGAGATGAGCCAACATCAAGGGCTGCCATAGCTTGCACCAATATGCGCTGTTGTTGCAGTGTGCGTTGTTGAGTTCGCCTGATATATCCAACCAGGAAACAGCATGCTACCACCAGCAAAAATGCCCAGAATGCCATGCCACCCCAATCTTTTAAGAAACCCAATGTTCCATGTATCAAGTCCATCCATTGTTGTACTGTGGCGACTTCTACGTGGGTAGAATTAATTGTAATGATAGATGCTCGAAGCTCAATCATGGCGTGTTCAAATTCACGGCTCCAAGTTCCTAGAAGCATCTTACTTAATTGACGAGACAAATTGCCTGCATGGGAGAAATTTTGATACTGCACATACGTTATACATAATCCAGATAATTTATGAATACATGGTACCATGGCCATTTTCCCCAGAATGTCAACCTGTTCTTGTAACAGGTCTACTCTTTGATTTACCATTAATATGCCAGCTTTAAGTTGCCCATTTATTTGAGCTTGCTGAGCCATGGCAGTAGCCACATGTGAGGATAGAGCATTCATAATGGCTGCAGTATTTATAGATGTCACCAAAGCGGCAGCAGCTGTAACTGCCGCGGCCACAGAGGCCACAATTAAAGCAATAAGAGCAGAAAATCCAAAGTATCTCTTTTCTCATTTCAGCAAAACTGGAAGGGAATTTACATTCTCTCATATTGGCCAAGGAACTGCTATAGGCAGTCGCATTGCTACTGCCCAAGGGTGCATAGAAGCATTCCAGCAGAAAGTTAGAAAACAGGTATCAATAAAACAACCTAGACTATCATTAACCAAAGAACTATTAGAAACAAGCCAAAAAAATGGAGTAGTTACACAAACAGGAGTGGGCCCAAACGGGAATCGTGGTCCCATTGAATAATTTACCTTGACGCTAGCCTCAGAAGTATCGGAAAAATTTTGAGAATAGCTGCAATTTTTTACAGTTCCCCCTGAAATCATAGAAAAATGGTGGCAATGGTGGACACAGGTAAAGGAAGAGGGAAAGCAGAAATAATTCCCCAAAGATCTTTTTCACCCATTCCAATGTGAAACATTACCAACAGAGTTAGCAATATCCATTTGTTGCTTGGCATCTTCCATTGGCTCCTGTACATGGCGCACCAATCTTTCAGGAACCCAAATCGGTGAGTCTTTGTCCTGTGGGAAAACACACACTGACCCTCGACCCCACGTTAGCACTGGATCCGGATCATTCCATGCTCCTGTAAGAATATCTTTCCATATTGCTTGCCCTGCATAGCGCTCATGAGGCCTGTAATGTCTTTCCGCTGCCGTTCGTCCATTGGTATCCAACGTTAAAAAATTTAGAATAAATAATATAAGATTTAGTTTATCTTTTGGTGTGCTCCATTGAGCCCCTATTCCCCCTTTTTGTTTTATTAAAGCAGACTTAATAGTGGCATGCACTTGTTCTACTCTGCCTTGGCCCTGTGGATTATATGGTAATCCATGATTTAAGTGTATAGCCATTTGGGCACAAAAATGAGAAAATCTCTGAGAAACATAAGCAGGTCCATTATCAGTTTTAATTTGGTGAGGGATGCCCCAGGCAGCAAAAGCCTGCAAACAATGGGAAATTACATGTTGGGCCTTTTCTCCAGTATGAGCAGAGGCAAAGATGACTCCAGAACATGTATCCACAGAAACATGTACATATTTAAGAAAGCCAAATTCAAGAAAATGCGTGATATCCATTTGCCATAGGTGAAGAGGTTGCAGACCTCGAGGATTTACTCCTGTAGTAGGCTGTGGCAATAATGTCAAACAATTTTTGCATTGCAATACAATGCGTCGAGCTTGTTCTTTATTGATTTTAAATTTTAACCTCAGCGTTTGGGAATTTACATGAAATTTATTGTGAAATTCTTGAGCCTGTAACACTTTGTCCTCATTTAAAAAAATAAGTACAGTTCTAGTATGAAAATCTGCAATAGCATTGCCTTCAGCAAGCGGTCCAGGAAGTCCTGAATGAGCTCGTATGTGGGTTGCATAGAAGGAACATTTTTGGTTCCAAATATATTGTTGTAACTTAGCCAGTAATAAAAGAATAGTAGATTGTCCCTTAATATGTCCTACACATTCAAGGCTATTAAGTGCCTGTACTACATATAAGCTATCTGAAATTAAATTGAATGGAGTGGAATCATAGAAAATAAATACTTGAAAAACTGTCAAAATCTCTACTGCCTGTGCTGATGAATGGGGAAAAAGAAAAGTTTGTGGATCTGAGCCCTCTTTGAATATCACTCCCATACCTCCTTTGGATCCATCTGTAAAAATATTTGGCGCTCCAGCAATTGGTGCAGATTGAGTGATTTTAGGAAAAATAATAGGATGAGCCAAAACAAACCTGAGCCATGAATGTTGTGGATAATGATTATCGAATTGTACTGTGGACATTACATGGACAATAGCCCAGTCAGAATTGGTGGCAGCTAGAGTGGCAAGCTGTTCTTTAGTATATGGAGTGATGATAAGATCAGGCTGCATCCCAAATGCAGTCAGAGTTGCCTTTAATGCCTTAATAATTATTTGTGCAACACAGGCTGGATACCATGGCAACACTTTTTTGGGAGAATGAGGGAGGTGTACCCACATTATGGGACCCTCTTGCCACAACACTCCAGTGGGTGTGAGATCTGTGGTAAGAATACATAAGAGCAGTTTTTTCTGATAATCTATACGATCCACTTGTGCTTCAGATAATCTTTCCTCTACAAGTTGAATACATGTTCGCGCCTCAGGTGTTAAAGATCGCGAAGAAAGTAAATCTGAACCCCCTTTTAGCAAATCAAACAAAGGTTTAAGGTCAGCATTACTAAGCCTGCAATGTGGTTGAATTCAATTTATATCCCCTAAAAGCTTTTGAAAATCATTTAAAGTTTGTAAATTGTCTACCCTCAAGGTAACCTTAAGAGAACGAATAATAGTATCTTCTAATTTGGTGCCAAGGTATTGTTTAACATTTCCTTGTTGTATTTTTTCTGGAGCTATAATTAAGCTTTATTGTTTAAGACATAGTGTAGTTTTTATAAGCATTTCATCCAAAATTTCTGGGGTTTTAGCACATAATGAAATATCATCCATATAATGACAAATCATGGAAGAGGCAAATTCTCTCCTAATATATTGTAGGGCTTTATCTACATATATTTGGCAAAATGTGGGACTATTAGCCATACCCCGTGGTAGCACTGTCCATTCATATCTTTGATCCACCTGCTGATGGTTAATGGACGGTATTGTAAAAGCAAATCGAGGGGTATCTGCAGGATGCAGTGGGATAGAGAAGAAACAGTCTTTGATGTCCAACACAACAGTGGGCCAATTGGCAGGGAGGGCTGATATGACTGGTAGCCCCAATTGCACTGGTCCCATGATCTCCATACTATTATTTACTGCTCGGAGATCATGTAACAATCTCCGTTTACCTGATTTCTTTTTGATAACAAAAATAGGGGTATTCCATGGAGATGTGGAGGACTGTAAATGTCCTGCCAATAACTGCTCCTGTACCAGCTCATGGGCTGCTGTGACTTTTTCTTTAAGAAGGGGCCACTGAGAGACCCACACTGGCACATCTGTTTTCCATTTAATCTTTAATTGTTCAGTGGCCCCATAGAAAAACCCAGTCCTCTTTTATATTTAAGATTGTTTCTTCCCATCATGGGAACAGGGGACTTTCGACCTTGTTCAAATCGGCCAAGCCCACCTGTCCCTGAATAGCCTGCATCATGAATAAGTTGTTGACTTTGAGGGCTATATACAGAGTCAGTAGTCAATTTTACTCCCATTTGTTGTAACACATCCCGACCCCACAAGGATACAGGAAGCTCCAGAACAAAAGGTTGGAATGTCCCTGAATGACCTCCTTGATCTGTCCAATTAAGGTGAACAGCACTGCAGCTTGGACTATTTGCATATCCTAACCCCTTAAGTAATTGATCTGTCTGTTGTAATCCCCAATCTTTTGGCCATTCAGATAATCTAATGATACTACGGTCTGCACCTGAGTCCAAGAGACCCCAAAAAGAGACTCCCTGTATAGTGAGTTGACAAATGGGACGTGACCCCATATCCATAGTGAGCCATGCTCCAGGAGGACCTGTAGAACCAAAGCCCTTATCTTTTCTTGCCTGTCTTTGACTAGGAAAAAGAGAATGTTTACTAGGCAACAGAATTATCTGAGCAATGCGGTCCCCATCATTTACAACAGAAATCCCACGAGGGGAAGAAACCAATATTTTCACATTGCCTGTATAGTCCTGGTCAATAACTCCTGGATGCACCACTAGACCCGATAAGGTAGTGGAACTTCGGCCTAGAAGCAGTCCTACAGTATTAGAAGGAAGGGGTCCATGAAAATCTGAATCTACTTTTTGAACTCCCATTTCAGGGGTTAATATGAGTTGGGCGGTGGCACAGATGTCCAATCCTGCACTCCCTGGGGTTGCTCTCCTATGGTGGGAGAGGCTGCTGAAATCGAGGCACCTGCCTCATCTGTGGTCCTGCATTCCCTGTCTCCTGTTGAATTGCCCCATACATTTGAGGGCCCTGAGGCACAGGGCCCCTCTGCCTGTTTTTTGGCCTAGCACTTGATTGTGGTGGGGGAAGAGGCTTTCCATCTACATCCCATCGAGATCTGCACTCTACAGCCCAATGATTGCCTTTTCTACACCGAGGACACAGATTGGGAATCCTCTGGGTTGGTCTAGAAGATGCTCCAGAATTAGTCTGTATACAATCTCTTTTAAAGTGTCCTGGTTGACCACATCGGAAACAATTCCCTGAATTGCCTCTCTGCTTTTGATTGTAAGGCTTGCCCTGCAACCCAGCAACAATGGAAGCAGCTATGGCTTGTCCTTGTATGACAGAGTCAGTTATGTCTCTGCACACCTTGAGCCATATTTCTAGGCCCTTATTTTTATAGGGACGTATTGCATCCCAACAAGGCTTATTGGCTTGCTCATAAGCTAGCTGTTTAATCAATGGCATGGCAGCGTCCACATCAGGGAAAACCGAAGAAGCTGTTTCCACAAGCCGTGATAAAAAATCAGCAAAAGGCTCATTGGGTCCTTGAGTAACTTTTGACAAACTGGCTCCTAAATTACCTGTCCCTGATAACATCTTCCATGCCCTTAATGCTGCTTGATTAATTTGCCCATACACCTGCTATGGGTACCCATTTTGATTATTAGCAAATGGTCCCTGTCCCATTAACATATCCAAATTCCAAGCAGGTTGCCCTGTCTGAGCATTAACATGAGCTTGATCAGAGCAATATTCTATATAGGCTGACTTCCAATTAAGATAGGCTCCACCAGACAGTACAGCCCTGCACAAATTCATCCAATCATTTGGAGTCATGGAGTATCTTTCAAAGGATTCTACCAGTGACAAGGTAAATGAGGTCTACACTCCATATGTAGACACAGCTTCTTTTAATCTTTGAACAATCTTCCAATCTAATGCCTCATGATACCTTTGCTGATTCTGGTCAAGAAATACAGGAAATGCTCCTGGTGTAGGCAAAATCTCCGCCCACGGACTAACCTCAGGTCTCTTCCGCCTATCAGACTTTCCTTTCTCAGTAAGATATGGAGGCGGACTAGGAGAGGGAGGGGGAGGAGCGGAAGGTTCAGGATGTTTCTTTTTTCTGTTATAAGACATTTGGAATCTGCGCCAAGATTCTAACAAAGCTTCTTCATCCTTATCTCTTTCTGGTGGAACAGGCCATATCTCTTGTTCCTCCTCGGAGGAGTCAGAGGAGTCACTTTCAGAGGACTCCTCATCCCTCTGAGAGTCTGCCTGTTGACCTTGCCCTGAAATCTATTCTTTTGCTTCCTCTAAATCATTAGAGCCTTCAGCCAGAACTTGATGATACCTCCCTGTTTTGTCTGTCAGGCATGATTTAATTAAGCTCCAGATAGCCAATGTCCCAGGTGGCAGAGCCCCTTCGGCATCGGCCTTAAGAAGATCCTGACCAAGACATTTCCACTGAGGAGTGTTAACATATCCTTCCTCTAAAAACCACGGAGCTACAGTTTTAACTGTGCTAAGAAAATTTTCTAAAGTGGCTGCCTTCACTTTCACTCCCTCCTTAGACAGAATGTTACGAAGAGCCTCTTTGACCTTCATGGTAGCAACCTTAGACCCCATGATAAGTTTTACTTCGTTGCAAATTCCTGCGAAGCTATCATCGCAAATTCCTGCGAACCTACACAGCGCTCACTGTCCCTCACTTATCCACAAGCCTTATCTTATTTTATCGCTTACCTGCGAATTTTTTGCTATTTTTTTTTGTTTGTTTGTTTTTTCTCTCTCCTGGGTCTCGGCGCCACTTATCGCGTCCCTAAGGCTCCGTCCTGCAGAGCCCCAGAAAAGAAGACACAAACGCCGAGTCTGCTGATGATGCTTCCTCTTTAATGCTTCCCACTCAATGCGCACAGCAGGCAAATATATATCAGTCTCATAACCCCTCCCTCATCACTCTACCAACCCCAAGCTTCCCACAGCTAGGGCATGCGCATTTCTAACCCTCTCATAGGCGGGCTGGTGGTAGCACGAGGCGCTGCATCACTGATCATCTGTAGGGCGCCTGATAGGGCTCACTGCGCAGGCTCAGGGCACTGCCAGCCTCGTGAGCCTTGTGACTTGGCTGCAAGCCTAGGCGCCATCTTGAGTCCACGCTGGCAACAAGCCTGGGTGCCATCTCGGTCCAGCCAAGTGGGCCCCGACAGCCTCCCAGCAATTGCTCAATAAAATAGTACATCAGTTTCTCATTTTCTACTTTATTTTTCTTATTTAGTTATGATCTTAATATAGCTCAGCTTATTGAGAACATTTTAAGTCATCTAAAGAATTATAACAGTGTTTCTCACGAGTTAGTAAATGTTTAGATTGCACAGATTGACTGCTGGTGGTGACAAGCACATGGATTCATGTACCAGAGCACTAAATATCTATGAAGAGGAAGGTTGTTATGGTTCTCTCTTATAGACCCCAAACCACCTAGAAATGGTTGAGTGATAGCACAATATATTCTTTAAACTTAGCATATGCTGTAGAATAAGTATCTTGGCATGGTACTAAGTAGCAAGATCAAAGGTTTGGTTTAATAGAAGAGAGTACCCACAGTTGTTGCTAATGTTTAGAGTAAATCAAGGTCTCAGTATTACAGATCCATGGGCTGGGTTGTTTTGAGGCTCTTAACAGGCTAGTGAAGATAGCTACATATTTTCTCTGGTGGGACACACATGAATAGCACTTAGGGATGAGCTTCTGAGAAATCTGCTGATATCCTAAGGCAAGCAGTCTGTTCTACAGAAATATAAGAGGAAATTGACTATATAGCCATGCATTTTTAAGATGAACCGTCTGTCTAAAGATCTGGTTGATGCTACTATTATATGCTCCTTAAAAAGTGCTATAAAGGGCTCCTTACCAGAGGTAGAGTGTCAGAGTGTCTTTGTCTTTGGGTTCAATCCTCCAATCCCTAGTAGTGGTAGTAGTGGTGGTAGTAGTAGTAGTGATAGTAGTAGTAGTAGTGGTAGTAGGAGGAGGAGGAGGAGTAAGAGAGGGAGAGAGAGGCAAGCAATGTACTCTTTTGTAGGTCTCCTTGTTCCACACTTATTTAGCTTTAAACCTAAGGGGACTTGTTCTCAGGTTTCTAATAATCATATTATAATTAAGACAAGAGGTATTTTATTGTTACATTGAGGGTCATATCTTGCAATAATCTAAGAGAGAATATATTTATATGAAGTTGATACTCTAGCAAACATTTGAGTCAGAGAAAGTGAAGCAGTTTTTATATGTTATTTTGGATATTGTTTCCCCAACACATATAGATTCTGATAGAAGAGTAGAAAATATAACATAGATAATATGTTTCTGTACCTGAAGAAATTCTTCAAAAAAGAAGAAAATTTATTTGAGGGTAGTGGGCCAGCCATGAATGTATATTGAGTTCTGTTACCAGAGAACAGGATCTCGAGTATAATGGTGTCAGCCATAGGATCAAGGTACTTCTGAAGCAGGTGAAGGGAATTATCCCCCAGAGCACTACAGAGTGTTAGCAGGGCCTGACCATTGATATAAAAAGAAAGAACTCTCAGCATTGGAGGTGTCTGTTTGCCAAAGTAGTTTAATGTTGAGCTTCAAGAGATTTTTAAGTTGGGGTGGGGATTGAGTACCAGGAGTTGATTATTTTGTTTCACAGTGATTTGAACTTGACAATATTTGTTTTGTTTTATCCTAGCAATTTAATCCAGAGCATTTTACTTCAGAGTTATACCCCAAGACTTATTTTTTAACTTTAGAAACAGGGTCTCACTAAGTTGCAGAGAGCCTCACTGAATTGCTGAATCTGGCCTCTAACCTGTGATCCTCTTATCTTAGCCTCCCATGTACCGGGATTATAGACAAGCATCACCACATGCCCAGCTTCTTCTGCTTCTTTTACAAATTTCTCTTAGCCTTATGAAAATGAGAATTTCAGTATTAACAGAAAGTTACTTCAGTTCTTTGTCTTATAAAGTTCTATAACTTTTTTTTGCAGCACTGAGGATGGAACCCAGGGTTATTTTACCTCTGATCTACACCCTATCCCTATTTTTAACTCTTTATTTTGAAACAGAGTCTCATTTAGTTGCAGTTGGGCCTAAGCAGCTGAGGCTGTCTGAGAAGTGCAATTCTCCAGTCTCAGCCTCACAAATGCTGGAATTATAAGTGTGTGCCAATAAGCCCAGCTGAAATTCTATAATTTTAATAAAGTTCATATTGAACAAAATTAATATATAGCATTAAATAGTATAATGAGTTTTATTTTTATTTTAATATGCTTTTCATTGGTGTATTATAGTCTTACATCGTAATATAAATCATGTTGACAATGACATACATGCACACAGCATTTGTTGCCCCCCCATGTTCACCTTCCCAATAGAGTCCTGAGATTGCCATTGGTATATTCACATATGTACACATAGTCAATGGTGGTATGGAAAATACTATAATGAAGCAGTAACTTCTGAATTAGAAAACAATAGAAAACTTTATTACATATAACACAAAGACACTGAATTGTATGAACATTAAAAGACAATAGATACTTATAAGACACACTAAGATAAAAGTAGATTAGAGAAAGCATGAGCATTAAACATGCTGGGCCATTTTTTGTTCAGTGATCAATACTCTAGTTTTTTGAGTCAAATACTGGTTTTTATTGTTCTCACACTTTCTAGGTCTGTGATCTTTGGCAAGTTATTTAACCGCTCTAAACCTAATTTTCTGTAAAATAATGATGTTTCCTGATTAATTTGAGTATTAAATAATTTGTTATGAAATATATATGTAATAAGCACTGGGTTATAACTGTGATTGTTATAAGTATTGAGATTCATTTGAATTTGTAAAAGCCTCAATAACCCAAAAACATAAGAAGTAAAGTATATAAATAGTGTTTCAGTTTGGAATCTGTGCCCCCAACATATGTAAAAATATCTCTGTCAAATAGTCTGTTCTCTTTGAAGTCATTCTTGAATTCCCACCTAACTGAGCCAGCAATGGTCCCCTTCCTCGATCTCGTGCAGCCCTCTTTCAACAATGTTCTCTTCTTTATATTAGTATTTTTATAGTAAAGAGTATTTTCTAAAGACTTGTGTATCTGCCAAAATCTACCCAACTAAACTGTAAATATTTGAAGACCGCTATTGTTTAGAATCATCTTTTAATCCCAAAGAAATCCTGTTACACATTAAACTTTGATTAAAAAGGTATTTGATTAATTTAGATATAGATATACTTAAATGGTGGATTTTCACTCCTATTTTTTGCATTATTTACATTTTGTATCATTTTGAAATTCATACATAAACTATATGCTATTGTTTTATATGTCTTTATTGAAATCATGGTGTGGAAAACCATGTGAATTTTAGAGTGGCTATTTTGCTTCTAGAAAGCACATTTATTCTGGAAATAGCTCAACATCAATACCAAATATAAAGTTTAAGTCAAGCTATATATTATTATATGACTTAATGACATTTTGGGGCATGGAATCTTAAAAAGATTTGGAGTAAAAGACAAGCATGGTGGCATACACTTGTAATCACAGAGTATGGGAGGCTGCAACAGGAGGATCACAGTTCAGAGATATCCTCAGCAGTATACTTAGGGAGGCCCTTTGCAACTCAGTGAGACCCTGTTTCAAAATAAAGAATAAAAAAATAGGGCCATGAGTATAGCTTGCAGATAGAATGGCCCTGGGTTCCATCCCCAGTCCTGGGAAAAAAAAAAGAAAAAAATGTATATATATATTTGGAGTACATTAACCTCCCTAGATTAGTAGTTGATTAGTAAGAGCAAAGTACTATTGTTAAATATAATATCTGCATTTAGAAAAATTCAGGTATAAGTGTGTACATTATTTCTACATTTTAGTTTTTTAAAAAATTGTGTGCATGTTTGGTGTGGAGATCAAACCTGGGTTTTGCACACACTAATCAAGTACTTTACCACTAAGGTACTCTGCCAACTCTATTATTTTTTTTCTAGGAAGGAATTTTATCATATTGAGCCTTGTCACTGATATGAAATTCTTTTTATATTTTATGTAGAGATGCATATCAAAGAAATCATGAAATATCAAACAAATACCTTCCAGTTATTTCTGTAAGATTATGGATTTTTCCAGGCATGGTAGTGTACACCTATAACCCCAGTAGTTGGGAGACTGAGACAGAAAGATGTCAGGTTCTAGGCAAGTATGCGGTAATTTAGTGTGACCTTGTTTCAAAATAAGAGGGCTAAGAGTCCAGCTCTGAGGTTAAATGACCTGGGGTTCAATTGCTAGTACCATATACACCCATACACACACAAAAAAAATTATGGGATTTTATACATAATATACTACGATGACTGCCACCCAAATTTTTTCTGTTTGGTACTGTTGAGTAATGGTGTTCTTTTTCTCTATTTTTATTTTTTCTATTTTATTTAAATTTTAAATTCATATATATGAATGGTTCAATTCTGATTAAAATAATCATGTACAAATATTCTTTGATGAGGAAAAGTCATATAAAGATGCATTTGGTTGCAATCTTTGCTTTTACTTGTATTATTCTATCATAAAAGCAATGAAATGTTTAATAAGGATCTGAAAATAACATTGAATCATATGGATTGGTTATTCTGAACATCACTTCTAAATTATCGGCTTTTTAATACATGTGAAATAAACCTAGATATTAATTCACTGTTGCATCCTGACATATTCTTCTCAAACACTGGAATATAATATTGATTCATATTTAATATTAGAATTTGCCTGTTTATTTTATTTAATTCTGATTATTATATTTTGAAAATGTTAGTGGAAGTATTAAAAATGAAATTGTGGACTGGTAGATTGATAATGGAGTCCTCAGGGATGTTCAAGTCAGAGAAAGTCTAAGTAATTGATATTTGACAAAAACTGGATACAGATCAGAAATAAGTATTTATTTATTGAGACAAATTTATAGAATATTTTGTATTGCTTCATTTACATTCTGTTTTATAAAGGACTATCAAGTTAAATTTAATTTTCCTGAGAAATTATAGGATTTTAAAGGCTTTTCCTAAGTTCACAGTTTACTTCGGTTGATGATTATAAGTATAGCTATTACCAAATTCACATTCCAGGGTAGGACTTGAAAATGGAAGGCCAAGGAAATGTAGGTGATTATGATAAAACAGAGTAGCAGAGTCTGATGTATGGTTCTAGAGAAAACAGAGTAGCCCCTCACTTTGCAGGAAAAGACAACTAAAATATTTTCACAAGGACATTACATTTAGTGTAATCTTTACAGATGGTAAGCGTTTTCTGGGAGAACCTAAGGCAAAGCACGTGAAGCAATATGTGTAAGGCATGGGTGTGTTTAAAAGCCTGCCGCATGTCCTCCCTATGAACTTCTTAGGAACACTCTCACTTATTTTAGTAACCGCAAGAGCAAATGACAACAGAAGACAGCAGCTCTTAGGTTGAATAAATATTTAACATTTACTGAACATTATCATATTGGCTGCTAAACTAAATCTTCTTAGACTCTTCTATCCAGTGACTGGGTCCAAATAAAAAGACAACCAAAGCAACAATGGAAACAGTATTAATCAGCAGCATCTATCTTTAAAGAACCTACAGCTAGCCCGGCATTGTGGCGCATGCTTGTAACCCCCGCTCTTGGGAGGCTGGCTTAAGAGACCCTGAGACCCTGTTTCCAAAATAAAAAAGTATAAAATAGGTTTGGGAGTGTAGCCCGGAGGTAGACAGGCTTCCAGGAACCCCAGTATCACCAAAAAAAAAAAAAAATCCTACAGCTATCCATCTAGAAATTTACAGATTAAGGGTAGCACTTTGAATTACAATGAGAAGAAAGTTGGCAGCGGGTACAAACATCAGAGTGTAAATTTATTTTACTTTAGGCAGCAGAATTCAAAGGTTGGTGGGCTGACCATTCTGATCCCAGAGTTTTATAATTGTCAAGTGTAACTCCAACTAGGAAGCCCATGTGTAATCCATGGTATTTTTTTTTATTCTAAGCTACCAAAGTAAGCATAAATTTATAAAAAACTATGAAATGTTCTAGTTCCAGAAATTAAAGGTGGAATATTGTGCAAATTTGAGCAATCCTCCGGTCTCAGCCTCCCGAATGCTGGGATTACAAGCGTGCGCCACCACGCCTAGCAATAAATTATTTCATTCTATTTCAACTATATGAGCCAAAGGCAATTTTTTCAAAGTTAGTTACATTACTATTATAATGTCATGAGTATGAGTATGAAGGGTTCCAAAGTGAAAAGCAAACATGCCTTTTTCTCTCATCAATTACATTATATGGAATTAATGACTCGAACAATGTAAGTTATTAAAATATATACTTAATATGCCTAAATAATATTTGTATAAAAACTGATGAAAAAGTAGTGCTACTGTAGGGATTTAAATGCTGGCCAAAGTGTGTGTGTTTGTGTGTGTGTGTTGGTTTCTTCCATACTTTATTTCTTGTCTAGATTTTGTTAAAACTGTTTTCTTTCTCACATTCACCATATTTACTTCTAACATATATATTTTTGCTGAATTCTAGAATTCTGAAGTGACCAAATATTCCTGTGAACTTGAGCAGGCTATGTAAACACTCTGAGCTACCACTGACTCATCTTTAAAATGACAATAATGGTGCTATTTCTGCATAGGAGTGCTAGGAAGAGCAAATGATTCAGTGCTTTCAAAAGCATCAAGTTGTAAGCAATCAGAGAAGTTATCATATTGGTTGTGTGTTATGAAGTTTGTATTTGCACATATTTTGAAAACAAGTGTGTTTTATTTAATAGATGCATACTTTCTTTGCAGAGGAAAGGAGCATAGTAAAGAGGTCAAAAACTCCCACAACAGTTTCCCTAAGTATCTCTGTCTGCAAATGTGGATGCAGGTGTTAAAGCAGGCACCTCACTTCCAGAACTTCAACCCCATTCCTCTGAGGCCATGCCTCAGGAAGCCATTCAGTTCACATCCTTCCTTGTCACCATTACAGGGGAGACTTAGGTGGTAGATTCTTTTCACAGGAGCAACTCCCCTAATATTACCCACAGAGATTAAACATCGCTGAATCTGGAGTCTATTTCTACAAAATAATCCCCATTTTTGCCCCCCATCTTCTTCTATTTCATTCTACCTTTGTTCCAAACCCTTTTGCATGTAATGTTTGTGGAAATGTAAACTATGTGTATACTTCTAGAGGAGTACATTATACTTCAAAACCTGTTTTTCTCTAGTTTATAATTTGTATATGTCTGTGGTTGAAAGAATTATCATTTGGTAACCAAGATGTAAATATAGCTTACAATAGAGAGTCTTTGAAAATATATTCTTGAGCAACAAAATTGTATTCCTCATTTCAGAACATGATGAGTGCATCACAAATCAGCACAACTGTGATGAGAATGCTTTATGCTTCAACACTGTTGGAGGACACAACTGTGTTTGCAAGCCTGGCTACACCGGGAATGGAACCATGTGCAAAGGTAAAAGATGTAAATGCCAGCTGTGATACAATCCACCTTTCCCTTACTCTGCCCATTATCATCACACTGCTCTGCACCTCCTGGAAGCTTCCTACGGTTGTTGGGAGCTTTCGTGTGTGGCTTCTAGTCTTCCTTTCAGGTCAAACCCTCCTCCTGGTTTACTTCAGTGTTCAAGTCGCCAAACATGTCAGTGCCTTTATCCTAGTGTTCCTTGATCTTAGCCACAGGGGTTTACATGTCTGTCCCTCTTCACCAAACCACATCCAGAACTGTTCCAACTTTAC
Source organism: Muscardinus avellanarius (assembly GCF_963383645.1). Lineage (NCBI taxonomy): Eukaryota > Metazoa > Chordata > Mammalia > Rodentia > Gliridae > Muscardinus > Muscardinus avellanarius. The sequence continues at coordinate 76,819,213 of NC_137797.1, forward strand.
GATCTTAACTTCAACATTTTATTGCCTAGCCCAGGTTCCTCTCCCTCCAACTTGCTCATACTTTTCCTTCTGATCTTCTGGTCTTTGGAACCTTCTTTTCATTCAGTTAAGCACTATCTCAGATTTAGATTATTTTTTGAGGGGAGGGGGTCCAAATGTGAATGTATTATGATAGCTGTATTACTGTCAGCCCCACCAACCCATTTGTGGTATTACCATAATCTACTCTGAAATACCTCTCTTTTGGGTCAGTCTAACATCATTTCTTCTGTAATCTCTCTCCTGAGTTTACCAGATTAAAGATTAATTAACTGGGCATATTGTGTCACAATGTGTTGTACTTTGCCATTTTACCTGGTTTGTCAGTACCAATTAATTAGTGGTGTGTGTGTGTGTGTGTGTGTGTGTCTGTGTCTGTGTGTCTGTGTGTGTCAGTTGTGTTTTACTGAAGTTGAGCCCAGAGGCATTCAACCTCAAAGCTACACTCCAGCCCTTTTCATTTTTTGTTTTGAAACAGGATCTGCTAGGTTGCCGACAGCCTCACTAAGTTGCTGAGGCTGGTCTTAAACCTGAAACTTCCATCTCAGTCTCCCAAGTATAGGGATTACAGGCATGTGCCACCATGCCCAGCTTGAGCTCAAAATTTTATTTCCATCAGTAGATTTCAATTGTAATCACTACCAACCATCAACTCACACATTCACCACTGTCTTCCTTCTTTTTATCAAATGCAGTTACTGCCTATGTCACAAGGGAAATACAGGTTTATTTTAGAAACTGACAAATCCCATAAAACAAAGTTCATATTCCTTATGTCAAATGATTTCTCTAATTCAAGCATGTTAAGCTTCAAGACTGCCCATTCATCAAATATATTGTGTGCTTTATCTTGGAGTTCACTAAAATCAATTTATTTATTTATCATTTATTTTGTGGGTCCAGGGATGAAACCAGGGGCATTCTACCTCTGAGCTACACCCTCTGCCCTGTTTTTTATTCTTTATTTTGAAACAGGGTCTCACTAAGTTGCTGAGGGCCTCACTAAGTAGCTGAGGCTGTCTGCGAACTGCGATCCTCTGGTGTCAGCCTCCCAAATGCTGGGATTACAAGTATGTGCCACCACGCCCAGCTCTACTAAAATCAATTTATCATGATACTGTATGTGTAGAAAATAGGAAGGACCAAAGCACAGTTGTTAATGCAGTGACTCATGGATATTATCTGTGTGGTGGTGCACTTTTGTAGTCCCAGCACTTAAGAGGCTAAAACAGGAGGATTGCATAGCCAAAGCCAGCCTAAGCAACTTACTGAGGCCCTGTTTCTAAATAAAAAAATAAAATCCAGCTGAGGGTGTAGCTTGGAGATAGAATACCCATAGGTTCAATACTTAGTATGAAAAACAAAATAAAACAATAAGAACAAAAACAAATAATACATTGAAGCCAGATGTGGATGAGCCTGAGATCACTCTGTTTTTCAGAACTCTCCAGAGCTTACACATGCTTATAACCCCACTACCTGGGAGGCTGAGACAAGAGAATCACAGGTTTGCAGCCAGCCTGAGGCCCTCTGCAACCTAGTGAGACCCTGTTTCAAAATAAAGAATTAAAAATAATAGGGCTGGGGGTACAGCACAGAGGTGGAATGCTCCTGGGTCCAATCCCCAGTACTGAAAAAAAAAAAAAACCCTCAGAGTTTCATAGTATTGATCGTTGTGAAAACTTACTCATTTTGAAGTCCAAATGTCCAAATACCACAAGGATTTTCTAGGAAAAATGAAACAAACAAAAAAAAGTCTGACTAAACCCATATAACTTCCTTCTAAGAATCTGGATATTCTGAGAATTAGGGGGCATAAGATTTTATCTGGGAACTCTAAAGCTTCTTTTTTTTATTTCTAATTGATTCTGAGTCCAGTTGGATATGAAGGGTAAAGTTTATAGTGTACAACCTCTTTTTATTTTGAAGATTTAAAAAAAGTTTATTAGAAAGATAGAAATACAGAGTATAGGTACAGCTCCATACCAGACTGGCATGGAGGGGTGACTCGATTGAATACACCCATATATAACCTCTTGAAATGATAAGCAGATGCAGAAAGATAGTTCTTATATTTGAAGGCAGGAGAACTTTCAAGAAATAATCTATAAATACTTTCTAAAACTTACGGCTACAGGTTGCCTGAAGAAAGTCTCTCAGATTCCTGTGTGTGTCTTTGCTGGGAAAGAAAAACAGCTGAGAGAGAAGTGGTTTAGATGTAAGATCTGAGGCACTGAGGTCTGTGCTGCAGCCTTGCAAGTTACGCAAAGGGAAATGTGCACATGGTGTGCCAGATGTATTCTTTATTATTTATGAAGTTTAAATTCTAAATTTTCAAATCCTTGCTGAGCCAGGTATTCTTTTTTTTTTCTAGGATAGAGACAGAATTAGGACCAATAGAGGCAAGGGGCTTCTTTGGGCATAGTATATCATAGCTAACTAGAAGAAGCACAGGCCAGAAACTGAGAAAACTTTTGCCTCAAAGCCTAGAACCAGCTGCCTAGTTCATTCATAAGAGACCTTGTCAGGCTTGGACATAGCCCTTTAGCTTCACAAAGCCAAAGAGTAAACTGAACTGAAACAGAGGCCTTTCCCAGAGCTCAGGCCCACCCATCTTGGTCTTTTGGGGCTTCTTCGTTTTTGTTTTGTTTTTGTTTTTGTTTTCTCAACTCTCTTTTTTCTCTTTCTTTTCTCTACTTCTTTGAAGGCAGCACATCTCCTTACAATTCTTCAGAGCTTCACACTCCCAGAAAAACTCTGCCCTTCATCCCCAAACTCACTCTAATTCCTTAGGCTTTGCAAAGCCTTTGCCCAGATCCTGTCTCCTGATCTATCCCTAGAAGAGTGTCATAGTCTCCCTGAAGACCACTGTAGTGAATTCTTTTTACTATTGAGTAAATCTTTTTTTTTTGGGGGGGGGGTACAAACAGGCTCTTGCTAAGCTACTGAGGATGATCTTAAGCCCTCAATCCTCCTGTCTCGGCCTCCCAAGTATTGGGATTACAGGTGTGTACCACCGGGCCTGAGCAATTCTAAGCCACCAAAACTGGCTTAGAACTTTTGGAGGATGGAGCTTTTCCCTAATACACTCTGGCCAGTATGTAAAATAGTCAGATTCATGAGATTCAATCATTTCTTGTTTTTTTGTCTCCTTAGTTGTGGTTTCCAATATCAAGGGAAGCTGCCTTTTGTTTCTTTTCTTTTCTTTTTTTTTTTTTAGGTTGATTTTCAAGTTAGATTGGTGCAATGAGATTGAATCTGAATTTTAATATACATCTTATTGTATAAGATTACTTACTGTTTTGTTAAAAGAAATCTCAATATTTTGTTTTACATGTGAAATATTTCTTTCATATTAGAAATATTACTGTTTTACAAGTTGTATGGAAATTTATTATCTGTATAGAAAATATTATACAAGTATAAAATTATAATAGCTTTTATAGTTTGATGTCCATATTGCTAAGGGAATGAAGAAATGCTGAACTTGGATATTATTGAAATACTTCTAAAATGCTGAAGCCATGTATCTGGTTTATCTGATTTCTTCATGTATCTGAATCATTTCAGCATTTTGCAAAGATGGCTGTCGAAATGGAGGAGCCTGTATAGCTGCTAATGTGTGTGCCTGCCCACAAGGCTTCACTGGACCCAGCTGTGAAACCGGTAAGAATAACATTTCATCTTCTAGAAAATGAATTTTTATGCCAATGAATAATGTAATCCATGAGGAAAATAATGTTTCAAGTTTCAAGTTGGGTCTCAAAGTGTAGAGCTATTAATAAGGAAGCACTGTGGGGAGGAGTTCCAGTGATGCGTACTCACTGTGCAGCTCCCCAGAGTCACACTAAGGTGGTTCTGCAGCTCTTGTAACCAGATGTATATTGAACTTTTTCAAAAGTATCATGATATTTCCTGGGACTTCATGGCTTCATAATTCTTATTACTCATTTGGAGCTCATTCTTACTGAAACCTATGATTATATTAAAGCAGAATTCATACTTATGGCTGTTTCTAAGATATATTACTTTCTGCATCTATATTTGAGAAATTTTAATAACTTTTTATCTGATCTGTTCAATATTCTTTCATTGCTGTTTATTTAGAAAATATTTAAAGTTTTCTAATTCCTCATTTTTTCTCATCCCAGTCCATTCAGAGCTTATTCTGATAGATATTAATACTAGAAATGTTAAAAATTATTTTAAAACAACCTATAGTATGTATATAGCTTATAATACCAGAGCAACATGCATTGTCAGAGGCCAGTTATTCCTCCTAAGAGGAACCTGCTACCACTGATGATTGACGTTGTCCTGGCATATTGATTTTCATAAATCTCACTGCAATAGACATAGCACCTTCTCTGCCTCTGTTCTACCTGTAGACATTTAGCTTAATAAAAACACTTACTGATCAAAATATGAGACAGAAATTTTTCTGCTTCGTTTGGGAAGTGAAATTTTTACTGAACAGATACTGCCACTGTGTACAGAAAGGGTGTTCTCAAAAGGACTGGCATCACTGGATCATATCTTTCTACAGGTACCTATAAGTAATATCTTAAGACTTCAGTGACTGATTTCAGATCCCTAATAGAAAATGCGTAGTGAGTATCCTTCATATGTAGGACTCTTTTCAAGTGCATCTTTTTTTAAGTCAAGCGTTCTCCAAACTTACCATGTATGTAAATCTCCAGTAGAGTCTACTAACTTGTTAAAATGCATATTTTGGCAATTATGTATCATTGAACTTTCTAGATAAAATAAAGACACCTTTAATTCAGTGGTTTTCCAATATTTTTATCCCAGAATCTTTACCAATATACCCGCACACATCTAAGGTCCCTTCAGACCTTTGTACATCAATATTTATGATGATCGAGTTTCACAAATACCCTATTTTGTGCTGCTTTTAGTAGAGTCTAAATACCAAACTAGTAACTTTTACAGGATGTTTTTACTATTCCAAAAATCTGTGATGAATAGCAGTCATGCCCAATCCTACATATCACTCTTCCACTAGAAAAAAAATAATGTGATGAAAGTATAAAAATATGGCATAAAATTAATCTCAGCAATAGTTTTTAAGACTTACATGAAAATAAAATACCAGAATATTTAGTTCTCTATCTTTAGTTATCCTTGAACTTTAAGTCTATGTAAACAGAATCCTCGGACTGAGTCTAAGTTGCTATCTCTAGCAGCCAAGGGCTTTTAAAAAAAACAAATGCGGGATCAGAATCTAATTCCACTGTTTACTTGCTATATGACCTTGGGTAAATTACTTTAGCTTCTCAGTATCTCTGCCCTCTATAGATCACCTTACTCTTGTTTGCTCTCTGAATTCTAAGATGGCTATTATCTTCAATCACATTCAACAGTATTGGGTTCATTGTGGTTTAAGAAAAACAAAACAGAGGAAAAAAATTTTTTTGCTTATAGTCAGTTAGCATTTGAAAACAAAGATCCTACTCCCAAACCCAGGTTTTTTATGCAGTGTCTCCTAATATGTTTTTTAGGGACCTTAAATCCAAAGAACCCATACTGAACTTATTACGTGTTCCATGACTCCTGCCTCCTCTTCTCTCCTCTTCCTTCCACCCAGACAATATCCTTCACTTTTATTCTTTATTTCATTGACTGGCAGCATTGTCCACTGAGTTTTCTAGCCAGCAGTCAAGAAATTGCCTCACTTTCACCCCTTCCATATCTAGTTAATTCCTCTATATTGCATTTCTTTCCTAGGGTCCATTCGTTTCCTTTTTTCCTGGTACTACAGCAGTTCAGGGCTCTTAGGATTTTCTCTCTTTATTCCAATCCCCATAGAATATCAGAATATCTGATTGTATCACTCCATATGGAACTAAACTTTGGTGTCCCCCACTGCCCCAGGATAATGGTCCCATTTTTAAACATGATATACAAGCCCTTCAGTTGTTTATTCAAACAGCCCCACTCTTGTTCTGCCTCCTCACCTTGTTCCCATTGCCAAGCATTGAACATTGTGACTGTATAAGGGTGGCTTGTTCGCTTTTGTATCCTTGAGATAAGGTATAAGACTTACACCTTAGTAGGTGTTTGCTAAATACTTGCTGAATAAAAAAGGTGTAGATGGTAAACAATTAAATGAGAAAGCAAAAAAGTGGTTTATCCATATTGCTGGTCTTGTTTGAATGTTAGTTTAACGAGGACTTCAGGGTCATCTGGTCCCATACTTTTATATGACAGGTGAGGAATTAAGTCACAGAAAGGTGTCTCATTATAGTTCCACATCCAAAATCTCAAACTCCCATCTTTTTCTCCTCCCTCCCTCCTTACTTCTTCCTTTCCCCCTATGCCATGCTATTTGCCCAGGACCTCATTACTGTCATCCTTTATCAGTTCTGTGCTGAATTTTCAACTGCAAAATAATCCTATTGCCTTTAATAGTGGAGACCACAGTAATATTTTTCCTCTCAAGGTAATGAAAGCATTTGGATTATCATGATGTGTAGGTATAGGGATAGTCTTATTTTGCCTGCTAGAATTGGATGCTGTCTGATATCTTAGAAAGAAGATAGATTTGTGGTCCTAGTAGTCATCTTTGGAGCCCTCACAGTAGAATCACTGGGGATGAAGTAACAGTATTTACTTTCTTAAAAAATATATCTTTATGTACAAGACAATTACCAATTCTCACTTTACTTGAAAAGATCTCTGCCGAACTCCTTCCCTCATTTATATTTTTTATGTTTCTGCATTATGTATATCTTAGTAGAAATGGTTGAGTTTATTTACTAAATTTAACAAACAGATATGTGTATTGTTTTTACTGAGTGGAATTAATTTTTTATTATTTTTTTAGCCACTGTACAAAATCACCCGCAAGTACAGCATAACTTCTTTAATTAAAGATCCTAATATTCAATCAGGTGTTGAACTTGGATTTAGTAGGGTGATTATTTCCTGTATAACTCAATAAAATGTATTAGAAATCTATGTGCTGAGGTTTAATAGAGCTATCTCTGCCATTCTGTATTTATTACACAATCGCTAAACTTCAGCAAACATGTGTCTGATGGTCTAATTAGTATGCAAAGCTGTTTTATTATACTGAAAGTAAATCTTTCCGTAGTGATTTAAGGCATAAAACTGAAAAATTTGACAGCCCCCTCTAAGCAACTGCTGACTTAAATCAAATTAAAGTGTTTATAACTGGCAAAAAGTTGATATCAAAGGGCAAACCTGGAAAAAATGCTGAAATATCAAAGAACAGATCAGACATTTTGTTGATAAATGGTTTCTTTTCTTTCTTTCTTGCCAGTAAAAAATAGGTTTCTTAGTCATAGATCAAAACTTGAGATGAGATTTTAATTATTTTTGTGAGTAGTTAAATGGACATAAATTTAAGTTGCATTCCTAAGTGTTTTGTAGCTTTTTAGTATTTTTAGTTTCAAAATGAAGCATGAGGTGTATATATATATATATATATATATATATATATATATATATATGGCTAGCCATGGTTTAATCAGCACATTTTTATCATAAAATAAATATATTGATTTAATTTCATGATCATTTTGCATATATATATGTATTGTTATATATATATGTGTGTGTGATAAATGATGCTTTACTTCAAAAATAATTTCAGATGTTTTGATTCTTGAGTTTTAAAAGTTAGGAAGGGCTAAATGAGTGATGTGTGCATGTATGCCTCTACCATCTTGTACCCCATTAAGATGTATGACTACAAGGTACCAATAAAAAATTATATTATTATTGTAGTTATATACATTAAATATTATCATACAATAGTTAAAATTCTTGTTTGGCACAAAGTATTTTTCTAGTAGTATATACAGTTAGCATTTATTATTAATATCAAGCTATAAAGCCATGGTTTAATCAGCACGTTTTTATCATAAAATAAATATATTGATATAATTTCATGATCATTTTGCATTTTCTAAAGGCATAAATTTATATCATTTCTAAGATTTCTAAGATTGCATCAATTTAAATCATTTTACATACAGAGACTGAAAAATTCAAATACACAGGAAATTTTCAAAACAGGTATATAAGCATATATTTTCACTACTAAAATGACTCACAGTAAAATTTCATTCCCAGAACATATATCTTTCTGTACTAGAACAGGAGAATTTTAGTAGAAATTTTTAAAAGATGTGTTGAAGATAATTTTGAGAAGGGAAGCAAAACTTTAGAAATTTTACTTTACCAGCATATGGTTTGTTGCTATTGTTATTGTACTGAGGACTAAACCTAGTGGTGTTCTACCACTGAACTATACCCTGAGTCCTTTTTATTTTTTAGTTTGAAACAAAGTCTCCATAAATTTCCAAGCGCTGACCTGGAAACTCAGATCCTCCTGTCTCAGCCTACCAAGTATTAAGATTACAGGTATGTACCACTGTACTTAGTCTCCTTTTCTTTTTGAAAGTATTATATTTAATTTATTTCTGCTCTAGCATGATTTTTATTCCTATGAATGCTTTGCTATTCTGGGTCTTTTTATTTGCATTTGAACTTTAGACTTAGGACTTTTTTTTTTTTAGTTCTGTGAATAGGGATTGCATTGAATCTGTAGGTTACTTTTCGTAGTATGGCCATTTTGATAGTATTCATTCTGCCTATCCAAGAACATAAGAGGTCTTTCCATTTTATGAAGTCTTCTCCAGTTTCTTTTTTTAGTATTCTTTAATTTTCATTATAAAAGTCTGTTACCTCCTTGGTAAGATTTACTCTTAAGTATTTTATTTTTTCAGGCTATTGTGAATGGAATTGTTTTCTACAATTTTTAAGTGTATTCATGATTGGTTTATAGAACACCTAATGATTTTTGAAACTTAATTTTTTTTCTTTTTGCAGTACTGGGGATTGAACCCAGGGACATTCTACCTCTGAGCTATACCCCAGCCATATTTATTTTATTTTTTATTTTAAAACAGGGTCTCACTCAGTTGCTGAGGGCCTTACTAAGTAGCTGAGGCTGTTCATGAAAGTGATCCATCCTGTCTAAGCATCCCAAGTACTGGGATTACAAGTGTGCACTACCACACCCAGCTATAACTTGATTTTTATACAGCATTTGTGCTGAATTTATCAGCTCTAGAAGTCTTCTGGTTGTGTTTTTTGCATTTTTAGATGAAGAAGGAGATTCTATAGAAGAGCAAATAAGGTGACCTAACTGAGGGTATGGAAGGGACGAAAAGGGAAATTCTCTAAATCACATGATGTGCTTAAACATATCAAAGTCAGTCAATAAACTAAGCATGGGAAAGAGGGAGGGGAAGGAATGGAGTGGGAATTGGGTAAGGGCTAATTGTGTGATATGTGCATGAAAGTCTCCACCATCTTTTATCCCATTAAGTTGTATGACTACAATGCACCAATAAAAAATTTTAAAAAGAAAAAAATATAGGATTATGTCATCTGCTCTAGCTGATTAAACACAAACTTTTTATATGCAAATCAGTAAGTAAACTTCATCAAGATAAAAATGGGATATAAAAAGCTCTCCTTTTGGTCCTTCATTGTCTATTAAAGTTACTTTTCTGGATCTGAATTACTCAAAGAAAGAGATTTAAAAAAACCCTGGTCATTTAGTGATAACAAGACACACAGGGGAAATTTATTAATTTGCCTAAAAGGAGATTTCTATTCATATTTGCTGAAACCAATCAAGTTCAGAAACTCTATCTCTAAATATAGAATGATTAAATTACACTTGGTGAATGCTGTATATTCATCAACTTTGTATGAATGAGGGGTTTAAATCCCAATGATACCCAAACTATTATAAAATATTAAAAAATAATAAAAGTATTTTCACCAAGGCCTTTTTAATATGCTTTTATTGGTACATTATAATCTCACATCATAATTTAAATCATACTAACAGTAACATACATGCACACAACATTTGGTGCCCCACCCCCATGCTGCCTCTTCACCTTCCCCCTTCCGCATTCAGAATACTAAGATTGATGTTGGTATTCTCACATATGTACACACAGTAAATGGTAGTAACTCCTTCAGTAAAACTCATTCTTAACCCTCCTATCCCTTATACCTCCTCCTTGGTTCCACTGAGGTTTCTCCTCCATTTTCTGGAGTCTGTCTGGTATCTCCATTTCTTCCTAGATTGTACATATTAGAAAAGATATATGATCCACATATAGAAAAGACATATGACCCTTAAATTTCTGTGACTAACTAATCTCACTTAACATTCTCCAGGTCCTTCCATATTCTTGCAAATGACATAATTTTGTTCTTCTGTGTTGCTGAGTAGAATTCCATGGTGTGGATATTGAATAATTTTGTAATCCATTACCTGCTCATGGACACCTATGTTTGTTTCATAACTGGCCAGATCAAAGACCTGGAGGTTAGACGAGAGACTTTGAAATTATTAGAGAAGGGCAATAGGTGCAACACTCCAACATATAGAAACAGGTAGAAACTTCCTTAACAAGACCCCCTAAATTCAGGAAATTAAAACAAGAATTAATAAATAGGATGACATTACATTAAAAAGTTTCTGCTCATCAAATGAAACCATTAACAGCCTAAAGAGAAAGCCTACAGAATGAGAGATCTTTGCCAGTTATCCCTCTGATAGAGTATTAATATCTAGAATATACACCAAATGCTATTTGACCATACCTCACATATTAGGTACTTAAGACAAATCTTCTCTCTTTTTTTATGATGATTCTTAGTTTAAATATGACTTTAAATGCTTATTTTATGCCATATTCTAATTCTTCTAGAGACTTTATAAAATGGTTAACAACACAAAAGTTGAAGGCAGAGAAATATCATCCAGAATTCTAGCTCTTGTCCACCAACTATATGACTCTTTTCACCTTCATTCATCTTTCTGTGGATATGAATAAACTTTATTAAGATAATAATACCTACCACATAGGTTTGTTGAAAATTAAATGAGGTAAACAAGACAAAGAGCATCATGTCTTGGACTTGGTAATGTCAAGAATTTAGTAAATACTCCACAAGAATATTTGCTATGATTATATTATAATTTTTTAAAATTATTTTTATTGGTGCATTATATTCACACAACATATTGGGGTAAAAAACTTGCGTGTACAAACATGTACTCATCGCTGATTTAACCCCTACCCAATTCCCACCCCAGTCCCTCCCCGTCCCTCCCTCCCTTGCTTGGCTTAGTGATTGACTTCGATATGTTTATGTACATTGTGTGTTTTAGAGATTTTCCTCTTTCCCCCTCCTTTCTCCTCCTTTAGTTTGTCTTGTTTGCTCCTCTATAAGATTTCCTCTTTCAAGAGTTCCTCCTATGACCCATTTCTCCCTAATTCTCACATATTAGGGAAAGCATCTGATTTCTTATTTTTTGTGACTGACTAATCTCACTTAGCATAATGTCCTCCAGTTCCATCCATTTCCCTGAAAATGATGTAATTGAGTTTTTTTTTTATGGCTGAGTAAAATTCCATTGTGTACATATCCCACAGTTTTGTAATCCATTCATCTGTTGATGGACATCTTGGCTGGTTCCATAGTTTGGCTATGGTGAATTGTGCAGCTATGAACATAGATACACATGCATTAGTTTGGTAGTTTGGTTTCTTTTCTTTTGGGTAGATACCCAACAGTGGTATTGCTGGATCAAATGGGAGATTTGTTCCCATTCTTCTGAGGATTCTCCATACTGTTTTCCAAAGTGGTTGCACTAATTTGCAATCCCACCAACAATGTCTTAGAGTTCCCACTTCTCCACATCCTCGCCAGCATCTGTTGTTGTTTGTGTTTTGAATGATTGCCATTCTAGTTGGGGTAAGGTGAAATCTCAGGGTAGTTTTGATTTGCATCTCTCTGATTGCCAGTGATGTTGAGCATTTTTTCATGAATTTATTGACCATTTGAATTTCTTCTTTTGTGAAGTGTCTATTTAGTTCATTTGCCCATTTTGTTATTGTATGCTTTGTTTTCTTAGTGTTGAATTTCTTGAGTTCTCTGTATATTCTAGATCTATCGGTGGGGTAGGTGGCAAAAAACTTCTCCCATTCTGTTGGCTCTCGATTGAGGTTCTTGATAGTTTCCTTTGCTGAACAGAAGCTCTTCAGTTTCATGCAATCCCATGTATTGATTCTCCTTTTAATTTGTTGTGCCTTTGGGGTCTTATTGAGGATTCTAATCATGTGGTTTTTGTCTTTGATTCTGTTTATATGATGAATTACATGGATTGATTTTCATATATTGAACCAGCCTTGCATCCCTTTGGATGAACCCTACCTGGTCATGGTGAATGATTTTCTTTATATGGTTTTGAATGCGTGTTGCTAGTATTTTGTTTATAGTTTTGCATCCAAGTTCATCAGAGATATAGGCCTGTAGTTTTCCTTCCTTGAACTGTCTTTATTCGGTTTGAGTATTAGTGTGATGTTGGCTTCATAGAATGTATTGGGGAGAGTCCCGGTTTTATCTATTTCCCGAAATAGTTTGAGTAGTATTGGGGTTAACTCTTCTATAACGGTTTTATAGAATTCACTTGGGAAACCATCTGGTCCTGGGCTTTTCTTTGATGGTAAGCTCTTTATTGCTGTTTCAATCTCTTTGATTGTTATTGGTTGGTTTAAGTGTTCTATATCTTCTTGACTCAGTTTAGGAAGGTTGTATTTATCTAGGAAGTTGTCGATTTCCTCCAGATTTTCCATATTGTTGGAGTATAGTTTTTCAAAGTACTTTCTGATAATCCTCTGGATTTCTACGTTGTCAGTAGTAATGTCTCCTTTTTCATCCCTTATCTTCATAATTTGGGTTGATTCTCTCTTTTTTTTTTAGTTAGGTTGTCTAGTGGTTTATCAATCTTGTTAATTTTTTCAAGAAACCACCTTTTGGTTTTGTTAATTTTCTGTATTTTTTTTATTCTCTATTTCATTAATTTCTGCTCTAATTTTAATAATTTCCCATCTTCTGATGGCTTTGGGTTTCAATTGTCCCTGCTTTTCAAGAGCTTTGAGGTATGTCGTTAGGCTATTTATTTGAAGATTTCTGTTTTCTTAACTGAGCACTCAGTGCTATAAATTTTCCTCTTAATACTGCCTTCAAAGTGTCCCAGAGGTTTTGATATGTTGTATCTTTATTTTCATTTGTTTCTAGAAATTTCTTGATTTCACCTCTTACATCTTCTATGACCCATTCTTCATTCAGAAGTGTGGTGTTCAGTCTCCATATGTTTATTTTGTTTCTCTGTGTCTTCTTATAGTTGATTTCTAGTTTCATTCCATTATGGTCTGAAATGACACAGGGAAGTATGTAACATTTTTTAAATTTGCTAGTGCTCATTTTGTGTCCCAGGATGTGATCTATTTTGGAGAATGTTCCGTGAGCAGCTGAGAAAACTGTAAACTCCGCTGTAGTTGGGTGAAATATTCTATATATGTCCAACAGGTCCATTTGGTTAATGGTATTATTTAGTTCTGAGGCATCTTTACTGACCCTTTGTCTGGACAATCGCTCTAGTATTGTGAGAGGTGTGTTGAAGTCTCCCAGTATTACTGTGTTGGGATTTATGTGTGACTTCATGTCACAAAGAGTTTGATTTATGAAAATAGCTGCTCCTTTGTTTGGGGCATAGATGTTGATTATTGTTATTTCCTCTTGCTGGACTATTCATTTTACCAGTAAAATGTGACCTTCTTTGTCTCTTCTAATAAGTTTGGGTTTGAAGTCTAACTTGTCTGATATCATAGTTGCTACTCCTGCTTGTCTTCGAGTACCATTAGCATGGATGACCTTGCTCCAGCCCTTTACCTTGAGTTTGTTCCTATCTTTACTTGTAAGGTGTGTTTCTTGTAAGCAGAAGATGGATGGATTCTAGCTTTTAATCCATTTTGCCACTTTTTGTCTTTTTATTGGGGAGTTGAGGCCATTTACATTCAGTGTGATTATAGAGAGATAATTTTTAATTCCCAACATGTGAAGATCTTATTTCTGTTTGAGATACTGTTTATTCTTCTTTGCTTAGTTGTCTGCTGGATGGGAATTCTTGTTTCTTTGGTTCTGGCGTGTACTACCCATTTCCTCTTTGCAGTTAATCTCCAGTTGAGTATTTTCTCAAGTGCTGGTTTTGAAGACATAAATTCCTTCAGTTTCTGTTTGTCATGGAAGCTTCTTATTTCCCCATCTAATTTGATGGATAGTTTTGCTGGGTAGGAAATTTTTGGTTGGAAGTTGTTTTTTTTCAGAGTTTGGAATATGTTACTCCATGCTCTTCTGGCTTTCATGACTTGGTTTGGGAAGTCTGGAGTGATTCTAATTGGTTTGCCTCTGAATGTCACATGGACTTTTGTTTTTGTTGCCTTTAAGATTCTCTCCTTGGCTTCCACATTAGTCATTTTGACAATTATGTGGCGTGGGGATCCTCTTCTCTGATCCTGTCTAAAGTGAGTTCTATAAGTTTCCTGGACCTGTGTATCGACCTCTTGCTCTATGTTTGGAAAATTTTCTGCTATTACTTCTTGAAGAGATTATTGATCCCTTTGGTTTCACCTTCTTTTCCCTCCTCTATTCCAGTTATTCTTAGGTTAGCTCTCTTAAAATGGGCCCATATTTCTTCAATGTCAGATTCCTGCTGTCGGATTGTTTTTCTAAATTAGAAACTATGTGTTCATTTTTGGAGTGATCATCTTCAAGAAGTGAGATTCTATTCTCCATGTGGTCTAATCTCTTGTTTATACTTTGAATTGAGGCCTTTATTTCAATGATTGCATTCTTCATCTTTTTTTTGACTCTCTCTGAATTCTTTTCAAAAGTCCTCTATTATTTCTAAAGTTATTTTTCTGATTTGATCTTCTAGAGATCTTTGGATTTCTGTGTTATCAGATTCTGATGTTGTGGGGTTGTGAGCATTCACTGCTCCATTGTTATTTCTCTTTCCCTTGATTTTGGAAGTTTGTGCCTTCTCTGGGTTCTTCCCTGGGTCACTACAAGTTCACTTAAGATGCTCTGGAACTCGAGTCTGTGGTATTGCAGTCACCACTACTCCTTTACTTGGTTGTATCACAAAGTCTCAGACCCAGGGAGTCAATCAAGGCTGCACAGACCGTGGGGGGTGCCAAGTTGGGTATTCTCCAGCGGGGAGTTGTGACTATGGTGTGATATCTCTGCCACCGCCACTCCCCCACTGCTAAAATCTTCAACCCAGGGAAACTATCTGTGCAAGTCCCTGGGAGTACAGTACTGGGATTTCTCCCCTAGGTGCCGCAATTTGATTCACGGTTGTTGAGTGCTCTGATGGAGCTGTAGTGAACTCGGTGGATTCACTGCTGCCGCCACTGGCAATATGGCACCACTGCCACTCCTTCGGCCGTGATGTGGCATATTTCTTCTCTGGTTTTGAGCTCCACTCTGAGTCCCTTCCAGGTGTGCTGTGCTCGGCCCTTGGGAGCTTTAGATGTTCCCTGTGCCGACAATGCTGTTGACTGCCGCCCGGCTGTTCAGCACCTGCTCACTTCGGCTTGCTGTCCACCCCTCCTCTTTGGAGCCTGGTGGTGGTTGAGTGCGTAGTCCTTCAGCTGTCCGGTGAACTTGCAGCTGCTGCCAGCAGTAATGCCCTGCTGTCGCGTCCTTGGCCATGAGGTTGGCGTAGTTCTTCTCTGGTTTTGAGCTCCACTGAGTCCCTGTGGGGTGTGCTGATCCTGGCTCTTGGGAGCTTTAGACGCTCCTTGCGCCAAAAAAACTGCTGACTGCCTCCCAGCTGTTCAGCAGCGGCTCACCTCAGCTCGCTGTCCACCCCTCCTCTCTGGCACCTGGTGGCTGGTTGAGTGCATTGGTCTAGAGCCAGCCTGTGAACTTGCTGCTGCCACCAGCAGTAAGGCACAGCTGCTACATCCTAGGCCACGAGGCCAGAGTACCTCCTCTCTGTATTTGAGCTCTGTTCTGAGTTTCCCTTCTCTCTGGAGCCTGGAGCTGTTAGGGAAGATGTAGGCCGCACTGTTACACACCACAGCTCTGGCTGCTCAGGCCGCTTCGCTCCGTGGCTCCCGCTGCTCTGTACCACGGCTCTGGCTGCTTCGGCCACTTCGTGCCCAGGCTGTGGCTGCTCCCGCGCTGCAGTTGGCGCGGCACTTCGGGCTGGTTTCTTTCTGGTGTCTTGTTTTTCCAGCCCTCTTTTTCTCTGTCCCTTGTATTTACAGTTTTTATTTCTTTGCTGGTGGTGATTTCTGGCTTTAAAAGGCACTGCTTTTGTGGTAATAGAGTTCGATTGTTAGCGGGACTTGTAAGTGCCACTTTCCTCCGTCACCATCTTCCCGGAAGTCATAATTTTTTGATTTTATAAAAATAGAACTTTAGGCTTCAGAAGATCCTTGAACTAGCTGAAGATATTCTTTACTGTTTTAAAATAAAGGTTAAAAGAATAATTCTTACAATAAATGATTTCAGTTTTGTAATGCATTCATCTTAATGGACATCTTGGCTGGTTAAATAGTTTCTCTATGGTGAATTGTTCAGCTATGAACATAGATACACATGTATTAGTTTGGTAGTTTGGTTTTCTTTCTTTTGGGTAGATACCCAGAAGTGGTATTGCTGGATCATATGCTAAGTCTGTTCCCGTTCTTCTGAGGATCCTCCATACTGTTTTCTAAAGTGGTTGCAGTCATTTACAGTCCCACCAACAATATATCAGAGTTCCCACATCTCCACATCTTCACCAGCATTTACTGTTGTTTGTGTCTTGAATGATTCCCATTCTAGTTGGAATTAGGTGAAATCCTAGGGTAGGTTTTGTTTTATTTTGTTTTGTTTTGTTTTGTTGAAGGTCTGGGGATAGAACCCAGGAGCATTTGACCTCCTAGCTACACCTCCTGCCTTATTTTTTATTCTTTATTTTGAAACAGAGTCTCACTAAGTTGTGGAGGGCCTCACTAATTAGCTGAGGCTGTCCACAAACCGTGATCCTCCAGTCTCAGCCTCCCGAATGCTGGGATTACAATCATGCTTCATCATGCCTGACTGAGGGTAGTTTTGATTTGCATCTAATTGCTAATGATGTTGAGCATTTTTTATACATTTATTGGCCATTTGAATTCTTTGTGCTGAATTTCTTGAGTTTTCTCTGTATATTCTAGATATTAGTCCTTTCTTGGAGGAGTAGTTCTCAAAAATCTTCTCCCATTCTCTTGGCTCTCGGTTGGAAGTTCCTGATAGTTTTTTGTTTGTTTGTTTTTGTTGTTGTTGTTGTTGTTTTTGCTGTACAGAGGCTCTTCAGTTTCATGCAATCCCATGTATTGATTCCCCTTTTATTTTCTTGTGCCTTTGGAAGCTTGTTGAAAATGTTTTTATCTGTGCCTATGTGTTGCAGTGTTGGACCAATTCCCTCTTTAAGGAGCCTCAAGGTCTCTGGTCTAATTTTCAAGTCTTTCATCCATCTTGAATTGACGCTAGTGAAGGGTGAAAAAGTGAGGTTTATTTCTATTTTTCTGTATATGGTTAATCAGTTTTGCAAACACCGTTTCTTGAACAGGTTATCTTTTCAGTGTATGTTTTTGGCCCCTTTGTCAAAAATCAATTGGCTGTGTGTGGATTTGTTTGTGAGTCTTCTATTCCTCTCCATTGGTCTGTGTATCTGTTTTTGTGCTAGTACCATGCTGGGGATTTTTTTTATGTGGCTTTGTAGTAGAGTTTAAAGTCAGGTATTGTGATTGTTCCTGCATGGTTTTTGTTGCTGAGAAGTACTTTGGCTATTCTGGGATTTTGTTGTTCCAAATGAATTTAAGGACTGATTTTTCTAAGTCTGTGAGGAATGATTTTGGTAACTTAATGGGTATTGCATTGAATCTGTAGATCACTTTTGAAAGTATGGCCATTTTGATGATATTTATTCTGCCTCTCCATGAACAAAGAAGATATTTCCATCTTCTAAGGTCTTCTTCCAATTTTTTTAAGATTGATTTTCTATCCA
Source organism: Muscardinus avellanarius (assembly GCF_963383645.1). Lineage (NCBI taxonomy): Eukaryota > Metazoa > Chordata > Mammalia > Rodentia > Gliridae > Muscardinus > Muscardinus avellanarius. Next base: position 76,837,223 of record NC_137797.1, read on the forward strand.
GATACTTTGCTGAATTTGTTGATCAGTTCTATAAGCCTTTTGTTTGAGTTTGTTGGGCCTTCTAAGTTTAATATCATATCATCTGCAAATAGCAAAAGTTTGAGTTCTTCTTTTCCTATTTGTCCTACTTTGATTTCTTCTTCTTGCCTTATTGCTCTGGCTAGAGTCTCAGATACCATATTGAAAAGTGGCAAAAAAGGACATCCTTGTCTTGTTCCTTTTTTAGAAGAAATCTTGGAGTTTTTTCCCATTAATATGATATTGGCCATTGACCTATTGTAGATTGCCTTTATGATATTGAGGTATGCTCATTCTTTTCAGATTATCTGCAGTGCTTTTAGCATAAATGGTTGTTGGATTTTGTCAAATGCTTTTTCAGCATCTATTGAAATGGTCATGTGATTTTTGTCTTTGGTTCTGTTTATGTGATGAATTACATGGATTGAATTTTGTATATTAAATCAGCCTTGCATCTCTGGGATGAACCCTACCTGGTCATGGTGTATGATTTTCTTGAAGTGTTTTTGAATGCATGTTGCTAATATTTTGTTTAGCAGTTTTGTATCCAAGTTCATCAAAGATATAGGCCTGTAAGTTTTCCTTCCTTGAGCTATCTTCAAGTGTGTGCCACTGAGCTATATCCCCAGAGTTCTTATCTTTACAGTATCTTCAGTTGCTATCATTGCACAATAGCTTGATATCATAAAAAATGATTTTTACAAGTCTTATGGTTATAAAAAGCAAAAACATCTATATAGCCAAGCCAAAAATAATAAACAAGAAATAAGAACACACTGATAGAATAATTCACTTTACCAAGGAAGATTGGAAGAGAGGGAGAAAAAACAAATATTTATTAGACTTGTTTTGTGGCCAATAATATTCTCATATTGTGGCTGTATGGTAATAAGATGAGTGTGTATTCAGTAGCTATGGAATGGAATGTTCTATAGATGTCTATTAGGCCCATCCGGTCTAGGGTGCAATATGATTTTGGTGGGGTTCTTTTTTGTCAATGTTGAGGGGTATCTGGATAATCTGTCTATTGCTGAAAGTGGCATGTATGTATGCCCCTATTACTCTGGACTTCATTATAATTTATAATTATAATGCACCAACAAAAGTATATTTTTAAAATAATAAATATACAAATTGAAAAAAATCAGATAACCTGATCTGTAAATGACCAAATGAACTCAAAAGATATTTCTCAAAAGAAGTACAAATGGCCAAGAATCATATTTAAAAACTGTTCAACATCTTTAACCACTAGGGGAAACAACAATAATATATAAAATATAAACAAAATATGAGCAAAAATTAAACATAAAATCTACACTGAGGTTTTATATCACCCCAGCTAGAATTGGAATGGTAATAATTAAGAATACAAATAATAATAATAAATGCTGGTAAGGATGTAGAGAAGATACACACTTTTATACTTCATTGGAATGTAACTTAGTATACTCAAATGGAAATTAGTACAGAGGTTCCTCAAGAGACTAAAAATGAAACTACTACTATATGATCCAGCTATACCGCTCCTCAGCACTTATCCAAAAAAATTAAAGTTAGCATACAGTAGTGGTAAATGCATACCCATGATTATACCAGTGTAATTCAAAGTGAAAATGTGGTTTGTATGCACAATGGAGTTTGGGGGTTTTTTTTTGTTTTTTTGTTTTGTTTTTGTTTTGCAGTACTGGAAATGGGACCCAGGGGCAATCTATCTCCAAGCTACACCCCCAGTCCTGTTTTTTATTCTTTATTTTGAAACAGGGTCTCACTAAGTTGCAAAGAGCCTCACTAACACAATGGAGTTTTACTTCACCCTTAAGAATGGCATTATTGTCACTTGCAGATAAATGGATGAAACTGCAGAGCATCATGTTATGCAATATAAGCCAAGGTCAAAGAGTTAAGGACCATATGTTTGCACTCATACTTGGAAGCTAGAAAGAAAAAAAAGGAAATAAAGAGGTTCACATGAAAATAGAATGAAGACCAGTGTGGAAGAAGGGGTGTGAGGACAGGGAGGAAGGGAAGGCAAGGGGAGGTACTAGTAATTAAATTGACCACAATATGTAATATGCATGTGTGATTATGTCAAAGTCAACCCCACTATTATGTTTAATAATATGCACCCGATTTTTTAAAAAAAACATTCCAAATATCCATTACAAAAATTTGCTGAATTTTAATTCTAATGCAAATCTTTAAAAATTAATGTTTCATGGTAAGTTAATTGTTTGTACTATTCAAAAAGTAGTTAAAAGTTCTCAGCTTTAAATCTCACAGTTATTCTTTCAAGTTCTTTAGGATAATTGGAAAAAATCTTGCTCACTCCATGTATCAGTCATGTATAATAGATAAAAACTATGATGGAAAAATTTTTCAGATTGTTTTATTGGAAGGCCTACCTAATTAACACTGGAAATAAGGACACATCATGGCGTTAAATGTAAGGGGGAAAAACAGCTCTCAGGCTGTTAGACAGCAGGTCTCTAAGAAAATAAGCCAAGTGCAATTATCTGGGAATTTGGAAGATCTTCAGTTTTGCTTTAAAAACATTGATAGTTTCTGGCCGGGCGTGGAGGCGTATGGTTGTAATCCCAGCATTCAGGAGGCGGAGACCAGAAGATTGCTGTTTGTGGACGGCCTCAGCTACTTTGTGAGGCCTTTCACAACTCATTAAGATTCTGTTTCAAAAAAGTTTAAAAAGACAAAAAACTAGTTTGTAAAAGAGGAACTCTTTTACACTGTTGGTGGGAATGCAAACTAGTTCAACCACTATGGAGATCTGTGTGGAGATTCCTAAGAAAAGTGGGAATAGATCCACCATATGATCCAGCTATACCACTCCTGGGTATCTTTCCAAAGGGGTTGAATTCAGAGAAATACAGCAACATATGCATACCTATGTTCATAGCAGCACAATTTGTAATAGCCAAAATATGGAACCAACCCACATCTCCATCAACAGATGAATGGATAGTAAATCTTTGGGAAATACACACAATGGAATTCTGTTAAGCCATAAAGAAGAACAAAATTATATCATTTGCAAGAAGATGGAAAGCCCTGGAGAATATTATGTTAAGTGAGATCAGCCAAGCACAGAAGGAGAAGGTACATATGTTTCCTCTAATATGCCCAAACTAGGAAACACAAAGGATACCAGTGGGACTCCAGATAATGGAGGGGAAATATCAGCAAAGTTTGAATGGAAAGATAGGAGAGGAGGAAGGCTGATCTTGATTAATGAGGGTCTACATCTGAACATGTGTAAAATTATGAATAAGACATGGTTAACCTAGACAACCATTGGTGGGAGGGGGGAAGGGCAAACGAGGGCATGGGGGAGAGGGCACCAAATATAGTTTAAATGTATGCTATTTATGTTCAATAAAAAAATTGTTAAAAAAATATATATATACATTTTCATTCAGTTGAAAAAAAAACTAGGGCTGGGGGTATAGCTCAGAGGTAGAATGTACTTGGGTTCTATCCCCAGTAGAACAATAAATAAATAAATAAATAAATAAATAAATAAATAAATAAATAAATTGATAGCTTCTTTCAGTGGATAACCCTTTGTATAATTTATATTATGCCTATAATTTCCTAGAATCCATATCCTCTGGTCTTTTTTTAATTTTAAACAAACCAATTGAAGTCACTTTTTTATATTTTTCATTTATTTGTTCTAAATAACTATATATTAATATTTTAAAGAAATATATATATATATTATAACATTTAAAAGGACAATGAACATACAATGAAACATAAATCTCCTTTATACCTCTTGCTCATTTATTGTGGAAATCATGACATCATTAAATTCTTATAATGGCTCAAGTAGGAAAGCCAGTCTCATTGAGGCCTATGCAATTCATATAGTAAACTTTTAATTTACAGACATCTGTGGTTGCCAGTGATAATATACAGCTTACAGACATGCATTTTCTCTTTCGTTTGGTATTCACATTCATTGACTAGCTGGAAATGTCTTGTGAATTCATAAATTCTAAATTTACCTTTTTTACATAGATGGACTGATGAACTTTATTCATCAGAACTGTGTTGGAGGACATACAAATGAAATCCTAGAGAGACATTGCAAAGACATAAAAGACATCTGGGACTTAGTCTTCTTTAAATTAAAATATACACACAATGCAACATTTCATCTATATTCAGATAATTTTTGTTTCTTACATTGTATTATTTCCTTCTCTGTTTTTTTTCTTTTCAAAGGACATGGTTCAGTATTCTCTCAGGTTTGTTGGTGGTGAATCCAATCTGAAAAGGGCGTCATGCAATTGGCACTTTTAGGTTAGTTAGGTGGAGAATGATAAACGCTAAGTCATCCATAAATATTCGGACCTTGAGGTACAACTCACAGTGCAGAATGAAAATGAGGTGGGACATAGGAGAAGAGTGATACAAACTTCATGGGGTTTACTAGGAATAGAAATGGACATAGGGCTGCTTTTTTCTCTTTGTGAAATTTTTTAATTCTCTTAAACAGAGTTTACACTTCCCAGAGTGTTCTATTTTTTCTATCATATAAACTTCTAGAAGAAACCTTTGGGAGTTTATTTATAAAAACCCCATAGCACTTAGCTTTTTTCCAGCTGACTGGTGATTCTTCTTTTAAAACTCACTATTTAATGAAAAATAAATTATATTCTAGGTAAACTTCTTTAGATTAAGACTAAAATGTGTTGCTCCAGAATCCAGATAAATAGCAAATGTTCATTTTGGGTCATCGAGGAAGATAATTCAAATTTGTGAATGACATAAATTGGGGATGATAACTAATATGAAAGAAGACAAAATAAGCATTCCGAGTCATTCAGATTACAAGACAATGGGATCAAATAACATATGACATTTAGCAGACATCTTAAAATTGCCCCTGCTTATCTGCTTTCAGCTCTTAAATAGGCTACACTGCTTCTCTTTAGTGTTTTATTTTTAGATGGATCCTGGTCTCTTCTATCCTTGGCCCACACTTTTTTGTTGTCCTTCTTTCCTACCTTTCCCTTTTCCCCATTCATTCCTCTGGAGGATGGGTTTCTTGGAGAGTACAGGTAGAACCTAGAATTTTGTGCTTTTCTAGGGGCTTAGCATCATGCTTGCCACATGTTAATAATTCATTGAACATTAATAAAATATAGCTACTCTTGCATTTGGATTAGAAAACCCAAATGGCACAGACTAAAGGAAACCAGCTTTAACAGTTTTCATGCTTTGCTTGACTACTGATCCCAAGTTAAGTAGGAGCCAAAATTATAATGTGCTCGTTATTAAAAATGCAAATTTAGCTTGTTAATAAGACAAAAAGGTATATAACAATATAAATAATCTCTCTAAATTCTGTACTTCTAATTTCATAATTACATATTATATTTACTATGAGCCAATAGTTTTAAAAAGTTATTGGCAAATGGGACTTGAACCAGGAAGTTTTCTCAGAGTCAAAACCCTGGCAGAAATAAGATGGTAATTGAATAAATCCTTGCGGTTTAATGAGGAAATTGAAAAAATAAGGAAGTTGAAATATGATGTGTGAAAACTACCCTTAAGTACATGAAAAGTTAAAATAGTAAGTAGATTTTGGATCTGCTTTTTCTATGTAGCTCCAAGAAGCAAAACTAGTAAGTCTTCCAGAAGGCAAGTTTCATCTTCAAATAAGAAATATATTAATCAAGCTAGGCATTATGGTACATGTATATAATCTCAGGACTTGGGAGGCTGAGACAGAAGGATCTCAGTTTTGAGGCCAGTTTGGGCACTTTAGAAAGACCCTCAGCAACTTGTTGAGACCTTGTGAATTTTGGAGGTAGAATGCCCTTAGGTTCAATTCATCCCCAGCACTCACCTCCCAAAACATCAAAGAAATAAATATAATAATCACAAAAAATATGGAACCCGACTATGTGTTCAAGCAGAGTCTAGATGACCAAGTGTTAAGGACACTTAGACTTTCTACACTGGGACTAGATGGCTTTCGTGGATTGTTTATGTTCTTCATAACAGTAACTTCTTGAAACTGTATGTATGAGGCCACTTAAAAAGGAGGTGTAGCATTATGGTTAATAGTTACAAGAGGGCCTGGTAGATGGGCAGTTCTCTGGGGCCAGATCCAAGCCTGCTGATAACTACCTGTGTGTACTGAAGCAAATTACTTAATTTTTAGATGTTGATTTCATTGGTTTAAAATAGATTGAAAATACTAATAACTATTTTATTGTTGAAACGATTGCATTAGATTATGTATATAAGCAGTTCCAGCAATAAATGGCTCAGTAAATGTTAGCTATAGTTTGATCTTACCCCAAATCCTTTCTCTAATCCTCCACGGTAGTTATTATTACCAGATGAGGAAGCTGAGTTTCAAAAAGATTAAGTTCTATGGTTTGTAAAGCCATTAAAGTGGAGAACTAAGGGATGGTGCCCAGGGCTGTTGGATTAAAATAGTCTGTGCTCTTCTGCTCTAATACTTGACCTCCTGCAACACCATAAGATGATGAAATGCCTTTGATGTGACAGCAAAATTTGTGGGAGATAGGTGCCAAATTATCTGCATTAAATACTTATTAGGCTCCTATGCATATACAACATGACATGTATGAAGATACAGAAAATAAAGTGTATTTCTTTTCCCTTGGAACTTTATACCTCTTATTGTCTAACCGCACAGGGGAGTATTTTAACTAAACCACAGGAGAGAACATGCAGGTACAAAAATAATACTAATATATTTGAAATGAGTGTTAACTACAAATCATGTCTGGTTTGGTAGCCCCAGAAGAAATTGCCTCTCAAGAAGAATTAACTCTGAATTGGAATACCAGCCGCTGTAATTTACAGGGGAAAGCTTCATGATAAACTCCTACTAGTGAGAGCTAGTAGGCAGGCAAATAGTTGATTAAATGTGTGAAAAGTATGCTCTGAAGTGTTAGACGGAGTTCCCATTGCCAATTTTCTCAATATTCATATCTGAAGATAATTATAAGGCTGAATAAGAATGAGCTTGGACTTCTAGTTTAACCAAAATCCTTAACAAAACAACTTAAAGGATTCCTCTGATATTCTTGGCCTTTTAAGATGTAGAACTCTGCTGGGCATGGTGGCACACACTTGTAATTGACCCGCTTGGGAGGGTGAGATAGGAGGATCACACAGGTTCAAAGCCAGCCTCAGATACTTAGTGAGGCTCTCAGCAACTTAGTGAGACCCTGTTTCAAAATAAAATATAAAATAGGTCGGGGGAATAGCCTGGAGGTAGAGGCCCCTGGGTTCCATCCCAAGGACCACAAAAATAAATAAATAAATAAATAAATAAATAAATAAATAAAGTACAACTCTTTCTTGTCCTTCTCAGATGGTATGTTTTCATTTGCCTTGAATAGACTTTAAAATACAAATTACTCTCTCACTCAAGGAAATTTTTTCTTTCAGATTTTAAAAGGTTCAATTTCAATCGTAAAAGTAATCTTGGCTTTGTGTTTTATATAAAACCACGTATCTTTTACCATTTGTTATTATTTTCTTACACATGAATAGTTGATTGCAACCATTTGCACCTATATTTTGCTTAAAAATATATCTAGTGAGTTGGTCATGGTGGCACATGCTTTTAATCCCAGTATTTGGGAGGAAAAATAGGAGGATCTTTATTCTCAGATAGCCTCGGCTACTTAGTGAAGCCTTCCCCAACTTGCAACTTAATGTGAACTTGTTTCAAAAAATAAAAAATAGGGCTGGGGGTATAGCTCAAAGGTAGAATGTCCCTGGGATCCATTCCCAGTACTACAAAAAAGTCTAAGTGGACTCTATAAAAATGATAATTTATTATTAACTGTGATCTTCCTGGTTTTTATTATTCATAATAAAATGGACAAATTAAAAGACAGATGCTAACAGTCCCAAATAAGTCAAAATTATGTTAGATATTATTTGATTATGTATTATTATTATGTATTATGTTACATATTATGGGATACCAAAGCCTTTACTCAGGGAATGATGGGAGGAGGACTTTTTAATAAATTATAAAACTTTATTATAAACTAGAGTGAACTGAATCCATTTCACAGATAATTTTGGATCTGTCTCTAAGAGGCAATATTTAATGTCTAAAATAAAATAGAAGGCCAGGCGTGGTGGCGCATGCTTGTAATCCCAGTACTTGAGAGGCTGAGAAAGGAGGATTGCACAGGTTCGAAGCCAGCCTCAGCTACTTCAGTTTCCAAATAAAATAGAAAATAGGTCTGGGAGTGTACCCTGAAGGCAGAAAGCCTCTGGGTTCCATCCACAGCACCACAATAAGTAAGTAAATAAGTAAATAAGTAAGTAGGTAAGTAAGTAAATAAATAAATAAATAAATAAATAAATAAATAAATAAAATAGAACAGATGACCAAATTTTAGCTTATATAGAAGCTGAGTGGGGAGAATTGTTAGAATATTCATATTTATACTATATTATCTGGAACCAAATGTTCATCATCAAGGAATTCTTGAAAGATAAATGAGAGGGAGAAATTTGTCCTCACAAAGTATCCTACACTTGCTATCATCATTTGCTTTGAGCCCCATTCCTTGCCAGAATGGCTGTCTTAGAAATCAAATATATCACCGAGCGTGGTGGTGGATGCTTGTAATCCCCATGAAGCCAGCTATGCTGGCTTTAAGAGACCCTGTTTCCAAATAAAAAGTATAAAATAGGTCTGGGAGTGTAGCCCGGAGATAAAAGGGTTTCCAGGAACCCCAGTACCACCAAAAAAAAAAAAAAATCAAATATACCTTCATAATCACTAGTTACAAAGTGCTAAATTTTTTCATGGTTCTATAGCATCTGATGTTATTCATCAAATTCTTTTTAATTTGTGCTTTGTAATCATACATCTTAATAGGGTTCAAGATGACAGAGGCATACATGCACACATCACTCATTTAGCCTATTTCTACTTTCCACTCCATTCCTTCCCCTACCCCTCCTTCTCATATTCAGCTTAGTGATTTATATGTTTGTGAATATACATCATGCATGTTTCTCTCTCCCTTCCCTCTCATCATTCTCAGTTAGTCAAATTATTTGCTTATATAAGTTTTCTCCTTCTGCATCTAGAGTTTCTTCTATGACCCATTTTCTCCCTAGCTTCTGAATATTTGGGAAAGCATCTGATTTTTTACTTTTTGTGACTGACTAATCTCACTCAGCATAATGTTCTCCAGTCCCGTCCATTTTCCTGCAAAAGATGTAATTTTGTTCTTTTATATGGCCGAGTAAAATTTCATTGTGTACATATCCCATGGTTTTGTAATCTATTCATCTGTTGATGGACATCTTGGCTGGTTCAATTATTGGTAATTGTGACTTCTACAGCTATAAACATAGCTATAAACGTAGATACTCATGTACTAGTTTGATAAGTTACTTTACATTATTTTGGGTAGACACCCAGAAGTGGTATTGCTGGGTTTACAGTGCTGGAAAAAAAAAAATCTTTCTCTACTCATGGAGCTTACATTTTAGGAGGGGACGCACATTTAAACATCAGTTGTATAATTATTTGACTACTTTGGTGATAAGACTTAATGATTCTACAGAAAATATATAGAGTACCTGACCATGGTGTTCTCTAAAAGACATCCTTAAATAAGTGATTCTGAACCAGGATGAGGGAGCTGTATTGTTTGTGCCTTTAAACAGTGAGAGCATTTTGAATCACAATTAGGAAGCAATTCATGCTTTCCAGTATTTGCTGCATGTGTCTCTGTAAGGCAAAAGCTTCATAAAGAAAGGTATTAATATTCTAAATCTTTGTTTTCCTAATAATAATTACCTTAGTTCAAGATATATGGTAATTATGGAAGTACTTCATTTATTTATTTGCTTACTAATTGATAAATGCCAAAGTTATGCCCATTACTATTCTTTTTTTTTCCCCCTAAAGGTACTAGAGAAGAAACCCAGGGGCATTCTACCCCCATTCCTATTTTTTTTTTATTCCTTATTTTGAAACAGGGTCTCACTAAGTTGCAAAGGGCCTCACTAAGTAGCTGAGGCTGTCCACAAATCATGATCCTCCTGTCTCATCCTCCCAAATGCTGGGATTACAAGCATGGCCACCACACCTGGTTTGCCCATTACTATTCTAAGCTCACAAGACATAGTAGTGATATAGGTGACAAGGTACCCACTCTTATGAGGTTTATAACTGGGGGGTGTAGATAACATGCATGCAAATAAGTAATATATATTGAAGTACTATATATAGAAAATGAAATGGACTACTATGAGAGAATGTAGTCATTAGTAGTTAGGGAACTTTTTTCAATAAAAGAGGCTTACTACAAAGCCATAGTAATAAAAACAGTATAGTACTGGCACAAAAACAGATACATAGACTAATGGAGCAGAATAGAAGACTCAGAAACAAATTGCACACTTACAGCCAAATGATTTTTGACAAATGGGCCAAAAACATACACTGGAAAAAAGATACTCTCTTCAACATGTTGTTGGCAAAACTGGTTAACCATAGCCAGAAAATTGGAAATAAGCCCCACTTTCTCACCCTGCACAAGAGTCATTTCAGCATGGATCAAAGATTTGGAAATCAGACTAGAGACCTTGCGCTCCTTGAAGAGGGCATAGGTCCAACATTTCAGCACATAGGCACAGGTAAAATCTTTCTCAATAAGGCCCCAAAGGCACAAGAAAATAAAAGGCAAATCAATACACGGGATTGCATTAAACTGAAGAGCTTCTGTGCAATAAAGGAAACTATCATGAACCTCAAGAAAAAGTCAACAGAATGGGAGAAAATTTTTGCCAACTATTCCTCTGATAGAGAACTAATATCTAGAATGTACAGAGAACTCAATAAACTCACAGCTAAGAAAACAAATAACTCAATCAAAAATGGACAAGAAAGCTAAATCAACAGTTCACCAAAAAAAAGAAATTCAAATGGCTAATAAATGTATAAAAAATGTTCAACATCTTTAGAAATTAGGGATATTCAAATTAAAACTACCATGAGATTGCACCTTAATGCCAGTTAGAATGGCAATCATTCAAAACACATTCAAAACAACAACAAATGCTGGTGAGGATATGGAGAAGTGAGAACACTAATACATTGTTGGTGGGATTGCAAATTAGTGCAGCCACTTTGGAAAACAGTATGGAGGATTCTCAGAAGAATAGAAAGAACTTACCATTACCCAACAATACCACTTCTGAATATCTACCCCAATAAAAGGAAACCAAACTATCAAACTAATATATGCTTATATGTTTAGAGCTATGTTTAGAGCTACATAATTGCAAAACTATGGAACCAGACAAGATATCCATCAACAGATGAATGGGTTACAAAACCATGGGATATGTACACAATGGAATTTTACTCAGCCATATAGAAGAACATCACTTGCAGGAAAATGGATGGAACTGGAGTACATTATGCTAAGTGAGATTAGTCAGTCACAAAAAGTAAAAATTCAGATGCTTTCTCTAATATTCAGAAGCTAGGGAGGAAAAGAGTCATTGATGGAACTCTAGACAAAGAAGAAGAAACCATAGATGGACAAATAAGGTGACCTAACTGAGGGGGATGGCACGGGGAAAAGGGAAACTCCCTACTGTACATGATGTACTTTCACAAATATATCAAAGTTGATCACTAAGACAAACATAAGAAGGAGGGGAGAGGAAAGGGAATGGGTTGGAAATTGGGGAAAAGCTAAATCATTGATGTGTGCATGTATACCTCTACCATTTTGTACTCCATTAAAATGTATGACAGCAATACACCAATAAAAATTAAATAAATATATATTAAAAATTAAAAATAAAAGAGGTTTACACTTTGAATCTTGTCCAATCAGACTATCCCCTCCAATCTTCCTTATTCACTTTCTTTTATATGTTCCTGATTTCTGCATCTGTCAGACTGTATTCTTCCTCCATGCCCTCATTGACTCTTTGAGTGTGCACAAGGCAGCCATGCTAGTACCCTGACTCTTGAGTTTCTTGATCTTACCTCTTTCATTCTACCCCAGCTCCACATGCTTATGGTTATAACCTTGACTTCAACATCACATATAACTATATTACTCCCCAAATCTCTCTTGAAAGATTTCTACTCTTTGACCACCACTTTCTTTCCCTCCATCACACAATCACTAGTATCTTCACTCCATTAATTGCTAACTTTATTGAAAATATCAATCCTTTTGCCTAAATACTTTTTTAAAGTGCCAGTTGAAACCTTTATTAGCTGACTAGTGGCAGTACCCTCAGTCTAGAAATCTGATTAGAAGGGAACCCCGACTACCCGGGGGTAGGGGTTTTTATAAGGGAGAAAACCACAAAGGGGTGAGCCATCTATTAAGTAAGTGGGTTTACAAAAGCAGAAATTTGTGATTAGCTTATCTGGTATGCAAAGTATGCAAGGTGGTCCTGATCTTCTGGTCAGGTGCTGGCTGAGGCCTGGGCTCCACCCCAGGTCAGACTTTTGGGATTAGTTTACTACAAATCACAAGAATTTCACTGGCGGAGACAGAACGTTGTGATTACAAGTGTGGCCTATCAAGGGCTTCTATCTAAGAAAGAACAGACCTTGCAGAGGTTAATGAAGTTTCTAAATTTTAAAACTACATATTTTTTTCTCCTTTCTTTCCAGTTTGCCTCGTTTTTACTGTTTTTCATTACATTCCCCACTGGTTTTTATTACTCATAAAACAAAATCTTTGGTTTATACTGTATCTTGGTCTTCCATGATGGTCAGATATTCTATTGTCTGTATGCGATATATATATATATATATATATATATATATATATATAGAGAGAGAGAGAGAGAGAGAGAGAGAGAGAGATAGATAGATAGATAGATATAGATATATATATAGATATAGATATATATATATATATATATATATATATATATATATATATATCCCATCAGACAGTTGAGCACAATTAGGCAGACTACTAGCACAGGACCTAAGAGGAGCAAAAGATATCAAAACCATCTATATAATCCTGTCTACAAGATATCCTGTACAATACCCAACTTAATGGTATAGAAGCAGCATTCTTCCCCTAAAAATAAGCAAATTTCTCCTTCTTTAGGAATAAGAAGATCCAAGCCCATTTTATGTTACAGAACCACTTCAGTGAGGGAATCTAGCTGGGCTTGTAGATCTAGAATAGTTTCAGATTTTTGTTGCATATCTGATCACACAGAGTCTTATTTACAGTGTAAAGAGGTGCCTATTTCTACTACCCCGGCCCCTGCTGCAGTTGGTAACACACTTTTGGGGTGCTTTGTAGCAGCCTACTTTTATAAGGCCATATATATTATTAGTATTGCTACACTTGCATGGTGGTAGCCCTGAATTAGAAGAAGAGGGAGATAAGGTAGCTGTAACATTGAAATTGAGCTAGGGAGTCGCAAAGGAGGCAGATACCAATCAGGTTATTAAAACTCCTGATTTAATCAAATTTGACACCTTCGGGCAAGGTCTGTCATCCCTGGGAGAAGGGACCGATGACCAAGCAGCAGAGCCACGCAGTTAAACAGGGTCATGGTCAGTCAGCAGAGTCACATGGTAGAGAGGAAGTCAGGGTATTATATTTCAGAATATTATATAGCTGGTTCTTGGAGTGGGGCTAGAATGCCAGTCCTCTAGGGACATCTGTCATCTCGAAACCTCTGGAATCTGTCCTGTGTTGTTTGGAGTCTCGAGGCACATGGCTTCTCATGATATCTTCACCTCTGGCTTTTGGGGTTCTGCCTCCTGTCCCCATTGTGGGGTCCCGTGTGGGAAGGGAGAGCCCCGACTTATCAGTTGCTCCCAACAAACTGTCTGGAACATTCTCCCCGGGCTGCTTTCTGTATTGTCCCTAATAAGGGTATTCTAATACACGATTCACCAATAATACCACATTGATTGATTTATCAGTCTAATCAGTCTTTAATGAATACCTTAATCTTTCTTACCCTTCTTTTAAATCTTATTGCTCCCCAAAACCCTAACTAACCGGTGTCAAATATAATTCTTGGCATCTCCCATTTTACTCCTGAGCAGGCAACTATGGCTAAAAAATAACCCAGTTGCTCCCACTGGCCACTTTAAATTCATAAACATAAACCTCAAAAGTGAGTGCAGAGCTGCTATACCTGGGGACATTCTTTTCCCACTCTCTGGAATAGGTTTCATGCCCACTTCTGTCTCACCAGCTTCTAGCAACTGTCTACCAATGACCCACTCTCAGCCTTGTCTTCTACCTCTATGACACCTACACGAAAGGGCAGAATTACCGTGAAAAGATCTGGAGAAAATTGAAGGATGCAATTTTTTTCTTTGAATTTTTAATTTTGAACTTTGAGTTGTTAAAGAGTATATATTTTACTTTTTAACCAGTCTTTACAAAGACAAGAAGTGAAAATGAGCCACTTAATGATTTTTGCATATAATATATTAAGATGATAAAGTTACCTGATAGCTAAAACTCATTTCTCTTTCAACCCTTATGTTGATAACAGTGTGTAAACAACCATAAAGGAAAGGATTCCAGATCCTTAAAACACAGTTAACTTTTGGATTATAACTCAGGGTGTAAGTCTTTATTAGTTTATCATCCCTTCCATTTATCAAGTGGGCATTGTAAAATGAAGTTGGCTTTTTGCTTTTAAATTAAATTTCTGTAGAATGAAGAGTTCTAGCTATTTTTTCTGTAATTACATAGACAAGAGTACTATCCATTACTGGCACATTGATATGTAAAAACTAATGGCTTTAAGTATAGGTTTTACTCTCTAAAACTATGAAAAACTTTTTATTTATTCACTAAAAACTTTTTATTTATTCATATATATATGCATATGGAAAACATAGAAAATTGAAATGGAAACACACAATTGAATAAAGCATTAATAAATTGAAATATAAATTGCGTCATTCAAATATTTATGCTTTTTTAAAAGTTTGTCTTGAACTGATATTACCACATAAATATTTTACTTTATTAACCTCTTTGCAGCCATAGTCTTTGCTATGCTGACATATAACAGTAATTTAAAATTTAAACTCAAGCATTTTCTACTTCTAAGGACATTTGGGAAATTCACATTTGTTATATAAAATTAGCTAAAATATACAGTTCATAGACAGGAAAGCACCCTGAGGCTTCCACATAATGATTTTTAGAATGTAATGCCAATTTCCAGATATTTCACAAACTTGAGCCAATATTTTTGTTTTGTACATTAGTGTATGCAGATGTCTTATAAGAATTTATATTTTATAAAGGGATAGTGAATAACAAGCTTAAGAAAAATTGTTATGAATTTTTTTTTTTTTGGTGGTACTGGGGTTCCTAGAAGCCCTTCTACCTTTCTACCTCCCAGACCTATATTTACAAGCGGAGATTACAAGTGTGTGCCACCACGCCTGGCAATTGTTATGATTTAAATGTTAATTCTTGCTTGTGAGGCTGAGACAGGAGGATTACACAGGTTCAAAGCCAGCCTCAGCTACTTAGTGAGACTCTCAGCAACTTAGTGAGACCCGGTTTCCAATTAATGTATAAAACAAGTCTAGGAGTATAGCCCAGAGGTAGAAAAGCCCCAAGGTTCCACTCCCTGTACCACCAAAAAAAAAAAAAAAAAGGTTAATTCTTTTTCGTGTTATTCTGGAGAAAGTAAATACATCAGTGGAATAAATTTACCCATGGGTCACTATAGTATTAGTAATTTGACACAAGATTTGTATTGAGGCATAATATTTATAAAGCATAATGGGTTTCATTGTGGCATATGTATACATGTGCACACTATAATTTGGTCAATTTCATTTTCCAGTACCTCCTCTCATACTCCCTTCCCCTGATCTCTTTCTTCTACCCTACTGATATCCCTCTGTTTTCATGAGAACCATATTTTTTCTCTCTCTCTAGTTTTCGCATAGGGAAGAAAGCACATGACCTTTGACCTTCTTAGTCTGTCTTATATCACTTAATATGGTATTTTCTAGTTTCATTCATTTTTCTGTAAATTACATAATTTCCTTATTCTTTGGTTTAGTGATCGACTTGGATATGTTTATGAATTTACATCATGTACATTAGGGAATTTCTCTTTCCCCTCCCATCCCCCTCAGTTAGGTCACCTTATTTGTTTATCTATGGTTTTTTTCTTCTTCATCTAGAGTTCCTCCTATGACCCATTTTCTCTGCCATTATAAGTAGAATCATATAAAATATCAATGTAATTTTTATTTAAATTTCCCTGATAACTACAAATGTTAAACTTTTTAATATAATTATTAGCCATTTGTACTTCTTGTGAGAAGTTCATTTACTCATTTATTGGCTGGGTTTTTTGTTAAGTTTTTGAGATCTTTTTATATTCTGGATATTAATTCTCTGTCAGAAGAGAAGCTGGCAAAGATTTTCTCTTATTATATAGATTATCTTTTCATGATGTTGTTTCCTTTGCTGTGTAGAAGTTTTTAACTTGATGTCATCCCATTTATTGATTCTTAGTGTTTTTCTGAGCTATAGAACTGGTTGAGGTAGTCATTACCTGGTGTTTCTATATGTCTGATTATTTGCGCTTTTTTTTTCCCTCCTAGCAGTAGCAGAGTTTCTGGTCTTTTTCCTAGATCTTTGATACCTTTTGATTACTTTTATACTTTTATTCTACATATGGAAATTCAGTTTTCCTAGCACCATTTACTAAAACGGCTTCTTTTTCTCCAGTATATGTCTCTTTGGCACCTCTGTCAAGAAACAGATGACTATATCTGTGTGGGTTTGTCTTTTTTTTTTTTTTTTTTTTTTTTGGTGCTACTGGGGTTTCTGGAAACCCTTCTACTTCCGGGCTACACTCCCAGACCTATGACCTATTTTTACACTTTAAATTTGGAAACGGTCTCTTAAGCCAATGTGGCTGGCTTCCAGCCAGTATGATCTTCCTGTCTCTGCCTCCCAAGCGTGGGGATTACAAGTGTGCGCCACCACGCCCGGCTTGGGTTTGTCTTTTTGACACTACATTTTTTTTCATTTCTTTATTTGACAAGCAGCAATATCATGTTTGTCATTTTAATGTAGATATAATTATTAGGTTATCTGTCATATTACAATATTTAAGTTACTTAATGTCCTTTAACATATATTATAAAACACATAAACTGAAAATGTGGAGGGGAAAAAGAACACGGCACCCAACCAAATCCGTGGTAATTCACATACTCTCCATCAAGTCTAGAAAATGGCACAATGACATGAACTTGGAGTATCTCTCAGCATCTTCTTGGATGCTTATGATGTGTCACTGGTAATGTTTTTAACAGCAGAGAAACAGGGGCTTCCAAATACCAGGGAATGGAGGCAGAGGCCAGATTTTTTAGTCATCTGTACATTTAATTATACATAGTAGTCATATTTTATTGCCACTGGTATTTAAAAAGTTAAATGTGAAATAGTTTGTGAGTATTAATAGATAGTCCATAAGGTTGGTTCTGTATCATATTCTTGAGAAGAGCCGGTTTCTCTGGATCTTTAGAAGATATGTGAGAAGCTACTTTATCCTGAGGGACAGGTCCGTGTGAGAAGAGGAAGATGGAGAGAGCATTTGAGTTGCATGAGATGACATCTTTCATCTGTACCTTCAGAGTCCTTTGTACCATCTGTGTGGTGCTTTCAATTGGATCCTGCACATCTGTGAGTGGAGGCAATGAGGGTTGCGGATTGCTCTTTCCTCCCAACTTCATCTCAACAAATGCCTTTTCCCCTCAATCACTGTGGAATTGTACCTAACCACTCTCTGTTCTCATGAACCCAGAGTAATAGAATGACATTATACAGTGAAGAGGTTATGTCAGAGCAGGAGACTGATTAATATTTGATCTTATTCTCTAGTGTGTAAAGAATCCATTCACACTTTTTCAGAGTTTTCTTCCACTCTCAATACAAATCACTGTGGCATATTTTCAAAATCAGTTTTGACATCCCAAGAATCTTCTCAAGAACATATTTTTTGATTCCAAAAAGCCTTCTGAGTATCTTAAACATATAAATAAATCCATCAAATTCTATTGTTATAAATGTTTGAATATGGCTTTACAATGTTATAGACATATAAAATCCATTATGTCATTTGTCCCTCTTAGGAAGCCATGAAATATGAATGACGGATATGCCCCATTTTAGAGGTATAGTCATTGAGGCTTTTAGATGTGTTAAAAAAATTTTTTTTCTGGCCTCACACAACTAGAAAGTGGCAGAACCAGGAAAAAGTCTTGCCTTCTGTTACCATATGCCCCTTGAAAAAATTGACCCTAGTGATTTAATACGGTAAGAAAGAACAGTTTGTGTTTAACTAAGTGGTATTAAAACTAAATTTTTGCTGGGTGTGGTGGTGCATCCCTACAAACACAGTACTTGGGAGGCTGAAACAGGAAGATCTCAGGTTTAAGACCTACCTCAGTAAGTTAGTGAGACTCTCAGAAACCATGCGAGACCTTGGTTTGAAACAAAAATGAAAGGACTAGAGAAACAGATTGTAGGTAGAATACCCCTAGGTTCAATACCCAGTAACACACACAAACATGCATGCACATACACACATGCATGACAAAAAACACATATTTAGCAGGCAATCTTCATCTTTATGGGGGCAATACTAAATAATTCTATGGTATGTAGTAAAGTATTTAAAAATTAGAATATCAGTCATAAGGTCCATTAAAAATTGTTCTACCTCACCTGTTTTGAGTGTTCTTGACAGACAGATATAAGGCCAGAATACTAAGCATTACCCTTGTTTAAGAATATGATGGTTATCTTTATGCCTTTTGACTCAGCAATCAAACAGGGATCTAAGATAAATAAATGTTCATGTACTTGGACAGACCCAAACCCAGTTTTTGAAAGAAATATCTATTCTTTCTTCTAAGTAACCCCATGGTACACCTGCAAGAATAAGTGGGCTCTGAAGAATAAGTGGGCTCTGTGAGCTAATTCAAACTTCTGATTTTTTTTTTTTTTTTACGAAAAATTGAGAGACGGTGTGGTAGTACATGATTGTAATCCCAGCATTCAGGAGGCTAAAACTGGAAGATCATGGTTCACAGACAGCCTCAGCTACTTAGTAAGGCACTTTGCAACTTAGTGAGACCCTGTTTCAAAATATAGAATAAATATAGGGCAGGGGATGTAACTTGGAGGTAGATTGACCATGAGTTCCATCCCCAGACCTGCAAAAAAATTAAAATTAAAAAATAATAAATAATAAATAAATAAAGCTTGACAACTTGCTGTCAGTGTGCTTTAATCCAAAGTGATATATTCTCTCCTTCTCCAATAAAACAAAATAAAAATTAGTGGCTAGTGATAAAACCAAATTAGAAGCAACTTTAATCTAGCAGTTGTCAAAAGCTAGCTTAAAATTTTTGACATTTTAGGGAATGAAAATCAAATGGACATGTCAAAATCTATTCCCATTGGATTTTCTGAACTCTCTAT
Organism: Muscardinus avellanarius; assembly: GCF_963383645.1. NCBI lineage: Eukaryota > Metazoa > Chordata > Mammalia > Rodentia > Gliridae > Muscardinus > Muscardinus avellanarius. Next base: position 76,856,788 of record NC_137797.1, read on the forward strand.
ATTTGTATTGAACAAAATAATAAACAAACAAAAGTGCCTCTGAGAAATGTCTTAGAGAAAAAAATTAAGTTATGATTGAACCTAGGAGAGACAAAGAAGTAGGATTTTTCAAAAATGTTTCAGTTTTGTTGCAAAACAATAATAAAACATTGACCATAACCTTAAGATGTTTCTCTTATAAAGCATTCTCACAATTAAAACCAGGCAAAAAAGCTTCTTGCTATAGAAAAACAGTATAAACCATTTTGTAGGATGAGTTAAAACCTCTTCACGTTTCCCTTTTTACTTCTTTGCTAGGAGGTCCTCTTGCCCAGTTTCTGGTGTATCTTACTCTCTTTTGGAGGTTTTAACTACTTTAAAAAATTAGTTATAATCGCTTTTAGAACATATGTAAGATACAGACCTTATTTACACATTTACACTAAAAAAATACATACACACACACACACCATTTATATTTTGAATCCTATTAAAACCAAAGTATAGAAGAAACAAAGGGCAAACAATGTGGCATAGCCTTTTTAAGATTCACAGTGGTGATATTACTTTTTGGCATTTTCTAGTTATCTTAACTATATTTTTATTCATAGATTTTTCTCTTTTCTTTTCTTTTCTTTTCTGTTTTTTTTTAAATGGTACTGGGAAAGGAACCCAAGGGCATTGTACCTGCAAAATTTTTGTTTTTTATTTATTTTTTAACAATTTTTTTATTGAACACAAATAGCATACATTTAAACTATATTTGGTGCCCTCTCCCCCCTGCCCCCATTTTCCCATCCCCCTCCCACCAATGGTTGTCCAGTTTAACCATGTCATATTCATAATTTTACACATGTTCAGATGTAGACCCTCATTAATCAAGATCAGCCTTCCTCCTCTCCTATCTTTCCATTCAAACTTTGCTGATATTTCCCCTCCATTATCTGGAGTCCCACTGGTATCCTCTGTGTTTCCTAGTTTGGGCATATTAGAGGGAACATATGTACCTTCTCCTTCTGTGCTTGGCTGATCTCACTTACCATAATGTTCTCCAGGGCTTTCCATCTTCTTGCAAATGATATAATTTTGTTCTTCTTTATGGCTGAATAGAATTCCATTGTGTGTATTTCCCAAAGTTTTGCTATCCATTCATCTCTTGATGGAGATGTGGGTTGGTTCCATATTTTGGCTATTACAAATTGTGCTGCTATGAACATAGGTATGCATATGTTGCTGTATTTCTCTGAATTCAACCCCTTTGGAAAGATACCCAGGAGTGGTATAGCTGGATCATATGGTGGATCTATTCCCACCTTTCTTAGGAATCTCCACACAGATCTCCATAGTGGCTGAACTAGTTTGCATTCCCACCAACAGTGTAAAAGACTTCCTCTTTCCCCACATCCTCGCTAGCATTTGTTGTTGTTTGATTTCTTTAAGCTTGCCACTCTGACTGAGGTTAGGTGGAATCTCAGTGTACTTTTGATTTGCATCTCCCTGCTGGCCAATGATGAAGAACATCTTTTCATGTATCTATTGGCCCTTTGTATCTCTTCTTTTGTGAAGTGTCTATTTAGTTCATTTGCCCATTTCTTAATTGGGTTGTTTGTTTTGCTAGTGTAGAGTCTTTTGAGCTCGTTGTATATTCTGGATATTAGCCCCCTATCAGAATGGTGGCTGGTAAAGATCTTTTCGCATTCTTTTTTTTTTTTTTTTTTTTTTTTGGTGGTACTGGGGTTCCTGGAAGCCCTTCTATCTCCGGACTACACTCCCAGACCTATTTTTACATTTTTATTCGGAAACAGGGTCTCCTAAGCCAGCGCACGCGCGACTGGCTTCGAACCTGAGCGATCCTCCTGTCTCTGCCTCCCAAGTGCGGGGATTACAAGCGTGCGCCACCATGCCCAGCTAATCTTTTCGCATTCTTGAGGCTTCCTCTTTAGGTTATTGATAGTTTCCTTTGATGAGAAGAAACTTTTTAGTTTGATGCTATCCCACTCACTTGTTTATTCTTGCTTTAATTTCCTGAGCTTTGGAGGTTTTGTTGAGAAAGTTACTTCCTGTGCCAATATGTTGTAGTGTTGAACCTATGCTCTCTTCTACTAACTTCACAGTCTCAGGTCTAATTTCTAAGTCTTTGATCCATCTTGAGTTGATTCCTGTGTTTGGTGAGATATAGGGGTTTAGATTCATCTTTTTACAAATGGTTAGCCAGTTCTCCCAGCACCACTTGTTGAAAAGGCTGTCTTTTCTCCAGTGTATGTGTTTGGCCCCTTTGTCAAAGATTAATTGACTAAAGATGTGTGGGTTTGTTTCTGTATCTTCTATTCTAATCCACTGGTCAGTATATCTGTTATTGTGCCAGTACCATGCTGTTTTTACTACTATTGCTCTATAGTATAGTTTGAAGTCTGGGATTGTAATGCCTCCTGCATGTTACTTATTGTTGAGAATTGCTTTGGCTATTCTGGGTCTTTTCTTTCTCCATATAAAGTTCATGATTGATTTTTCTAGGTCTCTGAAGAATGTCGCTGTTATTTTAATGGGAATTGTATTGAATCTATAGATCAGTTTTGGCAGAATGGCCGTTTTGATGAAATTTATTCTGCCTATCCATGAGCACGGGAGATCTTTCCATCTTCCAAGGTCTTCTTCAATTTCTTTCTTTAATGTTTTATAGTTTTTGTTGTAGAGGCCTTTTACGTCTTGGGTTAGGTTTAATCCTAGGTATTTTATTGGTTTTTAAGTTATAGTGAATAGAATTGTTTTCTTTGTTTCCTTCATTGTGGATTCGTTGTTGGCATAAAGAAAAGCCCCTGATTTCTTTAGGTTGATTTTGTATCCTGCGACTTTGCTGAATTTGTCAATCAGCTCCAGAAGTCTCTTGGTTGAGTTCTTTGGGTCTTCCAGATAAAGGATCATGTCATCTGCGAATAAGGATAATTTTAATTCCTCTCTTCCTATGTGAATTCCTTTGATTTCCTTCTCTTGTATTATTCCTACAGCAAGAGTTTCAAGGACTATATTGAAAAGGAGTGGTGATAGTGAGCATCCTTGTCTTGTTCCTGACTTTAGAGGAAATTCTTGCAGTTTTTCCCCATTCAATATAATGTTGGCTTTGGGTTTACAGTATATTGCCTTAATGATGTTGAAGTACTTTCCTTCTATCCCAATTTTTGCAGTGTTTTTAACATAAATGGGTGTTGGATTTTGTAGAATGCTTTTTCAGCATCTATTGCTATGATGATGTGGTTTTTGTTCTTGGTTCTATTTATGTGTTGAATAACATGTAATGATTTGCGTATGTTGAACCAGCCTTGTTTTTCTGGGATGAAACCGACTTGGTCATGATGTATTATTCTCTTGATATAGTTTTGAATGCATATGGCTGGTATTTTGTTTAGAATTTTTGCATCTATGTTCATTAAGGATATTGGTCTGTAGTTTTCCTTTCTTGAGGTGTCTTTATTTGGTTTGGGGATTAATGTGATACTAAATTCATAGAAGGAATTTGGGAGAGTTCCATCTCTTTCATTTTCCCAGAACATGTTATGAAGTATTGGTATTCGTTGTTCACTGAAGGTTTTGTAGAATTCAGCTGGGAACCCATCTGGGCCTGGGCTTTTCTTTGGTGGAAGGATTTTTATTGCCATTTCTATTTCTTTGGTTGCTATTGGTTGGTTTAGGCTTGCTATGTCCTCTTGGCTGAGTGTAGGAAGGTTAACTGTGCTTAGAAATCTATCAGTTTCTTCCAGGTTTTCAAGTCTATTGGAGTGTAAATTTTTAAAGTAGTTTCTGATAATCTTTTGAATTTCTTCACTGTCTGTGGTGATATCTTCTTTTTCATTTCTAATTTTGATAATTTGAGTTGATTCTCTTTTTCTTTTGGTTAGGTTGGCCAGGGGTTTATCAATTCTATTAATCTTTTCAAAGAACCAACTTTTTGTTTTATTGATTCTTTGAATTGTTTTTTTGTTCTCTATTTCATTTATTTCTGCTCTGATTTTAATGATTTCTTGCCTTCTGCTGGCTTTTGGAATAGACTGATGCTGAATTTCTAGGTCCTTAAGTTGTGTCATTAGGTTCTTTATTTGCTGGTTCTCTGTCCTTCTTATGTGGGCACTCAATGCAATAAACTTTCCTCTTAATACTGCCTTCATGGTGTCCCATAGATTTTGGTAGGTTGTGTCTCGGTTTTCATTTGTTTTCATAAATTTCTTTATTTCTTCCCTAATTTCTACTCTTATTCATTCATCATTCAATAGTGTATCATTCATTCTCCATGAATTTGAATACTTTCTTTCTAGTTTCCTGTTGTTGATTTCTACTTTTATTCCGTTGTGGTCTGAAGAGATGCAAGGAATTATATTACATCTTTTTAATTTGCTGGTATTTTCTTTGTGTCCTAGGATGTGGTCTATTTTGGAGAAGATTCCATGGGCTGCTGAGAAGAATGTGTATTCTGTAGTTCTTGTTGAAATAATCTAAAAATGTCTATTAGGTTCATTTGGTTTATGGTTTCCTTTAGTTCTAAAGCTTCTTTACTCATCTTTTGCCTTGAAGATCAATCCAGTGGTGTGAGAGGCGTATTAAAGTCTCCCAGAATTATTGTATTTGGGTCTACTTGGAATCTTATGTCCAGAAGGGTTTGTTTTACAAATGTGGTTGCACTCACATATGGGCATAAATATTTACTATCATCATATCTTTTTGCTGTATTGTTCCTCTTAATAAAAGGAAGTGCCCTGATATTTCTCTTTTGATGTGTTTTAGTTTAAAGTCTGTTTTGTTGGATATCAGGGTCGCTATCCCTGCTCTTTTTTGGTCACCATTGGCATGGTATATCTTTTTCCATCCTTTCATTTTCAGTCTGTGAATCTCTTTGGCTATAAGGTGAGTTTCTTGCAGAGAGCATATATTTGGATTATGTTTCCTAATCCACATTGCCAGTCTATGTCTTTTGATTGGTGAGTTAAGTCCTTTGACGTTAAGAGATATTATTGAAATATGATTTTTGTTTTCTGCCATTTTGTGTTCTGTCTACTCTTGGGTGGTTTGGTCTTTCTTCTTTACTTAAATGGCTCACTTATTAACTTCCTCTCTTCTCTGGTTCTGAATTCTGCTTCTTTCTTCTTCCTTATGGTTTATTTCTTTAAGAATTTTCTCTAGTGTTGGCTTTGAATTCATGAATTTTTAAAGATTCTGTTTCTCCTTAAAGACTTTGGTTTCACCATAGATCTTGAATAGTAGTTTTGCTGGATAGATTCGTTTTGGTTGGAAGTTATTTTCTTCCAGGGTCTGAATCACGTCGTGCCAGTCTCTCCTAGCATTCATGACCTGGGTTGTATAGTCTGGGGTGATTCTTATTGTTTTGCCTCTATATGTCACCCGTCCTTTTGTTCTCACTGCTTTTAAGATTCCTTCCTTGGCCTCTATGTTGGTCATTTTGGTTATTATGTAGCGTGGAATGGTCTTTCTTTGGTCCTGTCTCAGTGGAGTTCTGTATGCCTCCTGGACATGAAGGTCCAAGTCTCTTTCCATTTTTGGAAAATTCTCTGAGCTTATTTCCTTGAAGAGATTACAGATGCCCTTGGTCTGTACCTCTAAACCTTCTTCAATGCCTATTATCTGTAAGTTAGGACACTTCATATTATCCCATATTTGCTGGTTGTTTAGGTTTTGTTGCTGTAAAGATTTCTGTATATCGCTGACTTTTTTCGGTTTGGGATATTCTGTCTTCTAATATTGATATTCTGTTTTCCATTTCATCTAATCTTCCAGAATTTCTTTCTATTGCTGACTTCATTTCACTTATTGCCTCTTTCATTTCATTCCAGACCTCTTTCTGATTCTTTGTTAGTGTTTCTAACTCACCTTTCACCTCCTCTAGACTTGTTTTAAATCCTTTCAACATATTGTACATCAAGATTCTGAACTTCCCCCCCTTCTTGCATTTCTAGTAGGTCAGTATTTGTGATTTCTGCTGTCTCTTCATTATTCCTGGTTCTCATATTTATAGCGTTCTCTGTTCTGTTTTTTCTGATTTCTACCCATCGTTCGTGAGTATTATGCTTAGTCCAATCTTAATATTAGGAGTTTAGGGGTATCGGCAAGTCAGCAGAGCTTTTCCAGTGTTGAGGGAGGGTGATGTGGGAGGAGCTGGGGTGATGGGTAAAGGAGTCAGATTAGGTAGAGGATATGTTTAGGTTGAGAAAGACTAAGTATGATAAGATAATATCTTGTTGAGAATGAGAGATAGTTAACTAGTAGGACTCTTGTCGTTAGTAGAGTAAGTATGGAGATATGAAATACTTTGAGTATTAAACAAGGAGGTATATTATGGGGAAAAGTTTTTTGGGAAAAGAGTATATAGGTTAGTGTGGGGTAGTTTGTAAGAGGGTTGATGGAAGGAGCAGACAAACATAAAAAAAATCCACACAAGATACCAAGACTAGTATGTAATCCAAGAAAAAGAAAGGAAAAACCAATCAAAGAAGGAGAACAAAAAAAGGAAGGAAAGAGAAAGAAAGAGGAAAAAAGGACAAGAATAAAATAAAAGGAACTAGCAGCTGTGTGAAATCAGAAAACAAGGCAAACTATCAAATATATATAAAAAACAACAACAAGTTAAAGTAAAAGAAGGATGGGGATCAAAAACAGCAATAACCATAACAAAACAAAAGCACTGTAAAAGCAAAACAAAACAAAACATCCACAATAAAAGTTAAAAAAAAAACAGTCCTACTTATTTATGAATATGGGGTGAGGTCCATATAATATTTGCGTATCTGATTGCTTTGGTAGCTTTCAGAATATAATTTAATGTCTCTTAGTTTTCTTTGTACTCTATTTTTATCTTCTTAGGTCACTCTGGGTGTTTGGACACCTTTCTTTCCTTTAACTGCTTTGGGTTTACATGCCAGGATGTATGGTATCACTGTTATTAGATTCTGTACAATTCCCAGGTTCTGCGTAATTCCAACCTGTAGTCAGCACCTCTGCACTCACCACCCTAGACTCTGGCCTGTGCTTCCCTACAGCAGGAGTGGAGGATGTTCAAAGTAGACTTGGAACCTCCCCCTGAGGTCCTTTGCAGATATTGTGTCTCGATGGATTTTCCTGTGTTTCTGGAAATTCTAACTGGGATAGCCAGTGTGGTCCCAAGATCTACCCTGGGCAAAGGGTTGCTTGTTCCTGGATGCCCACATTTACTGCCAGAGCTCTGCCAGTTCCGAGAGTGCAGGTTGGGTGCAGTGCTATTACTGGACCCAGGTGTGAGTGGGTGCAGCTGCCTAGTGCCTGCTACTATGTTCCTCCAAGGTGCACTGGACTGTTCTCTAGACTAGAACTGAGTATCAGGCTGCCGGGTATTCGGGAACTCCCATCAGTGGGCCAGGGACATGGGATAGGTGCACAAGTGTCCGGGGACACAGGTGCTGCATGGTGTCCAGCCATGATCTCTGCCTCCCACGGGACGTAGAAGCTGGGGGCCCAAGGAGATCTCACGGGCACACAGAGCTTTCACCACCTGGAAAGCAGGCCTCCAGCAAGGTGGGTGTCTGCACTCCAGTTGGGGGCGGGGACTAGTCACACAAGGTAAGCTCCGATTTTAGGGGTGGGGGTGGCGCAGGCACTGACTACTAGCGGGGTTCCGGGGCACAGACAGGGTGCACGAGGACAGTGCTGGGTTCTGAGGCATGGGACAGATGCCCCGGGCCAGTGCTGGGCCTGGGGTGCACGCTAGGACCCGCACTTTTCCTGGACGCACTCAGGTACCTGGCTTCCTTGGTCCAGGCGTCCGTTGGAGTCCCTGTGCTGTTGTGATCCAGTCGCTGGTGAGCACACAGAATTCTGACATGGGTGCTGCTTGCTGCTTAAGATGAGGCTCTATGTCCGTTTTCAATCTCAGATTATCTTGCCACGGTGATTTCAGTCAGGGGTCGGGAGTGCAGATTGGGCAGGCAGGCAGACCACACAGGCAGCCCACTGGCAGGCGTCCCGATTGTATCTGCAGCAGGTCTGGTGCCCGATCTTTGTTTTTCTTCTTCGAGTTCAGGGTTCCCACCAAGGTACCTGGATCTGTTTTGGTTCCTGGGATATATTTATTTTGTTGATTAAGACACTGCTTTCTAAGTAGTTGAATTTTATTTGTTTCAGCTACTGAGAAGTGCTGTGTCCCTCAGTCACCATTTTGAATCCCAAACTTTTTTATTTTTGAAACAGGGTCTCACTGAGTTGCAAAGGGCCTCGCTAAGTACCTGAGGCTGTCTATGAACTGCGATCCTCCTTTCTCAGCCTCCCAAATGCTGGAATTACAAGAGTGTTCCACCATGCCCAGCTGTGATGGGGACAGCATGGCACATTTGAGAAATGGAAAGGAGGCCTATGTATCTGGAGCACAGAGGCCAGGAAAGCTTGGTATACATGGAGGTTTTACAGGCAGATAAGGACCAAACTATGAAGGCTTGCATTTTGGTCTTTTCCTCCAACTGAACAGAAACTATTCAATGTTTTAAGTATGTCAGAGTTTGAGTTATCCAGAGAAAATTTTGACATGTGTATGGAGAAGGGATTGGAAGGGAGTCAATGTGCGTGTGGAAGCAAGGTAGGAGGTCTACTCAATGGGAGAGTGATAGGAATTATAATGAGTTAATTAAAGAATTGAAATGCACCAAGCTCCAACTGGATGGCAGAGGCTTTGCTCAGTGCTGTAGTGCCTTATCAAGAACATGCCTGAATAAGTTTGTGCTTTGTCCAGTGAGTTCACTCTCCTAGTCCCACTGTATTCAACAAGCAAAAATGCAGTTCACTGAGATGCTGTTCAAGATAGAAGAGCCAATCGGATGCCCCAAAGCCAAGATCATCAACCAGAGTCGTCTTGCCAGTTGTTCTTATGAATTACTCCATATTCTTATCCCTCTGATGCCAGATATAGGCAAATGTCAGTACATTATAGAGAAGATAAGGCAAATTAAGAAGTGCAGATGCTGCTAAGCCTCTAAAAACTAAAGCTGCAATGGGTTTATAGAATTATCTGCCTGCAAATACCTGACTAAAATGAATCTTTGAAATTCAGTTGTTATGGAATTTCTATTTATTTAAAAATCTGATATATATATATATATTTTTTTTTTTTTTGGTGGTACTGGGGTGCCTGGAAGCCCTTCTACCTCCGGGCTACACTCCCAGACCTATTTTTATATTTTTTATTTGGAAACAGGGTCTCCTAAACCAACGCGCGTGGCTGGCTTCGAACCTGCGCGATCCTCCTGTCTCTGCCTCCCAAGCGCGGGGATTACAAGTGTGAGCCACCACGCCCGGCTAAAAAATCTGATATTTTAAATAAGTTAAAAAGGGGATTAAAATTGTAGTTAATACAATACTCTACTGTGCTTATGAATTTCTTAAATTATTTGCTCATTAAACAAATATTTGCTTTACTGACCACAATGTGCAAGGCACTAGGGAAGATATCTGAAAATTCCTGTCCATATAGAATTTAAGTTGTAGAAAGGATATGTAAACCATGATCAAAATATATAAGTAAAACATATAGTAGATAGAATGTATGTTGCGAACAGCCTGAGTTTGCTAAATTGACAATATATGTAATGTAATATAGTATGAATAATAAATATAATATAGTAAGAATAATAAACTAAGATTCCCAAGATGCCAACCATGTAAAGATCTGTGTGCAGTGTCCCTGTGTTGAGCATTCTGTATCAAATTTTAGAAAATAATAAGTACTTTTTTTAAGGAGAAAATTAAAGCAGAGAGGGTATAACATCAAATATAGATACATTTGGAGATTACAATTTTAGGTGTCTAAGAATAGCCTCACTGAGTCAGTGACATTACCATTACTAAAGAAGATTAAAGAGCCAGCCATGTTAATATTTGAGACAAAAATATTCTTGGCAGAAAGAAATGCAAAATCTGAAAATCACTAATATCTCTTGATTGAAATGGCATTTTCTTCATGCTGATTTACAAATACAATCAAATTTGTAATGACATTTCAGATAAAGATCATCTTACATCATCATAAAATAAGATTAGACGGCATGTTTGCTTTCTCTCTCCAAACTCCATTTATTGTAGCATAAAGGTGGCTAGTGGTTTTTGTCAAAGATACAGTATGTTTTAAATGTTTTACTATGCTTTAAAGAAAGAAAAATATAAAAATACTAAATGGTATATTTTTCAAAACAATACTAAATGGTATATTTTTCAATGTGAGACAATACCAATAAATTCCTTGATTTCAAAGAAAAACATTTTATTCCTGCTGTCAGACTTTTGTTCATTTCTTTTATACATTTTCAGAGTTTATTTTAAGAATATATTCTGTTCTTGTTATTTCTGCTTTATTTCAGTAAAGATGTTTTGGTCTTCAATATTATTTCCTTTTGGCCTTCAGTTTACATTTTCTATTTGTGCCATTGTTCAACTATCTGATCTTTGAGTCTTATATAATTTAATTAACATATTTCTACTAAGTGCTTGTGGGTATGTCTCATTTTGGAGTTACACTTTTTTTAGGCTGAATATTATTGTCATTCTGTGTTATGTTTTTGGTTATTATTCATAGTACTTGTGTATCAACTACATTCCCTTTCCTTACCTTTTACTCACACTCAGGGAGGTTAGTTCCGGTTTTCTATTTGGCTTTTTCTTTTCTTTTTGCTTCTTCTGAGAACTATTTCTTATGCCTTTCATTTACAGCCATTTGACTGGGCACTTTGTTTCAATTCATAATTGTCTCTGCTTTAGAGATCTGACGGGCTAGGAAAAAGCTCAGATGATATGAGATTATAAAAGATTTTAAAAATAAAAATAAAAGAATGTCTTATAATATTGGACTTGTGCTCTCGCTTTAAGGATTCCTGGACTGGTTGGTGTGAGGGCTCAATTCACATAGTTGTGAAATGGTTCCATCCATTCCTTCAGATTCTTCCCCTGCCTGTGCTCACTCATCCTGGGTGGATAAATCTGCTTCCCTTGCTTCTCCCTTGCTGCCATTTCCACTGCTCACTAATCAGAAGAAAATAGTCTGTTGGTTTTCTCTTGGCATATCAGGGGATATTGTTGGTTAATATCAGAATTCAGTCTATTCTCCAACATGGCTTATTGTAAATGGAGTAGAAAGAGGAATTTGGCCATGTTATATGACTTTAGTTAGCTGCAGAAACCTAGCTTTCTTTCTGTAAGCCATTGCATTACTCTCAGTTAATTGTTGGTAATGGTTTCTGTTGTTTTTGCAAGAATCTGTGCTATTACTCATTCTACTATCTAAATTTTAAATCCATCACAATTATATTACTCTATATATATACAAACACAGTCAAAACCAAATAACACTGAAATACTGTTATCCAGAGAATATCTTAAAAATGTGTGAATATTAAAGCTAACTATATCTGAGAAAATCAGTTCCCATTTTAATTATACATCATGAAGTTTATAGCAATGAGAAGACATACATGCGCACCGTACTTTGATGATCTTCTCCCCAGCTCCCACATCACTCCCTCCCCTTCCGTATCCATGATACTAAGATTGCCACTGGTGATTTTGTGTATGTGTCAACTGAAGTATTGCCTTTGTCAGAGCTCTTTCCCCCAAAACCACTCCACTCCCTCCCTTGGTCTCCTCCATCACTCCACTTGGGGCTTCTCCTCCTTTGTTCCAGACAAGGGAATCCAGGTCCCTTTTGTATCCCAATTTCTCCTAGGTTTCAATGTAAAAGGGAAAACATGTGGCCCTTCATTTTTTGTGACTGGCTGATCTCACTTAGCATATAATAGTTGGCATGCTTTGTCATATTTCCTTAGGAAATAAAATTTATTTATATTAAAAATAAAAATGTATATCATTTGTCATTAAAATATTATGTATAAGTAAAATACCAAATGTGCTTGCTTTGGCAGCACATACACTAAAATTGTAATGATAAAGAGAAGAATAGCATGGCCAGCTGGGAATAGTGGCACACGCCTGTAATTTCAGTACTTGGGAGGCTGAGACAGGAGGATCGCAAGTTTGAGGCCAGCATGTGGTTACTTAGGGAGACCCTATATAAAAATAAAAATATAAGAGGACTTGGGATGTAGTTCAGTGCTTGAATGCCCCTAAGTCCAATTCCTAGTACTCAAATATATATACGTATAATGATGGGCTATATTATAATACAAATTATTTGAAAAGAGATGAAATGACCTTACAACGCATTCAGAGTTATTTCTTTTCTGAGATATTTGTTGTTTTCTTAATAATGTAAAGAGTCAATAGCATTTTTCTATTATTTCACTGTTCTCTTCAAATTCTTTTGTGTCTTTATTATTTGTGTAGGTTCCCATAATCTATATATCCTGAATATGAAATTTTATGGTTAATATTGAGCCATAATTTTCTCCTAAAATAAAGTTGGAAACTTAGAATCTATTTTAGACTTGAGTCAAGAGAATGGAATTCTGTAACCAAATTTCCATGCAGTTTATTAATCTTTGATTTATGGGATGCCAAGAGATGGTCTGCCTAAGTTTGAGGGAGAGCTTCATCCAGATGCAGTGGCGCATGCCTGTAAATCTTGGGAGGTTAAAACAGGGGGATCACAGGTCTGAGGCCAGCCTCATCAACTTAGTAAGGGCCTCGGCAATTTAGCAAATTCCTATATCAAAATAAAATAAAATATGGCAGGGGTTGTGTCTCAGAGGTAGAATGTCCCTGGGTTCAATTTGACAGTCCAAGAAAGAAAAAAAAGAACTTTTTATACCACATACATGATGCTTAAATGCTTCAAATCTCATTTTTATACTTTAATAAAGATATTTATTAAATAGGGAAGTGTCCACATTGTGCCTTAAATCAGTCACTCATTGATTTAAGAAATACTTATTGAATCCCTAACATGAAGCAAGAACTTTCCCCAAAGACTGAAGATGTTCTGATAAATGAGATAAAATCACTTCCATTAGAAATTTTTTTTATATTGAAGGAGATGAACAATAAACCTGTAAAAAAAAATAAGTAATTACCCCCATTGGATTTTTAACAAGCATTCTCAAATTTAGCCATTTACCATTTCAACATGGCTATTGCTGATCTGAGATCAGAGGTACTATATTAATGTAAGCTAATTGCTGATTGATGCATGAATTGTGTGCTCTGGGTAACAAACAATCACACTCTGCTAAGCCCAGAAGGCACTACTAAGCATAAAAATATATAAAGAGGAGGAAAAGAATAGGTGAAACTCTAAAGAATGCCCCATTTCCTACCCTACCATCTAAAGAGAGGAATAGCAAGGGCTCTTTAAAGCTGACCTCCATGGTAGATTTTCCTCTTGCTTCTGAAAAAGGTTTTGTTCACACAGCTGTTTTCAGAACATTTTTTATAAGATCCTACCTGACTTAATTTACAAGTGTGTGCTGTGCTTTGAGCCTATTAATAAAGCACAATAGGGTTGCTCTGACCTTGATTCCTTATAGATATAAGAACCCCAATAGGATTATCAGTGCAGTTTTCATGACTGGCTTGAAATATTAGCTGTCACCACAAGGCAGGAAAGCAGTACCATACAACATCTTGCTAAATTTGATTTTGACATAATGAATTTTTGTCCAGTTTTTCAGAAAACGTGTACTAGCATTCACTAATTGATACCCTATTTAAGGTAACAATTACACTCAGGTCTACAATGTAAAAAGTGAAGCAATTTAAGTTTCAAGGACAATTGGCAAAGATATGAATATATCACTATTTTTTAAAAGAGATAATACTTACAAAAAGCAAAAAAATCAGGGCATAACCCTTTGATCCAATACTCAAAGTTATAATTGTTTTTAACGATCAGTATAAAAAATCTTAATAGTTAGTGACATATTTCATGGCAATTATACCCACAGGAAAATACATTGCATACAAGTTTTAAAAGAAGAGATTGGAGCATACATCCAATTCATCATGCCTAATTAAGGATCCAAATTATCTGCTTCTATTATTACAAGTGTAATCTCCTTGATGATATTGGCCATGTAATAGGAGACTGTCACAGCCCCAGTTGTCTGTGGGTCTGTGATTGATCCATTTTTGACAACAACAAAAAGAAAAGTTAACAGGGCTTCATGGTGAAGCGGTCGCTGGAAAAAATCCCCTTCACTGTGTTTTACCTAATTGTGGAGCACCACCATCACCACACATGATATAGCAACGTGATTTAACTTCCTTTTACTCGCATTTTGAGGGACCTGTGGGGGTGTACAAAAATCAATGGGGGATCAGGAGCCTGGAAAATTACATACTTGAAGAATTAATGAACTATAATTCCGTATTACATCCTCAATCACATCGTGCTTCCTTTTCATTAATGGAACTAAATTGGTTTTCCATAGACAGGGTACTTTTTTTAAAAAATGCAATTATGCTTTTGCACAGATTTAAAAAAAAAAACAGTTACCTGCTTTTCAGATGAGGCTTATGCTATCATGAAACATGTCAGTAGAAAATGTATAGAGAAAAAAAAAACTTATCTACTGTGTTAACTCAACCTGTTGAAATGGCCTGAAATCAGCCCTTACATCCCTAGCTAGAAATTGTAATTAGTTTCCCAATCCCTGTTCTTTCTAAGAAGAAAAATGAATTTTGAATTAGATATTGTTCCCTAATAGCATTATAATCAAGTTCTTCTCTGAATAGAATGGATAGCTTCTCATAGATAATTTTACATATCAAATTTAGTTAATATTCAGAATGCTTTTACTATCTTCATAGTATTTGAGTTTCTTCAACTTAATTCCTGGAACCGGAAGCCTAAAAGCCTTTGGACACAGTTGCTTATGGTTTAAAATCTTAAAGCCCAAGCTGGGCATGGTGGTGCATGCTATAATCCTAGTACTTGGGAGGCTGATAAGGGAGGATCATGGATTAGCAGCCAGTTTCAGTTACTTAGTTAGGCCCTGTTTCAAAATAATGAATAAAAATATCAGGCTGGGGGTATAGGTCGGAGATAGAATGTCCTGGGTTCAATCTCCAGCACCACAAAAACATAAAATTAAAATTAAAATAAAAAAAATATAAAAATAAAATAAAAATTTAAAGTCCAAATGTTAAAAATATCTAGAAGTTTAAACAGAGCCATTTTTAAACTAAAATTAAGGTTATTTTAATTTATTTAGTAGTGATTTTTATAGCTAAAGAAACTAGTTTATCATACTAGGCATATTGCAGTTATTGCTTTCTAATTACCTGGTTATGTTGCAGCATTCTGTGTATGTGTATGCATGACATATGCATAATATAGGGTATATATAATGTGTATACATACATACAGTATATTTCAGAATCACAAATGGGTGTATAACATCTACGTTTGTGAACATAAATTCTACCAGGACTCATATATCAGAAGCAATTTTTATTAACTTTGGTAATGTTACTTTATCCACATCCCACAAAATCTATCCTTTAGTTATTCCCTTTAAATATTGTAGTGATTAAGATGATATACTGCAAAACTATAAAATGTAATACCGTCTTGTAGATTAAAAACATCTAAAGGCTTATAGGCTTCCTTGCTCTTGCTTTTGTTTTATTTGCATGATATTAAATCTCATATCAACATTTAGTAGGAATAGAACCAGCTCATCTCAAATATGAAAATAATAGATTTATAAAAAAATACTATTTTGGGTATTAAATATGCCATAATTTGGAAACAAATTACTTAAGGTTTGTTTCTCTGTGTGGTTTTGTAGTTTTTCATGAAATTTATAATAATCTCTGATTTAAATTTCCTCTTATACAAAATGAATTACATTTTGTGCCAACAAGCCACTTGGCCTGTTATTTATTTTAAAGTCTTATATTGTCAAGTTCTTCTCCTTTTAGTCTTTCATCACTAAAACTTTTTAATACTTGTATTAGTCAGCACAAACATACATCAGTATGAGGCTCACTTACACACACAGCTCTTGGTGATTTCTTTCCACCTTCCACCCTGCATCTCTCTCACTCATCACTAAAACTTTTCATCCAAATCAGGCCAACCATTCCTTATATAATTTTCCTTTTTATTTCTATAATTATTTACTATTTAAAGTTTGATTATTATTATTTTTTTTTTTTTGGTAGTACTGGGGTGGAAGCCAGGGGCTTCCTACCACCAGGCTATAATCCTAGACCTATTTTATATTTTATTTGGAAACAGGGTCTCACTAAGTTGCTGAGAGCCTCTCTAAGGAGCTGCGGCTGGCTTCGAACCTGTGAGATCCTTCTGTCTCAGCCTCCCAAGTACGGGGATTACAAGCATGTGCCACCATGCTCGGCTTAAAGTTTGATTATTTTTAAGTTAGCGTGATTTTATGGGTTATGTTTATGTTATTAAAATCTGAAGAATGTCATGTAATAGTGAGAAAGCATTCTCTTTTTCATTCTTCATATTTCTAGGCTATGTTCAAATGCATGCTAGGTGATCCTTTTCTTGTTCCCTTGTTTTGGTCTTTCTTTAGTACTGTTTTCTTTCTTCTTTGGTTTTTCATTACTCTAGTTTACTTAGAAAGCTTTCGAACTGATTATAGGTTTGAGGTTTTCCAACTCTGATTCTTATTTCAAAAATATCTTCTTAGATCTCAATTTAAAAAAAAATTAGAATCTGGCCCTAAAAATGAGCAAATTACCTGCATTTCTTTTCAGTTTGCTTAGATTTTTAATACATTTTTATTTTTTTAATTTCTTTTTTAACTTTTTATTGGTGCATCATAGTCATACATTTTAATGGAGTACAAGATGCGGGAAGCACACATGCACACATCACCCAATTAGCCCTTACCCAATCCTACCCCATTCTCTCCCCATCCCTCCTTCTCATATTTGGCTTAGTGCTTGACTTTGATGTTTGTTAATATACATCATATGCATTAGGGAATTTCCCTCTTCCCTCAGGTCACCTTATTTTTGCTCATCTCTAATATCTCCTTTTTTGACTAGAGTCCTTCCTATGACCTTTTATCTCCCTAGCGTCCCCATATTAGAGAGAGCTTCTGATTTCTTTTTGTGAATGATTAATCTTACTTAGCATAATGTATTCCAGTTTCACCCATTTCCACCTATTTCTCTGTAACTGATGTAATTTTCTTCTTGTTTTTCTCTTTCATTTTTTTTCATTTTGGGGTACAAGGGATGGAACCCAGGGGCATTGTACCTCTGAGCTACACCCCAGTCCTATTTTTCTAGTATTTTTATTTTTTGAAAAAGGGTCTCACTGAGTTGTGAACGACCTCACTAAGTAGACAAGGCTGTCCTTGAACCATGATCCTCCAGTCTCCTCCTCCTGAATGCTAGAATTATGAGCTTACACCACTAGGCCCAGCCAGTTTTGTTCTTGTTTATGACTGAATAAATTTCCATTTTGTACATATCTCACAGTTTTGTAATCCATTCATCTGTTGATGGACATCTTGGCTGGTTCCATAGTTTGGCTATGGTGAATTGTGCAGCTATGAACATAGATACACATGTATTAGTTTGGTAGTTTTGTTTCCTTTCTTCTGGGTAGATACCCAGAAGTAGTATTGCTGGATCATATGGTAAGTTCATTCCTATTCTTCTGAGGATCCTCCATACTGTTTTCCAAAGTGGTTGCACTAATTTGCAATCCTACCAACAATGTATTAGAGTTCCCACTTCTCCACATCCTTGCCAGAATTTGTTGCTGTTTGTGTTTTGAATGATTGCCATGCTAGTTGGAGTTAGGTGAAATTTCATGGTAGTTTTGATTTGCATCTCTCTGATTACTAATGATGTTGAGCATTTTCCACGCATTTATTAGCCATTTGAATTTTATCTTTTGTGAAGTGTCTATTTAGTTCCCTTGCCCATTTTTGATTGGGTTATTTGTTTTTTTCAACACAATACCCATTAAATTTCCAAGGTCATTCCTTACAGACATAGAAAAATCAGTCTTTAAATTCATTTGAAATAATAAAAAAAACAGAAAAGCCAAAGTAGTTCACAGCTGCAAAAAAAATGCAGGAGGAATCACAATACCTGACATTAAAGTATACTACAGACTTCCGGGAAGATGGCGACTGAGAAAAGCGGCACTTACAAGTTCCGCTAAAAATTGATCTCTATTACCACAAAACCAGCGCCTTTCAGAGCCAGAAAACACCACCAGCAAAGAAATAAAAAATGTAAATACAAGGGACAGAGAAAAAGAGGGCTGGAAAAACGAGACACCAGAAAGAAACCAGCCCGAAGTGCCATGGCCTCCATGGTGCCAGACCGTAGCGCGGAGCGGCGTGGGCTACATCTTCCCTAGCAACGCCAGGCTCCAGAGAGGAGGGAGACTCAGAATGGAGCTCAAATCCAGAGAGGAGGTACACCAGCCTCTCAGCCTAGGACTCAGTAGCAGTGCCTTACTGCCGGTGGCAGCGGCGAGTTCACTGGACGGCTCTAGACCAATGCACTCAACCAGCCACCAGGGGCCAGAGAAGAGGGGTGGACAGCAAGCCAAGGTGAGCAGCTGCTGAACAGCTGGGCGGCAGTCAGCAGTTTATTCGGCACAAGGAGCTTCTAAAGCTCCCAAGGGCCGGGATTAGCACACCCCGCAGGGACTCAGCGGAGCTCAAAACCAGAGAAGAAATATGCCAGCCTCACAGCCGAGGGCGTGTCAGTGGTGTTATATTGCCAGCAGCGGCAGCTGCTAATCCACGGAGTCCACTACAGCTCCCATCAGCTCACTCAATAACCGTGAGTCAAATCGCGCCCCCTAGCGGAGAAATCCCAGTACTGCACTCCCAGGGACTTGAGCATATAGTTTCCCTGGGTCAGAGATTTTAGCAGTGCAACCCAGTGGGGGAGTGGCGGTGGCAGAGATATCACACCATAGTCACAACTCCCCGCGGGAGAACGCCCAACATGGCACACCCCACGGTCTAAGCAGCCTCGATGGACTCCCTGGGTCTGAGACTTTGTGATACAACCCAGTAAAGGAGTAGGGGTGACTGAGATACCACAGACTCGAGATCCAGAGTACCTTAAGTGAACTCGTAGTGACCCAGGGAAGAACCCAGAGAAGGCACAAACTTCCAAAATCATGGGAAAGAGAAATAACAATGGAGCAGTAAATGCCCACAACCCCACAACATCAGAATCTGATAACACAGAAATCCAAAGATCTCTAGAAGATCAAATCAGGAAAATAACTTTAGAAATAATAGAGGACTTTCGAAAAGAATTCAGAGAGAGTCAAAAAAAGATAAAGGATGCAATCTTTGAAATAAAGGCCTCAATTCAAAGTATAAACAACAGATTAGACCACATGGAGAATAGAATCTCGCTTCTTGAAGATGATCACTCCAAAAATGAACATGTAGTTTCTAATTTAGAAAAAGCAATCCAACAGCAGGAATCTGACATTGAAGAAATATGGGCCCATTTTAAGAGAGCTAACCTAAGAATAATTGGAATAGAGGAGGGAAAAGAAGGTGAAACCATAGGGATCAGTAATCTCTTCAAGGAAGTAATAGCAGAAAATTTTCCAAACATAGAGCAAGAGGTTGATACACAGGTCCAGGAAACTTATAGAACTCACTTTAGACAGGATCAGAGAAGAGGATCCCCACGCCACATAATTGTCAAAATGACTAATGTGGAAGCCAAGGAGAGAATCTTAAAGGCAACAAAAACAAAAGGCCACGTGACATTCAGAGGCAAACCAATTAGAATCACTCCAGATTTCCCAAAACAGTTGTGAAAGCCAGAAGGGCATGGAGTAACATATTCCAAACTCTGAAAGAGAACAACTTCCAGCCAAAAATTTCCTCCCCAGGAAAACTATCCATCAATTAGATGGGGAAATAAGAACCTTCCAGGACAAACAGAAACTGAAGGGATTTGTGTCTTCAAAACCAGCGCTTGAGAAAATACTCAACTGGAGATTAACTGCAAAGAGGAAATGGGTAATACACGCCAGAACCAAAGAAACAAGAATTCCCATCCAGCAGACAACTAAGCAAAGAAGAATAAACAGTATCTCAAACAGAAATAAGATCTTCACATGTTGGGAATTAAAAATTATCTCTCTATAATCACACTGAATGTAAACGGCCTCAACTCCCCAATAAAAAGACATAAAGTGGCAAAATGGATTAAAAGCCAGAATCCATCCATCTGCTGCTTACAAGAAACACACCTTACAAGTAAAGATAGGAACAAACTCAAGGTAAAGGGCTGGAGCAAGGTAATCCATGCTAATGGTACTCGAAGACAAGCAGGAGTAGCAACTATGATATCAGACAAGTTAGACTTCAAACCCAAACTTATTAGAAGAGACAAAGAAGGTCACATTTTACTGGTAAAAGGAATAGTCCAGCAAAAGGAAATAACAATAATCAACATCTATGCCCCAAACAAAGGAGCAGCTACTTTCATAAATCAAACTCTTTGTGACATGAAGTCACAGATAAATCCCAACACAATAATACTGGGAGACTTCAACACACCTCTCACAACACTAGACCAGACAAAGGGTTAGTAAAGATGCCTCAGAACTAAAGAATACCATTATCACATGGACCTGTTGGATACATATAGAATATTTCACCCAACTACAGCGGAGTTTACAGTTTTCTCAGCTGCTCACAGAACCTTCTTCAAAATAGATCACATCCTGGGACACAAAATGAGCACTAGCAAATTTAAAAAATGTTACATACTTCCCTCTGTCATTTCAGACAATAATGGAATGAAACTAGAAATAAACTATAAGAAGATCCAGAGAAACAACATAAACATGTGGAGACTGAACACCACACTTCTGAATGAAGAATGGGTCATAGAAGATGTAAGAGGTGAAATCACGAAATTTCTAGAAACAAATGAAAATAAAGATACAACATACCAAAACCTCTGGGACACTTTGAAGGCAGTATTAAGAGGAAAATTTATAGCACTGAGTGCTCACATAAGAAAAACAGAAAATCTTCAATAAATAGCCTAACGACACACCTCAAAGCCCTTGAAAAGCAGGAACAATTGAACCCCAAAGCCAACAGAAGACGGGGAATTATTAAAATTAGAGCAGAAATTAATGAAATAAAGAATAAAAAAACAATACAGAAAATCAACAAAACCAAAAGGTGGTTTCTTGAAAAAATTAACAAGATTGATAAACCACTCGCCAACCTAACTAAAAAAAAAGAGAGAATCAACCCAAATGATGAAGATAAATGATGAAAAAGGAGACATTACTACTGACAGTGTAGAAATCCATAGGATTATCAGAAACTACTTTGAAAAACTATACTCCAACAAAATGGAAAATCTGGAGGAAATCGACAACTTCCTAGATAAATAAAACCTTCCTAAACTGAGTCAAGAAGATATAGAACACTTAAACCAACCAATAACAATCAAAGAGATTGAAACAGCAATAAAGAGCTTACCATCAAAGAAAAGCCCAGGACCAGATGGTTTCCCAAGTGAATTCTATAAAACCTTTATAGAAGAGCTAACCCCAATACTACTCAAACTATTTCGGGAAATAGAAAAAACTGGGACTCTCCCCAATACATTCTATGAAGCCAAAATCACACTAGTACCCAAACCGAATAAAGACAGTTCAAGGAAGGAAAATTACAGGCCTATATCTCTGATGAACTTGGATGCAAAACTATTAAACAAACTACTAGCAACACGCATTCAAAACCACATCAAGAAAATCATTCACCATGACCAGGAAGGGTTCGTCGCAGGGATGCAAGGCTGGTTCAATATACAAAAATCAATCCATGTAATTCATCATATAAACAGAATCAAAACAAAAATCACATGATCATCTCAATAGATGCTGAAAAAGCATTTGATAAAATTCAACATCCATTTTTGATAAAAACACTTCAGAGAATTGGAATAGAAGGAACATTTCTCAACATTATTAAGGCAATCTACAATAAGCCCACTGCCAACATCATATTAAATGGGGAAAAACTTCAAGAATTCCCCCTGAAAACTGGAATGAGACAAGGATGTCCACTATCACCACTTCTCTTCAATATAGTACTAGAGACTCTAGTCAAAGCAATAAGGCAAGAAAAGGAAATCAAAGGAGTACAAATAGGAAAAGAAGAACTTAAGCTTTGACTATTTGCAGATGACATGATACTATATTTAGAAAACCCAACAAACTCAACCAAAAGGCTTATAGAACTGATCAACAAATTCAGCAAAGTATCTGGATACAAAATCAATCTTAAAAAATCAGAAGCTTTCCTGTACACCAACCATAAACCCACTGAAAAAGAAATTCAGAAAACACTTCCACTCAGGATCTCCCACAAAAAAATAAAATACCTAGGAATAAACTTGAGCAAGGAGGAAAAAGATCTCTACAAAGAAAATTATAAAACACTGAAAAAAGAAATTGAAGAAGATCTTAGAAGATGGAAAGATCTTCCATGTTCATGTATTGGCAGAATAAATATCACTAAAATGGCCATCCTCCCAAAAGTGATATACAGATTTAATGCCCATTTTAATACAGATTTAATGCAATGCCCATTAAACTACAAAGATCATTCCTCACAGACATAGAAAAATCGGTCCTTAAATTTATTTGGAATAACAAAAAGCCCAGAGTAGCCAAGGTTGTTCTCAGCAACAAAAACCACGCAGGAAGAATCACAATACCTGACTTTAAACTATACTACAAAGCCATTGTAATAAAAACAGCATGGTACTGGCAAAATAACAGATACATATACCAATGGAGCAGAATAGAAACAAATCTGCACATATATAGCCAATTGATTTTTGACAAAGGGGCCAAAAACATACACTGGAAAAAAGATAGCCTATTCAAGAAATGGTGTTGGCAAAACTGGCTAACCTTATGCAGAAAAAAGGAAATAAACCTCACTTTCTTACCCTGCCCAAGAGTCAATTCAAGATGGATCAAGACTTGAAAATTAGACCAGAGACCTTGAAGCTCCTTAAAAAGACAATAGGTTCAACATGCAACACATAGGCACAGGTAGAAACTTTCTCAACAAGCTTCCAAAGGCACAAGAAACTAAAAGGTGGATCAATATGTGGGATCGCATTAAACTGAAGAGCTTTTGTACAGCAAAGGAAACTATCAAGAACCTCAATGGAGTGCCAACAGAATGGGAGAAGATTTTTACCATCTACTCCTCTAATAGAGCACTAATATCTAGACTATACAGAGAACTCAAGAAACTCAGATTTTTTTTACAGAATTCCTTTAGATTGCATCTCATTGGTGAGGTATATAAAACCAAGCAGGAATATATTGAAATTATTTGAAAAGGTTATGGAATTGGTAAATGAGGGTTGAACTGTGCACATGTACATCACTATCAATATGAAGGACAGTATGATGTGAGACTATAATGTACCAATAAAAGTATAAAAACATAGAGCTGGGCAGCATGTAGCTTGGAAGTAACACACCCCCTCATTCAATTCCCAGTACCACAAACAACAAACAAAATTTTAAACCTAAACATAATTTAAGGAGTGTGTGTGTGTGTGTGTGTGTGTGTGTGTGTGTGTGTGTGTTACCAGGGACTGAGTCCAGGGGCATTCTACCTTCTAGCTACACCTCCAGTGTACCAATTTTTTTTTTTTAAACAGGTTCTCACTAAGTCGCCAAGGGCCTCACTAAGTTGCTATTGCTGATCTCAAGTTTGCCATCCTCCTATTTCTGCCTCCCAAGTACTGGAATTTCAAGTATGGGCCACGACATCTGATAATTTGAGGAAATTTTATCCTGACTTATGGGAACATAAATACAGTTTTCATGACTCACTGAAGGTTGGAAGCTCCATATCAAACAAAAAAGCACATAATATAGTAGGTATAGCACTTCACACAAAAATTTTTACAAGAATACTCCAAAATAAATAATATTGTCCCTGCTTTTAGGGCTGATGAAACTCCATCAAAACTGTTTGTTAATTTGCCTTAGGTCAAAATTATCAAATGGCCAATGCTGAGATTTAAACTCAGATTTTAATTCCAGCTACAAGACAATCCTTAGCCGTTGATATATCATGTATGACAAATTATTATATTCCTTATTATTGCTGGTGTTTCAGAAGGGCATATCTACTTGCTTACATGCCAAAAAATGATATGCTAACTTTGTGATTAATATCTTGCTTTCTTTTTCTAATTAACATCATCCATTCCTAATAACATTAGCCTACTGTCTCTGCCACTGCTTCTCTCTGACATTATCTTCTCTTTATTTTGTGATACCTGTGAGTGATAACTTCTAATGTTTTCGATTTGAATTTTTAATTTTCTTAGGGCAAATGATACTGTGAACCTCTAAAATATGTGCCCTCTCTCTAAAAATAATTCTGTACAGTAAAAATCTAAGAAATGACCTTAACTTTGCCTAATCACTAACTTACTACATCAAATCAGCCATTGAGTTATGTCCTTTTAGCTAGGCATAGTCACTCATTCCTGTAATCCCAGTACTTAGGAGGCTGAAACAGTAGGATTGAATGTTTGAGGCCAAGCTCAGCAATTTATCAAGGCCCTCAGAAACTCAGTGAGATCCTGTTTCTAAAAATAGAAGTAAAACAGGGCTGGGGATATAGTTCAGAGGTAGAATGTCCTTGAGTTCAATCCCAGTACCAAAAATAAGTAAATAGTTCTGTAACTATACCTCCTAAAATAGCTTCTGAATCTATTCAGGGACTCTTCCCCAATCTCCATACTGTTGATATATGATGTATGACAAATTATTATATTCCTTATTGCTATTGCTGGTGTGGGAGGCGTATCTACTTGGTTAGAAACCAAAAAATAGCTGGGCATGGTGGCGCACGCTTGTAATCCCTGTGCTTGGGAGGCAGAGACAGGAGGATCGTGCAGTTTCAAAGCCAGCTGTGTGTGCTGGCTTAGGAGACCCTGTTTCCAAATAAAAATGTAAAAATAGGTCTGGGAGTGTAGCCCGGAGGAAGAAGGGCTTCCAGGAACCCCAGTACCACCAAAAAAAAAAAAAAAAAAACCAAAAAATAAAAGTCATTGCTTTTATCATCTTTCAGAGAGCCTCCTAAGCCTCTCTGTGGCCTCTCCTCTCGAATCCATTGTTTAAACTAGTACTAGAGTAATTAGCCTAAAATATAAATCCAGGCAATCACTATTCTGTTTCCACTAACTTTCTATCACCTCTGAGATGGACTCCAAGCTTTTTAGGGCTGTGAACCCATCTAAATCCTATCATCACTTACCATTCCAGCTTTATCTTTTCTATTTCTCATTCCCTTCCCTTCAGCAATCATTATCATAATCTTTTACTAAAAACTGTGTTTGAGCCGGGCGTGGTGGCGCATGCTTGTAATCCCATTATTCGCATGCTTGTAATCCCATTATTCGGGAGGCTGAGACAGAAGGATCCTAGTTCACAGACAGCCTTAACTACTTAATGGAGCCCTCCTTAACTTAGTGAGACCCTGTTTCAAAGTAAAGAATAAAAAATCGGGCAGGGGGTGTAGCTCGGAGGTCGAATGCCCCATCCCCAGACCCGCAAAAAAAATAAAAAAAATAAAAATAAAAATGTGTTTGCCAGTGTGCTCAACATTCTGTTTGTATTTGTAAATTTAAGCTTTAGAAACCTTTAAAGCTAGTGTAAATTCTGTTTTATAAGTAAGAAAACAGAAGCCCAGGGACATTCAGTTTCCTCCCATGTCATTCAGCTGATAAGTGTCAAGACAGGTATTAGAACTTTAGCTGTCTGATTTAGTACTCTCTTTAGACCAATCTATGAGCTCAGGTTCCTGTGTCTTGGCCCTGGCTCTTCCCACTGTCTAAAGTACCTCCCTTTCCCTGCCCCATTGAGCTTCCTAGTGAACTTGTGTTTATTTTTTAAAACTATTTTTATTTTGATAACCCTTTCACACAAGAGTTACACTTCAGTAACAAAAGTCCATAGACCATCTTTCATCACTTCTAAGATGCACACATTTCATATTTCAACATTTCAAATTCAGGATGTATCTCACAATCCACACTGTGTCTTGGTTTAATAGGGAGTGTTTTTCCTTTTAGTGATACATAAATTATTATGTGTGACTTAAAATTAATGAATTAGTAAGATCGGATGAAATATGGCAGGTTTAGAGTTGAGCTTTGATTTAAGTCTCTCAAAGCTGAACCCAAACAGAGAGAGTTCATGTCACAAATCTGAAGTGTATATTCTGAAGGGGACACATCTGATGGTATATGTTCCTGGCTCCTTAGGACAGAAGCTTTCTAACTTGAAGACACATAAAAATCACCTAAGGAAGATGAAAATAATATGGATTGTGAATTGTTTTGTTTTGTTTGGTTTGGTTTGGTGGTACTGGGGATGGAACCCTTCTACCTCTGGGCTACACTCCCAGACCTATTTTTTTATATTTTATTTGGAAACAGGGTCTCTTAAGTCAGTGAGGCTGGCTTCGAACCAGTGCGATCCTCCTGTCTCCACCTCCCAAGCACAGGGATTACAAGCGTGGGCATAAATATTTTATTACCTGCATTTGTGATTTCATAGGTCTGGGGCTGAGATTTTAAAAATCTTCATTTTAGCCGCTTGTAATCCTCGCGCTTGGGAGGCAGAGACAGGAGGATCGCTCAGGTTTGAAGCCAGCTGCACTGGCTTAAGAGACTCTGTTTCCATATATAAAAAAGTATAAAATAGGTCTGGGAGTGTAGCCCAGAGGTAGAAGGGCTTCCAGGAACCCCAGTACCACCAAAAAAAAAAAAAAATCTTCATTTTTATTAGGCACCCTTGGGGTAGTGATTCTGGTGGTCCATACTTTGAGACCTGCTGCCTTCCAGTCAAATTATTTTTAGTATTTAGCTCTGAAATAGCGCTTCTGAAGGAATATGGAATTATATAAGAGCTAGTACTAATGATGTCTTCATCCTATAGAAAATGCACAAGTGTGATATTTATAGGCAGCCTTAGTGTGTATGTGATGAAAGAAAAAGTGACATGTAATCTGAAAACATCTCAACCAGGGTTTAAAAAACACAACCTAAATATACCATGTGCGTCTAAAAGACTCGAATAGATTACTAACCAGTTATGTCCCTCAGGGATCTCTCACAAATAATTTTTATGTACACCTGTATTTCATATGTATTTTACACGTGTTGTGTATATTTTTTTAGACTGTGGGTGTAATAGGATGCAGACTGTGTCTTTATTTTCTCGGGGCCTAGCCTAGTGCCTGGATACTGCAGATGCCCACAATGTGCTTTCAAACACATGGATTCATAATAATCCTACACTTTCTTAAGGCCACTCTTTACATACTGAGAGCTGAAACAATCGGCCCTGAGGACTGTTGAAATATTTATATCATTTAGCTTTTTCTTTGATAATGGCAGTTTTAAGTCATATTAAATATGTCTCCTCTGTGTTGTTTTCCTCAATAAAGAATCTCTTTAAACCGATCATAGTGGCACACTCCTGCAATCCCAGTACTTGTGAGGCGGAGACAAAAGGATTGCAGGTCAAGGCCATCCTCAGCAATGTAGTAAGACCCTGTTTAAAATTGAAAAAAGAAAACATTTTTTAAATAGCTCAGGGTGTAGCTTGGAGGTAGAATGCTCCTGGATTCAATCCCCAATGCAAAAAGAAAAAGAATATCTTTAATACAGTTCATCTGACCCTATCATAAAAATATACATTTTGTTCTCTCATACTTCCTTCTGCAGGCATGACAAACTGAAATGTATCAATAAAATTTCCCTGTGACTTAAATTTATTTCTAGCTCACTAAAAACTATACGGACAAATTTTAGTTTGAATTGGTAAGTCAACTTTTATATCTTTATTATTAAAATGATGGACTGGATGAATATGAAAAGGGAAGTATCACATCATACATCATCACCAAGTTGTTCATGACATGGCATTGTGCTACCATCTCAGTTATGTCCCTCTCCAAAATAGTTGTCCTATGGGTACACATCAATGTGTGCTCTGTTCTTGAGCCACACTAAATGTACCAAAATAAGATTATTGATAATCGGGGTAGTAAGCCTTCAACTCAAAATACTCATAGTATTTTAGGGACTAGAAGAAAATTGGTAATGTTTTATATTTTTAATATCTGTGATACTAATCTTCTCCTTCTCCTAACCTATCTATCAACTTATTTAGTAAGTGAAAAATAGAAAAGGCCATTTCTGTTAAAGATTTGAATGAACTAACAGTTCTATATTTTCAGTGACAATTAATATTTATTAATGATGGCCTCAAGGCACAGTGAGATTCTTCTACACCAGTAAAGAAAGATTGAGTTATGTTCAACATAGTTTTAATAGCTAATGGGTTTTCTTATCTTGTAATTCTTCCGCAGTGTGGCCTTGAATAGTATATTTGATGAACTCCTTGACTAGACTCACTTTTCATCTATGTAAAGCCATCCTTTTCAAAAAAGAGTATGGATGAATGTTAACTTTCTAGGATTAATATTAGTACATTTATGAGTTTTGAAGTAGCATACCACATCTAAAAGCTGTGATCTGTACTTTAATTTCAGGATTTAGGAATCTGCTGGTAGCCGAGGCAAGAAGAAAAAATTCCACCTATAATTTCCTTATCTCTTTAAGGTCCATTTTTAAGCTTCTGTCTTATTCTATCTTGAACATCTGAGAACAAAATAATTTATTTTAGGATTATTTTTCATACAGCCAGAAATAGTGAAATGGAATTAAAATTTAATCAGTTATCCATTTTATATTTCACATCATCAATCTTTTCCTTTTTACTGGTTTCATTTCCTCATCCTATAAATATCCTAAAGGTTTATTACCTTACAAGCATCTTAACCAAGCATGTTGGTGTACCCCTGCAATCTCAGTACTTGGGAGGCAGAGACAGGTTTGAGGTCAGCCTCAGCAGCTTAGCTAGATCCTCAGTAACTTATTGAGACCCTGTTTCAAACTAAAAATATGCCAGGGTGGGGGTGTGGCTCAGAGATAGAATCCCCCTAGGGTCAATCCAAATAGATAATATACAAATTATATAATATATGTAAAAATATAATATGTATGTAGGAAATTGTATATGGATATATATGTGAAGAAATGTGTGTATACTCATGCCTTGCATTCTTGTTTTTTCTTTTTACTCAAAAATAACAGCCTACCCCTCTTTGTAAAATGAAATTTATATTCACTGTCTCGGTTTTACTGACCTTCCATTCACTTTTCAACCTATTTCAATTTATCTTCTTCATGCTCCCATCTGAATTATTATATCTAGTGTCTTCTATTTTTATTCAACCTAGCCAATTTGGCACAGCTGACAATTCTGACAGTTCTGTCTTTGCTAAAGTCCTCTCGTCCTTTTACTGCTCAAGATGCACACATAAAGATGCACCTATGCATTAGCCAACTTTTCATCACTGGCAAAATACTGTATATAAACAATTTAGAAGGAGTAGCTGTTCACTTTGGCTCAAAGTTGCAGTCCATGGTCACTTGGCCCTGTTGTGTTGGGCCTGTGTCACCACAGTTTATCATGGTGGGAGCACATGCCGGAGGAGGTCTGCTCACCTCATGGGGGCTAGGAACAGAGAGAAAGAGAAATAGACAGAGACAGACAGACATCCCACTGTCCCCTTCAAGAGCTTGCCCCCAATAACCCAACTTCTTCCCATTAGACCCCGCTTCCCAAATGTTCTACCACCTCTCAGTAGTGCCACCAAGCCTTTATCACATAGATCTCTAGAGACATTCCAGGCCCACATGATAGCAGCCCATCGCACTGATGATCTTGGATCATCATCATCCTCCCATGTGTATGTACAGACTGTTTCTCTGTTTGGATTCCTTTGCCAGCTTGTCTATTCAGTCAGGTTAACAGCATGGCTTTTCTGTTAGAGCACATAGCTTGGTTATGACCAGCCTTTGCAAGTTTATTTTTAGTGATTTATGGACATGTATGTACAACCTGACTTAGCTTCTAAAGATCTGAGTTTCAGCTCATTTAGTGCTTTTAACAAATTCCCTAGCATCCGGAGAAGAGGCCCTGGGTTGTTATAAAAGTGCTGGTGTTTATTTCTTTGAGTAGAAAAATTTCTCTGGGTTGATTCTCACTTCCTTTGCTTCTTAACTTTCAATTCATCCTACTTTCTCATCAAGCTCTTAGCCCTTTTGAGCTCATGACCTGCTAATACTGTTGTAGGGATTAGTGTTTGTTTCATCCCTACACACTGTTCATAAATTTTTATTTCCCACATTCTCCTATCTTTAAGGAAAAGCTTCACCCATCCTTTAGTCCTGGCTGCAATTTCACAATAGCCCCTCTAGGTAAGCCCTTACTCTCCTGAATGCAGAATCCCATGGTGCCCAATGCTATTGTCGTTGTTTGAAACAGAATGAACTCCAATATTTTCCTGGTTAAATTAGATAGAAAAACTCTGAAATAAACTGCAGAGACCATATTCCCCTTCTCTCATGATAGCTTTTCTGGAGTAGTATTATCAGATTAGAGATTGCCATGCATTGTGGAGATAAAAGCAGCTGAAGAGCTTATTTTAGTAACTTACCAAGAGTGCAAATTGGTGCCTTCTAACCACTGTGCTGGACAGAGTGAACCTGAAGGCAGCATTCTCCTTACATATGTATATAACTGTAGCCCAAGAGCCTTAGAAGCTTAACCTCCAAATCCCCAGTACCTGGTGCCTAGACATCCTCTCTTTAGTCAATCCCTCACTGGTAAACTTAGGAAAGCAGGCATTGAAAGATAAATATTATGTTATCCATTCCCAGGCAGAGTTGCTGCTAGATTTATCTTCTGCTCAGAAACTTAGTCAGGTTGAATTACACAGCAGGCAAGCCCAGGGAGCTTTGTGATTGGGGGATTAAGTTCACATTTCTTGACCTCCTGTTATACTGTCCTTTGGAACTATTTATAAAGTGAGCCTGAGATTTAACATGATTTTAAATGTTATTATAATTCAATGCTATTATAAGGTTCACTATTCTCTTAGGTGGACTAGGCAGCTAATTCTGCTTGTAACTTATCAATAGTTTGATTTTAGTAAAGGATGGTGTTCATTGAGAAAAAATGCTAATAAGCTTTAGGAAAGCCCACTGTGTTAGTCAGATTTTTACCTTTGTAACAACTATCTAAGAAAAACAATAGAGAGAGAGGAAAAGATTTATTTTGGCTTATGAATTCAAAGTTTTAGTCCATGGTTGGAAAGTTCCATCACTGTGATCCTGAGATGATACAGAACATCGTAGAGGAAGGCATGAAGGAAGGCTACTCATTACAGCCAGGAGCAGGTAGATACAGGAGGGGCCAAGCCCAAGCAGTACCCTTCCAGGCCAGGCCCAGGGAACTGCTTCTTCCAACTAGGGCTCACAGCCTCAAGTTTCTACCACCTCCCTGTAATGCCTCCAATTTTTAATACATTAGTAGATGAATCTGCTGATGAGATCAGAGCCCATGTAATCTATCCACACCTCACAGGCCCACACACGAACATTGTTGTGTCAACCAGCATACCTCCAATGGACACAGGCATTTGGGGATATTCTAGATCTACGTCATAACACCCACTAACACTAATTTTATTCCTTTGTTCAATTGTCAGCAATATGAAGGATAAAAGATTCATTTCCCACTATAGAAATATGAACTAAGAAATATAGAAATATGAAGCTAAGACAGGAGGATCACAGGTTCATGGCGAGCCTTGGCTACTTAGTGAGGCCATCTGCATCTTAATGAAACCCTGTTTCAAAATAAAGGAAAAAAAATAGGGTTGGGGATGTAGCTCAGAGGTAGAATGTCTCTGGGTTCAATCACTAGTACCACAAAAAAAAAAATCAATGCATGTGTAGGTAAATATCTTCACATATTTTGGCTCCATTTGTTTTCCTACCACCTGTGAACAAGATGGTATACATTCCAAATTTTCAAATATGCAGCCTTCTAAGTCTTTCCTAATCAAAATGTTATATCATTTTATAGAGCAAGTCTAGAACTTATCTTGAAGATTGCCTGTAACAAGATAGTAACATGCCTTCAGCAACCACCAGCATAGTAGTTTCCTACACAGTCTATGTTATCTGCAATTTGAAGTTTTTCCTAATTTGTTAGTCATTTTATCATAGTAGAAGCTAGTTAAGCCATAAATATTTTTATTTTATACCTGGATACATCATATTTGAGTGAAACTAGAATGTGTAAATTAGCTAAAATACTCAGGTATCAGATTCCAAAAGAGAGAGAGAGAGAGAGAGAGAGAGAGTGTGTGTGTGTGTGTGTGTGTGTGTGTGTGTGTAGAATAGAATATATATGGATATCAGTTTGGAACACTTAGCTCTTTATTTTCACACATCCAAATAATTGTCTTTCATAGTCTTTAATATTCACTTTCTAAAATAGGGTACTTAGAAGCAGACACAATGTGTAACTCACTATATTTTATTTTTTATTCATTACAGTTATACTTATATAAATAGTTGTTTTATTAAAATCTTATGGTTTATTTTAGAAGAAAGAATTTTACATATTCTTTAAGATAGAAATTTTTGGATGTACTTACTAGGGCTTCCTGGCTGTGGTTATGAAATCAACAGTCATTCTAAAACCACACTAGAAATCCATCATTTGGGTATCAAAGGTTATATTAGGTCATGAATCAGCCTGGGAGATAGAGGTGAAGAGGCTCATTTATAGGAAATGTTCACCTTTAACCAACTCTCCATGGACCAATTGAAATGAGGAGATAAATGGAGTAGATAATAGAAGCTGACTAAATAAAATCTCAGAAATGAGAATCCCAAATTATAGGTCATATATTATGGCACAGTTGGGACTCTTGGCCTCTGGAAAAATAAGATTTGAAAGTCATAGCAATAACTTTAGAACATAACAGAGAGAAAGAGAGCACTATTATTAATGTGGGGATTTGGGGATAGTTTTCTAAAAATGTAAACATAAGTCCTTTGTTCTTAGTTCATGTTTTTAAAAAATCATGTGGTAAGTAGCTTCTTTGTGGAGAATTCGGTATCACATGAAGAGGACTGGTAGGAATAATAACTACAGACATAAATCTTTCCCCCCTAATACCAAGAAAAAGAAGCAATAAAAAAAATAAAAGTTTGGAATAATTATCTTCATTGCAAAGAACCTGTAATTGAAATTTTCTGTGAAATTCAAGGGATAAAGCTGACTGCAATGACACACAGCTGTATTCCCAATACTTGGAGACTAATACAAGGGGATCACAGGTTCCAGGATATAACATATCATAATTTAATGAAACATTGCTTTAAACTAAAAACTAAAAAAAGGGCTCAGGGAGTAGCTCAGAGGTAGAATGCTCCCAGGTTCAATCCCCAGAACAAAAAAATGAAACAAAAAGAAATTCAATAGGTACAGTTAATTTGAGTAGAGAAAATTTGAGGACAAATTAATCAGAAAAAAATATTACTTTAGGGGAAATATGTAGGTGCCAAGCATGATGGTGCACACTTGTAATCCCAACATTTGGGAGGCTGAGACAGGAGGATCACAGTTCACAGACAGCCTCAGCTACTTAGTGAGGCTCTCTGCAACTCAGTGAGACACTGTTTAAAAATAAAGAAGAAAAGAAGGGTTGGGGGTGTAGCTTGGATATACAATGCTCCTGAATTCCAGTACCTCAAAAAAAGAAAAAGAAAAAGAGAAAAAGGTTATTTGTGCATTATTATGAAGTGCAGAATGGTAGAGGCATCCATGGACACATCATACATTTAGGCTTTCGCACTTCTAAAGACTTCCAAACCTTTCTAGGAGATGGCTGTAGAGCTTTAATTTTAGGAACATCTCTAATTATGATAGGCCATAAGGGATACCATTCATCTATTCCATCATACTGAAGACTGAAGAGGCATGGGAAAGCAATCTAAAGTTAAGAATTAATCTTTTGGTAATATTAATCTTTGTAGAAAGTATTTTTATCTGAAAATGCAATCAAATTGCATGAATGTAAAAGCTGCCCGATTGTTCTAATTAAGTGATTTAAAAGTAATCTTTAAAAACTTGCATGTCTCTGTATCCTGCATATCACAAATGCCATATTAGCAGTAATATCCCAAGTCTTGCATTTAAGAGATCCTGATTATTGGCAATTAGACCAGTTAATTTCTAGGACCAGTCTACCAAAAATATACTTAGGGATGTTTACATGTACCAATTGTATCTCCTTGGTCCTCTACATTTTATGGACAATTACATTTTCTTTGAGGGGATTCTGATAGTTAACATTACAGGAGAGTGTTTTGTCTTACATGTAATAAAAACTTTTTCTTTAATTGCTTCTTAATTATTAACTGGTCATTAAAAACTAGTCATGGTGGGTGTCCCCAATAGAGATTGAGCTGTTTCTCTAGCCTGAACAACATCTCATCAAACTGCTTCCTGGTGTTTCCAGATATAATTAACATAGATATGTATGCATTAATTTGGTAGTTTGATTTCCATCCTTTTGGGTAAATACCCAGAAATGGTATTGCTGGGTCATATGGTAAGTTCATTCCCATCCTTCTGAGAATCCCCCATTCTGTTTTCCAAAGTGGTTCCATTCTAATACATCAGGTCACATTCCTGCTACACAGTCCTGTCTTTGTGACTACCTACAGACTTCTCAGTCAGGACCCATATTCTCTTCTCACATGTATCCTCAAGTTCTAATAAATAGCAAATTCACAAATCTGTTCAATAAATGAATAGAAATGTGAATATACATACATGGCTTATGCATATTACATATGCTTCTAGAAAAATAATACTCATGTGAGAAAAAATTAGGAAGCAAAGTTCACAACAAATGATACTTAGATTTCCCATGAATTGTATGCTTGAAAAAATGATTTATCAAATATAATATTGAATTGGGGAATATTTTAGCCATCCCATTGATGTAAGATCAATATATTAAAAACTATGCACACTTAACATATTCATCTTGCGGGCTTGCAGATTAAACCACCCAATTCCAGCATGGATATAAAATATTCATCATTTTCCTTTTTTAATAAATTTTTATTGGTGCATTGTAGTCATATATCTCAATGTGATTAAAAAAAAAAAACTTGTGGAGATATGCATGCACACATCACCCAGTCAGCCCCTACCCAATCCCTAACCCCTTCCCTCCCCCTCCCTCCTACTCATGTTTGGCTTCCTCATTGACTTTGATATGTTTAAGTACATCATGTGCTTTAAAAAGTTTCCCTTATCCTCCCTCTTACCCCTCAGATATATCACTTTAATTGCTCCTCTATAGGGTCCCTTCTTTATCTAGAGTTCCTCCCGTTACCCATTTTCTAAAGTTTCTTTCTGTCCCCTTTATTTTTCACTGTTTTGTTCCTGTTTTTTTTTTTTTTTTTTTGAGGGGGGATGGAACCCAGGAGCATTCGACCTCCGAGATTTACTCCCTGACCTATTTTTTTATTCTTTATTTTGAAAAGGGGTCTCATTAAGTAGCTGAGGCTCTCTGCAAACCATTATCCTCCAGCCTCAGCCTCCCGAATGCTGCATTACAAGAGTGCGCCACCATGCCCAGATCCTGTTTTTCAGTAAGAACTTTTAATATAGATCTACCCTCTTAGCAATTTTCAGTACACTATAGACTATTGTTAATTATAAGCACAATGTTGTATAATGGATTTCCAGAACTAATGTACCTCACATAATTGAAACTTTTTACCATTTAATCATGATCTTCATATTTTTTCTTCTGTAAGCCTCTTGCACCACTATTCTATTTGATACTATCCATTTGACTATTTGTTTTATTTTATTTATATGTAGAACGTATTGAAAATGGTATACAATTAGACTGTGCTTGGTGCCCTTTCCCAGCCTGTTCCCCTTCTCCTCCTCCCAACAATGAGTGTCCAGGTTAACCATGCTACATTCATACTTTTACACATATTCTGGTGTAGCTCCTCCATTAATCAACCTCAGCCTTCTTCCTCTCCTAGCCTTCCAATCTAGCTTTGCTAAGATTTCCCCTCCATTATCTAGAGTCTTTCTGGTATCTCCAATGCTCCCTAGTTTGGGAAAATTAGAGAAAACATATATCCCTTCTTTTTCTGTGCTTGGTTGATCTCAACATAATGTTCTCCAGATCTTTCCATCTTCTTACAAATGGCATAATTTTGTTCTTCTTTATAGCTGAATAGAATTCCATTCTATGTATTTCCCATAATTTTGCAATTCATTCATCTGTTGATGGAAACCTAGGTTGGTTCCATATTTTTGGCTACTAGGAATTATGCTGCTATGAACATAGGTATGAATATGTTACTGTAGTTCTCTGATTTCAAGCCCTTGGAAAAATACCCAGGAGTGGTAGAGCTGGATCATATGGTGGATCTATTTCCAGTTTTCTAAGGAATCTCCACTCTGATCTCTTTAGTGGCTGAACTACTTTGCATTCCCACCAACAGTGTAAAAGAGTTCCTCTTTCCCCACATCTTCGCCAGCATTTGTTATTTGATTTCTTTATGCTTGTGTATATATCCCATAGTTTTGTAATCTATTCATATGTTTATGGACATCTTGGCTGGTTCCATAGTTTGGCCATTGTGAATTGTGCAGTTATAAACATAGTTATGCATGCATTAGTCTGCTAGTTTGGTTTCCATTCTTTTGGGTAAATACCCAGATGTGGTATTGCTAGATCATATGGTAGGTTCCTTCTCATTCTTCTGAGGATTCTCTCTACTGTTTTCCAAAGTGGCTGCACTAATTTGCAATCCCACCATCCATGTATTAGAGCTCCTACTTCTCCACACCCTCTCTGGCATTTGCTTTAGTTTGTGTTTTTAATGATTGCTATTCTAATTGGGGTTAGGTGAAATCTCAGGATAGTTTCAATTTACATCTCTCTCACTGCTAAAGATGTGAATATTTTTTCATACATTTATTAGCCATTTGTTTTTGGCCTGATAATTAATGATGTTAAGCACTTTTTATCTAACTGATTTCAGTAATAACAGCATAAATATATTGATGGGAGCAGAGTGCTCATGACTTAGTCACCCCTTAAAATTTCCACTTTCAAATCACCACTGTGTTGGTGGTCAAATTCTAACACATGAACTTTGGGAAAGGGCAGTTAAAGGATAGCAGAAATACCAGAAGCAACAATACAAATACATTATTATATACATGTAATAAGTTTATGACATAAGGTATTCATAAACTAAGCATTTCTGATTGGTAGAATGTATAGGAACTCAAACTCTTAACCTTTTCATTCCTCTCTCCTTTCTCTGTTCCCTGTAGCCTTGTTAACTGTATCTAGCAGCAAACTGGGAAAACAGAGGGCGGAGGAAGCACCTTTGCTTTTTCTTCTTTCTAAAAGCCTTTGCCACTCTTATTCACTGACAGAAATGCATGGTTTTTAGGCCATGCCCCAATGAAGAAGAAAAAGATTTCTCTGAGCTGTTAACAAACAATCACTGCCAAAGTGTGCTATAACTATTTTCATTTTTTCTAGAAATTTAGTGTCTTGTTAGCAGGTATTAGGACTCTCATTACCTCAAAATTACAACAAATTAGCCGGGCGTGGTGGCGCATGCTTGTAATCCCCGCGCTTGGGAGGCAGAGACAGGAGGATCGCGCAGGTTCGAAGCCAGCCGCGTGCGCTGGCATAGGAGACCCTGTTTCCAAATAAAAATGTCAAAATAGGTCTGGGAGTGTAGCCCGGAGGTAGAAGGGCATCCAGGAACCCCAGTACCACCAAAAAAAAAAAAAAAAAATTACAACAAATTAAATGTGAGTGGGAAATGTATGGATAATGAGCTAGAGTTCATTATTAATTTTTCCTGCCTATCTAGTGGATTGTACTTTTCTAGTTAGTAAATGTCTTGTTCACTAGACACAGAATACAGTAGAGTGGAAAGACTTAAAAAGGTCATCTCCATGCTGTAGGGAAAATGTGCCACTAGAGCATAAATAAAGGTGATTCAACAGAAGGTTTTTACTTTTTTTTTTTTTTTTTGGTGGTGGTACTGGGGTTCCTGGAAACCCTTCTACCTCCGTGCTACACTCCCAGACCTAATATATATGTGTGTGTGTGTGTGTGTGTGTGTGTGTGTGTGTGTGTGTGTGTTTTAATTTGGAAACAGGGTCTCTTAATCCAGCGCGATCCTCCTGTCTCCTGTCTCTGCCTCCCAAGCGCGGGGATTACAAGCGTGCACCACCATGCCCGGCCTAGATTTTTACATTTAAAAAAATCATCTACCCTAGCCTGGCGTGGTGGCACACACTTGTAATCCCCACGCTTGGGAGGCAGAGACAGGAGGATCGTGCTGGTTCGGAGCCAGCCACGCTGGCTTAAGAGACCCTGTTTCCAAATAAAAAAGTTAGAAAAATAGGTCTGGGAGTGTAGCCCGTGGGAGTGTATCCCGGAGGTAGAAGGGCTTCCAGGAACCCCAGTACCACCAAAAAAAAAAAAAAAAAGAGAGAGAGAAAGAAAAATCATCTACCCTACCCTAAGAAGTTAGAAGTAAAGCCAGGCGTGATGGCACATGCTTGTAATCCCAGCATTTGGGAGACTGAAACAGGAGGATCACAATTCGAGGACAGCCTCAGCTACTTAGTGATAACCTGGTTCAAAATAAAGACTAAAAAAATATGGCTTGGGGTGCAGCTTGGAGGTAGAATGCTTCTGGTTTCCATCCCCAGTACCGCAAAAAAAAGAAGTATACAGTGATTAATTTTATAGTTATACTTTATATAGCTATATTTGTTTATTATAATTGAAATAGTTTCAATTAAATGGTAGGGCAAAATTCATATTTATAATTTATATTTGAAGTTTCAAATTTAAATTTTAAAGCAACTATTGTTAGTATAATTCTAAAAGAAAGTGTTGGTTAGGAAAAATAATATTATAGCTATTAGTGTACATCTTAACTTCATATTCTCTGAACCACTAACAACAATAACAAATGCTAGCTTCGCCTTTTATGCCTTCCTTTCTGGTATTTTCTCTTCAGTTATAAAATCCAAAGACACTTTTGGTTTTATACTGGTGATTGTGGGTCAGAGTTTTTAATCTCCTACAGAATCATTTCCTCTGTTCCTTTCATTAATGCCTTTTAAATTGAATTGAAAATTTTATATGTTAGTACAAATGCATCCCACTCTCATGATTCAGTCCCATTGAGGATGAACTCATCAGAGCTCAACAAATATTTATTGAAGCTTACTGGGCACCAGGTTTTTTCCCAAGAACAGAAGGACTAAAAATGAATAATAAAAGATTCAAGCCATCTAAAGCCTATATTTTGCTTTGATAAAATTAATAGGCACTCCACACAGTGGTAGTTCAGCAGTAAGTCCAGCAGAAAAGCTAGAACCTAGAGAACTTGGGATGTCACCCTCTACCAATAAGATCTGTGAAGAGCTTTGAGAATGTAATTTCGATGAGTCTAAATGACAGAAATGCACACTTCATGAAGAAAATGCCTTATAAGAGAAGTAATGGAGGGAGAAGAGTCCATACCCATGCAGGGAACAAGAAAGCTGATACAGCAATCAAAGCTCAGGATGTGTTGGAGAAGTACATTGTGAAATGACCTTGACCATCTTCTTTAGAGTTGATTTATGTAAGAGGTACATATGAGCTACTTGTCTAATTCATTCTGGTTTTATTCATGAATTCTAATTAATATCTTTTTGTGTAAATTTTTTAATTATTGAAGCAATGTATATTTTATTTTAGAAAACCTCTAAGATAAAGAAAAATAAGCAAAATAAGATAAAAATCATCTGTAACATTACCACTTTGAGATAACTATCTTACTCATGAATAAATCTTATTTACATAATGAAATCATGTTTATTCATAACTTTGTTCCTAGTTTTACACATGACATTTATCACAAGGATTTTATATGTCTTTGAGAATTTTCGAAAGCATCATTTAAAAAAATGTGCCAAATTTTACTTAATCACTTCCACATCATTTTGTTTAGATAATCCCCTGTGCCTCAGGAACTTAATACTGGAGCAGTTTAGATAAAACTAAACTTCTAAAGGCTTCAAATTATAGCTAACACTCTGAAACTACGTGAAGGACAAACTTCTCACCAAGCATCTTCATTAGAACCTGCCTCAGCTGAGTATGGTGGCCCATGCTTTTAATCCCAGCACTTGGGAGGCCGAGACAGGAGGATCGCACAGGTTTAAAGCCAGACTCAGCTACTTATTAGTGAGGCTCTCAGCAACTTAGTGAGACCCTGTTTCCAAACAAAGTATAAAATAGGTCTAGGAGGTAGACAAGCCCCTGGGTTCTGCACCCAAAAAGAGAACCTACCTTTGCTTTGAACAGTTGCAGGATAAATTTCTGGGAAACACATGTACTACCAAAAAAAAAAAAAAAAAAAAAAAAAAAAGCTTGTAGCAGCTCTGTTCATAGAGAGGTGGTTTTTACTTTGAGTCCCTTCATGTCTCCTATGACTATATAAACCGAATAAAAATGTGTGAGTGTGGGTGGGTGTGTGTGTGTGTGTGTGTGTGTGTGTGTACATGATGATGTAATGGAAGTTAGAGATAAAAGACAGATAAAATACTTAGCAGATAGTAGGTAAACAATTGTCAGTTGCCTGCTTTTTCCTATTCCTTTTATCAGGTAATCAAAGAAATGATTTTTCCCCTTTTTAAGATACATTCCCCAAGTACTGAATTAGGCTGAGTCTGTAAGATCAAGCACTCAGGTTGGAAACCCTTTGATCTAGCATTGGGGTTGCCTTAGCAATGAAATTGGATTGTACAACTGATCTGATTGATCATAATGAAATAGATAGTTAAAGTGAACACAAAATATAATTAGTCTGGAAAACATTTGATTAAGTGACCTCATATTGACAGGACCAGAGAGTGGCCATCTGTCTATGTGGTTAAGAGGTTTAAGAGTGCCATTAAAGAACAGACCTGTCTGTAAGAAACCTATAGCCTGTTTCACTTAATTGTAATTGAAGGAGTTATCGGTTTGCTCAAATGCTCTCTTTTTGGTATTTTTCTCCCTTCAATTATCTATGTGGGAGAGATGTGATGTTTCATTACTTGCTGAAAAGCCTGTATCAAGTTAATGGGTGTTTCAGCAGAGATGGAAGTGGTTGTTATAATAAAATGGTCTGAACATAGACAGTCTGTCAGGCAAGTGACATTGCTCAAAGCCAGTGGAAGCCATTCATCAGTACAGTTCATGGTTAGGACCCACTCAAAAGCTCTATCCAACAACTTCTTATTCAGATATATGGAAACTGTACTGTTGCATTTCCTTGTTTATTGGCAACCAGGAGCCAATTTTACTCAAAGCAGTATTTCTTCTGATACAGGTTTGTCAGTTCGTTTGCAAATAAATACAGAATCACTATTTGGGCTGTCATCTCACCATTCCTCATATGCCAGTCAAAAAGTACTTTCAAGAATAGCCAGTAAGTGAGCACATCAAATGCAAAAGCCTTTTGCAGCACTATATTAATAATTAGAAATCTTACAGTCTGTTATTACACAAAACACTTTAGCCCTCTTATTTCTTCTGAATAGTTTAAGAAAATCACTCTCTTCTCCCGGAAATAATCTTGAAGTAGATCAAGTAGAATATCTAATCCCTGCTATTAGAAAGTGGCTCTGGGAAGCATAGAAATCAAGACTTTTCCATTTTCATCCTGATTAAGAACAGTCTGCTTATTTTTGAAGAGCCTGTGGATGCTTCACATTTGCATTCTCCTGGGGGGCTAACTATGATGGTACCTAATATTTTAAAAAGCCACATTTAAAAATAGCTACTTGGTCATGATTTAGTAAGTGAATGAGCATTTTAAGTAATTTCTCAGCATTTGTAGGAATAAAGCTGGAAGTTTCTGCTCAGCCACATTTTACTCCAATGGCCTACCTTTCACTGAAATTTTACAGGCCAGAGTTTCAGGATGAGGTCATGTTTCTTTGCTGAATTCACACATTTCTTCATCTCCAGGCCTTACAATCTCTACCTTTTATCTAAGTTATTTATGTTCATGCTATATTTTTTCAACAAAATTATAAACTCTAGAACATATTTCTATAGTGTCTATCATATATTTTTGTATGATAAGCACCTGATAATAGTTGTTAAATGAACATATGAGTAAAAGTATCTAAGTATACACACATTATGTTGTAAAAAGTATAGAAACTGCAAAGATTTTTTTAATTTTAAGGGATTGTAAGAATTCCTTTTTATCAAGTGCTTTGTTCAATCTATTGCTCATATAACTATTTTAAATTAAACCAGATATATCTGCTCTTAACTATCTGTCAAGGGACTTGGAAATGTCCTTTAACACTGTTGATATTCTTCTCTTCTTTGACACTCTCCTCTCCAATGGCCTCTGAAGTTAGATTAGTGAGCTTCTCATCTTTTAGCTACAAACCCCTCCTATAGCTCCTCTGCCTCTTCCATTCCCTACAGTTTTCCCCAAGGAATGTCTTTTTTTTCCCCTAGCTATAATCTAAACTTTGGTGGTTTTGTCTAGTCAGGCCCAGTTTTAGAGGCGTCTTGTCATATCAGTTCTGATGAGGTTTCCTCTACGTCTTCAGCCCTGGACCTATTTTCCAAAGATTTAGTTATATTTTTTCTTTGCCATCCAGAAACCACTATCTGAATCACTGTAACACCCAACATTTCTAAAATATAGTTCCCTAATATTTTTTAAATATTTTATATTCTTAAAGAAAAGAGACATGTGGTTAAACTATGTCAAACAACACAGAAACTTGGAGTATAAAGCAATAGTCCCGGACTCATCATCTGCTCACTTTCTAACAGGCTTCTAGTTTTCTTTTTTTCAGTACTGGGGATGGAACCCAGAGATAGTCCCCCAGCAACACCCACAGCCCTATTTTTTATTCTTTGTTTTGCAATGAGTTGCAAAGGGCCTCTCTAAGTGCTAAGGCTGTCTGTGATCGTCTTGTCTCAGCCTCCCAAATGCTAGGGTTACAAGTGTGCGACAACACACTGGGGCCCTAACAGCCTTTTTAAAAGCACATCACATCCCAAAACCAGAAAATGACCTGAGGGACTATTCTCTCATATCCCAAGGATGGCATAAGACTGATGCTATACCAGATACACAGTAGAAAAGTTCATTTGTGACTTACACAGTATTCCTTAGGGCATTGTTGCTTGATTCTGTTACAAAGTCCCAGGAGACAAACTGCTGGTAAGAACCACTTTTGAGTATTTTAATGTATTTATAGTAGCTTTGTTTAATTAGTCAATGTAAAACGTTTTTAGTAGATTTCTGGCTATGATGGACATTAACATCTTTATACTGTCACCTTCCATTCTCTCTCTTTATTCTAATATAATTATGCCACTAGTTTCAATTCTTCTATTGGTTATCGTGTGTGTGTGTGTGTGTGTGTGTGTGTGTGTGTGTGTGTGTGTATAATACTGGGGATTAGACACAGAAGAATTCTACTTCCAAGCTATACCTCCAAAACAGTTTTATTTTTTATTTGGAAATAGTGTCTCTTTAAGTGTCTTTCTTATTTTTATGTGGAACATATTGAAAATGGCATACATTTAGACTGTGCTTGGTCCTCTCCCCCCTCCACTTCCCCTTTCCCCCCAATAATGAGTGTCCAGGTTAACCATGCTACATTCATACTTTTATACATATTCAAATGTAGCTCCTCAGTCTTCTTCCTCTTCTACCTTTCCATTTCAGCTTTGCTGAGGTTTCCCCTCCATTATCTGGAGTCTCTCTGGTATTCCTAATACTCCCTCGATTGGGCATATTAGAGAAAACATATGTCCCTTTTCTTTCTGTGCTTGGCTGATATCACTTAACAATGTTCTTCAGGTATTTCCATCTTCTTGTGAATGACATGACTTTGT
Organism: Muscardinus avellanarius; assembly: GCF_963383645.1. Classification (NCBI taxonomy): domain Eukaryota; kingdom Metazoa; phylum Chordata; class Mammalia; order Rodentia; family Gliridae; genus Muscardinus; species Muscardinus avellanarius. Next base: position 76,900,713 of record NC_137797.1, read on the forward strand.
TCTTCTTTATAGCTGAGTAGAATTCCATGTGTGTGTTTCCATAATTTTTCAATCCATTCATCTCTTAATGGAGACCTCGGTTGGTTCCATATTTTGGCTCTTACAAATTATGCTGCTATGAACATGGGTATGCATGTGTTACTGTAGTTCTCTGATTTTAACCCATTAAGTTTCTGAAAGCCTCATTATATTATTGATGCTGGCTTCAAATTTGTGACCAAGTGTGTGCCACCATGCCTGGCTTATTGTTTACCTTTTAAATATTCAGATATGTGTGTGTGTGTGTGTGTGTGTGTGTGTGTGTGTGTGTGTAAAGAGAGAGAGAAAAAGAAATGGATGAATATTATGTATGGGTGTATATAGAGATAGATAAATTTTGCTTTTATTTCCTATTTCATCAAAAGTAGAGGATTTTATTCCTCACTAATTAAGGTAAAAGTATCAATTCTGCTCCTTACCTCTATCTCCTGACTTTTGTCTTCTGACTTTTCCCAATCTCTTGTACTCATCTCCCAACTTCTGTTTCCCATCATTTTATATTACCAATGTGGGTATTTCAATTCTCTTCAGCAACCACAATTAAATATTTCATGTTTTTGCTATGGATTTCATCTAAAATTTTAAAATCTATAGTATTTATATCTTTATGACCAAATAAATATTATCTATGTGAGAGACAGAGCATTATTATCTTTAAAATATTTTGTTTCTGAATTTTCTAACTTATAACTATTTTTTTTAATTGTCCTACATTCCTTATCTAAAACCAACTCTCAGCGGTGCACACCTGTAATCCCAGTACTTGGGAGGCTGAGATAGAAGGACTGTGTTCAAGGTCAGCATACAGTTGATCCTGTTTCAAAATAAAAAGGGCTGGGTGTCTATGTAGCTCAGTGGTATAGAATGGCCTATGGTTCAATCCCCAGTACCTCCATCATTATCTTCTAGTCTCCAGACTCTTCTGGATCCATCTACATTAAGTCTGAAAGATAAAGCCAGTATAAATATAAAAGGAATAAGAAGTTTTACTTAGAAGTTAGACCTTATAAAAATGTGGGAGGAATTGGAAGAGTGAATTTTTACAGCCAGAGGACTGGTGAAACATTTATTAATCTGTTGAGGCTTCTACAATAGAAGTAGTGGTGAAGCGAGAGCTCATAAGAATCCCTGACACTGAGTGTTGTGACTTCACAAAAATAATGACTTCACTCTTGGATCTCTGAGTTTTTTACTCATTAGTTCAACTCTAACACAAATCCATACATAGGGAAAAGGTTTCTGAGAAATTAAACCCTGTAGTCCCGACCATTAGAACTAGAAGTTGTTACTAATGACATATGCCCCACTGTGTTTTTTCCCAGAACTTCTTTCCTAAAGTTCTCCACAAGCTGAAGTACAACACAGTCTGTCATATATTTTTAAAGTATCATCTGGCTGCTATGGAATCAGAATGCACTGCAGGGAATAAAAATGGAGCCAATGAGATTAATTAGGTTGTTCTATCAGCTCAGGTGAGAGATGATGGTAAAATGAACTGGAATGGTGAGCATGAAAGTTAGAAGTAATCATTACATTCTGGATAAGTTTGGAAGACAGTGGTGAAAGGATTTGCTGATGGATTTGATAAAATGTGTGAAAGAGAAATTAAGAATTAATCTAAGCCAGGCAGGGCAGCAGATGACACATCCCAGTACTGGAGAGGCTGAGACAGGAGGATTGCAGGCCCAAGGACAGCCTTAGCAAGCAGTGAGGCTTTCATCAACCTAGTGAGACCCTGCTTCAAAATAAACAATAAAACAGGGCCCGGGAGTGTAGCTCAGAGGTAGAATGTCCCTGGGTCAATCCCCAGTACCACCTAAGTAGTTTTTTTGTTTTGTTCTTTTGCCTGAGTTATTGAATGGTATAACCATTTTCCAAAATGGAGAAGACTTCAGAAGATGAAATTTTGTATCCAAGTGGAAATGCTGAGGGAAATTCAATATGCGGGTCTGGATTAGAGAAGAGAGGTATGGGAAAAACATGTAAGTGAGACAGGGCATTGCCTATAGCTGCTGAGCAAAGTCCAACAAACATCTATAGTCAATTAATCTTTGACAAAGGTGCCAAACTCATATGCTGGAGAAAAGATAGCTTTTTCAACAAATGGTGCTGGGAGAACTGGCTATCCATTTGTAGAAAGTTGGAACTGAATTCTTCTCACCGTGCACAGGAATCAACTCAAGATGGATCAAAGACTTAGAAATTAGACCAGAGACTGTGAAGTTATTAGAGGAGGGCATAGGCTCAACACTCCAACATATAGACACAGGCAGTAACTTTCTCAACAAGACTTCCAAAGTGCGGGAAATTGAATATTCCGTTTTATAGCACTTTTTCCTTATCTTAAAGAGGAAATATTCACTCAAATTCATTTGAAAATGTTCACTAGAAATATGTTAAGTTCTAATCTCTGAATTGTCTCTATTTTTTCAAAGTCAGTTCTTCAGATAGTATTTTTTATTATTCTCTTAAATATTATAACCGTTTGTCAATTTTTGACTATTTTTAATGCATGAGAACCTATCTGATTACTATCTTGTTATTCCATCTAAGTGTATGCTTACACCTCTTTCCTGCCTTAGTTTTTTTTTTTTTTTCAGACTTGGCAGGACTCAGTGTGGCATAGAGTTTTTCACTGGTACTTGATGTAACAAATCTATTCATTCAACAAATGCTTATGAATCTCTAACCATGGGCTGAGACTTTTTGTGAGGTGTTGGAAATAGGAGTGAAAAATAAGCAAGGTTTCTACCTACATAGAACTTATCCAAAGAAACAAATACTAAGCTAACATCTTTAAAAAGTATTATCTCCAAGCCATTGTGAATGAAAGCTTGTTAGGGTGAAGGAAATGTATTATATATTTATTGTGGTAGTAGTATATATGTGTCAAAACTCATGAAATTGCTGATGATTTTCTGTGTAAATTTTCATCAATAAAGCTGTTTTCTTTTTAAAAAAAAAAGAACGCAAAATTAATATGCACAAGACATACATCTAGAAATCTATAAAATATTAAAGAAAAAAAGCTGGGCATTGTGGGCACTCACCTGTAAGCCTAGTAACTTGGGAGGTTGAGACAGAAGGACCATAGGTTAAAAGCTAGCCCCAGAAACTCAGCAAGACCCTGTTTCCAAATAAAAAATCAAATAGGGCTGGAGGTATGGCTCAGAGGTATAATGCCTCTACTTTCAATTCCCAGCACCACAAAAAAGAGGAAATATACCATATGAATAACCTCACTGTCATAAAACCTCAAAAACATAAAGATGTTAGTTCTCCCTAAATCTATATATAGAATCAACGCAAGCCCTCTTTCTCCATTTATTTTTTGTTATTTAGTTTAATTTTGTTTTGTCGAGGGAAGTTTACAAACTAAACCTAAATTTTAACTGAAAAGACACAAATTGAAAAGCCAAGATACTTTTAAAAAGGGGATAAAATATAAGGACTTTCTCCAGAGTATGAATTAAGTCAGTGTAATGTTTGTGCAAACTTAGACCTCCTTAACTCCCCACAGTGTTTTTAAAGTCTTGCTATAAGTATGATCAATTCAAACTAAAGGAGAAATATGGAAAACTATGAATGACAGGTGATTTAACATAGCCTCTGGAGTCAAGGAAAGAATCTGTAAAAAAAAAAATGACTATTACTGTGAGACACACACAGGTGAAAGGTTGTTAATAAGCCAGGTGATGGCATAAGAAAGAGAAAGAATATTCTAGGTAATTAGGACAGCTTATGTAAAGACTCTGAAGAGAAAAAAAACAGATGATAAAATAAGATACTAAAAACAACAAAAAGCTCACATTTTCCCAATCTTCTTTGTCTCTCTCTGGCATTTCCCTCAAACATGGCAACTTGACATGCGCCAACCTGACATGAACACAGGGCACACCAGACGAGCTTGTATACCCACTGAAAATAAGCATTTAAGAAGACATGCTTTATTTTTTCTCCTGCTATTTTCCCTAATTAAAATACTATAATCCTTTTATTAGAGAAATTCAAAACAGCTCCCAAGGTTATGAGACTGCAACTAGATATAGGGATACAGTTTGCACATATCAAAAACTGAGATAAGCCAGGTACTACTTTCCCTCTGAGGCCTAGCTTCATTCCCAATTCTTTTTTCTTTTTTTTTTTTTTTCTCCCGGGTCTGGGGATGGAACCCAGGGGCATTTGACCTCCAAGCTACACTCCCTGCCCTATTTTTTATTCTTTATTTTGAAACCGGGTCTCACTGAGTTGCAGAGGGCCTCACTAAGTAACTGAGTCTGTCCGCGAACCGCGATCCTCCAGGTCTCAGCCTCCCAAATGCTGGGATTACAAGCGTGCACCACCACGCCCAGCTAAGCTTCATTTCCAATTCTAATTCAGAAAATTCAGAGAGTTTCAAAATTCCATAGCTAACAAACTAAGGAGCTATAATTCACTCACATTAAGATATATACTAAGATATTCTAACTACTAGGCAATTTCTGATTGACCACATATTTGGTCTTGAGAGGCAGCATACTCTGAAGAAAAGAGAACTGGACCTAGAGTCGGAGCTCTGGTCTAGCACATGGACTTGAACAACGCATCTGCTGTCACCACACTCTTGTCTATCATATAGCGTTAAGAATACTTACCTGGTTGCTGTTAGGACCAAAGAGTATAATGAATCTGTGCATTTTTAATACCAGTCATTAAACCCATAATTTTTTATACTTTTATTCTTGGTGCATTGTAATTATATGTCATAGTGAGTTTCAAATTGATAGAAACATAACAAACACAGGCACATTACTTGTATATATTAATTTCCTGAATATAAACTATAAAGCAACAAAACAATTTTCACTAAATCTGTAATATTATTATCCAACTTGTATAGAGAGAATTTTGTGGTTTCCAAAGTCTGTCTGCATGTATTATCATATTGTACCTTCAAAATATTTATTGTAAAATCAATTTTCCTACATGAAATTTCAGATAAGATTTTATAAACAAATTTAGCATAGCTCCTAAAAAGTAATATGATTCTCATATTCCCTGAACTCTCACACCTAAATGTTGAAAGCAGATCCCCAGAAGCTCAATAAAAGACAGAGGAAAATGACCTTGTGGTTAAAAAAAAAAAGTGCTATAGATAATCTAGAAAGCAAATAGCCTGCATGTGGCTAATCAAGACTTGATTAATTGTTTTGAAGATCTTTAATTGCCTGCTGTTTATCAATATTATTTAACTGCCAGTGCATGGGATAGTGATATAAATAAAACAAGTAGTATTTTATGAGAAATGATGTCATACTTTATTAACAATAAATAGTATGAAAAACAGTACTCTAATATGACTCTGCCACTAAAAATAATGTGCTCATCTTTAAAAGAAGTTGGATTATTTTTCTTTTTAATGTATTCAGTATAGGAATAGCAACTAATTAGTTTTCTTTTAGTGTAAAAGGGAGAGGGTCAAAGTATTTTTAGGGTCCATTTTAGGTGTAGATGGTTCTAAGTATTTGCACATTTTATTATTGTTCATAACACACAAGAAAGAGTATTTATCACTCAAGTGTCTTATTCTATAACTACATTTAATTTTATAAAGAAATAACTTGTTACTTTCTAAAATAACCCTGTGAATGCTCATGGCTAAAACCAACTTCAGTTGGTTACCTCTGAAGCAGTGGTCTATGGGCATCATAAGATGTGCCTAGTCTTCTGCTGCCAAACATGAGGGAGAAAAATAAAATAAGACACTGACATATATAAGTTTTTTAAAAATTCATCCATTTTTTCCTTGTTTATTTTTTGGGTTTTTTTGTTTTTTGGGGTTTTTTTACTTGTTTTTTTAAAAAATGACTGCTTCAGAACATATATGCTTTCTAGAAAATTGATTCTTAGCAGTGTCTTTTTTTTCTTTTAACAATTTTTTATTGAACATAAATAGTATACATTTAAACTATATTTGGTGCCCTCTCCTCCCCGCCCCTGTTTTCCCTTCCCCCCTCCCACCAATGGTTGTCCAGGTTAAAATTATGTCATATTCATAATTTTACACATGTTCAGGTGTAGACCCTCATTAATCAAGATAAGCCTTCCTCCTCTCCTATCTTTCCATTCAAACTTTGCTGATATTTCCCCTCCATTATCTGGAGTCCCACTGGTATCCTCTGTGTTTCCTAGTTTGGGCATATTAGAGGGAACATATGTACCTTCTCCTTCTGTGCTTGGCTGATCTCACTTAACATAATGTTCTCCAGGGCTTTCCATCTTCTTGCAAATGATATAATTTTGTTCTTCTTTATGGCTGAATAGAATTCGATTGTGTGTATTTCCCAAAATTTTGCTATCCATTCATCTGTTGATGGAGATCTGGGTTGGTTCCATATTTTGGCTATTACAAATTGTGCTGCTATGAACATAGGTATGCATATGTTGCTGTATTTCTCTGAATTCAACCCCTTTGGAAAGATACCCAGGAGTGGTATAGCTGGATCATATGGTGGATCTATTCCCAACTTTCTTAGGAATCTCCACACAGATCTCCATAGTGGTTGAACTAGTTTGCATTCCCACCAACAGTGTAAAAGAGTTCCTCTTTCCCCACATCCTCGCCAGCATTTGTTGTTGTTTGATTTCGTTATGCTTGCCACTCTGACTGGGGTTAGATGGAATCTCAGTGTACTTTTGATTTGCATCTCCCTGATGGCCAGTGATGTAGAACATCTTTTCATGTATCTATTGGCCCTTTGTATCTCTTCTTTTGTGAAGTGTCTATTTAGTTCATTTGCCCATTTCTTGATTGGGTTGTTTGTTTTGCTAGTGTAGAGTCTTTTGAGCTCTTTGTATATTCTGGATATTAGCCCTGTCAGAGTGGTGGCTGGTAAAGATCCTTTCCCATTCTTTAGGCTTCCTCTTTAGGTTATTGATAGTTTCCTTTGATGAGAAGAAACTTTTTAGTTTGATACTATCCCACTTGTTTATTCTTGCTTTAATTTCCTGAGCTTTTATTTTAGTATCTAAGTTGATTTTGATCCCTGGGGTATGAATGCTATTCATATCTGTCATTGGATAGCTAAACATCTTTTGGATTTTCCATTTTCTGTGTTATGGGACAGCATGTAATATTGTGAGTTGGCTGTTCTAAATGTGGATAGTGAAAATATTCTAATTGTCCCTAAGGAATTAAGAAACTAAATATTTTTTCATTCATTCATATATATATTTATATATGTACATATATGTGTGTTTGCATGTATATTTAATGAAATGATTTTTTAAACATTTATTTTTATATTTTATATACTGTACCTACTTAGTATACCATTAAGGTGTTTATGAGTAAAACTAAATTATATGAGCATATACAACCTATACTAACATTTCTAGAAACCTTTATTCAGTAATTTGTTCAAATTCATTAGTTCTTTTATGAAATAAGATGAAATAGCTTTTGTTTCTTAGTTTTTCTGTTTTCTGTATATCAAATTCAGTTGGATGATGTAAAATTAGTTTTTGTATGTGTGTGTGTGTGTGTGTGTGTGTGTGTGTGTGTGTGGTACTTAGGGTAGATCCCAGGGGCTTTCTACCTCTGGGCTATACTCCCAGACCCATTTTATACTTTATTTCGAAATAGGGTCTCACTAAGTTACTGACAGCCTCACTAAGTAGCTGAGTCTGGCTTCAAACCTGTGCAACCCTCCTGTCTCAGCCTCCCAAGTGCTGGTATTACAGGCATGTGCCACCATACCTGGTGTAAAATTAGGTTTCAACATACCTAAAGAAAATATCCAAGAAATGATTTTTTTTCTATTTTTCTCATTATATAATACATGAAAAATAGTATATACATATATTTATTTCTGGTAGTAAGGATTGAACTCAGTGGCACTCTACCACTGACCTATACCTCCTGGCCCTATTTTATTTTTTAATTTGAAAGATCTCACTAAGTTGCGGAGTCTATCATCAAACCTGTAATTTTCCTGTTTTAGCTTCCTAAGTACTGGGATTATAGGCGTGCACTACTGCACCTGGCTATGTGGCATGTGTGAAATAAATGATGTCTGCATTTATATTATACAAATGTTCTAATTTGTATAAAAATAAAATATATTCAGTTCATAAATTGTAGATTACATTTTACTTCTTCATTTGTTACTTACTGGGTATATAAGTAGATGTGTACTATTAAATAGCTTATAGATGAAGCTATTTATTTTACTAGATCTTTGGATTTAATTAGAACCATGAACCAAATGGATACACCTTCTGATACTCAAGCTCACTTTCACCTTAGAGTTCTACTGACCCTCATCCAAGTAGAAATTTTTGTATAAACAAATCAAAATTAGGACAAGAGAAAAATGAAGCAAAATGGCAAAATAGTGATTGTCTTCCAGCTTCCTCTCCTACAAACATGTCTAAACAACTACCCATTCACAAAAGCTAAGGAAATGAGGGGAAAGAACACTGTGTATGGTTCTGCAAAAAGAAGAAAAGATGCATCAAAGAGGATTGGAAGGACAGGTTTACTTTACCCACATCACCCCTCCCTGAATCCCAGGCAGCAGTGTGGAAAGACATGCTGTCCACTTGGGGAAAACCAGGGAGCCATCTTAGGCCTTTGCCTTGGTCCCTAGAACTAGGCTCAACAAAATAGAACTCAGCACCAGAAAAGTCTCCTCAACTTCCCTGGGGTCATACAAGTGCTAACAGTCTTTGTAAAACGGGCTCAACCTCTAGCCTGTATCCCCATCAGCTGACAGACTTCAGAGGCCTTGGGTTCTGGAAAATCTCAGGAGCAAGCAGGTCTGAGGGTTTCAGATGCACCCAAGGTTCTTCACTAGCCTCAGTGGCACTGCACCAATCATGATGGTCCTGGGTTTAGGGTACCTCCTAGTAATATGACAGGGCAGAAGCACAGGCATAGGGATTATTCTGAATGACCTGTCTTGAAAATCTATGGACTATAACAAAACAGATCTAAAATGGAAGTTTATAGCAATAAATGCATACCTAAAGAAAGAAGAAGCTGGGTGCAGTGGTATACATCTATAATCCCAGTACTTGGGAGGCTGAGACAGAAGAATAGGAGGTTTGGGCCTAGCCTCAGTAACTTAGCAAGGCCATCGGCAACTTAGTGAGACTGTTTCAAAATAAAAAATAAAATCAGGCTGAAGGTGTAGCTCAGAGGTAGAATGCCCCTGGATTAAACCCCTAGTGCAATGAAGGAAAAGGAAGAGGAACAAGAGGAGGAGGAACAGGAGGAGAAGGAAGAAGGTTCTCAGACAATAGCTGCTACTATACTTAATGTGGAATATTAAAGTTTTGCTTTTAAAATTTAGAAACTGACAAGGATATCTACTCTTGCTTTTTCTGTTCAAGATATTACTTACTGGAAGCTCTAGCCAAAGCAGTTAGGTAATAGAAAGAAATAAAATATATACAAATCAGAAAAAAATTTAATTTTTCAAGGATATTGTCTTACATAGAGTACACTAAAGTTTTCATCAACAACTGTTAAAACTAATAAATTAATAAAATTCCAAGATAAAAATTTAACATATGAATATCAATAGTATTTTTGACAAAACTGAACTAACTGAAATATAAATAATGAAAACAATACCACATAGAATACATATAAAAATAAAATGTTTAAAAATAAATTTCACCAAGGAGGTGAAGATCCATACACTAAAATCTTTCAAACGTTGGTGGAAAAAAATTGAAGAAAACACAAATAAATGGAAGATATCTTATGACCAGGGATTAAAAGAACTAATATTGTTAAAATGTGATCTATGGATTAAATTCAATTCCCATAAAAAATCTAATGACCCTGATATGATTTACATTATGATATGAGGCTATAATGCATCCATAAAAGTATATTTTAAAAAATTGGAGCTGGGCTTGGTGGCGCACACTTGTAATTCCAGCATTTGGGAGACTGAGACAAGAGGATCATGGTTTGTGGCCAGCCTCAGTTACTTATGAGGCCCTTTTCAACTCAGTGAGACCCTGTTTCAAAATAAAGAATAAAAATCAGGCTGGGGGTGTCGCTCAAAGGTAGGATGCCCCTGAGTCCCATCCTCAGTACCTCAAAATAAAAAAACTGATAATATTCTTCATATAACTATAAAAAATAATCCTGCAATTTGTATGGATCCACAAAATCCCCGAATAGCCACAGCAATCTTGAACAGAAGAAGGTAAACTGGAGGCATTATATTGATATCATACTTCTATTTTAGTCAGCCTTTTTATTCCTGTAAGAACAACTTAGAGAAAGGAAGGCTTACTGAGGCTCATGGTTTCAAAGGTTTCAGAGCATAAGGCCAGCTCTGAAACATGAATGGTAGTGGCAGGGTGCACGGAGGGAGGCTTTTCTCACATCATGGAGGCCAGAGAGAGGGAGAAAATAGGGCCTGTGGGCATATATAGTACTTAATAACACCCCCCTCCTCTAGCCATGACCCTCCTGCTCATGTTACCATCCAATAAATATTTTCAAATTATAAATCCATCAATGGGTACATTTTTAATTTATTAAGAATAATTTACTATATAAAATGAATTAATTATTAATTAAATTGATTAATCTCATTACTAATGAGAGTAAAGCCCTCGTGATGTGAATATTTCACCTCTGCACATGTTTACATTGTCAGTACATGAGCTTTTCTAGGGAATATTCTATATTCAAACCATAACATTATCTAACTTCAAATGTTACTTTTATTACAAAGTAATCAAATCAAAATAGTATTTGCATAAAAATTGACTCATAGGCCAAGGAAACAGAACAGAGAACCCAGGAATACATCCATGTATTTTCAGCCAAATTTTTTTTTTAACAAAGTATCCAAAAATCCATGATACTCAAACTATGGGATCAACCTAAAGGTTCATCAGTGGCTGAATGGATAGACAAAAATTTGTGGTTGTAAAGAATGGCAAACTTCTGTTGTATGTGACAAAACAGATCAACCTGAAGGGCATTACTTAAATGAAAAAGCTAGATGCAAAAAGACAAATATTCTTCTTGTCACTTATATATAGAATCATGTTAAATGATGAAATGTAATCCCATTTACATAGCAATCATGAAAGGTTAAATTGTGGAAATGGGAACAGGTTAGTGTTTGGCAGGTGTTAGGGAGTGTTTTGGGCAATAAAGAAATGGGCATGGCAGGGAGTGGTGGCCCATTCCTGTAATCCCATTACTTGGGTGGTTGAGACAGAAGGTCAAAGGTTCAAGACCAGCCTCAGCAACTTAAGGAGACTCACAACCTAGTGAGACCCTGTTTCAAAAGCAAACAAACAGGTCTGGAGATGTAGCTCAGAGGTAGAAAGCCTCTGGGTTCAATCCCCAGTACCACATAAAAGGAAGGAAAGGAGGGAGGGAGAAGCAGAGGAAAAGGGAAGGAGAGAGGGGAGGGAGGAAGAAAAAGGGAGGCAGGAAGGGGCGTGACTGTGTGAGGCAGCAGGAGAAAGCCTGGTGAGGGTGCTGTTCTCCATCTGGACTGTACAATGTCAGCATCCTAGTAATAATATTGTGCTATAGTTTTTCAAGATATTACCACTTGGGGAACTAAGTAAATGTAATATAAATGGATCTCTCTGTGTTATTGCTTACAATTGCATGTGGAAATACAGTTATCTCAAAATAAAAGGCTGAAATAAAGAAAATTTTAAATTCCCAAACTAAAATCCGCAGAAAAATAAAAGTAAAGAATACAGTTGCACAGTTCTTCCTCCCTATCCTAAATGGTAGCAAGTAAATAAAGTGGAGCCTTGACATATATATCTTTCATAAATGGAATCTCAGATGATTTAAGGCATTTTGCTACATAGGAATTACTTGGCAAATCTCCTTAAAAGGTGAATAATTGCTCTATACTGTATATTGATGCTTTAAAACTTCATATTTTTATCATATTTCTATACCATATACCAATATTTACTTGACATTGTTTCAGTAATTTCTCTCACTTTCAAATTTTATTACTGAGAGTTTCATTCCTGTGAATGAATTATCACTTTTTATAAATAGAAGTAATTCAGAAAATAAATGTGAAGCCATTAAAATAAGGTATTTACCTGCTATGACCTACATACCATCTCACTGGTGGCAGATATATGTTGGTAAACACTGTCCAATGTGATGGTAAATTCAGACTTTCAGAAATCTAATTTTCTTAACATAAATCTCAATTTATTTTATTTTATTTTTTTTGTATGTGGTACTGGGGTTCCTGGAAGCCCTTCTACCTCTGGGCTACACTCCCAGACCTATTTTTACATTTTTATTTGGAAACAGGGTCTCCTAAGCCAGCACACGCAGCTGGCTTCAAACTGTGCCACCCTCTTGTCTCTGCCTCCCAAGTGCAGGGATTACAAGCGTGCGCCACCACACCCGGCTAAATCTCAATTTAAATGAGTGATATACTTAGTGAAGGCAGAAATTGTCTTGACATGTTTTCTTTTCCAGCACTTAGTACTTGGCACGTAACAGGTATCCAATAAATATTGAATGCTATATTGATGAATGAAGTATATTTTAATATTCATCCTGTAAAGTGCCAACTAGTAATAATAGTTAAATAATAAAATAATACTCAAACTGAATATGAAACTACATTTTGGAAGGCATGTATTTGTATCCCCAGTCTTCAAAATGTTACATAATACAATGCATAGCGCTTTCACTAAACTTTAAAGAGTTTATTTGTACATGAAAGAAAGTGTGCTGTATACAGGGGGGTGGGCATAAGGCAGTATAAGAGAGTGTCTGGTGACTGGAAAAGGGGTAAGAGAGAAAAAGTAATGATTGCAATATAACCTTACAACTATGTTAAGAATGCAAAAAAGGACTAAACTGAAGACTAAATATAGGAAGGGAAGTTGTTTCAGTGGAGAAAACTGTGTAACAGTTAACTTCCAAGAGATTCTAAACATTCGCCTCATAGATTTCTTCCAATGAAACTCCCTTCTAAAGCTTAAACCTCAACTGGCTTTCTTTTGTCCATGCACTTAAGAAATGACATAATCAATTTTATGCATCATTTGGGATAGAAGAAAAGACTGTATAAAGCTGAAATGAGCATAGCACTCTGGATGCATTCATGATCAGAGGTTCATCAGTTAGGGAGGCCCCTGAAGTACAAATAAGCTGTTTTATAAAACCTCTGAAGCCTTAGTAAATGGAAGCAGTCCACAGTAGCTATGTGTCAGGAAATCAACGGTGTGTTGATTTGGCCACTAATAATTATTTTGTCAGTAGGAAATACTGGCAGTAGTAATTGACTCTTGGGAAAAGGCATCAGAGAGCCAAACACATGCATAGTTCAGAAATAATGTTAAAGCGTTAATGTTATAAAATACGTATTTTGGACCTACTACCTAATATGATGAATCTAAGAATTTTTGCATACTGCTTTGCTGAAGGAACTCTATCAAGAAACAAATGAGTGATGACTTAGCATTTTGACTTTTTACTTATGTATTCATTAATTTATCTCTTTCAAAATTGAGCACCAGAATCATAAGAGGAATTTAAAAAGAAAACAAAAGTAATATATGCTTCCATGTATTTGGAGTTAGATGAAACTTAAAATAAATTCTGCAAGGTTGACTGAGGGGAAAGAACTCAAAAGAGCATCTGGACTTACCTTCATCAAGAGGGACTCCATTCGACCTGGCCGCTGCATCACGGAATGTGCTGATGTGGAAATCAAATAAGGAAAGAGCACCTTGCCTCAGCACGTGGAAGCTTCAGTCATAGCAGGGGGATATCAAGATGGGAATAGGCACATATGGATATTTTGGAAGCCTCAATGGTTCAGAATCTTAATCAAACCAAAGGATCCAGAATTACATAATATCCCTTTGCTTCAGCTTTCTCAAATATTCAACATGCTGTCTGCATGGCAAGATTTTTTGAGGGTTTATTGAAGAAATAGATGTGAAACAAGGTGAAAGTGGCATAAACAATCTTTACCCTTAAAATGCGCTAATGCGTGAACCATATTCCCATATATGTTGAAGATGAGTTCTGTACTAGTCATGTCAGGTTATGTTATGCTGATAGTAATAAATGACCGTAACATCTCAATGACTGCAAGCAACCAATGTTGGTTTCTTGCTCATACTCCATGTCCATCCCAGGTAGGTATGAAATGTATACCATCCCAGCCTCCCTGAGGAACTCAGGGTGGGCTTTAGAGCCTGTGGAATTGTCAGTTGTTGTGATAGGGAAGTGTACGTGTGACTCACATACTGCATTTTAAAGACGCTGCCTAGAATTGAAGCATATCATCCCTAGTCGGATTAAGAGAGTTGCATGCCTGCATCTTAACTCGAAAGCACTGGAAAACTGTAATCCTAGAGCATAGAGAGCTGAAAGTATTTGGTGAGAAGTACCTATAACCATCACATTTAGTGTCCAGTTTTTATAGTTGAATGACGTTTGCCACAGAGATGCTTTTACATGTTTCTACTGTTACTGATACCACTACGTTCTTTCTGTAGAGCTTTTAACAACCAAGTGACTTTATTTTATATTTTCTCACTTTCAAGCATTTACTGGCATTAAACACTAGTATCCTGTAGCAGAATATTCTAGTTTCTTTAAGAGAAAACACAAACAAATGTATGAAATGTTACTTTTGTTTTCTTTGTCAAACAGACATTGATGAATGCTCTGATGGCTTTGTTCAATGTGACAGTCGTGCTAACTGCATTAATCTGCCGGGATGGTACCACTGTGAGTGCAGAGATGGCTACCATGACAATGGGATGTTTTCACCAAGTGGAGAATCGTGTGAAGGTCAGTACAAGGAGATGTAGAGTTCAAGAACTTTTAACTTAGAGACCATACAAGATGTACATAGTGAACAGTGTTTTAATATTTAACTCATTAGTACTTTTGCTATTCATATATATAACAGTAATTTTGAAACATGTTAACATCTAACTTTTGCTTGTTAATTATTATAATTTACTTTTGCTTTTTTGTGGTACTGGGGGTGGGGGGTGAAGCCCAGGGGCTTTCTAACTCTGGGCTACATCCCCAGCCCCATTTTATACTTTATTTGGAAACAAGGTCTCACTAAGTTGCTGAGAACCTCACTAAGTAGCTGAGGCTGGCTTTGCACCTGTGCAATCCTCCTGTCTCAGCCTCCCAAGTGCTGGGGTTACAAGTGTGCACGACCACGCCTGGCTGATAATTTACTTTTAGATAAAATTTGTGACATTAATATCACTTTTTTGTAAATAGTAGAAACTGTTGAAAGACGTTTAATTATGATAAAGCCCTATTATCATGTAAACTTTTTAAAATAGAAGCATGCAAAAATATTTTTCAAGATAGGTAGAGAAAGAAAATAAGAGAGCAAAATAGAGCAAAAATGTGATAGAAAAATATGATGATACTGGTGTAGCCAAGTGCGTGCTATTCTGGGATATTCCTGACATACTGCTTGCCTGGCAAAGTAAGAACTGTTTAGTGAATGTTGAATATTGGCTTCATAAGATGTAGTCCCTGCATCCAAGAAGTTTTTAATCTAGTTGGACTAAAAATTCAATCAGATTATATTTAATTATTTACCATTAGCTTTGAATTGTTTTCAGTAAAATGACAAACAACTCTACTCTTCTACATTCTCTGTTAAGGGGCATGATTTTAGAAACCAAGAAAAGCAGCAGAATCTAGTGAATAATTGCCAGAAAAATAACCAACACTGAAATAGTTTGCCATAAGAATTCTTGGCACAGGAATAGAAAACAAAACAAAATTTGTTTTCTTCACTTGTATTTATACTTTCATAGAGCAAAGCCTAAAAGAATAATGGAATTAGGTGATATGGTCAATGAAAGCCTTTGAGAATCTAACATAAAGGTAATTGATACCTAAATATTAAGCCATCTTTTATCCTTGGGCCTCAAAGGGTTTTCACACAAAGAAAAGTAAAACAGATTTGGGTGATAGATGCCAAGACTTCCAGTATGCTTTGCCAAAAATAGCAGAAGGAGCTCTGGACCTTGAGCAGAGTTCATCAGGATTTTCACAAAGGAATTGGAATGTTGTTACCTTAGCAAGGACTAAAATCTGGCATCTGTTAATAATCACTTAACCCTGGTGCACTTGTGAATATCCCAGGATGAATATCCAGCCCTGTAGAGAATGCCAAAAACCACAGATTGTAGTTCAGAGACAAATGGTGATTCTGGTCTTCCTTAGTTAGCTACTTTGCTTGTATTTTATAGTGTTGTATTAATCCATTTTGTCCCATCAGCCCAGATATGGAACACCTATAATTACTTATATTGAACAACAAATATACTATGGAGTGAATACAAGCTAACTCCAAATAATGAAAATCATACAAAACTATATAAATCTGAAAACACATCTTCATTTTTATCTCCCCATCCCCCACCTCACCCTTTCAACTTATCCTTAGGTATAACTTGTATTTAATTTTCTGTTCTATGCATTTGGATATGAATAGTAAAATACATATCTCTGTTGACAGCCTGGATTTATATTTGTAACTATACTCACTGTCTTTTAAATATATGACCACAACCTCAAGTGGAAGGTATTCTTTAGGAGATTTTATATATATACACACACATATATGTGTGTGTATGTATGTATGTGTGTATATATATATATATACACACATACACACATATATATCACCTTTCCTGTGGATCATAAATCTGGGCACAGTTTTGCTGGATGCTTCTGGTTCGGGATCTCATGAGAAGTCAGTCAA
Organism: Muscardinus avellanarius; assembly: GCF_963383645.1. Lineage (NCBI taxonomy): Eukaryota > Metazoa > Chordata > Mammalia > Rodentia > Gliridae > Muscardinus > Muscardinus avellanarius. The sequence continues at coordinate 76,917,530 of NC_137797.1, forward strand.
GCTGTTGGGCTGTGTTGTGATCTTGCTTTGGGTTTCTCTGGAGTGGGAATAGGGGAATGTATTTTGAAGTCATGGTGCTATTGGTAGGCCTTCCAGTATTCCTGCTTCATTTTCTTCATTAATTTATCCTCCATCTGTGACACAACCAAAGTATACCTTCTTCTCTATCCTCAAACTTTTGATATTTCTCCTTTTCTCTTCATTCTCTATCATGGCCTCTATTACTGAGAAAACATAAGTTGTCAACAGAGAACTACTTTACTTCTCCCTGAGCCATCTATGTCTGTGTCTGCTGTTGCCTTTCCTTCCTGTTTTATTGGATGAAGTAGCCATTTTCCTTAAAAAATCAAGCCTACATTGTACCTTACATCTCATCTCACCTCCTTGGGGACTCTGCTTTCAATGTATCCACTTTCTCTTCCTACTGCACCATTTCCATTAGCATGCAAACACTGCAGCATAGCAGCCATCTTTAAAATGTAAAGAGTGACCTCGCTTGACATCACTTACTCTACAAACATAGCCCCTATTTTTCTGTTCCTTGTTGACCAGAACTCTTTGAAAGAACTTTTTGTACTTGTTATCTCTGCCTTCTTGCATCCAGTGAGGCTTAGTCCCAATGTTACTGCTGATTCTTTCCTTTCAAGATTATAATTTTCATCGTGCTAAATTCACTGATCAATCACTGTCTCTTCCCTTGATGATTCAGACTTTTGACTCAATTGACCATTCCTTTCTCTCAAAACATAGCTCTCTTCTCTTGTCTTTGGAGACAATACCTTCTCCTAGATATCTCTCAGCCTACAGGCCTCTCCTCTCATTTTGTAGAGAACTACATGTCCCAATGCTCCAGGGCTCAAGCCCTGACAATTTCCTTTATGCATTCTCAAACTCTAAATCATTTCATGGTTTAAAATGTCTGTGTGTTTATTCTCCATCCAGACCTCTTCCCTAGCTATGGATTCATATATCTAATAGCCTATGAAGTGTCTCAGCTTAAATCTCTAATAAGCAACTCAGACCTAATAAGACTAAAATATGACTTTTGATTTACTCTTTAAATTCTGACAGTTCCTAAACATTGTTGCTGAGACCAACATCACAAAATCATTTCCCTCATACCGCACATCCAGCAGATCAACTAATCTCACTATTTCAACTATTTCAAAATACATCCCCAGTCTGACGACCGCTCATCTCCTCTGCTGTTGCCACCTTGGTTAGAGGCACTGTTCTCTTTCTCTGGACCACAACAGCAGCTCCAACTCAGTCTCCCTACTTCTACTACCAATTCTTGTAAAGGCTTTTTTCTATAGCACCCAGATGAGTTCTTCTAAAACTGAAGTCAGAGCATAATAGTCATCTCTCCACACTCCTGGAACTTCAGAGGGAAACCCAAACCCTGCCCAGAGAGACCACATGGTAGACACCACTGGCCTTCTTGTCATTTAAACAGAATTTTTGCATATGCTATATGCTTTGCATGTATTATCCTTCCCCATATTTTACATGCTTCTTTTTTCTTTTAATTCAGATTTCTTTGCAAATAACTTTTTCTAGACTTCCAATTTGAAATAGCTTCCCACTTCTGAAACTATACTTACTGTGCTTCACTTTTATTCATTGAAATCATAAATTCTCCTTAAACAATATCATATATTTAGTTGTTTGATCACTAATTATCTGATTTAGGATGTAAACTTCTAGCCAGGCATAGTGGTGCACACTTGTAATCCCAGTACTTGGAAGGCTGGGCCAGGAGGATCACAGATTCAAAGACAGCCTCAACAATGTAACAAGACTCTCAGCAACCTAGTGAGATCCTGTTTCAGACACATACATTAAAAGGGCCTGGGGTGAGGCTGGGCGTGGTGGCACATGCTCCTAATCCCCACACTTGGGAGGCACAGACAGGAGGATCGTGCAGGTTCAAAGCCAGCTGCACTGGGTTAAGAGACCCTGTTTCCAAATAAGAATATAAAATAGGTCTGGGAGTGTAGCCCAGAGGTAGAAGGGTTCCATCCCCAATACCACCAAAAAGGCGGGGGTGCCTGGGGTGTAACTCAGAAGTAGAATGCCACTGAGTTCAATCCACAGTCTATTAAAAAAATGTAAGAAAAAGAATAAGAATGTAAGTTCCAGAGGTTGTAGATCTTATTTGTCTGTCAGCTAACATGTCTCCATGTTAGCTCCATCTTTGTTACCTAAAACAATGCCTAGCACGTCATAGATGATATTTATTTGTCTAATAAAAAATTGAGAGCCAGCGTGGTGGCGCATGCTTGTAATCCCCGTGCTTGGGAGGCAGAAACAGGAGGATCACACAGGTTCGAAGCCAGTCGTGCGTGGTGGCTTAAGAGACCCTGTTTCCAAATAAAAATGTAAAAATAGGTTTGGGAGTGTAGCTCAGAGGTAGAAGGGCTTCCAGGAACCCCAGTACCACCAAAAAAAAAAAAAATTGAGATATGAGTTAGATAGATGAGCTTTTAATCATAAATATGTTGTGATAGAGTTAGATATGATTGTAAAATATAGTGGATATATGTATATGTATATATGTGTGTGTGTGTGTGTGTGTGTGTGTATGCATAACATATTTAAGTAGTTATATAGTAGTATTCAAGATAAAACATATCTAGTGCACTCATGAATGTTCAGACCAGAAAGTAACAAGGACAATTAAACTAAACATTTAAATAACACTTGATAAATATAAGATGGCAAAGTAAAGGATTCTGTATTAAACCTCAGAGAAAAGGAAAATTCTTACACATAAAAGGAAAATTTTATAAATACAGAAATTTTTTATTTTTATAAAACTACTCTTCTGGAAGATAATTCCATTATTATTTACCAATAAAATTCTAAAAATTATTAGAAAAATCTAGTATTCTGTCAAAATACTATATGCTCTGAAAGAATATTTTCAAAGAACCTACCTGTATTATAAAAAGTAAAAAAGACTGAACAACTAGCCATTTACTGAAATTTCAGTGATTTGTAGAATTGTAATATTAGTATTTAGAAGGATGATTTAGTTTTAAGAGTATGATTATATTTGGAAAGGTGCCATTTTTCTTTTGCTTTAAAAGAAAAAGCATTTCAAAATGGACAAAACCCCAGCAGTGAACTTAAAATTACTATGAAGTCTAAGATTTATACTTGAAGACATGAATAAATAACTGTATTTTTGCACTAGTTTTTATGCTATAGTTGCATGATCTCCCACATTTTAAGCAGCATTCATACAAATTGTATGTTATTTTGCTCATCCATTTATTCCAGAGATTTAGATACTTAATCCCCAAGATATCAATGTGATTTTCCTAGTCCATACCATCATTTCTACTGTGGCTAAAATTCTGTTTCACTCTGGAGCAAAACCCAATACTTTTTTCTGCCTAAGTTTAGTTTTTTAATTTTCAATATTTTTAATTTTTTTTGGTGCATTGTAGTCATACGATGGGATACAAGATGGTAGAGGCATACATTTTCTTTCCCCACTTCTGACCCCATTCCCTGCCTCTTTTCTCATTCTCTTGTTTGGCTTACTAATTGACTGATGTTTGTGAATGTACATCATGTGATAAAGATAATTTCCCTTTTCCATTCTCCCATCACCCTCAGTTAGGTCACCTTATTTTCTCACCTAAAGTTCCTTCTTCTTTGTCAATTCCTTCTATGACTCATTTTCTCCCTAGCTTCTTCATATTAGGGAGAGCATCCAGTATTTTTACTTTTTATGACTAATCTCCTTAGCATAATGTTCATCAGTTCCATTTTCCCTGCAAATGACATAATTTCATTCTTTTTATGGCTAAGTAAAATTCCATTTTGTATATATCCCATAATTTTGTAATCCATTCATCTGTTGATGGACATCTTGGCTGGCTTTATACTTTGGCAATTGTACAGACATAAACATAGCTATAAACATGTAAGCATGCATTAGTTTGGTAGTTTGGTTTCCATTCTTTTGAGTAGATACTCAAAATTGTATTGCTGGGTCATATGGTAAGTTCTTCCCACTCTTCTGAAAATCCTTCATACTGTTTTCCAAAGTGGTTGTACTAATTTACAACCCACCAACAATCTGTTAGAGTTCTCACTTATCCACACCCTTGCCATCAGTTATTGTTTGTGTTTTTAATGATTGCCATTCTAACTGGAGTTAGTTGAAATCTCAGGATAGTTTTGATTTGCATCTCTCTGATTGCTAAAGATGTTGAACATCTTTTCATACATTTATTGGACATTTGAATTTTTTCTTTTGTGAAATGCCTATTTAGTTTGCATGTCCATTTTTTAATTGTGTTATTTGTTTTCTTAGCATTGAATTTCTTTTGTTCTTTATATATTCTAGATATTAGTCCTCTATCAGAGGAATTGTTAGCAAATATTTTCTCCCATTCTATTGGCTCTCTGTTGATGTTCTTGATAGTTTCCTTTACTGTACAGGTTTTAAGTTTAATGAAATTTCATGCATCAATTCTCCTTTAAATGTCTTATGCCTTTGGTTTCTTGTTCAGAAAGTTTTTACGTGTGCTTATGTGTTAAAGCGTTGGACCGATGCCCTCTTCAAAGGAACTACAATATTTCTGGTCTGATTTCTAAGTGTTTTATCCATCTTGAATCGACTCTTGTGCAGGGTGAGAAAGTGGAGCTTATTTCCATTTTTCTACATATGGATAACCAGTATTGCCAACACCATTTGTTGAAAAGGCTATCTTTTTTTCAATGTGTTTTTGCCTCCTTTATTAAAAGTAAATTGGCTGTAAGTGTGCGGATATGTTTCTGAGACTTCTATTCTTTCTTTTTAATGTGGATCATATTGAAAATGGCATACATTTAGACTGTGCTTGGTACCCTCTCCTCCCCTGTATTCCCTCCCCCCCAATAATGAGTGTCCATGTTAACCATGTTACATTCATACTTTTACACATATTCAGATGTAGTTTCTTCATTAATCACTTTCAGCCTTCTTCATCTCCTACCCTTCCATTTCAACTTTTCTGAGGTTTCCCCTCCATTATCTGGAGTCCCTCTGGTATTCCTAATACTCCGTAGTTTGGGCATATTAGAGAAAACATATGTCCCTTCTCGTTCTGTCCTTGGCTGATCTCACTTAACATAACGTTATCCAGGTCTTTCCATCTTCTTGCTTATTACATGATGATTTTGTTTTTCTTTATAGCTGATTAGCATTCCATTGTGTGTATTTCCCATAATTGTGCAATCCATTCATCTGTTGATGGAGACCTAGGTTGGTGAGACTTCTATCATGCTACATTGTTCTGTGCATCTGCTTTTATGTCAATACCATACTGCTTTTATTACTGTGGCTTTGTAGTATAGTTTGAACTCAGGTATTGTGATTCCTTCTGCATCATTCTTTTTACTGAGAACTACTTTGGCTATTCTGGGATTTTGTTGTTCCAAATGAATTTAATGATTTTCTATTTCTGTGAAGAGTGGCCTTACTAATTTAATGAGAATTGCATTGAATTTGTAGACCACCTTTGGAAGAATGGACATTTTGATTATTATTATTCCGCCTATCCAAGAACATGGAAGATCTTTCCATCTCCTAAAGTCTTGGTTTCTTTTTTCAATGTCTTATAATTTTCCTTGTAGTCTTTTACCTCCTTGGTTAGGTTTGTTCCTAAGTATTTTACTTTTTTTGCAGGATATCATAAGTGGAAGTGTTTTCTTGAATTTTTTTAGTGGATTTATGCTTGGCATACAGGAAAGCTTCTGATTTTTAAAGATTAATTTTATATCCAGACACATTTTTTAACTGGTTGATCAGTTCTATAAGTATTTTGTTTGAGTTTGCTGGTCCTTTTACGTATAGTATCTTGTCCTCCAAACCAGCAGTAGAGAAAATACTCAAAGATATTAATTATAAAGAAGAAATAATTAGTAAACACCACAGACAGAAAAACAATAATTTCCATCCCAAACAACTAAAAAAAAATAACAAACAAAACCTCAAACAAAGGTTAAAACTCAAAGTATTAGGAATTAAAAGTCATCTCACAATAACCATGCTGAGTATAAATGACCTCAACTCCCCAGTAAAAAAAGATATAAGTTGGCAAAATAGATTAAAAACCAGCATCCATCTATATGCTGCCTGCAAGAAACACACCTTACAAGTAATGATAGTCACAAACTAAAGGCGAAGGGCTGGAGCAAGTTAATCCATGCCAATGGAACTCAAAGACAAATAAGAGTAGCATCTATGATATCAGACAAATTAGATTACAAGCCTAAGCTTAACAGAAGAGACAAAGCAGGTCTATTTTTTACTGGTAAAAGGAACACTACAGCAAGAGAAATAATGATAGTCAACATTTATGTCCCATAAAGCAAACTTGTTTTAACATTGAGTCACACATAGATCCCAATACAATAATATTGGGAGACATCAACACTCTTCTCACACTGCTAGACCCATCTTCTAAACAAAAGATCAGTAAAGATGCCTCAGACCAGAGAACATGATAAACCAATTGGATCTATAGACATATGCAGAATATTTCACCCAAATACAGCTGAGTTCACATGTTTCTAAAGCTTCTCATGGAATCTTCTCCAAAACAGACCACATCATGGACCACAAAGTGAGCATTAACAAATTCAAAAAATGTAACATAATCTCCTACGTCTTGTCAGAACACAATGGAATGAAACTAGAAATCAACTATAAGAAGACCCAGAGTAACCAGACACAACAAATCAAAACCTCTGAAATACCTTGAAGGCAATAGTAAGAAGAAATTTCATACCACTGAGTGTTCACATAGAAAAACAGAAATTCACCAAATAAATAACCTAATGACACACCTCAAAGTCCTTGAAAAACAGAAGCAGTCTAACCCCAAAGCCAATATGAGTCGGGAAATTATTAAAATTAGAGCAGAAATCAATGAAATAAAAAATAAAAAATATATAAAATCAACAAACCAAAAGCTGGTTTCTCAAAAAAAAAAAAAAGAAGATAGATAAACCACTGGCCAATCTAAACAAAAGAGAAAATCAATCCAAATCACTAAAATAAGAAATGAAAAAGAAGATATTACCACCAACAATGTAGAAATTCAGAGGATTATCAGAAACTAATTTGAAAAACTATACTCCAACAAAATGGAAAATCTGGAAGAAATTGACATGTCTATTTCTAGATACATACAACCTTCCTAATCTGATTCAGAAAGATAAAAAAAATTCAAACTGACCAATAGCAATCAAAGAGATTTAGGTAGCAATAAAGAACCTGCCATCAAACAAAAGCCCAAGACCAGAAGGTTTCTCAAACAAATTTTATAAAACCTTCATAGAAGAGATATTCTCAGTACTCCTTAATCTCTTCTATGAAATAGAAAGAAATGGGACTTTCCCAAATATATTCTATGAAGCCAACATCACATTAATGCCAGAACCAAATACAGACGGCTCAAGAAGTAAAAAACTATCGGCTTATATCATTGATGAACTTAGATGCAAAACTGATAAATAAAATGTAAGCAACCTGCATTCAAAAACCACATCAAGAAAATCATATACCATGAACAAGTTTGGTTCATTCCAGGGATGCAATTCTGATTCAATATATACAAAGCAATCCATATAATTCATCACATAAACAGAACCAAAGACAAAAATCACATGATTATTTTGATAGATGCTGAAAAAGCATTCAACAAAATTCAACATCCATTCATGCTAAAAGCACTGCAGAGAATCAGAATATAAGGAATATACCTCAGCATCATAAAGCAAATTATAATGGGCCTGTAAACAACATCATATTAAATGGGGAAAAACAGTGAGAATTTCCCCTGAAAACAGGAACAAGACAAGAATGTCCATTATCACTACTTCTTTTTGATATAATACTTGAGTCTCTAACCAGAATGCCTAAATTTATTTTGTTTTATGTTCATGCCCACATTTTTCTTTCTCTATTTTCTGGTGACTTTTTAAGTTTATAATGCAAAAAAATTACAGTACATTGTCTTTTAGATAATATGTTTAAGCCAAATATTCAAATTTTTTACCTAAACCAAGAGAAAGGACCCAAATAAAATGAATCTAATTCAACTCAAAAAATACTGCTGAAGCTAGGGAGAAAATGGGTCATAGGAGGAACTCTAGACAAAGAAGGAGAAACTATGGATGAGCAAATAAGATGACCTGACTGAGGGGGATGGAAGGGGAGAAGGGAGAAATTCCCTATGTATGTGATGTAAATTCACAAACATGTCAAAGTCAATCACTTAGCCAAATATGAGAAGGAGGGAGGGGGAGAAAAAGGAGTGAGAATTGGGTGATGTGTGCATGTATGCCTCTACCCTCTTGTACACCATTAAGATGTACAACTACAGTGCACCAATAAAAAATTTTAAAAATAGTTACTGAATATATTTATAAATTTATTGAGGTTCTTTTCCAGGCATCTGCTACATACAAATACAGAATGGAAATGTTTACTTCTCTGTAGAAAAGATGAAATATGTACAATAACTGTCATGCAAGATAGAAGGTAGTGAGTTCCTTAACTGATGATAATGTCATAAAACAAAGTGGAGAAAAGATTGAGAAAAATCATTTGATTTTGAGAAAAAATATAAATACTGTGCTCTGAGGAAAAGAAGAGGAATCATTTCTTCTTTGACATCAAGGAAGGTTTCTCTGAGTACCAAGAATTGTTTTAGGACTTTGTTAAGTATGATGATACTTTTTGCAAGTTGAGATACAGAAAAAGGGAGCAAGCAGAGAAAGTGACTGTAAGTGCCTTACATGACATGACGCTTGAACTTGAGTCTGAAGGGCTGTTTTTCAGAAGGGGAATGATGAAAGTATATCTGCACAAAAGCCATAGTTTATTCTATTTTCTGAGTTCCAGACCTATCTATCCAACTACTAATAAATTGTTTCCTTTGGAAGCCTAGAGGAAAATATAACTCAGTGTGTCCTAAACTGGATACCTCTGCTTTCCTCCCTGCCCCATGTTCTACTTTCCAGCAGGATCTTACTCCTCTTTCTGTGTACATCATCACTACATTCTCCAAGGCAGATATCAAAACATCATTCTTGATCCTTTTATTGCTTTAAAATCCAAAGCCAACAAATCACTTGGGCGTGTTAATTTTACCTGTGTTATCTTGTTCTGTGAATTTCCATGGCTAATATCCCGCATATAATTTTACTTAAGAACACAAAGCCAGATCCTAACTGCTTAAGTTCCATCTGGGCTTCCTGCCTTCACTACACAACACTCCTATGGCTCAGTTTCCTAATCTATATAGTTAGAAATTCCTTTTACTTTCAAGTGTTGTTATATTACATGAGTCATTGTGTGAAAAGTACTCAAAATCTGGTACATACCAACCACTATAAGTCTTTGTATTACTATGTAGTCTCTGAACCTCCTCTTCACCTATTTCCTGGATCTAATCTACTCATGTCCCTTTTCCAAAGTGAAAATCTGATTGTGATTTTTTTACATTTCTCTCAAATGGTGTTTTGTTGTCGTTATGGTAAAGTTCAAATTTATTAACCTTACCTTACCTGGGCTTGAGCATTTTTTCAGCTGTATGGCTTGCCTACTTTGTTTTCTCATTGGCATTCTAGCCATACAAACATTTCTGATCCTTTGTTAGATCTTGATAGCTCTGAACTTTAGTCCTTAAAGACAACCTTGCCTCAAACACACTATACCATTCCTTACCTCCTCTTTATATGGCTAAATCTTATTCATAGTATAATTTCCATAACTAGGGAATGTATAGGTAGATGGAAGATACAGAAAGAGCCTTTCCATGTATTAAGAAGCAAATAGGAAAGTCGGGTGTGGTGGTGCATGCTTGTAATCCCAACATTTGGGAGGCTGAGACAGGAGGATCACTGTTCAAGGACAGCTTCAGCTACTACTTAGTGAGGCCCTTTGCAACTCAGTGAGACCCTGTTTCCAAATAAAGAATAAAAAATAGCACTGGGGGTATAGCTTGAAGGTAGAATGCCCCTGGGTTCCATTGCCAGTATCACACACACACATATAAAAGAAGCAAGTAGGAAAGATTTATCAGAAAGAGGAAGTTAAGTATACCAATGTCCCTGCTACATCAAGTTAAATGAGAACTAAGACTTGATCAATACATCTAGCAGCATTATTTCTTCCATAGTCATTCACTTTAAAAAAAAAACTATCACTATTTGGAGCCGGGCGTGGTGGCACACACTTGTAATCCCAGCATTCGGGAGGCTGAGACCTGGAGGATCACGGTTCGCAGACAGCCTCAGCTACTTAGTGAGGCCCTTTGCAACTCAGTGAGACCCTATTTCAAAATAAAAGAATAAAAAATAGGGCAGGGGGTATAGCTCAGAGGTCAAACGCCCCTGGGTTCCATCCCCAGACCTGCAAAAACAAACAAACAAACAAACAAACAAACAAAAACTATCACTATTTGTAAAGCTGGAATTTTACATAACATCATAGGCTTTTAAGTAGAATATAATGTGTAAAAATGAATCACAAATTTCACTACCACTAAACAATTGGGAAAAGTTTCTGCTTTGTGAAACCCAGTGCAGATAATGACTAGAAAAGGCAAAATAAGTTCAAACTAATTCACATTCTATTAGAAAATAAGAGGTTATAAATTATCCATTATAATGTTTCTGCCTACACATTTTTCAGGTATAGCAACTACATGCCAAATATTGTTGTAAGCAACATTTTACTGTATTTCTTTATTATAGATATAATTAACAACACATTTTTTTTCATCTGCCTGGGCATCTCTCTTCTCTGTCTTTTGTAAAAAACCCAAAAACTTTTTCTGTCTATAAGGAACAAAAAATGCATTACTTAGCAGCACAGATTTTATTTTTAAACATCAAGCAAAATGAAATGATTTTAAGAGTTCAGCCATTGACATTAGTGGAATAACATTTTTATAATGGATATTTAAAAGGATATATAATAAGAGGTGTCTGTAAATTTTGTGGTCAGAGAGGCCAAATTATTGTGATTAATGATTTTTTTCTGCTTACTGTAATTCTTAATTCTAAGAATAAAAAATGGATAAAGATCAACTCATCAAATGTACCATATTACTCTTTATTAGATCAAATATAGAGGTAATTTTTTATCATGATCTATGATCATAAGTAGTGTTTTCCTTAACAAATCAAGTTATAATGAAGCTCAATGTGGTAATAACATTTTCAGCCATTGTCCCAATTTATTAATTTTATTGAGATTGGAGGCAATAAAAATCAAGGTAGAGATAAAGTAGAATAAGTGGCTTATTTTCAGAAAATATTACAGAACTCCAGTATTTAAGAATTTAAATATGGCCAAGATATAATCTTGACTAGTCTAATTCTTCAATTAATGTTGAAATGAAACCATTTAAGAAAGATATTCAGGAATTTTTACTTGAAAACCTTCACAGAAAATCAGTGTGCAGTTCCTTTAGTTAAAGCTATACATTCCATCTTCTCTCTAGCTTACTTCTCCTGCCATGATTTAATTCTTTCTTTCTTGACCTTTACTTAGAGGAAACAGATGAAATGGGAAATAACTGCTTACTGAACTCATACAGTCTCTCTGAAATGTATTTTGGCTTGTGGCCTTTAAATTATGGGGTAAATAAAATGAATCACATCTCCGCTTATGGACCTGATCTGTGGGTCAACATATGTTTGCTTTTCATCTATATGAAAATGCCTGAGGCTGTGAAAGTCATGAAATTGGTGAGGTGAGGTGAAGAGTGGGCAGTTGCCATTGAGTCAGGTGGGGGGTAGAATGATCATCTGAAATGGGAATTTAAGAAGGAATGGATCCTCTGTGAGAGGGATGATAATTGCCGATGGTCCCCTCCCCTTGATGGGTGAATAGAAGAGTTTTAGGTCAACCTGAAAACACCTGGACTAGAAGAGCTGAACACCGAGTCCAAACACAGGAAATAGTGCAAGTGTAGTTGGTATGGCTGTGAGAGAGGATTTGAAATGGAATAAAATGCCTCAGGGGTCCTGTGACATTTCTCTCCTACTAAGAAGGAACATCTGTAAGCACCAGTTTAACACTGGGGGTAATAAGCCCAATAAAACATCATGAGCACTTTTAGAATTTCTACTACCAAGCTGCTTTTCTTGATAAATTGAGTTGTATTTTTACTTTCTTTCATAAAACTTAATAGTATTTGCAGAGATAGAGACTTTGAAATTCTAGCCAAGATTATCTGGGTTTTAAAATCAAAAGTTGATGATATTTTTCTGTGAAATCCCCAGACCACACATTGGTGTAGTCAGCATGTAGTTGGAAATGCACACCAATAAGGTGGCAATTAATTTACAGTTAAATGTTTTGTCAGGAGACAATGTGCTGTATTACAGTTGTTTGAAGCTGAATGTATTGTAAGCACGCTGCATGCTGTTTTTTGTTGGCTGTAGATATCGACGAGTGTGGGACTGGGAGGCACAGCTGTGCCAATGATACCATTTGCTTCAATTTGGATGGTGGGTATGATTGTCGCTGTCCTCATGGGAAGAACTGCACTGGGGACTGCATCCACGACGGGAAAGTCAAACACAGTGGTCAGATCTGGGTGTTAGAAAATGACCGGTGCTCTGTGTGCTCATGCCAGGTTAGTATAAATTTAAAATATTTCATTGAGTCATAATTTGCATATAATTAAAGTTTACAACTCAGCCAGATGTGGGAGCACATATCTGTAATCCCAATACTTGGGAAATAAGACAGGAAAATTATTGTTTCATGGCCAGCCTCAGCAATTATTTAGCAAGGCCTTCTGCAACTTATTAAGACCCTGTTTCAAAATAAATAATAAAATAAGGCTAGGTATGTAACTCAGCAGTAGAATGCTTCTAGGTTCAATCCCCAGTACCCCCAGCACCAAAAAAAAAAAATGGGCTGGGGGGCTGGAGCTCAGAGGAAGAATGCACCTGGATTCAATCCCCAGAACTATAAGTAAATATACAAAAAAGTAAGTAAGTGTGCAACTGAATGTGCTTATAAATGTACATATCCATTTGGCTACCATAAGAAATAATGTAACAGAACATTTTCATCAACCCAACTGTTGCCTATGTCCTTTTCTAATTATTCCGGCATCCAGGCTCAAGCAAATGCTGTTTCTAGTTCCTCTAGATTAAAATCATACATCCGAACTGGGCATGGTGACACATGCTTGTAATCCAAGTACTTGGAAGCTGAGACAGCAGGATCGCAGGTTTCTCACCAGCTTCAGCTATGTAGTGAGGCTCTCTGCAACTTAGTGAGAACTTGTTTTAAAATACAGAATAGCTGGGCGTGTTGGCACATGCTTGTAATCCCCGCGCTTGGGAGGCGGAGACAGGAGGATCGCGTAGGTTTGAAGCCAGCCGTGCTGGCTTAAGAGACCCTGTTTCCAAAAATAAAAAAGTATAAAATAGGTCTGGGAGTGTAGCCCGGAGGTAGACGGGCTTCCAGGAACCCTAGTACCATATATATATATATATATGATAGGGCTGAGAACATAGCTAGGAGGTAGAATGTCCCTTGGTTCAATCCCCAGTATTGCAAAAAGAGATCATACTTCCTAGAACATCATAAAAATGGGACTGCATAGTTCATACTCTTTATGTCTGCCTGTTTTCTCTCAGCATTGTATTTTTAAGATTCATTCAATTGCTATATATATATATATATATATATATATATATCTTTTAATTTTATTGCTGAGTAGTATTCTACTGTACCATTATACCACATTATGTTTATTTGTTCATGTTGACAAAATTTTATTTTAGTGGACTGGTTTTTCAGTAGTCATAATATCAGATATGAATGAGTATATACAACCCATGGGTGAAAATATCTATTTGGGCTATATTTCTGTTTTAGAGAAGTGCTCCATTAAGTACATTTAGTTAGTAATAGAGACTTCAATTATAGTTAGATTAATAAAGCTTTGTACCAGAGACTCAACTGGTTTGAAAAAAATATTAACAATTTATACAAAAACATAAGGTCTAAAATACTCCAAACATTTGGCAATCTGTAAAACTTTCTAAATAGCTACCAAATACTACTATATTTGCCATCAGATAAAATTTAATTAGTATTCAAATTATTATACTAACACACAAATGTTATACATTCATATAGTCACACTGATATATTCATAGCACATTTATATGTATGCAAGGACCATGTAGTAGTTATCACCTTGTACCAGTCATTTCTGGAAAATTTTGTTCTGGTTAAGTCATCTTAGTAGTAGTGTGTAAAGAAAATTGCAAATAAAATTGTCTTGAGTAATTTCTACATGTTAGCTATAAAATGAAAAAATGTATTGTGTTAAGTAAACAGTGTGAATTACTGAAAATGACCTTAGTGAAGTTTTGAGGGTAATGATTTTTTTCCTTTCTCATCCAGAACGGGTTTGTTATGTGTAGACGGATGGTCTGTGACTGTGAGAATCCCACAGTTGATCTTTTTTGCTGTCCTGAGTGTGACCCAAGGCTTAGCAGTCAGTGCCTCCATCAAAATGGGGAAACTGTGTATGACAGCGGTGACACTTGGGTCCAGAACTGCCGACAGTGCCGCTGCCTGGTAAGTCCAGGCCCACAATCCAAACAAGAAGGCCCTTGCCCCCATGCACCAGTGTCAACAGCTATAAACAATGAGCCTGCTTAGGATGATGAAAGGTAAAGGAGAAAGAGTATTCTGGTGTAGACTGGTACATACAGTACAATGTGTAATCTCTCTCTGAGAGTGATAGGTCTTTCAGGAGTATTTCTAAGGCTCAGAGGAAGAAAAGACTCCTGCCCCCCCTTAGTTTATGTTCCCTTAGGGACAATTTTGGGTAGAATAATGGCATTTCTTTTTTAAATTCTTTTTCCAAGTAGAACTTTTGTTATTTTTATCTACTCCTCTTTCTTTTTTTAAATTGGAGTATTGTAGTCATACATCTTAATTGAGTACACGATGGGAGAGGCATAAATGCACACATCACTCAGCCCTTCCTCACTTCCCACACCAGCTCCTCCCCCTCCCTCCTGCGTGTTCAGTACATTCTGTACATGATATACATTCACAAAATTCAACCAATCCTCTTACTTAAAATAAATAAAATAACATGTTTTTCCTCTAAGATTGTTGTTGTTAGTGCTCTTTTGATGGGCACCTTCTTTTGCATATACCATGGATATGTAATAAATACATATCAGAATGTATTTTATGAAATATATATTAGAATGTATACTTACCTTATTAGAATTATTGTAAAAAGATACATATTAGAGTATATCTTTTGTATATACTGTGGGTATATAGTAAATACATATTAGAATATATTTTAAAATAATATTTTACATACATATGAAACTTTTCCTGGAAATAAGAGGTAAAGAGAAAAGTAAAGACTTGATAAAGAAAACCCCAACTTTTTTGTTTCTTCTGGATAAATTTCTTGTGTCTTCTTAATTGTGTAAATTTAGGATATTTGCTCTGTTTGTCTTTGTAGCAGAAATTTTTGCTGAAGAGGCTCTTTTAAACTTGTGGCCAGTTTCCTTTCTATTTGTGTGAGGATATTTTTAAGATAGTGTTTTTTGTTGCTTCCTTTTTTATACTTTCAACCCAAAAATCAATTCAAAGAGCAAGGTCAGTTTCTGTGTTTGAAGGCTGCTTTCATTTCCAAAACCATGAGATTCAGAATTATAGAGAAAGGAGGAAAAGTGAGAACTGTGCTTTTAAAAGATCCAGTTCACCCAATTTTCCCAGGTAGAATAAGAAAGATTGAAATCAGTTCCTAGGTTTTTGTATTCTATTTTGCTTGGGGGGAGGGAGAATCAAAGTCCCTATACTGGAAATGATAAATGAAAAATAACAATATAAACTGTCTAATTTTCTTCATATCAGGATTTTTTGTAAGTGGAAAAAATTTTTATGAAAAACGAATAAACAAGAAGCTAGGGAGAAAAAAGAACAAAAGAAAGAAGGCATCTTATCAAAAATTAAATAGAAACCTCTTCTATATTATCTAATGTTCCCTGTCATGGGAAAGATAGGGGCATGCCAATTTTATTGTTTTTAAAAAATGGTGGATGCCAGGCGTGGTGGCACACACTTGTAATCCCCGCACTTGGGAGGCTGAGACAGGAGGATCGCGCTGGTTTGGAGCCAGCCTCGCTGGCTTAAGAGACCCTGTTTCCAAATTTAATATATATATATTTAGGTCTGGGAGTGTAGCCCGGAGGAAGAAGGGCTTCCAGAACCCCAGTACCACCAAAATAAATAAATAAATAAATAAATAAATAAATAAATAAATAAATAAATAAATAAAATGGTGGAGCCGGACGTGGTGGCGCACGCTTGTAATCCCTGCGTTTGGGAGGCGGAGACAGGAGAATCGCGCAGGTTTGAAGCCAGCCTCACTGGCTTAAGAAACCCTGTTTCCAAATTAAAAAGTATAAAATAGGTCTGGGAGTGCAGTCTGGAGGTAGAAGGGTTTCCAGGAACCGGAACCCCAGTACCACAAGTATATATATATATATATATATATATATATATATATATATATATGGTGGTTACTTTTGCTTTATTGTTGTTTTGTTTAATCCTTAAAGATTTTAAACCCTCACTACCAATACAGATCTCATCACTCTTACAGGCTTTTGTAGATTTCTTGCAAGATTTGCAAGCTTTGAAAGATGTGTGTATAAAAATATCAACCCAATAAATTGAGTACTCAGTAACTGCTGTGCTGCTCCCATCCCTCTCTCCTCCCTCCGTTCCCTCCCTTCCACTCCCTCTGCTCTGGCTCATCTGTTTTCCTTATAGCAAGGAGAAGTAGACTGCTGGCCCCTGCCCTGCCCAGATGTGGAGTGTGAATTCAGCGTCCTCCCCGAGAACGAGTGCTGCCCACGCTGTGTCACCGATCCTTGCCAGGCAGACGCCATCCGCAATGACATCACCAAAACTTGCCTGGACGAGATGAATGTGGTTCGCTTCACTGGGTCCTCTTGGATCAAACATGGCACTGAGTGTACCCTCTGCCAGTGCAAGGTAAACCTGTTAAATTGAGGTGGTGAGCACTGTGCCAGCTTCACCAGGTCTCAGAGGTGCTACTGTGCTCAACCTGAATGATTTCTCCCCATATTTGTTTAAACAGAGGTAGGAGGAGCCAGTCAGTTTTATTAGTACCAAGCCTGACCATCAAGTGCATCTGCCAGTGTCTATTCAGAGAGAAGAGTGCATAGACCGAGACCTGAATGATCAGTAGAAACAACCTGCTTCACTTGCACTACTATATCTAACTGTATCCATTTGTTAAAAAATTACACCACTAAGTATGCCATAGTGTTTCTTCAGTCATGATAGAAGACAATATCACATTGATTTTTATCTAGTTATTTTATGAGGTCTGTAAAACATATTGACAAAGTAGATACACTGCATTATCTAAAGTAGAAATCAATATGGCAAAAATGCACATGTTTCTTGGTTTGCCGTGGTCAGTTACATTGAGAATAAAAAATTTTAAGATTTATGTTTATCATATTTTATTACTACAGTTGATGAAAATCATTCTAGAGTTTTTTTCTTTATTCTCATAGGAAAATAGAAAAATACCTCTTACTTCAATGAAAGCAAAAATACAGATATCACAGGCACAGTTGATAGAGATCATAGATAGTAGCCACATTGAGAAATCCTGATTATTAGCCTTATAAAATTTAATTTAGTGGATTTTGTACTTCATATTTTGGAATAGCACTAAAACTAATACAAAGGTTTAATGAACAACAAAAAGCAAAGGTGTCAGATTTGTTTTTCAGTATTGCATATTTGTTTCTGTTCTGGTTTTTAAGTAAAAATTTTGTAATTTTTTTTCTATAGAGCTATTTAATTCAGACTCACTTAGTATAATTTTTTACTAGAGTAGGTTGATGTAATAGGACAAAGAAGTCCAGCATGATTTAGGCTTTGAGGTACCTTTCTTATCTCTTTCAAGCCCAAATTTCTAGCTCTTTCAATCAGTGCAATTTATCAGTCCAGCTTTTTGAGTGAGTATTTTCTGCTGTATTCTGAAAGTACACTAGAAAATTTGAAAATAAGTCACTAGTACTACAAGTTACTAATAATGTATATGCAATGTTATTTTAATATATGTTTAATAGGAGTATACTTAACAGAGCATTTCTTAAAACTTCAGCACTAATGACCAACAGGGAAATTTTTTGTAACATTCAGTTACCAAGTAGAGTTGAGTCCCTTTATACCAGTAATCTCTCAGATTACTGTTCTGAACAGAGACAGCAAAAATATAGACCATGTTATGGGGTGGAAAGTATCTAATGTTGCTCAGACAGGTACTTTCAGTAAGTAAAATGCATTCAAGTAACAGGCAAGAAGCATGAGTGTCTTTTCTTGGGTAAAAGCATGAATGGACTTGTCATTCACTGCCTTATAAAAATCTACTAGAATCTTTTGACTTTTGATGGCAATGTGTTTCAAAAAATATATTTTGATATTAAAGCTATTTCATCTTATCCAGTAAGTGCTGATTCTTAGAAGTTACTATTTGTTTCTACTCTTATTAGATGGAATATGACAATATACTCAGGTTTACCAAATTTAGATCAAATAATCATTTTATTAAATTTATTTTGTGTTATTTTTAAAAGAAATTATGCAAAACAGGATTCATATATTTTGAGACACTCTTTACAGTGTAATGTTTTCAGAGAACTGATTTATTTTATTGCTTCCCCATCCTACCCTACTTGAGTTTTTCATTTTTAATCAATAAGTAGGTGGCAAAGTTGAAAACATTTAATTTGAATATTATTCCTATGCAGTTTAACTTAGTGGCCTTATCACTTCATAGTTTAAATTTTGGAATCAAGCCAGGCATGGTGGTGCACGCTTGTAATCCCAGCATGTGGGAGGCTGAGACCAAAGGATCGCAGTTCGCGGACAGACTCAGCTACTTAGTGAGGCCTGTCGCAACTCCGTGAGACCCTATTTCAAAATAAAGAATAAAAAATAGGACTAGGGGTATAGCTCAGAGAAAGAATGCCCCTGGGTACTGCAAAAAAAAAAAAAATGGAATCAGCACTAAGACTTAATAACTTAAAGGCTTAGCAATAGTTGGGACATTTTGCAGGTACTGTATAATGATAAGCAAAAGTAGACATGGACATTCCTGGACATTATTGTCTAGAACTTTACCATGCAGCCAATTTTAAATTAATTAGAATTAACTAAAATGTAAACTGTAGTTTCTTAGTCACACTAGCCACATTTCAGTTGCTCAGTAGCTATATGTGGCAGCTGGCTATCATATGAGTCAAGACAGCATGTGCAGAGAACTTTTCGATTGTCACGGTATGTTCTGTAGGACAGAGCTGGTCTAGAAGTCAAGAATGTAGACTAAGACATCAGGCTGCCTTGAGTCAAAGTATGGTCTCCCACGTTAATTATGAGACTTCAGGGACCTTCTTTAATCCCACTTTGGCTTAGGTTGCTCATCTGGAAAATTTGGGACAAATAATACCAGGAAAGATAATACATTTCTGAGAGAGTGTATAAATTGAGATGATCCACACAAGTTTCATAGAGTGCCCAACTCATTCATAGGAAGCACTCGAGAAATATTCGCTGCTGGTATAAGAAGAAAATGGGTACTAATAAAGTCATGACACAGATAAAGACAATGTCACAACTGTAACAGATGATCAGGATGCACTCTGCTAAGAGGCTGTACAACATGTGTATCAGTTATTCCTCAGTAGGACAAGACTGAATCATAGAAGTTACCTGGAGAAAAAAGAAATATCCCTTTTATCTTTTTAAGGTATCTTCAAATTTAATTTTCTTAGGTTTAAAAAATGCAGCCTCTACTGAGAAATTAAACTCTTGAGTCAAAAATGAATTTGTGTGTTTACCTTTCCAAATCTAATAGAAAAGCATCCTTATAATTAGCCAAAGAGTTTGGGTTT
Source organism: Muscardinus avellanarius (assembly GCF_963383645.1). Classification (NCBI taxonomy): domain Eukaryota; kingdom Metazoa; phylum Chordata; class Mammalia; order Rodentia; family Gliridae; genus Muscardinus; species Muscardinus avellanarius. The sequence goes on from NC_137797.1 coordinate 76,937,552, forward strand.
CAAACAATGAAGAGACTTGTCCAGATGACACATAAGGAGGGAGGTATTGGAGGGTCCTTTGCTTTCATAAATCATCAATGAACAGGAAACTTTTGAAACTGGAGACCAGGGGACTCTTTAACTCTTAAGGAGGCTATAGATGTAATGCGGAAGTAATTGAGGTATGGATGAAAATTGAATTTTATAAGAATAAAGTTCATGACTTCATCTATCAATAACTACAAACTTGACATTGTGTCTATTAGTTTTATAGCATATGCATATAATGGATCATGTGTAAAATAAACCCTAGGTTCTTTTGGTTTCCTCTAAAGGCCTTTTGTTCTAGCAGATTATAAATTACTGACCTTGGATTTATACTTGTTTGATGGGTCTATTCCAAATCTATCTTTAGTTTGGTAAATATGTAAATCTTGAAATATTTTACTCACAATTCTGCCTCTTTAGGACTTTCAGTGAAAAACAAGATTCAATTCCTTTGGTCAATTTATTCTAACTTAGGTGCAGATTTTTTATCTTTCTTTTTGTACTGAAGATTGAACCCAGGAGTGTTCTACCTCTGAGCTATATCCACAGCCCTATTTTATTTTTTATTTTGAAACAGAGTCTTGCTAAGTTACTGAGGGTCTCACTAAATTGCTAAGACTAGCCTTGAATCTTGAATCTTTCTGTCTTAGCCCCCCCAAGTACTGGGATTACAAGTGTGTGCCACCTGGCTCTGATAGATGTAGATTTTGAATACTGTGGTCTACGGGATAGATCTAAATCTCTGCTCAGATCTTTCAGCCTCCCACCTAGGACTGTTCTATCTCTATAGAGTCTTCTCTGCAATCCAAGAAACCAGGCAAGGGTTTGAGGGAGAGTTGTATGTTGATTCACTCCTTACTTTACAGAGATTCACCCTCAAAGTTGAGCCACTTTGCTAGCTCCCAAGCTTCCCTTGGACATCCGAAGCCTATAAAGTTGAGGGCTTTCTGCTTTAGTTAGCCTTGTCTCAGGCTACGTGGACTAGGGAGAAACCTAAGATAAAAACGAATCTCATAGGCACATTTCCCTTCTTTCAAGTTTGAAAGCCTTCCTGTGTCTGCCTGACACTCTTCACTGCTTTTATGTTTATATTTTGTCCAGACTATAGTTGTTACCTACTGGTAGTTTAATATTATATAAGAACTTATTCCACAACCTCAGTGGGATATTTTATTAATCATTCACATGAACTCTGCTTCACTAATTAAGCAGCTATCAAGTATATCATTTGGAGAGTATTTGTTCCGTAAGCATCAGAACATATTTTTATGGAATAAGAAAAATACTCTTGGATATTTTTGGAAAAATAGTCTGTTCCCAAAACAGACTTATGGAAACAATATTAGTGGCTTTTTTTCTCATAGAATCCTAATGACGGTTTCACATCTCAGCAGCAGAAAGGCACCACAGATACTCGAGCTCGATTGTTGCTTGACAGTTTGAGGAACTGGTACTCCCACTGCTTCAGGATCAGGGACGATCCTGTCACCAGGTTTGATAGGAAACCTATCCTTCTGAGGCATGGCTGCTAAGCTTTCCAATGCCACCTGTGATGCTTGCTATACATGGTCTAGTCTCTCTCTTGTTGCTAGAATAAGAATTCTGCTTAGTAGTAATATAGAACATATGGGTATTAGGTTAAATTGACAATATTCTTCTTGGGTGTAGACTGGATTTTTCCCTCCTTGGCATACTTCAACAAAAACTAGAGTATTAAAATATCCGAAGTTTGATCTTATAGAAGCAAAGACACTTTTGATTTTATCATATTAAAGTATAACACATTTTCAGTCATCTAATGTCAATTATCAGAGAAAAATATAGAGAATGTGCTTTAGAGTCAGACTAGCCTGAGTTTTAATCCCAGCTCTATCATTCATTAATGCTTTGATTTAGACATGACATTACACTTTCTGATCTCCAGTTTCTGAACTAAAAAGTGCAATTATTAATAGTAATCCTGCTGGGAATACTGTGAAGTTGAAATTAGATAATGTATCTTAAATGCCTGGCAAAGTGTCTGCCACAGAGTACACGTTCAAGAAATACAAGGATATTATCATCATTGTGATCATAATAATAGTATTAACATCATCACTATTATTAACTGGTTGAGTAAAGTAAGTGTATGGAATCACAAAGGAAGGTATGGTGTTCTCTTTCTGGTATATCATTTTGGTACTTTATTGTAAAAATTTAATTATGCATATTTAATCCATCCCTCCCTATTTCCCCTATTTCATAAGTACACTTTTTTTTTATAAACTTAAAATTCTCACCCAGTGCTATTTGCATTTTCTTAACTACAAAGACTCTTGTCATTTCAAAGTCCACAACTCTCCTCCTCTCTTCCTTGTGTCTTTTTTTTTTTACTTCAGATCTTTTTGTAATTATCACCTCTACAGAAACATTTACACTGGCCACTAACTTAAGTAGGCAGTCTTTTGTTCATCTTGTAACACTGCCTAAAATGCTTCATTTTGTCTTAGTCATTTTGGGCTACTATAACAAAGTACCTTGAACTAGGTGGCTTGAATAACAGAAATTCATTTTTCACAGCCCAAGACCAAGCTGCTGGTGGATCTGGTGTCTGGAAGTGCACTCCTTCTGGTTGTCAGTAGCCATCTTCTCATACCATCACATGACAGAGAGCAGAGAGAATCTCTTTTTATATATAAGCATTATTCCTACTCATGATTGCTTTACCCTTGTGCCCTAACTAACTCCCAAAGACCTTTTCTCCTAACACTACTGTATTGAGAATTATATTCTCACATATGAATTTTTGAATGTATGTTTGATTGATGCTTACTAGTTTTCTACCCCAATAAGATATATGCTCTGCCCTATGAAGTTAGTAACTGGATTAGTGTGTGTGTGTGTGTGTGTGTGTGTATAACACACACATATATATTACTTATATATGTATATATACTACTTATATATGTATATTACTTATATATGTGTATAACACACACACACACACACACATATATATATATATATATATATATATTTTACTTAGTATACTCAACATGCATTTTGTGAATAATTAAACAAAATAGTACATGTGGTACAAGAAGACACAAGGGATAAAGGGATAAATAAGAGCCCGTTTCTCACATGTCACAGATAACTGGGAACTATAATTGTTTCTGCATTTTTAGTCATGAAAAGTAAGCCATTCGTTCAGGCCTTATGCGCGTAGAAGGAACAAGCTGTGTAGTTAGGTTTGTGTGTACTAATCAATGCACAAAGATACTTACTAAAAAGCCTCAAAATTAATACTCTGCCTCTCTTTCCACCCTTTTTTCCCTATAGAATGGCCACATCTGTTGCTCAGTGGATCCACAGTGCCTTCAGGAGCTGTGAAGTTAACTGTCTCATAGAAGATTTCTGTTTAAAGAATCTTCTTTCATTAAAAAGACCAAAATAAAAAAAAAGTTAAAACTTAAATTGGATGACTTGTGGGCAGCTAAATGCAGCTTTGTTAATAGCCGAATAAACTTTCGATTATGAAATATGTGAAGCTTGAGGAAATCACAAAAGGAAAAATCCTGGGAGCAACAAGACCACAATTCTGTTTCTCCTGTACCTGACATCACCTTGAGAAGAACGAACTGGGTAGAATACACCCAGGGAGCCTTGACCCATGGATCTTTGGAATCCAGATTCATTGGTGCAGGAAATTGTCTTTAAGATAAGGATCTTCATGAATCAGTTAGGTTCCTCACTGCAAAAAAATAAATAAAATGTAAGGCAGTGAATGAATTATATTTTCAGAAGCAAAGCAAAGGAGCTATAACATGTATGTACAGTAAACACTGAAATCTGAAACAAGTTATTGTAATGATAAAATAATGCACAGGCATGGTTACTTCCTATTTTCTAACAGGAACAGTCATCCCTATTTCCTTGTTTTACTGCACTTAATATTATTTGGTTGAATTTGTTCAGTATAAGCTCGTTCTTGTGCAAAATTAAATAAATATTTCTCTTACCTTATAACACACATGAGTCTGTGTTTTGCTGACTATTTCCCTTTCCTGCAGATGCTTCAAAATATTTAAAATACAAATTGCTTTCTGCTTCTGCTGATGAAAAACTCCCACTGTTATTTCCAAGTCGGAAGGTGGTTTTCACTAAAGTGTGAGCCTAAGTGGGGTGGAAAGCAGGGGCTTCAGTTTCTCATTTTTACCCTGCTCTGTATGCTGGGGGGTCTGCTTGTATAGAAAGGAGATATGAGTCCCCTTTCCTCTGAATTCTCAGTGGTCTCAGTTACACTGCAGTGGAGGAGGTAAGGTTTGGATCCTGAGTCTGTTGGCTCCCTGTCTGCCAGGTGCCTACCATGATTGGCTGTATTACCTTAAAGTGTGCTACATCTCCATACAGAAGGCCTGCTCTCTCCAACCACCCTCTTTAGCTTCCTGTAACTTCTTTTTGCTGCTTCCTGCATGGAAACAGTAGCAACTCTGTCTCCCCCATTCATAGGAGATCCCCACTCTATTTCTGGATGGTTTCCCTATTTCCAGTCACATCTTTATAAATGGTCCCTTTAATTAGGCATCTTAAAAGTGCCATCTGTTTCCTACCATAACTCTGACAGATATACCTAAGAAGGGGTGTTTGTGAAGGTTGAGAATGAGTTCAAGAAGTAGTCTGTCATATACTGATATAGAAATCCTCCTCAAAGTTAAGAGGGATTGTTACATTACGTGTTAAATTTTTTGATAGCCGGGCATGAGGGTTCATGCTTGTTACCCCATGCTTGGGAAGCCGAGACAAGCGGATCATAGGTTCATGGCCAGCCTCAGCAACTTAGTGAGGCCCTCCTCAACTTGGTGAGACCCTGATCAAAACAAAGAATAAAAAATAGGACTGGAGGTATCGCTCAGAGTTAAAATGCCTCTGGATTCCACCACTGGTACCACAAAAAAAAAAAAAAATGTTTTTCGATGTACTAGATTTTCAAGCAAAAAATCATAAACTTAATACCTGATACAGGAAGGTAATCCAATATAGCTCTAATGTTTTGTTTGTGCTTGGTGGCAAGAAAATAGTAGTACTGTCAGATTAATGTTTGATTGTACACAAGCATTTTTCTTTAAGGAAAAAATAGAAATGGATAGGAGATGACCATCACACACTATAGAGATGAAGCCGTTCATAGCCATCATCTCACCATTGCTATGGAAACAAACACAAGCTGAGCCGAGGAAAATTCATAAATGTCTTAACACTATGGCATGTGTAATATTTATTGCATGAGCAAATTCAAGTATCTCTCTATATCCCCTGGATTGTTAATAAATGATGCTCTTTTGTTTCTTATTTATCCTTAAATTTTAGCCAAAATGTAAAATTTATTTTTATCAGGAGTAAATAGCAATTTAATGGCCCAAAAGGTATTTAATTTGAATGTTTTTCCCACATGATTTTCCCTATTTAGGTTTGAAATTATATATTGCACTCTCCTGAAAAAAATATTTTACAAGAGTAATAAATTTTATATGTATACATATTCACATCTACATCCATATACATATATATTCATTATTTAGATATGATTTTCTGGAAGGAGGAAGAAGACTGGAATTGTATATTATAAATCTTGTTTTAAGTCCTTGTAAGGCTTTGAGCATATTGGTGGTTTGCAAAACCCTGCTTTCAATATAAAACTGAAAGAAAATCTTTATGATGCTAAGAAGGAAAGAGGGAGGGAAATAAGACTATGTTCTTTCTAAGGCCATTAAATCAGTGAATCTGCTCACACTGAATTTTCTTCCCTTCAAGGTTTATGCCACAAATAGTAGATCCCCAGGGGAATTACCGTTTTATCTTCAGACCGTTGCAAGCTGTAATCAATTGTTTATTAAGAAGTTTTTTCCCTTGAAAAAAAAAATAGATGGTTAACACCTTATTTCTCACTCTGGTTATAATTGGAAAAAATGCCATGGTTGAGTTATGCCAACATTATGGGAAAGTGAGAACTAATTCATATGGATTTAATGTGAAGGTGCTTGGCTCCTTTAATTGTGAGCCTTGATAGAAACTATCCTTACTACATTTTTTAATTCCTCCCTTCTAACAAAAAATGTCATCTATATTTCTTGCTTTGCTTCAGTTAACATTAAGATTAATATAATAAATATGATTTTTGATAAACAATACATGGTACCCTACATCATTTAGCTCCCTTTTTAAAAACAACTTCTCTGTTGCTTTTCTGCACTGTTTTATATGCTGTAAAGAGAGTTGTGGGCTTGTCCAATTACAGTGCAATATCACAGTACCCCTTTATCCTCCCAATAACTTGCTATCTATAGCCAACATTGAGAGACATGCTGTAATTGCCTTTACAGAATGAACGGTATATCAAAGCTATAAAACAACAGTCAATACTCTCGAGTGTTGGAGTATAGAAGTTATTCAGCTGAACCAAGCTGAAGTTACATGTCCAGAATAAAAGATGAGCTTCAGTTCACTAAGCATTGTCCAATCTATCACAACCCCAGGTTTCTGACGAGTTAGGAGTTCTTCTAAAGGTCAGCAGATGGCACAGACACCAGTGTAGCCTCAGTCCTGTTGATCTAGCACACAGATATACCAATGATTTTTATTTATCTATTTTTGCAGTACTGGGGATGGAACCCAGGGGCATTCTGCCTCTGAGCCACACCACCAGCCCTATTTTTTATTCTATATTTTGAAACAGGGTCTCACTAAGTTGCAGAGGGCCTCACTAAGTAGCTGAGGCCGGTCACAAACCCAGATCCTCCTGTCTCAGCCTCCCAAATGCTGGGATTACAAGCATATGCCACCACATCTGGCTCCAATAGTGTGTGTGTGTGTGTGTGTGTGTGTGTGTGTGTGTGTGTGTGTGTATGTGTGTGTTGTTACTGGGGGATGGAACCCAGGAGCTTTTCTACCTCCGGGCTATACTCCCAGACCTATTTTATACTTTATTTAGAAACAGGGTCTCACTAAGTTGCTGAGAGCCTCACTAAGTAGCTGAGGCTGGCTTCGAACCTGTGAAATTCTCCCGTCTCAGCCTCCCAAGCTCTGGGATTACAAGCGTGCGCCTCCATGTCTGGCTCCAATGGTTTTTAGAGCAAGAGTTTTGGAGTTTTGTTTTTGCAAATGTGGATGGTACATTGATCTCACATTCATGCGGAAAGGATCCTCCAGAGCAGAGAATGTGTCTGCTCATGCACCCGCTGCTCCCGAGGGTCCCGACATCCCCTCTGTGATGGCAGCTGTGGTGAACTTGGCCTCTGTGTTCTTACTGATCTTTCATATTTGATGTACTTATTGTTCTCACCTTAGAATTCAATGTCTTCCATGAAGTAATTGTCAGCTCTTTGAGTAGTTTAAACTTATTTCAGAACTGCAGGTAGAGAGATAAGAGTGGCTTGGACTACAGTAGCTCCAGATCTGTGGTAAAAAAAAAAAAAAATTGGCAAAGAAAAGAACCATTGAAGGAGTTTGGAATAGGATTAACTGGGTTGCAATTTCTCATAATCCTTCTGTTTGCCAGTAATCCAGGACACTTCCTCCAGAGTTTTTATCTTTCTCCTGGTAAAGGATAACTTTTTCATACAGTATTTGTAGGACAAATGCTAAAATTCTTTTTTTTATTCTGAATAACAGATAACACATATATGACTGCCACCACCAGAACATTGCATTTAAAACATGTTCTCTTACTTTTCTCTGGTATTAGGTGCTTTAATAAAACAGTATGAGGGCCAGGCATGGTGGTACATACTTGTAGTCTCAGTAGTTGAGAGGCTGAGATAGGAGTATCACAGGTTCATGGCCAGCCTCAGCTACTTAGTAAGGCCTTTTCCAACTTAGATCCTGTTTCAAAATAAAGAATAAAAATAGGGTTATGGGTGTAGCACCAAAGTAGAATGCGTCTGGGTTCCATCCCTAGTATCACAAAAAAGAAAATAAAACAGTCTGAAATAAGGGTGTGCTTACATGCAAAAGTAGAAATTTAAAAAAATAATAGCATGCTTTTTCTACTCTGAATTGAATTTTTCTAGCAATTTGGGGTGGGTTTTTTTTTTTTTTTGGTGGTACTGGGGTTCCTGGAAGCCCTTCTACCTCCGGGCTACACTCCCAGACCTATTTTATATTTTTATTTGGAAACAGGGTCAAGTCTTTGTACATAATTTCATCATCTTTAACAGATAGTCCAAAGGAAGACATATTTGCCTAACTACAAATAAAACAAGCTTTATTTATTTCAATAATTTGAACTATTTTAACTGCAAAGCAAAGTCAATAAAATACAATTGTATCACTTTGGTTAAGTTCTTACTCTACATGGTATAAGACACTAGTGAAATGCTTCACCCACATGATTAACTATAAAGACAGAATTATTGCACTGACACATTTGACCCATATTTTCTAAATGCTAGACTGGTCTTATTATTTTAACATATGACACATTAACAATTCTAGAATTTTTTTCAGCTGAAGTACAATTCTATTTGATTTTTATCAAGTATGAGACATTTTGATTATGTGTAACTGTAATCACTTTATGAATTTTAACATTTTAGTGCTGGGTATCAAACCCAGAGGGCATTCTACCTTGAAGCTATACCCTCAACCCCTTTGATAGTTTTATTTTGAAAGAAGTTCTCACTAAATTGCTTAGGGTGTTGCTAAGTTGCTGAGACTGGCCTTGTACCACCAAACCTTCTGTCTTGGCCCTATTTTATTATTTTTCTTTTGAAACAGGGTCTCACTAAGTTGCGGAGGGCCTCACTAATTTACCAAGGCTGGCCTACAACCTTCCTATCTCAGTCTCCCACATACTGGGATTATACTCATACACCACCACACCTGATTTCACTTTGTGCATTTAAAACCATTACTTTTATAGTTGCTGTCCATTCTGTTGCTCTTACTGTGTGAGAATCATCACTTTGTCATTATTCTGTGGAAGAAGCCCCACCCCAAGCCTTAGAGAAACTCTTCAAATACTGTTCTGATGATGTGAGGACAAAACTCAAAGTGATATGCTTATGTAGGAAGCAGTGAAGCCCCTGGAAGCCCCCTGTGCTGGCTTCTAATTCATCTCTTCCTCAAAGGATGAAAGAAGTTCTAGCTCACATGGGCACCAAGGAGTTGACCAAAAGTTGGTTTGAAGCCAAAACCACATACACTGATTGCAATTACTCACTTCTGCCATTGTAGGATCAAAAGAGCCTACGAAGCATACTGTTTAAGTGAATGGGTATGACTGCATTCCAATAAAACTTTGTAGATACAGATGACTGTCCATTTCTTTCAACCTCTACTCTGTGCTACAGATATCCTGGGAGAGATGAAATAGCAATATATATAGTATTTTGGCTATTCTGGAGAAAATTTATTCTTTCATTTCTCATATGTAAACATGGAAGAAAAATTCATGACTAAAATTCGCAAAGTGATTTAGGAATTCCAAAGTGAAGAGACCACATTTTCAGACCTCTAATCCAAATGTAGCCATGCTTCCCACCCTACTAACCTTTGTTTTCCTCTCTTCTGCACTCAAACATTCTCTTAATCACCCTGAAACAACTAAAACATGAGGATCTATGACTACAGAAAGGCTTCTCTGTCTTTTCAAATATAAGTAATTCATTGTGTAATGTTAAGACCTCAAACTTGCAGAGACTGACTCTCAAGTTTGCTGGGAAAATGGGGCCGAATCAACCAAACTCAGCATCCAGAATAGGATTAACAAAATTGCCCACTTTATAGGGCTTTTATGAAGATGTAATGATATTATCCAAAACTTCTCTAAATATTCTTAAAGATTTGAAAGTTAGTAAAAAGTAAGAACCTGAATTCACATCCTGGTCACTATTAAACTTAAACTAATAGAGTCCTATTTTCTAAAAAAAAAAAAATTGGGTGTATAGCCTAATAGATAATGCTATGGGGTGTGTTGATACTGGAGTTTGAACCCAGGAGCATTCTATCTCTGAGCTACATCCCCAGCTCTTTTTTATTTATTATTTTATTTTGAAACAGTGTTTCAGTAGGTTACTAAGAGTCTTTGCATTGCTGACCTCAGACCTGTGAAACTCCTGTCTCAGCCTCTCAAATACAGGAATTATAAGTCTGTATCACCAAGATCAAATCAGATAGTGCATTTTTATTAACAATAATAGCTAGTATATAAGGTTTTTAAAGAAATTAAACATATTTAATTACATTTTATTTAATAACAGGCTAGTGGCTTTAGCTGGAAAAACAAATTTTAAAAAACATAAAAATTTTCAAAAAATTCATAAACTATGCAGCAAACCATGATGTAAATAATTCTGTGGGTTCTAGAACCAAATAAAAGGCAACTCGCTCTTTAAAAGTAGGTGCTGTCCTAGGTCCTGATCATCTCACATGATGTTCTAGGGGCCCCTTAAGACGGGGAGTGCCACACCTCCCTGGGGTCCTTTCTCTGCTACCCCCGTCAGTGGGTCCCACCACTGAGGCCAGTGCATGTCTCTCTGGTGACTGGGTTTCTTTGATCAATCTCAGCCATTGGAGGATCCCAGTTCTCTGGGAGCTGGCTCTAGCAATTCATGTTCTTCATCTGAAGAACCTAATATTTGGTGTAATTTTTCCCTTTCAATACTTCTTTAGTATATCAATTGCTATTTTATACCCTATACTATGGTTACAGAATCTCTAGGTTTAGAGCCTTAAATTCCTCTTTCAAATCCCTTTCCAAGGTGTAGAATCTGAATCACAGGCATAGAAAGTTGTCCTGTGAACATTAGACAGTGGCATAGATGTAAATAAAATTTAATCATGCTTAACTACTAAGATTTTAATGGTGTTAGCTTCAGCACTCAACCTAACCAATAGCTAAAAATTGCAGCAGGAATTAGAGACTTCAGTTTACCAGCAGCAAGTTGAAAATCAAGGAAGTATTATGCTATGGAAAAAATCCACAGCGATGTGCTGCCCGTAATAATTTGGTAGGCAGATCATGTGTTCATTTTATAGTAGCTCTTTAGAAAAAGGTGGAAAAACAATGGCAGTAGTGAAGATTAGTGTTGTCTGCATTTGGCAGAATATGCAAAAAAGAGATGAGTTTGGGAAACAGTTGGCTATTTTGTTAACAGAAATAAAAGGGAAAAGTCCTAGCAATTTGAATTATCTGAGGGTAGGAAATTCCTGTGACTATGGTAATAAATCATGTGATTGAGACAAACTTTGAGTAATGACATGACTTCTATGGGTTGTTGTGAACAAGGATCACATTAAAATGCAACAAGGATCACATTAAAATACTTTTAGCCACCCTAAATTGGTTTTATGATTTTAAACACCTAAAATTAATAAAAAGACAAGTTGAGGAATTAAGAGATAAAATCAATCTAGACTGGAAAACAGCTCTGGGTATTATTTTAATTTGTTTTGTGTTTTATAAGAAATAACTGAAAGCTGAGTAATTTGCAAAAATTTTCAAGAGCTTAATGTTGGCATCCTGTCCACTTTGGTCAGGGTTTCATGGCAGATAGCATCACATTGTGGGGAAATGCTGAGGAGCTCAATGGCAAAAACAGAAAGCAAGAGATGAAGGGACCAGGCTTCTCTTCTATAAGATCTGCTCTTGTGGGGACTAACCTAGTCTCTGAGAACAATAATAATCCATCCCAAACATAAGACCTAACTACATTCCATGTAGACCCACCTCTTAAATGTCCCACCCCCTCAATACCATTATATATGGAAACCAACCTTCTAATTGGAGAATTAAGGCTTAACCTTAGTGTTGGCCAGGACAAACCACATTCATATACTAGCAGGTGTGGCTACGGGCTCATGGTTCTAATTGCAACTACATCTGAAACATTTTTCTGTGGCAGTTGGATAGCAGATAAAACCATTGCAGATGAGCCAGGTATGGTGGTGCACACCTGTAATCCCAGCACTTTGGAGGCTGAGACAGGAAGATCTCACAGTTTTGTGGCCATCCTCATCTACTTAGTGAGGCCCTCTGAAACTTAGATCCTGTTTCAAAATAATGAATAATAAAATATGGCTGGAAGTATAGCTCAGAGGTAGAAATGCCCATGGGTTCAATCCTCAGTACCAAAAAAAAAAAGATTGAGAATTGATTAAATGAATTTTAATTAAATATTATTAAAAATAATTTAGGTATGAACTGCACTGGTAAAGTTATGCAGCCTTAAGGAAGTGATAGATCACATCAGATATACCAAGGAAGACAAGATAAAAACGTGTCTCCCAGAGGATAGAATCAGGGACCAAAGAGAATAATGTACTAAGGAATTCCTTTCCAAAGAAGATCTAGAAAAAAATTAAGGATCTTCCCTGGCTCTTAGGTTGACAGCATTTGCAGTTTTTGTCCAGCTGGATTATGTTTGTCCAGTTACTTCCATGTCTCCCTCTTTCACCCTAAGTGAGACCTTTGTTATGCTGTAAATCAGGGACAAATATTAAGTTCATGAGTCATAAGACTTAGAAACTGCAGCTGACCTGATATAGAAGAAATGTGTTACACTGAGGTCTGGGACTTTGAACAGAAATTAGGTGTAATCAATGTATAGGGCAAAAAGAAGAAAATAAAAAATTAGTCACCAGAAATAACAGACTATGATAGAAACATTAGTATTCATATACTTATTGTTCATTTATATTTTTTTCTTTTGTGAAGTTTCTATTTAGTTCATTTGCCCATTTTTAATTGGGTTATGTTTTCTAAGAAGTAATTTCCTTATATATTCTAGATATTAGTCTTCTATCAGAGGAGTAGAGATGCAAATCAAAACTACCCTGAGATTTCACTTAACCGCAATTAGAATGGCAATCATTAAAAACACAAACAACAACGAATGCTGGTGAGGGTATGGAGAAGTGGGAACTCTAATTAATTGCTGGTGGGATTGCAAATTAGTGCAACCACTTTGGAAAATAATATAAAAGATCCTCAAAAGAATGAGAAACCTACTACGACCCAGAAATACCACTTCTTGGTATCCACCCAAAGTAATGGAAACCTCCCAGCAAATTAATGCATGCTTAAATGTTTATAGCTGCACAACTCACAATTGTCAAACTATGGAACCAGCCAAGATGTCCATAAACAGATGAATGGATTACAAAACTATGGGGTAGATACACAATGGAATTTTACTCATTCATAAAGAAGAATAAAATTATGTCATTTGCAGGGAAATAGATGGAACTAGTTAACATTATGCTAAGCGAGATTAGTCAGTCACAAAGAATGGAAAGTCAGATGTCCTCTCTAATATCCAGAGGAGAAAATATAGGGACAAAATAGGACATAGGAGAGACTAGATTCTAGAAGGAGAAACTTTACTTGAGTAAAGAAGGTGACCTAACTGAAGGAGATGGGTGGGGGGAAGAATGATGAGCATTCACAGACATATTAAAGTCAGTCACTAAAACACCAGAAGAAGGAGGGGGAGGGAATGGGATGGGAACTGTAGAAGAGCTAAATAGATGATGTGTGCATGTATGCCTCTACCATCCTGTACCTCATAATGATGCGTGATTACAAGGCACCAATAATTTAAAAATGTATTCATCACTACCTATGTTCCATTGGCTCGGATTCATAGAAAAATCTATTTTTCCAGCCTGTGTTGCAATTCTGTATTGTTTGGGGACCATGTTCTAGGTTATGGAATATGTGAAGTGAAATGTAATTCTAGGAAAAAACCCCAAAATATCCTTCAGTGGAAAATTCTAAAAATCTAGAAAACTACAGCTCACATCTGGCTTACTGACTGTCTTTTTAAATCACTAACTGAAATAGCTTTATATTTTTTAATTTCTTTAAAAATAGAAATACTATTTTATGACATATAGTTATATAAAATTTAAATTGCAATGTCACAAAATTGTATTTTATCCATGTTCACGCTTGTCTATTGACTATAGCTACTTTTATCTACAATGGAAGAGTGGAGTGGTTGCCATAGAGAACATATGTGCTCTTCTCATTGCTATATTCTTGCGATGCACATTACGATGATGTAGTTATAACTTGGCATCATTTGAGCCATGCATACCATTTTATCATGGCATTTCATTTTTATTTTATGACTTTTTTTACCTGCATACCCATTAAACAAGAGAGAAAAAGAGAAGGGGGAGGGAGGGAGAAGAGACAGAGAGAAGAGAGGGAGAGAGAGAGAGAGAGAGAGAGAGAGAGAGAGAGAGAGAGAGAAGAGAGAGAGAGAGAGAGAAATTAGTCTGCCAATGGTGCAATTTTAAGGAACAGTGCAGTGTGGATTATTTTGTTATAAAATTAGATGACAAACCACTGTATCTTTATCCCGTGGCATTATACTTGTGTTAAGCAAAATAAGAAACTCCTAGTTACATCCACATCATGAGCTCTGGAGCTTTTCAGTACATTACCTTACATATTAAGACTTTACAAAAGTGATTAAGTTAAGAAATCTTGAAATGGAGAAATTAAACTAGTGGCTAAATGCAATCACAATGATCCTTATAAGAAAAAAGCAAAAAATCCAGGGCATGGTGCACACACCTTAATCTTAGTAACTGGGAGGCTGAGACAGGAAGATCACAGATTTAAGGCCAGCATCAGCAACATAGCAAGACCCTGTTTCAAATATTTTTAAAAGGGCTGAAAGTGTAGCTGAGAGGTAGAATGTCTCCAAGTTCATTTATCACACACAGTAAATCACACACACACACACACACACACACACACACACACACACACACTTCAGAGAGTCGGGGAAATGGGAAAGTTAGATATTGTAACACATTCCCCCCCCAAAAAAAAACAGCTCAGACAGCACCTCAATTTCAACCTAGTAATACTCCCTTTAAGACAAATATGTGTTGTTTTAAGTTACTAGGTTTGTGGCTATTTCTTCTCTTGAGCATGGCTAATAGTCATTGATTGTCTCAGGTAACATTTTATTATCTGTTTTACACTTTTTTGCATATGGAACAAAGACAGTCTTAAAGGTCTCAGTGATGTCTTTTTTCTTGGCACATTTTCTGTGATGACTAAAACTGTGATGACTAAAACTGTGATGACAGTTCTAAAACTGTAAGTCCAGCTACTTGGTGACTGTGGATTTTTCTTACATGGGCTTAATTTCTGCTTAAAATACCTAGAGTCTTGAACTAAACTGTGACTAATAAAAAAAATAAGACATCAATGTTGATATAATACATAAGTGGGTTTGTGAGCAGACTATCATTTGTGCCATTTGAAATATGTTATTTTAGTCCCAGTTCTTGGATAGCTGAGACTGGAGAATCACAGGTTCATGGCTAGCATGAGTAACTTAGTAATGCTCACAATAATGTGGTGAAAGCCTGTTTCAAACTTAAAATAAAAAAGGGCTGGGGGTGTAGCTTGGAGGTAAAATTCTTTTTTACTATCACAAACACAAAAAAGTAAACATGTTATTTTCTCATGATATAGAAAAGTGTGTGAGAAGAATCCACTAATGGCATCAAGAGATCATTTAATTTTCTCAATTGATAATTGAACAGCATATATACTTTTACAGTGCTCCTCTACACCCCACTTGGCCACCAAAAAACCAAGGATCACAGTAAGTGTTTAACCACTGTTTTTTTTTTGTTTGTTTGTTTTTTTCCTTATGGTACTGGGGATTGAACTCAGAGCATTCTACTTCTGAGCTACACTCCCAGCCCTATTTGTTTGTTTATTTATTTAACTTTATTTTTATTGGTGCATTATAGTCATACATCTTAATGGTGTACATGATGGTAGATGCATACATGCACATATCATTCATTTAGCCCTTCCCCAATTCCCACCCATTTTTGAAACAGGGTTTTGCTAAGTTGTAAAGTGTTTCACTAGGTTGTTGAAGCTGGATGCACACTTTTAATTCTCTTGTCTCAGCCTCCCAACTACCAGGATTACAAATGTGCGCAATTGAACCCTATTTAACCACTCTTTTTTTAGGGGTGGAGTGGAGGCAAGTTTTAGGATTGGACCATACACCTGCCAAAGGAAGGCTAAAAAATGTGGTAGATGAGGAAAAAGTCCCAATAGAATATAAACTTATGTTATTTCAAGTGATATATCCTAGAAACTGGGATTCAGCAGAAAGCCAAACTAAGCTGTGCACCATCTTGGTTTATTATTTTTATTTTTATTTATTTTTTTTTTTTTGGTGGTACTGGGGGTGGAACCCAGAGGCTTTCTACCTCCGGGCTATACTCCCAGACCCATCTTATATTTTACTTGGAAACAGGGTCTCACTAAGTTGCTGAAAGCCTCACTAAGTAGCTGAGGCTGGCTTCTAACCTATGTGATCCTCCTGTCTCAGCCTCCCAAGTACGGGGTTTACAAGTGTGCGCCACCATGCCCAGCCATCTTGGTTTTTTAAGCCCCTTAAAACTGGCTGGGTATTAAGAAAGAAGCTATGTCTTAGTAATAAGAGCAAATTCTAAATGATCAAAAACAGCACTCATATTTATTTATTTATTTTTAATATATTTTTATTGGTGCATGTAGTCAAATATCACAATGGAATACAAGGTTTGTGAGGATACCCAAGTACACATCATCTAACTAACATTTATCCAATTCCCATCGCACTCCCTCCCCCTCCCTCAATCCCATGCTTGATTTAGTGTTTAACTTTGATATATTGGTTTACATACATCATGTGTTTTAAAGAGATTCCATCTTCACCCATCCCATTCCCTCTGATTGGTCACCTTAATCGCTCCTCCATAGGACCATTTCTTCCACTAGATTTCCTCCAATTACCCATTTCTTTTTAGTTTTTGCATATTAGGGAAAGCATCTGATTTTTTATTTTCTGTGATATTTCTCTGTGTATGACACATTGCAAGTTCCGATCCCACTCTTAAAGGCCCCAGCACCAGCCTGGCCACCCTGCAGACTCTGATCCCAGCCTTTCTGGCTCCAGCACCGGACTTGCCTCCTGCCAGGCTCCGATCCCAGCCTCAGAGGCCCCAGCACCGGCCTTGCCTTAAGGCAAGCTCCTATCCCAGCCTTGCTGACCCCAGCACCGGCCTCGCCCTATGGCAGGCTTCGATCTTGGCCTCCTTGGCCCTGGCACCGGCCTCCCCCCTTGGCAGGCTCTGATTCCGGCCTTGGATGCCCCAGCACCAGCCGTGCCTCACAACAGGCTCCAATCCCGGCCTCACTAGCCCCAAAACCGGCCTCACCCCTCTGCAGGCTCTGATCCCGGCCTCGGAGGCCCCAGCACTGGCCTAGCCACCTGGCAGGCTCCTATCCTGACTTCAGGGGCCCCAGCACCAGACTGATGGAGGACATGGACGAAGCCTGAGGAATGGAAGCTTCCTGAAAGAGTTAAAGGAGATTCTATGAAAGGTCGAATTCTCCCAAACTCTGGGCGTGACCATTGTCTTTCCGGAATTTGCCCCCCAGGACCCACCCACAAGGTCAGGGGGCTGATCTTAAAAAATGAGACCTGTAATCATGGGGCTAATCACAAGACCTGTGATGTCACAGGCCTTCCTTTTATCTTGTTTATGATTGGTGATTTACTTGTCTTTCACTTAATGCCTCACTATTGTTCTTTGGTGTTTACTCTTTTCCACTAGGAATTTCACTGGTGTAGGGCATAAAATCTTGGTTTTAATAATAAACTGGGTCAGTTTCACGAGAGGCAATTGTCCATGCATTCATTTCAGGCTAGTTACTCATCAGGCAATTACATTTCAGTATGGCTACTCATCAGGTAGCTGTTGCTTTCATTTCAGGACAGTTGGTCATCAGCCAACTGTCTGGTGTTCAGGGCAGCTACCCACCAGGTAACTGTTCAATTTCCCCTCTCAGGTCTCTCCCTCCCAAGTCCCGGAGAAAAATCTCTACACCAGACTTCCTGTCTTTCTGTGCATCGGGCTCTGTTTTCTGCCACTATAAGCAGGTCATCTACAAATGTTCCCTTTTTTCTTCCTTTTTTTTTTTTTTTTGGTGGTACTGGGGTTCCTGGAAACCCTTGTACCTCTGGGCTCTACTCCTGGAGACCTATTTTTTAAATATATATTTATTTGGAAACAGGTCTCTTAAGCCAGCAAGGCTGGCCTCGAACCTGTGTGATTCTCCTGTCTCCACCTCCCAAGTGCGGGGATTACAAGCATGAGCCACCATGCCCGGCGTTCTTTGATTTTTTTTTTTTTAATATGAGAGAGTAGTACATGTCTTTTGTGAAAGCTAGGATCCCAAATAACTAGTGGCAATGAATTTTGTCTTCCCTCCAAAGGCAGAGGTCCACAGCTTCACTTCGGAGAGCAGGCTCTGCTGTTCCAAGTGTACCTGGCCTCCCGCTCTACACAGAGGAGCTTGGTGGCCATGAAGGCTGATGACTTCCATAATACGCAGCATGGTGGCCCATCCCAGCTATGGCGGGCTCCCTCTGAAACCCCCCAAACCCTTTTACCACTTAGGATCTTTTCCAGAATTCCTGAGCATGTGTGGCAGGAGCAGTCTACTTTTGGAGAGATTTCCTCAAAAGTTCAAGGTGGACTGAACTGGATCTATTTGTATCTCCAAATTCTGGTCATCAGCATTGCTGTTGCCACCACTGCCATCTCGGTTCTCTCTTGAACACCTTTCCCACACAGTTTGTTTTCCCGAATTCCCGAGCATGTACGGCAGTAACAGTATACCTTTGAGGATATTTCTTTAAAATTATGAGGTGGCCGGGCGTGGTGGCACACGCTTGTAATCCCCGTGCTTGGGAGGCAGAGACAGGAGGATCACGCTGGTTCGGAGCCAGCCCTGCTGGCTTAAGAGACCCTGTTTCCAAATAAAAAATATAAAATAGGTCTGGGAGTGTAGCCCGTGGGATTGTATCCTGGAGGTAGAAGGGCTTTCAGGAACCCCAGTACCACCAAAAAAAATAAAAAATAAAATTATGAGGTGGATTGGATTGAATCTCTGCCTCTACCAAATACTGACCACCGTTACCGCTGCCACAGCCATCTTTGTTCCATTCTGAGCACCTTATTCTCACAGCATGTCCCAAATTCCCAAGCATGCACGATGGTAGCATTCTACTTTTGGGGAGATTTCTTCAAAAGATCAAGGTGGATTGAATCAGATCTCTGCCTCTCCTGTATACTGGCCACTGCCATTGATGCTGCCTCTATCATCTCAATTCTCTCCCAAACACTTTTACCACACTGCATGTTGTCCAGAATTCCTGAGCATGCACAGCAGTAGCATTCTACCTATGGGGCAATTTCTTCAGAAGATCAGGGAGGGTTGAATTAGATCTCTGTCTCTCCCAAATACTAGCTTCCACCACCACCACTGCCGCCACCACCATCGCCTTCCTCCTAGTTTTCCGCTGAGCTCCTTCCTTACATGATATGATGTCCAGAATTCTTAAGCTTGTGCAGAAGTAGCAGTCCCCCTTTGCGGGCATTTTTTTCCCAAAAGTTCCAGGTGAATTGGATAGGATTTTTCTGCATCTCCTGAATCCTGGCTGCCACCGCCGCCATCTTGATACCTCTCCAATATTTTTTTCAATAAGAGAAGACAGTATGTGTGTTTTGAAGTGGTTGTGGGATTGAGCACTCAGCAGCAATGAATTTTATCTCCCCCCCCCAAGAGCAGAGGCTCACAGCCTCACCATGTAGAGCAAGATCTGCTGTTCTGAGCACAACATGAACCCCAGCACAGCATAGAGGAGCGTGGCAGCCAGGCACGCTGAGTTCCCTGGGGACCCGTGGCTGGGCTCCCTCCACCATGCCTGGATCATTTTTCTTACAAGGTATGTTGCTAAGAGTCCCCAGCATTTGCAGCTGAAGTGGTCTTTTCTCTAATCCCTTCTGGGATGTTCTTCCAAAGATCACTTTTCTTGTGTGGCGTGTGCCTCCTTGTCATCTTGCTTCTAATTCCACTGTTATCCACTCTCTCTCCTGTATTCTAGATAGAAAGTCATGGCTGAATATATCTTCTTATGTTGTCCCAATCAGATATTAAACCAAAATCTGGTGTCCAGGGCTTCTCCGAGGAATGCATGTCCTTTTTGGTGGCCGCCATCTTGGACCTCTCCAGCACTCATATTTAGAGTCACCAACAGAGGTCTTAAAAGGAAGCCCCAAAGCACTGGCTAGTATTATTTATATCTCTCCTGTGTAGAGTCATGGTAGGTTTTGGAAGAGCTAATGACTGGTGGTGGAAATAAAAGTGTAAGAGCTATGGAAGTAAGTCAGTTACATAAGTTAGATAAGTTTTAATGAAGAAAATTTTATTTTATTATTTGTATAACATACAGGTCCTTGTAATTCCAATAGTTTAACAGATGGAAGCTCTAGAACAAGAATCTCTGAGCTATTTTTTGTGTAATTCCATGACTTGAAATTTTTTGCTTCACTGACTCCCATTGTCACTGCTGTTATTCACTCTGTAAAATTGTGATCCAGTAGAAAAATATACTAAAATTATTAACCTTTAGTACTACTGGGATATGTGGACATTTTAAAATAGAGTAAAACGAAAACTATTCCTTTTCCTAAAGATAGGAAAAATCCTATAGAAACCCTTTTTCACCTCGACCTGTCTCTAGCCTGGCTCCATGCTGTTTTTGATTCTTGCTTCTTTCCATGAGAAGGTACAAATCTATCAGATTTGCTGATTAATTTTCCAGGCTTCTTTATTAGACTAAAATATATTTCATTTCAATGTATATTGAATTTGTTCTCCCACATATAATTAGTGTTTCTAAATCACTAAATCTAAATCACTCAGCCCACATCAGATGAAAAGACTAGATTTTATTTTGATGAGTCACTTTCCAATAACTTTATCTTCCACAGAACTCATTAATTTAATCTGGCAAACCCAAATTGAAACTATCTCATATGGTAAGCATACACTGGTCAGGATTCTAGACATACAAAATGTGTAGCCTTCAAAAATGAATAGCCTGCAATACCATGGATAGGTCCATAAAAGCCCAAGAGAAGGCATCCTTCTTTCTTTCTTTCTTTCCTTCCTTCTTTCTTCTGAGTATTTAACCCAGGGGCATTTTATTTCTGGTCTACACCTCTAGCTTTATTTGTACGTGTTTTATTTTTACTTTTGAAACAGGGTCTCACCTAGTTGCAGAGGGCCTCATGAAGTTGCTGAGTCAGTCTGAGAACCTGCATCCTCCTCTCTCAGCCTCCCAAGTACTAGGATAACAAGCATGAGCCACCATAGCTCGCTGAGAAGGCAACTTTAACTGAGCTACTGAGCTATCAGACTAAATAATAATTAAGGTAAGCACCAAATTAGATAGTTCTCAGGCATTGAGAAGAATGAAGGTTGAAATTCATTGGCTACATCAAATAGATATTTTTAATTTTTTATTGGTATATTGTATTTATACATAATAATGGGGTTAAAAAAACTTGTGTAGGCATAAATGCACACATCACACAGCCAGCCCCCACCCAGTCTCCACGTCACTCCCTCCCCATCCCTACCTCCCATGCTTGGTTTAGTGGTTGGCTTTGATATGAATAAGTACACCATGAGCTTTAAAGCATTTCCCTCTCCCCTCCTCCCATCCCCACAGTTAGGTTGTCTTATTTGCTTGTCTGTAGGATCTCTTTTTTTACCTGGAGTTCCTCCTATGACCCCATTCACCCTAGCTCTCACATATTAGGGAAAGCATACAATTCCTTACATTTTGTGACTGACTAATATCACTTAGCATAATGTCCTCAAGATCCATCCATTTCCCTGAAAATACTGCAATTGTATTTTTTATGGCTGATTAAAATTCCATTGTGTACATATCCCACAGCTTTGTAATCCATTCATCTGTTGATGGACATCTTGGCTGGTTCCATAGTTTGGCTATGGTGAATTGTGCAGCTATGAGCATAGATACACATGCATTAGTTTGGTAGTTTGGTTTCCTTTCTTTTGGGTAGATACTCAGAAGTGATATTGCTGGATCAAATGGTAGATTTGTTCCCATTCTTCTGAGATTCTCCATACTGTTTTCCAAAGTGGTTGTACTAATTTGCAATTTCACCAACAATGTTTTAGAGTTCCCTCTTCCTCACATCCTTGCCAGCATTTGTTATTATTCGTGTTTTGAATGAGTGCCATTCTAGTTGGAGTTAGGTGAAATCTCAGGGTAGTTTTGACTTGCACCTCTCTGATTGCCAATGATGTTGAGCATTTTTTTCATGCATTTATTGGCCATTTAAATTTCTTTTTTCATGAAGTGTCTATTTAGTTCACTTGCCCATTTTTTGATTGGATGATTTTTTTTTTAGTGTTGAGTTTCTTGAGTTCTCTATATATTCTAGATATTAGTCCTCTATCAGAGGGGTAGGTGGCAAAATTCTTCTCCCATTCTGTTGGCTCTCAATTGAGGTTCTTGACCATTTCATTTGCTACAGAAGCTCTTTAATTTTATGCAATACCATGCATTGATTCACCTTTTGGTTTTTGTGCCTTTGGAGTGTGGTTGAGAGTGTTTTTATCTGTGCCTGTGTGATGCAGTGTTGAACCTATGGGCTCTTCAAGGAGCCTTAAGCTCTCTGGTCTAATTTCCAAGTCTTTGATCCATCTTGAATTGACTCCTGTGCAGGGTGAGAAAGTGGGATTAATTTCCAATTTTCTGCATATGGTTAACTAGTTTTGCCAACACCATTTGTAGAAGAGGCTATCTTTTTTCCAGTGTATGTTTTTGGCCCCTTTGTCAAAAATCAATTGGCTGAAAGTATGTGGACTTGTTTCTGGGTCTTCTATTCCACTCCATTGGTCTATGTTTCTGTTTTTGTGCTAGTACCATGCTGTTTTTATTACAAAGGGTTTGTAGTATAGTTTAAAGTCAGGTATTGTGATTCCTCCTGCATGGTTTTTGTTGCTGAGAACTGCTTTGGCTATTTTGGACCTTTTTTTATTCCAAATAAATTTAAGGAATGATTTTTCTATGTCTGTGAGGAATGATCTTGGTAGTTAAATGGGCATTGCATTGAATCTGTAGATCACTTTTGGAAGTATGGCCATTTTGATAATATTTATTTTGCCTATCCATGAACATGGAAGATCTTTCCACCTTCTAAGATCTTCTTCGATTTCTTTTTTCAATATTTTATAATTTTCTGTAGAGATCTTTTACCTCCTTGGTTAAGTTTATTCCTAAGTATTTTAATTTTTTGTGGGTGATCTTGAGTGGAAGTGTTTTCTGAATTTCTTTTTCAGTGGGTTTATGGTTGGTGTACAGAAAAGCTTCTGATTTTTAAAGATTGATTTTGTATCCAGACACTTTGCTGAATTTGTTGATCAGTTCTATAAGCCTTTTGGTGAGTTTGTTGGGTTTTCTAAATATAGTATCACGTCATCTGCAAATAGTGAAAGTTTGAGTTCTTCTTTCCCTATTTGTACTACTTTGATTTCCTTCTCTTGCCTTATTGCTCTGGCTAGAGTCTCAAGTACTATATTGAAGAGAAGTGGTGATAATGGACATTCTTGCCTTGTTCCTGTTTTTAGAGGGAATTCTTGAAGTTTTACCCATTTAGTATGATGTTGGCTGTGGGCTTATTGTAGATTGCCTTTATGATCTTGACATATGTTCCTTCCATTCTGATTCTCTACAGTGTTTTTATCATAAATGGTTGTGGGATTTTATCAAATTCTTTTTCAGCATCTACTGAAATGATCATGTGATTTTTGTCTTTGGTTCTGTTTATATGATGAATTACATGGATTGAATTTTGGATGTTGAACCAGCCTTGCATCCCTGGGATGAACCCTACCTGGTCGTGATGTATGATGTTCTTAATGTGTTTTTTAATGCATGTTGCTAGTATTTTGTTTAGCAGTTTTGTATCCAAATTCATCATAGATAGAGGCCTGTATTTCTCCTTCTTTGAACTGCCTTTGTTTGGTTTTGGTATTAATGTGATGTTGGCTTCATAGAATGTATTTGGAAGAATTCTGTTTTTTTCTATTTCAAGAAATAGATTGAAGAGTATTGGTATTAGGTCTTCTATAAAGATTTTATAGAATTTTCTTGGGAAACCATCTGGTCCTGGGCTTTTCTTTGATTATAAGCTCTTTATTTCTGTTTCAATCTCTTTGATTTTTTATTGGTTGTGGGCTTTTTTTTTTTTTTTTGGTGGTACTGGGGTTCCTGGAAGCCCTTCTACCTCCGTGCTACACTCCCAGACTTATTTTATACTTTTTTATTTTTGGAAACAGGGTCTCCTAAGCCAGCATGGCTGGCTTTGAACCTGCACGATCCTCCTGTCTCTGCCTCCCAAGGGTGGGGATTACAAGTGTGAGCCACCATGCCCAGCTATTGATTGGTTTAAGTGTTCTATATCTTATTGATTCAGTTTAGGAAGGTTGTATTTATCTAGGAAGTTGTCAATTTCCTCCAGATTTCCCCTTTTGGAGTATAGTTTTTCAAAGTAGTTTCTGATAATCCTCTGGATTTCTACACTGTCAGTATTAATATCTCCTTTTCATCTCTCATCTTCATAATTTGGGTTGATTCTCTCTTTTTTTTTTTTAGTTAGGTTGGCTAGTAGTTTGTCGATCTTGTTAATTTTTTTGAGAAATCAGCTTTTGGTTTTGTTGATTTTCTGTATTTTTTTTTATTCTCTACTTCATTAATTTCTGCTCTGATTTTAATAATTTCCTGTCTTCTACTGGCTTTGGGATTAGATTGTTCCTGTTTTTCAAGGGCTTTTGGGTGTGTCATTAGGTTATTTATTTGATGGTTTTCTATTTTTCTTATGTGAGCACTCATTGCTATAAATTTTCCTCTTAATACTGCCTTCAAAGAGTTCCAGAGGATTTGATATGTTGTGTCTTTATTTTTGTTTGTTTCTAGAAATTTCTTGATTTCACCTCTTACATATTCTATGACCCATTCTTCTTTCAGAAGTGTGGTGTTCAGCCTCCACATGTTCATTTGGTTTCTTTGGGTCTTTTTATAGTTGATTTCTAACTTCATTCCATTATGGTCTGAAAAGACACAGGGAAGTATGTCACATTTTTGAATTTGCTAGTGCTCATTTTGTGTCCCAGGATGTGATCTATTTTGGAGAAGGTTCCGTGAGCAGCTGAGAAAAATGTGTACTCCACTGCAGTTGGGTGAAATATTCTATATGTATCCAATAGGTCCATTTGATTAATGGTGTTCTTTAGTTCTGAGGCATCTTTACTGACCTTTTGTCTAGATTATCTATCTAATGGTGTGAGAGGGGTTTGAAGTCTCCCAGTATTATTGTAGTGGAATATATGTGTAATTTATTGTCACAGAGTGTTTTTTGAAAGTAGCTGCACCTGTGTTTGGGGCATAAATGTTGATTATTGTTATTTCCTCTTGTTGGATTTTTCCTTTTACCAGTAAAAAATGGCCTTCTTTGTCTCTTCTAATTAGCTTTGGCTTGACATCTAACTTGTCTGATACCATAGTTGCTACTCCTGCTTGCCTTCAAGTTACATTGGCATGGATTACTTTGCTCCAGCTCTTTACCTTAAGTTTGTTTATATATTTACTTGTAAGGTATGTTTCTTGCAAGCAGCAGATAGGTAGGTTCTGAGATAGGTAGGTTCTGTTTTTTAATCCATTTTGCCACTTTATGTCTTTTTATTGGAGAATTGAGGGCATTTGCATTTAGTGTGATTACTGAGAGATGATTTTTAATTCCTAACATGTTAAGATTTTATTTCTGTTTGAAAGACTGTTTGCTCTTTTTTGCTTAGTTGTCTGCTGGGTGAAAGTTCTTGTTTTTCTGGTTCTGGCATGTGTTACTAATTTCTTCTTTGGAGTTAATCTCCTTGAGTATTTTCTCCAGTGCTGGTTTTGAAGACATAAATTCCTTCAGCCTCTGTCATGGAAGCTTCTTATTTCCCCATCTAATTTGAAAGATAGTTTTGCTGGGTAGGAAATTTTTGGCTGGAAGTTATTTTCTTTCAGAGTTTGGAATGTGTTACTCCAGGCCCTTCTGGCTTTCATGACTTGGTGATAATTCTGAGGTAGCTCTCTTAAGATAGGCCTATATTTCTTCAATGTCCAATTCCTGTTGACAAATTGTTTTCTTTCTGTTATGAATTCTGTGTTCATTTTTGGAGTGATCATCTTCTAGTAACAAGATTGTATTCTCTATGTGGTCTAATTGATTGTTTATAGTTTGAATTGATGCCTTTACTTCAATGCTTGCATCCTTTATTTCTTTCAGACTCTCTCTAAATTCTTTTCTAAAATCCTGAATTATGCCAGGCATGGTGATGCACATTTGTAATCCCCGTGCTTGGGAGGCAGAGACAGGAGGATCGCAAAGGTTCATAGCCAGCCACGCTGGCTTAAGAGACCCTGTTTCCAAAATATAAAAAATAGGTCTGGAAGTGTATCCCAGAGGTAGAAGGGCTTCCAGGAACCCCAGTACCACAAATAAATAAAATAAATAAAATAAAATAAAAATAAAATCCTGAATTATTTCTACAGTTACATTCCTGATTTGATCTTCTGGAGATCTCTGCATTTCTGTGTTATCATTTTCTGTTATTGTGGAGTTGTGGGAGATCAGTGCTCTGTTGTTCTTCCTCTTTCCCATAATTTCAGAAGTGTGTACCTGTTGCTTTTGGTAGATTTCTTTCAGTCTCTAGGTGTCAGCTGGTATATTCAAGGGCAAGTTGTGATCAACAGTGAAGGTTGAGTAAGGAGGAAAGAAAGGGAGTAAATGGAAGAATAGGGTAAGGTCAGATAGGGTCGAACAGTATGAGTATATGAGTTTGTTAAAGTAGTATATATTAGAGATTAGAGATAGTACCAATTTAGTAGAATTCTAGTAACCAATGTATAGTTTCTGTTATTGTGATACGAATTGTATTCAGTACAGGACTAGGGAACGATAAAAGAAGAAAAAAGATGAGAGAGAGGAGAGAGTAGGTTTGTACAAGGGAAGAAGCTTGGGAGAGAATTTGGTATGAGGGCTAATAAACAACAAAAACAAACACAGCAAAACAAAAATCATAAAAACAAAACAAAAGACCCATAAATCCCTTCCCCCAAAAAAGCAAAAAAGCAATCAGGTATACACATACACACACACACAAAAAAAAAAGAATGAAAAAACCCAAACAATCCCACCAATGAATTAATGGGACACTACGAACAAATTCAGTAGTCTCTCTCTATGTAGATACCAATTGCTATGGTGACCTTTCTCTCTGTGAGTCTCGTTCTCTGAGTTTTTTCAGTCTATGCAGATGGACAATGTCAGTGGGGTTAGAATTAATATGAATGAAGGTCACCCTCCACACTTTCCATAGACTTGGAGCCTAGATCTTTCCCTGCCTCTGTCAGCAGCATATGCCTCTGTAACCAAACTCAATGTAGGGGGTCTCAGTTCTACATAGCTTGGGCTGGGCTATTCTGAACTCTCCCTTTTCCTGACAATTGGAATGTCTGTGGTGTTTCCAGCAATCCTGCCCATTGGGTTTAGAGTTAAGCATAAGATTCCCCCTACACTTTCCACTGGTCTGAGCCTGAGTCTGTCTGGGCTTCTGATATGATCAACAGCAGATCCCACTCCCACCTTCTCTGAGTTCTTCTCCAATTTACCAGGACTTCACTTATTGTGCTCTGGATCTCGTGGGGGTATGGTTATCTCGCTGCCACCACTCCTTCCCTGAGATGTATTGCAAGGTCTCATACCAAGAGAGTTTGTTGCAGCTGTGCCAGACTCTGAGGTTGCTGGGCTGGGGCTTTCCTTCAGGAAACTGCGATTCGGGTGTAGCAATTTCTGCCACCCCTATTCCTGCATTGCCTTAAACCACAAGAACTCAGACCCAGAGAGTTTATCAAAGCTGGTTGAGTCCCTGCATATGCAATGCTGGAATTTCTTCTGTAGGGGCTGCCATTTCACTTACGATTGTATTGGCGCTCTGCTGGTGCCTTCACTGGAGCCTTCATGGGCATGGTTAACTCACCAGCTTGCTGGCAATATGGCATCTCTGCCACACCCTCAGCAGTAAGGCCTTGGCAGTAAGGCTCGCTTCAGCTCCTTATCATCCCTGGAGTCTGATTCTATGAGTTACAGTGGCCTTGGTGGGGTGGGCCACTGTCTTTTCTGCTTTTCAGATTATTCTAGTCTTCCTTTTTTCTGTCTCTTGTATTTAAAGCTTTTATTTCTCTATTGATAGTAGTTTCTGACTCTGTATGGCATATTTTTGCCACTATGGAGAACAAGTGTCAGCTGTGTTGATAGAAGCTGCCTTACTCGGTCGCCATTTTCCTCTGGATCCAGGATCAGCCTCCCTGCTTCTTCTCCCTGGTTGTTTATCCAGAGACCACTTCCACATTCCCCAGCATCCCTTGCAAGTTGTACAACATGTGACTAATTTTTGCCCAATAGGAGGTGAGTTTAAGTCATCCATGTACCTTTCCAATAATTTAGACCAGTACTATCCAATTGACATGGGAGCCACATATAAAACTTGGAATCTTCTGGTATCTATGCTGCATGTGATGTTAACTCTGGAACTTCGACCTGACTGGATGAAGAGACACCTAGACTGCAGGACTTCCTCATGTTGATGAGATGATTGGCATGTCCAAATAGCCATTTAAGAGAGTAATTTTCTTCAGTTTAAACTATATTATTTATAGTATGTAACTATTTTCTGAATCATTTTACATCAATTCTGATATTGAGGAAAACATTCTTAGTTGATACTGAGCAATAATTTTACATTTAGGATAAATAATCCAGGATCAAATTAACTTTAGATGATTTATATTTGTTTTAGTTTTTAAAAATCCCTTTAATTTGAAAAGAATAACCTATAAAACTTGACTAAAAGTTAATATTAAGCTAAATTTTGATTACATATGAATTCTGCTGACCTTATTATTTCTATATTTCACAAAATCAGGAATTGAAGAACACAATTAGTTGTATCAATTTTCATTCAGTCGTCTCATACTTGTTTATTTTTCTTATTTTCTATGGTATATATATATATATATATATATATATATATATATATATATATATATAGTGTGTGTGTGTGTGTGTGTGTGTGTGTGTGTGTGTGTGTGTACATGGGTTCATTTTTCAAATCTTCTTTTAAATAATTCTCATAAAATTTCCTAACTGGGGAATGAAATGTTTCCTCTGGACCTCTCTAACTCTAAAAACTTTTCATTTTTATTTGACAAGATAGAGAAAAGTAAAGGCTTTTATTACTGTGTGGATATGCATGACTATTCAAGTGTCTTTCACATTGACTATCAATACTTATGCATTGCCACTAAAAGAAATATCCTGGGAATTATTAAATCCAGCTATTTCCTTTTACTTACAAGATCTAGAAAAGGGAATCAGTGCTCTCAAGATCACATTTTTTTTAGTTTATGTAAAAAATGGGAGGTAAACAACCTAGAGTTCTAGGTTCCTTTTAGAACCATTTTTATAACATAGCTGCCTCCTTAATTAGATATAAAATGATAAAAGGTCACTTCTGAAATAAAAGTTATAAAAGCTCTTAATGTCTCAGCACTTAAATGTATCTGTGATAAATACTAATATAAAAATCTCAGTTTTATAATTTAAAATATTTAAGAAAATTTTTGTAAGCCCAATACTTAGGAGACTGAGACAAGGGATCACAGGTTTTCAGTCAGCCTTAGCAACTTAGGGAGACCCTGGGGTGTAGCTCAGAGGTATAATGCCCAGAGTTCAATCCCTAGTACCATATACACACTCAAAGCATTGTCCTAGTTTTTAGAGAAGATGGTTGGGCAGGTTGGAAAAGATTAAATAGAAATAAAGGACATGACTTTCAGATTTTAATAAAACCTTCAATTGAGATGTATGTTTGGGGAGAAATCCATGAACAAATATTTATTACTGTTTTTTTATGTCTTCTAATTTTTTTTCCATGGTATAGCAAGAGAAGGAATCATTATTAACCTCCTCCTAACACTGTATGTTAAAATCCACGTGTAATTCTACTTGTCTCAAAAATAGTTCCAGAATCTGGTCACCTCTTGCATCTCCACATAATAAAGATCCTGGCTCTGTTTCAGCTGCATATCACTGTTAGGCCTCCCTCTTTGTCTTCTGCCCCCATATCATAAAAATCTGATGAGAAAGCCCAAGTGGGTGGAAAGTTCGGGCTACATGTTCAGGCACTTTCAAGCCAGCCCCACTCTCTGACTCCCATAAACCCCAAGCCAATCTGCTTTCCCACCTTCCTCCCAAGGGTGTATTTGGCCTTTTGGGGACCAGCCCAAGAGGCCTTCTCTTATTCTCCCCAAGCTCCATTAAACAATGGAGTAACAACTCTTTTAATGCCTTCTTGGAGTACAGTACAGGCACTGTGTATTATCACACTGGTCGTAAGCCTCTTTTACCAGCCACCTGGATGATCAAAATAATATTTTGTTGTTGTTGTTGTTCTTGTTGTTGTTGTTGTACTGGACATTCTACCTCTGAGCTACACCGCTGGCCTCCTTTTTTATTTTGAAGCAGGGTCTCACTAAGTTACTGGGAGGCTAGCTGAATTGCTGAGGCCAGCCTCAAATGTGCTATCCTCCTGTCTCAGCCTTCCAAGTACTGGGATTATAGGTGTATGCTACCACACTGGGATCCAGATATCTTAATGTTTTATTTCCTCATTTGCTTTGTATTTCTGCTCAAATTTTTCTTAATCTCTGATCACCTGCATAAAAATAGTAATTCCTTTATTCACTGAAACTCTCAATCTCTCTCAACCTGCTTTATTCTTTCTTTTGTAGTATTAATCTTCTTTGAACATATTATACATTATCATTTAATATGATTCTTGCCCATTTTCAGATAGAAGTTAAGCTCCTTGAGGTCAGGGATTTTCTTTTGTTCATTGCTTACTGGTGCCCGGCATAGAAGATGCCTCAATTAATGTCAAAGAATACAGACATGCACAGGCACCCCGGAATCCATAGTTTTAACCCTGCTGGGTTAACCAAAATAATCAATTAATCCACCCTTCTCTCTGTGAATACAAAGACGTACAATAAGCAACATTCACACTCTTTTCTGATTTCTATTCCAAATGACTCTTCCCCCTGGGCAAGCAGACACGGAGCAATATGCAGAATTGAAGAGTAACACCAAAAGTGCTTAGTTTTGTTTCCTGGTATTATTCTGGACATAAATCTTGCTAGCAAAGAATTTCAATTGGCCTACTGCATCTGCAGGGAATATAAACTGGCAGCCATACACTTGATTTTTGTCCAGGGAGATGGAAAAGAGGAATGCTGGGGTCAGTTGGATCTGACCCATGACCACAGTAGCCTCGTTTGACATCAGACACAGAGGTAATTCAATAGACTAATTATTCTACAAGCTACTTTTTGAACTATTTAGGTTTCTGCTCTGCTATTTTTAGGTGGAGGGGCTAGCAGGCTGCAGCTCGTCTTGACTTTTTGTCGTATTGAGTTAAAATTGGCAAGGCAGATTGTTTTTTAAAGACAGTGAAAGCTCTGTTTGCATCCACTCCACAGAGATGCAGACTTACTTAATGCTCAGAATGTAAAAATCAGACTCCAAGCCAGCTTCTGCAGAAGGCTGCATGAAACAAGGGTCTCGCCTTTTGCATTTTGATCTTCCGCATCTTTGTTGCTGTTGTTAAATAATAATTTGTAAAGGAGGTCTAAACTATACCTGGATGAAAGTATGGAGGGTGTGTGATACCAGGAACCACAGAGATCTGGTATTATTGCATTATAGCATTAGATGTGAAGCAAAATCCTGAGTTTCGCTCCGCATTTGAATGAGTAACTGCCTTTATTGTTAGTTCTCTTTAGGCTACAAGGCATCATATGCTTTGTATACTTTTGTTTCTACCATTCTTTTTTAAAAATTTTTATTGATGCATTATAATTATATATAAAATGGGGATTCATTGGTACATAGTAGTGTATTCACATAACACAATTTGGTCATATTTTAGCTAAATAGTAGAGCACTTGCCTAACATACACAAGGTCTTAGGTTAGATCCCCAGTACTAGGAAAAAAAAACACATAAATTAACATCCTTCTACTATTTGTCTACCTTTTATTTTAGTTGGTCTACCAACTAAAGTTGGAATACATATAGTTTAATCTTCCCCAAAGTATGAGTTTTTTTTAAGATATCCTCCACCAGAAATTAGAGGGTCTGTTTACAATGTAAAATCTAGCTACCTGGCATAAGACAGCACCCAGGATTTTTAAGCCTGGACCACAGGTCCTTTCTGGTGAGAAATGATCTGAAGAAAAAAAAAAAGCCAGGCATGGCGGCACACACTTCTACTCTCAGGACTTGGGAGGATGAAACAGGAGGATCAGAGGTTTGAGGCCAGCCTAGCAACTTAGTGAGGTCCTCCGCAATTTAGTACGATACTGTTTCAAAAGGAAAAGAATAAAATAGGGCTAGGGGTGTAGCATGGAGGTAGAATTCCCCTGGTTTCTATTTCTAGTAACACACACACACAAAAAAAAAAAAAAAAAAAATTAAAGCAACAATTGTCGGCAACTCTTATGAAGGGGCAGGGAGGACAAGGGGCCCACACAGTGAGACTGCCATACCTCATAAGTAATTCTGCTCCCCACAGCTGCTTCTTGTCAATAGGAATTCCCAGCAACTTTCTCCACCATTAGAGATGGTTGCCTGTTTTCCCTATATTATTGGATTTATAAACATTCAGAATTTTGATATATTCTCAGTGAATCAATATTTTGTCCTCATAGAATTTCTTCCATCTAAGATAATGTTCCTTTCTTTAAGTCTTACATTGTCTGCTGGCTTTGACTTTTTTAAGGGGCGGGGGGTAACTAGGAACTGAATCCAGGCACATTATACCTCTGAGCTACACTTCCAGCTCTTTTAATTTTTTTTTATTTTGATAAAGTGTCTCAGTAAGTTGCTGAGGCTAACCTTAAACTTCTCAAATACTGGAATCTCAGGTGTCACCTTGCCTGGCTACTTATATTTATATAAAGATTTTTTTGGCATATGGTATTGGGTATCGAACCCAGGAGCATTCTACCTCCAAAGCATATCCTCAGTCCTATTTTATTTTATTTTGAAACAGAGTCTCACTAAGTTGCCGACGGCCTCACTAAGATGCTGAGACTGTCCTCCAACCTATGATTCTCTCAAGCATTGGAATTACAGGTAGGTGTGTGCCACCATGTCTGGTTACTTATATTTATGTATCGTTTTTGTATATGGTAATGGGGATAGAACTTATTTTGAAACAGGTTCCCACTAAGTTGCTGAAGGGCATGCTAAATTGCTGAGGCTGGCCTCAAGCCTACAATCCTGTCTCAGCCTTCTAAGTACCTGGATTATAGACATGTACCACCATTCCCAGCTTATTAGCCTCCTTTT
Organism: Muscardinus avellanarius; assembly: GCF_963383645.1. Lineage (NCBI taxonomy): Eukaryota > Metazoa > Chordata > Mammalia > Rodentia > Gliridae > Muscardinus > Muscardinus avellanarius. The sequence goes on from NC_137797.1 coordinate 76,970,996, forward strand.
ATTATTTATTTATTTATTATTATTATTGGTGGTACTGGGGTTCCTGGAAGCCCTTCTACCTCCGGGCTACACTCCCAGCTCATTTTTATGCTTTTTTATTTGAAAACACAGTCTCTTAAGCCAGCGCGGCTGGCTTCGAACCTGCACGATCCTCCTGTCTCTGCCTCCCAAGCACAGGGATTACAAGTGTGCGCCACCACACCCGGCATATCAGCCTCCTTTTAAAAGTACTTTAAAAGGTTCACTGTAACTATACATCATGCTATATATTATATACCCTACATACATCATAGTTCAAAGTGATACAGACGCACATCACAGGTTACTTTTAAGCAATATAAAACCAACTTATTGTTTTGTGTTTTACAAAATCTGACAGTTTTTGTCTTCAAATCTTTCACTTAACATGGTGTGTACCCATGTTTTTATTTCTTCCTGGTTATCTTATCTCACAGTAGCTGGCTGGTTCTGTAGAGCTAAACATCTTGTGTTGCTCAGGAGAGGAAGGAGGCTGTATTCAGGCACCCATGTTTTCAGAATTTGCTGTCATGTGTATGCCATCTCTTTTAAACCTCCTACACATTTTTTAAAGAATTCATTCATTTTTACCCCCAGATCCACATTAGGAAAGATAACCTGTACAGTGTCACAAAATGGCCCTCCCCATCTTTGGAGCTCAAATGAAGCATTGTCTTCCCTGAATACAATACAAAGACTATTCGTCCCATCCAAAAATGTCTCTACCCCATCAAACACCAAGATAAAGTAGTAGGAAGCTTTGCCATGTAACCTCTCAATTTAACCAAAGTCCATTCCACAAAGGCATCCTGTGATTCCTCAGGAGAAATATAACAATGATAGTAATAGCAATAACTACAGTGATGTACATTACCAATAAATGATTGCTCACTCTGCATAAAACAGTACAAAATATTGTTAAACTTTAAAACTTTACAGGCTCAGGCTTTAGAGAGCTTAAAATATTAGACTCAAATTAATTCAGCTCTTCAGTGAAAGGGCAGACCTCCTTGGTCTTCCTACTCCTGCTCTCCATTACATGACAGATGATTGTCCTAGACTCAGAGAAGACCTGCCTCCCAAGAAGCTGGGAAATGCAGCTCCTACTCCTTCTGCTTGGGCAAAGTTCTGTTCTTCCGACCTGCAACATGTAAAAACTCTTTCCTCCTTGTTAACATCCTCATTTTCCACCTGTTTTCTAATTCCTATTTTGAGCCTTATTACTAACTTCAGCTGATTCCTGTACACAAGTAAATGATCACTAGCAAAACTAAAGTTACGGGGAGACTCTGAGAGATAAGATGAGCAAGCCTCGTAGTAACTGAGGTGTTGAGATGAATTCTGGCTTCTGGAGATGAGGAACCTGATCTGTAAATTGTCCCCTCTCTCACGACATGCTCATTCTTTAAGACTAACAGGGTAGCTCATATAATTTTAGATATGATTTTTGAAGCAAAATTCTTGAAGAATTTTAAAAACGAGTTGAGAAGTATATCCAAGAGTTCATTGCCTTCCTCATCTCATGACCTTTAAGAGGTGCTAACTTTGGCCTTGAGGAAATAAATTCATATTCTGCCATTCTTTCATTATTTATAGTAGAATATACAGAATAATAATTGAGGCTCTAAAATTTAAATGTGCCTGCATACCTACTAGTAGTTGTCACTGGATACAGATGGGCAGAATTATGCTTTTATCTTTAGTTACGTGTGTGTGTGTGTGTGTGTGTGTGTGTGTGTGTGTGTGTTACTAGAGTTCCTGGAAGCCCTTCACCTTCGGCCTCTGGGCTACACTCCCAGACCTATTTTATATATATTTTTGGAAACAGGGTCTCTTAAGCCAGCGAGGCTGGCTTCGAACCAGCGTGATCCTCCTATCTTCGCCTCCCAAGCATGGGGATTACAAGCGTGCGCCACCACACCTGGCATTACCTGTGCTTTTAAATTCAAATATATCAAGAATCAAGCTGGTTGTAGTTGTGCATGCCTGTAATCCCGTGCCTTGGGAAGTTGAGACAGGAAGAACGCAGGTTTAAGGCCAGCCTCAGCAACTTAATGATACCCTCAGTGACTTAGTGAGACCCTGTTTCAAAATAAAAAATAAACTAGGGCTGAGGGTGTAGCACAGAGGTAGAATATCCCTGAGTTCAGTACCTAGTGTATATATATATATATATATATATATATATATATATTTTTTTTTTTTTTTTTCAAATAAAATGTCTCTTGGAGACCTTTTCTGGTGTGTTTTTGGGTTTTCAGACAAGAGCATGTTTATGCCCTGAACTTGTCAAAGGCAACATGAAAATAAAAGCCCTGCTGTGGACTAAAGGCCTACAAATATTATGGTAGGTCCCAGTACACATTTACTATCCCTAGTATAACTTTTCTCTCTTTTCCTGCATTTATCATAAAATTCTTCTGCAACTGGCAAATCTTCTTTGCAGCTGGGCAAGTGTTTCTTCCCCAGGTTTGCATTTTTTCCTGAGGCAGGGGAAAAGGAATCATTTGTGGTTGCAGACTGAAGCAGAGGCACTGTGGACTGACTACCTCAGTTTTATATATATAACCTGTTGAAGGATAAAACAATAGTATTTCAGTTAGGACTTTGGTTATAAGTAACAAAATTCTACCTTAACTGACTTAAACCAAATACAGTATATGAAGGAGTTTTGGAATTCACAGAGTCTTGAGAAGGCTTGGAAAACAGACCAGAATCAAAAAGACTTAGTAGCAAGAATCACAGCCTAGTCCTGCCCCAAGTAGGCCTAGTTAGAACAACTATGTGGCTATTCTAATGGATATTCCATAGATAGCATTATTAAACTTATAATTTTACTGCTGGAAATAGGGTATTTTAGTATGTTCAGACTGTGATAACAAAAATATTATCTATAGACTGAGTAATTTATAAACAACTGAAATTTATTTATTGCCCATAATCCCAGTATTTGAGAGGCTAATACAAGAGGATCACAGGTTTGAGACCAGCCTCAGCAATTTAGTGAGACCTTGTTTCAAAATAAAAAATTAAAAAAGACTAGGGGTATAGCTCAGAAGAAGAATGCCTCTGGGTTTAATACCCAGTACCAACAACAAAAAGAAAGAAGAAAGAAGAAAGAAAGAAAGAAGAAAGAAAGAAAGAAAGAAAGAAAGAAAGAAAGAAAGAAAGAAAGAAAGAGGAAGGAAAGAAGGAAGGAAGGAAGGAAGGAAGGAAGAAAGAAAAAAAGGAGAATTTTTTTTCTTATTACAATTCTTAAGGGTGGGAAATCTAAGATTAAAGTGGCAGCATATTCAATGTCTGGAGGTTTGTTCTGCCAGTTACTGTGTCCTCACATGCAAAAGGGGAAAGGACGCTCCCTCAAGTCTCCTTTACAAGGGAATATTCACATTCATGATGGTAGAGATCCCAAAGACCTTACAGTGTAATTAGGCATCAGTATATGAATTTTTATTGGGGGGGGGATAAACATATAATTACAATCCCTCTTTCTTTGTCCAATCCTCTGGAGTTTCAAAGTTCAAGATGAGATCCTCTGACTGTGCTCACTCAATCAAATGTCTGCTGCTGGGAGGTGAGATGATATAGTCTCTGGTTCCTTCCAGTGCTCCAAGGAGAGATCCTGAATTCTTACATAAGAGGAAGTCCTCGTGCTCAGAAAGGTGTTGAAATATTAAAGAATTCACTATAAATAGTTAACAATTTCCCAGTTCATTAGAGAATTATTCTGTTCTAAGCTTAAGTTATCCTAATCAGAATTTTCTATACTCCTAAGTTAACTAATAAATGATGGCACTATGATTTATCTATGAGTCCTGACCAAAGTGCAGGAGAACCCCTTTCTGTGAGAAAAAATGTATCAGAAATAAGTCTCAATAATTAGGATAGTCTCAAAATAATTCTAGATCTAACTAGTTTTCAGATTTAGAAAACAAATAATCTTTATTTCCCAATATTTACTGTTATGCCTGCTATATAGCAATGCTCAGTAAATGGTTGCAGAGTGAACATTCGTAAGAAATATTTTTATTTGGTATCGTAGCTATATACTGGTCACTATGAAAAGCAACTTATATGCATTATCTAATATAGTTGTCCTTGTTTATAAACGAGGCATCGGGTGTGATAAGGTTACATAAGCTGCCCAGTGTCATTGAGCTAATAGGTGGCAAAGTGACCAGAACCCTGGCCTATCTTGAATGAGTCAGATGAGCTACTTCCTTATATGTGTGCTCTACTCTACTACTCAGAGAGGCATGCTGCCACTTTCATGTCAGTCCAATCATCTTTAAACTAGATTTTATCATTAATCTTAATGTATCACAGACTATAAATAGAACAGAAACTAGAAACTATGTTCCTTCCTCCTCCATCTGTAACTATTTACTTACATGGTCTATCCTGCCCTTTATTTCTTTGCTTGGTAAGTTTAGAGACTATTTGAGAGGAGCAATTGCTATCGCCTACAAGAGGGACAGGGCTTTAGGACTCAATCAGAGGCTATATTTGGTGAAAGCAGAAGGAAATGGGAAGAATTTTCTGCTTATGTTCTGCTTCAATGATAGAATTCCCACACATGTAAGCCAATTTCTGGACAGAAATTTAGCATGGAAAAGAAGCCACGACTCCTTGAAAACTTAAAAAAAAAAAAAGTTGACAGTTGCTAATTGGTTAATTAGCGCTTCACTAAAGTGACTCCAAATCTGAGCACTCCCAGATGAACAGTAGGAGATGTAGGCAGGAAACAGATTTGTTGCCTTGAAGTGGGTGCAGGTGGGTGTGAGTCAGGCAGCAGCTGGCGGGTCTCCTTCCTGCTTGCTCCTCTTGAGTTAGCACAGTACTTGCCTGAAGAAGCTTGCGAAATCACACAGAATAAATGGGATACTCAACAAATATTCTCTGGGTTTCCTCCTCCAAATCCTCCATTCCCTGACCACAAAGAGAAGATCCCAGACGGCTCCAGTGGTTATCAGAAGAAATGCATGGGTGCATTTGTGTATTCAACTCTCTGCTCTGTATCATGCCGCCAGGCTAGGTACTGAGTCAGCAATGAACCAAACAGGCCTGGTTTCTGTTCTTATTAAATCACAGACTTGCACATTAAATATCAAATGAATGCATATTAAATAAATGCATATTACATGCATATTATTGAATGCATATTACATAAATGATTTTCTGATCCCATGATATATGCCATCAATATAGTGGAACAACCAAAAAGAATCTAATGAATCTCCAGGCATGGTGGTGTACACCTGTGATCCCAGTACTCGGGAAGCTGAAACAGGAGGATAGTAAACTTGAGGACAGACTCAGAAAACCTAGCAGGACTCTGGGGGTGTACCTTGAATGTACAATGACCCTGAGTTCAAACCCCCATATCCCATCCCACCAAATGACCAAAAACAATCTAAGAAAGGGAAAAAAAGTCCAAGCCCAGACTTCCAAATCTTCTCCCTTATCTTCTTTTTTCCTTTCCCAGCTGCCTATTACATATCTGTCTGACATAATTAGGCAACACTATAACAGTGTCAGTGTTTTGTATAAGGCCAACTATACCTTGACTCCAAATCAAAGCTTCTAGAAACATCTGTGAGAAGTTGGATCTAGTGAACCTATTGAGCAGGCAAGTGTTCAGCTGCTTCAAGATTCCCTCATTCCTTGGGAAAGCACCTAGCAACACCCTTTTAGTCAGAATCTCAGATATCCTTAAATAGGATGGCAAAAGGATGTCTGAGATCGCAGCTGCTCTTGTTTTAATGTCAGGTAAGGATGATGACAGTGTTGCATAGTTACCTCAACATATTCTGTGTCCTTAAATGCCATGTGGCTTTGAAGCAAAGCAGTTCCTTGAGAGGCACTGAGTTGTGGAAGGTCTTTATATCAGAAAAATATAGACATACAGGAGCTGCCTAATGTTTGAGGACAGCTGAAAATGTTTCTTAATAATAAAACTGGGCTGGGTGTGGTGGCACACTCTTGTAATCCCAGCATTCGGTAGGCAGAGCCCAGAGCATTGCTGTTCATGGACAGCCTCAGCTACTTAATGAGGCCCTTCACAACTCAGTGTGACTCTGTTTAAAAAAAGAAAAAACACTAAAAAGATAGAGCTAGGGGTGTAGTTCGGAGGTAGAATGCTCCTGGGTTCTATCCCTGATTCAGCACATAAATAAAATAAAATAAAATAAATAATAACAACTGGCAGGGCGTGATGGTGCATGCCTGTAATCCCAGTACTTGGTAGGCAGAGACAGGAAGATCGAAAGTTCGAGACCAGGCTCAGTAACTTAAGCAAGACTTTCAGCAACCTAGTGAAGCTCTGTTTCAAAATAAAAATAAAATATGGCTGGACTGAAGCTCAGAGGTAGAATGCCTCCGGGTTCAATCTCCAGCATCAAGTAAAAATACCACCACCACCAGCAGCAGAAGCAGCAGCTAACAACATTTGTTACTTACCTAAAAAAAAAAAAAAAAAAAATGATATGCTGGAGGCAGTATTATCTTCCCTTCACTGAAAACTAAAGCCAGTGCTGGGGGCTTTAAATTTTGCTTCATTTTCTTAGAGATTAAGGATTTTATATTTTCAAGAATTATTTAGCCGCCGGGCGTGGTGGCGCACGCTTGTAATCCCCGCGCTTGGGAGGCGGAGACAGGAGGATCGCGCAGGTTCGAAGCCAGCCGTGCTGGCGTAAGAGACCCTGTTTCAAAAATATAAAATAGGTGTGGGAGTGTAGCCCGGAGGAAGAAGGGCTTCCAGGAACCCCGGTACCACCAAAAAAAAAAAAAAAAAAAAAAAAAAGAATTATTTAAAAATCCATTGTTTTAGGTTATTACAAAACATTTAAAAATCACCAGCTATATATCCAGCTATATAGTAAGTCACTTTCAAAATTCAAACGATTGTTATAACAACCTTTCATTTTTATATAGAAATTTCACTGTGCAGAAGTTATCAGGAAAGTTAAATCGAGTAACTGTATAGGTAGGCTAGTGAGTAGTTTGCAAATTTGCAGCAGATGCCAGGAAAATTCTATTTAATTCACATAGTTGTTGAAACACAAGAAAACACTAGTTCAATTTCTATTAACTAGCAAAAGAATAAGGACAAAATGCCCTTCTGTCTCAAATAACCAGGATATAGATGACAGATTTTCATATACTAAAATAAAGACATGTCTCTTTAGTCCAGATGTATGTTAAATAATCTTGCAGTAAAATGCTGGTACAATGACAGTGTTCAAAGAAATCTCTTCTGGCACAGTGTTCTGAGAAGTCAAATGTTTCAGCAGTAGAAGAATTAGCCTTACTTCCAAAATCTGTAAAATCCCAGTGCTATTGCCAGGTAAGTAAATACTGAGGCTGCAAGATATCGAACTGTCTAAAGTTTGTTAGACTCCATCAGTGTTTTTAAAAGATCCAAACTCTTATTAAATTTTAGGACAATTCTTTTTGCTATGTCACTTAGAGCAAGTTATTTAGACTCCTGGGCATCGATTCTTGAAGAGGTTAAACTAGATCAACTCTCAGTTCTTTCCAGCTTTACAATCTTTCTAATTCAAACTCATGAATTCTGCCTTCTTATAGAAGAGAGTGGTTGTCCTAGACAGTCTGAAATCATTTGCTTGCACTATTCAAGACAAAAGAAAAAATTTGAATGTCACCTTAGACAGAAACAGTATTTAGCGTCTTTTATTTCCCCAAATGTTTTTCTATTTCCTTATGGGTGCTTCTTTCGGGTTAGATATAAACTTCAAAAGTGAAACCCTAGTTCTTCCCAATGAATCTAAAATGAAATTGCCAAGAGGATAGGCTCTATTTATACAAGGGTGAGAGTAAAAAGGGAGGCGACTTATTTTTTTCTTCTCTACTACATTTTCAGCAGGCTTTTGAAAAATGGCAGCTTAGATGAGATTTGTCAGTCATTCCACAACGACTAGAATTGCAACCTCCAGGAAGATGGAAATGAGCAGTATCTTCTCAATGAGAGCATAAGTTCGAGTTCTATTTCCTGCCTTAGCCTGGATCTTTTTGTATGCAATTATATAAAAAAAATCTTGAGAGTGACTTTTTCAAATTTTTCTTCCTCCAAACAGAGAAAAATAAAATATTCATGCCTTGATAGAGAACTGTCAAAACTTGTTTTTGTTTGTAAATGTTAATCAAATGATAAGCATGGATACTTGCAAAGTGCAGTTTGTCGCTAACTTAAAATTGGCCAGGTTATTGACAAAGGTCTGAGTAATAATTACAGTCTGAGTTTGGTATGTAATTTAGTGTTATTCTTCCATTTGCATTAATTTGGAGGTAGGTGGGAGCTTTAGGGCTTTTGTGGAGACAGTGCCTATAATGATTTATTTAAATTCAGTCCATGCTTTCTAATTATGTAAATATTCAATCATCTGCCTCGCTGACTTGACTCTTTAAGATGTTGAGAATACTTACTATACATAATATTTGGGGAAGTTTCCTGGCTCATGTGCATTGAATGCTGTGAGAAAATATGTGTTCCAAGAAAGAAGAATAAAGCGGTATTCTTTTCAATGATTCTTCCAAGGTGAACAACTCAGCTCTAACATTTATAAGCACTAGCCATGCTCATGGCAATGCTAAAATTGCCTTTCTTCTCTTGAAGAGCTGGATGTTGCCTCAGCACCTCCATTTTTGGGGGATTGTACTAACTGCGGAGAGAAGCAGTCTTCAGATGTCATCAGTGGAATACAATGGTGGTTAAAAGAAAATTAAATGGAATCCAACTTGATTGAATGACTCTTCAGCCGTGTGTGTGTGTGTGTGTGTGTGTGTGTGTGTGTGTGTGTGTAGAGAGATTGAACCCAGAGGCATTCTACCTTTGAGCTACATCCCCAGCTCGATTTTATTTCTTATTTGGAAACAGGATCTTGCTAGGTTGATGTGAATCTCACTAATTTTTTTTTTTGTTACTTTGAAATAGGGTCTTGCTAGGTTGCTAAGAGTCTTGCTAAATTTCTGAGGCTGTCCTCAAACCCTCAGTCCTCCTTTCTCAGCCCCAACCCTGGCCATGGCAGGGGAAGTATATGTGTGTGCCATGATGCCTGGCTTCTATCACATTTTAAAACCCATATCAATAGACCAGATTCTAGAGTTAGAAGCCACGGAAGAGGGGAAGCAGAGAAAATAAAATAAAACAAAACAAAGAATAGGACATATCTCTGTATCTCTTTCTTGTTACAAAACCCTAAGATTTGTACTATATATCATACTGGAATTTTTTTTTCCAGGTCTGGGGATGAAACCCAGAGGCATTCAACCTCCGAGCTACATCCCTGCCCTATTTTTTATTCTTTTATTTTTGAAACAGGGTCCCACTAAGTTGCAGAGGGCCTCATTAAGTAGCTGAGGCTGTCTGGGAACCACGATTATACTGAAATTTTAATTCAGACTAAGCTGCATTAATTGTACAGCAGCAAATTTTTTGTACTTCCTAACTCAGTACATACAATAAGCTATTATTACATATAATACAGACATTATTTCAAAGTGGATGCAGAGTTGCTAAAGTTTAAGGTCATGAAGTCATGTCATTTTAAATGATAACAATAAAATCCTACTTTTCACATCTAATTGTTATTTTTCTAGGTGAACCCCTTCACCTTCTCCTTAACCTCAGTCAGTTCTTCCTATTTTTAATAATGTGTTTGCCTTTCTTATTGTGAATTACATTCTGATTTTTATATTTCTTGTGAAAATTCTTTGATAAATACCTCTTTCCTATGCTTGCATGGCTGTTTATTGAGAATAAAAAGCATCTTTCTCTTTCTTCCTTCCTTCTTTCTTCCTTCTTTTTTTTTTTGGTTTCTTGTTATTGTAGAAGTCCTTCTAGAGTTCAGCCAAGTGACTCCTCAATTTCAGACTGATACAGCATACATTTAAACTTTCATGCAAGTTCATTTTAATTCCCTATGTATCTGATTTTGTCTTAGTTACAATGAAGTGTAAGCATTAACATTGTGGTCACTTCAATTGTTTCCAGAGCCTACTTACAGAAACAACAGGACTTAGGATAAGGCAAAAGAGAGACGTTGAACAGAGCAGTCAGGCAAATCACACCCCAGAAGTATAAGACTTCTTTAAGGAACAGTGATTTTGATTCTAGTTATCTAAGTATTTATTAGAACCCTGTGGTAATCCAGGCATGGTGATGACTGCTGGAGGTGGGAAGCAACATTGCCAAAGGCAGCCATAGTTCTCGTCCTTCCAACAAAGTGTTCACTCCAAAACTACTTAACACTGTTGCTCTGAATAGTTTTCAAACAGAATCCAAGAGTTTTATTTGTTCTACTGCCCAAATACTTTTGGAATGGGTCCAGAAATTGGAACATCATGGCAACAATAGGTGACCATCTGCTGTGAGCAGAGAGAGGAGGTGAGGAGATGGAGGAAGAGTTGACATGAGAAGGATATTACTGGTTGTGTTGGTGGGAGAGGGTGGAAAGGACCAATGTCTCTGGTAAGCTTCCCCTTTAATACAGTGTGTGTGTGTGTGTGTGTGTGTGTGTGTGTGTGTGTGTGCATGTGTGTGTGTGTGTAGGGTCTATACCTGGATGTGAGTCCTTTTCTTCTACCTCATCTCTCTTCTCACCGAGACCAAGCAGAACTCTCATAGCGAGAGCTCTGTTCAGATGAATTGACGCCTGTTTGAAGTGGAGCCAAGGTACCACACAGTGTTGCCTCCATCATTTTTGTAGATGAGAAGCTTTGTAAAGGCTGTGAGAGAACTGAATATTTTCAGTCTCCAAACTCCTTACATTTCAACCTTCCTTAATCCTTAGATTCTTTTTAGGAATTTTTAATGCTTTTAAAGAAAGCAATAGTGAGACCAAACATATTTGCTAAGTATAAAAGGGAATTAGAAGTAAACTAATAAAATGCTGTGGAAATTAGCTTTACTTTTATTAGTGTTTCTTGTGTCTTGTAACTATGGTTATGGGCATGAAGTCATGTTGCCTCCTTTTTCTCTCTCACTTCATTGTAAATCATTCAGCTAAAGAAACATATCTCGGTAAAGTTCAAATATTTATGAATAAGCTGTCTGAATAAACCCACTTTGGAACTTGTATATGGATGCTAAAGACAAATATGTCAATGTTCTGATTTGATACAGAAGTAGGGAATAGGAAGTCCAAGGGTTACAGCACAAGATGTGAACATTAAAAGGCCAAACCAGGAAAACAAACATAAACATGTTACTTCCACAAGAATTCTTGTTTCTTCATGAAGCTCATTTGATATTGGCAGGATTACTTGTAAATTGCACTGTTTTTGCTGTTGGATTTATATTATGCTAGTTAAGTAATTGAAACTGAGCTTGTTTGTTCAGCTAAATTTTAATTAATACAATAATTGGAACTAGTTGCTTCCTAGCAGCCCATGGAGACCTGTTTAATGAACAGATCAAAATGATTTATAATTAGGTGTCAATTATTTATATGTAAATGATATTGCAAAAGAGCCCAAGGGCATCTTTAAAAGTTTATTCTCAAGAGATTTAAAACTTTCTTTCAAACTATAACCTTATATCTTATGTGTGTGCACTTTTCTTAGTAGGACAAATATTCACACGACAACAAAGCAGCCTTTGCCCTGCTTGTTTCTAAACACATGGCAAGTGAATTAGTAGTCTTCTTAAATCTTATTTTATTTAGCCTTTCTAATAAAATTTCATCAATGGAGAGCATTATGTATAATTATAAAACCCAGATTGAATAGATTCAGCTCAAATCAGATTCTTATCTTTTAGAGAAAACATGTCATAAACTAGATTGATGACTTATTCTTTTCTTTACCTTTCATTGTTTTCTGTCCTATTTTTCTTTACAAGAAGGTCATGAAACTTCATGTTTTTGTATTTGTGATAAATGTTTTTATTTACATTTGTAAGTGTATGTGAAGGTACTTTATATACATAGAGAAGTTATATGAACTTTTCTTTTAATATTTGGAGTGTGTGTGTGAGTGTGTGTGTGTGTGTGTGTGTGTGTGTGTGTGTGTGTGATTGAATCAAGGGTCATTCCATATCTGAGTTACAGCCCCAGCCTCATTTATTTATTTATTTATTTATTTTTTCAAGAAACAGTTTCTAAGTTTCTCGGGCTGGCCTAGAATTTGTCTCAGCCTCCCAAGTACTGGGACTACAGGCTTATGCCATCACACCCAAATACTTGTAATTCTTTTAAGATATTTAGAAGCAAAAGTTTTTTCATCTCACAGGTTGGAAACTAAGATTCAGAAAAGCAAAGTATCAGAATTAAGATAGAACACATTGATGTTAACCAATTTTATATACAGTAGAATGAATGGGTAAAATATCTATGAAAAGTTTCATGATTATGCCATATAGACATATGGCAGAACTGATATGCCTATAGTTATTCTTTTTGATTCCCCATTAATTGATTTTCCTCTCTTCTTTTTTTTTTTTTTTTTTTTTTTTTGCAGGTCTGGGGATGGAACCCAGGGGCACTTGACCTCCAAGCTACCCCCCCCTGCCCTATTTTTTATTCCTTATTATGAAACCAGGTCTCACTGAGTTGCAGAGGGCCTCACTAAGTAGCTGAGGCTGTCCGCGAACCACGATCCTCCGGTCTCAGCCTCCCGAATGCTGGGATTACAAGCGTGCGCCACCACTCCCGGCTGATTTTCCTCTCTTCTGAGGCTAAAAATATACTAGCTTCTCTCCATGTTTGAAAAACTTAGACCCACAACAAATCTGCTTTTCTAACACAGAATCCTGAAATCTAACGTGTAGAATATTTTAAATGTCTTTTGACTTTCTGATATTGCCTGCAAATGTTCATTTTGGGCCCTAGGTCAAGACTACTTTTTATGTTACTTATAAAATGAGACCTGAGTCTTTCTCTAATGCTTTTCCCATGAAACCAAACTTCAAAAGGGTCATACAATCTGGACGCAACTTTGACTTGTTATTTTGGTTAATGGACCTATGTTGAACCAGTGTCACATTGCCCATCATAATTTTACATTTGTACTTGTATAAATGTCCAGAAATAAACATTATTTTATTTCTAAAATGTCTAAAGCAATTTTCTCTGACAAGTACATGGTTGCTACAGCTCTTCCTATAATCTTTCTGAAAATGTTAAAAATTTCCTAGCTAGTTAGATTTATGGATTAAAAAATATGATCAGTAGGACAACATGTCCTCCATTAACCTAGGACAAAAGTATCTCTTCTATTAAAAACAAGCAGAAAACTCCCAAATACATTTCATAGAAATATTTCTGAAGAGTCAAATATAAGCAGGGCATGGGAGCACATGCTTGTAATTCCAGCATTTGGGAGGCTGAGACAGGAGGATTGTGGTTTGAGAACAGTCTCAGCTACTTATTGAGACTTTCTGCAACTTAGTACAACCCGGTTTCAAAAACAAAGAAGAAAAAAAATAGGGCTGGGGATGTAGCTTAGAGTTAAAATGCTCCTGGGTTCTATCCCCAGTATCAAAAAAAAAAAAAAAAAAAAGAAAAGAAAAAAAAAAGAAAGGAAAGGAAAAAAAGTGAAATATAGTCACTGTTGAATGAGCTAATACTGAAAATAGGGCATATGAACTAAAAATATTTATTTAAATGTATGCATGTGCAAAATACTAAAAAGTATATTTAAACACGTGCATGTAAGCTAAAATATATGTTTGACTAATTATCTTCATCACAGACTAGAAAAAGACGTAGAGTTTTGGTGACACTCCTACTTATGGGTATACTGTTTTTTTTTCCTACGTTTTATTCTCATTTATTTTCTTTATTTTTTACTTTAATATGGATCATATTAAAAATGGCATACATACAGACTGTGCTTGGTGCCCTCTCCCCTCCAGTTCTCTTTCCTCCCCTCCCAACAATGAGTGTCCAGGTTAACCATGCATTCATACTTTTACAGATATTGGGATGTAGGTCCTCCATTAATTAACCTCAGACTTCTTCGTCCCCTACCCTTCTATTTCAGCTTTGTTAGGTTTCCCTTCCATTATCTGGAGTCCTCTGGTATTCCTAATAGTCCCTAGTTTGGGCATATTAGATAAAACATATGTCTTTTCTCTTTCTGTGCTTGGTTGATCTCACTTAACATAATGTTCTCCAGGTCTTTCCATCTTCTTGTGAATGACATGATTTTGTTTTTTATAGCTGAGTAGAATTCCATTGTGTGTATTTCCCATAATTGTGCAATCCATTCATCTGTTGATAGAGACCTAGGATAGTTCCATATTTTTTTATTTTTTATTTTTTTTATTGGTGCACTGTATTCATACATCATAATGGTATAAAAAAAAAACTTTTGTAGACATACATGCACACATTGCCCAGTTAGCTCCTACCCAATCCCCACCCCATTCCCTCCCCATCCCTCCTTCCCATGCTTGGCTTAGTGGTTGACATCTAGTATTACAGCAATTTATCTAAAATTAACAATGATAATCTCACATAACAGTTTCATTTGTCTGATACCAAGCTTTTGATGACTTAAAGATAACATTTCAATGTTTCTTTTTGCTTTCTGTCTTACCAGAGAATATTTTTTTCTTTTTTTTAGGTGAAACTATTACACATTTGTTTATTTATTTTTCAGAGAAAATCTATCCTAATATGGAATATGGACTCTAGATACACAAAACGATCTCGAAAAAGAGCAAAGGTAGAAGATGTATATTTTCTGATTTCAAATGTTATAAAGCAACAATAATTGAAACAGTGTAGTACTGTTATAAAGACAGATATATAAACCATTGGAGTTAAATAAAAGCCTAGAGATAAATTCTTCCATATATTGTCATGTTATTTTTGACAAGGTTTCCACAGAAATTTGGTGGAGGAAATAATAATCTTTTAACTAAATATTGTTGAAAAATAATAATTACATGAAGAAGAATAAAATTGGACCCTTACCTAACACCATATACAAATATTAACTCAAAATAGATAAAAGACCTAAATATAAATCTTAAGACTATAAACTTTTAGAAGAAAATATGGGTCATAAAACCTCATGACATTGAAATTGGCAGTGTTTTCTTGGATATGATTTCAATGGCACAGGCAACAGAAGGGTAAACAAACTCCCTAGAAATTAAAAAAAATATTGTATATCTAAAGACAATGTAGACAGAGTTAAAAGTTACTGATAGAATGGGATAAAATATTTCCAAATTCTATATCTGAAGGTATATTAATATTCCAATTAGAAATCCTAAAAATTAGCAACAATAAAAGCAAACAATACAATTTAGAAATAGGTAAAAGACTAACATAAAAAATGAATCTCCAAAGATAGCCAATCTTAGTTGTCTGTTGGATGGAAAATCTTTTTTCTCTGGTTCTGGTGTGTGTTACCTATTTCTTCTTTGTAGTTAATCTCTTTGAGTATTTTCTCTAGCGCTGGCTTTGAAGACATAAATTCCTTCAGTTTCTCTTTGTCATGGAAGCTTCTTATTTCCCCATCTAATTTGATAGAAAGTTTTGCTGGGTAGGAAGTTTTTGGCTGGAAGTTGTTTTCTTTCAGAGTTTGGAATATGTTACTCAAGCCCTTCTGGCTCTCATGACTTGGTTTGGGAAGTCTGGAGTGATTCTAATTGGTTTGCCTCTGAATGTCACTTGGCCCTTTGTTTTTGTTGCCTTTAAGATTCTCTTCCACATTGGTCATTTTGACAATTATGTGGTGTGGGGATCCTCTTCTCCGATCCTGTCTAAAGGGAGTTCTATAAGTTTCCTGGACCTTTGTATCAACCTCTTGCTCTATGTTTGGAAAATTTTCTGCTATTACTTCCTTGAAGAGATTGTTGATCCCTTTGGTTTCACCTTCTTTTCCAAACTCCTCTATTTCAATTATTCTTAGGTTAGCTCTCTTAAAATGGGTCCATATTTCTTCAATGTCAGATTCTTGCTGTCAGATTTTTTTTTCTAAGTTAGAAACTATGCATTCATTTTTGGAGTGATCATCTTCAAGAAGTGAGATTCTATTCTCCATGTGGTCTAATCGGTTGTTTATACTTTGAATTGAGGCCTTTACTTCATTGATTGCATCCTTTTTCTCTTTTTGGCTCTCTCCGAATTCTTTTCGAAAGACCTCTATTATTTCTACAGTTATTTTCCTGATTTGATCTTCTAGAAATCTCTGAATCTCTGTTTTATCAGGTTCTGATGTTGTGGGATTGTGGGCATTCACTGCTCCATTGTTATTTCTCTTTCCCATGATTTTGGAAGTTTGTGCCTTCTCTGGGTTCTTCCCTGCGTCACTACGACTTCACTTAAGGAGCTCTGGATCTCGAGTCAGTGGAATCTCAGTCACCACTACTCCTTTACTGGGTCATATCGTAAAGTCTCAGACCCAGGGAGTCAATCGAGGCTGCTTTAGACCATGGGGGTGCCAGGCTGGGCATTCTCCTGCATGGAGTTGTGACTATATTGTGATATCTCTGCCACCGCCACTCCCCCACTGGGTCAAGTCCCTGGGAGTCAGTACTGGGATTTCTCCTCTAGGGGCCTTAATTTGACTCACTGTTGTTGAGTGTGCCGATGGAGCTGTAGTGGACTTGGTGAATTCCCTGCTGCTGCTGCCGGTGGCAATATAGTGCCGCTGCCACGCCCTCGGCCATGAGGCTGGCATATTTCTTCTCTGTTTTTGAGCTCCACTCTGAGTCCCTGCAGAGTGCGCTGAGCCCAGCCCCTGGGAGCTTTAGACGCTCTCTGCACCGAAAAATCTGCCGAATCCCACCCGGCTGATCCGCAGCGGCTCGCCTCAGCTCGCTGTCAGCCGCTCCTCTCTGGAGCCTGGTGGGCTGTTGAGTTCATTGGTCTGGTGCCATCCGGTGAAGTTGCCGCTGCCGCCGGCAGTATGGTGCTGCTGCTGCGTCCTCCGCGTATCTCCTCTCTGGCTCTGAGCTTCGTTCTGAGTTCCCCTCCTCTCTGGAGCCTGGTGCTGGAAGGAAAGAAGGCGTCTACGCGGCCCTGCGCCGCGGCTCCGGCTGAAGCACTGCAGTCTGGTTTCTTTTTGGTGTCTCGTTTTTTTCAGCCCTCTTTTTCTCTGTCCCTTGTATTTACCGTTTTTGTTTCTCTGCTGATGGTGTTTTCTGGCTATGAAAAGGGCTGATTTTGTGGTATTAGAGATTGGTTGTTAGTGGGGCTCGTAAGCCCCGCTTTTCTCCTTCGCCATCTTCCCGGAAGTCTGGTTCCATATTTTGGCTATTATGAATTGTGCTGCTATGAACATGGGTGTGCATATGTTAGTGTAGTTCTCTGATTTCAACCCCTTTGAAAAGATACCCAGGAGTGGTAGAGCTGGATCATATGGTAGATCCATTCCCAGTGTTCTAAGGAATCTCCACACTGATCTCCATAGCAGCTGAATTAGTTTGCACTCCCGCCAAGAGTGTAAATGAATTACTCTTTCCCCACATCTCGCCAGCATATTCTCATTTCTATCAAATGACTAAAGCCCTACTGTAAGTAATAGGAACAGAATATGGAAGATGTGAAAGAACACTGGAACTGCATCAACAATTAATGAATGTTGGCAGCTGCATATGATTCCATTTAGCACCCTGCAGTTAAATAACCTTACTACCTTAGCTCATTGGAATGTGTTGCCTGCTTTGAGGTTCTCTCTCATCCCTACCCATTCCACTCTCCATAATCCAACATACTTAAGCAACAGACAGTAAAAGAGGATTCAGTGTGTGTGTGTGTGTGTGTGTGTGTGTGTGTGTGTGTGTGTTACTGGGGATTGAACTCAGGGACATTCGACCTCCAACCCTTTTTAAAAATTATTTCTTGTTCTGAAACAATGAACCTCTAGGTTCTTGAAGCTGGCCTCAAACATGAGTCCTCCTGACTCAACCTCCTAAAGTACTGGGATAATAGGCATGTATCACCATGCCCAGGATAAAGCCAGATAGTTTTATTGGAGTTTTCAAGGCAGCTCCAACTTGTCAGTAGAGACTAAATGAGAGTATTATAAGTAAATTTTATTGGCTCTTGGGCCTGCTTGCACCCAGATATGCAGGGTGACACACGATGAATCCTCCTTTAGTGTCTGTTGCTTAAGTATGTTGGATTATGGAGAGTGGAATGGGTAGGGATGAGGGAGAACCTCGAGGCAGGCAACACATTCCAATGAGCTAAGGTAGTAAGGTCATTTAACTGCAGGGTGCTAAATGGAACCAACTATTTCTAGGAAAGCCAGAGGATATCTGGTGTCTTCCCATGAACAATTAGGCCTACTGAGGACTCTACCGCTGCTCTATTAGCTTTCAGATATACCTTTGGGCACCACAATCTTCTAGAAACTCTGAATTTGCACCCCTCCCCTGGGAATCACCCCAATGCATACAAGTCCTACACTCGATGTACAGGCAGAGATTGCCTTTTATAACTGTTATAATTTTCCAGAGGGTTTTCTGAGCAGTACTGCCTGTCTACCCCCATTTTTAGTGTTTTTATTTGAAGCTACTCTTTAATTTTGCATTATGATTCTCTCCCCTTGATGTGTATCAGGCAGGAGATACATATGAGTGACAGCCACTATGTTGCACTCAAATTCCCTATTCTTTTTCAATGACAAAGTCTTGTTACAAATATGTCATGTCTGATCCCTTCTTCCCTATGCATGCATTATTTTCTAGGAATCTTCTCTGACGCTATGAAAACCGAGTTGAGTGAGGGCCATATTTAAGCTTTCTAGACATATCAAAATGTCAGTCAAACACAGAGATGAAATCTTTGCTGCAGAAATACGAACACCTTTGTAGGCTTATAAATGAAAGGTCAGTTCAGACTGTGAAAAAAAGAAACAAATTCATGCCAATTTTTTAGAGATGAGAAGCTTAATGCTTAGTAGTCATATACATTTGAAAAGTGGAGTCTAAGTGAATGCTGTATAATTAAGACTCAATGTGGAGTTCAAAACTTGACAAAATTTTTGAGAAAAATAATTCTGAAGTCCAGGTTTCACCAAGTATTTCTCATTAGACCTCTTAGCTGTCTAATTTTTATCTTGTCAAATAGTAGATTCTAATAGAATATGGAGAAAATTCTTAATTCTGATATAAAAATCATGAAAGAACTTTTTACTGCTTTCTTTCAAGTAGAAATTATTTTTAATTACATGTTTTAACATGAGGCTGTTTTTATCTTTTTAAAATGTTCTTTGTAATGCATGAGCATGGTTATTTGTAGTAATTTTTATTCGGTGCTTTGTAATCATGAGATTCACAGATAACATTCATATATGCACATAACATCATTTGGTCTATTTCTTTCCCCATACAGAGTAGGATATTTTAATATTTTCAATTATATCTCTTCTATGAATCAAGATAAAACAACCTGGACACAGGCTCCTTTCCACATGAGCCCTCCTAACCTGGTAGCAGGGTTCTCTCGGCTGGTTCTTCACAGTGGCCTGTTTAAGGTTGCTCAGGAGCCAGGCCTGAACAAAGAGGAAGAAAAAAAGGGTCCCATTAATGCCATTTGTAACTGAGCTCTTCTTTCTTTTCTCTTGGGCCCTGATGTGTCCCTAGAATACTGGGGTGGACGAACTAAGAGTGAAGTTATTTGCATTTGCCGAGCCATGCTGAGAAGCTTGACCTTCAAGCAAGACTGAATTTCTCAGTTAATTAAGAAAAACCAGGGATTAAGCTACATGTGCATGACTCTCCTCAGAGTTTGCTGAGCTCTTTTCCTCGGACTCAAATTTCTCTCTCATTTTTGAGCAGTTAAGATGATTTGGTATACACTGTAAAGTACCATATGAATATCATTGGGCTAATCACCTGTGCAGTAGAATATTGGCTGACTCATTAAGTATACTGCTCATACTGGGGACAGGAACCCCAGTGAAGACTGAAGTTACCCACTACAGATGCTATGACCTAGCACACTAGCCTGGAAATAAAAATTACAATTCTATCTGGGCAAGGTGGCACATTCCTGTAACCTCAGTACTTGAGAAGCTAAATCAGAAGGATCACAGGTTTGAAACCAGCCTCAGCAACTTTGTGAGAAACCTAGTGGTACTCAGCTTCAAAAACAAAAAATGAAATGGATTCAAGGTTTAAGCTCAGAGGTACAATGCCTTTGGATCAATTCCCAAGCATCGTCCACACCAAAAAAAAAAAAAAAAAAAAAAAAAAATCCAGTCATAGAATTCATTCTTCATTCTTTTTTTTTTTTTTTTTTTTTTTTTTTTTTTTTTTTTTTTTTTTTTTTTTTTTGCGGGTCTGGGGTGGAACCCAGGGGCATTCTACCTCCGAGCTACACCCCCTGCCCTATTTTTTATTCTTTATTTTGAAACCGGGTCTCACTGAGTTGCAGAGGGCCTCACTAAGTAGCTGGGGCTGTCCGCGAACCGTGATCCTCCAGGTGTCCGCTTCCTGAATGCTAGAATTACAAGCGTGCGCCACCACGCCCAGCTTCATTTTTAATTCTTAACAGATAACCTTGCCCATATCGTTGCAGGAGTCTTTGGGGAAATATCTTGTTCTCCACTATTATAGAGGCCAAACAGGGCAGTTGCTGAGGAGGACATCCTCCTCTGTGTTGTTCACGTTCTTCTTGTTAATTGTTCTGGTTTGCTTCTGGGGCTGCTAGGTCCACCCTGTGCTGCAAATAGAAAATACGCTTTGGGTGCTCCGCATCCCTGGGTCCCCACGTTCCTCCAGGCTGCAGAGAGGGACTACCTGTGTCCCAGCCGTCTCCACAGATTTTGGTAAAACAGCTATGTAACATTGCTTTTGAGTTTTTATATATTCCCAGTTCCTTTCAAGCAGTCCTTCCCTTTTGTTTTTACTTTTTATAATGATCCATTTTCCTTTGTCCAAATTTATGTCCCTCAACTCTGGATTCTCCCAAGTAAACTTTTCCTCGCTAGGACTGATGAAATACCTGTTTTCGTTTGTCTTCCAGAGCTACATAGTCAAGTCTGAATTCAAGTCTGAAAAAGTCAGAGGCTGCCAAATTGGATCTCTCTGCCTTAAGAATAATATCCTAGCCATAAAGTATTGGGACCTCAGGACATTTAAAAAAGGATATGAAAGAATAAGTGACTAGTTGACTGAGTAGGCATACTTTTTTTAAAAAACATGGGATGGAGTGGAATCCATGGCTCAAATCAGTAAATGTGTGTGTGTGTGTGTGTGTGTGTGTGTGTGTGTGTGTGTGTGTGTTACTAGGCATCGAACCCGGGGGTTTTCTACCTTTGAGCTATAATCCCAGGCCAAATGTATTTTTTAATTTTGAACAGGATCTTGTTAAGTTGACAAAGCTGCTCTCAAATGTGCAATCTTCCTGTCTCAGCCTCCCAAGTACTAAGATTACAGGCATGTGCCACCACGCCTCGCTTTAATCAGTGGATTTAAAACTGAATTTCTTTCTTTCTTTGTGGCACTGAGATTGAACTCAGAGACATTATACCTCTGAATTAAACCCCCAACCTGATTTTTTATTTCTGATTTGGAAACAGGGTCTCACTAAGTTGTTGAGGCTGGATTTGAACCTATGATTCTCCTGTCTCAGCCTCCCAAGTACTGGAATTAGAAAGGTGCGCCACCATTCTATGACTGGATTTAATTCAGCCTTAAAACTGAATTTCCTAATAAAACTTCAGAATTTCATCTCTGCTGAGATTCCTTAAATTAAAATATCTCATCTGGAAAAATGTATATTTTCTTTACTCCCTCACCCATTTATTTAAAAAAAATTGCTAATATCTGCAGTGTGAGTATCAGTCAGTGTTCAGATGTGGGGCTGCAGAGTTAAACCAGGGAAGAAGCAAGAGAAATCAAGGTGGAGATGCATTTTGTGAAGGAAATTGCACCAGGCAGCTTGTGCTTTCACTGGACCCATACCATAGCTGGCTGACTTAAACAACAGAAAGGGATTTCTCAAGGTTCTGGAGGCTGGAACATCTAAAGTCAAGTTTCTGGTGAGGGTTTGTAGATGGTCACCTTCTCCCTGTGTCCTCACTTGGTAGAGAAAGAGAAGAAGAGAGCTATCTCTAGTCTCTTCTTATAAGATCATCATTTCTATCATGAGGAATCAAACCTAATCACCTCCCAAAGCACCCACCCCCTCCAAAAACTGAAAAGGATGCATTTTTGTGGAAACAATTTGGACAAGAGCAGAAAGAAATAAAGACATAAGGTAGAGAGTAAAGGGATACAAGAGAAAATTTAGGACGGAAGACGAGAACTCACTCTCTGGACAGATGATGCTGAGAGCTGTGAGAGCTCAGGTGGAGCCACCCCAGACTTGGGAACAGTGGTGCAAATGTGCTGAGCATCCAGGAGCACAGAGGCCAAGAGCAGTTGGAGATGAAGGCAACGGAGCCCGGGACTAGGATGCAGGGCAGCAAGTGAGTCAGAACCAAGTCAGTGAGGATCTATGGATTTGATTTGGAAGGAGAGGAGAGGGGAGAAGCAGGTGGCGCCTAAGCTTACATCTCTTGTTCACTCTGGAGGGGCTTGTGAACTTAGGATCTAGGAGGACAACAGAAACTTTTTGCTTTTCCATGTGGTTAAAACATCACACAAATGACCTCACAGAGATGCTCTGACAGCTATTGGTTGATCATTCTGAAATACATTCAGAATAAATTCTCAGCTGGCATGGTGGTGCACACTTGTAATCTCAGCATTTGGGAGGCTGAGATGGGAGGATCTGGGTTCATGGTCAGCTTCAGCTACTTAGTGATCCCCTTTTAACTTAGTAAGACTCTGTTTCAAAATAAAAAATAAAAATAGGGCTGGGGGTGTAGCTTGGAGGTAGAATGTCCCTGGGTTCCATCCCCAGTACCACACACACACGCACACACAAAATTCTTACCCAAAATATATATCCAAGATTTCAAGGATGGTAAAATATCGAAATCAAGTCACAGATCATTAATTAAGGTGTTTCATTGGGATTTGCCATCCCCCCTGTTTATTTCATTGTTATGATTATCTTTACCTGTTATGAAAAAATATTTTCTATATTAAAATAAATTATGCCAGGTGTGGAGGTGCATGCCTGTAATCTCAATATTTGGGAGGCTGAGAAAGGAGGATTTCATGTTTGAAGCCAACCTCAGGAACTCAGTTAAGCTCTCAGTAGCCTAATAAGGCCTTCAGTAACTTAGTGAGACACTGTTTCATGCTAAAAGCAAAATAGGGATTGGAGTCTAGCTCAAAGGTTCCTTGGTTCAATAACCAGTGCCAAACAAACTGTGAATAACTATAATAAGTATTTGTATAGTACATATTTTGTTCTACTCCTAAGGATTTCATGTGTGTTAATTAAATAACTAATATGTTTTCTGCAAGTGCTGCCATTAGGATTACTTTACAGAGATGGTGAAACTGAGGCACAGTGATCATCAATGATCTTGAGATATCATAGCTCATGATCATGGGCAAAGCCAGGACTCAAACTAGTCATCTTAAAATAGCTCACGACTTGACCCACCTCATTCAATTGAGAAGAAAAAAGAGGTTGTAGCAGTGATAACAACAGGTAAGATATACATGCTAGTAGTACTAATGACTTTAGCAAAGACATTTGTAAAGACACCTTTACAAACTAACTAGACAGGTCTTTATGATACAATAAGGACCCATTTGAGCCAATCGAATGAGCTAGCTATGTGAGAAAACTCACCTGTACTATGATTTCCTTTCCTGGAATTTGAATATTGGTCATCATTGCCTTTTATAAGTTGTTTGGTCCATTTCACTATAAGATGTTAAATTCATAAAATTTTCCTGTCTGTGCAAGCTGCCAACAGGTGTATTGCTGAAAATACTTTGATATGACAAATCAAAAGCAAAAGATATATATAATGAATTCTTCCCTATAGATCTATTTTCCCCATCATGTTTAGCCCCTCTCTTAGGCATTGTGCCTCAGAAAGTTTGAATTGCTCCTTAGTGAATATAAGATCCAGTTTTCTGATTTGCATACAGAAAAAGATAATGACTAGATTGCTAATGTGACATTTTTAGACCCAAAAGTTGCTTCCTATGCACTTAATCCTTTTTTCTCTTTTTTTTGCATCATGACACCATTTTATTCTAATGAGTAATACATCAATTTTTTTAAAATAATCCAACTGTCTTCAATGTCTTGGAAACATATTTTAAAGATTCCATCTACCTGCAAAGAAAGAGGAACTATTAGAAGTTAGCATGCTAGTCCAGCACTGTACCTAAAGAAATCTTAACCCTAGACAAGATTTGGATCACGACCTTTAAGTTTTTCATATAATGGTACATTGCTTTGTGTTCTGAGTGGTGTTTTCTAATTAGTTCTTCATGTTTTCAAAACTTTGCCAAGATGCATTGTGATAGAATAACAATATTGACCTACGTCTTACCAGAAATGCATCTCTGATAGTTTTTCTCAAAAGATTGTATGGTGTGAGGAAAATCAATAACTCTTTTTTTTTTTTTGCGGGTCTGGGGATGGAACCCAGGGACATTCGACCTCTGATCTACACCCCCTCCCCTATTTTTTATTTTTTATTTTGAAACCAGGTCTCACTGAGTTGCAGAGGGCCTCGCTAAGTAGCTGAGGCTGTCCACGAACCGCGATCCTCTGGTCTCAGCTTCCCAAATGCTGGGATTACAAGCATGCACCACCATGCCCGGCTAATAGCTCATTTTTAACACTGGTAAGATGGATAAGCCCAGAAAAGTCTCAGCCAAGCTTCATATCCTCATTACAGGGAAATGTATGATTTTTTTTCCTTCTGTTTCAAGTGGAAGAGGTTAGATCTATCACAGTGGCTATATTTTTCACTTTAAATACCTGTCAAAGGTAGCATGAACTGTAACATACTTTTTTTTGCTGATGGATGAAGAAATGAATAGCGATGGATTGATTTAATCAGAGCTGAAAGCCATTTTTATGCACTTGAACATAATTGATTCATATGTATATTCTGGTGGTTATATGTACATTGCTACTTTTTGGGACATAGTGGTGAAAAACTACTTGGGAACAAAAATAATTTTTTTTACTACATATCATGGTAGTATGTGTCTTTATTAAAAGTCATGACTTCTACAGAGGAATAGCAAAAGTCATGATCTGGAGTGTCACTGAACTGTGCTGCTGGGAGTAGTGGAGATGAAAAGACCACGCTTTGGTTCTTTGCTTCACTTTGCGTTTGCACCTCTCCAAGAATGCCATCCTTACCACCTTTTCCTACCTAAAATTTTGACAGCTGACTCATTTGTACCATCTTCCCACCCATTCCCACAGAACTCCCTTTCTGTAGGAGTAGAGGCATAAGTTTCTATTAATAATCATTTATTTATTTAGTTTTGGTGGTACTGGGGGTGGAACCCAGAGGCTTTCTACCTCCAAGCTCTACTCCCAGACCTATTTTATACTTATTTGGAGACAAGGTCTCACTAAGTTGCTGAGAGCCTCACTAAGTAGCTGAGGCTGGCTTCGAACCTGTGGAATCTTCCTGTCTCAGCCTCCCAAGCACGGAGATTACAAGCGTGCACCACCATGCCCGACTCTATTAATAATCATTTAAGGGAACAGGACATGGTGGTGCATGCTTGTAATCCCACTACTTGGGAGGCTAAGACAGGAGGATCACAGGTATGTGGCCAGCCTCACCTGCTTAGTAAGGCCCTCTGCAACTTAGTGAGACTCTGTTTCAAAATAAACAATAAAAAAAATAGGGCTGGGGGTGTAGCTCAGTTGTGAAATGCCCATGAGTTCAAACCCCAGTATAACAACAACAAAAAAAATCATTTAAAGAATGTCTAGTGTCTTGTAAAGATAAGCTTTTTTACTTCTTAGCACAATCCCACAATATTTTCCTTTAATTACAGATGCTCATGACCAACTAGTGCTATTGTCCATGACCACCTTGTATGACCAGCAGCTTGGAGGAGGATACATAGTTGCCACTGTTGCACTACTTGCAGTATTTCTGCACAGGTGGGTGTAAGTCATATGCATCTCAACTGCCTGGGTATAAGGTTAAAATACTCAGTATCGGGATTGAATCAAAATATCTCTTAAGAGTGCCTAGTACAAACCAGATGTGGTGGTGTATGCCTGTATTCCTACTACTTGGGAGGCTGTGATAGGAGGATAGCAGAATCCTCAGCAATTTAGCGAGGCTTGCAGTAACTTGGTGAGATCCTGTTTCAAAATTAAAAAAAATCAAACATAAACCAGGACTAGGAGAATAGCTCAAAGGTAGTATGGTTCAATCTCCAGCACCATCATTCATAATTCACAGTATAATTCACACCATGAATCACAGTATAATTCACACTTGCCAAATTATGGAAACTAATGTAGGTACCCATCAACAAATGAATGAACAAAGAAAATGTGGTATTTTACTCAGCCATTAAGAACAAAATTATGTCATTTTCAGGGAAGTGGATGGAAATAGACATTCTACTAAGTGACATCAGCCAGCCCCAAAAGGCGAAAGTTGTGTTTTCTCTCATAGTTAAAAACTAGAGAGAAACTGAGAAACAAAAGAGACGTTGGATGAATGAGGAGACCAGAAGAAGAGTGGGAGGAGCTCGGGGTGGGAGTTGGGAAGGGGAGAGGAGAATCAATGAAGTTGTTAAAATAATTTTATAAATGAAGATATCACTGACAATCTCACTAACATTTTATGGGGAGATGGTGAGGAGCAGGGTGGGATCTGAAGGGAAACAAGCCAGTGCTTATGCTTGATGTCCGTATCACCTTGGACTTCACTGAGATGTATAATTACAATGTACCAATTAAAGTGTTAAAGAAAGAATTCCCAGTAATCCTAATTTAAGTAATACTAAAAAAAACTCCAGTACCATTCAGTTCAATGATACCTGGGTCATTTTACATTATCTTTGAATTTAATCATCAATATGTTTCACTGTACGCATTTATTTATTTATTTATTTATTTATTTATTTATTTATTTATTTTGGTGATACTGGGGTTCCTGCAAGCCCTTCTACCTCCGGGCTACACTCCCAGACCTATCTTATACTTTTTTATTTTTGGAAACAGGGACTCTTACACCAGCACGGCTGGCTTTGAACCTGCACGATCCTCCTGTCTTCGCCTCCCAAGCGCGGGGATTACAAGCGTGCGCCACCACGCCCAGCTCATTGTACACTAGAATTCTGAGCAATTTTGTGTCATTTTGCTCAATGCACTTCATCATTAGAACAAACCCTTGTTGCATAAAAAAGGTGCTTGTCTTTCTCTCCCTTTTCCCTAGTGCTTCTGTAGGTGGAGATTCTGAAACAAGGAGAGAATTTCCCCAAAGTTACAGAGTAAGTTCCAGATTTGAAGCATTTTGTCATTTAATTGTAGAAAGCATTTGAGTAAGTCTGCTCTTTTAGGTGAAGCTATATTAGATATGCTGTTTTAGGAGTACTCCTTCTTGTGCTATGGTTTGTGCCAGTGCAGACATGGCAAATGAAGTGTAGATAATTTTCTCTAAGAGTAAGAAGAAAATATTTACAGAATATGCAGTGCTGTCTTTACAGGGCTACTTTCTACTCCTAGATCAAATTGGATGCCCATGTATTTGGGTCTCCAAAGATCCAATTAGAGAAAGCAGAGGTGATAAATTCAAAATCCCTGTGATGGTTTGAGGGGAATATACTTTTCAGTCGCAACTCCTGGAGTGAATGATGTCCCTACTAATATGGAAACATGGACTTTGACTAATGGTTCCCATTTGATTTGGTGTCACTTTACATTTTGAGGCACTCAGTTTTAAGGAAACTTGACATTCAGCTAGCAAGTATTTCTTATTTTCTGCAGGAAAAAAATGGTTGGAATAACATGAAAAATTACTATTGAAAAAGGCTAGTCAAGGATAAAAGAACAAAAAGAATTAGATTTTTCTCCTTTTCCTGTAGGTTAACTTTATCCTCCTTCTCAGTCAAGGAATTGGGCCCTAGAAGAGCTTTAAGTTGAGTTTTGGAGTTCCCACATAGAGAAACATTTTATTTCACACATGAAAATTACCAGGGCTATAGAATTGTGGGTTCTGAAACTTGGGGGTCCCAAGTTTCTTGGGGGTCCCAAGAATGTTCTTGGAAAATCTGGACAATCATCATGTAAAGTTGGGAGTATATATTAATATGCTGGCCCTTTTTAGGTTTTATTTTGAAATAGAGTCTAAGTTTCTGAGGGCCTCCCTAAGTTGGCAAGGCTGACCTTGAACCCGCAATCCTCCTGTCTCAACCTCCCAAGTAACGGGATCACAGGTTTGCACCATCACACTAGGCTTCTAAATTATTCTTAATAGCTTATGGAAAACAGCTGAGCTATTGTGTTTCTCATTTATACTCAGTAAATTCTTTAGCTAACCAAGCAATTCTCAGACTTTATGGACATAGAACCTCTGGATATTTGTCAAAAAGTGCAAGAAGTTATAATTTATTTCTCTTCATTACCAATTCATTTACACATTCAAAATTATTTGTCAATAAGTTTAAAAAATGTTATGAAGAGAAAATAATTTATGATATTTGTGAAGAAAAGGAATTACTCAAGATGATTTGATTAGCATAATTAGGGCTTTAATTTGGCCAAATTAAATTTCCTGGCAGTAGAAAAAAGAGAGAAGATATCAGAGTTGACACATTTGCTTTCTGGCAGAAGAAAAAATTAAAAATTGTCAGTAGAAAAATTTTACATAAATTAAAATCAAGCATTAGTTTATTTTGTATGAAAATATTCTGATAGCACCAGAATGGACAGCTTTTGAGTTGACACTCTCTAAAGTGAGGACAATACTGTGCATAGTGGGAAACACATTGGAACTGAAATCAAAAGATCTGGACTTGACCTCTGGTTCTCCAACTTTGAAATGACTGTAAAAGCTTATTTAGTTCCATGAGGAACATGTTTCTTAACTCTAAATGTCTTCTCATAGGTTTTATTTAGTGTGAAAATAAAATAGCATACATAGTATACCCTGAGATTCCATCTAACCCCAATAAAAATGGCAATGATCAAGATGTCAAACAATAAATTCTGGGATCACAAGTTAGTGCAGCTGCTCTGAAGATAAGTGTAGAATTGGAATGGATCAACCATATACATCAAGATATACCACTCCCGGGCATCTTCCCAAAGAAACTGAAATCAGAGAAGTACAGTATTATATACATGTCCAGGATTATAGCAGTACAATTCACAGTAGCCAAATTATAGAACCAATCTAAGTGTCTATAAATAGATAAATGGATTACAAACTTATGGTATGTATCCACAATAGTATTCTACTCAGCAATAAAAAAGAACAAAATCATGTCATTTTCAGTAAGATGGATGAAGCTGAAAACTACATCTCACCAAGATGTCCACATCCTAGTTCCCAGGATCTTGGAATATACAAAAGAACTTTGCCAATGTGACTGAATTATGAACCTTCAGATAGAGAGATTATCTGGGTCTGCTCAATCTAGCAAAATAAATCTTTGGAGGAAAAGAAACTTTCACAATATAGTCAGTGAGAAGTTGACAGAATAGTCAAAAGGTGCAATGTTGCACCTTTTGAATCAGCCAAAGTAGGAGGCCTCTAGAAGCTGAAAAAGGCAAAAGAAGAAATTACTTCCCTGAACCTTTGAGAAGGAACATAAACCTACCTGCACCTTGTTTTTAGACCAGTAAATTCCATGTCAGACTTATAGCCAACAGAACTCTAAAATTAGGAATATGCATTAAGTCACTAAGTTTGTGGTAATTTGCATCAACATCTCAAGTTTTGTGCTGAAAGAAGAAAATACTGTTATTGATAGATGACTTGTCTAATTATTCTGTTTAAAGACAAGAGTGGTCACTTGGGTTGAAACTTGCCTAGAACTATATTGCTTATAACACTCTTAAAACAAAGTAATAAAATATAAAAAATAAAAGTACAAAGAAAGTTATGTTCAAAATAGTTATAGCAAGATCCAGAAAAATTTAAGTCTAAAAGTCCTAAATAGTCAAAATATTGCAAAATAATAAAGCACAATTAATGAAGACATCAAAACAGTATACATATACAACAAATAGTATTGCAGCCAGATAAATCCTTATTAGAAATGCAACAGATGAGGATTCAAAATGGCGACTGAGGGATACAGCACTTCTCAGTAGCTGAAACAAATAAAGTTCAACTACTTAGAAAGCAGTGTCTTAATCAACAAAATAAATACATCCCAGGAACCAAAACAGATCCAGGTACCTCAACAGAAACCCTGAACTCAAAAGACGAAGAAGAACAAAGATTGGACACCAGACCAGCGGAAGATACTATCGGGCCACCCGCCCCGCCGGCAGGCTGCACGGGCTGCCTGCATGCCCAAACTGCCTGCACTCCCGAGCGAGCCCTGACTGATACCACCATGGCAAGATAATCCGAGACTGAAAATGGTCATAGAGCCTCATCTTAAGCAGCAAGCAGCACCCATGTCAGAACCCTGTGTGCACACTAGAGACGGGATCACAGCAGCACAGGGACTCCCATGGACGCCTGGACCAAGGAAGCCAGGTACCTGAGTATGTCCAGGGAAAGTGCGGGTCCTAGCGTGTGCCCTCAGGCCCAGCACTGGCCCGGGGCATCTGTCCCACGCCTCAGAACCCAGCACTGTCCTCGTGCACCCTGCCTGCACCCCGGACCCCCACTAGTAGCCAGTGCCTGCGCCATCCCCACCCCTAAACTCGGAGCTTACCTTGTGCACCTATTCCCTGCTCCCCACTGGAGCCCAGGCACCTACCTTGCCGGCAGCCTGCTTTCCAGGCAGCGAAAGCTCTGTGTGCCCGTGAGATCTCTTTGGGCCCCCAGCTTCTACGCCCCGTGGGAGGCAGAGATCATTGCTGGACACTGCACAGCACCTGTGCCCCCGGATCCGTGTGCACCTATCCCGCACCCCTGGCCCACCGCTGAGAGTTCCTACCCACCCAGCAGCCTGAGACTCAGTTCTAGTCTAGAGCACAGCCCAGTGCACCTTGGAGGAGCATAGCATCAGGCACTAGGCATCTGCACCCACTCACCCCTGGGTCCAGTAATAGCAGTGCACTCAGCCTGAAGTCTCGGAACTGGCAGAGCTCTGGCAGTAAGTGTGGGCATCCAGGAACCAGCAACCCTTTGCCCAGGGTACATTTTGGAACCACACCGGCTAGCCCAGTTAGAATTTCCAGAGACACAGGAAAATCCATCGAGACACAATATCTGCACAAGGCCTCAGGGGGTGGTTCTAAGTCTATTTTGGACATCCTCCACTCATGCTGTAGGGAAGCACAGGCTAGAGTTTAGGGTGGTGAGTGCAGAGATGCTGACTACTTGGGAATTGTACAGAATCTAATAACAGTGACACCAGACATCCTGACACATAAACCCAAAGCAGTTAAAGGAAAGAAAGATGTCCAAACACCCAGAGTGACCTAAGAAGATAAAAATAGAGTACAAAGAAAACTAAGAGAT
Organism: Muscardinus avellanarius; assembly: GCF_963383645.1. Classification (NCBI taxonomy): domain Eukaryota; kingdom Metazoa; phylum Chordata; class Mammalia; order Rodentia; family Gliridae; genus Muscardinus; species Muscardinus avellanarius. Next base: position 77,002,496 of record NC_137797.1, read on the forward strand.
TTTATTCTGAAAGCTACCAAAGCAATCAGATATTCAAATAGTACATGGACCTGACCCCATATTCGTAAATAAGTAGGACTGATTTTTTTACTTTTACTGTTGATGTTTTGTTTTGTTTTGCTTTTACAGTGCTTTTGTTTTGTTATGGTTATTGCTGTTTTATTTTCCCCCCATCCTTCTTTTACTTTAACTTGTTGTTTTTTTATATATATTTGATAGTTTGCCTTGTTTTCTGGTTTCACACAGCTGCTACTTTCTTTTATTTTAGTCCTTTTTCCTCTTTCTTCCTCTTTCCTTCCTTTTTCCCTCTTTTGATTGGTTTTTCTTTTCTTTTTCTTTGATTACATAATAGTCTTGGTATCGTGTGTGGATTTTTTTTATGTTTGTCTGCTCCTTCCATCACTCCTCTTACAAACTTCCCCACACTAACCTATATACTCTTTTCCCCCAAAACTTTTCCCCATAATATACCTCCTTGTTTAATACTCAAAGTATTTCATATCTCCATACTTACTCTACTAACGACAAGAGTCCTACTAGTTAACTCTCTCTCATTCTCAGCAAGATATTATCTTATCATACTTAAAGTCTTTCTCAACCTAAACATCCTCTACCTAATCTGACTCCTTCAGCTCCTCCCCCATCACCCTCCCTCAACATTGGAAAAGCTCTGCTGATTTGCCAATACCTCTAAACTCCTAATACTAAGATTGAACTAAGCATAATACTCACAATGATGGGTAGAAATCAGAAATACAGGACAGAGAATACTATAAATATGAGAACCAGGAATAATGAAGAGACAACAGAAATCACGAATACTGACCTACAAGAAATGCAAGAAGGGGAGTTCAGAATCTTGATTTACAATATGATGAAAGGCTTTAAAACAAGTCTACAAGAAATGAAAGAGGAAATTGAAACACTAAGAAAGAATCAAAAAGAGGTCTGGAATGAAATGAAAGAGGCAATAAGTAAAATGAAGACAGCAATAGAAAGAAATTCTGAAAGATTAGATGAAATGGAAAACAGAATATCAATGTTAGAAGACAGTACATCCAAAACCGAAAACACAGTCAGCGATATACAGAAATCTTTACAGCAACAAACCCTAAACATCCAGAAAATATGGGATAATATGAAGTGTTGTAACTTACGGATAATACGCATTGAAGAAGGGATAGAGGTACAGACCAAGGGCATCCATAATCTCTTCAAAGAAATGATCTCAGAGAATTTTCCAAATATGGAAAGAGACTTGGATCTTCATGTCCAGGAGGCATACAGAACTCCAATGAGACAGGACCAAAGAAGGACCACTCCACGCCACATAATAACCCAAATGACCAACCTAGAGGCCAAGGAAGGAGTCTTAAAAGCAGTGAGAACAAAAGGACGGGTAACATATAGAGGCAAAACAATAAGAATCACCCCAGACTATACAACCCAGGTCATGAATGCTAGCAGAGACTAGTACAACATGATTCAGACCCTGGAAGAAAATAACTTCCAACCAAAGCTATTCATCCAGCAAAAATACTATTCAAGATCAATGGAGAAACCAAAATCTTTCAGGATAAACAGAATCTTAAAAAATTCATGAATTCAAAGCCAACACAAGAGAAAATTCTAAAAGAAATAAACCATAAGGAAGAAAAAAGAAGCAGACTTCAGAACCAGAGAAGAGAGGAAGTTAATAAGTGGGCCATTTAAGTAAAGAAGAGAGACCAAACCACCCAAGAGTAGACAGAACACAAAATGGCAGAAAACAAAAATCATATTTCAATAATATCTCTTAATGTCAAAGGAATTAACTCACCAATCAAAAGACATAGACTGGCAATGTGGATTAGGAAACATAATCCAAATATATGCTGTCTGCAAGAAACTCACCCTACAGCAAAAGATATTCACAGACTGAAAGTGAAAGGATGGAAAAAGATATACCATGCCAATGGTGACCAAAAAAGAGCAGGGGTAGCAACCCTGATATCCAAAAAATACAAACTTTAAACTAAAACACATCAAAAGAGACAAATCAGAGCACTTCCTTTTATTAAAAGGAACAATACACCAAGAATATATAATGATAGTAAATATTTATGGCCCAAATGTGGGTGCAACCAAAATTGTAAAACAAATCCTTCTGGACATCAGATCCCAAATAGACCCAAATACAATATTTCTGGGAGACTTTAATACGCCTCTCACACCACTAGATCGATCTTCAAGGCAAAAGATGAGTAAAGACACTTTAGAACTAAAGGAAACCAAAAACCAAATGGACCTAATAGACATCTTCAGAATATTTCAACCAGGAACTACAGAATACACATTCTTTTCAGCAGCCCATGGAACCTTCTCCAAAATAGACCACATCCTGGGACACTAAGAAAATAACAGCAAATTCAAAAGATGTAATATAATTCCTTGCATCTGTTCAGACCACAATGTAATAAAAGTAGAAATCAACAACAGGAAACTCGAAAGACAGTATTCAAATACATGGAGAATGAATGATACACTATTGAATGATGAATGTGTAAGAGCAGAAATTAGGGAAGAAATAAAGAAATTTATGGAAACAAATCAAAACAGAAACACAACCTACCAAAATCTATGGGACACAATGAAGGCAGTATTAAGAGGAAAGTTTATTGCATTGAGTGCCCACATCAGAAAGAGAACCACCAAGTAAAGAACCTAATGATACAACTCAAGGACCTAGAAACTCTGCAACAGTCTATTCCAAAAGCCAGCAGAAGGCAAGAAATCATTAAAATCAGATCAGAAATAAATGAAATAGAGAACAAAAAAATGATTCAAAGAATCAATAAAACAAAAAGTTGGTTTTTTGAAAAGATTAATAGAATTGGTAAACCCCTGGCCAACCTAACCAAAAGAAAAAGAGAATCAACTCAAATTATCAAAATTAGAAATGAAAAAGGAGATATCACCACATATAATGAAGAAATTCAAAAGATTATCAGAAACTACTTTAAAAATTTATACTCCAATAGACTTGAAAACCTGGAAGAAATTGATAGATTTCTAAGCACAGTTAACCTTCCTACACTCAGCCAAGAGGATATAGCAATCCTAAACCAACCAATAGCAACCAAAGAAATAGAAACTGCAATAAAAATTCTTCCACCAAAGAAAAGCCCAGGCCCAGATGGGTTTCCAGCTGAATTTTACAAAACCTTAGTGAACAACTAATACCAATACTTCATAACTTGTGCTGGGAAATTGAAAGAGATGGAACTCTTCCAAATTCCTTCTATGAGGCCAGTATCACATTAATCCCCAAACCAAATAAAGACACCTCAAGAAAGGAAAACTACAGACCAATATCCTTAATGAACATAGATGCAAAAATTCTAAACAGAATACTAGCTATACCCATTCAAAACTATATCAAGAGAATAATACATCATGACCAAGTTGGTTTCATCCCAGAAAAACAAGGCTGGTTCAACATATGCAAATCAATATAAATTATTCACCACATAAATAGAACCAAGAACATAAACCACATCATCATAGCAATAGATGCTGAAAAGCATTCGGCAAAATCTAACACCCATTTATGTTAAAAACACTGCAAAAAACTGGGATAGAAGAAAAGTACTTCAACATCATTAAGCTATATATTGTAAACCCAAAGCCAACATTATATTAAATGGGGAAAAACTGCAAGAATTTCCGCTACAGTCAGGAACAAGACAAGGATGCCCACTGTCACCACTCCTTTTCAATATAGTTCTTGAGACTCTTGCTGCAGCAATAAGGTAAGAGAAGGAAATCAAAGGAATTCACATAGGAAGAGAGGAATTAAAATTATCCTTATTCGCAGATGACATGATCCTTTATCTGGAAGACCCAAAGAACTCAACCAAGAGACTTCTGGAGCTGATTGACAAATTCAGCAAAGTCGCAGGATACAAAATCAACCTAAAGAAATCAGTGGCTTTTCTTTATGCCAAGAATGAATCCACAATGAAAGAAACAAAGAAAATAATTCCATTCACTGTAACCTCAAAACCAATAAAATACCTAGGAATAAACCTAACCAAAGATGTAAGACCTCTACACTGAAAACTATAATACATTAAAGAAATAAATTGAAGAAGACCTTGGAAGATTAAAAGATCTCCTGTGCTCATAGATAGGCAGAATAAATATCATCAAAATGGCCATTCTGCCAAAACTGATCTATAGATTCAATGCAATTCCCATTAAAATAACAGCGACATTCTTCAGAGACCTAGAAAAATCAATTATGAACTTTATATGAAGAAAGAAAAGACCCAGAATAGCCAAAGCAATTCTCAGCAATAAGAAACATGCAGGAAGCATTACAATCCCAGATTTCAAACTATACTATAGAGCAATAGTAGTAAAAAAAAAAAAGCATGATACTGACACAATAATGGATATACTGACCAGTGGATTAGAATAGAAGATACAGAAAAAAATCCACACATCTTTAGTCGATTAATCTTTGACAAAGGGGCCAAACTCATACGTTGGAGAAAAGACAACCTTTTCAACAAATGGTGCTGGGAGAACTGGCTAACCATTTGTAAAAAGATGAATCTAAACCCGTATATCTCACCAAACACAGGAATCAACTCAAGATGGATCAAAGACTTAGAAATTAGACCTGAGACTGTGAAGTTAGTAGAGGAGACCATAGGTTCAACACTACAACATATTGGCATAGGCAGTAACTTTCTCAACAAAACCTCCAAAGCTCAGGAAATTAAAGCAAGAATAAACAAGTGGGATAGCATCAAACTAAAAAGTTTCTTCTCATCAAAGGAAACTATCAATAACCTAAAGAGGAAGCCTACAGAATGGGAAAGGATCTTTACCAGCCACCATTCTGATAGGGGGCTAATATCTAGAATATACAAAGAGCTCAAAAAACTCTACACTAGCAAAACAAACAACCCAATCAAGAAATGGGCAAATGAACTAAATAGACACTTCACAAAAGAAGAGATACAGAGGGCCAATAGATACGTGAAAAGATGTTCTACATCACTGGCCATCAGGGAGATGCAAATCAAAAGTACACCGAGATTCCATCTAACCCCAGTCAGAGTGGCAAGCATAAAGAAATCAATTAACAACATATGCTGGTGAGGATGTGGGGAAAGAGGAACTCTTTTACACTGTTGGTGGGAATGCAAACTAGTTCAGCCACTATGGAGATCTGTGTGGAGATTCCTAAGAAAGGTGGGAATAGATCCACCATATGATCCAGCTATACCACTCCTGGGTATCTTTCCAAAGGAGTTGAATTCAGAGAACTACAGCAACATATGCATACCTATGTTCATAGCAGCACAATATGTAATAGCCAAAATATGGAACCAATCTAGACCATCATCAACAGATGAATGGATAGCAAAACTGTGGGAAATACACACAATCGAATTCTATTCAGCCATAAAGAAGAATAAAATTATATCATTTGCAAGAAGATGGAAAGCCCTGGAGAACATTATGTTAAGTGAGATGAGCCAAGCACAGAAGGAGAAGGTACATATGTTTCCTCTAATATGCCCAAACTAGGAAACACAAAGGATACCAGTGGGACTCCAGATAATGGAGCAGAAATATCAGCAAAGTTTGATTGGAAAGATAGGAGAGGGAGAGGACGAAGGCTTATCTTGATTAATGAGGGTCTACATCTGAATATGTATAAAATTATGAATATGACATGGTTAACCTGGACAACCATTGGTGGGAGGAGGGAAGGGAAAATGGGGGCGGGGGAAGAGGGCACCAAATATACTTTAAATGTATACCATGATGGGGTGTGTCTATACAGCGCCTAAGAAGATTAGGCCTGAGCGGCCTACGGCCTAAGGCAAAACTTTAAGTAAAGTGATGCAGCAAAAAACAGTCAAGATGGCGCCTGGAGGAAGCTAGGAAGGCGTGGTTTCCCCATTCACTATGGGTGGGGAGACTGAGCGGTTTTTCCCTTTCTACCTTTAAAGGAGCTTTCCGCACACATGAATGGCTCATGTACTGGCCTGGGATTGGCTGTAAACTACGTGCTAGTGATCTTTATCCCGGATAGGCTAGGCTATTCCTCATGGAAATTCCCCTCGTGGCTTGGTACTATATAAAGAACTGCTTGGAGAGAAATAAGGGAGATCCTGCTTGACTTGACTCCCGGCTCGTGGGTTTGTGTTCGAGTCGTCGGTACTCATCATCTCGCCAAGCCCTGTCAGCTGTTGGGCAGGATTCCCAACAGTCTGGTGCCCCGTGTGAGGCCCCCCTCTTCACTCCCTAACGAAAGAAATCGCTGGCGAGCAATCGGTCTTCGGGTGAGTATCCCCCGTATATTAATATGGGTATTAATATGGGGAAGTCCAGTTCTAAACCTGACCCTGCCCTAGAATCCCTTCGACTCGTTCTCAAGAGCCGAGGACTTAATCTTGCTGATAACCAAGCCACCCAGGCCTGGGGGTACCTTCTAAAAACTGCCCCATGGCTCCCTGAAAGTAATCTTTATGATTGGGATACCTGGAATCAAGTTGAGGGGCTGGTTAGGAGAGCCCAGACAGAGCAAGGGGAGATCACCCCCTTGCGGTTCTCCCCACCGTCTCCGCGCTTAAAAGTTGTTTTCCCCCGCAACTCCTGGAGAAACTCGCTGACCGTATCCCCAAGCCAGCGAAAAAGGGGGCTGCCGAGGATACACCCCCCTCTGGTCCCGAAGCCCCTAAAAAACCTCCCGATCCCTCCGATCACTTTGGGGACGCCAAGGACTCCTCACAGTCCCTTTCCCTGACAAATTCCTTCTCCATACCCTCTGCTCTGCCCCTCTATGCTGATGTAGGGAGAGCCGGAGGAACTGTGGGCCTCTTTCCCATCAACGTCAACCCAGGAACAAACCATCCAGCCACCTGGTACCCCTGGGAACCGCAGGATCTTAAAGAGCTCCGAAAGGCAGTGGCGGAGGATGGTCCCAATTCCCCCTGGGCAGATACCCTAGTGGAAGGGCTGGCCCATCAGGCTTTAGTCCCCCGGGACTGGAGAAACCTAACCAAGGCAGTTCTCCCTGGGCCGCTCTTTATGAAATGGATGGCCTATTACCAGGAGGAATGCCGAATCTTGGGGGAAAGAAATCAGAACGCCAATCCCGCCATCCCCTTAACCTACGGCATGCTTACGGGGACGGCCGAGCCACATACCACAGGCCTACAACAGGCGGCCTTGCCCCCCCCCATACCAGGATCAGGTTAGAGCAGCGGCACTGGCGGCATGGAGGAAATTAGATGATGGGCCCACTGAGGCCCCTATTGCGGCAATCACTCAAAAGCCCGGTGAGGATCTACCTACATTTATAGAGAGAGTGTATAACAGCCTTAAGAGGAAGTTTCCGGCTGGTCCATTAAGAGACAAATTTGTTAAAATGCTTGTGTGGGACGGGATGACAGCCGACCATAGGCTGGCCTGCGCAGGTTTAAAGGGGCATACTTTAGAGAGATGGATCGTGGCCTCTCGGAACGTTGGCTCTATGAGCCATCAACTTCAAACTATCAGAGTTGTGGTAAAGGAAGGGCAACGGGAGGGCCTACAGACTCTGATACAGGCAATGCAGCAATCAAGGGTTGCCCCCCCCACGTGTTTCAAATGCGGAAGGGAGGGCCATTTCCACCGAGAGTGCCCGTCCCAGGCTACGCCTCCTATGGGAGGCGGGAAGAAAGGGGAAACTCCCCGGAAGCCCTGCCCCAAATGCCCTAAGGGTTTTCATTGGGCCCGGGACTGCCAGTCTAAATTTAACTTAAAAGGAGGAGCTTTTAACCTCCCAAGGGGGCTTCCCCCAGTCCCGGTAAAAAATGGGTTAAGACCCAAGATGGTCGTCACAATTGGAGATAAAAATTCTAAATATTTAATTGATACTAGAGCCGATCGAAAGCGAATCGGGTTCAGATCCCCAAATCCGAAGTGGCAGAGATGGTCGCCACAAGGCATCCAGTGCGGTAACGCGACCGATCCCGGAGAAGCCGGCGGGAGCCCCGCGGAGAGTTCTCTTTTCTTTGTAAAGAGCAGGGCGCCCTGGAATGGGCTCGCCCCAAGAGAGGGGCCTGTGCCTTGGAAAGCATCGCGGTTCCGTTGGCGTCCAGCGAGCTCTCTCAGGCCCTTGAAAATCAGGGGGAAAGAGTGTAAATTTTGCACTGGGCCGCAGCAGGTCTCCAAGATAAATAGCCTCTGGCATGCTGGAACAACAGCAGTCGCACATGGGACAGTAGGTCCTAAGGAGATGGGCGAGTGCCGTTCAAAAGGGATGGGCGTTCAGAAGGGACGGGCAATGGCCTGCACAAAAGTTCAAGCCCTATCTATAAAAGAGGCCATGGATTTTCATAGATTAACCCATGTAAATTGGAGGGGATTAAAACACAAATATCCTCAAATCCCTAATAAGGATTTAAAAAGAATTGTTCGCACTTGTAAATCATGTCAACCCATCTTGCAACTACCCCCCCCTTCAATCGTCCAGAGTTAATATGAGAGGCCTATGCCCCAATGGATTATGGCAAGTGGATGTAACTCATTTTCAACCATTTGGAAAACTTAAGTATATTTTTGTTTTTATAGATACCTATGCCAGGGCTAATTGGGCCTCAGCTCATTCGGGAGAAAAGACAAAACATGCTATAAATTATTTTCTTCATTGTTTTGCTATTCTTGATATTCCTAAACAAATCAACTGATAATGGCCCTTGTTTTATTAGTCAACATTCCGTCTCCTTCCTACAATTATGGAAAATTATTCATACTACGGGCATTCCATATAACCCAAAAGGACAAGCTTTAATAGAAAAAATATAATCATACCCTAAAGGTTCAATTACAAAAACAAAAGGGGGAGTTACTACCCCCACATGATCAATTAAGAAAAGCATTATTAACCCTAAATATTTTAAATTTTTCAAAAGACTCCAACCTGTCCCCTTTTCATAGGCATTGGACCACAGAGATTCCCTTTTCCTCCATCAAAGTAAAATGGAGAGATCCCCTGATGGGAATGTGGAGGGGCCCAGATCCCCTCATAACTGCAGGAAGGGGCTTTGGGTGTGTCTTCCCCATGATGATAAAAGACCACTTTGGGTCCCAGCAAGAGATATCAAACACCTGCCTACAATAACTGGTAATTATGATTCCAGGGAAGAGGAAATCCCTGAAATTAGTCCTTTGTTTTTTATTTTAAAAGAAGATAGTCATGAAAACCCTAATGTTCGTCATCCTGTTCCTGCAAATATGGTATAGTATGCCAGGCTTTGGAGACGCAGGTAAGGCAAGGGAAATATTAAATGCAGGCCTTTGCACCCTTGCCTCCCTGCTCTCCGATATAAATATTATCCTTGAGGAGAAATCAATGCCCATCTCCCCTTTTTTTGATTGGGGAGGGCGGAAAAAGGAGAGCAGTACAAGCCATTCTGCTCTTAATCGGCCTGGAGATTACTGCCAGAACTGCCATGGGTGTGGTAGGCCTGGAGATTATTGCCAGAACTGCCATGGGTGTGGCTGGCCTTGGGATGGCCTTTGAGTTACATAGGAGACTCCCTCCGAATAATTGATGGTGTTAAGTCTATCTCAGAAATTGTCTGAGACTTACAAGCCCAATTAGATTCCCTAGCCTATGTAATATCACAAAAAGATGGATATTAGATTTATTAACAGCCGAAAAGGGAGGCATCTGCTTGTTTTTGCAGGAACAAGATAAGATTAAGCAGCTCCAACATGATCTGGAGAGGTGGCGAGGAGATCTTCAGGAGGATCCTATCTCCTTGATTTTAAGGTCATTAAGGCATTAGCAGAATCAGTTCGCATGTATGGGGTTACAGCTTCCTTTACATTAGCCCAAGTGGAAGCTCTGGCTAGAAACTGCATAACGCCAGGGGACTGGAATGGATTAACACGAGCGTGCCTCACCCCTGGACAATTTTTGGAATGGAAGGCCTTTAACATAGAATATGCCTCTGATCAGGCTGCTGCTAATGCTCTTGCTGGAAATCCTCAATGGGATCGAGATATGATTTTAGGACAAGGGCTACATGCCCAAAATCAAACCCAACTTCCTTTGGAAGTTTATAATCAAATAAATTTTTGTGCTATTAGAGCATGGAAATCCCTTAGGAGCTCAGGGGAATCTGCTGGTAATCTAACCAAAATTATACAAGATCCTGCCGAGCCGTTCGCAGATTTCGTAGCTCGTCTCCTTGAAGCTACAAGTAGAGTTTTAGGTCCTAATGTGGAGGTGGCAACACCTTTGATTAAACAGTTAGTATCATGATGCTATTAAGGAAGGGCAAACCGCCCTCGAATTACTCAAAGAACAGAAATCTGAGGAGCATAAGTCAGAACGGGCAGTTAGTGAAGCAAAGGAACCTGTCCATTCCTCACTCTATCCAAATTTATCTAAATTTAAAGGGCCAGACTCCTCTTCTGATTCTTCTGATGAAAAAAAAGGTTCGTTAAAGAAACAAATGGCATGTGTGTCGATTCATTCAGCCTCAAAAAAAATCCCATTTGCCTAAATTAGATCCAGACTTTCCTATGCCCTCAGGTTTACAAAAAATTCCTCCCTCGTGTTATCCTCCTGGGCCACCGCCATCCTTACCATCTTCCACTCAGGGATCTCATAATTCCTTTTGCCCTCAAGTTTGGTCACGTGTTAGAACTGAGCTCCCGTTGGCCTTTCCTATTTTTCAAAATACACAGGGCACTTGTTTTTATGAACCAGGATTGGCGCTCTGAATATGACCACCCCTCTCCCGCCTTACAATTTCCCCAGATGGGAAAAATTAAAGCATGTTGAAGGGCTGGTAGCCAATGACGGGTAAGATTCCCAGGGGCCATGGAAACCTAAGACAGGAAGTACAGCATGATCTGTACTATCCAATGACAGGTAATCCATGGTACTCGATGGGGACAACCTAAGACAGGCACAGTCCCGATAAAATAAAAGAAAAAGGGGGATATGATGGGGTGTGTCTATACAGCGCCTAAGAAGATTCGGCCTGAGCGGCCTACGGCCTAAGGCAAAACTTTAAGTAAAGTGATGCAGCAAAAAACAGTCAAGATGGCGCCTGGAGGAAGCTAGGAAGGCGTGGTTTCCCCATTCACTATGGGTGGGGAGACTGAGCGGTTTTTCCCTTTCTACCTTTAAAGGAGCTTTCCGCACACATGAATGGCTCATGTACTGGCCTGGGATTGGCTGTAAACTACATGCTAGTGATCTTTATCCCGGATAGGCTAGGCTATTCCTCATGGAAATTCCCCTCGTGGCTTGGTACTATATAAAGAACTGCTTGGAGAGAAATAAGGGAGATCCTGCTTGACTTGACTCCCGGCTCGTGGGTTTGTGTTCGAGTCGTCGGTACTCATCATCTCGCCAAGCCCTGCCAGCTGTTGGGCAGGATTCCCAACATACCATTTATGTTAAATAATAAAAGTTTGTTTAAAAAAAGAAATGCAAGAAAGTTCCTACAGAATAGACAAATATCATAAACCAAAAATATGCAAATGATGGTGTTTTGAGTAGTTTAGTGAACAAAGAAGATTATGTCTTTGAAAGGAAAAGCATACTTATGTTTTGTTACATGCCTAAAATACAAAATAGTCACATACTAGTTTACACACATTAAAAAAAAATGAATATAAGCCAGGTGTGGTGGCAGGGTGAAACAGGAGGGTACCAGCCTCAGCAATGTAGTGAGACTAGTGAGACTCTCAGCAACCTAACAAGACCTTGTTCAAAACAAACAAACAAACAACAACAAAAAAAGGTGGAGGGTATAGCACTGAGAATGGACTGCCCCTGGGTTCAGTCTCCAGTAACTCCCCTCATGAATATGTTTTAGATCCCATATTCTACTCAGAATAAATTTTAGATCCCGTATTTTACTCAGAACAAAAAAGATAATCTGAAAAACATCTTAGCTTTTAATATTAATTAGCATCTTCCTAAATAACCCTTAAGAAAAAAAGGCTATTTACATATATATACTATCTTGAAAGCAAAATCTATAAGAACATATCAAACTGAAACATCTAGTTACTAACTTATGTTTACAGAATGTATGGTCCTGGATGTCATTAATAAAACTAAACATAGCCAGGTGTGGTGGTGCACTCTTGTAATCCCAGTACCTGGAAGGCTGAGACAGGAGGATTGTGGGTTCACAGCCAGCCTCACCTACTTAGTGAGGCCCTCTGCAATTTAGTGAGACCTGTTTTATTATTTTTTTAATTTTTATATTTTTGTGGTGTTGGGGTATAACCCAGCGGCTTTACTACCTCAGAGCTGTACTCCCAGACCAATTTTATACTTTATTTGGAAACAGGTCTCACTAAGTTGCTGAGAGCCTCACTCAGCAGCCTTAGCTGGCTTCAAACTGCTGCGATCCTCCTGTCTCAGCCTCCCAAGCGCTGGGATTACAAGCGTGCACCACCATGCCCAGCTTGTGAGACCTGTTTTAAAATAAAGAATAAACCAGGTGTGATAGCACATGCTTGTAATATCAGCGCTTGGGAGGCGGAGACAGGAGAATCACGCAGATTGGAAGCCAGTCCCGCTGGCTTAAGAGACCCTGTTTCCAAATAAAAAGTATAAAATAGGTCTGGGAGTGTAGCCCAGAGGTAGAAGGGTTTCCAGGAACCCCAGTAGCACCCAAAAAAAAAAAAAAAGAAAAGAAAAGAAAAAAAAAGGGCTGGGGGTATAGCTTGGAGGTAAAATGCCCCTGGGTTCAATCCCAGTACTGCAAACAAACAAACAAACAAACAAACACAAACATTAAAATTCTTTATTGTAAGAAATAGAAGGCAAAAAAGCTGAAAAAGAAATAGTAAAAAAAAGTGAAAGAAGCAGAAGCAGTAATTCAACAGTTGAACTTGTTGAAATGGGAAATCTAGAAAGAATAGAGGTCTAAACATAATTCTTTGAAAATATCAAATAACGGAGATAAATTTCCTGTGACCTTATTAAGAAAAAGATGAGAGAAAAATACAAGCCTTTAGGGATTAGAAAGAGGACATTGCAAAAATTTTAAGAAATTGGAGAAGATTTGAAAATTCATGAAAGTTTAAAAATATTATAAGGGGCTACCAAATAAAATTCAGAAATAACTATTATAGTGAAGGCACAGAAGTTAAATTCATTAAAGAGGATAAAGTAATTAGTTGGTTAATTTCTAGAAAGAAACTCCATAATAGCTGATTAACTGATAATTTACATTTTTTAATCTGTTCACTTGGTAATCTCATTTCATCTCATGGTGTAAGGTATCTTTTATGTCCACACTTCTCTTAAATTTATATCCCAACCTTGGAACTTTACCCCTGAGCCATAGACCATAGTTTTTTACTTCATAAGACCATGTCCTTGAATCAGGCATAAACTGTCTCTTATTTTTGCACTTACTTATATTTATACAACTGTGCAATTTATATAAATTTACAACACAATTGCTGTTAGAAATTGTAAATATTTTCGCCCCTTTGTTGTTCACATTTTTAATTGTAGCTTAAAGTGTACAGATTAAATACAACTTTATTTATTTTGTTCTTTCTATGAAAGAATCTTTGCCTTCCTCTAATGTCATCATTTTTAAAGATAAGATTTGTCTCTGGTTTAAGGGATCATTCACAGGTGACTTTGGATGTAGTGATGTTGGATTGCTGGATTTATGGTTATCAAACCTAGAGAAGCATGAATATAATACAGCTAATTATCATCACAGTTATTTGTCTGAAGATCTAGTATACAGGTAGTTAGCTCACGTCATATGTAACACAATCAAAGTGGGATTTCATCTAAAGATCTTCCATCAATTCTGAATTGAGTAGTAACTTCAACAAGCAAAAAAAAAAAAAAAAAACGTACAAACTCATCATTCACAGAGTTACAAGCAATGGAACCCAGACCTCTTTGATGCAATAGAAAGATTCGCAGGAAGGCTATTGGGTAGCTCACAACATTTGAGAGAATTCAAAAAGCAGTCTTTAAAAACAGGCAGGAATTGCCGGGCGTGGTGGCGCAAGCTTGTGATCCCCCCGCTTGGGAGGCTGAGACAGGAGGATCGCACGGGTTCGAAGCCAGCCTCAGCTACTTAGTGAGGCTCTCAGCAACTTAGTGAGACCCTGTTTCCAAATAAAATATAAAAATAGGTCTGGGAGTATAGCCCGGAGGTAGAAAGCCTCTGAGTTCCATCCCCAGTACCAACAAAAACAAAAACAAAAACAAAACAAACAAAGAAACAACAAAAAAAGACAGGCAGGAATTAAAAAGTCTCTGGAGGCTAAGAGGCAGGAAGATTCTGTTATGCTTCTTTCTTTCCCAGGCTCAATGTATGGGATGACCTCCACTGAGAATCTCTGCTACTATTGTGTACCAGCCAAATTAACTCAAATTCTCCCTTAAATTTCGCACTATTTGTTCATCACTCAATATTTTGGTGAGAAGTAGCAAATTTATTCAGTGTGTCTTTATTGGTCACCTTTTTACATGCCAGGCACTGTTCTAGATGTTGGAGATACATTCATGAACAAAATAGACAATGATTGTCTTTACAAAGCTTTTGGTAGTGGGGAAAAGACAATAGCAGTAAATATCAGAACCAGTAAAATGTACAATGGGATGATATACCTCATCTTGTTTTCTCTAAAGTCAGTAGCAGATGTATCTCCCCATTTGGTTTTCTATAAGAATCAAAATGGACTTGGCCACATATATGAAATTGGGCATTCCTCTATTGTGAGGAAAGGATTGAATATTGGGGAAGCAAAAAGGAAAAAAAGAAAGAGCAATATGGATATTGTCTTATTTAAGGCATAGATGAAAGCTTGCTTTTTTTTTTTTTTTGATGGTACTGGGGTTCCTGGAAGCCCTTCTACCTCCGGGCTACACTCCCAGAACTATTTTTACATTTTTATTTGAAAACAGGGTCTCCTAAGCCAGCGCATGCAGCTGGCTTCAAACCTGCTGCGGTCCTCCTGTCTCTGTCTCCCAAGCGCTGATACTACAAGCGTGCGCCACCACGCCCGGCTAAAGCTTGCTTTTATTTCATATTTACCTAATAATATTTTGTTCCAGGTACAAGTCAATCCCACATCTACCTAATTTTTTATAACAATCCTAGAAACCCTAAATTACTTTCTGAGATAAGGCATCAAGAAATTCAGATGCGCCAGGTGTGGTGGCACAAGCTTGTAATCCTAGCATTTGGGAGGTGAGACAGGAGGATTGTGGTTTGCAGACAGCCTCGGCTACTTAGTGAGGCTCTTTGCAACTCAGTGAGGCCCTGTTTCAAAATAAAGAATAAAAAAAATAGGGATGGGGATATAGCTCAGAGGTAAAATGCCCCCCTGGGTTCCATCCCCAGTCCCCCCCCCCCACAAAAAAAGTTCAAATGGTTTATTTAGCATTTTTGATGTTGAAGAATAGGATTCATACCAAGGTACCAAGGTACTTTCACTCTCTGTCCTACGTTTCTTTCAATAGACCATCTCTCAGTTAATAGAGAGGTTTAGTTATGGGGAGTTTATTGTGTGTTTGTTACATGGCTCCAGTTCCTCCCCTGTCACACAAAAAATTCCACAATTTTTCCTAATCCCAGAATCAGCTTTAATGACTCCCCCTATAACCTCTGCCAATATTTAAAAATATAAGTAGCTCTACTCTGATTATTTCCATTTCTGGGGACTAAGAAATTGGAGAAAAAGAAGCAACCGTTACATCTTACTCTGGCTGATGAAGTGTTGCTTATTCATATCAAGTTAGATCGTAGAAGACATAAAACTGCATAAAAATTATCAAGTCGAAAAGTATTTCTACTGACCCTAAAGGCAATCAGACTCACTTATTTGAGGGTTACAAGAAATGACCATTATCACCACTTATTTTCTTCCAGTGTTTATATTTGGCGTTCTGTTTGGCAATAAGCTCAAGGATACCTTGTCAGTGCAAGATCATTAGTTTTACAATTTTCCAAAAAGAATTTGCCTTAGCACATGTTAATCCCAACCTCAGTGAACATGTTTATGTCCAGGTGTAAATCCTATTGCTGGAAGAACTGCTTGCTAATTACACTGGCTGCTCTTCTTTATTTCTCTGTGCATGAATTGGGTAGCAAAATTCATCAGAAACCTTGTCTTCCTGAACGGCATTAGCTGGAGTTTTTATCATAAGGTTGGGTAGTTTGCATTGGTAAGCAATTTCCTCCTTTCATTAATCCAAGGCAAGTTCTAAAGAGCTGTGACCCGCTCACCCTGGCATCATCAAGGAAACCAGACAAAGTGACAAATGTCTAGTTATTTTTGGTTAAAGTGATGTCAGTTTAATGTCAGCAAATGTTCTGCTTAATGGATATATCCTCCCCCCCCTCAAAATTTCTTGGAAAGGATTATTATCTGGTTTTGTAGGGATAGGGAGATATGGAGGTGACATGAGCTTTTATAAAACAATTAGAATATGGTAGACTATGTGCTCAGGATTTGTAGCTGTTGTGCTTTTTTTTTTTTTTTTGGTGGTACTGGGGTTCCTGGAAGCCCTTCTACCTCCGGGCTACACTCCCAGACCTATTTTTACATTTTTTTTAAAATTTGGAAACAGGATCTCCTAAGCCAGCGCGCGCGGCTGGCTTCGAACCTGCGCGATCCTCCTGTCTCTGCCTGCCAAGCACGGGGATTACAAGCGTGCGCCACCATGCCTGGCTGCTTTTTTTTTTTTTTAAAGAAAAAAACCCTCAGTCTAAGGGAAAGAACATGTAAGGAAATAAGTGTAATAGTGTATGTTTAATTTGAAATATGCAGCCAGTCACACATATATTACTTATTTTCTTACTTATGCCTTCAATGACTCCTGAAATATATTTTGTACATCATCAAATACTATATATATATATATATATATATATATATATATATATATATATAATTATACTCTACTGTTTAAAATATACTTCTGTTTTAGTGCTAGAGATTGATCCAGGGGTGTTCTACCTCTGAGCTATATTAACCCCAATCATTTATATTTATTTTAGGGTCTTGCTAAAATTTCAAATCTGTCATTGAACCTGAGATCCTCCTGTCTTAGGCTTTCAAGTACTGGGATTATAGGCATGCACCATCACACCTATATAAATATACAATAAAATATGCATTTGTTGTTGCATTGTAATTATACATCATAATGATGTTCAAAGTGATAAAACATATGTGCATATAGTACTTATGTGTTTTCTTCAGGATCCCACCTTCCTTTCTCTCTTCCTGTGTCTACATGTTCGTGAGATTTGTAGTAATACCTTCATATACAGACATAACGATATTTGAACTATTGCCTTCATCAAGCATCCTTTCCCCCTCCCTCCCTACCTCAATCCCCTTTTTATTTTAACTGTTCTCTCTCATCTTTTATCTGAATTCTCTCTTTTGTTTCCTGTTTTTGTGCTAGCTTCCATATAAGAGAGAAAACATGTGACCCTTGACTTGCTGAAACTGGATGATCTCAATATAATATTTACACTTTTTTTGTGTGTGTATGGTACTGAGCATTGAATCCAGAGGCATTTTACCTTTGAGCTACATTTGCAGCCTTTTTAAATTTTTATTTTGAAAGAAGTTCTCACTAAATTCCTGAGGGTCTCTCTAAGTCCTGAGGATGGCCTTGAACCTGTAATCCTCCTGTCACAGATTCCCCAGTCCCCAGACTACAGGTATTTGCCCTTATACCTGGCTAATACCTAACACCTATTAGCCAGGTGTAAGGGCAAAACCAGGTGTAGTCGGTTGTGCCAGCGTAATAGCAGTGACTAGGAAGCAGTGAGTTTAATAGCAGTCATTCTCTTGGACTCTGAGAGCAAACTACAGAAAAAAAAAAAGAAGTCTTAGTCTAGGGTGAAGAAGAACTGCCCTACAATCTGAGGAAAGACAAATGGAGGCAAGGCTGCAGCAGAATTGAAGAGGAGGGTTTACAATAACATCAGAGTTTGATCTCATGAAAATCTTTACACTGAAAAGTGCATGAAGGTGTGCTGTCTTTATCACATTGAACCTCACTATGATGGATATTGCAATGTTATAATAAAATATTTAAAAATTTTGAAAGCAAAGTGTATGTAAGACTCTCTACTAGGTGGAATGTTACCCTGAGGACAAGCATTATACCAAATCCTACCAATTAAAAAGGACTTTGATAGAGTCAGAAGACAGGTTCCAGTCCTGGTTTGACCTCAGTCCTTTTCTGACCTGCTCATTCTCTGAGATTGTGATGAGGATCAAACCAGATAATCAGGTTTCTCAGAGAAACAAAATCAATAGTATGTGAGAACTATATATCCCCTTGTATATAGCATATAATCACCAATGAAATCTGACAAGTCCCAAAATTTTCACTAAGCAAGCTGAGATTAGGAGAGCTGATGGTGCAGGTCTGATCTGAAGGGCAGCGGGCTTGAGATTCAGGAAGAATCAATGAGTTTGGGTTCAAGAGTGGGAAAAATCTCAATGTCCTGAGCTTAAACACAGTATTTTACTCTTGAGGGTTAAACCTTCTAATTCTGTTCTGGCACTGAAGTGATTGAATGCAGCCCACTCACACTGGAGAGGCAATCTTTTTACCTAAATCAACTAATTTAAATATTAATATTATAAAGAAATAGTCACAGAAACATGTAGAATAATGTTTGATCAAATGACTGGATGCCCTATGGCTTAGTAAGGTGGCATTTTTTATCTTCTATTTTTAATATTTTAAATTTTTTTATGTGGAACATATTGAAAATGGCTTACATTCATACTGTGCTTGGTGCCCTCTCCCACCCCTCACTTCTCCTTCCCCCTTCCCAACAATGAGTGTCCAGGTTAACCATGCTTCATTCATACCTTTACATATATTCAGGTGTAGCTCCACCATTAATCAACCTCAGCCTTCTTCATCTCCTACCCTTCCATTTCAACTTTCCTGAAGTTTCCCCTCCATTATCTGGAGTCCTTCGGTATTCCTTATAGTCCCTAGTTTGGGCATATTAGAGAAAACATATGTCCTTTCTCTTTCTGTGTTTGGCTGAACTCACTTAACATAATATTCTCCAGGTCTTTTCTTCTTCTTGCAAATGACATGATTTTGTTCTTCTTTATAGCTGAGTAGAATTCCATTGTATTTCCCATAATTTTGCAATCTATTCATCTGTTAAATGAGATCTAGGTTGGTTCCATATTTTGGTGATTGTGAATTGTGCTGCTATGAACATGGGTATGCATATGTTTCTGATGTTCTCTGATTTCAACCCCTTTGAAAAGATACCCAGGAGTGGTATAGCCATATCATATGGTGGATCCATTCCCAATTTTCTTGTTTTTTTCTTTTTAGTGGTAAAGGGTTTCCTGGAAACCCTTCTGCCTCCGGGCTACACTCCCAGACTTATTTTATATTTTTTATTTGGAAAAAGGGTCTCTTAAGCCAGTGAGGCTGGCTTCGAGCCTGTGCGATAGTCCTGTCTCTGCCTCCCAAGCATGAGGATTACAAGCATGCACCACCACGCCCCACCATTCCCAATTTTCTAAGGAATCTCCACACTGATCTCCATAGTGGCTAAACTAGTTTGCACTTCCACCAACACTGTAAAAGAGTTCCTCTTTACCCACATCCTTGCCAGAATTTGTTGTTATTTGGTTTCTTTATGCTTGCCACTCTGATTGGGGTTAGATGGAATCTCAGCATAGTTTTAATTTGCATCTCTCTAATGGCTAAGGATGTTGAACATCTTTTCATGTATCTATTGCCATTTGTATCTCTTCTTTTGTGAAGTGTCTATTCAATTCAGTTGACCATTTCTTGATTGGGTTATTTGTTTTGCTAGTGTAGAGTCTTTTGAGCTCTTTGTATATTCTGGATATTAGCCCCCTATCAGAATGGTGGCTGGTAAAAATCTCCCATTCTGAAGGCTTTCTTTTTAGGTTCTTAATGGTTTCCTTTAATGAGAAGAAACATTTTAGTTTGATGTCATCCCACTTGTTAATTTTGCTTTAATTCCCTGCACTATGGAGGTCTTGTTGAGAATGTTACTGCCTGTGCCTATATGTTGGAGTGTTGAGCCTATGCCCTCCTCTAATAACTTCACAGTCTCTGGTCTAATTTCTAAGTCTTTGATCCATCTTGAGTTCATTCCTGGGCACTGTGAGAGGTAAGGATTTAATTCCATCCTTCTTTCTGCAAATGGATAGACAGTTTTCCCAGCACCATTTGTTGAAAAGGCTCTTTTTCTAAACATACAAGTTTGGCCCCTTTGTCAAATATTAATTAACTATAGGTTTGTGGGTTTGTTTTTGTATCTTCTATTCTGTTCCACTTGTCTGTATGCCTGCTGTTGTGCTAATACTATGATGTTTTTACCACTATTGCTCTATAGTATAATTTGAAGTCAGGGATTGCTATGCCTCCTGCATGGTTCTTATTGCTGAGGATTGCTTTGGCTATTCTGGGTCTTTTCTTTCTCCATATATAATTAATGATTAATTTTTCTAGGTCTATGAAGAATGTAGTTGGCATTTTGATAGGAATTGAATTTGTATATCACTTTTTGCAGAATGGCCATTTTGATGATATTTATTCTGCCTATCCATGAGCACGGGAGATCTTTTCATCTTCCAAGGTCTTCTTCAATTTATTTCTTTAATGTATTATAGTTTTCAGTGTAGAGGTCTTACATCTTTGGTTAGGTTTATTACTAGGTATTTTATTGGCTTTGAGGTTATAGTAAATGGAATTGTTTGCTTTATTTCTTTCATTGTGGATTCATTGTTGGCATATAGAAAAGCAACTTATTTCTTTAGATTGATTTTGTATCCTTTAACTTTGCTGATTTGGTTAATTAGCTCCAGTAGTCTTTTGGTTGGGTTCGTTGGGTCTTCTAGATAAAGAATCATATCATCTGCAAATAAGGATAGTTTTAATTACTCTCTTCCTATTTGAATTTCTTTGATTTCCTTCTCTTGTCATATTGCTGTGGCAAGAATCTCAAGGACTATATTGAAAAGGAGAGGTTATAGTGGGCATCCTTGTCTTGTTCCTAACTTTAGAGGAAATTCTTGAAGTTTTTTCTCATTCGATATAATGTTGACTTTGTGTTTAGTGTATATTGCCTTAATGATGTTGAAATATGTTCCTTCTATTCCAGTTTTCTGCAGTATTTTTTAACATAAATGGGTGTTGGATTTTGTCAAATGTGTTTTCAGCATCTGTTGATATGATCATGTGTTTTTTGTTCTCAGTTCTATTTATGTGGTGAAGAACATGTATTGATTTGCATATGCTGAACCAGCCTTGCTTTTCTGTAATGAAACCAATTTGGTCATGGTATACAATTCTCTTGACATGGTTTTAAATGTGCATAGCTAGTATTTTGTTTAGAATTTTTGCACCTATGTTCATCAAGGATATTGGTCTTTAATTTTTCTTTTTTGAGGTATCTTTATTTGGTTTTGGAATTAATGTGATACTGGCCTCATAGAAGTAATTTGGGAGAATTCCATCTCTTTCAATTTCCCAGAACAAATCGTAAAGTTTTGGGATTAGTTCTTCACTAAAGGTTTTGTAGAATTCAGCTGGAAACTGTCAGGGCTTGGACTTTTCTTTGATGGCAGAATTTTTATTGCTGTTTCTATTTCTTTGCTTGTTATTGATTGTTTTAGCTTGCTCTGACCTCTTGGTTCAATTTAGGTAGGTTATATATGCTTAGAAATCTATCAATTTCTTTTATGTTTTTAAGTCTATTGGAGTATAAATTTTCAAAATGGTTTCTGATAATCCTTTGAGTTTTCCCCACTGGCTGTGGTGATATCTCATTTTTCATTTCTGATCTTAACAATTTGAGATGATTCTCTCTTTCTTTTGGTTAAGTTTGGCCAGGGGTTTGTCAACCTTATAATTTTTTTTCAAAGAACCAGCTTTTTGCTTTGTTGTTTCTTTGAATTATATTTTTGTTTTTTATTTCATTTATTTCTGCTCCGATTTTAGTAATTTCCTGCCTTCTGCTGGCTTTGGGATTAGACTGTTGCAGACTTTCTAGATCCTTGAGATGTGTCATTAGGTTGTTTACTTGATGACTCTCTGTTCTTCTTATGTAGGCACTTAATGCTATAAACTTTCCTCTTAACACCACCTTCAAAGTGTCCCATAGATTTTGGTAAGTTGTGTCTCTATTTTCATTTAATTCCTGAAATTTCTTTATTTATTCCCTTATTTTTATGTTGCCTACTCATAATTTAATAGTGTATCATTAAATCTCCATGTATTTAAATAGCTTCTTTTGGTCTTTCTGTTGTTGATTTCTATTTTCATTTTATTGTGGTCTGATAAGATGCAGGGATTTATATTACATCTTTTGAATTTGCTGGTGCTTGCTTTGTGGCCCAGGATGTGAACTATTTTGGAAAAGGTTCCATGAGCTGCTGAGAAGAATGTACTGCTGTTCCTGGTTAAAATATTCTATATATGTCTATTCTTTCCATTTGGTTTATAGTTTTCTTTAGTTCTGAAGAGTCTTTACTCATCTTCTGCCCTGGAAATCAATCTAGTGGTGTGGGGTGTGTGTGTGTGTGTGTGTGTGTGTGTGTGTGTGTGTGTGTGTGTGTTGAAGTCTCCCAATATTATTGTATTTGGGTCTATTTGAGATCTGATATCTTGGAGGGTTTGTTTTACAAATGTAGGTGCACCCCCATTTGGGGCATAAACATTTACTATTATATCTTCTTGGTGAATTGTTCCTTTAATAAAAGGAAGTACCCTGCATTTTCTCTTATTTTGTGTTTTAGCTTAAAGTCTTTTTTGTTGGATATCAGCATTGTTATCCCTGACCATTTTTGGTCTCCATTAGCATGATATATCTTTTTCCATCCTTTTACTTTCAGTCTTTGAATGTCTCTGGCTGTAAGGTGAGTTTCTTGCAAAGAGCGTATATTTGGTTTATGTTTTTTAATCCACATTTCCAGTCTATGTCTTTTGATTGGTGAGTTAAGTCCTTTGACATTCAGAGTTATTATTGAAATATAATTTTTGTTTCCTGTCATTTTGTGTTGTATCTTCTGTTTGGTATAATATTATTTCTTCTTTACTTAGATGACCCCCTGACCAACTTCATCATTTCTTCTCTGGTTCTGAAATTTGTTTCTTTTTTCTTCTTTATGGTTTATTTCTTTAAGTATTTTCTCTAGTGTTGGCTTTGCATTCATGAATTTTTTGAGCTTCTGCTTATCTTGAAGCACTTTTGTTTCTCCATCAATTTTGAGTAATAACTTTGCTAGATATAGTAGTTTTGTTTGTAAGTTTTTTTCTTCCAGGGTCTGGTTCACATCATACCAGTCTCTCCTGGTATTCATAACTTGGGTTGCATAGTCTGGGGTGACTTTTATTGTTTTGTCCCTATATGTCACCCATTTTTTTGTTCTCACTACTTTTAAGATTCTTTCCTTGGCCTATGTGTTGATCATTTTTATTACATGGTGTGGGAGGTCCTTCTTTGATATTGTCTTAACAGTATTCTGTATGTCTCCTGAACGTGTAAGTCCAAGATTCTTTCAGTGTTTGGAAAATTCTATGAAATTATTTCTCTGAAGAGATTATGAATACCTTTGGCCTGTACCTCTATCCCTTCTTCAATGTCTTTTATCCATAAGTTAGTATGTATTATGCTGTCCCATAGTTATTGGATCTTTAGGTTTTGTTGCTGTAATGACTTCTGTATTGTGTTGACTGCTTTTGGTTTGTTTTTTGTTTTTTTGTTTTTTTTTTTGTTTTTTGGTGGTACTGGGGGTGGAACCCAGGGGCTTTCTACCTCCAGGTTATACTCCCAGACCTATTTTATACTTTATTTGGAAACAGGATCTCACTAAGTTGCTGATGCTCTCATTAAGTACCTGAGGCTGGCTTTGAACCTGTGCAATCCTCCTGTCTCAGCCTCCCAAGCACAGGGATTGCAAGTGTGCACCACCATGCCTGGTTGTACTTTCAGTTTTTAATAAACTGTCTCCTAACAGTGATATCCTGTTTTCCATTTCATCTAATTTTCCAGAATTTCTTTCAATTGGTGTCTTTATTTCATTTATTGACTCTTTCAATTCATTCCAGACCTCTTCCTGATTCTTTCTTAGTGTCTCCATTTCCTCTTTTATTTTCTGTACACTTGTTTTGCAGTCTTTCATCATATTGGAGATCAGGATTCAGAATTCTCCTTTTTTGCATTCCTTGTAGGTCCGTATTCGTGATTTCCATTTTTTCTTCACTGTTCCTTGTTCCCATATTTTTAGGATTCTCAGGCTTGTTTTTCTGATGTCCTGACATCTTGTCCTTTGTGAATATTATGTCTGATCCAGTATTAGTAGTAGGAATTTAGAGGTGTCAGTAGGTAAGCAAAGGAGTCTCTGTTCTCCACAGCTAGGGCTGGTCTGGTCTGACTTTTCCTCATTCACCATGATTGGGAGGTCTGTAGTGATCTCAGAGATCCTACTAGTTGGGTCTAGTGTTAAGCATAGGTCTCCCCCCCCACATTTTCCACGGATCAGAGCCTGAGTCTGAGCATCTGCTGTGTCCAACAGCAGATCTACTCCCACCTCTGTGGGTTGTAACGCAAAGTCTCAGACACAGGGAATTTATTAGGGCTGCAGGACTCCCTGGGGATGCTGGGCTGGGTGATTTCCCGTGGAACCAGGACTTTTCTTATGGTGTTATTGAAAGCTGCTCTGGATTTCTGGAGGGTGTGATATACTCAGCCACCACTACTCTTTCATTGGGTTGAACTGCAAAATCTCAGACCCAGGAAGTTTATCATAGCTTCACAAGTCCCTGGGGGAACAGCGCTGGGAGTTCTCCTGTGGGGACCACAGTTTCACTTACGATTTTGGTGCACACTGGTCTGGATCTCTGGCAGGCATGGTGAACTTGGTGGTTGCTGGTAAGATGGTGCTTCCATGGCATCTTTGGCCACCAGGTTGGTGGGTTTCTTTTCTGGTGTTGAGCTTTTCTCTGGATCCCTGGGGGTAAGGTGAGCTCAGTCGCTGGAAGTTGTAGCTGGTATTTGCACAGGAAGAACTGATGACTTACAACCTGTGGCTCTGCAGGTGCTAACTTCAGGTCCTTGTTTTCATATTTGTGTCTAGACTCCAGATCTGTGAGGTAAGATGGCACTGCCGCGGTGCCTGCTGTTGCAAGTCAGGTGGGTTTCTTTTCTGTTATCTGGTCAGTCTTCTAATCTTTTTATTCTCTTTCCCTTGTATTGGTCATTTTTATTCCTTTACTGATAGTATTTTCTGGCTTTGTAGAATGCTGTTTTTGAGGAAATGGAGATCGGGTGTCAGCAGGATTTGTAAGTGCTGCTTCTCTCAGTCACCATCTTCTTGTAAGTCTCCATAAGGTGACATTTAAAGTTAACATTATAGTTCACAAAATTGATAAGATTAGTGGCAAAAAATCCTGATGTTCGTATGAGGAGTTCGCATGGCTCTTACTCACTTTTTGCATTATGCAATAAGTATGCAGAAGATGACAGGTAATATGGAAAAATGAACAGAATAGTGCAAGGTAGGAAGTCTTGAATGCAAGAAAAGAAGGTAATGTTGTCATTTTAAATAGAACACTAAAATTTGGCCTCACAAAGAGAAGGTGATATTATGGTCAGATATAGAACATCCCCTGAAGAGCTGATGTACTGATACTTAGAGTTGATCATTAGGGTTGTAATCTCATCATTGGATTGGTCTCTCTCTCTCTTTGCCTTCTCCTATGATCTGAGCACCACAGTCCCAGCTTGACATGGACTGAATCCCTGAAATCTCTCGAACTGTTAGCAAATAAATATTCCTTCTTCTAAGCTGTGGTGGTCAAATATTTTGGATTTACAGTGCTACAGCATCTCCTGCAGATCTTGAGAAATCTCAATCAGGGGACCCGCAAAGGTATAGATCCCCTCATGAAGTAGGTCTAGCATTACTTTATTCAAAAAATCATTTTAGGATTATTTGGATCAATATGTATAATTGGAATTTTATGTGTAAGCATCCTAAAATGGATGGGCAGTGGCTTGTGAGAGACTCAGGCTGCAAAGATTTTTTTTCCCAAGGATAAAGTTTGGGCCAAAGATTAAGTCCAAACTGACCTTAGTTTGGGCCAATATATAAGATTAAGTTCAAGCTGGCCTTGTGATGAGATAAAGCATACTTTCTATGATTGTTTAAATGTCTGGCACCCTGCCCTGAAGTTCGTAAAAAACTTTTTCTGTCCTTGAAGTTCCTGTTTGCATGACTATAAAGATTGTAACAAATCCTGAAAAAGTAGTAAGTAAGTAGAAAGAGTAGAAATAAGAGAGAAGTAAGAAAGAAGTAAGAAAAAAAGAGGTAAGAGAAGTAAGAAAGAAGAAAAAAGTAGTAAGAGAAGTAGGAAAAAAGTAAGAAAAAAGTAATGAGAAGTAGTAAGAAAGAACTAAGTAAAAGAGTAAGAAAGGAGTAAGAGAAGAGAGAAGCTGGAAAAGCTTCCATCAGAATAAAGTTCGAGAAGCTGCCATTTGATCTCGTGTGACAGTGTGTTCTCTCTCACGACCTTGACTCTCCTCTCACCAGCACATGAACCTCGACTCTTACTAGGGCTGGGCCCCGGCATTACAGCAGTGAGATTTCTGATTGAAATAGGTGGTATCTAAGCAGAGACCGAAAGAGGGTAAGAGAGTTCACCATGCATGCCTGGGGAAAAATATCTCCAAAAGCACAGCTCAGACAGTTGTCCACAAGCACTTCATTTAATGTATGTGAGATGTGTTTGAGAAAAAGCAAGAAGACTTGTCACTAACATAGGTAAAGGAAGTGAAGTCGAATATAAGAGTAAAGCACTGAGCAAAAATCCTCATTTTGTCTTTGAAACAACTATTCAAGGCAGGCACAGGTAAAAGTAATGTTCCAAATTGTAAAGCATTGCATTCAAAATTCTGTTAATCACTGATGCCAAAGGCGGTAGAAAACTTCAGAGTGCAATGGTTAGAAATATCACCTTTGACAGTGGACATGGTGGTGCATGCTTATAATCCCAGCATTCACGAGGCTAAGACCGGAGGATCATGGTTTGCGGACAACCTCAGCTACTTAGCGAGGCCCTCCACAACTTAGTGGTACCCTAAGTTGAAAACACTAAAAAATAGGGCAGGAGGTATAGTTCGGAGGTCAAATGCCCCTGGGTTCTATCCCCAGACCTGCAAAAAAAAAAAAAAAGAAAAGAAAGAACCCCTTTGTGCCAGGCATGGTGGCACACACTTGTAATCCCAGTTCTTGGGAGGCTGAGACAAGAGGATCTCAGTTTCAGGCCAGCCTCAGCTGCTTAGTGCCCTCTGCAACTTAGTGAGACCCTGTTTCAACATAAAGAATAAAAAAATAGGACCGGGCTGGGCGTGGTGGCGCACGCTTGTAATCCCCACGCTTGGGAGGCGGAGACAGGAGGATTGCGCAGGTTCGAAGCCAGCCGTGCTGGCGTAAGAGACCCTGTTTCAAAAATATAAAATAGGTCTGGGAGTGTAGCCCGGAGGTAGAAGGGCTTCCAGGAACCCCAGTACCACCAAAAAAAAAAAAAAAAAATAGGACCGGGGATGTAGCTCAGATGTAGAATGCCCCTGGGTTCAATTCCCAATACAACAACAAAAAGAAAGAAAGAAAGAAAGAAAGAAAGAAAGAAAGAAAGAAAGAAAGAAAGAAAGAAAGAAAGAGAGAGAGAGAGAGAGAGAAAGAAAGAAAGAAAGAAAGAAAGAAAGAAAGAAAGAAAGAAAGAAAAAAAAAGAAAAAAGAAAAAGAAAAGAAATATCACCTTTGGAACCTACAGTTAGAATTCTAGTTCTGGTCACTATGAGCTATGTGGCAGTGAATTAATTGTTTAACCTCTCTGCGTTTTAGGATTTACATTTGTAAAACAATAGAATGGTTAAGTTACTCTCATTTTTATAAGAACTGGTTTATTAATTAATTTGAAGCATTTATTAACAATATGTGGTACATAGTAATTACTCAAAAAAAAATGTTAGCTACTATTCTATTCTAAGTACTCACTCAAGCAATGTTGGGGTCTGCTCAACCTCCTGACAAAACTTCCGATGAGTCAGCAACATGTAGCACCGAGTGGATATGGTGGCGTAACTGCTCCCCTTGCCCCCACTAGCCCAATTTGGTAATGTTGAGCCTTATTGGCTCATATAATGCTTCTGTGTTTGTGAACCCCTTGTGGATTGTATAATGATTGGCTACAAGTTATGTGCTTTGCGCATGCAAGAGTGACCTTTAGCATGATAGGTTAGAATAGTTTCCTGTTGGAAATCCTCCTTGCGGTTATTTGCTTTAAATTGATTTGCCTGAGAAAAATAAGTGAGTTCCTGCTTGACACGACTCCCAGCTCCATGTGCTTCTGTTTGAGCCATCGGCATTCACCATCCTGCTCAGCCCCCACCGCTGTCGGGCTGGCCCCGACAAAGCAAGAATTGTGATGCTCCTTCTTCCAGCATATGCGAACATAATTACCCTGTGTATGGTGATGATAAGAAACAAGAGACTGTGAGGTTCTGTAAGTCTAGAATCTGACCAGGAAAAGCTGCAGTCCTGGTCAGCTTTGTAGGATAAAATGATAGCTAGAAGAAAGGTGTTTCAACTTCACCAGATTGATAATGCAAACCTTGGAAAGATTTTACAGTGGAATAAAAGTTAAATATATGCATATTACTGTGAGTATAATGCTGAGATCATTAGAAGTTATAACAAGAAGGTGTAGGAGAGAAACAGAAAGCATTTCCAGAATTCCAGAAAAAGACAGGGGATCTGAAGCAACAAAAAGTTAAGAAGGTAATTGCTAGATGCAGTGGCACATGCTTGTAGTCCCTGTTTTACTATATATTTTTTCTATATATTTTATTTAGACATAGTTTTTCTATATATTTTATTTGGAAACAGGGTCTCACTAAGTTGCTGAGAGCCTTACTAGTAGCTGAGGCTGACTTTGAACCTGTGCAATCCTCCTGTCTCAGCCTCCCAAGCACTGGAATTATAAGCATGAGTCACCACATTAGGTCTGGGAGGATATCCCAGAAGTAGAAAGGCCCCAGTACCACACACACACACACACACACACACACAAAAAAAAAAAAAAAAAAAAAAAAAAAAAAAAAACTAGCCTAGGTGACATCATGTTAGTCAACAGATGAATGGGTTATATATCTATGGGATATACCCACAATGAATTTTTACTGTCATAAAGAAGAACAAAATCATGTTATTTTCAGGAAAATGGATGGAACTAGCCATTCTCAGAAAGTGAAGGGTCATATGTTTACTGTCAGATGTAAAAGCTAGGAAGTGGAAGAAAAAAAAGACTTTGAATAAATGAGGAGAGATACCAGGAGAATAGTAGGGTGGATTTTGCAAGGGACATTGGAGGAGGAAGGGAAACCTGATGAAGGGAAGTGATTAAATACTCCTATGTACATCTGAAAGTGCTCCATACCAATTTCAGTATTTGAACAGGGATGGGAGAGAGTAGGGTGGAATCCAGAGGGAAATGCACTCTGGTGGTGGGTTTATGTACATTTCTACCACATTAAATGGATATATACTGATATATGGCTACAATACATTAAAAATAAAAAAGCTGGGGGTGTTTCTCAGTGGTAGAATGCCCCTGGGTTCAATCCCTAATACAAAAGCAAAACAAACAGACAAACAAAAAGGATGTAATTGAAGAAGTGTACTGGAAATACTATGTGATTAAACATAGCAAATAATCTAGGATAATTTCTGCATTTCAGACCCAGACATCTGGTGGGTCCAATATCAGATAGAAAATTCATGCAAACTATTTGAACATCAGTGGAGCAGATCAGCAGATGCCAGATTATTTAAAAATGTGGTTGCCTCTGAAAGAGAAGTGGGTATAGTCTGCTTTCTGTTCTCTACACCTTGCTTACAGATAGGATATTACCCTAAAAGCAAGCCAAATTCTTCCAAATGATTAAGCATGGTTAGGAAGAACGCATAAAAATGGCTTCTGCACCAGGCATCTGACCTGCATCTTGCAGAAAAGACTCTTGGGAAATGACTTGGGGACTTCTTGAAGGGGGACTACCCTCACAGTTGATTAGATTGTTAGATTCTTTTTGGCGGGAAGATGGTAACCTTGGGGCTTTAGTCTCTGACTCGGCACCTGAAGTTTGACAGAAATGCTGGGTTCTATTTCAAGTTTGTGTAAAAGCTATAGAGCCTAGCCAGTCACCTTTCTTGAATGCATTTATTTATTTAATCCCTTTTTTAAAGTTTTAACATTTCTTAAGGCAATCACAAACTCTGGGGTCTTCGATTTTTTATGACAATAATGTAAATGTTTTGAACTTTTCTTGAACCATTGATTTCTGATGGCATACATCGAATAGTACCTAACTCCCTCTTCTTTTCTTAGGATAGGTTACAATTAATCTTTACAACTGTTTAAAAATTAACCATGCAGACACTGTCTAAAAATAAGTACTTTAATGTAAATTAGCAATATAATAGGAAGGTTGTTGGGAAGTTCTAAACACACTATAAAAATGTGTATAGGAATCCTAGTGTACAATAGCACATAATTTTCAAATTTATTTATTTTTATTTATTTATTTTTTTGCGGGTTTGGGGATGAAACCCAGGGGCATTTAACCTCTGAGCTATACCCCCTGCCCTATTTTTTATTGTTTATTTTTGAAACAGGGTCTCACTAAGTTGCAGAGCGCCTCACTAAGTAGCTGAGGCTGTCCACGAACTGCAATCCTCTGGTCTCAGCCTCCTGAATGCTGGGATTACAATCTTGTGCCACCACACCCAGCTAATTTTCAAATTTAAATGTAAATTTCAAGTAAGAGATTTTGGGAATGTTGTATTTGTTGTCATCAATACAAATGCATAAGTTTTTTTTTTAAAAAAAAAGCATGAACTGCCCTAAAAAGTCTAAATACAGTCAGAAATCTACCCAATTGCTTTGGGTAGATTGGGAAATTTCTTTTCCTCATAGATAATCATCATACTGGCCACACTAATTGTCTATATTTACTTATTTAATTCTCTCTTCTATTTCCTCTTATAATTTTTTAAGTCTTTTTGCATTGTTGAGGCTGTTCTTGAACCTGTGATTCTCCTGTCTCAGCCTTTTAAGTACTGGGATTCAGGCCTGTACCATCAATGCCCAGCTTGTTTTACTTGTACTTATACAAGTTTAGCTTGTACTTATACAGTAGTGCAATTTTTGGAAGTGTTTTTATTATCGATGAGACTTTTATTGATGATGCCTCTCTATTGTGATTTTCCAATGCTTTTCTTGAAGTTATAAAGTTTGTGGAGAAAGATTACAAAAGTGCCATTTTCATCAAATTATGCCAATGGTGCATACCTTCAACATGACATATCTGTTTATATTGCTTTTGATCACCTGGCCGAGGAAGGTTTATTAGGTTTCTCCACAGTAGTGTTATTATTTTTTTCTTTCCACACTGTCATCTTCTTCTTTATCTTCATCTTCATTTGGCTTTGTCTGCTTTTTGTTTGTTTGGAAGTAATTGAGAGTGAATCAGGGACACTCTACCACTGAGCTACCTTCTCAGCCTTCATCTTATTCTCACTAAGTTGCCCAAGCTAGCCTCAGGTTTGCCTTCCCACCTCGTCCTCCCAAACTGCTGGAATTAGTCAAGTGCCTGGCCATATTGTATTCTTTGGACTTGCTTTACAATAGGAAGTCACTCTGCACATCCCACAGTGAAGAAGTGAGGACTTTTTTCTCCTTTTGGTTAGGACGTATGCATACATGTCATTCTTCCACATGGAACATTTGATCCCCACTCTCTTTACTTAGTCAATCATTTGTTTATATTAGCATAGACTCAGGGGTATTATTTTATGCTTTAAGTATAATCCAATACTACTTTACTATTTTGTGGACCAAATTGTTAAAGCTATGTACATTGGGAACCAGGTTAGTAGGCTCCTGTATCCTTTTGACAATCCCCATTGATGTTTTTCATTGTTTATTTCATTTTCTGGCACTACAAGATACTCCAGGTTCACTGTGTGTATTTCCTAGTTTTAGATTCCACTATATAAGGCCAGGCATAGTGGAGAACACTTGTAATCCCAGCATTCGGGAGGCAGACAGCCTCAGCTCCTGAGTGAGGTCCTTTGCAACTCGGTGAGACCCTGTTTCAAAAAAAAGAAAGAATAGAAACCACCATATTTTTAATTTTTTTCCAGTACTGGGGATGGAACCCAGGGGCATTCTACCTTTGAGCCCTATTTTTTATTCTTTATTTTGAAAAAGGGTTGCACTAAATTGCAGAGGGCGTCACTAAGTAGCTGAAGCTGTCCTCGAACCATGATCCTCCTGTCTCAGCCTCTCAAATGCTGGCATTACAAGTGTGTACCACCATGCCTGGCTCAGAACCTACCATAGTTCTTTTTTTTTTTCTTGGGTCTGGGAATGGAACCCAGGGTTATTCTACCTCTGAGCTATACCCCCTGCCCTATTTCTCCTCCTCCTCCTCCTCCTCCTCCTCCTCCTCCTCCTCCTCCTCCTCCTCCTCCTCCTCCTCCTCCTCCTCCTCCTCCTCCTTCTTCTTTTTGGTGGTACTGAAGTTCCTGGAAACCCTTCTACCTCCGGACTACACTCCCAGACCTATTTTTTATATTTTTATTTGGAAACAGGGTCTCTTAAGCCAGCGAGGCTGGCTTCGAACCTGCGCAATCCTCCTGTCTCAGCCTCCAAGTGTGGGGATTACTAGTGTGTGCCACCATGCCTGGCTATTCTTTATTTTGAAACAGGGTCTTACTAAATTGCAGAGGGCCTCACTAAGTAGCTGAGGCTGTCCATGAACTGCAATCCTAGGGTCTCAGCTTCCCAAATGCTGGGATTACTAGCATGTGCCACCACGTCCCGTGAACCCACCATATTTCTAAGGGGCTTAGATTGGAAAATGGTATTAAAATCCAAGAGTTTATCCAGGCATAGTGATCCCAGTATTAGAGAGGCTGATACAGAAGGATAGCAGATTTACAGCCAGCCTCAGAAACTTAGTAAGGCCCTTTGCAACTTACTGAAACCCTGTTTTAAAATAAAAAAATAAAACAGGACTGGGATATGCCCAGATATAGAATGCTTCTGGGTTTAATCCCCAGTACTGCACACAAACAAAAAATACCCGAGAGCTGGGTGCTAAGTATACTCATTGTTATTGGGATGCCATTTCTTTCAGGTCCTCTTAGTTGACAGAACAAAGAAAGACACATATACATATTAGCTTAAATATTTCTTTCTATAATTATGTTAGTCTAAACTGAGTTATTACTGTTGTCCCCAACTTTAACCCCTTACTAAACTCCAGCTTCTTCCCTTGCTCATTTGTAAATTTTTATTCCAAAGTGAGAAAGGTAGGTCTCATCATCCTTCACCCATTTGCTCACTTGTATGGGCAGTACTATTAGAGTTTTCAATCTTACAAATTATACTTATTACCTACTGGGCCTCGGCCAGCAACTTTTCCCATCACTACCTTCAATAAGGTTGCTTCATACATTTTTAATATGATTATAATAAGAAATTCTTGTTGCTTCTTTTCTTCATCAGCACTTGGTATTATCAGATTTATTTTCTCTTGAAGTACTGGGGATCTGTTATGGTTTGAAAATAGGACGTCCTCCGGACCTCTAGAGGCAGGTTCTTGGGGGCCTGGCTAGGTACAGAGTGTGTGTGTGTGTGTGTGTGTGTGTGTGTGTGTGTGTGTGTGTGTGTGTCTTGGCCCCACCTAGCTGCAGCTTCTGGCTCTGTTTGACATTTTTCTCTCTGCTCTCTACTGTAATTCATTAACCCAGTCTTTTGCTTGACAGTGCAGATTATATATAATCTCCCAATCTATAAGAAAATAAATTTTATTTTCTCTAAATTTGGTGTGTATGTCAGAGATTTTGGCTCACATCAGTAAGAACATTGTATGGAACAAGATGACATCCAGGGATTCTATACAGATGAGCTACAATCCCCACTTTCTTTGTCTATCTGTCCCTCCTTCTGGCATGGGATGACATATCAAGAAGGCTCTCATCAGCTGCCGGCCCCTCCATGTTGAATGCCAACTTAGAACTGCACATTGAGAGCAACATCTTGATCTGGGACAAGCTGAATACACACTATTGGCTAGGTGAGATTTGTCCACAGTGGAAAAATTCCAAGGGACCTGGTGTAATCGACAGAGTGTGGCCTTTGATGTCTTCTCCACCCAGTAGTGCTTAACCCCTCCTTCCTCTAAGCTTGTCACATGTCTGCCTCACTGACTTTCCTTATCATAACCCATGGTGATTGCTGTCTTCTGTGTTTGATTAAATTTTATGATGACTTTAAGTTCCTATAAAAAGTAATCTTGGCTGTAGCAGGCCAGGAGACTTGTCAGCTAACTCCTCCTCACCTGCCCCAGTTATTAAATATAAATTTTTTCCAAATTATTGTATCTGACTCCATATTATTTTCATGTGAGAAGACAATTTTTTAGTCGCTGCCTAGAACAGCTTTTTCATGGCAGAACTATGGAGCAAGCAGCAACTTCTGGAGTCCGCTATATCTCAGTCTTGGACTTCTTATCCTTCATTGTGAGAAATAAATTTCTGTTTAGGTAAAGAAAGGGAATCAGGGGAAAGGAGGTAGGGAGGTACCGGGGAATGAAATTGATCAAATTATATTATGTGCACATACAATATGCTGCAATAAGTCTACTATTCTGTAAAATTATTATGTATATTACATTTTAAAAAAATTCTAGTCATTATATTATCTAGTCTCAGGATTCTGTTATAGCAGCAATTTGATTAAGTTAACACATTGTGTTCTATTATTTTTAATTATTATTTTTGGTACTCGGTATTGAGCCCAGGAACATTCTACCTCTGAGCTACACCCTAGACTTATTTTTATTTTATTTTGAAACAGAATCTCACTAGGTTGATGAGGTTCTTACTACCTCCTGAGGCTGTCCTTGAACCTGCAATCCTCCTGTCTCAGCCTCCAAAGTTCTAGGATTGCAAATGTGCTAACCATTCCCATTTTTTAAAGTTTTCATTTTGAGCCAGATTCTCTCCAACTAGCATAGGGCCTCCTAAGCTGCTGAGGCTGGCCGTGAACTACTGCTTCTCTTTTCTCAGCCACCCAAGTACTAGGAGTGCAGGCATGTACCACCATGCTCAGCCAGTTTTGTTGATGCCTTTAGAAAACTAGTATTTTTTTTTATTGATTGACTGTCTTCAATTTTATGAATTTTAATTCTAATTCATGTTTCAAACCTTTTCTTTTAATTGGTGAACTTAACATTTAAGATGTTTGCTGCAGACTGAATATATTTTCACAAATTCATATTTTTAAACCCTAAACCTCCATGGTATCTGTATTTGGATATGGGCATCTTAAGAAGGTAGTAAATTTTAATAATGTTATGAGTCAGGATTCCTTGGGCTCATTTGGACTGAGCATTTAGTAGGATTCCATTTTGTTCCTTTCAGCATATAAATTATAGTTATTCTCTGTGCTTTTAAATTATATAAATCTTAGTGTGTAACTAAGAGGTAGAATGTCCCTGAGTTCAATTCCTGGTACTCAAAAAACAAAAAAGATTTTCCTTTAGTTATTCTTTTTTGGGGAGAAAGATTAACTCAGAGGTATTTTACTTTCAAGCTATACTCTCAGTCCTTTTCACTTTTCTATTTTGAAAGAGGGCCTCGCTAAATTGCTGAGGCTGGCCTTGAACCTGTGGTCCTCTTGTCTCTGTTTTCCAGATACTGGTATTACAGGGGTGCACCTCCATGCCTTGCTAGCTTCTTCTTTACTGTTTGGTGTTTGTCATTCATTTTAAAAAATCTTAGACATTATTTTTAATATTATTCTTTACTTCTTGTGTCTTCTTGGATGTTCTATTCTTTTAATTTTTTACTATTTTTATTTTTATCTCTTTGTGCTTAAGTTTACAAGTTTATATTAATGTATATTCATGTCCATTTATTATTTCCTTGTTCATGGCCAGGCTACTTGTGGAGCCCATGGAGGGCATTCTTTATTTGTGTTACAATGTTTTTTCTTTTTTGTCTGTTTTGCTTTGTACTAGAGGAGAAACTCAGGGAATTCTACCTCTGAGCTATAGCACTAGCCCTGTCTTATTTTTTGCTTTGAAACAGGGTCTCACTAACTTGCTGAGGCTGGCCTTGAACTCGAAATTCTCCTATTTCAGCCCCCCAAGAACTGGGATTACAAATCTGTGCCATTGTGCCCAGCTGTGTTACAGTGCTTTTTATTTCTTGCATTTTCTGTTTATTCTGTATTAGAGTTTCTTTCTGCTTACAGAAGACAACTTCTTTGAATCTACTTTTTCCATTAGAGAGATTATAGTGTTTAAATTACCTAATAATTCCAAAGTTGATGTCTTGAGTCTGGTTATTATATTTGCATTGACTCCTTTGACTGTTTTCTTTTTCTTCTTACCTTTCCGCATGCCTTGCACTATTTTACTGAAATTTGGACAGGTACTGATACCAGGAACTCAGTGTAAGGTTTTATGCTAATCTGGTCAAGAATTGGACAGTGCTTGCTGTTCATCATAGAGGCTTCAGTTTCTTTTAGTGCCCTTCTTTATAGCTCCCTTCGTGTCTTTGGGTTTCCAAAAGAGCTGCTCTTTCAATAGAATCCGTCTGGAAATTGTGTCAGTAATTCACTATTACACTGACACACTGTGTTGGTAGTAAAGTGTGAGGCAGGTATGTTCTATAATTTTATGATAAAATTTCCTTTAGTGAGCCTGTGTCCCTGGGCTGTAACATTCACAGCTCTCACTTGTTCTCCCCTTTCACATTACAAGAAGGCTAGAGGGGTAGTTGCCTTTCTCATAGATAGAATAAGAGTCTGGTAAAGCTGTTTCTTTTGATAATCAGGATCTTGTTGTTATAGAATAACTTTCTTTCAAGATGATTTATTTTCCCTAATTTTGCAAGAAATAGGAGGGTCTCCCCAGTCTTACCATGAGGACTGGGGATTAGAGGTTAAACTCAGGAGAGTTCTATCAGTCAAGTTGATTCACAACTTCCAGAAGTTTACAAAAATTACTGTTGAAGTGTTTCTACCAGTTTATGCCTCTTGTAGTTCCTTCTCCTGATAAGCTGATCTCAGCTCTAACTCTATATTTGGGTGTGATTGTCTTTATCCTTTGGTTTCTAAATTTTCAGGATGGTAGTATACCCCCAAATTCAATTTTCTAAGCAATCCAAGAAAGCTGTTTATTTTTAATATATTTATCTTTTTATGTTTCTTTCATTCTGCGTGTGTGTGTGTGTGTGTGTGTGTGTGTGTGTGTGTGTTTACTGGGAATTAAATCCAGGGACATCTACCTCCAAACTATGTCCCCAGCTCCTTTTATTTTTCGTTGAATCTTACTAAGTACGTGATGCTGGCTTTTAACCTGTTATCCTTCTTTTCAGCCTCCCAAGTACTGGTGTTACAGGTGTATGTCAACATGCCAAGCATATTTAGTGTTTTCTTATTTTAAGCTCCTAAGTGCTTGACATGTTGTAGCCGAAACCACAGTGTTTTGTTTATCCATATGATCAACTACTTATTTTATTGTAGAACAATTGAAATTAGCCACTTGAATACTGACAGCACTATCACTAGCCTGTTGTAAATTGTTTCAGCCTCTAGAGACAAGATTGTACTAAGTTTTCTACCCCTCCTCATCAACTCCCACTTGCCAACTCCCACTTTAAATTCTGTTAGGCCACTTTCAGTGTTTTGTTGCTTAAAAGAGGAACATCAACACGGATGCGTTTCTGCAAGTGTTCTTTCAGATAGTTCAAAAGAACAAATGCCACAGATCATTTACATGATGGTGAATGCTAGGAGTGGGTGGGTTGGAATGACTTGGGGAAACAGAATGCAGAGAGAGAACCATTCTCCTCTGACTGCCAGTTCTCCAAGCTTCCTTTCCTAGTGGCAGTGGGTCACTAGGCCCATGCTGGTATTCCCTTGTTGGAGCTCTATTGCCGATTCATAGACCATTTTGTGATACCAGAACCATCTGTTCCGGGAATACCTGAGCTGTGTGTCCCAAAGTTCATGCCCTAGATATTGAGTCAGAATCTTATGTTTTGGTATGTGAGACTCTGTGAATATAACTCACCATTGTTCCTTTTTCTGCACCAATATGGTCCTTATAGTCACTTAAATTTAAATGATGTTGCTCTAAATTGAGACAGTCAGTAAACCGCTACGTTAAGCTATTATTGTATAATGTGCAATCCAAAGGTACCAACTAAATGTATACTATCTCTGTGCTATAAAGAGCATTACAAAAGGTGAGCTATGCCTTCAAAACACAATTTATAGGATAAATCACCTAATTATCACATTTATCATTAAGCTTTTAAGGACAGAGGAGGAAAGCTGTGTTTTCTAGGTAGGGGGAGCTTCAGGAGCAAAAACAAAAACTTGAAAATGCCTGGGATATGTGTGGCAGTTGTAGGAGAACTGTAAAGAGGAGGGGAGACCAGAAAGCAAATTGGTGCTGGAGTATTATGGTATTTGAATCCCAATGTAAGAAATTCTGATTTATTTTGTTATTTTAAAAGGAGTTGGTTATTGCAGGTTTCTGAACAGCACGTGAAATGATTACCTTTGTGAAATATTATGGCAGAAATGTGCAAGAAAAGATGAAGATGAAAGACAACTGGGGGACCGGGGCAGATAACAAATGTGATAGATAACAAAATGCTGGTCTGGGTGATCAGGCAGCAGAGGTAGAGAAGAAAGAATCTGAAATATATTAGCGATACTTAGATTTGCTGCCTGGCTCGACTTAGAGAAAAATGAAAGAAATGTTAAATCTGACTCAAGTTTCTTTAGCTTTTGTAAGTAGATGACCAGTGACAAGATGAAGTGCAGTTTCAAGCCTCTTGGGCACTATACCTAGCCTAGTGCTTTATTGACATTTTTATTTTTTATTTCTTTTGTGTGTGTGACACTAGGGATTGAACCTGGGAAGCTGTACCTCCAAGCTCTACCACCGGCCCTATTTTGTTTTTTATTTTGAAACAGCATTGTGTTACATTTCTGAGGGTCTTGCCAAATTGCTGAGGCTGATCTTGAACCTATGATTCTCCTGTCTAAGCCTCCCAAGTTTACAGGTAGGTGATGTTTTGATACATATGTACATCGTATAATGTTTAAATCAAGCTAAAAACATCTATATACTCAAAAGATAAAAGCATCTATCTACTCAAAAGGTTCATTTTAGGCTGACTTGTCAATATTTTAGAAGCAGGATTAAGGCAAAAAGGCTTACAGTCCCCAGGGCGCAGAGCCATATAGTAGGACCTCCAAGATCACCACAGATCACTCAATTGCGGTGAACAGAGAGAAGTCAGACCAATTCAGCCCTAGCTGTGGAGAATAGAGACTCCTACATATACATTGAATCTGGTCCCAACAGCTTCTGCTGCTTCGACAGGCAGGGAGAGACTCAGGCTCCCTTTCCACATTTGTGGAAAGCAAGGAAGGAGACCTGTGTTTAACACTAGAACCAGCCCCATTGATACTGGCCATCTGCATAGACTAAGACAGATTCAGAAAACCAAGCTGGCAGCAGGAAAGGTGCTGGTGGCACTTGGCATCTGCAGAGAGATACTGTAGATGCCCTCAATCTATTTCATGAAATAGAAATGGGACTCTCCCAAATACATCATTAATACCAAAACCAAATAAAGACAGCTCAAGAAAAAATACTACAGGCCTATATTATTGATGAACTTAGACACAAAACCACTAAACAAAATACTAGCAACTCGCACTCAAAACCACATCAAGAAAATCAAACCTCATGACAAAGTAGGGTTCATTTCAGAGATGCAAGGCTGGTTCAATATATAAAAAAATCAATCCATGTAATGCATCACATAAACAGCACCAAAGACAAAAATCACATGATCATTTCAATAGATGCTGTAAAAGCATTTGGCAAAATCTAACACACATTTATGCTAAAAGCACTGCAGAGAATTGTAATAGAAGGAACATGCCTCAACATCAAAAAGGCAATCTACAATAGGCCCACAGTCAACATCTTATTAAGTGGGGAAAGTCTCTGAGAATTCCCCCTAAAAATAGGAATATGACAAGGATGTTCATTATCTCCACTTCTTTTCAGAAAAGAGACTCTAGCAAGAGCTATAAGGCAAGACAATGAAATCAAAGTAGTACAGATAGGAAAAGAACTAAAACTATTGCTATTTGCAATTGACATGATACTAAGAAGACTCAACAGACTCAACCAAAAAGCTATAGAACTGATCAACAAATTGAGCAAAGTGTCTGGATACAAAATCAATCTTAAAAAATCAAAAGGTTTTGTATGCCAACCTTAAATCCACTAAAAAAGAAATCCAGAAAACACTTTCACTCAGGATATCCTACCAAAAAAAAATTTAAGAATTAAACTACCAAGAAGGTAAATGTACTCTACAAAAAATTATAAAACATTGAAAAAAGAAATTGAAGATAACCTTAAAAGATGAAAAGATCTTTCATGTTCTTGGATAGGCAGAATAAATATCATCAAAATGTTCATCACAATACCTGACTTTAAACTATACTACAAAGCTATGGTCATAAAAACAGCATGGTACGGGCACAAAAACATATATATAGACAAAAGACGCAGAATAGAAGACTCAGAAACAAATCCCACACACTTACAGCCAAATGATTTTTTACAAAGGGGCCAAAAACATACACTAAAAAAAAGATAGCCTGTTCAACAAATGATGTTGGCAAAACTGGCTAACATATGCAGAA
Organism: Muscardinus avellanarius; assembly: GCF_963383645.1. Classification (NCBI taxonomy): domain Eukaryota; kingdom Metazoa; phylum Chordata; class Mammalia; order Rodentia; family Gliridae; genus Muscardinus; species Muscardinus avellanarius. The sequence goes on from NC_137797.1 coordinate 77,043,420, forward strand.
AACTGGATATAAACTCCACTTTCTCAACCTGCACAAGAGTCAATTCAAGGTGAATCATAGACTTGGAAATCAAACCAGAGATCTTGTAGCTCCTTGAAGAGAGCATAAGTCCAACACTTAAACACATAGGCATAGGTAAAAACTTTCTCAACAGGCACCAGAAACTAAAAGGTGGATCAATACAAGGGCTCACATTAAAATGAAGAGCTTCTGTAAAAAAAAAAAAAAAAGGAAATTATCAAGAACCTGAAAAAGAGCCAACAGAATGAGAGTACATTTTTGCCAACTATTCCTCTAATAGAGGACTAAGATCTAGATTATACAGAAAACTCAAGAAACTCAGCACTAATAATACAAATAACCCAATCAAAAATGGACAAGTAAACTAAATAGACACTTTACAAAGAAAAAATTCAAATGGCCAATAAATGCATGAAAAAATGCTCAAAATCTTTAGCAATCAGAGAGATGCAAATCAAAACTACCCTGAGATTTCACCTAATTCTAACTTGAATACCAATCATTCAAAACACAAACAACATCAAATGCTGATGAGGATGTGGAGAAGTGGGAACTCTTAATATGTTGATGGTGGGATTGCAAGTTACTGCAACCACTTTAGGAAACATTATGGAGGATCCTCAGAAGAATGGGAATACCTACCATATGATCTAGCAATACCATTTCTGGATATCTACCAAAAAAAAAAAAAAAAAAGAACAGCAAACTTCCAAACTAATGCATGTGTATCTGTGTTCATAGCCACACAATTCACAATTGCCAAACTATGGGACCAACCATGATTTCTCTCAATAGATGAATGAATTATAAAACCATGGGATATGTACACAATGGAATTTTACTCAGCCATAAAAAAGAAAAATTACATCATTTGCAGAAAAAAAATGGATGGAACTGAAGAACATTATGCTAAGTGAGATTAGTCAGTAACAAAAAGTAGGAAAACATGTGCGCTCCCTAATATGCAGAAGCTAGGGAGAAAATGGGTCATAGGAGTAACTCCAGATGAAGAAAGAGGAACTATAGAGAGCAAATAAGGCTATCTAATTGAGGGAGATCTGAAGGGGGAAGAGAGAAATACCCTAATGTACATGATGTACTTTCACAAACATATCAAAGTCAATCACTAAGCCAAACATGAAAAGGAGGTAAAAGACGGAATTGAGGAAGGGCTAAATGAGTGATGTGTGTGAGTGGTGTGTACATGTATGCCTCTACCGTCTTGTACTGCAATGCACCAAAAAAAAAGTATACAGTTACCAAAGAAACTCCTTTCTTTTTTTTCCTTTTACTTTTTTTTCCTGGGAATGTGCTGAATTCTTTATGTTTTTTTTTTTTTTTGTATTGCAAAATAAAATAAAACCTCCAAAAACACACTCCTTGGAAGAAAGAGCCCAAAAAGCACAGCCTTGTATTCAACTTTAGCTACCAGTGGAAACAATTTGGTATCACATCAGCTCCTGGTCTTTTCTTCCAATGGCAAAGATAGACTGACCACACTAGAAGAGACCTTTTCTTATCACCTGGTAGTGAATAGCCTCTTATGATTCTAGAATAAATGAACCCCCACCTGTCATGAATTGTCAGTTAACATGAGCAATATTGTTAATAGTGCAATAAAGCCAGGGCTGGCTGCAACTGTGATCTGCTGTCTTTGTTCCTTTTTCAATCTTGTATATTTTGCTTGTTGTTCCTAAGATGTTGGAATAAACATGTTTTTTGGATGGAAGAAGACATCAGATCCAATATTTCATAATTAATCTTTTCAAAAGCAGCTGGGTGTTCTTAGGTCTTTGAACAACTAGGCAGAATGAGACAGGAGCTCACTACACTTGTTTTAAAATTCCTATTCATAGCAACATCTTGCTGGAATATTCTAATCAGCTGTCAGGCAGTCAGGATTCCCTGTAGCTTAAGGACAACCCCAAGGCTCACAGAAAGATGGTAAAGAGGGTCAAATTGACAGATTGTTTTTGCTGTCTTAATGAGCACAAATTAACTGATTTTGCTGGAAAATCTCTCTGGATTATGGCAGACAAAACATCCTTCACAATGTGATGTGTATTCTTTGGAGCACACCAGTTGCTTCAAGTAGAAGCTGACAGATTGCTCTACCTGTTTTAGTTTGTTCCTAGTTATTGCTATTTATTTCCACAATGACAGCCTCATTTTTCTGACACCACCAACACAAGAGTTTAGAAACAAAGGGAATCTAGCCAGGCATGGTGGTCCATACCTAATAATCCCGGTTCTTGGGAGGTTGAGATAGGATTGCAAGTTTGAGGCCGGCCCTGGCAACTTAATGAGACCCTCAGCAATTTAGCAAGATCCTGTTTCAAAATAAAAAATAACATAAATAGGGCTGGGGGCCTGACTTAGAGCACAATGTCCCTGGGTTCAATCCCTGAGTACTGAAAAACAAACAAAACAAAAATAAAAGAGAGAAAAAAAAGAAAAAGGCAGATAGAGTGGTGCATTCTTGTAATCCCAGTACTTGAAAGGCTGAGGCAGGAAGATCACAGGTTCCTGGCCAGCCTCAGAAACTTAGCGAGGCCCTCCACAATTTAGTGAGACCCTGTTTCAAAATAAAATAATACAACAGAGCTAGAGGTATAGCTCTGAGGTAGAATTGTACCAGTATTGGGAATGGCCTAGGAATATTTGAGAAAGCTATGCTTATTATATTTAAAAAATCTGTGAAAGGACTTGGTTTCTGCATAAAATCATGCAACTATTCCAATGTAAATTGTCTTAGATAAAAGTAATTAACAAGTCAATAGGAGAGACAAGCTAGGGCTTCCTCTTTCTAAAAGACAGATCTACACAATCTAGCTAGGAGTCGACCTTCATGAAAGGAGGCACCTTGCCACACCTTGCTGAGGGAGGAACCTTACAGTGATGTTTACTACATCACAATTAAGTAAACAAGATGAAGGTCATGGGTATAAAAAGTCAGGTCCATGTGCTGTATCTTGGTTGGAGCATTCATTTGAACCACCCCCCACCCCCCATACCATTCTGGCATGGAGCTATAACTATCTTCTGTATTTCTATCTTTTTAATAAACTTCTTTAAATCTTCAGCAAGAGTTCGAGCTATGGTATTCTTATCCTTAGCTCAGGACAAGAACCTGTGGTTTTTCTGTTTTTTGGGTTTGTTGTGGTTTGAGGGAAATTGTGTCCAAGAGCCTAACAGGGGTCCCCGGGGACAGTTTCCCCACAACCATATCATCTCACATACTGTTACATATTGCCCATGGGTTTAACCCCCAGTACCATACAAACACAAAAAAAGGAAAGAAAAAATAAAGAAGGAAAGAAAGGAAGAAAAAAAGAAAGCAAAAAAGAAAGAAAAGAAAGTACTAGTATTGAGAATGGCCTAGGAAGATTTGAGAAAGCTCTGATTATTAATAAATATATTCCAAAAATTGGGTGAGTGGCAGATCTGTGAAAGGACTTGGTTTCTGCCAAGAAGCAGGCAACTATTGTAACGTAAAATTAACCTAGCTAAAGGTAATTAACAAGTGGAAAGAGAAGGGGAGCTAGGACTTCCTCATTCTAAAGGCAGGTTTACATAATAATGGATAATCTAGTTTCAATGGGAGGAGGGCATCTAGGACCTATGGGAAAGGAGAAACCTGGGCGTAGACCAAAGTTCGGCAGGAAAATCAAGGGGAGGGACTTTATCTATGTCAGAGTTATGTAGGAAAAAGCAAGATGGAGGATATCCTGTCTATAAAAAGGCTGTTCTAGCCGGGCATGGTGGCACACACTTGTAATCCCCGTGCTTGGGAGGTGGAGACAGGAGGATCCCGCTGGTTCGTAGCCAGCCTTGCTGGCTTAAGAGACCCTGTTTCCAAATAAAAAGTATAAAATAGGCCAGGTGTGGTGGTGCATGCTTGTAATCCCCGCATTTGGGAGGCAGAGACAGGAGGATTCCACTGGTTCGGAGCCAGCCTTGCTGGCTTAGGAAACCCTGTTTCCAAAATTAAGAAAAAATATAAAAAATAGATCTGGGAGTGTAGCCTGGAGGTAGAAGGGCTTCCAGGAACCCCAGTACCACCAAAAAAAAAAAAAAAAAAAAAAGCTGTTCTAGGTTTTGTATTTCAGTGAATTCATTTGAACCCCCCCCCCCATGCCACTCCTGAATGGCATGGGGCTGTAACCGTCTTCTGTATTTCTTTTCAATAAACTCCTTTAAATCTTCAGCAAGAGTCCTGGCTATTATATATCTATCCTTAGCTCAGGAAAAGAACCACAGGGTTTTTTTTAGGGGAATTGTTTCCGGGGGGTCTAACAAAGGTCCCCGGGGACTGTTGCCCTAAAAGGTAACCCTCACCCCCAAATGCTAACATTAATCTTTCACTGTAACATCTTTAGCGGTAACAGAAAAGGCCCTTGATGTGTCCCCTATGGTAGCTGGCATCCCACTGCAGAGCCATTGTGCTTTGTGCTATGCGTGTGCTAGAAAATGCAAGGTAGAGGAGATTTGGAGGAGATTTAAGTATGTTTCTGACCAGTATAGTCCTAAAAATTTTATGATTGTGTCAGGTCCCAAGGATGCTTCCTGCTTAAAACAGGACAGATTTGTCTGGAACCATAAAAACACCTTGGCAGTGTTCAAGGTGACGCAGCTGCTATGTCACATACTGAAGTTCTTAGGTTAAAAAAAAATTCAGCTAAACTCTGAGCACTGTCCCTCTGAAAGGGAAAAGAGGAAATGTGGGTGTGAAGGGTGGAGGAGGAAAACATCTTCATATTCACTGCCTCGAGGCTGGAAGTGACTGAAAAGATACCAGAGAGGCAGGGCGGTGGAGAGAGAAGACGGAGACGGAGACAGTCTTTCCTACTGTTTCACTCTACACTGGACGCCCGGCTGGGGGGCTGGCTTGGATACTCACACCTAGATCTCGCACTATCGATTCACTTGTCGCTGTGAACCTGGTTTCTCTTCCATCCCATACAAACTAATCAAATTAGTGGATGCTGCTGCTGGTTCTCCTCAAATACCATTAAAATAAAACTCTTTCATGAATAATTCTAAACAAGGACTCAAAGCTATTGATTACAAGCACCATGTGGGAGGAATAATTGTTGTTTTCAACATATAAATAGCCTTGTAAGGATTTTTGAGTTACCAGTTATAGGTTAAGAAGCTTCAGACTCCTGGTTATTTTTCAGTTTAGCCTTCCAGAAAGCATCATGTAAAAGCTGCAAACTTATTCTATCATCCCCACATCACTCTTTCCAGCCTTGTCAGGGGACTCATTTAGTGCTTTGCAGCTGCACTCAAGGCACTATGATGTACTGTCAAAACTATGAACAATGGGAAGAGCATATTTTATTTTAAAAGACTGACACATCAGGACACACAGTCAGACATCGTAACTGCCCACCCAACCATTCAGCTCACCCATGCAAAGTAGTGAAAACAACCAAGTAGTGATGAGGATGTAGCAACCCTTACTCAGAAATTATGGTACTGGGGATAGAATCCAGGAACGTTCTACCTGCAAACTATATCCCAGCTCTTTTTTAAAACCATAAATCATTTTTGCCCCAATTGATCCATTACTTTGAACCTCCTTTGCTTTGCGCACATTTATCTGGCTCAACTGTGACACTCTATAAATTGGATTTTTGATTTTGATGTCCTACCCTTTTCCCAGGTTATTAAATGTAAGAAACAACCAATCTAAGCTAAAGGATTTGACTGGAAGAATCTACTCTCTCAAAACATTTATCACAAAGAAGATCCAACAATTTGGCAGTATTATGCTACATAAGTGAGTCAATTCTAAATACATTACTCATTCAATATATAGTTATTCTCTGAAATTTTATTGAGTAGGAAATTATGATAAAAGAATCGGAGCACAGTGGTGCATGCCTGTAATCACAGTATTGGGGAGGTTAAGATAGGAGGATTACAGGTTCAAGGCCAGCCTAAGCAACTTAGCCAGACACTCAGCAACCTAGAGTGACCCTGTTTCAAAATAAAAAAGGCTGGTGGGTGTAACTTGAAGGTTCACTTCCAGTACCAGAAAAGAAAAGAAGAAAGAAAAAGAAAAGAAAAAGGAAGAAACTATTATAAAATAAACTTATAATTCCTCATCCACCCCAGGCCATCATTATAGTAAGGATCAAATAGGATCCAAAAGCGATACAGTAGAAGAGTAACAAAGGCTGTAACAGTTCTAAGTGGGGTGGTGTGCACTTGTGATCCCAGTATTTGGGAGGCTGAGGCAGGTTCAAGGACAGCCTCAAAAATAGAGTGAGACAGCCGGGCATGGTGGCGCACGCTTGTAATCCCCGCGCTTAGGAGGTGGAGACAGAAGGATAGCGCAGTTTCGAAGCCAGCCGTGCTGGCTTAGGAGACCCTGTTTCCAAATTTAAAAATATAAAAATAGGTCTAGGACAGTAGCCTGGAGGTAGAAGGGCTTCCAGAAACCCCAGTACCACACACACACAAAAAAAAATTGAGTGAGACATGCAGCACCCTGTTTCCAAATGAAAAATAAAATAGGTCTGAATACCTCTGAGAACTAATTTTTAATGTAGTTCTTCAGCTTGGCATAGTGGTGTACGCCTGTAATCACAGTACCTGGAGGCTGAGGCAGGATGATCTAAGCCAGCATGCAGTTCTTTGGAGAAATCCTATTACAAAATAAGAAACAAAATAGAGCTTGGGATAGACTGCCCCCTGGGTTCAATCCCCAGTACTACTACTACTGCTGCTGCTGCTGCTGCTGCTGCTACTACTACTACTACTACTACTACTACTACTACTACTATTAATAATAATAATACTCATACTAATAATAATTCTGTATATGTTTGTTAGTGTGGTTAGGTTGAAGTCAACTGGACTACACATATATTTGAAGCAAGTTTATAAGATGAATGAAAACCCATGACGATGTCTGAGAATGTTATTCTATAGAACTTCATGACTTGTTCATACAGTTGCTTTGCTCCTGCTGCATATCCTAAAGGTAGGCTCTTTCTAAAAGGGCAAGGCTGGAGTGACATTGATTTAGAAATGGCTACCTTGACATCCACAGAGCAGGACAATTCTTGAAGGGCTGAGGCTCAGGTGTATGTGTCAGCTTTTATTAAACGTTGCAGACACAAGCACTTTCACTTCAGGGTTTATAAAAAGGGTGGATTACTGACATGATGAGAAAAGCCTGATAAGAGATACTAGTAAAGCAATCATAAGAGAGAGGACATAATTTAGAACTCTAGAGCCTTAGGAAACACAGAAGAGTAAGTATGGCCCAGCAACTCCAAGGGATTACAGCCATTTATTTCAGATGACATATCCACTTGTTTTTAAACTAAGGGATCTGAACTCCTATTAAAGTGAATAGTACAAAGTTAAAAGCACAGATAGAAATACAAGAAATTGAAAGATAATGACCTCATTCAATGCAGCATCCGCCATTAGCTGCTAGAAAAGGTAAGTTGGGTGGGTGCTGTTGATGGAACCTGGGAAGTAGAGCCCACACTTGTGGTATTTACTCCGCAGTGGCATGACTGTCCACAGCTCACAGAATTCTTCTGCATTCTTATTTAATCCTCTTCAAGACCCTGTGAGGTCTTTGTCTCTCTAAGATCAGTCTTAACCAGCATTCTCAGTGCTGAGGTCTTAGAACATTGAGGTCCTGTGTTTTCTAGAACTTTGACTCTTTCATAGCTATTTCTCATCTGTCAGTCATCTGGGGGAGGTGGTGTTCAAGATGTGCAGAGTTTCCTCTGCTCCTCTCCCCCCAAAAAGCGTAAAATCATGAAAGAAGCTAATTCCAATGCTAGATATTGTTTGAGGACCAGTCTACTTTGTGGATTGGTAAATCTAGCTTAAATCAAAACATTTAACACCACCTTATCTGTTTCAATCATGATTTAACTTGTAAATTGTATCCAGGCAGCTGCAGAAATTTATTTAAAAATTTATTTAGGATCTTAAAAGAGAAATCAGTAGAAATTAAGCCTCTTGTGTTTTTATGACTGTTCTCTAGGTCATCCACTAAAGATGTGGTTACTAGAAGTTATAGTTTTGGTTAATATTTATGAATGAATGGAAAATTAGAAGAGTTGAGGCCAAACAAATCCAAGTTCAAATCTTTTTTGTGTGTTTGATTTTTGTGGTACTGGGGATGGAATACAGGAACATTCTACCTCTGAGCTACACTCCCAGCTTGATTCATTTACTTTGATTCATTACCTCTGAGCTACACTCCCAGCTTGATTCATTTACTTTGAAACAGGGTCTCAGCAAGTTGCAGAGGGTCTCATTTAATAGCTGCGGCTGGCCTTGAACTCAGATCTTCCTGTCTTAGCCTCTCAAATACTGGGATTATAAGGATGCACCACCATGGCCAGTTTCAAATCTTTTTAAAACTCTTTAAAAATTGTATTTTACCCCATCATAATAGTTATATAGATTTTTTCAAAAGTCCAAATGTTAAATAATTTAAACTCTAGGTGAAAAAGGAGATCCTATAGAAGAGCAAATAAGGCAACCTAGCTGTGGGGATGAGTGGGGGGAGAGGGAAACACTTTAAAAGCATGATGTACATATTCATATCGAAGTCAACCAGTAAACCAAGCATGGGAGGGAGGTACAAAGAGGGAGGGAGGTGGGGACTGGGTGGGTCTGGCTGGGTGATGTGTACATCTATGTCTACACACATTTTTTTACCCCATTATGATGTATAAATATAATTCACTAATAAAACTTTTTATTAAATCTTGAAAAAAAGTTCTAAGTTATGCTACTTAATCTCCTAAACTTTTCATTTGTCCTCCTTGGTGATCTTGGGAAACTCAGTAAATCTTTCTGAGCCTAATCTTTAGAATGAAATTAACCATATTTACCTCCAATGATTAATGGGGGAATTAAGTAGTATTTGCATATAAAATATTCAGAATGGTATTATTGTGGGTTTTTTTTTTTTTGCAGGTTTGGGGATGGAACTCAGGGGCATTTGACCTCTGAGGTATACCCCCTGCCCTATTTTTTATTCTTTATTTTAAAACAGGGTCTCACTAAGTTGTAGAGAGCCTTACTAAGTAGCCGAGGCTGTCCACGAACCGTGATCCTCTGGTCTCAGGCTCCCAAATGCTGGAATTACAAGCGTGCTCCACCACGCCCAGCTTAGAATGATATTATTGATAATGTGAGGGTTGAACAAAGATCTGAATAGGGTAATAAACTATTTTAGGACAAGGAACATCTATAAATTGTGTTGGTTACTATAATTCTCTATTATAGAAATGCTTCTTATTTTTATAGCTAAGTACTTAAAAACACAATAATATAATCAATATAATCATTTGTTTTAAAGCAATGTAAGGCCTTTTGAAAATTGTGCTGAGGATAGAGATTGAAAATAAATTTGTGAGATATATTATCTGTATTTTATATTCACTGAAATGAAATCATTAATTCTTCCTACTAGATTAAAACATTTTATCAATAGCATCTTATAAATGCTAAATTAGTCATAATACTTTTCAACTTAGTCTCACACTAAAATTTCTTGGAATCTGCATCACAGTTTTGTGTAAAATTTTTGCTTGTGAGATGTCTCTTTGTATCTGCTGATAATACGCCTACAAGCTGACTTTGCCCCTTGTTCGCTCTTCCATTTAAAAGATTCCGGTCTTCCTGAGGTAAGTGTTGACTTGATTTTTTTTTCCTTTTTATTACCTACTCACCTTCCTCTACCTGTGAAGTTTGTTTCCCAGGTGCTATTTCTCCCCTTTCAAGTCTCACCATGGTCCCTGGGGCAGACAAGAGTGAGTTCAATGACAGCATGTTTAAGAAGACAAGCAACCAACTTGTTATTAATGTATTCAACTAAATGTATCTTTTTGAGTCCTATCACCTAACCCACAGGGTACTGGATTCATGAGAACCGTGTGTTGACGTTCCATTTGCAAAGACCTTGCCCTGCCCCTATCCTTTTAAAGCTCTCTCACAGTCAAATTGCCATTCTCATTTCTAAGACTTCATGGCAACTCCCACTTGTTCTTTACCTGCTTAACTTTCTCTTTTCATTTTAAATATTCATATAGTTATCATCAACTAGAGTGGCTTATGAGATGCAAATATGACATCGAAACTTTCTGGGTGTTCAAATAATAGTACAGTGCAAGTCTAGTAAGCAAAATCTGAACTTGAGGCTCCTGTCTAATTGGTTCCCATTCATTAAAATCCTGAGATGAGACAAACTTAGTCATAACCTCAGAGAGAAAAATCAATACAAGCACCACATCTAGGGTGCATTTGGATAATGAGGAGTTAAAGTTTGCAGTGGGAATCAGTTCCAATGAGGACAGATCATTGATCTTGAGGTCTTGGCTGGCTGTGAGATAACCCAGTTGACATTTTGTGTTACCAGTCCTGAGGAGAGATAAAAGTGATTTCTTAGCATGGCCTTTTTCATGTTTCTTATTGGGGTATGTTGGTGACCCATAGGGCAGCCAAATAATGTAGCAGAAATGCTTACGGAGCCCAGTGGTGCTATACAACAGATCCACGCCCTCCTTCACATCTCAATGTCTGTGTTGAACTTCTTTCAATCCCATTGCTTTGGGACACCATGTAATCTCTAATCTGATGCTATAAATATAAAAGGACACTTGGTGCTTGATTGACTTTTAGGGCAAATGGAAAAGAAGTATTTCTTAACATCCTAATATGATTTGTTAGAAATCTTAGATGTGCTAAACGTTAAGGTAACATGGTTATAGTAACCATGGGGGAGAAAATGGGTTACTATGGCTATATAATATAAATGGGCATGTGGCAGTGAAATTTAAGTGCATATTATCAAGCATAAATTCATATTGTTCATTTAATTTTCCATTTAAGGTACTAATGAAGTACGTTATAAATGTATGATACTAAAATTATGTCAAATTACTGCAAATTCTGCACTGTATTGAAGAAAAACTGTAGTTGCTGAACAGTAGAAATAAAATTGTTTTTAGTCCTTAACTATTATTACAGTGAAGAAATCACATTTGTTAAGTTTTAAGACTTATTGGTTGTTGGTATTGGGGGGGCATTGGGGATGGAACCCAGGGGCATTCTACCTTTAAGATATATCTCCAGCCCTAGTTTTTTTTTTAATTTTTTATTTTGAAACAAGGTATCACAATTGCAAAAGCCTCACTAAATAGCTTAGGCTGTCCTTGAACCGTGATCCTCCTGTCTCAGCCTCCCAAATATTGGGATTACACGTATGTGCCACCATGCTCAGCTTGGTTGTTGATATTTTTAAATTCTTTATTAAAACTTCATTTTCTGAGTTTCCCTTTAAAACATGATTCTAATTGTTTAAAAAAAACTTCGTCAACTCATAGTGCATTGGTATATTAATCTGGATCCAAAACTAAATATGAATTTTAAAATTTTAACTTTGATTTAATTTCATTTTGTATTTTGGAGGGATTGAACCCAGGGGCATTCTACCTCCAAGTTACACTGCCATCAATTTATTATTATATTTTTTGTTTTGTTTTGTTTTGTTTTGTTGCTAAGAGCCTCACTACATTGCTGAGGCTCTCCTTGAACCTAGGATTTTTTCTGTCTCAGTCTCCCAAGTACTGGTTTTACAGGCATGAGCCACCATATCTGGCTTTTATTTAAAAATCTTTATATAAATAAAGGATCTAAAATATAAGAAAAAAGAAAAGAAGCAAGAAGACTTGTGTAGATTTAAAAGGTCAATTATCAGTATATAAAAATCAATAGTGAAAGCTTTAGGAGGTTTCAATCTTGTTTGAGGCCACGCTTGGAAATTATTTTATTTGGTATAGAATTTATGAAAACTTTAAGTACGTATTTTTATATTGGTTGATATAGTCAGTTTCTCTAGCTAGTCCCCAAACCACATAATTTTAATGTTTTACTTTTTAAAATCTTACTTCTGCTAGTTAGAGCTTCTCATTAAATACTTTTCCCTTAATACTTATGCAAAAATTCTCAGATAGTATATCTTCATAAGGAATACAGTTTTGTAATAAACACTTTCTTTCTAGGTCAACTTTCTTTTTCATTTTACAAGAAAATGACTTTCAGAACAAATAAAATTATGGTTCCAGGTGGTATTACTTACTTGTCCCAGAGCTAAACGCTGAATGTTCTAGGCTGTGCAAATTTTGTAATAGACAACATTATCACATGTCATGGATACCATTTCTTTGGACAAGCTTGGTCTCTGCATTTCCAGTGCCAAAGAATTTATGATTCTAAGGACACCACGCATAGCTATTAAAGGTAAAAGAAACAGCAGGGGCATGATTCCAACTGCTTAGTGAACAATTGTCGAAGGATGTTTATTAAAGCTGGGTCTCAAGTGAGAGATAAATGCGTAGTTCTATTATGCATGTTAGATCTAGCATGTTGCAAGCTTAAAAGAAGATAGATCAAAACAAGAGAGATTTAAAAATCATAAAGACAAAATGTAGCTATGTCAGTATGTGAAAATGATCTCTCCTCAGCCCTTCAGGAAACATGTAACCACAACAAAATTAATAGCAACTTAGTGACATTGCATTTCTTAAACTGTCTTGCAGTTAAAACCCATTTAAATGTGCTCATATTAATCTACTGTTTAATCACCTAAACAAAGACACTGCATCATATAATTTCTGTTGTATAATTCTTATTTATTAATGTGCATTGTTTAGTTCTTGAAAGAAAAACAAAAATAAAAGCAAAAAATATAAAAATGCACACAGAAAAGACACTAAACATATTTTTCATTAACAGAGTTCTTTTTTTTACCATATAAGTTTCTGCTGAATGATTTTTAAAGGAATTCACTTGCTCAGGGTTAGCATATATTTTCCAATTCCCATAATTTACAGAAAAATGTACAAATATTGCAGATGGAGACTGTGCAATCTCCACATGATTACAACTTCAGTTTCTCGGTTGTCTGGGGCCTTGCGTAAATGCCAATAAATATGAGTTCACCCACTGTGCCTTTTAACCTTTGTTCCCAAAGGTAAAGGGCAGGATTTTTAATCAAGTAGCAATTTATCTTTAATTAGGAAAACATAATTAGGTATTATCACCTAATTGCAATTACTGGTTAGAGAAAGTCACATTTCAGTTCTCCTTTTTCTGAATGCTGCATCTGTAATTTGTGTTTGGCAGATGGCCAATAACCTGTAGAAGGTGATCACTGTGCTTCTCTGCAACACAGGTGTCAAAGTCACCAACTCTGCAGCCAAATAGGAAACCAAACGATCCTTCCCAAACCACATTTTAGCTGTATCTATTTCCTGCTCAGACATCAAGTGTAAATCAAAATACTTGTATAAAAACAAAAAAACACAGCCATGGGTGATAGGTTGGAGACCGTCCCACACTTCTTTCCTGGTACAGTTAAAGACAGTTTGTCTCAAGGCACCACTATGGTTGAACGTCAGATACATGGGTAATCACTAATCTACTAAATAGCTTTTGCAATTGTGTCAAGCAATCTCTAGGGGACCATTAAACATACAGTAGGCACATGTATTATAATACAAATAGAAAACAATAAGTCCTAGAAAAAGCATGTTGAGCACCTTTGTGGCATTGTTTGTATTTCTTTACCTATAGCTACGTAAACCTTACATTTACGAAAGGAAAGACTAATGTTTTTAAAGTTACACTCATAGTTGCTTTGTGTGCTAACTCATGAGCCAATCTAGTTCGTAGGCATACTCTGTGAAGTCGTTGGGTCTTGATCTGCTTCTGTGACACTGGTAGATTCATTTAGGTGTGTGCTCAAGTTTTCTGATGTCAGGTGGGAAGACTTGTAGACAATCTCATTGAAGTCGGACCTGATGCACACCAGAGGGGGGTCATTCAGGGGGTCTTCCACTGAGACCTGGGTGTTCTCTCGAGTCATTCCCATGTCTTTGCTATGTTCTGAGGGCGATTTTCTTTTCATGCGAGTGTAAGTTTTGTCTTGATTCTCCATGCCTTGCTCATTTTTCAAAAACCGTCCAAAGAACCAAATGAAGAATCCAAACCACACAAAAGCTATCAAACTTGGGACAAAGGCCATACACTTGACATCAAGGCTAGCCCCTATGAACCTGCTATGCAAGAACATGTCTCCCTCAGCATAAGTTTTGTTTGTCTGCGGGTTAGTGTGATTTGACCTCCACTCCCAGGATAGCTTGGTTCTGTTCAAATCCTTCAAACTTTCAGTGTCTTTCACTGTGTATATCTTCTGTCCTGGACCAATGTACTGTCCATATTCATGAGGTTTGTAAAATATTTGGTTCTTCCACATATTAAGATCCAAAATCAAGACAAGAAAGATAATTCCATAGTTAAACCATTTACCTGCATTAAAAGAGAAATACTGCATTAATCAAAGGTCCATACAATTACAATAGGTTTTCTCCAAAAAAGAGATAATGGCATTAACACTATAAGTTACTAATATTTTAGACTCATTAACAAGTAAATTGGCAAAGAAAATTTATTTATTCATTCTAGGCATATGATAAACCTAACTGTAAATTCCCAATCCAGTAACATACTTATAGCAACAGGATTAAGACCTTATTTTAGAGACACCACAGCTATACTCAAATCTGGTTCCATGTAGGTTATTCTTCAGTACATTTTAATTAATGTTGAAAACAAATTTCTAATGAAATTTATAGGAAAGTTCAGTGTATGATTGAACATCTCTCACAGTTTTATAATTATGTTTGGGTAAGAAATAAATCATTTTGCAATGCGAGCACAGTAGTATATCAATTGAATCACACAGCTATTGCAGGTGACCTGTTGATTAAACCATTAGTTGATGTGATTTGGATCAATAGTCCTTGATCTGAATTCTTGATCAAGACTTTAAAAATAATTGCATTGCTGGCATGGTGGCGCACACTTGTAATCCCTACGCTTGGGTGGCTGAGACAGGAGGATACCACAGGTTCGAAACCAGCCTCAGATATTTAGTGAGACTCTCAGCAACTTAATGAGACCTTGTTTCCAAATCAAATATAAAAATAGGTCTGGGATTATAGCCTGGAGGTAGAAAGGTTCTGGGTGGAACCCAGAACTCCCAGTACCACAAAAAAACAAATTAAAAATAATTACATTGAAGAGAATAAATTTATTGGAAATATAAATATAGCCAAAGCTAATGAACTGCAGATAGAAAGAATGTAGTAAAACTTCCAAAGGATACTAGATGCCATTTGGATACTTACAACTTATTACAAGTTTTACAGCATTATGTATATATAATAATATAGTAATATCTACCTTATAAGTCTGTTGTATAAAATTGGGTGATATATGTACTGTGTTCTAGAAGCTTTAGTATAATTTTATATATTATGTCCAAATTATTTTCTTTTGTACTTGAAATATTTTAAGCTGCCACTTCACAGGTTATGTACTTTGCAAATATATATCTTAACAGATATACAGAAATATAATATGAAAAATATAACTGTGAGGAGCTTAGGAAAGTATTCTGTCATCATCATTATATACATTTAAGCTCCTAAATAGGTCCTTGCTCCAAAACTTACTAGCTATGTGGTTTTGGTCAGTTTTTAAAATTTTCTAATGGCCAGTTTCTTTGCATGCAGAAACTAATAATATTTATTAAAGTTGTTAACATTTCATGAGATTATTAAATGGGAAACTCAGTGTCTGGTAGAATGACTCAGCAATAGTATTATTATCATCAAAACCTTGCCTAACCTATGACAGTATCTTCATTTGTATGAGAATTTGCAACTTCTTTTCCATGAAGAAAATTTACATAAATGATGTAATGATGGTCATACCTTTATTTGATTAAACTTTTGTGGTTTGATTTTTAAGAATTTTTTTTGCTTTATTCTTAGTATGAATCAGTTTAGTTTTGAATACCTAATGATCAATTTGAAATTAGTGCCAAATGTAATAAACACTTGATCATGTCTGGAAATAATGTTTCCAATGTTCCAAGTTACTTTCTAGTTTGAGTATGCAAAAAAAATCAAATACAAAGGTGAGCACCATTATTAAACATTTATTGTGCACTCATAATAGAGAAGCTATGTATAGATACACTGGTAAATGGGGAAGGTGCATCTTTGACAGAGATACCAACAGACAATAAGAGGTCACATATGAGAGATGCCAAATGAGTGATAGAAACAATAAATGCGATAGAGTTTTGAGAACATGGAATAAAAACTAAGGGATAGTTTCTCAGTTTTTAGGAATTTGGAGGAAGAATCAGTTCATAAAATCCTTGAAAGAAAAGCAGGGCAGAGAACACTTTGGAAATTTTTGCATTTTTAATTTATGCCTTTATTATGCTACAGGTAGATTAGCATACTAAAAAAATGAGGTAATATGGAAGAGAGGAGCTGAGGGGAGAGGGAAGGAAAAATTAGATAATATTATAGCAAAAGAAAGACAAGGGAGAGATAAAAGGCAGGTAAAGTGAAATAGTTGAGATTCCCACCTAGTGTTAAGCACGGAAGTTCTTTATTTGTGGTGCTGGTGCTGCTCCCAGGACTTTGCAAATTCTAGGAGAGTGCTTTATCACTAAGCTGTGTCCTCAGGCTCAGCCTCAAATTATGGAGGCACTCACTTGTGGTTTTCAAGACATAAAACAAGCTAGAGAGGGGCGTTGGGTCCTTTTCTGTTATAGGAGATTCATACTTACTCTCTACATGTGTCACAAAGCCAGACCAAGGAGTGGAGGTTAAGAGAGCCCTGAGCTTGTATTCCTGTCCATCATCTTCTTGACTCACAGAGGCCCCTTGAAGAAATGTGAACCCCTTGGTAGGTCCTCTTAAAATAAAATCACAAATAGAGTAGTCCCCCATAAAGGTTTCTCTGTCTCACGTTAATAGGATATCAGAAATGGGAGATGGCAACATTCAGAATCAGAGGAGAAAGAAATGCTCATGGCACTTGGTGAAAAAAGTGCTTTCCTGATAGATGTTCCATGCTTGTGAATGGGTATAGAAAAACCCCAATAAACCCCTAGAGTAAAAATGGAAGTAAGTGGATATTGACTGACCAAACTGATCGAGAAGACTAAGGATACAAAGAGTCTTTCCTGATACTTTCAAGTTATTTTTTTACTAGTTGATAGTGTAGTCAGTCAGCCACTCAGTTTCCACACCAAATAATCACTTTGTTATTTCTCACATGATGTGAAGTCTGAATACTTAGATAGGGTGGAGGGGGAGCAAATAAAAACGTGTTGCCTGAAGTCACCTAATGGCTATCATCACCTTGCTTCAATACATCTTTACCCATTTGCATCAGCAAGGCCAATGGTGATAAAAGCCACAGCTGGAAATCAGCAGATGGAGATCTCCTCCCAACACTGAACTTAATACTAATGCAGGTAGCCTGTTTAGCTCTTCTTGACTATAATTATTCTATTTCAGATTGAGAAAACTGACTAGAAGCCTTCTAGTTCTGTGATCCTGTCTTCCTCCCCAGCCCCCAAATAGTTCTATTTATTAGCTATGGGTAGAACTATTTTTTTTTAATTTCTGGGAAATGAAGATACCAGTGTAACTACTCAAAGGAATTTTTGTGAGAATAAAGTGAGAGGTTATATCTGAAATATATTGCTTTCCCAAAATGTAGGTTGGTATTACATCTCCAATTTCTTTTCTCTTCTTCATTATTTCAGATAATGTAGGATCTTGGTGACAGAATAGATGGAAAGAAAGGTTTGTGAGGGTGTTAACAACGATATATTCTAAAGCTGACTGAATTTTTCAGTTTGGATAAATCAGCATGAATTATTGAGTGCCAGTGCCTACAGGTAGAACAAATGGGACCAGATAATCAAGAGGACCCAGCATGTAGATGTACAAATATATGCTTTGTAAATCAGCATATTTAACATATTAAAAATCCTTAGCAATTTATCTTTTTTTTGTGTGGTACCGGGGGTGGAACCCAGGGGTTCTTCTACCTCCAGGCTATACTCCCAGACCTATTTTTATACTTTTACTTGGAAACAGGTCCTCACTAAGTTGCTGAGAGCCTCACTAAGTAGCTGAGGCTGGCTTTGAACCTGTGCGATCCTCCTGTCTCAGCTTCCCAAGCGCGGGGATTAGAAGTAGGTGCTACCACACCTGGCTCTTAGCAATTCATAGGTTGTCTACAACTTGCAATAGTATTAGGTCTGAGAAAAGGTCTTTTCTTTGTACTGTGATCAAACCCAAGGGCATTTAACTTCTGAGCTACACTCGGCCTTATTTATTTATTTATTTATTTATTTATTTATTTTTAAACATGGTCTCGCTATATTGCTGAGAGTCTTGCTACATTTGTGAGACTATTCTCAAACCTGGGATCCTTCTGTCTCATCCTTCCAAGTACTGGGATTACAAGAGTACATGATCAGGCCTGGCTTCAGAAAGGTTTTTGGTACACTGAGATTCCATTTAACCCCAATCAGAGTGGCATAAAATAGTCAAATGACAACAAATACTGATAAGCATGTGGGGAAATAGAAACTCTTTTACACTGTTGGTGGGAGTACAAACTAGTTCAGCCATTGTGGAGATCAGTGTGGAGATTCTTTAGAATGGATCTACCATATGATCCGGCTCTACCACTCTTGGGTATCTTTGCAAAGGGGTTGAAATCAGAGAACTACACTAACATATGCATACCCATGTTCATAGCAGCACAATTCGTAATAGCCAAAATATGGAACCAACCTAGGTCTCTATCAACAGATGAATGGATTGCAAAATTATGGGATATGCACACAATGGAATTCTACTCAGCAATAAAGAAGAACAAAATCATGTAATTCACAAGAAGATGGAAAGACCTGGAGAAGATTATGTTAAGTGAGATTAACCAAGCACAGAAAGAGAAGGGACATATGTTTTCTCTAATATGCTCAAGCTAGAGAGTATTGGGGATACCAGAGGGACTTCAGACAATGGAGGGGAAACCTCAGCAAAGCCAGAAAGAAAGAAGGCTGGGTTAATTAATGGAAAGCTATATTTGAATATATGTATACATGTGAATATAACATAGTTAACCTGGACACTCAGTATTGGGAGCGAGGGAAAAAGGGAAGCAGGGGGTGGAGGCACCAAGTACTGTGTGAATATATGCCATTGTCAACATGATCCACATTATGATGTGAGACTACAGTGCACCGATAAGAAAGAAAAAAGGTCTTCTGTATACCCAAATTTTGAGGTTAAACAAAGGGGATAACCTCAAGAGTGGAGAGGCTATGTGTGGAGACTGGAACACGGTAGGCTTCCTATTGACATTATTTTCTTTTATTTTTCTGAAGATCTAGCAGTATACTTCCTTTTATTGTTATGGTCACTCAGTTGAAACTTGAAGCTGTTTAAAAAGGCAGGAGAACCAGGCATGGTGGCGCACGCTTGTAACCCCCGCGCTTGGGAGGCGGAGATAGGAGGATCGCGCAGGTTCGAAGCCAGCCGCGCTGCTTTAAGAGACCCTGTTTCCAAAAATAAAAAAGTATAAAATAGGTCTGGGAGTGTAGCCCGGAGGTAGAAGGGCTTCCAGGAATCCCAGTACCACCAAAATAAATAAATAAATAAATAAATAAATAAATAAATAAATGGCAGGAGAAATAGCATTTCGTTCTTTTTAAAATTGGTATATTATAACCATGATGAAGTGTCCAACCACCTGATATGACCTGCGGTCCATTTAGCTATTAGTACTGAGAAAGGATGCTCACTCTTTCTCTCACTCATTCATCTTTCTATTTTTTCACATAATATTTTATTACCTTGATAATGATTTTCTTGTTCCTGTAAGATGTGGTAAAAATAAAAGGCTAAGTCAGGCAGGGCAATACAATCTCTGTTTTCTTGTCTAAACAGTGAGTGAGTCAAGATATATAATTATTAAGGTTTCTTCCCTGTCCTAAAAGTCTCTTTCATGAGCCTGTGAAGTAAAAATTGTCTTCATCTTAATGTTTTCTGATTGGTCAGAAAAATCTCACCTCTAAAGCAAAACAGATGGATCATACAGTTTGTAAATAGAGAAAGGTTTCCTTAAAATAATTATACATTCTGAGAAACAGTTTACCATAAATGATCAATGTGAGTCCCTGAAATGACCCACATGGAAAGGATATAAGACACACAAAAGAGGAAAGGATTGAAAGTGCTTGCATGGCTATTTTCCCAAGTGTGCTGTTGTGAATATATGATCAACAGTAACCAGGGGTTTGGCATTTCAGCATTAATCATATAAAAGCTTTGCTTCTTCCCCTGTTGTTTCAACTACACAGTGCAATGTAAATCAACAAGGAGGGAGGGTGAGAATCCATACATTATTTCTATTAATCTCTTCATGAAATATCTCACTGTCTCCTTTAATGAGAAATCACTGCATGGTGTTAGTGAGATTACCTCTTTCTTGTGTTTTGTGCTTTTAATGACTCTTAGTTATTGTAAAAATGATACTATAATGAAAATTTTATATTTTTGCTTTGTGGGAGTTTATAGAATCCTGGGACAGTTAATTTTAAAAGGATTCTTCATTAAATATTACCCTCACTTAGCATAGCAAATGACAATAATTTGAGGGAAAGTGTTCTTTTTACAACTAAGAGTGCTGATATTCCTACCAAATAATGAACAATTCATGATTTAATCTCTGCACAGTGGTTGCCAATTAGCATGGTGGTCAGGCTGTGCTATGGGCACCGTTCTACCAAGTGGGTAACACTACATAGGCAGTGCTGGTGCACAAAAGTGTTAAGTTTCACAGGGCCACTCAGCATCCATTGTGGGAGGGCGGGAAACTGAGTGCTTAAAAAAGATGGATTTTGGATAAATAAAAGAAATGCAAGTAAATGTGATGGCACACACCTGTAATCCCAGTACTTGGAAGCTGAGATAGGAGGATCTCAGATTTGAGACCAGCCTCGGCAATGAAGGGTGACTCTCAGCAACTCAGTGAGATCCAGTTTCAGAACAACAACAACAAACATCGGACTGAAGGTGTAGCTTCAGGGTAGCGTGCCCCTGAGCTCAGTATCAGGGTCCAAGGGGAAAAATAACAGTTTTGTTTAGTCTCCTTGGCTACCCTCAATAACCTTTTATTACAGATGGAGCTGTGAAAAATGGGGCTTGCTCAGTTAGATTTCTTCAAGTTTCTCCACAGGTAATTTAGGGATAACTAAAAAATATACATAAAGTGCTAAGCTCATGATGAAAATCAGTTAGTAAACTGAAGATATTTACTTACTAATTTATGAATTAATAATAATTACCTGAGTTGGTAAAGTACCTTCTTAAAACTTAAAAGTAAGTTACTATTGCTTATCAAAATACCCCTTTAGGCGCTGCTGCTTCCTCAGTGAAGATAATTCCTTTAGGAAGTAATCTAACATGATACATACAGGTACTTGGTAGGTCACCTTGTGAAAAACAAACAACAAACAACAACAACAACAAAAAGAAGATATGTGGTCATACTGAATTAGAGGACTAGTAGATTACAACTACAACTTTCTTTTCTTTTTTTCTTCTATCTTACTGGTACTAGGAATTGAAGCCAAGGGCATTCTAACACCCCCAGCTATTTTAATTTTTTTTTTAAAAAAAACAAGGTCTTTCTAGGTGTCTGAGAGTCTTGTTACATTTCTGAGACTGGTCTCAAACCTGCAATTCTTTTGCCTTGGCCTCCCAAGTCCTGGGGTTACAGGTATTTCCCATTACATCCAGGTACAAGTCTAAGTTGTTGACACATAGCAACTCAAAAATTGTCTGTTAACCAACATGTGAACTCTGAGATGCTGTGTCCTGAAATATACAAATGAAGTTCTGGAGTTTCAAATCAATGCATGTGTTACAATTATGTAGTGAATTTGAGGCTATTGCTAAAATTTTATATAATTAGGAAAAGCAAAATATTCAGGTCTCAAAAATGATGATTATTCCAGGTCCTTCCTCTGGCTGTGAATACAATTCCTGAAGGGCATGTGAATTTTATTACAAAGATGCTCATATATGCATAAACAAAGAGCACTGCTGCCTGAATGGCTAGTTTAGGTTCAGCTAGGACTGACTTGCTAAAGGCAAAGCAACCAAGTCTTGAAGAAGATGAGTTTTGTACAAATAAAAGGAGTTGCTGATTTTTATAGCAGTAAACTCTTAGACCTGGACAAATGTACTGAAGATGGAAATTGCTTCAGGAGAGATTTGAAAAATTCCCAACTGAGAGAATAGCAAGAGGTCTTTGCATCCTTTGGATAAATTCATGATCTTTGGGGACTGTCTTTGTGTACAGGATGCAGCATATTTTCCTGTAACAAGTCCCTTGCTAATTTTGTCAGACAGAAATACCCTGCTGGATGGGCTGCTGCCCCACTCTTCTCCAGTGCTTTGCAGCATTTGATGGATGCTGGAGAGCTCTTTAAGAAAACAATCTCTGGGAATTCATTTGCCAGACATCATACACCTACGGATGTAAAACAAAGGGTTTTATTCATTAACTTTCACACTCTTGCCATTGTCAAGCACCTGTGCCCTCACGCCACTCAGCAAACTGAAATAGAACACAGACACCACGGAAGCTTGTTTACTTCTGCATCTTCCGTTTTTGCCAAAAGGGTTCCTGTGGGTATCGTTGTGCCAACAGTGTGAATTCTCTCCTTGTGGCTGCACAGGCCTTCCTCCTGGCCTTTCTCTCAACCCCTCCTAATTTACTCAGATGATGGCCACCTATGGGACACTTCCTTTGTATAGCTGGGATGACAGATGGCAGCGCTTCCACCGGGATTGGCATTAATAGGACTCAGAGGAGTTTCTGAGGCTGAATTAAGAGGCCATTCCTCTTTGCCTCCCGAGGTTTACTGTATCACATTTTTTAAATCCATCTGTGTACTCACCCTATAGGTAAAAGGGAGAGGGCAGAGAAGATGATTATACAGCTGCTTTTAGCATCGTCTTGAAGAGAACAATGGACATGGGCTAAAAGTACCAATGTGACCGAGTCACTATTTACCTCCTTTGTTGTTGAAGGCAAAAATTCCAAGAAAAAACATATATATTAACACACCCTTCATAAAAGATGATTCATTTTTATAAGCTGCATCTTGGCTTATAAAATGAAAGCTCATACATACTGCAGTGAACCATCTGTCAAGGGGAATCCAGATGAGCTAAACAGATGCAACAATCTAAGTGATTTCTGACATGCATAAATAAAGCTGGCTTGGACTCAGGATTAAAAAATACTCAAATCCTAAATGTTTTCCAAACGTCAATGGGAGCTCATCAGTGTCAGATAACACTTGATCTGGAGTATTTCATTAGTCGGAGCATTATTTACTTCAGATTTCGTCTGCCTGTGGTCTCAGGAAAGTAAGTGACAGAAGAAAGCTAGGAAGAGTGGATAAATGGCAAGAGAGCTCTTTCTCAACCTACTTTGTTTTGGAATTAAATAATGAATACAAACTCTGAACAAATGAAAGAAAAAGCTTTAAGTAAAATATAGTGACTGCTTATGGACCTCTTACAACATGACAGGCAGTTTTTGAAGTGCCCTGCATATGTTCATTAATTAAATACTCACAACAACCCTATGGGAAGTACCATTACTGACCACATCAAGAAGACAAGAAACCAGCCTTCAAAAGATCAAGGAATCTATCATGGCCATGCCACCAGGGAGAACAGAGCCTGAGCCCATGCATAGGATCTTTCTTCAGATTGCACTGAATATCTAGATGATTGGAACATGATGTGGGGCCAGGGTGACACTGTGAGACCCTTAGCCATCCTTGCCAAGGTTCTTATAGTGCAGAACAAACACAGGCAGATAAAGCAGCAGAAAAAGTCATCTGGGGTCTGCAGAATCTGTCCCATCCTTGGCCTCAGCTTCCTCTGTGGTCACCCTGATTATAGCACTTTCCCTAGTCCTACTGTATCTTGAAGCTGTTTCTGTTGGACTCAACTCTGGACATTTTAACTTTTAGAAGGAATGTAGCATGTACCTTTCTTAGTGGCCACCCCACTTCTTTTTATGCTTTAATTGGTGCATTATAGTCTCACATCCTAATGTAAATCATGTTGACAATGACATACATGAATACAGTACTGTGTGCAGTACAAATCCTTCTGAAGCTTAAAGGAAACTAACTGTTCATCCCACTTTTTTGTTTCTTACTTTATTTTATTTTATTTTTGTGCTTTTATTGCAATGACATACATGCATATAGCACTCGGTGTCCTGCCTGCCTCCCCATTTTGCTCCCTCTCAATAGAGAGTACCAAGATTGACATTGGTATATTCACATGTATATACATAGTTGATGGTAGTATTTCCATTAATGGACCTCAGTCTTCCTCTTCCTCCACCCTTAGATCTCCTCCCTGGCTCGACTGAGGATTCTCCTCCATTATCTGGAGTTCTTCTTGTATTCCATTTACTCCCTATCCTGCACATATTAGAGAAAAAATATGATCCTTCACGCTCTGCGATTGGCTAATCTTACTTAACATAATGTTCTCCAGGTTCTTCAATTTTCTTGCATATGGTGTAATTTTGTTCTCTTTGTTGCTGAGTAGAATTTCATTGTGTATATTTTCCATAATTTTGCAATCCATTCATCTGTTGATGGAGACCTAGGTTGGTTCCATATTTTGGCTATTACGAATTGTGCTGCTATGAACATGGATATGTATATATTACTGTAGTTCTCTGGTTTCAACCCCTTTGGAAAGATACCCAGGAGTGGTATAGCCAGATCACATAGTGGATCCATTCCCAGTATTCTAAGAAATCTCCACACTGGTCTCCATAGCAGCTGAACTAGTTTTCACTCCCACCAACAGTGTAAGAGTTTCCCCAGCATTTGTTGTTATTTTATTTATTTATTTATTTATTTATTTATTTATTTATTTATTTATTTTGGTGGTACTGGGGGTGGAACCCAGAAGCTTTCTACTTCTGGGCTATACTCCCAGACCCATTTTTATATTTTATTTAGAAACAGGGTCTCACTAAGTTGCTGAGAGCCTCACTAAGTAGCTGAGGCTGGCTTCGAACCTGTGCGATCCTCCTGTCTCAGCCTCCCAAGCCGGGGATTACAAGCATGTGCCATATGCTTGCCATTCTGATTGGGGTTAGATGGAATCTCAGTGTAGTGTTGATTTGCATCTCCCTGATGGCTAATGATGTTGAACATTTCTTCAGGTATCTATTGGCCATTTGTATCTCTTCTTTTGTAAAGTGTCTATTCAATCAGTTGCCCATTTCTTGATTGAGTTATTTGTTTTGCTAGTGTAAAGTCTTTTAAGTTCTTTATATAGTCTAGATATTAGTCCTCCATCAGAGGGATAGCTGGTAAAGATCTCCCATTCTGTAGGCTTTTTCTTTAGACTCTTGATCACCAGGAGATTCCATCTAACCCCAATCAAAGTGGCAATTATAAAGAAGTCAAATAACAATAGATGTTGGCAAGGATATGGGGAAATAGGCACCCTTCTATACTGTTGGTGGGAGTGAAAACTAGTTCAGCTGCTATGGAGATCAGTGTGGAGATTCCTTAGGACACTGGGAATGAGTCCACTATATGATCTGGCCATACCACTACTGGGTATCTTTCCAAAAGGGTTTAAACCAGAAAACTACAGTAACATATGAATACCCATATTCATAGAAGCACAATTCATAATAGCCAAATTATGGAGCCAAACTAGGTCTCCATCAACAGATGAATGAATTACAAACTTAAGAGAAACACACACAATGAAATTCTACTCAGCAATCAAGAAGAACAAAATTACAAAATTTCCTTTGATGAACAGAAACTTTTTACTTCAATGCCATCCCACTTGTTAATTTGTGTTAATTTTCTGAGCTTTGGAGGTCTTCTTGAAGAAGTTACCACCTGTGCCTATATGTTGAAGTGTTGAACCTATGCTTCACAGTCTCTGGTTTAACTTCCAGGTTCTGATCCATCTCAAGTTGATTCCTGTGCAAGGTGAGAGGTTATAATTTAGTTCCACTCTTCTACAAATAGACAGCCAGTTTTCCCAGCACCATTTGTTAAAAAGGCTGTCTTTTCTCCGGTGTATTTATTTGGTCCCTTTATGGAAGATCAATTGATTATAAGTGTGTAAATTTGTTTCTATATCTTCAACTCTGTTCCATTGGTCTGTGTGCCTGTTTTTGTGCCATACTGTCCTGTTTTAATCCCTATAGATCTGTAATATAATTTGAAGTCAACAATTGTGATGCTTCCTACATGGTTCTTATTGCTGAGAATTGCTTTGGCTATTCTGGGTCTTTTGTTCCTCCATATGAAATTTATGATTGATTTTCTAGATCTTTTAATATTAACATTGGTATTTTGATAGGGATTGCATTGATTCTATAGATCACTTTTGATAGAATGGCCATTTTAATAATATTTATTCTGCTTATTCAGGAGTGAGGGAGATCTTTCCATCTTCCAGGATCTTTCAATTTCTTTTATTAGTGTTGTATAATTTTCTTTGCAAAAGCCTTTACCTATTTGATTAGGTTAATTCCTAGATATTTTATTAGCTTTGAGGTTATTGTGAATGGAATTGTTTTCTGTATTTTTTTTTCTCCATGGTTGGCAAATAGAAAAGCTACTGATTTCTTAAGGTTGTTTTTGTATCCTGCTACTTTGCTGAATTGGTTAATCAGCTCCAGTAGTCTTTTGGTTGACTTTTTTTTTAGGAGTTCTAGATATAGGATCATGTCATCTGAAAACAAAGATAATTTAAGTTCTTATTGTCCTATTTTAATTCATTTGATATCCTTCTCTGATATTATTGCTCTAGCAAGAATCTCAAGACTATATAAAAATAGAGTGGTAATAGTGGGCATCCTTGCCTTGTTCCTGATTTTACAGGGAATTTTAGCAGTTTTTCCATTCGACATGATGTTGACTTTGGATTTACTATATATTGCCTTAATAATGTTGAGAAACATTTTTTCTATTCCAATTTTCTGCAGTGTTTTTAACATGAATGGATGATGGATTTTGTTAAATCCTTTTTCAGGATCTATTAATATGATTATGTGACTTTTGTTCTCAGTTTTATTTCTGTGGTGAGTAGCATGTATCAATTTGTGTATATTGAATCAGTCTCCTGGGATAAAACCAACTTGGTCATGGTATAAAATTTTCTTAATATGTTTTTGAATCTTCAGAGAGTATTTTGTTTATAATTTTTGCATTTATGTTCATCAATAATATTGGTCTGTAATTTTCTTTTCTTAAGGTATTGTTGTTTGGTTTGTTATTAATGTGATACTGGTCTAATAGGAGTTTGGAAGAATTTCATCACTATCAATTTTGTGGAACAACTTGTGAATATTGGGTTTAGTTCTTCTCTAAACGTTTTGTAGAATTCATCTGGACCTGGGATTTTCTTTAGTGGCATAATTTTTATTGCTGTTTCTTTCCTTTTTATTTGCTTGCTATTGGTCAGTTTGGGTTTTTTATATCCTCTTGGTTCAATTTAGGTAGAATACATGTTGATTTCTTTCATGTTTTCCAATTTATTGGAACTTTTTTTTTGGGGGGGGGTACTGGGGATGGAACCCTTCTACCTTTGGGCTACACTCCCGGACCTATTTTATATTTTATTTGGAAACAGGGTCTCTTAATCCAGATAGGCTGGCTTTGAACCTGAGTGATCCTCCTGCATCTGCCTCCTAAGTGTGGGGATTACAAGTGTGCGCCACCATGCTTGGCACATTAATTTTTAAAATAGTTTCTAGTGATCTGATTTTCCCCACAATCTGTGGTGATGTCTCCTTTTTCCTGATTTTAATAATTTGGGTTGATTCTTTCTTTCATTTGGTTAGACTGCCTAGGAGTTTGTTGATCTTGTTGATCTTTTCAAAGAACCAGCTTTTGGTTTCTTAATGTTTGTATTATTTTATTCTCAATTTCATTTATTTCTGCTTTAATTTTAATCATTTCCCGACTTCTCCTGGCTTTGGAATTAAACTAATTATGATTTTCTAAGTCATTGAGATGTGTCATTAGGTTGTTTATTTGGCAACTTTCTTTTCTTCTTATGTGGGCACTCAGTGCCTTCAAAATGCCCAATAGATTTGGGTATATCATGTCTCTGTTTTCTTTTAATTCCAATAATTTGTTTTTATTTTCTCCCCTTATTTCTGTTCTGATCCAATCATCATTCAAGAGATTTATTTATTTATTTATTTATTTATTTATTTTTATTTTGGTGGTATTGGGGATGGAACCGACCCTTCTACCACCGGGCTACACTCCCAGACCTAAAATTTTTATTTGGAAACAGGGTCTCTTAAGCCAGTGAGGCTGGCTTCAAACCAGTGCGATCCTCCTGTCTCTGCCTCCCAAGCATGGGGATTACAAGTGTGTACCACCACGCCTGGCTAAAGAGTATTTTAATTTCCATGTATTTATGTAATTTTTCTTGGTCTTCATATTATTGACTTCTAGTTTTGTTTTGTTGTGATCTGACAAGATGCAGGGAATTATATTACATCTTATGAATTTTCTGATGCTTGCTTTGTGGCCCAGGATATGGTCTCTTTAGGATAAGGTTCCATGAACATCTGAGAAGAATGTATACTCAGCTGTTGCTAGTTGAAATATTCTGTATATGTCTATTAGGTCCATTTGGTTTATAGTGCTTTTTAGATCTGAAGATTCTTTGTTCATCTTTTGCCATGAAGATTGATTGGTGTGTTGAAGTCTCCCAATATTATTGTATTTGGGTCTATTTGAGACCTGATATTCCAAAGAGGTTTTTTTTTTTTTTTTTTTTTTTTTTACAAATGTGGGTGCACTCCTATTTGGGGCATAAATGTTTATTATCATTATATCTTCTTGCTGAAATTTTTGTTTTATAAATAAAAAGCACCCCACTTTATCTCTTCTGATGTGTTTTAGCTTAATGTCGGTTTCATTAGATATCAGCATTGCTACCCCTGCTTGTTTTTGGTCTGTATTTGCATGGAATATCTTTGTCTATCCTTTCACCCTTAGCCTGTGGCTATCTTTGGTTGTAAGGTGAGTTTCTTCCAAGCATCATATAATTGGATTAGGTTTTTATTTATTTATTTTTGTGTGTGTGATACTGGGGGTAGAATCCAGGGGCTTTTCTACCTCTGGGCTATCCTCACAGACCTAGTTTTATGCTTTATTTGAAACAGTCTCATTAAGTTGCTGAGAGCCTCATAAAGATCTGAAGTTGGCTTCAAACCTGTGCAATCCTCCTGTCTCAACCTCCCAACCGCTGGGATTGCAAGCATGCACAACCATGTCTGGACGGATAATGTATTTAAATCCACATTGCCAATCTATTTCTTTTAATTGCAGAGTTAAGCCCTTTGACATTCAGTTTAATTATTGAAATATAATTTTTGTTTTCTGTCATTTTGTGTTCTGTATTCTTTTTGGTGTAGTGTTATTTCTCCTTTACTTAGTTGCCCACCTGATGAAATTTGCCTTTTCTTTTGTTCTGGAATTTGCATATTTTTCTTCTTTAGTATTTATTACTAAAGTGTTTATTATTTTCTCTACTGCTGCCTAACCATAATTTTTTAAATTTTCTGCTTATCTTGGAATGTTTTTATTTCTTCATCAATTTTGAATGACATCTTTGCTGGACATAGCAGTCTTGGGTTGAAGGTGTTTTCTTCCAGGGTCTGGATTATTTCATATTAGGCACTCCTGGCCATCATGATTTTGGTTGTGAAGTCTGAAGTGATTTTTTCTTTTTTTTCCTCAGAATGTTACCCATTCTCTTAAGATTCTTTCCTTGGCCTCTATTTTAATCATTTTGATTATGATGTGGTGTAAAAAGTCCTTCTTTGATCTTGTCTTAATGGTGTCCTGTATGTCTCCTGTATGTGATTGTCCAATTCTTTTTCTATGTTTGGGTAATTCTCTGACATTATTTCTCTGAAGAGATTAAAAATACCCTTGATCTTTGGCTTTATTCCTTTTTCAATGCCTTTTGTCTGTAAGTTAGGACATTTTGTATTGTCACATAATTGTTGGATGTTTAGTTACTGTTGTTGTAATGTCTTCTGTATGTTGTTGACTATGCTTTGGTTTTGAAAGACCTGTCTTCTAAGAGTAATATCCTGTTTTTCATGTCATCTAGCCTGCCAGAGTTGCTTTCTATTACTGTCTTCAATTCACTTATTAACTCCTTCATTTTATTCAAGTCCCCTTTCTGGTTTCTGTCTTAAAGTCTCAATTTCTCTTTTCATTTTAAGTACAGTTTTTATGAGGCCTTTCATCATATTGAAGATCAGATTTTGAAATTATCCTTCTTACATTTTTTGTAGATCAGTGTTTGTGACATCCTTTGTTGTTGAGTTGCAGAAATTTATTGTTTCCCTAATGTTCTTCATGTTCATATTTTTATAATTCTCAGGTTTGTGTTTCTGTTGTCTTGGCATCTTGTTGCTCTTTGTGTGTGAGTCTTTGTTGAAAGGTGCTGCTCTAGATTGATGCTGGGAGAGATGGGTCCAGCCATCACTCACACTTTGATACTACCCTTTAAGAGCATGTTGACTATCATCCCACTCTTGTTCTACCTAGTGATTGTCAATACTGGGTTGCATTTACTCTGTTTCTTCTCCATGCTGCTTTGGTGATGTTGATGGATTTCAGGTGCTAAGATCAGGTAATCTGTTGGTCACCTCCTTTGTAAAGAATTGGATCAGAGATATGAGCAGAACAGTGTGTGACCTGTGCATTTTTAAACCGCAATACGCTAGCTGTTGAGCATTTCTTTCTGCCAGCTTTGGTTAGTTCATCCTTGTCTGCCATGTCTGGTAGTCCTTTGCTGTGGTTCATCTCTCTGGTCCAATCTTAGCCATAAGGATTTAGAGGTGTCAGCAGGGGGAATTGTGTTCTATTCAATGGTGAACTTTGGGTGAGAGGAGAGAAGCTGGAGTGATGGGTGCAGGAATAGGGTAAAGTAGAGGGTATGATCTAGTTGAACAAGAGTTTAAGTGTAGTAAGGTAATATATGGAAAAGAAGAGAGATGGTGAATATATAAAAGGATTCTAGTAGTCAATATAAAGTATTTAGGTATGGTGATATGAAATGAATATAAGACCAAGAAAAAAGTTTGGAAAAAGAGAGTAAATATGAAAGAGGGGAAAAGCTACTAAAAAGAATGGGGAAGAGAGCAAACAAACATGAAGAAAATAACAAAAACAAACAGACAACAAAAATAACAACAATCCTGCAAATATACAAGTACAAAGCAGATTTGGTCTCTGCAGTTCTCCTGGACCTGCATGGATACTTTCAGCTGTTTAATTATAGTATCTATTCACTATAGTCAGTTCTTGGGCATGTTCCAAGCACTCTCACTGACTCAGTAATC
Organism: Muscardinus avellanarius; assembly: GCF_963383645.1. Classification (NCBI taxonomy): domain Eukaryota; kingdom Metazoa; phylum Chordata; class Mammalia; order Rodentia; family Gliridae; genus Muscardinus; species Muscardinus avellanarius. The sequence goes on from NC_137797.1 coordinate 77,074,848, forward strand.
TATAGTAGTGATGTTGGTTGGTGGCCCCACTTTTGGGTCTCCTGCAATGATTAAGACCCTGAGTTGGTGTCTCTCTCTCAGTGCAGGTGCCGAGGAACCTGAGCCCAGCTAGTGCCTCTCACTGCTGCACACTTGGCTCTCTAAGCTCTCCACAGGGGCTGTCCTATGGCTCTGTCTGTCTCTGTAGGCTGTGGGTGTCAACTGAAATGAAGCCCAGTAGGCACAGAGTTCTGTGCTTTCTGCATGCCCTGGGCCTGTGCCTCTCTCTCTCCCCACACTGATAGCACATGTCCAGTGTAATCTTAGGGTGATTTCTGGAGACCTTGTGTGGGTACTGCACCTTGGTCTCTATGAGCCCCTCCTATGCCTCTGCTGCATTCAGCAGCAGCTCCAACCTGACTTCCTCTGGGATGGACCTCCAATCTCAGACCACTCATATCTATCACTTGTCACATGAGTTCCTGATTGTATGTAGATGAGTCCTAGATTGTATCTGTCTGAGAAGCACAGTTAACTTACCGTGGAACCCTGCTCTGTGTCTCTGGAGGGAAAAGTGGGCTGTGCACTGCTACAGGTGCAGGTTCTGGCTGATCGTGTGGGCTATCAAATCTTGGCCATACTGAGAGTGAGGTGCTGACTGTTTAAGACAATGAAGACCTGCATCTTCTTACTTCACATCAAGCCCCTGGCTTCTTTGCTAGAGACCTCTAGGGACTGCAGTGATGGAAGTCCTGGCAGAGCAGATGGGCCAAAATAACATGGCCTGCCAGTGGAGGCATTCAACAGGTGAGCTGCTCATGCAGGCACTTTACTATCCCTGTTCTGTCTTCTGGATTTTATTCTCCCATGGTTCAATTCTTCACGGTTTAAGTTGTCTCTTTGCTGTTTAGTTTCTCTTGTCAAGGAACCGCCTTCAAGGGAGCTGAATTTTGTTTGTTACCATGACTGAGATATGCTGCATCCCATAGTTTCCATCTTGCTAGTTTCTCTTGGCCACCACACTTCTATTATATTTGCATTGTACCCATTGTCATTGGGTTTTATGAGTTGCAGAGGTGCATGAATTACAGCCGAGATGAGAGGAATTCTGCCTACACACAATGTTTTTCACAGTAAGTATTTCTCTAAGAGGGCTTTTCTGGCTGCCTGCCTAGGTCTCACTTGTAGAGAAGGGTAGATTCCAAGCTCTGCCCCATACCACAGGCATCAGATTCTGGGTGTATGCCTGGTAATTTTTTTTTTTTTTGGATGAAACCCTTCTACTTCCAGGCCACACTCCCAGACCTATTTTATATATTTTTTTTATTTGGAAACAGGGTCTCTTAAGCCAGCGCGGCTGGCTTTGAACCTGCACGATCCTCCTGTCTCCACCTCCCAAACACTGGGATTACAAGCGTGCCCCACCACGCCTGGATCGTGCCTGGTAAATTTTTTTTAAACAAGCTTTCCAGTTGACTTTAACACATACTAACATTTGTGATCCATGATGGATAGCACAGGTTTTATGCTATAATATAATATAGGTAATGCTATATTCACGTATCAAGAAAAGCATTGAAGCTCTTTGGAAACAGGCAGAACATGGAGGAGCTTGTCAATAAGTTAGCATTTGCAGTTTGCATGGAAATGTGTAGGCTACTAACTATTGATAATATTAAAATACATCACAAAACACAGTAGTCTGGATTTTTTATGTAGATGATTCCCTCAAAAATAATTGCCTTACAAAATGAGACAAAGTAAAAGTCCCTTCACAAAAGACTAAATTATATTTCAGAATAGCAGGTGCATCCTCTTCTACCAACTAACAGATGAGAGAGTAACAGAAATGGCAAACATGAGAAAGAAAAGTTTTTTTTCTTCACCATCCCAGTCTGAATCCTTTTTCTAGGAATTCTAACAATGTGTCTGTGGATGTGTATGAATGAACTGGACTTGACACAAAGTGAATTTAATTTGTTTATGGTGGAGCCCTCCACTCCAAAGCCTATTATATTTTGAATTTAAATTTCAGAATTCTCAGAGGCCTTCCCAGCAGATCTAGGCAATCACTGCTTGCATGGCCCATTTCAGAGAAACATTCTGACCTCATCTGTGGCTTCCAAACCAGGAAAGAGCAGCTCTAAATGATCACTGTCACCAGGGAAAGATTTTCCAAAGTCTCATTCCCTGGTCAATTTCAGATGGGCTGGGTCGGAACCATTAGGAATGGAGCCCAACAACCTATATATTTATAAGGTTCCTCCAATGATTTGGCAATCGGCATAATTTGGCAAACACTGCCCTTGTTACATTATATCCCCCCTTCTGGCAAACCTTATTAACATACAGCCTGTTATAAAACCTAGCTAGTCTTCCTATCTTTTCGGTTTCAAAAAACTAATACTTAATGGGACAAGGGTTAAAAGTCATGTATCAGCTTCTCTCTAAATGTTTAGTAAGCTTTTCCTCAAAACTCCTTAGCTGGAAGTTAAGGGGGTGCAGCATGAATGGCCCTCTTGCAAGGCACTGCATATAATTGTTAGACATAGTTTTGTATTCATCTTTTTAAATAGAGCATTTCAAATTATATAAATGTCACATACTATAAACCTTAAATCTGGCCCTTCTACAAGTGACAGTATGTGTACCAAAGCCAAGTAAAACAGCTCCAAATCATTTTAAACAACTCAATTTTTAAAAACCAATGCATTCTTTCTTTTTTTTTCTTAGCCCAATGTTCTGAACCTAAACAGTGTATTTTTTGACAGGCATTCTGATAGAGACAATATTAGCACAGTGATGCTCTGAGGAAAAAAAGCTAGTCGCAGGAATAAATGGTCCAAGAAAAAGCTCACCAAAAGGGATATGAGGATGCCCTGTTGTAATAGCTGGTTTAGAAGTCTGAGAGAGTGGCATGCTGTAGGGATTAAGTGGGGACTCTGAAACCACACTATGTGATCTGAACTGAAATTGATTGATTTACCCTGTGAATTTAATAGATGAGGCTCATTCATTTTGAATAGGAAAAGAAACCAGCTGCATCTTCCCTATTCATGAGCTCATTCTCCAATTTAGGAAGGTCGCCTCGTGCTCAAAGCAAAAAGACAACCTCCTAGCTAGGAAGCAAAGGTTTTCTGCAGTACTCAGATGTTAAGTTGTCTGTGCTTAGGCTATTTTTATTCAGCAGCGCAGACAGCAGTGTAAGCACAGATTTCTTCAGCAGTTTATATTATAGCACATGTGGGATTCTGGGCCATTGTCCTTAAAACACGTGTATGTTCCCTCCCTGCATCTGAACAGATTGGGAGCTAATACCACCTTTTATATGCGATCATTCAGTTGTCTTCTTCTTGTTATCAAGAAGAAAAGGTACAAAACGTAACTCCAGGAAGCCTTTTTTAGATGAGAATTCCTGAGATATCATGAAAGAATATTATAATAAATCATCTTCTAGTCATTTCAAAAACAGAAAATATCAGAAAATTAAATAATCTGGGGATCCACAGAAGAATCACTTGAGACAAACTTGCACTTGGATACAGAAGTGGGTTTTATGAATCAAGCAGTAAGTGTCCTAACTCCCTAGTGGCACATAAACTGACTGGAGGAGCTTTGTAACTCTATTGTCTTGATTTCAGCAGTAAATGGGAAAGATTGATGCCAAAAACATTATACCAAATGTTGTGAGAAAGAAGCACTCAATGAACAAAATCAAAGCAGAGCAGTGCTTTGAATCTGGCAGAAGTAACTGTACCATATCAATGACCCTTTGATGATCCCAGACCAGAACACTAGACCTAACACTGAAGAGTCTGCCCCACACTGGACTCCTTTCCCTGCTCTCCTTGACTCTAACTAGGACCGTCATGGAAAGTGACATGTTTCTTTTGCAAGCAAAGGTAGTTACCCTACAGATAAGCCTTATTTTCCCCATTCTCTTTATTTCTATCTGTTAACATTTAAATTGTCAAGGCCACCAGTAAGTCTCAGATTGTAGTATTGAGTCTCCAGACAATCTGAAACCACCTTTTATTGTTAAGTGAGTGATAGTAGGTAAACATATCTTTCTTAAATGTTACCGGTTGTTTTTTTTTTTTTTTTTTGGTGGTACTGCGGTTCCTGGAAACCCTTCTACCTCTGGGCTATACTCCCAGACATATATATATATATATATATATATATATATATATATATATATATATATATATATATATATATAATTTCGAAACAGGGTCTCTTAAGCCAGCAAGGCTGGCTTTGAACCTGCGCGATCCTCCTGTCTCCGCCTCCCAAGCATGGGGATTACACGCGTGCGCCACCACGCCCAGCGTTTGGTTGCTTTTTTATAGCAAACAGTAGATAGAAAACAATCAAATGGCACTCACGCTGTGCAACATACCTGTTATGTGAATACGATACTCCTCCTTGAAGATCTTCTGGAAAAAAGGGATTTTGAACTGCATATGTGGTGTGTGTAGCCCCGGGAGATTCACATCGACATCTCCCATGAAGTGGGGGAATTCCCAGTCCTGTCACAGAACATCAACATAAAATCATATTTGTGATTTGTTTTGTTCTTAAGCAGCAAAACATCCCAAATTGACTCATTTCAAATCACTTAAATGCAGCCAGCTGCTGGGTGTAGCAGTTTCATTCTGCAATGCTTATTTTATGTACATTAAGTAGCAGTATGCATTCAAAATGGAAAATAAGCTATAACTTAGATCTTAGATTTTTCTTTAATGTAGTAATAAACTAACACAGAAATGATTTGCATCTATATGTGCTTCTCTCTTTAATTGTAGAGAGCTGATCTTATATCTTTAGAAGAAGGTATTTGTATTTAATAAATATGCACTGTATTTGTTATATTGTGCTTAGCTACTTTTCAAAAATATGGTCCCTGTAGTAATATGTTTTGTATCAGAGAATGATGTAAAGGTTTGATTCACTTAATGAAGTTCTTCAGCTCACACAATGGGGATTTTATAAATTATATCTGCTAGCAACTATACAAGGACTTGGGATTTGTACATTCTGATCTTTTGAAATCCAGATGGACTTGAACCACAAGATGGAGGAGCTGACATTGTAGCACGAGAGACCAACAGTGAATTTGTTTCCAAATTGCCATTAGTTGTTTTCTGTTGTCAAGGCAAAATCATGATTCCACTTTTAAAAACTAACTAATTTATCACTAATTGATCAGTGGTGATATATTTTAGCAGACTTGCATATGAAAAAAGTCATGAAAAAATACATATTTGATACTTCAGTCCATTAACTCGAATAAACAATTAAATTTATCCAAGATTTCTACATACACAGCTGATACAGGTGTGCTAGTTATGTTGTGCCTGTATTTTTCCGGAGTTTGGGGGTCCATTCTACTGCCAACCATGCTGAGCATTTTAGTTAAGAGGAATGGACCCTCAGGAAAGCAAATTATGTGAGTAACAGTAACCATGAAAGCCTTCAATGTCTATCAGCTTCCTGATTTAGGGGTGATTTTGAGCTGCTAATAAGAGATACATTTACAAGAAGAAAAATGATATGATGCAGTATTATATTTTCCATCAGTGTTTGCAAACTGCTTTTTGTTCTCATCTCCCCCTTTCTTCTATGAATCTTTAGCAATTAGAAACGTAATTTGGGAAGCTTGAGAAGAGAGAATTTTAGAATATTTTGATATGAACTATGAGTGGAGAATGGATTGGTAACAATACCTGTGAAGTGTTGCAGAGGTTCAAGAGAAAACTCTTGCAAAATTAACATTGAATATTTTTGCTAACATAACTGATGAAAAAGTAATTGGCAAATAGAATGAGTTATAACAGAGTGTCTTTCATTTTTATTATATAGATAACACAAACATCAATATAGAATTTTTTTTTTTGGTCGTACTGGGGATGGAACCCTTCTACCTCTGGGCTACACTCCCAGACCTATTTTATATTTTATTTGGAAACAGGGTCTCTTAAGCCAGAGAGTCTGGCTTCAAACCTGCGTGATCCTCCTGTCTCCGCCTTCCAAGCACGGGGATTACAAGTGTGCACCCCCACACCAGGCCAGAATTCCCTTTTTATTTCTTGGTGCAAGCAAGAAAATATTTTAGGAGGAATTGGGCTACTGTGATAAAAATTGGCTTCATTTTAGAAAGATGTATGGATGGGTTCATTTAGTTTTTCCTTCCATGAAACTAAAGTTTTCTACTGGGTATAAAATTAGTTTGGTTTTGAGAAAAATCTTGTGGACTGAGATTAAAATAATATGCACTAAGAATAATTTTTAGAAATGAAAAGTAGAGTCAAAGAAATGGGAAATGAATAGGAGAGGGGGGTCTTCAGATGGAGGAGAGATTTACTTTTTTCTAATTTTACTTTATTTTTATATTTTTATTAGTACATTGTAATTATTCATCACAGTGGAATTCAAGTGACAGAAACATACTGCACACATCACTTGGTGTGCTTCTCTCCACATTCTACCCTGCTTCTCCCTTCTTTCTCCATGTGTGTTGGTGAAATCGGTAGTGATACCTTCATATATGGACATAACACTATTTAGTTTCCTTTCTTGATCCTCTTTTCCCCACTCCTCAGCTCCCTCCCCCAACCCCCTTCCACTGTTCTACTGGTCTTGCTCCTCATTTATCTGAAGGACCTTTTGTTTCCCATTTTTGCTCTAGCTTCCACATATGAGAGAAAACATACAACCCGAGACTGGCTGATCTCACTTAGTTCCATCCATTTTCCTGCAAATAGTATTATTTTGTTCTCCTTTATGGCTAACATCCCATTATGCACATAAACATTTTCATTATCTCTTTATCTGTTGATAGACACCTAGGTTAGTTTCATAATTTGCCTGTTGTGAATTGTGCTGCAACAAACATGGAAATGTATGTATCACTACAATTTTCTACTTTCTTCTTCTTCTTCTTCTTCTTCTTCTTCTTCTTCTTCTTCTTCTTCTTCTTCTTCTTCTTCTTCTTCTTCTTCTTCTTCTTCTTTTTTTTTTTTGGTTGTGCTGGGGTTCCTGGAAACCCTTCTACCTCCAGGCTACACTCCCAGACCTATTTTATATTTTTATTTGGAAACAGGGTCTCCTAAGCCAGTGAGGTTCAAGGACAGCCTCAAGTTGCCTAAGGACAGCAATTCAGCAAGACACCGAGAAACCTAGCAAGACCCTATTTTAAAACAAAATATAAAAAGGGCTGGGTGTAGCTAAGAGGTAGAATGCTCCTGGATTCCACCTCTAGTATCACAACAAAATAAATAAGGAAATAATAATAGAAAAAATGTAAACATACCATTCTACCTCGCTTTTATATATTATTCTTTAAATAAATATTTGAGGTTTTATCAGACTCAGATATCTATTTCCAAATAAGAGGAGTTCAAAATGTTCTGCAAAATGGTATCAATTACTCTTCTTGGCAACCACTCCATGTCAAGTTAGACCAAAGTTTACTTTGATTCAAGAATAATATGGCTGAAGATGTATATAGATGAGAAATTGAAATGCAGAAATTGGAATAGTTGAGAGATTAGAGGCAGGGAATTAGGAGATTAAAAGTTTTGAAAACAAAACAAAGCATGAAGATCATAAGAATCAAACAGAAGGTGTGGGTCTTTATGAATGAGACATTGTCTTTTTCATTTATTCTTTTTAAAAAAATGTTTCTTATATGGAACCAACTACTTTTCTCACATCTCACCTTCACTCTCATTACTCCCTCCACCCCCAACTACTTTTCTTTATCTTTTCAGAAAACTTCTTGATATTTTTCCAAAAGAACGAAGTACCGCTGGGCATGGTGGCACAGGCTTGTAATCCCAGCGCTTGGGAGGCAGAGACAGGAGGATCACGCAGGTTCGAAGTCAGCCCCGCTGGTTTAAGAGACCCTGTTTTCAAGTAAAAATATTAAAATAGGTCTGGGAGTGTAGCCCTGAGGTAGTAGGGCTTCCAGGAACCCAAGTACCACCAAATAAATAGATAAATAAATAAATAAATAAATAAATAGAAAAAAAGAGGCAGATAGCAATGGCATCATGAGGAAGGTGGAAGACCAATAGCTTACATGTTTCTTGTGCAATGTTAGTCATGCTATGGCGATCTCAGAAACAACTATGGGCGATCTTAACATTGCAAAGAGAGGAAGGTACTACTGCTACGAGCGTACAACTGAAGGCTGAGGAAATTCATGCACATTTGAGTTATGACTTTCTTTCTGCATGAATGTAAAATATATTTTAAATGCAAAGTAAAAGTCTTTAATTAGGAGAATGACAGAGCAAGATGCATTCAGCCAGTAGGCCTAGCATCCACAGGCTCACCCTGAAATTGCATATTATGAAATGTTCATTCATTTTGTTCTTCAGCATTATCAGTGTTTAGTAATTTAAAGCCTTTTTACTGTTCTCTGCTATTAAATCTAGCAGTAACTGCAGAGGTCTATCAGATCAGGGCTCAGTGATGTGAGAATTATGTAGGCACATGGTATTATGCTATTCCAGTTTTCATCAGTGCCTGATGATGTCCACAGTGTGAACAGACTACTAACTTTGCATCTGCTTCATATTGGAGAAACAGTTAATTATTGTTCAGATAGATATGTTTTCTATATAAAAATAAATACCAGTGTCATGATATTTATCTAATCTTATTTCTTATGTACCATGGCTTACTTCTGTCCATGGGAATAAAAATTGGTCACGGATCCTCGTTATTCATGTTTCATATTTGGACAGAATTTTAAGACAATGGTAAGTATAGAGGCAAGCTGGTCTCAGAATATCCTGGGTTCTTCACTCCCCAGTGCTTTCTCACTGAGTCCATGCCTCGGGGCAGGGGAAAGGTCTTGGTACTATTCAGAAGAACTCTAGCTTGAAACCAACACTGTTTTGAATTCCCTGACTAGAAATCTGTTTAAGAAAAATGTTAGAGGATAAAAATTGGAATAACACTGATTAAACACCATAGTATTTGAACAGAGGTTATATTCTTTTGGGTTAAAGATTAGCTGCCTGGTTTTCAAGAAAATTAAGACAGGTTAGATTTTATTAAAAAATTGATAACATTTTAAAATAGAATTGATAATTAGATTTTTAAATTTCAAATGATTTCTAAAGACCACTTTGCAGACAGATTTATTTTCTTCCTTGTTAATCTCTATTTATCCATATTTCAGAACTGAGTTTAGATAGATCCATAGATATGAGAACATCATTTTGCCCCAAATTTTCCCAGCTTGTAAAGTATCCTTAACTTTTCTATGTCTTGCTGTGTCCTAGCAACAAAATTTTAGTTGATAGTGAGCTTCAGTGGACTGAAGAATTGTATTTATGCTTTGGGTGATATTTTTGTTTTGTATTAAGAAAGAATGCCTGGTTTCTTTCAGAAACCTGTGCTCTTTCTAATTTGCAAAGTTGGCATAGTATCACTTGGCCAGATTAATCCTTGGAAGTTTTGACATATACTAAATTTTGTAGTTTATTTGTTTATTGCCTGTTTCCCTCACTGCAGTGTAAGCTCCAGGGAGCTTAGTGGAATTTTTTCTTCCTTTTTCATTCACTGCGGTGTTCCCCATACTTGAAATAGGGCTCAGCATATGGCAAGAACTCAAATATTTGTTAATTGATGAATGGAACTCTCTGAAAACCAAAGATGTCCAACAATCCCTTTTGGGTTTCACATAGATGAAAACGTGACATGGACTTAGGCAAACAGAAAAACACAATAAATACTTTTTTGCCAACACATATTACACATTAACTAAGATTATTATATTAAAAAACTGGTGGTTTTATTTTTTCTTTAGTACCCAAGTATACTAGAATCATCCAGACAGTCACATAAAGCTGGAGTCCTTGCTTTGGCTATAAAGGAAAGAGGAGAGTAGATAAAGAAAGTACACTTAAGTGAAAACATTGTGAGGATGAGGCAGTAAATGTTTGGGCAGCTGGTTAAAAATGTGAGTTGGGGTGGTCTGAGAAACCCTTTAAGTCGTCATGTAAACGCAGAGAAGCTCTTGAGATAGTTCCAAGCAAGTTAGAGAACAGGGAATAAGAATATAAAATAGCATGTGAACCAGGTATGGTGGTTCACGCTTATAATCTCAGTATTTGGGAGGCTAAGACAGAAGAATTGTGGTTCAATACCAGCCTCAGCTACTTGGTGATAACCTCCACAACTTAGTGAGACTCTATTTCAAAAAAAATTGGGCTGGGGGTATAGCTCAGAGGTAGAATGCTCCTAGATTCAATCCCTAATACCATAAATAACAAGTAAATAAAAAATAAAGTAGCATGTGATTGAGAATGAGTACAATAAGCCTTTCCCACAGTGGATGTCAGTATTAGTGTGATAGCAAGGTGGATTCAAGAAGTGCCTCGTAATACATGTGAAAGAATGTTAAGAGAGAGGTGGCTGAAGATCACTTCTCATTGTCCTTTGACATAGATCCTTTTGCATATATGTTATTCTGTTTTTTTCCTTAATATACAATGTTGGTTTATTTCCCCACACGGGGAAATGCGTTCTCTAACGTTTTGGAGATTTTTGCTAGGAGGCACAAGGGCTAAAAGATTTAAACCCTTTGGGGGAAAAGTCTTGGCTTTCTGGTTAACTCATAGTAAAGATGGCAGACCTCATTCATTACTAAAACAAATCCAAGTCAAATTGCAAAACCTGATTTGGAATGTTTTAAAACACTCAACTCTTGTGTTTCTGTGTATTTAACCTAATATACCAATGAACGCTCAAAATGGTTGCTACCTAAACAGTCTAATTTATCTTAAGAGTTTATTATGTAACATAGTTTCATGTCTTTCTTCATCACTATTGTTTCTCACTCTCAACGCCAATATAAATTTTTGTGGATCATTCCAAAGATAACATATACCAGTGAAACATATGTATTAGTTTGGTGCCTATGGAAAACAAAAACAAAACAAAAGAAAACAAGTCAAGCCTAGAGCAGGTATGAAAACTATGTATTGCCTTCTGATTTTGGTGTGATAGCATTGTTTTTTTTTAATTTTTGATTTTATTTATAAGCATCATTACATTTAGATACCTGGAAAGCACCACTCCTTTAAGTGCATAAATGGAAAGTTGTCTGATGAAAAGCCCTGGGCCTCACTTATAGATGTCCTGCCCTGCAGACTGATGTGATGAGGGACAGAATAAAAGTCAGTCTTAGAAGTGTTTACAACTAATGGAAATACATCCTGTGGCATCCAGGAATAATGGAAAATCAATACCCCTCACTATGGCAATTCAGTTCACCAGCACACAAGGAAAGAGTGCTTAACATCTTAAAGACTCCAATAAAAGGGGGGGGGAGAAAACCACTGAATATAAAGAGTTGGGGATAATTAGAGTGCAAAGTCTAAAGAAATAATCAACTACTCAGCAGAGGGCCATTTTAGACATTCTTCCATCAATTACCAAGCTTCTTAGCCCCCCCATCCTTTTATTGTGGTACTAGGTATTGAACCCCAAAGGCATTCTACCTCTGAGCTATACCCCCCATGCTTTTTTATTTTTTGTTTGGAAGCAGAATCTTGCAAGGTTGCTGAGAATCTCACTAAATTGTTGAGGCTAGCCTTGAACCTCCTGTCTCAACTTCCCGAGTACTGGGATTACAAGCATGTGTCACCACACTTGGCTTCTTAACCTTTCTTAAGAACAATAAATGTTAACTATATAATAAATTGACATCAAAAGGAAACTCCTCTCATAAGAACAGAATAAAATCTAGTAGAAGTACATACACAAAGATATTAATACTAATCTCAATAATATGTGTGGGGAGGGAAAGGTTGTAGAGTAGGATTTGAAAAGAAATATACAAAGTGCTGTGTGCATGTATGTTCCTAACACTTGAACCTCATTGTGATGCATAATTACAATACACTAATAAAAGTATTAAAATGTTAACTGTATAAAAAATTGGCATCAAAAGAGAACTTCTCATAATGAAAGAGTAAAATCTAGTGGAAGAAAGTTATTAGACAACACGTTTTTGTGTGATTCTTCAGGTGCTGGCTGTGTACAATAGCTCATATCCTCTGCTTATTCTGTGCTTTATTGTGTTTGTACATTCAATACAAAATGTCACTTCTCTAGATCTGTTCTGGCTCCACATATGTTGTCAGCAATGGTCACATTCAATTGAATAATTTCTTCTAAGAATTCTATATGAAAGTTAATTGTGCACTCTCAAAGAGCAGATATTATTGTTCTGCATAAGCTTTTTATTTAATATTGAGGGCATTTTTCTCCATGAGATAATAATAATACTGGGATAAGTGGGGAAAAGCCATTTGATATAAAAATATTCACAAACAATGCAAAGAGCATAAAGTTGATCTAGATGCCATGAGTAGTAGAGGTGAATGACCTTTAAGGTTCCTTAGGATGGTTTTCTTTCTACAATTATGATTTTTGTCAGGATTGTGTCACAGTGCATATATTCTACTTGGGGACAGAGATGAGACTAGTCTCTTAGAAAATGGCATTGCAATATGATGCCAAATAGTGACAAGTGTTCTGAAGGAAGGCAGGGAAGGGGGATTGAGAGTAGTGAGTTGCCACAGGTACTGTTTTACTTGGTCAAAAGAATGTGGCTCTGAGGGTAATCTTTCTGTGGGCTACTGGTTCATATGAAAGAGAAAGTTCTGCAAAGTCTGGAACAGGATGGGACCATATGGGAGAAAAAGCAAGTGCAAAGGCCCTGAGTGTGAAATGAGATGGTTGTGCTCAAGAAGCTGCAAGGATTTAATGGTTTGGGGAGAATGACTAATGTGGAGAGGGGTAGACTGGCTGTACAAGGAAGGAAGTCCCATTAGGAGACTGTCACAATAGTTGAGGTGTGAGATGATGGTGATTAATACAAGGTCAGCCAGATGGTCAGATCAAGATGCATTTTGAACATATCACTAACTGAATTTCACAATGGCTAGGACAAATAATAAGATAGCATTTAATGAGAAGAAAAAGGCTGGGGGAACCAATGTACTTGCAGAACGTAGGGAAGTAGGAGACAAATCTAGAGGGCTACTCAGATTCTCCCAATATGGAAAAGCATATCTGATATCTACTATGGTTTGAATGTCTCCCCCAAAACTTACGTTGAAATCGAATTGTCACTGTAACAGTGTGAAGAAGTGGGACCTTTAAGAGGTAATTGATGGATGAATGGCATTATTTGTGCTTTTTTGGCCCTTATGCCATGTTATGATGTGGCACAAACTGCATTTGATAAGAGATTAATACCCAGAAGATGTAAGGAACTATAAACACACACACACACACACACACAGAGTGAGAGAGAGAGAACAATTTAAAACAGATAATAGATTTAAATAGTCAGTTCTCAAATGAAGTCATTCAAATGGCCAATAGGTATACAAGAACAAAAGGTCTACATCACTTATTTTCAGAGAAATGCAAATCAAAACCACTAGTGGAGAGGGGTACACTGGCTGTGCAAGGAAGTCCCATTAGGAGACTGTTGTGATAAGTGAAATATTTCCTTGTTGCAGTAAGAATGGCCACTGTTCAAAGAGAGAAAGGAACATAAGTGCTGGTGAGGATGTGGAGTACACTATTTGTGGAAATGTATATTAGCATAGCCAGCACAGAAAGTAGTATGGTGGTTCCACAAAAATCTAAAAATACAACTCCCATATGATCCAGCAATCCTACTCCTAAGCATATATACTAAGAAAATGACATCAATATCTTGATCAGGCTTCTCCACTTTCTTGTTTATTGTAACACTAGTCACAGCAGCACAGAAATGGATACAACCTAAGTGTCCTTTAACTGATGAATGGATAAAGTGATTGTGGTACATATACAAAGTGGAATACTATTCAGCAATAAAATGAAAGAAATCCTGTCACTTATGACAACTTGAACGGAACTGGAGATAAATGAAAAAGCCTAGCACAGAAAGACAAGTACCACGTGGTCTCACTCACATGACAAATTTAAAAATGTTCATCTTATAGATGTTAAGTTGGTTAAGTTAAGATGATGGCTGCCAGCCAGAGATGAGACTAGAAGATAGGGAGGCATAGGAAAAGTTTATCAACTGAACTAAGCTACAGTGAGGAATAAGAAGTTCTGGTGAACTTTTACACAGTAAGATGACTATAGATAATGATATAGAGGTAGACTATCGATATTTACATAGATTGTACACTCTAAAATTAAAGAGAGTGACAATAGGTACTGCGTATCTAAAAATATAGAAAAATAATTTTTGAATAAAAAATGTTAAATGTTTGAGATATGTTTAATCTGATTATACAATTTATTTTTGTAGTCTTGTGTATCCATTAAAATAAAGAACCTTATTAGATCAGTTTCAAGCAATTTTGTTACCATAAAATAAAATGAATTTTGATAAACTAGTGGACTTTGAGAGCTATACAATGACTAAATGTTTAAAGCTGATTTGTAGCTGGGAATTGTGGCCCATTCCTATAATTCTAGTACTTAGGAGCTTGAGATAGAAGGATCACAGGTTTGAGGCCAGCCTTAGCACCTTAGCAAGGCCCTCAGAAGCTTAATGAGACCATGTTTCAAAATTTTAAAAATAATAAAATGAAATATGGCTAGGAGTGCAGCTTGAAAGTAGTATACCCCTGGCTTCAATCTCTAGTACCCCCCCACTCCTACACACACAGCCTATTTGCTCTAGTACAAATATAGTGGTGGTTACAGTTGGTATCTATTCTGATTGGGTAATATTTATTCTTGATGGTAAGTACTGCTGTGACACCCATGTTTGGATATGCTGAACATTACTCTTTGTGAAGTTAAAATGGCAATTTTTCTAACAATATAAAACTCAGCTAAATTCACCTTACCTTGAATGTGGCAGGCTTTTAGAAAAAATAGGCTAGAATCTTGCTCAGTGTAGGTTTCTTCTGTTTTCATCTTTCTTAGTAAAGACTTCAGGTTCTGGAACAACCTCAGAGCCCCCCACTCATCACCCCATGGACCACTCGATAATAATGGGTAACTGAAAGGAAAACCTTTAGAGCAATGGATTTGAACTGTCAGACTTCTCACACCCACCTTCAGTGAATGTTAGGTCAAAAGTGATCATCCTCTGAGCTCTAGAGAAAAATTATCCACCCTTGAGTAAGAAAGCAAAGACTAGAAAAACAAGATATATTGGGCAGATTTGAGGGATAGGGAAAATAAAATACATTTTGTTGTTTCAGAATTATATCCTCAGTGAATTGAAAGATTTTCTGAAAGTATTGTTAGTCAAGAGGTCAATGGCCAAGAAAAGTAAAAAATACAGTGCTTTCCTTGTTGGACACATATGGGAGGGATATTTTATCACCCTCTGAGCCTGTTTAGAAAATAAATTTACATGCTGGGGTAAAGAACCTTCTGTACATGCCAGTAGCTGAGTCTCTTTATATGGATTTAATACACACAGAAAAGACTGTTGTGGCTACCATGGGCTTGGTTTATTGATTCAATGTAACCCTAATAAAGTGAATGTGAGGTCTGAATTTCTCAGAGGTTCACAATGATATATTCAAGTTCCCCATAGGATGGCATAACAGCACTATTGATCTAACTCAATTGTTATTGAATGATCACACAATGCAAAGCATATACTCTCAAAGAATATAAAGTAATATTAATGAAAAATAAATTAAGCTTTTATTTTAACAGTTATATAAGTTCAATGAGATTACAGGAATCCTCCCTCCCATAATAACACAACAGATTACTCTTAGGGAAAAGACCAGATGAAATTCAATTAGTAGCCTCTGAACTATATTCCATTATATCCCTTTTCATGTTACTGAGAATTTTTCACAAAAAAACTGACTTAGGAGATTGGTTATATTGATTAGACTAAGCAAACAAACATTTGTTATGAATTTGCTTTATGCTGGGTATTTGGAAGATTGGATCTACCGTAAACCACATGTAAGTGTATGTGGTAATTTTCTCATTTTATGTAGGAGCAAATTGAGGCTAGGAAGCAGTCAAGAAGTTTGCCCAGTTTTGCACAATTGGTACAGAAAGATTTTGCTCCTAGGATAGTCTGACAGCAAAGACATTTTCTGCTGACCCTATCAGCTTCCTCGTGCCTTTTTTTCTATCAAGCCTAATGCTGAAATTATATACCCACCCAAAAGCCAACTGTCATGCTAATATGTGCTTCCGTTTGATGATAAATTACATCTGTAATGAAACTAGTATGCTGCAGTCACCTTGAAGGAATGTGTTATCCAAATTATGTTGCTTCCTAGAGCACATTAAGAGGGCATCCTGTCTTTCATTGCAAAGTGAAGGGATGGTGGTGCTCTGTGTTTATTCTGCAAGCCATTGACAAAGCCTGTAAAATATTCAGGCTGAGCTGTGCATTTAACTCTAGATGGTTTATGGCCATCCAAGGATTTTTACTACCAATGCACAGAGTTGGCTCTGAACTTAGAATATTTCTAGTAATGAATCCTCTCTCTCTAATGTATTTACACTTCAGCTTTCTCACCTGAGCATCTTTTTAATCATGCTTCGATGGCAGATTCCTGTGTCATTGCATAGGAAAGGGGTGGGTTTGGGAATAATTTAAGGCCCACTGGTGATAGCTACCAAACTTTGCAACTTGCTAAAAATATTCAACTTTTACATAATTTTGGAACTTATATGATGGAAATGTTTGTGCTCTTAACATAATGTGGCTGTGCATATCATTAAGTGTTTATGTATGTGACTTGAGGCAGAGATAAAACAGGTGAAAAGATATATAAGGACAATTATATTGTACACCAGTCTAATTATTTTATAGTAAGTCTTTTTCATCCTTTATGCCAAAGAAGTGTTTAAGTTCTTATATTGTAAAAAGCAACTCTGCTGGGCACAGTGGCTCATGCATATAATCCTATTACTTGGGAGGCTGAGACAGGAGAATCATAGGTTTGAGGCCAGGGTGCGTAACTTAGAGACTCTGCTTCAAAATGAAAATAAAAAAGGTGCTGGGGATATAATTCAGTGATAGAATGTCTCTGGGTAAAATACCCAATGCCACAAAAGCCAAATAGCCAAAACAAACTAAAATAGGCCCCAAACCCAAGAAACAATAAGGAGCCACTTATTCCAAAGATTAGTTCTTATTTATAATTATAATCAGAGGATGACAAAGTGTTTATAAATAAAGGCATTACTAATTAATATGCTTTTTATATTTATTTTTAAATAGAATTACTAATGTGACCAATATTAAATAGTGCATTTGTAATGTTATTATGAGCCTAAAGCTTTATATCATATCTTCACAGTATATTAGATTTCTAGTGAAATATATCACCTGTAGAAACAGAATAACACTGAACTTTGAGATGGTGGTAAACATGATCAGAAAAAAAAATTCATGCTGCCTCAGGATAATAGCTCATAGAATTTTATGCATTAAATAGGTATGCCTATGATTTTGAAAATTGACTTTTAATGCACAGAAAAGCTATATGGAAGTAATAATAAAAATTAAACATTTTTAGTGAGCTATAGGTAGATATGAAATTATCACATTTGCCAGTTGCCATAGGCTTTGCTTTATGGATATCTGCAGTTCTATATACATAAATCAATTAATGCTATTTTCCTATATAAACCCAGGTGCACTCAATTCATTGCCTCCCATGGGAAGAGAAGTTGGCAAATTAACATTATTATGAAACTATTCAGGTGATGAAGTGTATTTTTTTACTCTTTTTAATACAAATATATGACTAGTCCCTACCCATAAATCTCAATCCAGAGAGTCATGGATTTTAATATTGTATTTGTCTTTAAATGATAAATTCACTATAACAGCCACAAACATAAATCCCTCAACTAATTATGTATCATCTGCTTTTAATTAGCTTTAGCCAGAAATGAGTATTTCTTTAAATTTCTCTTTGGAAACAATGCATAGGTGGAATGATCAGTTGTTTTAATGTAAGCACCTGCAAGATACGCTAATTACTCAGAGTCAGTGAAAGATTTCAGTCGTACTTCCCAAGCCCCAGCTGCACACAATGTGAAAGATGAGCTACTAGTATCATAATTAACAATTTTTTCCATTTTTTTTGTTTCAAGTAGAGGATCTATGATTTAGTACTCTCACTGATCAATACATTCCTCATTCTATGATCCAAAATGAAGAGATGCCCTCTATGCTTATGTAAATGAAAGAAAATAACTTTTCCTTTTCTAATACTGTGAAGTGTTCTGCTGGCTTTGCTTCCAGCTGCACACTGTAATTAATGCACTGTTATTACAATAGGCTCTGCACCAGGCACATCTCTTTATGTAAACTTCCTTGTTGTGTCTTTAAAACAGTGCTACATAGGGAGGTTTTATTTTTCCCAATTTACAATCAGGGACACTAAGGTTCAGAGAAGATTTCTGATTTGCCCACTCTAAAAAACATGAGAACTAGAAGAGTAGGTGCCAAACCTAGGCCTGCCCAGTGCCATACAAGTGTCTTATATACTACATTGATGATGCTGAGTTAGTTTCTCCTGACTCTAATGACCTTAGATTACTTGTTTTAGTTGTTGCCTTTTTCTTTCTTTTTCTTTTGGTACTGGGGATTCAACTCAGATGCAGTCTAAATCTGAGCTACACCCCCAGCCTTTTTTAATCTATTTATTTGTATTTTGAAACAGAGGATGGCCTTGAGCCTGTGAACAGTCTATCTCAGCCTCCCAAGTACTGGTATTACAAGAATGTGCCATCAAGCCCAGGTAATTTCTTTTCCTTTATTTCTTTTATTGACCCTCCAATGAAGCTACTGAGTTTTGTAGGGATTTTTCTCACAATTGTATAGAGAAAACACTGTCTCTCTCTGCAGTTCTGTTTTACTGGTTTTTGTTCTTCTTACCAACTATCTTTGATTTCTACATTATTTTGCATTGAAAAGTGTACATGTGCATTCCTAACATTCTGAACCTCAAATGATGTATAATTATGGACCAAGAAAAGTCTATTAAAAAAGAGAAAACATGTCTTGCTTCCACTACCCCCATTTCTTTTTTTTAATTTTTTATTGGTGCACTGTAGTCATACAACATCTTATAGGGTACAAGATGGTAGAGGCATATATGCACACATCACTCATTTAGCCCTTCCCCAGTTACCATCCCAATCCCTCTCCCCTCTTTCCTTCTAATGTTTATCTTAGTGATTGACTTTGATATGTTTGTGAATGTACATCATGTACATTAGGGAATTTCCTCTACTTCCCTCTCATCCCCTCAATTAGGTCGCCTTATTTGTTCATCAATAGCATCTCCTTCTTCATCTAGAGTTCCTCCTATGACTATTGTTTCCCTAGCTTTCACTTATCAGGGAAAGCATCCGATTTCTTATTTTTTGTGACTGACTAATCTCACTTAGCATAATGTTCTACAGTTCCATCCATTTTCCTGTAAATGACGTAATTTTGTTCTTTTTATGGCTGAGTAAAATGCATTGTGTACATATTCAATAGTTTTGTAATCCATTCATCTGTTGATGGACATCATGGCTGGTTCCATAGTTTTGCCCTTGTGAATTGTGTGGCTATGAACATAGATATGCACGCATTAGTCTGCTAGTTTGGTTTCCATTCTTTTGGGAAGATACCCAGAAGTGGTATTTCTGGATCATATGATAGGTTCCTTCACATTCTTCTGAGGGTCATCCATACTATTTTCCAAAGTGGGTGCACTAATTTACAATCCCAACAACAATATATTAGAGCTCCTACTTCTCCACACTCTCCAGCATTTATTTTTGTTTGTGTTTTGAATAACTATTCAATTATACTTCAAGTTGGAGTTAGGTGAAATCTCAGGGTAGTTTTGATTTGCTTCTTTCTGATTACTAATGATGTTGAGAATTTTTTATACATTTATTGGCCATTTGAATTTCTTCTTCTGTGAAGTGTCTATTTAGTTTACTTGCCCATTTTTTGATTGGGTTATTTGTTTTCTTAGTGCTGAGTTTCTTGAATTCTCTCTATATTATAGATATTAATCTTCTCTCAGAGAAGTAGGGGGCAAAAATTCTCCCATTCTGTTGACTTTCTGTTGAGGCTCTTGATAATTTCCTTTGTAGCATAATAGCTATTCAATCTTATGCAATTCCACCTTTTAGTTTCTTGTGCCTTTGGGGTCTTGTTGAAAGTTTTTACCTGTGCCTATGAGTTGACCTATGCCCTCTTCAAGGAGCTACAAGATCTTTCGTCTGATTTCCAAGTCTTTGGTCCATCTTGATTTGACTCTTGTGCAGGGTGAAAAAGTGGAGTTTATTTCCATTTTTCTGCATATGGTTAGTCAGTTTTGCCAACACCATTTGCTGAACTATCTTTTTTCCAGTGTATGTTTTTCACCTTTTGTCAAAACTCAGTTGGCTGTAAGTGTGCAGATTTATTATTTTCTGTTCTGCTCCATTGGTCCATGTATCTGTTTATTGTACCAGTATCGCTGTTTTTATTACTATGGCTTTGTAGTATAGTTTAAAGTCATGTATTGTGATTCCTCCCACATGATTTTCATTTCTGAGAACTACTTTCGCTATTCTGTTTGTTTTTTCTGTTGTTGTTGTTGTTGTTGTTGTTGTTGTTGTTGTCGTTCCAAATTAATTTAAGGGCTGATTTTTCTATGTCAGTAAGGAAAAACAGACATATGGGTATTGTGTTGAATCTGTAGATCACTTTTGGAAGTATGGCCATTTTGATGATATTTATTCTGCCTATCCATGAATATGGAAGATCTTTCCATCTTCTAAGGTTTTCTTTCATTTCTTTTTTCAATACTTTATAATTTTCTTTGTAGAGTTCTTTTACCTTCTTGGTTAAGTTTATTCCTAAGTATTTTATTTTTTGTGGGATATCCTGAGTGGAAGTGTTTTCTAGATTTCTTTTTCATTGGATTTATGGTTGGTATACAGAAAAGCTTCAGATTTTTAAGATTAATTTTGTATCCAGACACTGCTGAATTTATTGAGTAGTTCTATAACCTTTTTGGTTGAGTTTGTTGGGTATTCTAAGTATAGTATCATGTCATCCACAATTGGTGAAAGTTCAAGTTCTTCTTTTCCTATTTGTACTCCTTTGATTTCCTTTTCTTGCCTTATTGCTCTGGCTAGAGTCTCAAGTACTATATAGAGAAGAAGTGGTAATAATGGACATCCTTGTCTCATTCCTGTTTTTAGAAGGAATTCTCACAGTTTTTCCCCATTTAATATGATGCTGGCTTTTGGCCTATTTCAGATTACCTTTAGGATGTTGAGGTATGTTCCTTCTATTCTGATTTTCTGCAGTACTTTTTAGCATAAATGGATGTTGGATTTTGTCAAATGCTTTTTCGGTGACTATTGAAATGATCATATGATTTTTGTCTTTGTTCTGTTTATGTGATGAATTATATGGATTCATTTTCTTATGTTAAACCAGGCTTACATCCCTGGGATGAACCCTACTTGGTCATGGTGTATGATTTTCTTGATGAGATTTTGAATGCATGTTGCAGTATTTTAGACCACTATTGTAAGAATGGTCATTTTCATTTTGGTAATATTTATTCTGCCTACCCAAGAACATGAAATATCTTTCCATCTTCTAAGGTCTTCTTCCATTTATTTTTTCAATGTTTTATAATTTTCTTTGTAGAGATCTTTTACCTCCGTGGTTAGGTTTATTCCTAAGTATTTTAACAAGATAGATAAAACTACTAGCCAACCTAACCAAAAAAAAAAAAAAAAAAAAAAAAAAAAAAAAAAAAAGAAAGAAAGAAAGAAAGAGAAAACAGAAAAGAAAAACAAATAAAATTATAAAAATAAGAGATGAAAAAGGATATATTACCACTGACATTGTAGAAATCCAGATGATTATTAGAAATTGCTTTTAAAAACTATACTCCAACAAAATTAAAAATCTGAAAGAGATTGACAACTTTCTAGTAAATACAACCTTCCTAAATGGAATAAAAAAAAACATAAAAAATTTAAATCAACCAATAGCAATCAAAGTGATGGAAGCAGCAATAAAGAGCCTAGTATCAAACAAAAGCCCGGGACCAGATGGTTTCTCAAGTAAATTTTATAAAACTTTTATAGAAGAGCTAATCTCAATACTCCTCAATCTATTTTGTGAAATAGAAAGAAACAACACTTTCCCAAATACATTCTATGAAGCTAACATCATATTAATACTAAAACCAAGTAAGAAAGCTCAAGGAAAGAAAACTACAGACCTATATCATTGATGAAGTTAGATGCAAAACTGCTAAACAAAATACTAGCATCTTGCATTCAAAACCACATCAAGAAAATCATACACCATGACCAAGTTGGATGCAAGGCTGTTTCAACCTATGAAATTCAATACCTGTAATTCATTACCTAAACAGAACCAAAGGCAAAAAAAATCACATGATCATTTCATAGATGTTGAAAAAGGATTGGTCAAAATCTACCCATTTATGCTAAAAGCACTGCAGAGAATTGAAACAGAAGGAACATATCACAACATCATAAAGGCAATATACAATAGGCCTAGAGCCAATATCATATTAAGTGGAAAAAATTGTGAGAATTTCCCCTATAAATAGGAACAAGACAAAGATGTCCACTATCACAATTTTTTCAATAAGGCAAGAAAAGGAAATCAAAGATATACAATTAGAAAAAGAAGAACTAAAACTATCCCTATATGCAGATGACATGATACTATACTTAGAAGACCCAACAAATGCAACCAAAAAGTTTCTAGAGATGATCAACAAATTCAGCAAAGTGTCTGGATACTAAATCAATGTTAAAAAATCAGAAGCTTTCTTGTATGCCAATCATAAAACCACTGAAAAAGAAATCCAGAAAACACTATTACCATTTCTAAGATAACACTTGTTTTGCTCTCCTGGCTAACACCTAACCTCTGCTTTTTTAAAAAGGGGAGGCTTGAGTCTAGGCACCTAGCCAATGAATCAGCTGTCAGGGAGTGAAGGAATCCACCCTGAGGGGTGTGCCAGCCTCCCCACCTCCCAGGCCTTGGATCCTGCTGCCTGGCCTGAGTAGTCCAGGCTTACCCAGCATGGTGCTCCGTGTGCCTAGACCAAGACCTAGGATGCTACCCTTACCCTAGCCATGTACTCAGTTGGAAAAAATCTATTTCCTAGTAATGGCGACTGGGACACTTCTTTTGAAAAATTTTTTTTATTAATGCACTGTATTCATACATCATAATGGGATACAAAAATCTTTTGTACACATACATGCACACATCGCCCAGTTAGCCCCTACCCGGTCCCCACCCTGTTAAATCCCCATCCCTCCTTCCCATGCTTGGCTTAGTGGTTGACATCTACTATTATAGCAATTTATCCAAAATTAACAATGATAATCTCACATGACAGTTTCATTTGTCTGATACCAAGCTTTTGATGACTTAAAGATAACGTTTTTTAAAATATTTTTTATTAATTTTTTTAAAATTTATTTTTATTGATGCATTGTAATCATACATCACATTGGAATATAAGACTTGAGAGGATATACAAGCACACATCATCCAATTAGCCCTCATCCAGTTCCCATCCCATTCCCTCCCCCTCCCTCGATCCCATGCTTCTTTGGTGATTAACTTTGATACATATGTTTATGTACCTCCTGCTTTTTAAAGAGGATCCATCCTCCCCTATTCCATACCCTCTGATTGGTCACCTTAATTGCTTCACTATAGGGCCCTTTCAATAGCTTGACCACTTCCTGTTGCCCCTTTCCTCCTAGTTATTGCTGATTAGGGGAAGCATCTGGTTTTAATTTTCTGCGATATTTCTCTGTGCATGCCGTGTTGCAAATACCGATCCCACTCTTGACGGCCCCAGTGGCCTGGCTACCCGGTGGACTGATCCAGACCTCTCTGGCTCAAGCAGCGGCCTTGCCTCATGGGAGGCCCCGGTTCTGGCCTCACTGGCCCGGACACCGGGCTAACCCCTCAGCTGGCTCCGATCCCGGCCTCAGAGGCCCCAGCTCCAGCCTTCCTCACAGCAGGCTCCGATGTTAGCCGATGGCCCCCAGCATCAGCCTAACCCCTCGGCAGGCTCCGATCCAGGCCTCGAAGGCCTCAGTAGCGGCCTTGCCTCACGGAAGGCTCCGATGACGGCCAGTGGCCCCGGCACCAGCCTAAACTCTCAGCAGGCTCTGATCCTGGCCTCGGAGACCCCAACACCGGCCTTGCCTCACGGCAGGCTCCAATCACAGCCTCGGAGGCTCCAGCACCGGCCTTGTCTCACAGCAGCCTCCGATCCCGGCCTCGCTGGCCCCAGCACTGGCCTAACCCCTCGGCAGGCTCTGAATCCGGCCTCGGAGGCCCCAGCACCGGCCTTGCCTCACGGCAGGCTCCAATCCCGGCCTCGCTGGTCCCAGCACCGGCCTAACCCCTCTGCAGGCTCCGATCCCAGCCTCAGAGGTCTCAATAGCAGCCTTGCCTCATGGTATGTTCCGATGCCGGCCACTGGCCCTGGCACCAGCCTGATCCCTCAGCAGGCTCTGATCCTGACCTCGGAGGCCCCAGCACTGGCCTTGCCTCGCGGCAGGCTCCGATCCCAGCCGCGCTGGCCCCAGCACCGGCCTAACCCCTCGGCAGGCTCCGATCCCAGCCTCAGAGGCCCCAGCACCGGCCTTGCCTCTTGGCAGGCTCTGATCCTGGCCTCCTCGGAGGCCCCAGCACCGGCCTTGTCTCATGGTATGCTCCGATCCCGGCCTCGCTGGACCTGGTACCGGCCTAACCCCTCGGCAAGCTCCGATCCCGGCCTCGGAGGCCCCAGCACTGACCTTGCCTCGCGGCAGGCTCTGATCCCGGCCTCGCTGGCCCCAGCACCGGCCTAACCCCTCAGCAGGCTCCGATCCCGGCCTCAGAGGCCGCAATAGCGGCCTTGCCTCACGGAAGGCTCCGATGCTGGCCAGTGGCCCTGGAAGTGGCCTAACCCCTCAGAAGGCTCTGATCCCAGCCTCGGAGGCCCCAGCACCGGCCTTGCCTCACAGCAGGCTCCGATTCTGGCCTTGCTGGGCCCAGCACCGGCCTAACCCCTTGACAGGCACTGATCCCGGGCTTGGAGGCCTCAATGATGGCCTTGCCTCACGGAAGGCTCCAGTGCCGGCTGTTGGCTCCAGCACCAGCCTAACCCCTCGGCAGGCTCCAATTCCGGCCTCGGAGGCCCCAGTACCGGCCTTGCCTCATGACAGGCTCCAATCCCAGCTTTTCTGTGTCTGTTGCCGGTCTTAACCCTCGGCAGGCTCTAATCTGAGCACCCTCTTTGCCCAACTATTTGTCTTAAAGATAACATTTCAATATTTATTTTTGCTTTCTTTCTTACCAGAGAATATTTTTAGGTGAAACTATCATATATTTATTTATTTATTTTTCAGAAAAAATTCTATCCTAATATGAAATATGGACTCTAGATACCCAAAATGATCTTGAAAAAGAACAATGTTAGAAGATGTATATTTTCTGATTTCAAACCTTATAAAGCTACAATAATTGAAACAGTGTAGTACTGTTATAAAGGCAGATATATAAACCATTGGAGTTAAATAAATCCTAGAAATAAATTCTTCCATATATTGTCAAGTTATTTTTGACAAGGTTCCCACGAACATTTGGTGGAGGAGATACTAATCTTTTAACTAAATATTGTTGAAAAATAATAATTACATGAAAAGGAATAAAATTGGACCCTTACCTAATACGATATACAAGTATTAAATCAAAATAGATAAAAGACCTAAATATACATCTTAAGACTATAAACTTTTAGAAGAAAATCTGGGTCATAAAACCTCACAACATTGAAATTGGCAGTGATTTCTTGGATATGATTTCAATGGCACAGGCAACAGAAGGGTAAACAAACTCCCTAAAAAATAAAAAAAAATATTGTATATCCAAAGACAATGTAAACAGAGTTAAAAGTTACTGATAAAATGGGATAAAATATTCCCAAATGCTATATCTGAAGGTATATTAATATTCCAACTAGAGATCCTAAAAATTATCAACAATAAAAGCAAACAATACAATTTAGAGATAGGTAAAAGACTAACATAAATAATGAATCTCCACAGATAACTAATCTTAGTTGTCTGTTGGATGGAAAATCTTGTTTCTCTGGTTCTGGTGTGTGTTACCTATTTCTTCTTTGTAGTTAATCTCTTTGAGTATTTTCTCTAGTGTTGGTTTTGAAGACATAAATTCCTTCAGTTTCTGTTTGTCATGGAAGCTTCTTATTTCTCCATCTAATTTGTGATATTACTGCCACTGCCACTCCCCCACTGGGTCAAATCCTTTGGAGTGCAGTACTGGGATTTCTCCTCTAGGGGCCCCAATTTGACTCACTGTTGTTGAGTGCGCCGATGGAGCTGTAGTGGACTCGGTGAATTCGCTGCTGCTGCCGCCGGTGGCAATATGACACCACTGCCACACCCTCAGCCGTGAGGCTGGCATATTTCTTCTGTGTTTTTGAGCTCTGCTCTGAGCCCCTGCACGGTGCGCTGAGCCCAGCCCCTGGGAGTTTTAGACGCTCCCTGCGCTGAAAAATCTGCCGAATTCTGCCCAGCTGATCCGCAGTGGCTCACCTTGGCTTGCTGTCCGCTGCTCTTCTCTGGAGCCTGGTGGGCTGTTGAGTGCATTGGTCTGGAGCCATCCGGTGAACTCGCTGCTGCCACTGGCAGTAAGGCACTGCTGCCACGTCCTCGGTGTGAGGCCGGCGTATCTCCTCTGTGGCTCTGAGCTCCGTTCTGAGTCCCCCTCCTCTCTGGAGCCTAGTGCTGTGAGGGAAGATGGCGCCTGCTCCGCACCGTGGCTCAGGCCGCAGCACTGCGGTCTGGTTTCTTTCTGGTCTCGTTTTTCCAGCCCTCTTTTTCTCTGTCCCTTGTATTTACATTTTTTTATGTTTCTCTGCTGATGGTGTTTACTGGCTATGAAAGGTGCTGATTTTGTGGTAATGGAGATTGGTTGTTATCGGGGCTCATAAGCCCCGCTTTTCTCCATCGCCATCTTCCCGGAAGTCAGGACACTTCTTTTTCATGGAAACTTATAGTAAAACTTTGCCTCATGGTGTGCTGTACTTTGGGATTGGGTGTTGAAAATTTTAAAAAATATATATTGCATTGCTCAGAAGATCTCAAACTGAATATGAAAAAAGGAAATCACCGCCTGGGCGTGGTGGCACATGCTTGCAATCCCAGAGTTTGGGAGGCTGAGACAGGAGGATCGCACAAGTTCAAAGCCAGCTTCAGCTACTTAGTGAGGCTCTCGGCAACTTAGTGAGACCCTGTTTCCAAATAAAATATAAAAAAATAGGTCTAGGAGTATAACCCGGAGGTAGAAAGCCTCTGATTTCTACCCTCGGTACCACAAAAAAAAAAAAGAAGGAAGGAAGGAAGGGAGGGAGGAAGGAAGGAAGGAAAGAAAGAAAGAAAGGAAGAAAGAAAGAAAGATATAAATATAAGTAGCTTATCATGATAGGGGCTTTTAGCCAAATGTAACTTTTATCATTCTGTAGTCTGGGCTATGAAGTGCCTTTAAAGGTCTGGATGATAAATGGCTCCCCAGGAGTTCAGTTTTTCAATGTTTCTGAGGATTTTTTTTCCTCTTTTCAGTTTTGCTGCCCATTACACAGTACCCCCCAGTAAATGAACTATTAGGTATCCCCTCAGACTGGCAAAAACTGGAAAATGAGCCTGGCATGGTGGCACATGACTGTAATCCCAGTACTTGGGTGGCTGAAATCCAAAAGATAGCAAGTTTGAGGCAGGTCTCAGCAAAGGGAGAAATGAAACCCTTTTACAGAACAAAAATAAATAAATAAGTTAATTAATTTAAAAAGAGGAGGCTCACCAAGTGCTGTGTGCATATGTTTCCATCACTCTGAACTACATTATGATATTAGACTACAATACACTAATAAAAGAATATTAAAACATTTCATTTTTTATTTGTTCTACTGTCTTATATTTGCTAAGTACCTATACACAACAATGGTTTTTGCTAGTTTCTCTTCTAAGCATTGCCAGGATAGCAATGAGTTAAGTAGAAATTGTTCTAGGCTCTATCATCTTGCGGATGACAGTTTGAGTGTAATATAAAAACAAACAATCATCTCTGCAGTAGATGATATTCTAGTAGAACATTTATCAAGTAACGGGAATAGACTTCAATAGTTTTGAGTTCATCTGTATGGCAATGTCCACTGATCACTCAAACACAAAATGTTAAAATGATGACAACTTTGACTATTTTTGGCTATTTTACTCATTAAGAACATGGAAGAATTTTTTTTTTTTTTTTTTTTGCGGGTCTAGGGGACATTCAACCTCCAAGCTACATCCCAGTCCTATTTTTTCATTCTTTACTTTGAAACAGGGTCTCACTAAGTTGCAGAGGGCCTCACTAAATAGCTGGCGCTGTCCACGAACCGCGATCCTCCAGTCTCAGCTTCCTGAATGCTGGAATTACAAGCATGCACCACCACGCCCAGCCTTACACCAAAGAATTTTGTGTTAAAGTTCCATGATAGACTATTGTGTGGTGTTAACTTTTCACATGTATGTATTGGTGACAGTCATTTCTTGGTATCCATGATTTTAGAATGCCTTTGGACACCAAAATCCATAGATATGCAAGTCTCATATAAAATTCTCTAGTATTTCCAGTACAGACATATTTTACTCAATATTTTTTATCTGTAATGAGTTAAATAGACATATATGAAACTCAAAGTTGTAGAGAGGATCTACCATATGTATCTCCTCTAAGATACACTTCTTTGTATTTCTCTCAGTCCTTGCACAATGCTAAATACATAGTAGGCAGTAAAAGCCATACAACTGTTTGATCATTCACCAATATTTACTAAGTGCTTATTGTATGCCAGAGGCTATCTAATGCTCTGGTATGACAAAGATATAAATCAAAATGCATACCTTCAAGGAATCTCTCCTATGGTAGAAGGTTAAGCAGTTGTCTTAGAAGTATAGGAAAGTATCATAATGAAGGCTAAAATAAGTTCTCCATGGATCTATTAGAGAAGGCATCCCTCATTTTAGCTGTAGGAGAATGAGTAAATGAGCCAAAAATTCTCTATCTTACATTTTCATGGTGACTACAAGCTACTGAAAGTATATAAATCATCACCATTTAATGATCATATAAATTGCTTATTGTTGCTATAATTTGTGTTGTTGTTTCTTTTTGCTTTTATTGATGCATTATAGTCTCATATCATAATGTAAATCATGTTAAAAAATGACATACATAGAATGCTTTTGAGACTTCCGGGAAGATGGCGACGGAGGAAAGTAGCACTTACAAGTCCCGCTAAGAATTGAACTCTATTACCACAAAATCAGCGCTTTCAGAGCCAGAAAACAACACCAGCAAAGAAATAAAAACTGTAAATATAAGAGACAGAGAAAAAGAGGGCTGGAAAAAAAAGACACCAGAAAGAAACCAGCCCGAAGTGCCGTGGCTGCCGTGGCGCGAAGCAGCCGGAGCTGTGGCATGAAGTGGCCGGAGCGGCCAGAGCCGTGGCATGAAGCGGCCGGAGCCATGGCATGGAGCAGCCAGAGCAGCCGGAGCTGCAGTGCGGAGCAGCATGGCCTACATCTTCCCTAGCAGCACCAGGCTCCAGAGAGAAGGGAAACTCAGAACGGAGCTCAAATCCAGAGAGGAGGTACGCCAGCCTTGCAGCCTAGGATGCAGCAGCAGTGCCTTACTGCTGGCGGCAGCGGCGAGTTCACTGGATAGCTCTAGACCAACACACTCAACCAGCCACCAGGTGCCAGAGAAGAGGGGTGGACAGCGAGCCAAGGTGAGCCGCTGCTGAACAGCCAGGCAGCAGTCAGCAGTTTTCTGGCGCAAGGAGCGTCTAAAGCTCCCAAGGGCCGGGATCACCACACCCCGCAGGGACTCAGCGGAGCTCAAAACTAGAGAAGAACTACGCCAACCTCACGGCTGAGGACGCGACAGCAATGCCTTACTGCTGGCAGCAGTGGCGAGTTCACCAGATGGCTGAAGACTAACGCACTCAACCAGCCACCAGGCTCCTGAGAGGAGGGGTGGACAGCGAGCCGAAGTGAGCAGGTGTTGAACAGCCGGGCGGCAGTCCGCAGTTTTTTTGGTGCAAGAAGCATCTAAAGCTCCCAAGGGTCGGGATCAGCACACCCTGCAGTGACTCAGCGGAGCTCAAAACCAGAGAAGAACTACACCAACCTCACAGCTGAGGACGTGACAGAAGAGCCTTACTGCTGGCAGCAGCGGTGAGTTCACCGGACAGCTGAACACCAATGCACTCAACCAGCCACCAGGCTTACAAGAAACACACCTTATAAGTAAAGATAGGAACAAACTCAAGGTAAAGGGCTGGATCAAGGTAATCCATGCTAATGGTACTCGAAGACAAGCAGGAGTAGCAACTATGATATCAGACAAGTTAGACTTCAAACCCAAACTTATTAGAAGAGACAAAGAAGGTCACATTTTACTGGTAAAAGGAATAGCCCAGCAAGAGGAAATAACAATAATCAACATCTATGCCCCAAACATAGGGGCAGCTACTTTCATAAATCAAACTCTTTGTGACATGAAGTCACACATAAATCCCAACACAATAATACTGGGAGACTTCAACACACCTCTCACAATACTAGACCGATCTTCTAGACAAAGGGTCAGTAAAGATGTCTCAGAACTAAAGAACACCATTAACCAAATGGACCTGTTGGACACATATAGAATATTTCACCCAACTACAGCAGAGTTTACATTTTTCTCAGCTGCTCACAGAACCTTCTCCAAAATAGATCACATCCTGGGACACAAAATGAACACTAGCAAATTTAAAAAATGTTACATACTTCCCTGTGTCATTTCAGGCTATAATGGAATGAAACTAGAAATCAACTATAAGAAGACCCAGAGAAACAACATAAACATGTGGAGACTAAACACCACACTTCTGAATGAAGAATGGGTCATAGAAGATGAAAGAGGTGAAATCAAGAAATTTCTATAAACAAATGAAAATAAAAATACAACATACCAAAACCTCTGGGACACTTTGAAGGCAGTATTAAGAGGAAAATTTATAGCACTGAGTGCTCACATATGAAAGACAGAAAATCTTCAAATAAATAGCCTAATGACACACCTCAAAGCTCTTGAAAAGCAGGAACAATTGAACCCCAAAGTCAGCAGAAGATGGGAAATTATTAAAATTAGAGCAGAAATTAATGAAATAGAAAATAAAAAAACAATACAGAAAATCAACAAAACCAAAAGCTGTTTTCTTGAAAAAATTAACAAGATTGATAAACCACTAGCCAACCTAACTAAAAAGAAGAGAATCAACCCAAATTATGAAGATAAGGGATGAAAAAGGAGACATTACTACTGACAGCGTAGAAATCCAGAGGATTATCAGAAACAACTTTGAAAAACTATACTCCAACAAAATGGAAAATCTGGAGGAAATCGACAACTTCCTAGATAAATACAACCTTCCTAAACTGAGTCAAGAAGATTTAGAACACTTAAACCAACCAATAACAATCAAAGAGATTGAAACAGCAATAAAGAGCTTACCATCAAAGAAAAGCCCAGGACCAGATGGTTTCCCAAGTGAATTCTATAAAACCTTTATAGAAGAGCTAACCCCAATACTCTTCAAACTATTTCATGAAATAGAAAAAACCGGGACTCTCCCAAATACATTCTATGAAGCCAACATCACACTAATACCCAAACCAAATAAAGACAGTTCAAGGAAGAAAAACTACAGGCCTATATCTCTGATGAACTTGGATGCAAAACTATTAAACAAAATATGACACGCATTCAAAACCACATCAAGAAAATCATTCACCATGGTCAGGTAGGGTTCATCCCAGGGATGCAAGGCTGGTTCAATATGCGAAAATCAATCCATGTAATTCATCATATAAACAGAATCAAAGACAAAAACCACATGATCATCTCAATAGATGCTGAAAAAGCATTTGATAAAATTCAACATCCATTTATGATAAAAACACTGCAGAGAATTGGAATAGAAGGAACATTTCTCAACATTACTAAGGCAATCTACAATAAGCCTACTGCCAACAGCATATTAAATGGGGAAAAACTTCAAGAATTCCCCCTAAAAACTAGAACGAGACAAGGATGTCCACTATCACCACTTCTCTTCAATATAGTACTAGAGATTCTAGCCAGAGCAATAAGGCAAGAAAAGGAAATCAAAGGAGTACAAATAGGAAAAGAAGAACTCAAACTTTCACTATTTGCATATGATGTGATACTATATTTAGAAAACCCAACAAACTCAACCAAAAGGTTTATAGAACTGGACAAAAAATTCAGCAAAGTGTCTGGATACAAAATTAATCTTAAAAAATCAGAAGCTTTCCTGTACACCAACCATAAATACACTGAAAAAGAAATTCAGAAAACACTTCCACTCAGGATCTCCCACAGGAAAATAAAATACCTAGGAATAAACTTGACCAAGAAGGTAAAAGATCTCTACAAAGAAAATTATAAAACACTGAAAAAAGAAATAGAAGAAGATCTTAAAAGATGGAAAGATCTTCCATGTTCATGGATTGGCAGAATAAATATCATTAAAATGGCCATCCTCCCAAAAGTGATCTACAGATTTAATGCAATGCCCATTAAACTACAAAGATCATTCCTCAGAGACATAGAAAAATCAGTCCTTACATTTGTCTGGAATAACAAAAAGCCCAGAATAGCCAAGGTAGTTCTCAGCAACAAAAACCACGCAGGAGAAATCACAATACCTGACTTTAAACTATACTATAAAGCCATTGTAATAAAAACAGCATGGTACTGGCAAAAGAACAGATATATAGACCAATGGAGCAGAATAGAAGACCCAGAAACAAGTCCACACACTTTCAGCCAATTGATTTTTGACAAAGGGGCCAAAAACATACACTGGAAAAAAGATAGCCTCGATAGCCTCTTCAACAAATAGTGTTGGCAAAACTGGTTAAACATATGCAGAACATTGGATATTAATCCCACTTTTTCACCCTGTACAAAGTCAACTCATGATGGATCAAAGATTTGGAAATTAAACCAGAGACCTTGAAGCTCCTTGAAGAGGGCATAGGTCCAACACTACAAGAAATAGGTACAGACAAACATTTCCTCAACAAGACCCCAAAGGCACAACAAATTAAAAGGAGAATCAATACATGGGATTGCATAAAACTGAAGAGCTTCTGTTCAGCAAAGGAAACTATCAAGAACCTCAATCGAGAGCCCACAGAATGGGAGAAGATTTTTGCCACCTACACCACTGATATATCTAGTATATACAGAGAACTCAAGAAACTCAACACTAAGAAAACAAAGCATCCAATAACAAAATGGGCAAATGAACTAAATAGACACTTTACAAAAGAAGAAATTCAAATGGCCAATAAATGCATGAAAAAATACTCAACATCACTGGCAATCAGAGAGATGCAAATCAAAACTACCCTGAGATTCCACCTAACTCCAACTAGAATGGCAATCATTCAAAACACAAACAACAACAGATGCTGGCGAGGATGTGGAGAAGTGGGAACTCTAAGACATTGTTGGTGGGATTGCAAATTAGTGCAACCACTTTGGAAAACAGTATGGAGAATCCTCAGAAGAATGGGAACAAATCTCCCATTTGATCCAGCAATACCACTGTTGGGTATCTACCCAAAAGAAAATAAACCAAACTACCAAACTAATGCATGTGTATCTATGTTCATAGCTGCACAATTCACCATAGCCAAACTATGGAACCAGCCAAGATGTCCATCAACAGATGAATGGATTACAAAACTATGGGATATGTACACAATGGAATTTTACTCAGCCATCAAAAAAAAAAAAAAACTCAATTACATCGTTTTCAGGGAAATGGATGGAACTGGAGGACATTATGCTAAGTGAGATTAGTCAGTCACAAAAAATAAGAAATCAGATGCTTTCCCTAATATGTGAGAGTTAGGGAGAAATGGGTCATAGGAGGAACTCTTGAAAGAAGAAATCCTATAGAGGAGCAAACAAGACAATCTAAAGGAGGAGAAAGGAGGAGGGAAAGAGGAAAATCTCTGAAACACACAATGTACTTAAACATATCGAAGTCAATCACTAAGCTAAGCAAGGGAGGGAGGGACGGGGAGGGAATGGGGTGGGAAGTGGTTAGGGGTTAAATCAGCGATGAGTACATGTTTGTACACACAAGTTTTTTTACCCCAATATGTTGTATGAATATAATGCACCAATAAAAAAATAAAAAAAACAAAAACAAAAACAAAAAAAATGACATACATAGACATAGCACTTGGTGCCCAACCCCTGCCTTCCCATTTCCCTCCCTTCCAATACAGAGTACCCAGACTGACATTAGTATATTGCATTAATGAACCTCAGTTTTTCTCCTTCCTACTCTTAGATCTCCTCCCTGGCTCCACTGTGGTTTCTCTTCCATTATCTGGAGTCCCTCTTGCATCCCAAGTTCCCCCTATCTTGTACATATTAGAGAAAATATATTATCCTCACTCTCTGTGACTGGCTAATCTCACTTAACATAATGTTCTCCAGGTCCTTTTGTTTTCTTGCAAATGATTTAAGTTTGTTCTTTATTGCTGAGTAGAATTCCATTGTGTATATTTCCCATAATTTTGTGATCCATTCATTCATTTATGGGCACCTAGGTTGGTTTATAATTTGGCTCTTGTGAACTTAAAAGACTTTACACTAGAAAGACAAATAACTCAATCAAGAAATGGGCAACTGAATTGAATATACACCTCACAAATTAAGAGATGCAAATTGCCAATAGATACATAAATATGTTCAACATCATTTACAATTATGGAGATATAAATCAAAACTACACTGAGATACCATCTAATCCCAATCAAAATGACAATTATAAAGAAGTCAAATAACAATAAATGTTGGTGAGAATGTGGGGAAATAGGAACTCTTCTACACTGTTGGTGGTATTGCAAAATAGTTCAGCTGCTATGGAAATCAGTGTGGAGATTCTTTTGAAAACTGGGAATGGAAGTCCATTCCCAGTGGTGGTGTATGCTTGTAATCCCAGCATTTGGGAGGCTGAGACCAGAGGATCGCGGTTCGCGGCCAGCCTCAGCTACTTAGTGAGGCCCTCTGCAACTCAGTGAGTCCGGTATCAAAATAAAGAATAAAAAAATAGGGCAGGGGCTGTAGCTCAGAGGTCGAATGCCCCTGGGGGTTCCATTCCAAGACCCGCACGCACACGCACGCACACACACACACACACACACACACACACACACACAGAATAAAAAAGAAAACTGGAAATGAATTCACTATATGATCTGGCTATATCATTACTGGGTATCTTTCCAATGAAGTTGAAACCAGAGAACTAAAATAGTATATGCATACCCATGTCCATAGCAGCACAATTCACAAATTATGGAACCAGCCTAGGTATTGTATTTAAATGTAGACCAAGTTAGCTTCTCTCAGTGGGTACTTTGATTTATCCAACATTATGTAAAGGATTGTATTTTTCACAGACCTTCTTTTCTTATAATATTTTGAATTATATCTTTATCCTCCCAAGATAGATGACTTATTAGAGTATGTAGTAAAATAAAAAATGTAATATATAGAACTGTTAAATGCACTGTGAGTGTACTTTGAATACTAACCCAATAAAAACAGGAATCAGTTGCAAATTTTATGTAAGCAAGTAGCAATGGTTTTGGTGTCCCTTATTTCCCTGTGTCAATCTGCAACCCTGCCTCCAACCATAAAACAGAAAAAATGAGCCTGTGACTTCATATCAGCAAGAATATTATTGAGAAAAGTGATTAAAACTTCAGATTTCTGAGTCTGTATTCCTTAATCATATTTAATCTAATATTGACTTCACCTTCTTATCATTCAGTTTGATTGCTATTGGGGTAATACTAACCTGGAAGTTTCCTTGGTCAGTATTTGCATCACATCAATATTTTTTTAAAGTTTATCTTAACCAAAACCAATATGTTCCATCCTTGACTCCTGAGGTAATTACTTTTGTAAATGACGATGGCATAAATCAGTATAACAACCTATCACTGGCAATAGTTAGTTGCAAATCATTTTCTTCATTGCCTTGATAACTTTCAGGTATCAGGTATTCATCCTATCTATCTATCTATCATCTATCTATCTATCTATCTATCTATCATCTATCATGTATCATCTAATCTATTTACCTACCTGTATCTATCTCCTAATTATTTTCATAAACAGTTTTATATCCTAAATGAAAATTAGGAGGGTAGAAAAAGAGTCTGTCCTAAGTAAATTTATATTTTATAAAACGCCCAAAGGTATGTCTTTTATGAGATTCAACTATTTTTGTTATTTGGCTCCACACTATCAAAATAATTAAATTAAGAAAAGATGTGATGGAAAATAAAATGAAGTTACTTCTTATACCCAGACAAAAAATTACTGAAATTGTTGCTTTTAAAGTGGTTGCTTTGCTCATTTGCAAACATAGTTGTTATTTAGAGTCACTTTCTTTTTATGTCTTTTTTCCCTTAAATGTTAACTTGGGAATGTGTTTATGTGGTCATCCTTTATTATACTTATAGATATATATTATTCATCTAGTTCTACTACTATAAAGCATCTCTGCTAAGTAAACAATTTGCAATAAAAATTATACATGTGAAGATATATTTTTTAATTTATTGTTATTTATTATGGTAAATAAGTGGAAACAACTCATCACAGAAAAAATGAAACAAAATACGGTATATTATTTCATGGAAAATTATTTAGCTACTCAGAATTAAAATTAAGCAAAATTTACCATGTATTGCTAGGTAAAAATACATAATGCAAAATTAAATATATGCTATAAAATTAGGTGGAAATTTGCAGATGCACAGTAAAAACAAAACAAAAACTAACAGAAGACATCAAGGTAATATATCAGATTGATTTTTTTATTATAGTAATATTACAGAAGGCTTTAAAATTGTCTTGTTTTAAAATTTCCAAACTGTTTATGTATTATTTTAATTTTGTATACATGCATATTAACATGCCCAATCCAGGAACTTTTCCACTTTTAGAGCAAATTTTTTTTTTTGCTTTAAATCTCTAACTCTACCACAGTCTCTATCTTTCTTTAATCTTTAACCTTATATCTTTCTATAAATCTTCCTTTTATTCAATCTTGCTTTTATTTACTTTTGGTTGAAGCAATTCCTTTTCAGCTCTGGGTTCAAAGGGGATATAATATCACCTTCCTTCCTTCTCTGTCCCCAGAGTGCTGTGGAATTTAATGAGATAACATCCATACAATACTTTATGCTCCTTGGAGAAAGGTGCTATATAAAACACAATACATTACAATTATTTATGTTATTATAAAATCCACAGAGATATTAGAGTTAGAACTTAGCACAAGCAGACAGAGTTGGACCTAACTCCAAGTACAGGCTGGGTAGAATCTCTTAATATCAAACTTCTAGGAATTGCAGGAAGTTTCTTCTTTCTCTCTGAACTCACTGTTACCCAAACGCAAATTCCCAGTTTCTCTTGATTAAAAACATATATTTTGATGTTCACTTATACTCTTTTACAAATCATAATATGTTATTTATGTTTACTTGTTATTCTCTGTCCATTTCCTGCTTAATTCCAACTACACACATTCATCATCACCTATTTATGAGAAATAAACATACAAATTTAGAATTAAAAGGCAGATATCACTGACTAGGAGAAATCAGATGACCCAAGGGATGTGAACTCATGAAGAATAACAAAATTTCTGAGTTGAATTAGAGTTGAATTAGTTGAATCTGAGTTGAATTAGTAGTATAGCCAACTGCTAACCAATGCAAAAGTTGCCAACCATTTTCTGATCATTTCGAGTGAAGGAGTATACACTACTCCCTAAAAGAAAGTTCTGACATTTAGTATGTTCTATTCAATATTTACTAGACCCTGTCTAGCTATAGTTCTGCTACTAAGTGTTCTTTTGACTTAGTCACCTATTCCTTAATTTGTTGGTTCATGGGTATAGGCATCATGCAAGACTCTGGAACACAAAGACGATTATGGCCATCTATGTCCTAGAGGATTTCACAGTCTAATGGGCACAAAGAGATTGAGACAAATAGGTGATTATAAATGTGGAGACTACTATGTTGCAGGGAGGAAGGAAAGTGCCAAGGGACAGCAAAAAGAAAGAAACAAATTCTGCCTGAAATCTTTTAAGAATACTTCCCAGAAAAAGTAGTTTTGCCTTTTTTTGTAAAAATGACTATAATTTTGTCAACTGAAGAAATTGTAAAAGAGCATAGAAACAGATATAAATGAGCCAGATTCATGCAAGGAACAGTGAGAAGTTCAATGTAGCTTACTCTGAGTGGCATGGATAAGGCTGAAGGGATCAGTGTGCAAAAGGTTTTTCTTTGTAATACCTGCATGATTGGAATTCATGCTCCACACAATGGAGCCAACAGGAATTTTGGAGATGGTCAGTGACATGATCAGATTTGTCCTTAGAAAGATGATAGTAATAACATAGGTAGAGTGAGTATTAGCTAGAGTAAAAAGAATCTAATTCTTGTCCTAAGAAGCTATTGCAAAATCCTAGGCAAGAAGATGAAGGCAAGAATGAGATTTGGAAAATAATAATATACTGCTATCAATATGCTGGATATGGGAAACAACGAATCAGGAGAAGCAAAAGGTAAAACTTTTTTTTCTTGTTTGAGAGGTTGAGTGGCTGGGGACATCATTAACAACAACAGCAACAACAAAATATATATGACAGAGCAATTTGGGGAAGAATGCTAAGATAATAAAATGAATTTTTATTTATTAGGGATGAGGTTTCTGTAGGATTTTCAGATGGGAATGTTCAGAAGACAGTTGCAAATGTAGATCTGAAGCTTAACAAAGAAGTAAGAGCTGAAAATAAACTTGGAAAAAATCCAAATAGAATATGCAGAAAAAAGTTCAGATGAACTCATCTGAATACCTAGTGAGGCACCACTGCCATCTCCCTCATTCTGTTAATTATTTCACCTCTGCCAAAGATGCTGTTAAAACTATGAGCTCATTCAAAAGACAAGTATATAAATAGAAATGGATGAAAGGAGCTGAAGTAAGCTACAATTCGTTTTTTCATATTGTTCATTAGAGTTAATATTATTTTTGACCATGTGTTGTTTCGCTCACTTAAGTCTCATTCATTTATGTTTTTCATGTAATCGTGTAACTTGTCACTCTTCCTCTGTCATACCAAGGTAATCTCTCTCCCCCAGTACACTTTCCAAGAGAAAAGTAACTTAAGGCTTTTTATGCCTTTTATAATTTAAAATACTGTCCCCCACCTCAGTTTCTGGGAATTTACTATTGAGTCTCACAATTGAACATAAGCCCAGTTCTCTCTTTTACTAAGCAATATCTGCTTTTTGCATCTTTTTTCTTCTGACTCAAAACAAAACTCTACCACAAGAGATATGTCCATGAAATTGCTAGAAAATGGCACAAAGCCAGTGAGTGAACCTTTGTGAAACATTCTCCTTTCTGTGTTAGTGCTACTGCTTTTGCCTCCAGCTAACACACTCAAAGACAATTTCTGTCCTGCTTCTTCTTCTGGTCAGGTACTTGGCTGGTCCAGCCTTTTGCTACATTGACTATTTCTGTTCTGTCTCCCGTATGGGATACATAGCAGAGCTTTTCAATCTTTCTAATACTTCTGTAAAATTTTGGGAGGGATGCATTAAGATTTTGTTATCCACTTGCTCTCTGTATGAATCAAACATATATTTCTCAGGGTGGC
The DNA here is from genome assembly GCF_963383645.1 of Muscardinus avellanarius. Taxonomy (NCBI): domain Eukaryota; kingdom Metazoa; phylum Chordata; class Mammalia; order Rodentia; family Gliridae; genus Muscardinus; species Muscardinus avellanarius. The sequence goes on from NC_137797.1 coordinate 77,114,780, forward strand.
AGAAAGAGCCATGTAACATTCATGGCTGGTTTCTTCTATTCTTCAAGACGTGAATTTATATCAAACTCTCTGTTTTCACAGGATAGATCATTTCCCCAATGACTTCTCAGTGCATCATGAAGTGGACCGTTGGTAGACCAATCCTCTAGCACTCTGCAAGTATATCTGATCTTATCCAACTAAAGAGCAATACAGATTGCATCTCAAGTGGAATAACCAGGATAGAGTTTGCATGACCTCCAAATAGCCAAGAGAAAGGAAGGATCAAACAAATAAAGAACTAAGTATATATCTCATATTTCAACTTTGAGAAAGTCAACACAGTAGGTGACTATCAAATTCAAATAAAGGTTTGATTAGTCTAAAGCAATAAACACCCAAAGATGAATAGATTTCTAAACAAAATATAGAGGTAAAAAGGCCAACTCATACAAGAAAAACTCAATGTTTAAATTATAACGCATCATTTAATTTTTATAACATCATGCATGAAAGTTTAGTTACCTCAGCCTTTGGAAATAATAATAAAAACACAGCACCATATATCCATTTACTTTGGGTCTGTTGATTTTATTACATTTAATACTAATAAAAATTTATATGTTATGGATCTGCTGATCAGATTAATTCTAACTGCATGCTTTTCTCAGTGATTATGGTTCTGTATAAAAAATTTAAAAGAATTGAGAAGACATAAAATTTCCTCCTATGACTAATCCTTTTTAGATATCAATGCTACTAAAAATCATTTCTCAAATTAAAACACTTTACCTTCTTTCCAGCAAAAAGCTCCTTTTACAATTTTTAGTTATGGTGCATATATGCCTGTCTTAACAGAGAAACAAAGAGGGAAAAGGCAAGAAAAGTGAATAAAAATGAAAAGAAAAAAAAGACAAACCTGTTCACTGCCCTCCTATCTGACCCCGATTCAGAAAAGGCCATGCTGAGAGTGATTGCTGGGAAATGCAATTTCAGCTTTTTTTTATGCCATGGCGATATATCTACCAATGACAATGCTATGTGGAGAACAGGAACTTCCTTCTTTAAAGCATCTCAGTTTTCAGAAGTCACACAGGATGTGTTGTCAAAAATAACTTTAGGTATATTCTAATTGTTGTAACATACTCATATTTTGACAAATATAATATTTAGTTTGAGTTTTTAAATTATTTTCATTACAAATCTTCAAATAAAATGTGATTTAATTTTCCCAGTGCAACTCAAGTCAGATTTTTGTGTCAGATTCAGAATTTATTTATAGTCCTTAATTGAACAAAATAATATGCGGAGTAACTCTTTCTTAATGAATGCAAGCTATTTCCACCAATTAACTATTTTTAGAAGAGATAGAAATTAATTTTGAGGATATTTTTTAAATAGTGATATGGACATATGGTTTCTTTTTTGTTTTGTTTTTGAGGTACTAGGATTGAACTCAGGGGCATTCTACCTCTGAGCTATACTTCCAGCTCTATTTTAATTTTTACTTTGAAACAGGGTCTCAATAAGTTGTTCATGGTTTTGCTAACCTTGCTGAGATTGATCTCAAACCCATGATCCTCTGGTCTCAATCTCCCTAGCAGTGGGATTACAGGTTTGAGCCACCTTACCTGGCTTGTGCCACCATGCCTGGCTAAAAGTATATGTCTTGGATAAGAACTTGGTCCACTGAAAACATAATCTGATGACTGGCCACATTTCTGACTAATCATCCCATAGTTCATTTCCTCAAGTTGTCATTTTTGAAGCTGAACTTATCATGCCCTTCTCAGTATGCCATCTTTGTCTTCTTTGGCTGAGCTAGGGCTAGATTGCATATAGTTATCATCTTATCTATGACTGAGTTCCTTGAAGGCAAGGATTGTGTCTTTTATGTTCTTAGCACTTCATACATTGTCAAGAACACAGCAAGAATACACAGATGTTGTGGAAAGAATGGAGAAGGCAGTGAGCAAATGAATTTCTGTTCCATAAAGAAACTACACTTTCCTAAATTGGGAAAAGTTGGGAGAAGAATCCCTGTGGTGAGTACAAAGCTACATCAAAAAGCATACTAGCAACGCTGGACGTGGTGGCATACACTTGTAATCCCTGCGCTTGGGAGGCAGAGACAGGAGGATAGTGCAGGTTCGAAGCCAGTCTCATTGGCTTAAGAGACCCTGTTTCCAAATAAAAATATAAAATAGGTCTGGGACTGTAGCCCGGAGATAGAAGGGTTTCCAGGAACCCCAGGACCACCAAAAAAGCAAAACAAAACAAAAAAACTAGCACTTCTCCAGGAACATGAAATAAGTGTTGCAGAATGGATTATCATGTACAGTGGCATAAACCAGCAATCAGCCCTCTAAACTGGATCTGACAGTAGTGTCAATGACCATGCTGAAATTAATAATGGAGGGACAGCACTCAAAAAGGTGCAGTGTGCACTGCTTAAACCAAAACGTCCTAAACAAGCCTGATTTTCTCCATTATGAATTCTGTGGAGCACTCAATAACTTGATTCAAATTTCAAAGCTATTAAAACAATTCCCTTATTCATATTTTACTGAATTGGTGGCTTTCTTTGGATGTGCAAGTATAAAGAAGAAACTGACTGTTTAAATAACAGAAAATAGTTTGTATAACAGAGGCCCTGGAAAATTAGCTGAGTGGGTTTATTAACAATTAGACACATAAGACATTAAACTTACATTTCCAAAAGTTTGGAGTTTGCATACTTTGGCATATTTTACAATCTAGGCATTTGAAAGTGATAAGGAATTGCTTCATCAATATCAGCAATACTTCAGAGGGTTAAAAATGCTGTTTCTTTGAACTATACCAGTGGATCTTTGTAGAAATTTCACTCTTGATAGGTATTAATATAGTTTTATCATGTTAATTATATTAACTAATATTAACATAGTACTCACTTGGATTGGGGAAAACTTTCAACTGAAGTTTGTTTTAATTATCTCATTGGTATAGGTTGATAAACCTGGATCTACAGGCTAGGGTATCAGGAAGCATCTCTGATAAAAACAACACTTTTTTGTTGTTGCAGAGAAAAATGAATTCCAGTCAGGGACAAGGTCCAGTCCAATGTTTCATCTTCTTTCCTCAAGCTTTGATCTGTGTTGGAGTTTCATTGCCACATTTACTCTCCATACATACAAATGCCCCTTTTCTTCCACAGACAGAAACCATATATAATCAGACTGCTTCTCCCCCCTTGTTCTTTCTTTCTTTCTTTCTTTTTTTTTTTTTTTTTGGTATGGAGAATTGAACTCAGGAATATTGTATCTCCTATTACCACCTCAGCTTTTTAAATTTTTGTTTTGAAACAGGGCCTGATTAGGTTGCTGAGTCTTGCTACACTGCTGAGACTGTCCCTGAAACTGTGATCCTCTTGTCTCAGCCTCCCAAGTCCTGGAATTATAGGGATGGGCCACCACTCCCAGGTCCTCTTATTTTTTTTCAATATAATTTATTCTAGCATTAACTATCCAAAGTAAATTTAAGAAAAATTTCAAGTGTTATACATAAAGGACACTGCCCTAAATGTGTTTAGATGTATGTTTCTGAGACTATAGTAATTAACACCATTACCTACTAGGCACTAATAACTGAGAACCTGGTGTGTTCTGTCATAAATTCAACCTTTGTTCATGGTTGTGATGTTCTAGTGTTAAAGAACGTTCTTGGAGTTTCTGGGAAGATGGCGACTGGGGGAAACAGCACATACCAGTCCTGCTGACACCCGATGTCCATTGTCTCAAAAACAGTATTCTACAAAGCCAGAAAATACTATCAGTAGAGGAATAAAAATGATAAATACAAGGGACAGAGAAAAAGAAGATTAGAAGACCGACCAGAGAGAAGAAATCTTGCCTCACAGCACTGGACTTCAGAGACAAAAAGGAAAACAAGGACCTGAAGTGAGCAGCTGCAGATCAACGGGGTTGTAAGCCATCAGTTCTTCCTGTGCAAACACCAACTACAACTTGTAGCGGTCTAGCTCACCATGCCCTCCAGGGATCCAGAGCAGAGCTCAACACAAGAAAAGAAACCCACCCACCTCGCAGCCAAGGGTGCCAAAAAGGTGCCATCTTGCCAGCATTGGCCAGGCTCACCATGCCTGCCAGAGATCCAGACCAGTGTGCAACAAAATTGTAAGTGAAACTGTGGTCCCCACAGAAAAATTCCCAGTGATGTTCCCCCAGGGACTCATGCAGCCACAGTAAACTCCCTGGGTCTGAGATTTTTTGGTTCAACCCAGCAAAGGACTAGTTGTGGCTGAGATTACCACACCCTCTAGAGATCCAGAGTGGTGCTCAATAACATCATAAGTGAAGTCGCATTTCTCATGGGAAAACGCCCAGCCCAGTGTCCCCAGGGACTCATGCAGCTCCAGTAAACTTCCTGGCTCTGAGACTTTGCAGTTCAACCTGGAGAAAGTGGGAGTAGAGTCTGCTATTGGAAATAGCAGAGGCTCAGATAGACTCAGGCTCTGATTAGTGGAAAGTATGGGGGGAGACCTGTGCTTAACACTAGACCCAACTAGTAGGATATCAGGGATCATCACAGACCTCCCAATTGTGGTGAATGGGGAGAAGTCAGACCAGCCCAACCCTAGCTGTAGAGAACAGAGACTCCTACATTAAGTTTGGTCTCAGAGGCATACACCACCAATGAAGAGAGACCAAGACTCCAAATCTGTTGAAAGTGTGGTGGTTGACCTGTGCTTAACACTAAATCCAGCCCCATTGATACCAATCATCTACATAGACTGAGAAAGACTCAGAAAACCTGACTGACAACAAGAAAGGTGCCGTGGGCACTGGGTATCTGCACAGAGAGAGAGAGACTGTAGAGGCCCTGTCTGCTGAATAGCCATTTATTTGTAGAGTTGCGTTAATTTGTTGTTGGGGTTGTTTGTTTGTTTTTTCTTTCTTTTTTAGTGAGTGTGACTGTGTACTTCTGTTTTTTTACCTTCTTCCCAAATTCTCTCCTAAGCTTCTTCTCTTGTACATACCTACTCTCTTCTCTCTATCCCTCTTCTATTTTTTTTCTTCTTTTTCTCTCTCCCTTGTCTTGTATTAAATCCACTTCATATCACTATACCAGAAACTCTACATTGGATACTAGATTGCTACTACATTTTTACTATCTCTAATCTCTAGTACACATTACCTTACCAAACTCATACTCTCATTCTATTTGACCCTATCTGAGGCTTTACCCTATTCCATTTACTTCTTCACTTCCCTCCTCACTCAACCTACACTGTTGAATACAATACAACTTGCCTTTGGATATACCAGCTGACATCTAGAAACTGAGAGAAATATACCAAAAGCAACAAATACAAACTTCTGAAATCATGAGAAGGAGGAATAACAAGGAATCAATGAACTACCACAACTCCACAATAACAGAACCTGAGAATACAGAATTGCAGAGATCTCCAGAAGGTCAAATGAGGAATTTAACTGTGGAAACAACACAGGACTTCTAAAAAGAATTTAGAGAGTCTAAAAGAAATAAAGGATGCAGTCATTGAAGTGAAGGCATCAATTCAAACTATAAACAATTGATTAGACCACATGGAGAATAGAATCTCACTCCTAGAAGATGATCACTTCAAAACTGAATGCATAGTATATAACTTAGAAAAAACAATTTGACAGAATGAATTGGATATTGATTGAAGAAATATGGGCCCATCTTAAAAGAGCTAACATAAGAATTTTTGACATAGAAAAGGGAAAAGAAGGTGAAACCAAAGGGATCAACAATCTTTTCAGATAAGTAATAGAAGAAAATTTCTAAACATAGAGCAAGAGGTCAGTACACAGGTACAGGAAACGTATAGAATGACCTGTTGACAAGATCAGAGAAAAGGTTTCCCACACCACATTATAGTCAAACTGACCAACACAGAAGCAAAGGAGAGAATCCTAAAGGCAACAAAAAACAAAAATCCAAGTGACATTTCGAGGCAAACTAATTAGAATCACTCAAGACTTCCCAAACCAAGTCATGAAAGCCAGAAGGGCCTGGAATAACATATTCCAAACTCTGAAAGAAAACAACCAAAAATTTCCCAAACTATCTCTCAAATTAAATGGGGAAATAAAAATCTTTCATGACAAACAGAAGCTGAAGAAATTTATGTCTTCAAAACCAGCACTAGAGAAAATACTCAGAGATTAACTGCAAAAGAGAAATAAGTAGCCGGGCGTGGTGGCACATGCTTGCAATCTCTGTGCTTGGGAGGAGGAGACAGGAAGATCACACAGGTTCGAAGCCAGCGTTGCTGGCTTAAGAGATCCTGTTTACAAATATAAAATGGGTCTGGGAGTGTAGCCTGGAGGTAGAAGGGTTCTATCCCCAGTACCACCAAAAAAAAAAAAAATGTGCCAGTATGGGGAATGACCTAGGAAGATTTGGGAAAGCTCTGATTATTAATATATTTCAAAAGAAAATAATTGGTATATTTCAAAATAGTTGTGTCAAAATGGAGGCAGACATGGATAAAGAAAGGACTTGGTTTCAGCCTAACAACAGGCAGCTATTCCATTGTAAATCAACCTAGCTCATAGTACTTAACAAGTCAATAGAGGAGAGCTAGGGCTTCCTCTTTCTAAAGACAGATCTACATGATCTAGGGGGGATGGGGCAGGGTTTTACCTTGCCCTTTATGAAAGGAGACACCTTACCCCACCTTGCTAGGGGAGGTACCTTACAGGGACGTTCACGTCAGAGTCACGCGAACAAGATGGAGGTCATGGGTATAAAAAGTCCCGTCCACGTGTAAGCCCTTTGGTGTACTCATTCGAGTCATCCCCTCATGCCATCTTGGCATGGGGCTGTATTTCTATTTTCTGTATTTCTATCTTTCTAATAAACTTCTTTAAATCTTCAGCAGCTGTCCAAGCGATGAATACTTATTCTTAGCTTAGGACAAGAATCCACGGTTTTTCTGTTTGTCTGTCTGTGATAGTGGGGGGGGGGATTACTTCTCCACACACACCACGCACCCCCCCGCAACCTATCCCCTGCAACAAAAAAGAAGAAGAAATAAGTAATACATGTCAGAGAAACAAGATTTTCCATCTAGCAGACAACTAAGCAAAGAAGAGCAAACAGTATTTCCAACAGAAATAAAATCTCAACATGTTAAGAATTAAAAATCATCTTTCAATAATCACACTGAAGGTAAATGGCCTCAACTCTCCAATAAAAAGACATAAAGTGGCAAAATGGATTAAAAACAAGAATCCATCTATTCGATGCCTACAAGAAATATACCTTACAAGTAAAGATAATAACAAACTTCAGGTAAGGGCCTAGAGCAAGATCATCCATGCCAACAGAGCCCAAAGATAAGCAGGAGTAGCAACTATGATATCAGACAAGTTAGACTTCAAGCCAAGCTTGTTAGAAGAGACAAAGAAGGTCATTTCTTACTGGTCAAAAGAACAATTCAGCAAAAAGAAGTAATGATAGTCAACATTTATGCCCCAAACATAGGTGCAGCTACTTTCATAAAACAAACTCTTTGTGACATTAAGTCACACATAAATCCCAATACAATAATACTGGGAGACATCAACACCCCTCTCACACCATTAGAACAGTCTTCTAGACAAAAGGTCAGTACAGATTCCTCAGACCTAAAGAACACCATTAATCAAATGGACCTGTTAGACACATATAGAATATTCCACCCAACTACAGCAGAGTTCACATTTTTCTCAGGTACCCACAGAACTTTCTCCAAAATAGATGACATCTGGGCCACAAAATGAGCACTAGTAAATTAAAAAAACAGAAATTTAGAAAACACTTCCACTCAGGATTTCCCACAAAAATAAAATATATAGAAATAAACTGAATCAAGGAGGAAAAAGAACTCTACAAAAAAATTATAGAACATTGAAAAAAGAAATTGAAAAATATCTTAGAAGATGGAAAGATGTTCCATGTTCATAGATAGGCAGAATAAATGCCATTAAAATGGCCATACCTCCAAAAGTGATCTACAGATTCAATGCAATACCCATTATCAAGATCATTCCTCACAGACAACAAAAAAATACATACATATATATATATATTTCTTATATTCATTTGGAACAACAACAAAAAACTTGGAATAGCCAAAGTAGTTCTCAGCAATAAAAACCATGCAGGAGGCATCACAATATCTGGCTTCAAACTATACTAAGCCATTGTAATAAAAACAGCAAGGTACTGGCAAAATAACAGATACATAGACCAATGGAGCAGAATAGAAGACTCAGAAACAAATCCACACACTTACATTGATTTTTCACAAAAGGGCCAAAAACATACACTGGAAAAAAGATAGCCTGTTCAAAAAATTGTGTTGGTAAAACTGGTTAACCATATGCAGAAAAATGGAAATAAATCCAGCTTTCTCACCCTGCACAAGAGTCAATTCAAGATGGATAAAAGATGGAAATTATACCAGAGACCTTGAGGCTCCTTGAAGAAGGCATAGGTCCAACACTGCAACACATAGCACAGATAAAAACTTTTTCAACAAGACCCCAAAGTCACAAGAAACTAAAAGGCAATTCAATAAGTGGCATTGCATGAAACTGAAGAGCTTCTGTACAGCAAAGGAAACTATCAAAACTTCAAAACTAATATTTAGAATATACAGAGAACTAATGCCGGGCATGGTGGCGCATGCTTGTAATCCCCTGCACTTGGTAGGCGGAGACAGGGTGATCGCGCAGGTTCAAAGCCAGCATTGCTGGCTTAAGAGCTTAAGAGAACCTGTTTCCAAATAAAAATATAAAAATAGGTCTGGGAGTGTAGCCCGAATGTAGAAGGGTTTCTAGGAGCCATAGTACCACCAAAAAAAAAAAAAAAAGAATATACAGAGAACTCAAAAAACTCAGCACTAAGAAAACAAATAACCCAATCAAAAATTGAATTAAGTAGACACTTCATGAAGGAAGAAATTCAAATAGTCAATAAATCATGAAACAAATGCTCAACATTATTAGCAATCAGAGAGATGCAAAAAATCAAAAATACCCTGAGATATCACCTAACTCCAACTAAAATGGCAAATCATTCAAAACACAAACAACAACAAATGCTGGTGAGGATGTGGAGAAGTGGGAACTCTAAAACACTATTGGTGGGATTTCAGATTAGTGCAACCACTTTGGAAAACAGTATGGAGTATCCTCAGAAAAATGCAAATGAACTTATCATTTGATCCAGCAATACCACTTTTGAGTAGCTACCCAAATGAAAGGAAACCAAACTACCAAAATAATGCATGCATATATATGTTCATAGCGCACAATTTACCATTGCCAGACTATGAAACTGGCCAAGATGACCATCGACAGATGAATTGATTAAAAAACCATGGGTTATGCACACAATGGAATTTTACTCAGCCATAAAGAAAATCACAGTTATGTCATTTACAGGGAAATGAATGAAACTGAAGAATGTTAAGCTAAGTGAGATTAGTCAGTCACAAAAAATATGAAATCGGATGCTTTCCCTAATATGAGAAAGCTAGGGAGAAATGGGTAACAGGAGGAACTCTAGATGAAGAAGATTCTATAGATGAGTAAATAAGGTGACCTAACTCAGGGGATTAAAGGGGGGAAGATGGAAATTCTCTAAAGCACACGATATACTTAAATAAACATATCAAAATCAATCACTAAGCTAAGCATGGGAAGGAGGGAGGGGGAGGGAATGGGCCAGGAATTGGGTAAGGGACAATTGGGTGATGTGTGCATGTATGTCTCCACCATCTTTTATCCCATTAAGATATATGACTACAATGCACCAAAAAAAAAAAAAATCCTAGAGCCAAAAGAGAAGAATGTTCCTGTTTAAGAAAATATATGTGATTACAGTTTTAATATTCTTCTGAAGTAAAACATAATCTACCCTCACAAGTCCCCCTGCTTTTTTATGACAGTGTCCAGGTAGGACTTTCACTAAATGTTGAATGAAGTAATTTTTATTACTCTGAGGTCACTACTTGTTTGTGATAAATTCTCTTAATTAAGCAAAAAAATGAAGTTCTCCATGGCCATAGTGCTCAATTCTAACTCAATGAATTCTCGACTTCTATCCAGAGAGACCAGGTTATTTATATATATATATATATATATATATATACATATATATATATATATATATATGTATATATATATATATATTTTTTTTAATCCTGAAATTATGATGTATAGTCAGGTATGAAATAATTGCTCAAAAACTATTTCTCAAAGCTTCAAAAAATGTCCCCTTGTTTGCTTTGATCTCTTAGTTGTTAACTGTTGAAAGAAAATAATTTTCATTACTAAGCATAAGTTCCCCAAAGGGGGAGAAACATCTGAGACTGTTACCACCTGAAATTCTCTAGGGAACAGTGACATTTATAAAACAATTAATTAAGTTTCTTGATGACTGTATTTCCAGAATTATCCTATGCATGGAGGATGTCATGTCAATAATGCAAAATAGTTTCCTACATTTAAAATGTACACATATCTTTGAAACTGTGAATTAATGATGAAAGTCAGGAATCATCAAGCAAAACTAATGCCTTTGTCCTCTGTGAATACTTCAAACTTAAGTGCCTCAACTCTAGAGTATTCTTGGGAACACATCTGAGACTTTTATGATTCTAGCACAAGCTGTGAATTTTTTGGAGCTCAAATTTATTTCTACATCTTTGTGGCCTTAGTAAAGGTTTAAAATGCATGGTTTTTGAAGTCCTTCCAGAATCTATTACTTGTGGGAAAACTTCCAAACTTTTAATCTAGAAGACTATTTGCCATGGAATGAAAACTTATAGGATGGGTAGTATTGATTTAATTGGAAGATTAGACAATAAAGAAAAGGTTCTTTTAAAATGTTTTGTGTTCTAGCCGGGTGTGATGGTGCACGCTTATAATCCCTGCGCTTGGGAGGCGAAGACAGGAGGATCGAGTAGGTTTAAAGCCAGCCTCACTGGCTTAAGAGACCCTGTTTCCGAATAAAAGTATAAAAATTAGGTGTCTGGCAGTGTAGCCCGGAGGTAGGGTTTCCAGGAACCCCAGTACCACCAAAAAAAAAGTTTTTTGTTCTTTCTCTCCTCTTCTCTCTCATAATGAAGATTCACTAATAAATTATATTCAGTAGTTACTCAAATAGCAAATTAATGTTCTTATTAGAAAAGAAAGTGACTAAAACTAATTCATTAGCCCAGAAGAACAATCTCCTCCAACATGACTCCTTTGGGGTGGGGGGGGGCAATATTTTCAATGCTATGCCCGCTTAAGACAACCATTTGCAAAGGAACAGCCATCATGCCACTTCATTGCTGAAGATTTTACTGATACTGTAGCCCATGGCATTCCCCCCCACAACCCCTGCCATGCAGAAAAATGCATCCACTAAAATACACACAGATTGTCAACTACAGAGTAGACATTCAGCTCTGAAATCACTCTGCTGACTCAAGTTGTGTTCAGAAGGGAATTGGTCAAGCTGCATTTGACACGCTGAGGAAGGATGCACAACATATGCTGGGATGACAGTCTGGGAAACAAGGAACAAAGCATGCTGCCTGAGACCACTGCTAGCACAGCCTGTGCAGGCATCTGAAAGACAAAGGAACTCCCTGTGCACTTTTCCTATTGGGAAAGGGGAAAAGAGGGAGAGCAAGCAGGAGAATGAGATAGAACCTGTTGTGTGCGTATGTGTGTGTGTGTGCTGTGTGTTGCCTGTATGTTTTTGAGGAAGAGATCATAGATGAAAGATGACTATATTTGTCTATTTTATAAACAACTGATATAGAACAGGCATCATTATTCAGGAACAGGGATTTGTGCAGGTAAATTAACTCAGAGCCACCTTTGTGGAATATTGCAAATGGTATACACCATTACTAATACAACATGCCATTTTAAAATTATACATACTACTGAACACTTTGCTCAAAACAATCAGTTCAAAAGCATAATAAAAGGAGAAAAGGGAAATAAAATAACTGAAGTCTTTTTCCCCTGAGCTAAGATTTAGCTTTGAAATGATTTAAGTTAACTCACTGAAAGCTAACCAAATTAAACAAATAAGGTGATTTTGTTTGTATTAAATTGATAGAATTTTAGGAAAAAATAATCCAATATTTCCTTTTTAATACAAATTTTTATTGAAAATAAATGGTATACATTTAAACTATACTTGGTACCCTCTCCCCCAGCCCTCATTTTCCCTTTCTCCCTCCCAATAATCCAATATTTCAAATCACATAACTTCACTGATCTCAATGGCTTCATTAATTTAAAGAGGAAACTTTAGGAGACAAACTGTAAGATCCGTTGAAGAGCTAGTTTTTATAGAAGTGAAATAAACAACTTTAGTGGAGAATAAGGATGGCATTGTCCCTGACTATCATTGTATTTGTTGGGCCATAAAAGAGAATCTAACAGCATTAGGGCTCACTAGTCAGATATATATTTTCAGTTTTAAAATGTGTAATTGATATATGTGTATATTTAATAACAATCAGAAATAAAAAACAATAGGTTGATTGTATAATTGAATAGCAATTAGAGTTTTATTCACCTTAATCCCTATAGATTCTTATACCTGTCTATTTGTTACATCTTTAGTACTTCATACTCTGAACAATTATACTGCTAATCACAATACAAGTCATTTGGGATCTATTTTGTGTTCCACATTTGACATGTTTTATTTATAATCTGCAATAATATTTGAACCTATGCTTCATCTGTTTTATAAAATGAGAAACTGCAAACTCATTTTAGAGAGGTAAAGTAACCTATTCGAGGTCTATCATCTACCCAGTGACATTTCTGGGAATTGATTTTGGATCAGACTGAAATTGTGGGGGGGGGAAGACTTCTCATTATTTTTCATGCAAAGCAACCCAAGGGTATATACTAAAGAAATGGGGACCAGTGAAATGAACAGAACTCCGGAGGTAATGCAATTCCCATGATTCCCTCCAGACTTGCAGTGTGTGAGACTCTGCCTAGATAGCAGTCTTACTCCTAGTGAATTCTATTGACATAAACTGAGTTCCCTTCTCACCATGACATTCCCTTAAAAGAATCCTACTCTCTCTGTTATGGGCCACTTTCTGTCCTACTATGCCAGTTCCTAAGTTCCCAGCATATAGCTTGGAAATCCCATTCCTTGCGCCTGTGTCTATTTAGTTGAAATTCTTGATCTAACTCTTTTGTTTTATTTTGGTGCTGGGGATTGAAACCAGTACCCCATTTTATCATTAATTAATTAATTAATTAATTAATTTTGGTGGTACTGGGGTTCCTGGAAATCCTTCTACCTCCGGGCTACACTCCCAGACCTATTTTATATTTTTATTTGGAAACAGGGTCTCTTAAGCCAGCGAGGCTGGCTTCAAACCAGCGTGATTGACCTGTCTCCGCCTCCCAAGCCCAGGGGTTACAAGCATGCACCACCAAGCCTGGCTATTTTGTATTTTGAAACAAGATCTTGCTAAATTGCTGAAGGTCAGCCAGGCATTGTGGTATGTGCCTATAATTTCAGTACTTGAGAGGCTGAGAGAGAAGGATTGTAGGGTTGAGGTTAGCCTCAGCAATTTAGCAAGACCTTCAGCAACTTAGCAAGATCCTATTTCAAAATAAAAAGGGCTGGGATATAGCATAGAGGTAGAATGCTAATGGATTCAATCCTCAGTAACACACACACACACACACACACACACACACACACACACACACACACACTGCCAAGGGTCTTGCTAAATTGCTAAGTCTGGCCTCAAACCTGCCAATCCTGTCTCACCCTCTCAAGTACTGGGACCATCCACTATACCTGGCTTGCCTCGTCTAACTCTCAGTGACTGGTTTAATGCACCCATCTCTGGGCAGACCCACTCTGTTGGAGGAATAAAGATGCAAGATAACAGTAAAGTCTGTAAAAACAATGCAAGCAATGAGATGTTCTGGGAGGAGATATAGAAGACCCTGCAGTCCTAGGCCAAATAAATGGAGGAAACAAGAGATGAAATGCTGGCCTTTTTCCACCCAGGATCTTTCTCACAGAGCAGTAGCAGCATGAGTAGAAAGAAGTGTTGTGGATGCTAAACTACTTGACTGTACAGTCCTGACTGAACACAGGGCTCTCCTCAGAACATTACTCACAGACATGCTTAGGGTTCCATATTTATACATATATGATACTACACATCTCTTGTCTGTGTTCCTTCTTCTATGCTACCCAGATTCCTAGCTAATATCTCCCTCTGTCTGGTTCGTACAATCCCAGGTGGCTTTATTAATACTTTGTATTTGTCCAAGTAAGATTTGTGCATCTATCTCATTGCATTGCCATGACAGTTTAACTTGGGCAGTAGTTTGATGTTCTTATTGGTGCCAGAGACACTGGGTACATAGTTAAAAGGCCCACTGGAATATCAGGGCCCCAGTTAAAAACTACAAAAATTTCAACAGGGCAAGAGTAGAACCTAAATCTCAGGATAGGAGCGTTCTGAGTGTGAGACACTGTGTGGGACACAGGTGGCACATCTACGAAGCTGGCCCAGGTGCCTGTCCAGTCTTATTCTTAGTTGCCTGAGGATGTGAAAACCTCACAATGTCTTTATTATTTAAACTATGTGAAACTACTCAGCAGATACTTGATTTTCATACTTTGTGGTTCTTGGGTGGTATTAGTAAGTTTCTTATAATTCCCTGAAGTTGCAGTTATGGTTTTTAATGCAAGCCTGCTTTTCTCTACTCTCTTCCCAGTGACTGCTATGAGAGTATCTTTTATATTAATGCTCCCTCATCTTTGTACCCAGCACTGGACAAGCCAGGTTCACTTGTCCTGACCCTCCCTGGCTTCAACTCCTCCCCACCAGTGTGGGCATTGCCCAAACATCACTGTCTCCTTCAGTGCCCACCAAACAGGCTAAGGAATGATGAGCTACTACCAAGCTCCCTGCCCCGAGTATTATTCCAGACAAGCCCTTATTCTCAATTCTATGAATATCATTTATTGATTATAAGTTTTTAATTTTAAGTCATGATAAGATATGAATAACATAAAGCTTACCATTGTAATCACTTTTAAATGTACATTTCAATAGTGTTAAGTCCATTTATGTTTTGGTGAACCTGATCACCATATGTCCTGTTTTAGTTTGGGTCTTTACTGTCCCTTTAAATCTCTGTCCTCAACTTGGGAGGTGGTGGGACCTTCAGGCAATAGACCTATGGGAAGAAGTTAGGGCAGTGGAAGTATGTCCTTGCAGAGGATATTGGAACTCTGGCCCCTTCCCATCTCTCTTTTGTTTCCTGGCCACTGTGAAGTGAACAGGTCTTCTCTGCTTGTGCTCCTGCTTCACTGTTCTGAGTGGCCACAGGGCCAAAGCAGTGGAGCCCAGTGATAAAACTGACCCTTCTGAAACCATGAGCCAAAGTAAAGGGTACAATTTTATTTATCTTTTAACTTTTGGTGTAAACTTTTCAGGGAAGTGTATTGTGAACTGGAGAGTCCCTTTAGGGATAATAAGTAGAAATGTACTAAATTCTAGAGAATTTGCTTATTTTTGAGGAATATGGCTTGGGAGAACATATTAGATTTGGTCCCTAAATTGTATATATTCTGTTACCACTTTCTGCATACTAAGTTTTTTTTTTCTTTGCTTCTTCCCTATTTGCCAAGAATAGTGTTAAAAAAAATCTGTTGAAATCAAATGTCTGAATCTAAATTTGCAAGGTAATCTATTTCTTGTATTATTAAAAAAAGGACTTTTGTCTCATACTCATAAAATAATAATTATTTGGGTACCCCACTTGCAAATGTTCCCATTGTCTTTTTTTTTTTTTTTTTTTTTTTGCTATTCAGCACTCTTTTCTGCTTCTTATCCTTGGTTCACCTTTTGTACTGCAAATACTTTGCATAGATATGCAAATTGTTGCAGGCTGACCTTGATAAATGGTCTGTGTTTGTGTTACTTAGATTGGTTCAGTAATTGTTTGGAACTGAGGCCAGAAATCTTCCCAGGGGAACAAACCATTGACTTTCAGCACGCTGTGGTTTGTGAAGAAGGAAAGGTCAGACCAGAGTTGTCCTAATATCTCTGTCACAAGGTCACACCTGGCTTGCTGTCTGGACATAGTTACTAGAAACCCATCAGCTGGAAGCTGGCTGAGAGGTAGGGGCTGATCCCTTAGATTTTCCTGGAAGCTGAGATGTAGTAAAGCTGGCTAGCCTTTAGAAAAACAAAAAAAAAGTAAGCAAAGCCAAATTGAAAAGTAATAAAAGTGGCCTTCTGTCCTTCAACACCACAAAGGAGCTTCTGTGGTTTAGCTTTACAAAGCTGGCTCTCGCTGGAATAGTTCTTGAGGAACTTGGTGGCTGAATGGGAGTTTTACAACATATTTTAAGCTTGTTTCATTATATAAAACTATTCCTTTTGTGTCTTTAAAACATCTGGGAACTCCTAGTAACAATAAGTGCGAATAAGGATTATGATAGCCTCTAAAAATACCACAGTTTGATCTCTATCCCTTTTATTAGGCTTAGTTTAGAACAGCTTCCATAATGAGAGAACTAATGCCCTGCCCTACAGTCTTTCTATGGAGAGTTTTGCTGCTTAGTTTCTCCTCCATCAGTCCAAAACTGTTTCTTTAACATTATCCCTTAGCCGGGCGTGGTGGCACACGCTTGTAATCCCAGCATTCGGGAGGCTGAGAATGGAGGATCGCGGTTCGCAGACAGCCTCAGCTACTTAGTGAGGCCCTCTGCAACTCAGTGAGACCCGGTTTCAAAATAAAGAATAAAAAGTAGGGCAGGGGCTGTAGCTTGGAGGTTGAATGCCCCTGGGTTCCATCACCAGACCCGCAAAAACAAAAACAAAACAACCCCGTAAAACATCCCTAATGTTTTTGGGTCCTTTGAGCCCACAGTCAATACATGTACTGCCTCCTCCAGATTCCTCCCATAAACACCTTATCCAGCCACGTACCCATTCACATGCTAGTATCCTTTGTTATCTGTTGTGACTGCAAAGCCCTTCATGCCAGGGTTAGTTTCTCCTATATCTTCTAGCTGCTTTACAGACCTCTGGACCCAATCCCAGGCCAGGCTGAGTAACTCAGGACAGAGAAAAACTAACATCAAATTCCAGAAGCTATGCTTCTTCTAAATATGGAAATGTGCATGTGATCAGAAATTTAAAAATGCCCATAGGCATGTAGACGTCTATCACACAAAATCAATACTCTTCTCTTCTCTACAACCTCTGGTTCTACTACGCTGTCTTCCAAAGGAGGCTACTAGGTATATTTCAAAAAACATATTCATAATGTGCATGGCTAAGTAGTGAGCTTGTTTAGTCATGGACACTGAGCTGTTCTTCCCTGAGCCTGGCATATTTTTTACAAGGAAAGGACCTCGATAGCTCAGAATTGGCTAAAAAGAGAACAGGCAGCATCCCAGAGGTTTCTGAGAACTAAGCATGGTGAAGCTAGTTAACCTTTCCAGAAGACTAGAAAGCAATGCCAAATTATGGTGTTTATAAACACACTCCTTTGATTTTACATTTTAAGTAAAATGTGGTATATCTTTACTTTGATTGGTTTTTTAAATGATAAAGATTAAACTTCCTTTGAGAGTTTATTAACCATTATATTTATAAATATACTCTTTATATTCTTCATTCATTGCTTATCTTCATATATTTATGTCATCTGCATCATATTTATTACTTTGGTACAAGGAATTAGGTTGTGATCTAATTTATGTTATTTTCCTATATACCTAACATTTATTGACTAATCTCTTTTCCCTTGCTGATATGTCATGTTCTTTTACATTAACTTATTTCTATATGCTTTTCAGATGGACTCTAAATCCCTCTTCTAATCCATAAACTTCTTTTTCTTCTAAATGTAAAAGCTTTCTTAGTTGTGGCCTTATGATATATTTTATTATCTGGCAGTGCATCTCAGACTTTTCATTGCTAATTTTATTTTATTTTATTTTTTGTGGGTCTGGGGATGGAACCCAGGGGCATTCAATCTCCAAGCTACACCCCCTGCCCTGTTTTTTATTTTATTTTGAAACTGGGTCTCACTCAGTTGCAGAGGGCCTCACTAAGTAGCTGAGGCTGTCCACAAACTGAGATCCTCCAGTAACAGCCTCCCAAATGCTGGGATTACAACCGTGCGCCACCATGCCCAGCTCTCATTGCTAATTTTATATAAGTACTTGTTTATTTCAAACAAATTTGATTGGGTATAATAGTACATGTATACTAGATAATCCTAAATATGTATATTGGACAACTAATATACAAATAAATATATGATTAACAAGAAAAATGAAAATATTGGTGATATTGAGCCTTTCATTTCAACAAACTATGTTTAAATATTGGCTTTTTGGGGGTAGGGGGGAGAAGGCACCAAGTATGGTTTAAATGTATACCATTTATTTTCAATAAAACTATGTATAAAAATATTGGCTTTTATTATATGTCTCAGCATAGATTTTAAGGTCTTTTTAAACATAAAACCTACACATTTTGTTAACTTTATGTTAGCTAGTATATTCTTTTGTTATTGCTTACAGTGGGATAGCATCTTTCATTATGTTTTACAATTAGTTGCTGAATATAGAAAAGCTATTTGATTTGTATGTGTCAATGTTATGTCCATGATCTTTCTGAAACCTAATTGATTCTCATTGTGTTTGTATTGATTCTCTTGATTTTCTGTTATAGGAATGTGTTAGCTTTGAACATGAAAAATTTGCATCCTACTTTACTAAATTGATGACTACTTCCAGAGTAATGTTTGATGAAGGATTAATAAAATGGCAGATGTTGTAGATTATTTCAATTGTAGCCATTTCATTCTGCTTTTCAAATGACTATTGCTTGAAATAGCCTAGCAAACTAAAGACTACATTTCCCAAGAATCCTTGGTGTTTGGATTTTACCTGCAGTATAGTTTACAGCAAGACATCTCATGAGATTTGTAGGGTGGAAGTGAGACACATTGAGCTATAAACCAGGATCTACCTGGACGCTAAGATCGAATCCACCTGGAAGCTAAACCTAGGTCCATCTAGACACTAAGCCTGTATATTTCTGGAAACAAAGAACAGATCTTGTTCTACAAAATTTTCTGTGCATTTCATAATCAATTCTGCCTTACGACCTTTTCCATTTAAACTAGTTGTAATGGTTTCTGTTACTGCATTCAACTCTGATAAACCATCTTTATCTTGTTCCTGACTTTAAAGGAAATGTAGAAATTTTAATTTTTCACCACCTCAGTATGATGCTGACTTTCAAAAATGTTTATAGGTGTGTACAAATATATTTGCATAGTGATTAAATATTACTGAAATTATATCTTATTTGTTCTAGATCTATGAATACTTACCCTTCTCATTCTAATTTTATGAGGAATTTTCTTCCTTGGTTTCCATGGCCTCTTGCTGTGATAGCAAAGTTAAGTGAACATTGACTATTTAAAAAACTGTTTTATATGTTTCTTTTAAGCCCATTTTCTCCAATTCATGAGAGAGAGAGAGAGAGAGAGAGAGAGAGAGAGAGAGAGAGAAGAAGAAGAAGAAGAAGAAGAAGAAGAAGAAGAAGAAGAAGAAGAAGAAGAGAGGAGAGGAGAGGAGAGGAGAGGAGAGGAGAGGAGAGGAGAGGAGAGGAGAGGAGAGGGAGTGAGAGAGAGAGTGTGTGTGTGTGTGTGTGTGTGGTCCTATGCGGGTACATGCTCACAAGCACATGGGTGCATTAAAGGATAAGACTCACATTCACATTTTATTTCTGCTAAATTTTTATCCTCTCGGGTTTAGCCTAGAATTTTGTACCCTAATATATACCTATGCTTTGAACTTTGTTTAGCTGATACATTTGACCAGGATGCAATTATGAATTTTATTTAAAAATTAAAGGCTAAAAAGTACTAAAACTGTCTGATGTAAACTTTTAGAAATCACGTTATAGACTGATATGAAATTATTAGTGTTTTGTAGGTTATGATCGCTGATCACTTCCAGATCCACCAAATTATATTCACATTTATCTCATACTTTTTTTTTAACCTTTATTTACATAAGGACATTTTGTTAAATTTCATAAATAATTAATTGCCTAGAGGATCAAATTTTGTTTTAAAACGTAATTGTTTAGTTGGCTTATAAAAATATTCCTTATAAAAATATTTTAAACCAGCCAGGCATGGTGGCACACACTTGTAATCCCAATATTTGAGAGGCTGAGGCAGGAGGATTGCAGGTTTGAGGCAAGCTTCAGTTATTTAATGTGGCCCTTCGCAACTTAGTCAGACTCTTTCAAAATAAAGAATAAATTAAAAAGAGGGGGGCTGGGGGTGTAGCTCAGAAGTGGAATGCCCCTGGGCCCAATCTCAAGTACTGAAAAAAAAATTAAAAAGTTTCTGCAAACTCTAGTTCTAATAGAAAGCCTATAATAGCCTTAAAATTTAGAAATCAATTGCACTTTCCTTCTACTTTAAACATTCGGTCAGTATTTCCCAACCTAGGCCAGTGGTACTTAATTATTCACTGATGTCCTTTTTGTTTTCTGGTTTGCATATGGAGGAAACACCATTACGCTTCATTTTTCTTTGTCAGCTTCTGGTTTATACATTTTTTTTCTCAAAATAATATACACTCTTGCCAGGCGTGGTGGCGCATGCTTGTAATTCATGCGCTTGGGAGGCGGAGAAAGGAGGATCACACAGATTCGAAGCCAGTCTTGCTGGTTTAAGAGAACCTGTTTCCAAATAAAAGTATAAAAATTAGGTGTCTGGGAGTGTAGCCCAGAGGTAGACAGGTTTCCGGTACCACCGAAAAATAAATAAATAAAATTAAATAAATAATAATATACACTTTTTTTTTTTTGGTGGTGGTGGTACTGGGGTTCCTGGAAACCCTTCTCCCTACGGGCTACACTCCCAGACCTATTTTTTTGTGTGTGTGTGGTACTGGGGTTACTGGAAGTCCTTCTACCTCCGGGCTACACTCCCAGACCTATTTTATACTTTTTAAATTTGGAAACAGGGTCTCTTAAGCCAGCGCGGCTGACTTAGAACTTCGATCCTCCTGTCTCCACCTCCCAAGGGCGGGGATTACAAGCGTGCACCACCACGCCTGGCTCTCCCAGACTTATTTTATATGTTTTTTATTTTTAAACAGGGTCTCTGAAGCCAGCGTGGCTGGCTTCGAACATGGGAGATCCTCTTGTCTCCGCCTCCCAAGCGCTGGGATTACAAGCGTGCGCCACCACACCCAGGCTACACTCTTAATTTATTTGATGCCAAGACATCTTGAAAACACAAACACACACGTACACACACAAACACACATCTAACCCCAGTCAGAGTAGCTAGCATAAAGAAATCAAACAACAACAAATGCTGGCGAGGATGTGGGGAAAGAGGAACTCTTTTACACTGTTGGTGGGAATGCAAACTAGTTCAACCACTATGGAGATCTGTGTGGAGATTCCTAAGAAAGGTGGGAATAGATCCACCATATGATCCAGCTATACCACTCCTGGGTATCTTTCCAAAGGGGTTGAATTCAGAGAAATATAGCAACATATGCATACCTATGTTCATAGCAGCACAATATGTAATAGCCAAAATGTGGAACCAACCCAGGTCTCCATCAACAGATGAATGGATAGCAAAACTGTGGGAAACACACACAATGGAATTCTATTCAGCCATAAAGAAGAACAAAATTATGTCATTTGCAAGGAGATGGAAAACCCTGGAGAACATTATGTTAAGTGAGATCAGCCAAGCACAAAAGAAAAAGATACATATGTTTCCTCTAATATGCCCAAACTAGGAAACACAAAGGATACCAGTGGGACTCCAGTTATTGAAGGGGAAACACTAGCTAAGTTTGGATGGTAAGATAGGAGAGGAGGAAGGTCGGTCTTGATTAACGAGGGTCTACACCTGAACATGTGTAAAATTATGAATAAGTCATTGTTAACCTGGACAGCCATTGGTGGGAGGGGGGAAAGGAAAACGGGGGCGGGGGGGGAGGGCATCAAATATAGTGTAAATGTATACTATTTACGTTCAATAAAAAAATTGTTTAAATTAAAAAAAAAATATATATATATATGTAGGTCTGGGAGTGTATCCCGGAGAAGGGTTTCCAGGAACCCCAGTACCATCAAAAAAATCAAATAAATAAATAAATAAATAAAGCTTTATATGGGAAAAAAAAATAAAGTACAAAGACACACACAAAAAAAAAAACCAGTAGGGTGCTCTTCTGTCCCTTCTGCCGTGTGAGGATGTAGTGTCTGCCACTGTGGAGGATATGGCAACAAAGCCCTGTCTTGGAAGCATGCAAAAGCCCCAGCAGATAAGGAACCTGCCAGCACCTCACCCAGGCTCCCCAGCCTTGAATCTGTGAGAAAAAAGAAAAATTCTCTTCCTATAAATTATCTAGTCTTAGGTATCTCATTATAGCAGCAAGAATGGCTTCCACAGCTGCAAAGGAATATAAAACACAGCAGAAAGGAATAAAAAGGTATTGAAGGCATTCAGCTTCAGAAAATATTTTAAAATATCCCCTTCTTACATGTTTAACATGTTAACACTACTGCCGTCAGCATCTTCAGCTATGTCATATCTTTTTAGGAAAGATTCTTGCCACCAGTGGGTCCAGTTGATGTTTACTCTAAGGATCCTGAATGAATTATTTGGTGACAGATAAAGAATGAAGCATGAGAGGAGGAAAAGGGCAATGAAGTGGAATCTAGATTTAATCATTTATAAAGTGCTTGTTCTATGACTGACACCATATTTTACATATACAGCTTATTTTAGAAAGAAAAAAAAATGATGCTTAAGAAAAAGCCTATGAAATGCAACCTTCAGGCATTTTTCCAATGCCTAATGGATTGCTCTGAAATATAAAACCAGGAATCCAGAAATCATTTGTTTCTGGTTTCCCATAAGGCTCCATTAATCATCACAGATCACTAAAAATCAGTAAAATGTCGTAAAAGCTTGCTTTCCATTTCCTGCAAATCTAATACTAATACTTCCTTAGTGAAGGGTTACAAAATTGAATGGATTAAATATGTTCTAGAATACAAATTAGTGGTTCACAGCAAACTGGAAATATATGTATGCATACATCTATGTACGAAAGAGATTATAATGATGGCTTTGCTGGTAAAAAAATATTTTTATTCCTTGATGTCAGTTCATTTCTTTATTACTTCTCTATTTTAAAAACAATTGCAAGTAAAAATAATTCTGATTATTATCATTTTATAGAAAATAATGATAAGATTTATAGAGGCTAATGTTGTACATAATATTACATAGTAAATACACAAACCAGGATTTATATCATAACAAATCTGATTCTATCATTTCCTCTTATATATAATGTACAGTCTTTCCTCACAGTATTCACCAATAAATGGTCATATGTATTATTATGTGGTTAAAGAGTCAGAATCTACTAACAGTATTCAAGAAATGAAAAGTTAAATATATTGATTGTCATGTCCTAAATTTGCTCTATGGAACATATATCGTGTCTCTTCCACAGAAAAAACAGATTTTGCAATAAATTCCAATTACTTGTTTTATTTCTTATATATTTCCGTTTTTATACTGCAATGAATATAGTTTTAATTGTTTGTTTTCTGATATATAAGCTAATTAACACATATTTCTTTTATAACATAAATTTAGATTAATTCAGAGAAATCTGCCTAATTGTTTTCAATGCTGTTGTATAGGCATACAAACAGGCATTTTTTTTTTTTTTTTTACAGTACTGGGAAAGGAACCCAGGGGCATTGTATCTCCAAGCTACACCTCCAGCCCTATTTTTTATTTTTTAGTCTTTTTTTTTTCTTTTTTCAAAACAAGGCCTCACTGAGTTGCGAAGGGCCTCACTAAGTAGATGATGCTGTCCGCAGATGGTGATCCTCTGGTCTCAGCCTCCCGAATGCTGGGATTACAACCGTGTGCCACCACACCCAGAAGTTCCAACTTTTAAAACACCATTTATTTATTTATTTTAATTTTTATTGGTGTATCGTATTCATACATCTTAATGGGATGCAAGATGGTGGAGACATACATTCACACATCACCCAATTATCCCTTACCCAGTTTCCACCTCATTCCTCCACCTCCCTCCTTCTCATGTTTGGCTTAGTGATTGACATTGATATGTTTGTTAAAGTACATCATGTGCATTAGAGAATTTCCCTCTTCCCCTCCTCCCATCCCCTCAGATAGATCACCTTATTTGCTCATCTATAGAATCTCCTTCTTCGTCTAGAGTTGCTCCTATGACCCATTTTCACCCTAGCTTTTGCATATTAGGGAGAGCATCTGATTTCTTATATTTTGGGACTGACTAATCTCACTTTGCATAATGTCCAGTTCCATCCATTTCCCTGTAAATGACATAATTTTGTTTTTCTTTATGGCTGAGTAAAATTTCATTGTGTACATATCCCACAGTTTTGTAATCCATTCATCTGTTGATGGACATCTTGGCTGGTTCCATAGTTTGGCAATGGCGAATTATGCAGCTATGAACATAGATATGCATGCATTAGTTTGGTAGTTTGCTTTCCTTTCTTTTGGGTAGAAACCCAGAGATGGTAATGCTGGTCATATGGTAACACTATGAAAACACTATTTAAATATTTAATTTTATATTTAGATATAAAATATCTTATAATAATTTTGTTCTAATGATTTTGTAACTCAGGTTCATTTGATTTACTAATATCTCTTTTAAATATCTGGAACCTCTATTCTGAGTGTATCAATTTCATGGTTAAAGCCACAATGGCTCCCTCCCTTTTTTTATTTTTCTTTTTGGTGCTAGAGATTGAACTCAGGGGTATTCTATTTCTGAGCTATACTTTCAGAATAGAGGTAGTCAATGCAGTTTTTCAGAGGTGACCCTTATGCCAAGAATCTTGGAAAAAATAAGGATCACACAGGTAAAAAGGCGCAGACCTCATCCTCCAGCTTCCCCAGCTGACTGAGCTCCCGTGGAAGCAGGTTTTTTTTTTTTTTTTTTTTTTTTTTTTTTTTTTTTTTTTTTTTTTTTTGGTGGTACTGAGGGTGGAACCCAGGGGCTTTCTACCTCCAGGCTATACTCCCAGACCTATTTTATACTTTATTTAGAAACAGGGTCTCACTAAGTTGCTGAGAGCCTCACTAAGTAGCTGAGGCTGGCTTCGAACCTGTGCGATCCTCCTGTCTCAGCCTCCCAAGTGTGGGGATTACAAGCGTGTGCCACCACGCCCAGCGGAAGCAGGGTTTTTTGAGGCACAGAGCTGCACCAAGCTTCTGCAAGAGCTTCACTGACAACCACAAGCTAACTCTTTGGGAGCTTTCCCACAGAACTATGAGACGTTAGTCAGCTGAAGATGTGCATGATGCATGCTCTTCTCCTCAAGTTAATGAGTCCATTCCCTTAATTACATTACCAGTCAAACACTTCCCTCAAAATAAAATGGCCTAAACTGAATATCAGTATTTCCACAGCAGGTACTTTTATTTTTAATTACTTGCCTTGACAGTCCTTGACCTGTGTAGGGGTTGGAAAGATACTTAAGAAGAAAAACATGTTTTATTAGGCACTAAGGAAAAGTTTGTCATCAAAGGACTTCAATGGACATGATGTGCATACACAAACTTAGCCAGTCACTGCGCTGAGCAGTGGGCTAGGACCTGGGGGAGGGCTCACTGCGTGCTGTGTGCCTTGCACAATTACAATGTACAATTTATTTATTTATTTATTTATTTATTATTTATTTATTTATTTACTTATTTATTTATTTGTGGTACTGGTGTTTCTGGAAGCCCTTCTACCTCCGGGCTACACTCCCAGACCTATTTTTTTTAATATATTTTTTTATATGGAAACAGGGTCTCTTAATCCAGCACAGATGGCTTCGAACATGAGCGATCCTCCTGTCTCTGCCTCCCCAGCGCGGGGATTACAAGCGTGCACCACCACGCCCGGCTCAATGTACTAATAAAAAAAAAAAAAAGATAAAAGGATACTATTATGTACTAAATACACATAAGGTTGCTGCCCAGTCACAAATCTATTTCACAGTCTTCAAGATTCTAAAGAAGCCAGGTATGGTGGTACATGCCTGTAATCTCGGTACTTGGGAGGCGGAGACAGGAGGATCACACAGGTTCGAAATCAGTCTCGCTGCCTTAAGAGACCCTGTTTCCAAGTAAAATTATAAAATAGGTCTGGGAGTATAGCCTGGAGGTAGAAAGCCCCTGGGTTCCACCCTCAGTACCACCAAAAACAAACAAACAAACAAACAAACAAACAAACAAACCCTGCTTCCACGGGAGCTCAATCAGCTGGGGAAGCTGGAGAATGAGGTCTGTGCCATTTCACCTGTGTGATCCTTATTTTTTCCAAGATTCTTGGTGTAAGGGTCACCTCTGAGAAACTGCATTGACTACCTGTGGTTCAGGTATGTGCCACTCCCCTGGGCCTCCCTGAAGAAGACCCTTACACCTCTTTCCCCCTGTGCATTTTCCTCCAGATCCCCAGTACCAGCCCCAGTACAACCCCTCCAAAAAATAAATTAAATTAAATTAAAAAAAATAGGGTTGGGGGTATAGTTTGGAGGTAGAACACACCAGACTTTAATCCCTAGTAACACACACGGACACACACATGCACACACACACACTGAATTTTAAAGAGGTAAAGACAATAAAGTCCCCCAATAAGTGAGAAAAACAGGTGTTTCAGAGAGCTTGTGCAGCTCACTTCAGATTGCAGCAGTTAGATTTGAAGCTCAAGGTATGTCCCTCCAAATCCCATGCCATTTCCTTCTGCCACCTCTGCACTTGGTTATTTAGAGCTGATTAACCAGGCTCCTCAGGCTGTGCCAGTTCTTCCCTTTTCAATATTCTCATATTTCTCTACAATTTTAAGAATAGATGTCATCATGGCTTGTACCTATGGTGTTATTATTTATGATCCAGTCATTAGTCCCTACTTCTGCCACCGGATTCCAGGTGTCCAAAAGCAGTGCCATTTTGATTTACCATATTTTATGCCCAGTGCCTGGTATATTGTTGCCATTTCATATTTGCTTATCAAATAAGTGACACTTATGCCATGTGTTCTGAAGCAAGGCACTTGGGAGAAATTGATCAGCGATACTTCCTATACAAAATAATGCTATCTCACACTTGTGAGATAAGTGCAGTTCCTGTGGGAAGGTTTGTTTTGTTTTGTTGTTGTTTGTTTTTGTAGTATGGGGATGAACTCAGGGGCATTCTACCTCTGAGCTACACCACCAGCCCTTTTAATTAATTTTTTTTTTGGCACTGGGAAAAAGTCCAGGGGCATTCTACCTCCAAGCCATACCCCTGACCCTATATTTTATTCTTTATTTGGAAACAGGGTCTCACTAAGTTGCGGAGGGCCTCACTAAGTAGCTAAGGCTGACTGTGAATCCGGATCTTCCTGTCTAAGCCTCCCAAGTACTGGGATTAGAAGTGTGTGCCACCACGCCTGGCTATTTTTTTTTTTTAAACAGGGTCTTGATAAGTTTCTGAGAGTTTCACTAAGCTGCTGAGGCTATCCTTGAACCCACAGTCTTCCTATCTCAGCCTACCAAGTACTGAGATTACAAGCATACACCATGACGACTGGCTTTGGGCAGTTCTTGACAACACAATTGTTTATCAGTTTTGAAATATTAAGAAATGATCTCCAGTAATCTTTTGCTTCTTATCAAATTGTAATACAAATATGTAATGTGGTAAAAGACTACAAATGTACTATTCTAATCCCAGTACTTGGGAGGCTTAGACAGGAAGATCCAGATTCACAGTCAGCCTTAGCTACTTAGTGAGGCCCTCCACAACTTTTTATCTTTACATTTTGTATCTTTCAGTATCAGTTGCAATAGAATAGTATATCTTTAAAAATTATTATGAAGTAAATTATTTTTAAATTACAGATGTTTTAGCCCTAATGTATTAGTTAAAATTGTGTATACACACAAATATAGGACTGTACATACTATGAAATATCAACATTCAATTTAGGATATTTTATTACTAGTTAAGCATTTGTATTTGCACATGTGAGTGTATGTGTGTAGTTTAGTTATATTTCTATACACATCTAGCTGGTGGCTGGCTCTGCCTAAAACAATTCACAAGATTGCTCTCACTCTGCTTAATATTTTAGACATTAATTATGCCAGGGTTATAACCTTCAATTTCGATTATGACAGGAATCTACAACGATTTTATCAGTGGTCATATAATTATAAAATATTCAAAGGGAACCTTAAATAAGAACATGTAGTGTCTTTTCATTTGGCCCAGGTCTTTGATAGAAAACAATCTGGTAAAACCCAGTGAAAGGCTGGCTTCGTTATTCTAAGCAAAATATGTTTTTATTGCCTGGTAAAAATTGAAAAGGTCTGTACAGATTTATAACATTCCTGCAAAGCCAAGAAAAGAAGGAAAGCTAATAAAATAAAACATTAAAACAGGTGTGGTAGCACATGCCTGTAATCCCAGTACTTGAGAGGCTGAGACAAGAAGACTGAAGGTTCAAGACCAGCCTCAGCAATTTAGTGAGACTCTCAGCAACCCAGTGAGACCCTGTTTCAAAAAATAAATAAAAGGGCTAGGGGTTTAGTTCAAAGAATTTAATTCCCAATACCCATAAATAAATAAATAACAAAACAATAAACTGGGTATGGTGGTGCATGTTTCAAATTCCCAGTCTTAAGAGGCTGATATGGGAGAATTGCAGGTTCAAGACCAGCCTTGGCAATTAACAAGACTTGCAACCTAGTAGGACCCTGCTTCAAAACATAGTATCGCAAACTGGGTGTGGTGGCACATGTGTGTAATCCCAGAGGATCACAGTTTGTGGTATGCTTCAGCTACTTAGCAAGGCCCTTTGCAACTCAGTGAGACTGTTTAAAAAATAAAAACACTAAAATTTAGGGCTGGGAATGGAGCTTGAAGGTATAACGCCACTGAGTTCCATCCCCATATCACAAAAGAAAAGAAAAAAAAAAAAAACACCAGTACCACACACACAAAAAAATTTTAATAGAGGGGGACTGAGTGTTCGTACCTCAGAGGTAAAGTGCTTCTGAATTCAATCCCCAGTATCAAAAAAAGGAAAATAAAAACAATACGTAATTTATTTCTTATAGAAACAGTTTTATTGCTCCCATTTCATAGATTATAGAAACTGATGTCTAGAGGTTAAGAGGTTAAGTGTTGGTATGAAAGAGTTAATACCCCATGCAGGCAGGATGTTTCTTCTAGGCCTAGGTTTGCACATATGTAACAGAAAGTTGCCTCTTCTGCCTACACGTGATTCATGTGATCAATTCAGGAATAAATGAGATGACCCAGCACTCTGTTGGTGCTTGGTAGGGACTCACACATAGTTACTGAATACATTTTATTATTTCAATCAAATTTATTTGGGGGGACATAGGGATAGCTCTTGTGCTCAAGGTGACAAGAGTAACATTTTCTTCATCAGTTAATGGATCTGCCAATGTCCCTGAGTGCTGTGGTGGCGCTGGGTGCTCTGGGGACTGAAGAGTCACAGGTTCAGTTCCCAGGGAGCCACTACTCCCTAGATGGAAGGGGAAATCCAGTGAAGATGGGAAAAAAATGTTAGACTGTATAAGAAGCTTAGAAATATAAAAATGTCGTTCATTAAATTTCAATCAACTCCACTATCATTATTTCAGGAATAATTATCTTGCACTCTAAACTGCAAACAGTCTTACATCCTGGATGTATTTAATGAATGCATTTAATGCCCCTGAACTATGTACTTAAAAAGTTAAGATGGTAAGTTTTCCAATATGTATATTTTGTCACAATGTTTAAAAAGTTATAGCTCCTATTATGAGTTTTTCATCTTTTTCTCATTATCTAAGTGCTTAGTATTTTGTTTCCATTTCCCGACAAGGTTAGGGACCTTGTCTTTATGACAAAGTTAAGTCTCAGCCTTATATCAACTTTTTTAGTATTTTAGGAAGATTGTCTGTAGTTTGGGGATGTAGTTTAGTGGTAGAGTGTGTGATTGCAACTCACAAGGCCCAGCACCACCAAATCAGCCAATCAATCAATCAATCAATATATTTATTTATTTTTTGTGGTACTGGGGGTGGAACCCAGGGGCTTTTCTACCTCCAGGCTATACTTCCAGACCTATTTTATATTTTATTTGGAAACAGGGCCTCACTAAGTTGTGAGAGCTTCACAAGCAGCTGATGCTGGTTTTGAACCTGTGTGATCCTTCTGTCTCAGCCTCTCAAGTGCTGGGATTATAAGCATGTGCCACCACGCCTGGATCAATCAATATATTTATATAGAAATAAATGTTTATTTATATAGAAATCAAATATAACATACACACATTTTATTGAGATCTTTCTAATTTTTTTATCACTCATCACTATCTATCCTGGATAATTTCTTCTAAAATGATTAAGTCTGTTATAAGCATATGCCACAATGAAACCCATTATGCAGTATAATTAATATACAGTAATAAAAATGGCCCAGTTTTAAGTATACCTTTTAGAATAAAGTTCTGGATGAGTGGGGCTGACCAGTTCAGACTAGTGCTGAGTTATCACCTCCAGTGTTTATTTTAATACAGCCCTTGTTCTCATTAGGATGTTTTCTATTTTTTTGTCTTATTGGCAGCCATAGCAAGGGTTCACACTGAGCAGCAGGATGTCTCCACGCCTATAGCTATTAAGCTTCCATTCTGTTTGCAACTGATTTTTCAGAATCCCTACACTTTGTCCTGTGTGGTTTCATATGATATGTGGGCCACTGTTATAGACCCGTGGTGTTCAAAATGTTTTCCACAGCAAAATCTGGAGAGATTCTTATTTTCTAGGAATCTGTAATAAACTTGAAGGAGTTCTTATACAGGGAGGATAGTCCTTATCCCTTCTATGATTTTGGCTTGCCTGTCTGTGGACCCTGCAGCATTTCTCTGGATGGAAGGATTCGGAGAAATACATTTTATGTCTTGAGCTATCAGAATATGTTTTGTATTTCTGGTATCATATCAGGTCCCTTAATTCCTTAAGCATTTCACACAATTTCAAGAGTCTTTGTGACAAGATATCATTGATGGAACAGAAAATTTTTACTTGTATATTTATCTTTAACAACCATTTCTGACCTTTCCTTTATCTCATTATATCAGGTTTTTCATGCCTCTAATCTCTCTGGTAATTAGATCTTTCTTCTACAGAAAGATTCTAGAATTTTTTAAGAATAAAAAAATTGAAATTCTAGAAAAAATGAAGGTGAACATTGGGGAAAACAGATCTAAATTTTAACCCTAGAAACATTTTAATTATAAATTATAATGCTGATTGTCACATTTGCCCTGTCTAGCTAAAATATACAGCTGTGGCTTGTCTGTAACACTTTTTTCACAAGTGAATGAATGAACTCTAATAGCTAATAGTTTTCTCGTGGAGTTATTTATGTACTGGCATAATAAAATGCACTGTTTCTGTAAAGCTTCAAACCCTAACTAGACCTGAAAATATTAAAAGTTCTGCAATTCTTGGTAGTTTTTATCATCCATGGGAAATGTAGTCAAACACAACTCAGTTTGAGTCAGTGCACATTTCTAGACACTTTCACTGCAGCACACTGGCCAAAGGGTGGCAACACCGAGTTTACAGCTTAGCCTTGGAGGAGTTCATGGCTGAATGAGGGAGGCACTGTTTTGGAAAGTCCAAAGGAAACAAGCCATAGCTGGTGCAGTTAGTATCAACTTTTGAGATGTTCTAAGGTGAAAAAATAAAAGGGCTATTAATCACCTTGGAAAAAAGCAAAGGTATTTGATCGCCGGGCTTGGTGGCGCACGCTTGTAATCCCCGTGCTTGGGAGGTGGAGACAGGAGAATCGTGCTGGTTTGGAGCCAGCCTCACTGAGTTAAGAGACCCTGTTTCCAAATAAAAATATATAAAATAGGTCTGGGAGTGTAGCCCGGAGGTAGAAGGGCTTCCAGGAACCCCAGCACCCCCCCACACATAAGGTATTTGATCAACTAAAGATAACAGTCAAGCCACATTTGAATGACAAGTCTACTATTTAGAAATTACTTAACTGGTTCACTGCTCCACAGAGAAAAACACATTTATAATCTGTCACAGAAGTTTGGGCCTGGGTCTGACCATTTAACTTACAGTCTGTAATGTGATGGGGTGAGTTTTCTTTAATGGGCATTCTAGGACAGCTCACTAGCCAGCTCTGGAAGTGTGGAGATAGGGAATGAAAATACAGGTGGCTTCTGACCTTGGCAATCCTGGAGTTCGTACTGACTGGGTGCTTCAGTGGCATAGTGTACTGTGAGCTGAAAGAACTGACTCCAAATGCAATACACGCGAGTAATTTGCTACTTGAAAGGCGACAACTCCTGCTTCAAATTACTGGGTAACAATAAGGAAGAAATGTCTTCTACACAGTGAAAGGGAAAATTATCCATTAATGGCCACAGTGAAATATAAATATAACAGATGCTAAAATACATAACGCACTCATTATCTCAATATATTCAGTGATTAACTATGCATTTTTCCTTTTGTTATGTAGAAACATGCAGGCGCTTTAATGAACATTATAAGCTTTCCTGAGCAAGTAAAAAAAATGAATATGTATTTCAGTTAACATACAGTTTAACACCAATCAAAATTTCAAAGGAAGCATAAACATCTTCTACTTAATCATTTTTACCATTTTGACCAAGGGTAAAAATTATTCATTTGGATTTAAAAAATTATGCATTTGGATTCAGAAGATAATTCTGCTGTTCCTCTATACAACATAGATAAGTTTAATTTTTCTTTTAATTTATCCTCCTAAATACAGTATTTCTGAGGATAGTTTTATGTCTGAAAATACTATATTCATTTATATTTTAGTAACAGCTAATGTGAATTATATAACTGTGATCTAATTTTTAAATATTCACTAATATTTCTCATTAAATTGTCATGAATTTTTCCTTTTTGAGATGTTGGGAATCTTAGAAGAGATATGTATTTTATTAGTCTTTGTAGCTTCAGTACACTACAGTTAATAAATATTAAGTACATATAAACATACATAAATGCATATGGGCACATTATTGGGGTTTTTAGTGGTTTCTTTTCTGGGTAGGTCATACAGGTGACATTCTAAGAGAGAAATGAGGGACCCGGATGCCCAAGGGCTGTGCTCTGACTAGCCTCCACCTATGGCTCAGGCTAGAGGGAAGGGGCTACAGTAGGTCAGAGAACTTGTGGAACTCTGGAAATTGATAAGGGAGAAAGATTAAGGCTTTTTGGAGGGGAAGGGGATAGTAGCGATTGAACCCAGGGGCATTCTACCTCTGAGCTACACCTCTAGCCCTTTTTATTTTTTATACTGAAACAGTATCTTGCTGAATTGTTGAGGGTCTCTCTGAGTGCCTTGAACTTGTGATCCTCCTGTCTCAGCCTCCCAAGTATTGGGATTAAGGGCATGCACCACCATGCTCAGCCCTGTTTAGCTTTAGAGAAACATCAAATCATTCATTTGGGCTACACCTTAGGTGAATAGCATGTAAATGGAGAGAGGTAAGGTTATCAAATGAGGATAAGTTGCTAAGGACATCATAGGACACTAAATGTCCTCCTAAGATGACTAAAGCCACAGGATCCCAAATGGAAGAAGTGACCAGAGCAGACCTGTTTAATAAAGAAAAACCCACAGTGGAAGATGGACTCAATGCTCTGATTTTCAGCATACTGGTCATGGTACAACCTTCTAATGCAACATAGAATAGCTACATTCTCTCTTCTATTTGGCAGTCCTGCAAATACATGCAAGTAGCTAGTCCATTCCTCCCCAAGTTGAACCTCACCACTTCCTCCTTCCTTCCTCCAATGTTATTCTTTCTATGTCTCAGCATACTGGTTCTGGCCTTTGGACAGGCTCTCTATTCTTCAATCTCTCTTTCTTTTTCTTTTTAACATAGTGGACACAGTTTAACATAAAAGGCAGAAATCACAAAGAAAAACATTGAAAAGTTTAGCTAGATCTAAATAAAAAGACAGTTATAGGTTGAACACACCCGATCATAGCCCAAAATATATATCTCTGACTACCTACATCAGAATCACATTTAAGATAAGACTTAGAGCCCAAAGTTTCATGTTGACCTTTTATTTTATTTGGTTCTGGGGATTGAATCCAGGGGCATTCAAACTGAGAAACACATGCTTGATGACACTGTCCTTACACCCGAACACCTGAAATCTTCCTGTCTCAGTTTCCCAAGTGCTGGGATAACAAGTGTGAGCCAGTATGCCTGGATTTTTTTTTCTTTCTTTCTTTCTTTTCTTTTCTTTCTTTCTTTCTTTTTTTTTTTTTTTTTGGTGGTACTGGGGTTCCTGGAAACCCTTCTACCTCCAGGCTACACTCCCAGACCTGTTTTTGTGCTTTATTATTTTGCAAACAGGGTCTCTTAAGCCAGTATGGCTGGCTTCGAACCTGCGCTACCCTTTCTCTGCCTTCCAAGTGCGGGGATTACAAGCCTGTGCCACCACGCCCAGCAACATGCCTGGCTTTTTAACGGTGACCTTTTATATAAAGGTTTTATATGGACAATTTCAGGAATTTGCATTAGACATACATGTACAAATCCCAGCTCATGCCACACACAGATAGGGGTACATATGAACCAGGTAATTCTTGGGCTAAATCTTGCAAACAAAATAATGGTTCTAAGTAACTTTAATAAATAAAACGCAGAACTGACATTCATAACATATAACAGAAAAAAGGTGATATCTTTAATCTGCAAAGAGCCAGAAAGAAAATACTAAGCTATCATAATAGTAAATTAAGCAAAGAATGTAAATAACCAATTCACAAAAGAATAAATAGTTAATACATAGACCTAAGTGGTTAACAAAAATTAACCATCTTCATTACATGCCCACCTTCCCATGTCCTCAGTTTTGAAATAGAAAAGCTCTGAAAATAAAGATTTTCCACCCTTCAGTTAGCGGCAAAAGCTAATAAACTGAGCTCTTTTGATGGCAAAACTTGATGACAGTAGAGGATAGTTGTAGTTTCTCTCTGCCCCACTTAGTGTGCATGTTCATATTTCCCTGAAGAAGGATGAAGGGATTGGCTTGTTTACCTTTTGATGCTTCAGATCTCCAAAGGTAACTATATAATGGACTGTTCCATATTACCTTGCAAAATCTCAAAACAAAATCCAAAGTTTGAGAGTTGTTGAACTCTAGATAATGGACCTCGGTAGTTAATTTATATCAAAATGAAATATCTTTTTTTGTCAATTAAATCCAATCCAATATTCTTGGCTAGCTAGGGAAATGGTCACCTTTCCATACTTATTATGGGATGATAAATGAAACAACTACTAGAGGAAAATTTGGCAAAGCATATTATAAGATCATTATAATGTACAACACTCTCAACCTAATAGTTCAGGAATTCATGTGAGGAAGATAATCATTGAATCATATTCATGGTAGTATTACAAATGGTAATAAAAGGAAAAGAAATGTTTAGCAATAGAAAAATGTTCTGACCATGACAAAGTAACATGGAGCTATCACTTCCTCTTATTCTGGACACTTCTGTTAATACAGCCTAAGTTCACATCATGAAGAATGAACTATTTATAATTTGTTGCAATATAGACAACTTTAAAATGTTATAGTATGGGACCAATCATGATAACAGTGATGATAAAAAATATTGATAAAAACATTATCATATAAAAATGAAATTGCAGGCAACTAAAAACAATGCTACCAACAACCCCCTTTTTTATGTCTATCTTTTTTTCTTTCATAATTTGACATAATGGTTTAAGGATCCAAACACTCTCTGATCTTAAAAGATAAAGGTGTTTTCCACCTCAGTAGTTTGAAATGAAATATTACCTTTCCTTTTCTTTTTAGATACTATGGAAATAATATCAATGAAGAACAGTCACAATGAAGCAAGCAAAAATATAGTGTATCACAAATAGCTCCAATATATGTATGTATTTATTTTTAAATTCCATGTTTTCAAGCAATTTACTTCAGAAATGTAAGGCTGATTTAACATCTGAAAATCAATGTAATATATTGAGATAATTAAAGACAATGACCACATGAATCATCTCAATAGAGGCAGAAAAAGCTGCTGATAAATCCTAAAATCTTTTGTTTTAAAAATTATGAATATAGGGAACTTTCTAACCTGCGGGAAAAAAATCTATGAAAAAAGACATGGTTAACATACTTAATGGAAAAAATATTTCTCCCTTAAGATCAAGAATAAGATAAGAATGTTCTTTCTTTCTTTTTGTAATGGTTCTATAAGTGTTTCAATATATTTATAAGACTAACATAACTGATAAAAATAGCAGAAAAATGATATCCATACCATACTTATAAA
The DNA here is from genome assembly GCF_963383645.1 of Muscardinus avellanarius. Classification (NCBI taxonomy): domain Eukaryota; kingdom Metazoa; phylum Chordata; class Mammalia; order Rodentia; family Gliridae; genus Muscardinus; species Muscardinus avellanarius. Next base: position 77,151,349 of record NC_137797.1, read on the forward strand.
ATGAGTGTCAAACTAGCATTAAAAGAATAATGTAGCACCATAATGAGGGTGTAGTCTAGTAATGCAAAGATAGATAAAATTTAGAAAACTATTCTCACAATTTATTACATCAATAATTTAAAGATGAAAACAAACTAAAAGAAACCAGATACAATCATTTGTTAATGATGTTAAAACACTATTTTATAAAACTCAGTACAGATTCCTAATGAAAACGTAGTAAGCACTTTCATTAAGTGTTAGCAGATGCAAAGAGATGACACTAAATGGTCAGACAAATGGATAGAGAAAACAAACCTCAATAATGAAACAGGATCAGCTCACGAGCTGAATCTTCATTAGACGATGTAATCCATCAAGCATCAAACGGAAGGAAATAAACTTCACCTAACTAATAATAAAAAATTAAAAAGCAATAAGATATTTTGGGCCTTTGGAATAGAAAAAAATTTTAAAGAGCAATAATGCTCAGTGTTGGCAAGATGGGGAGAAAAGCAGTTGTATTGTACGAATGTATGTGTATGAAATCACCCACATTCTTTGGTTTATGATTCTCCCCTCTATCTTTGAAACTAGCAATGTTGGGCCAAGGGGCCAAGTCTGCACATCTGCACACTGCTCTCTCTGGTTGTTTTCTAACCCCCATTTCCTTCTCTCTCTCTCTCTCTCTCTCTCTCTCTCTCTCTCTCTCTCTCTCTCTCTCTCTCTCTCTCTCCCTCTCCCTCTCCCTCTCCCTCTCCTCTCCTCTCCTCTCCCCTTCCCTCCTCCTCCTCCTCCTCTCCTCCTCCTCCTCCTCCTCCTCCTCCTCCTCCTCCTCCTCCTCCTCCTCCTCCTTCTTCTTCTTCTTCTTCTTCTTCTTCTTCTTCTTCTTCTTCTTCTCTCTCTCTCTCTCTCTCTCTCTCTCTCTCTCTCTCTCTCTCTCTTACTGGGGATGGAACCCAGGGGCATTCTATCTGCAAGCTAACCCCAGTCCTATTTATCATTCTTTATTTTGAAACATGCAAAGGGACCAACTATGTAGGTGAGGCTGGCTGAGAACCTGTGATCTTCCTGTCCTGTCTCAGGTCCCTCAAATCTTCCTGTCCTGTCTCAGGTCCCTCAAATGCTGGGATTACAAGATTGCACCACCACACCTGGCTCCCTTTCCTCTCTTAAAGACCTTTAGTGATTGCATTGGGCCTTTCCAATAAAATAGTCCAAGATAATCTTCCTATGTAAAATTTAGCTGATTAGCACCCCTAATTTCCTTTGCAAGGCAACTTAACATATGAGTTTTCTGATATTAGAAAGTGGATTTTTTTTTGGGGGGGGAGAGCATTACCCACTATACTAGGTATTTCCACTCACTTTAGGTGGGATGATATTATTTTATAATCTTTCTGGAAGTTTGGCATTAAAATTTCCATGTAGGGTACTTGACATCATAGAACTATAACTTTATGATAATTAGATTTGCAAGTTCCTATTTATTTATATATTTATTTATTTATTATTGTGGTACTGAGGGTGGGACCCAGGAGCTTTTTTTTTTTACCTCTGGGCTATACTCCCAGACCTATTTTTTAATACAATATTTGGAATCAGGGTCTCACTAAGTTGCTGAAAGCCTAAGTAGCAGAGGCTTGTTTTTTTTGGTTTGTTTTTTGGTTTTTTTTTTTTTTTTTTTTTTTTTTTTTGGTGATACTGGGGTTCCTGGAAGCCCTTCTACCTCCGGGCTACACTCCCAGACCTATTTTTATACTTTTTAAATTTGGAAACAGGGTCTCCTTAAGCCAGCAAGTCTGGCTTTGAACCTGTGTGATCCTCCTGTCTCCGCCTCCTAAGCGCGTGCCACCACGCCCAGCTTGAGGCTGGTTTTGAACCTGTGCAATCCTCCTGTCTCAGCCTCCTGCTGGGATTACAAGCGCGTACCACCATGCTCGGCTGAAAATTCCTTTTTATGTAGAATAATTTAAAAATATTTCTCAAAGATGTGTTGAAAGTATTTAATACTGGCTTTCTTCCTTCAAATTTTTGTGATAATAATCTCTCTATCATGGCCTCAAGAAATTCCTGTCTATGTAGACATGGAAGTCATCTTCTAAAGTAAACTTTTTAATTTGGACTATTCTTAATGACAACTGAGGAATTAAGAAAGACTTTTGGAATCTCACTGTGACTTTGATCAGACAGTGAAATTATCTAAATATTCTAGATTTCTGGGAGATCCATGGGAATCAAAAAGTTTTTAAAGATGCCTCATTATTTAGTTAAATATTTACCTCCTTGAGTCAATCTCAGAAAATACACATTATATTATCTAGAAAATCCTGAAGGTCAAATAGAATATGTGTCATAGCTTTACTAACCATTCAAATGAAGACAGAATTAATGCCTGGACCATGCTAGAAAGTGACAAGGCTTCTCCAACATAAATTACAAATTCATTTATCCAATCAAATGATACCCTTGTTCTAGTTCATTCCTTCTCTGTTACCCTCAACTATGTCATTATGGCTACAGATTTTGAGGTCTGATGAAAAAAACAGTTCAAATAATGCTATGTCCATATATGAGAATATCACTACTAATTTCATTAATAGGTACAAGGAGAGATTGGTAGCAGGGTGGAATTTGGAAGGAAACACACAAAATATTATGTACATGTGTGTTTGTCTCCCTTTGGACTTTACTATGATATATAATTACAATGTACCAACAAAAGCATAAAAAATTCATTTTATGACAATCTCTGTTTCATCTTTTCCCATTTTTATTATAAATGCTTACAAATTTTCTTTCCCTCCTCTCAAACAAACCACAATTTTTTATTTTTTTATAGAAATATAGTAAACTTGTATTTAAACATATATTTGCCACTATGCTTGAATCTTGAGTAACTCTATATCAGGATGCATAACACAGTCTAATATTATTAATATCAAATAGCTTGCAGTTGAAAATGGATGGTTGCTTTTGTAAATTAATAGGGTACATACAGATTCTCTGTGACTGAGCTTAAGATTTATGAGCTTTGCAAGTTTTAATTCATTTGGGTTTTACTTCTGATGAGAAAGACTGTTATAGAAATTCTTCATAATTCTTTCTCAAGAAAGTAGACCTGTTTTCTTGTTATAATTTTCTTATTAAAAAGTCACTATTCTGATAGTTTTGCTTGCAAAATATGAAGAAAATTGAATTAGAGCATAAACACTTCTGGAGCCTATATGAAATTTAACATAGAAATTGTATCCTGTCCACAGGAAATTAAATGAGCCTGTAAAAGCAAACATTCCACTTTCTGATCAATCTAAACATGAATTTCACATAAATTTTCTAAAAAGTAAGTCATACAAATACACTGATCCCCAGCCCTAAAAATAACAAAAAATTGTTTCCAGTTGACAGTATTCTGAAATATTTCATTTAAAATATGAGTACTGGGTCTCAATGACCTATTAGGTAATTGTTTAGGTACGAGTATAAATGTAACCAAAAATATGTTGAATATTCTCTGTATTTGTCTTAAATTATTCTATTTAATTCACATGACTTTTTATTAATATAGTTATAACATGTAAACATATGAATAAAATTCAATGGTAGACAAATTGTTATTGAAATATCTAAAAATTGGCATGAATATATAAGAAAAGAAGTACTGAATTTTATCTTAGACAGGTAAGAAAGACTCTGTGGAGAGGTTAGTGTTTCAGGTAAGGGTCAAAAATTGCCAGAGGGCCACGGTGCAATGAGCCAAGAATGTACATTAAAGAGAGGCCCTTTTGTTACATGTGTAAAGGCCTGCTTCATAAAAAAGACATTATGACTTGAGAAACCATCAAGCATTCCAGCACTGATAGAGTACAAAATGAAAGGAGTCATGTTAGGAAAGGGGAAGTGGGGAGCTGGCCAGGTGGGCAAGATCAGCAGCTAAGTATATGCTCAATGCTGAGAGACTTTTTATGGAATGCAAATAAATTAATAGCTGAAGAATTTTGAAGATCTGATTTCTTTATTAAAAGTATTACTTTGTGGAAACCACCAAGAACCTAAAAAGAAAGCCTACAGAATGGGAGAAGATCTTTACCAGCCACCACTCTGATAGAGAGCTAATATCCAGAATATACAAAGAGCTCAAAAGACTCTACACTAGCAAAACAAACAACCCAATCAAGAAATGGGCAACCGAACTGAATAGACACTTCACAAAAGAAGAGATACAGCCGGGCGTGGTGGCGCATGCTTGTAATCCCCATGCTTGGGAGGCAGAGACAGGAGGATTGCGCAGGTTTGAAGCCAGCTGCACGCACTGGCTTAGGAGACCCTGTTTCCAAATAAAATGTAAAATAGGTCTGGGAGTGTAGCCCGGAGGTAGAAGGGCTTCCAGGAACCCCAGTATCACCAAAGAGAGAGAGAGAGAGAGAGAGAGAGAGAGAGAGAGAGAGAGAGAGAGAGAGAGAGAGAGAGAGAGAGAGAGAAATGGCCAATAGATACATGAAAAGATGTTCAATATCATTAGCCATCAGGGAGATGCAAATCTAAACTACGATGAGATTCCATCTAACCCCAATCAGAGTGGCAAACATAAAGAAATCAAACAACAACAATTGCTGGCAAGGATGTGGAGAAAGAGTTACTCTTTTACACTGCTGGTGAGGGTGCAACCTAGTTCAGCTGCTATGGAGATCAGTGTGGAGATTCCTTAGAAAATTGGGAATATATCCACCATATGATCTGGCTATGCCACTCCTGGGTATTTTTCCAAAGGGGTTGAAATCAGAGAATTACAGTAACATATGCATACCCATGTTCATAGCAGCACAATTCCTAATAGCCAAAATATGGAACCAAACTAGGTCTCCATCAACAGAGGAATAGATCACAAAATTATGGGAAATATACACAATGGAATTCTATTCAGCTACAAAGAAGAACAAAATCATGTCATTCACAAGAAGATGGAAAGATCAGCCGGGCGTGGTGGTGCACGCTTGTAATCCCCGCGCTTGGGAGGCAGAGACAGGAGGATCGCGCAGGTTCGAAGCCAGCCGCACGCGCTGGCTTAGGAGACCCTGTTTCCAAATAAAAAAGTATAAAAAATAGGTCTGGGAGTGTAGCCCGGAGGTAGAAGGGCTTCCAGGAACCCCAGTACCACCAAAAAAAAAAAAAAAAAAGAAGATGGAAAGATCTAGAGAACATTATGTTAACTGAGATCAGCCGACCACAGAAAGAGAAGGGACATAGTTTTCTCTAATATGCCCAAACTAGGGAGCATTGGGGATACCAGAGGGACTCCAAGAAATGAAGAGGAAATCTCAGCAAAGCTAGAATGGAAGGATAGGAGAGAAAGAAGGCTAAGGTTGATTAATGGAGGAGCTATACCCGAATATGTGTAAAAGTATGAATATAGCATGGTTAACCTGGACACTCATTGTTGGGAGGGGAGGAAGGAGAACAGGGAAGGGAGAGAGAGGGGACCAAGCACAGTCTAAATGTATACCATTTTCAATATGTTCCACATATAAATAAAAAAAGTATTACTTTGATGCTACAACATCTCATGCAGATCTTGAGAGAGCTTGTTCAGGGGACCCACAAAGGTGTAGATACCCCATGATGTATGTTTACCATTCTCTTCTTCAAAAAATTATTTTAGGATTATTTAGATCTATATGTATAATTAGAATTTTATATATAAGCATTATAACTAAAACTGATGGAGAGTGGTTTGTGAGAGACTCAGGCAAGAAAGATTTTTTTTCCCAAGGATAAAGTTTGGGCCAAAGATTAAGGTCAAACTGACCTTAGTTTGGGCCAATATATACGACTAAGTTCAAGTTGGCCTTGCAAAGTGAGACAAAGCATACTTTCTATGATTATTTAAAAGTCTGGCACTCTGCCCTGAAGTCTATAAAAAACTTTTCCTGTCCTTGGAGTTCCTACTTTCATGGCTATGCCTTGATTTTTCTGCCAGAAAAGAAAATATAAAAATTAACAAATCCTAAATATAACAAAAAAGCTTAAACTTGGTCTCATGTGACAGCATCTTCTCTCATTCAACCTCGACTCTCCTCTCACCAACACACAAACCTCGACTCTTGCTAGGGCTAGACCCCGACACTTTGAGCCAAGCGTGGTGGTGCTCTCTTGTAATCTCAGTACCCGGGGGGCTAAAGCAGGAGGATCGCAGGTTTATGGCCAGCCTCACCTACTTAGTGAGGCCCTCCACAACTTAGTGAGACCATGTTTCAAAATAAAAAATAAAATAAGGCTGGGAGTATAGCTTGGAAGTAGAATGCCCCTTGATTATGTACCTCAAAAATTACTTTGGAGAAATAGTAATACATAAAGAAAAAAATAATCTTGTACTAATATGAGTTCAGATTAGAGTAAACTAAACTAAGCTAGTAGTAATAGCCTCGGGAGGAAACACACCTAGGAGAAAGAGGCACTTAGCAAGAAGCATATATAGACATGAAAAATGAATGGAAGCCAAGCAAGAAAGAGAAACTTGGGTGCTTTTAAGGATATTTTGGCTTAAGTAACTAATTGGATGGCAGCTAAAATAATTGACAGTAGACTAGCTTTAGACTTGATGAGCTAGAGAAGTTCATGAAACATCTAGGTGGAGATTGCTGGCTGGCAGTTAGATATTCAGGTTGGAAATTAGGCAGAAGAATTTGGACTTGAGAAAGATCTGAGAAAGACCAAAGGACACTGAACCATGGCAGTGGCAGATCTGCCTTAGAAAAATAACTGGGATTAAAACACAAGTTCATCCATACCCAGTTTTCTAAGGAATCTCCACATTGATCTCCATAGCGGCTGAACTAGTTTGCACTCCCAACAACAGTGTAAAAGAGTTCCTCTTTTCCCACCTCCTCATCAGCATTTGTTATTTGACTTCTTTATGCTTGGCACTCTGATTGGGGTTAGATGGAATCTCAGCGTAGTTTTAATTTGCATCTCTCTAGTGGCTAATGATGTAGAACATCTTTTCGTGTATCTGTTGGCCATTCGTATCTCTTCTTTTGTGAAGTGTCTATTCAATTCAGTTGCCCATTTCTTGATTGGGTTGTTTGTTTTGCTAGTGTAGAGTCTTTTGAGCTCTTTGTATATTCTGGATATTAGCCCTCTATCATACAATCTGGCTATACCACTCTCATATCTTTCCAAAGGGGTTGAAATCAGAGAACTATAGTAACATATGCATACCCATGTTCAATGCAGCACAATTCCTAATAGACAAAATATGGAACCAACCTAGGTCTCTGTCAACAGATGAATGGATTGCAAAATTATGGGAAATACACACAATGGAATTCTTCTCAGTAGTAAAGGAGAACAAATCATGTCATGACAATCATGTTACTTGTAAGAAGATGGAAAGACCTGGAGAACATTATGTTAAGTGAGATTAGCTAAATACAGAAAGAGAAGGGATATATGTTTTCTCTAATATGGTCAAGGTAGAGAGTATTAGGGGTACCAGAGGGACTCCAGATAATGGAGGGGAAACCTCAGTGAAGCCAGGAAGAAAGGGTAGAGGAGGAAGAAGGCTAAGGTTTATTTTTGGAAAAACTACATTCCCCTATGTGTATACATGTGAATATAACATTATTAACCTGGACCCTCAGTATTGGGAGGGAGGGAAAAGGGGAAGCAGCAGGTGTGGGGGTGGGGGGCACCAAGTACTGTGTGAATATATGGCATTGTCAACATAATCCACATTATGATGCAAGACTATAGCACACCAATAAAATATAAAAAAATTAAACACAAGTTCAGGGCAGAACTTGAGAAACTATGGATATCTAAAAGGTAGTAAGACAAGTTAGATTGAAAAGAAAGAGGTATATAGTTTGTCTTTGAGCCAAAAACAAAAAAGAGAGTTTCAAAGAAGCAAAGCAGAAAACATTTCAAATTTTGAATTAAGACCCACTTATAAAATAAAGTGAATGTACCACCAGAACTTATTCTCTATGTTCAATCATTAGTGTAGGACCCACTAATTGTTTAATCAGAAGTATCTCAGGCTTCCATGACCTTGTCATGCCTCTGACTTTTACCCAAATGCCCACCTCGAATCCAAAGAGAAGGACGAGGTGGGAAGAAAACTACTGCCAAAAGAATCAGAAAATGATATCTTTTTTCTAAAATTTTATGAGAAAGCTAGATGTAGAGTATAACATTACATGTGATAGAGCAAACATTTCTAAAAATCCTCTCTATCAAAGATCTATTAGCAGCTGTGGCAGCTGTCATATTTATGTCTTCTTTCTTTGCTCACTACAACTTCTAACCTCTGCTCCCACTGTCTCACTCCAGACTCAGAAATATTCATACTGGTCACTGAGCTTTTCCATTCTGCACCCTTACCTATTACTTTATTCATTAAAACAAAGGATCTCCCTTGGCATCTGCCCTCTTAAGGAGGGCCAGGATCTCATAAATGAGATTAGAAACAGCTACTCTTTTTCCTTTTTGCCTAGACACATATTTTTGTATATTGTGATTTTGTTATGAAACTGAAATATATACCTTTTGGTTTCATGCTAATCCTATACTTTACATCTTATTTAACTTGCCAAATAAATTTATTCAGCTATTGAAATCACACAAAAATTAAATAAATGGTTAGCATCTCAGACATAAAGACAATTTCAGCAAAGGGATATTTGTAAAATGCATTTTCATTAAAATTAGAAAAAAGTCGAAACAGATATTTAGTTTTATTTCTTCAGCTTTTCACAATATGCACCACAGGGGTAATGCAAGTTTGGAGGAGAAATGTAAAATACTGAAAAATTCCCCAAACGTCATCAAAGGCAATAGATTCAGAGTACCATCTGGCAGTTTAGAATTTTCCTGGGGTTCTATTATGCATAGACATCGGAATCTAAGCAACAACAAACATTCACTTTTTACTAGTATTACCTGAGAACAATGAGTTTCAGAAAAATCACAGTTGAGCTAATTAAAAACTCATATTTTCAAACCAAATCCCCTAGTGATTCTGATTCCACTTGATGGGAGAGGAAGACCCAATATTGTGCATTTTTAAGCAGCAACCAGAGGATTTCAATGACAGAGACTCTGGTTATAAGAACCATATGTGGTGATGTAAATAAACAGACTTCCATGCACAGCTGCACTCAACAAGATGGATGCAGAACTGAAACCAGAGAACCCATGGTGTTGTGAGGATTCGGTGACTATGCTCAGGTCACAGTGAGAATCAATCCCTTAGTGTATACCTTAATTTGCAGAGGTAGCTATAGTACAGTTTCATAGACTCCCAACTTCTTTGTATACCAGCACATTATAGTTTTCCTTTGCAAAAATCAAAAGAAGTCTGAATGATCAATTGCAATGTCAAGAACTCTGAAACTGTGTGTGAGTGAGTGAGTGTGTGTGTGTGTGTGTGTGTGTGCGTGTGTGTGTGTGTGTGTTACTCAGGATCAAACCCAGGGCCTTGTGCATGCTAGGCAATGCTCTATCAGACTATACCCCCAGCCCCCTCTGAATCTTTTTTCCCCTAAATTAATTTTCTTCTATCTAGTTAATATAATGTTGATTCACAAAAATGCCATACTTTAAGTCCTTTTTAAATTTGATCATCATGAAAGTTCTGTAATCTGGGTCAGAATAAAAGTCTTCCTGTAACTGAGGAAATGGTTTCCTAGAAGTGAAGGGATTTGGCCAAGGTCACACAGCTACTAAGAAATACAGCCCTCACTTTAGATTATGACAGAGTGTGCCTCTCATTTAGAAGCTTCCTGTCACCTGTCCAGTGCCTCATTGTGGACAATGTGTATATTACTTCATTTGGTATAAATAACAGTACAACAAGGTAATGAAAAATGTCTGGCTTTAGAGTCAAAGAAATACATTGTGTGTGTGTGTGTGTGTGTGTGTGTGTGTGTGTGTGTGTGTGTAACTAGGGGTGGAACCTAGGGGCTTTTCTACCTCCAAGTTATACTCCCAGACCTATTTTATACTTTATTTGGAAACAGGGTCTCATTAAGTTGCTGAGAGTCTCACTAAGTGGCTGAGGCTGGCTTCAAACCTGTGCTATCCTCCTGTTTCAGCCTCCCAAGCACTGGGATTACAAGCGTGCACTACCATGGGGAGGGTCAATGTGGTAGTAAATAAAGTTGAGATTCACCATTTAGGTATGTGCCATGAAGAGAGTAGGCACTTAGTATTAATCAAGCATTATCTAAACCATAAGCCCTTTTTGCCATGTCATCACTTGTAACAGAAGTTACCATTACTGTGTTTTCAAATAGGAGTATAACCCTTGAGTAAGAAAGGGTAAGATATACAACATATATGAAGAGGAGTTTAAATATTTTGAAGAAGGCATGTGTAATATTCCCAGAGCCTGGGGGATGGACACTTAAACTTTGCCAAGTAGTCCACAAATAAAAACAGTTGGAATAACAGCCTGAAAATATATTTCAACTTGTCAAAACTCCATGGCCATTTAGTTAAAATAGGTTAATACTTGTTGCTCTGTCCTATATTGTGAAATGATTGAATCTTCTGTACAACTGTGAGCTCAATGGATGTGTTCTACTAAAGTCAGGTCAATGGGGCTTTAATATAAATTCTTTAGGAATCATAACATCTATGTTTTAACTAGCCAATCTGCTTCTCAGAACTATGTATAAACATAGAACAAATATACTTTAAATTTGTTGCACAGTAAAGTATTTATAGCATGCAAATTTCATAACTGCTTTACAGTGCATTAAGAATTGTTTTTGAGGAAACATCACTTCTGTCTAAAGTGCTTTCTGACCAGACCAAACAGTCCTTTTTAACACTTAAATGTGCAAATTATTCAGAGATTTTATTTATATATTTAATCCCTAAATAATCATATTATTTATTTAATCAGATAATAATCATAATTAAGTGGAAATGTTCTAATATTATTGATGGTTCACCCTTCCTCTGTTAGAAAATATATTTTTTTAATTTTTTTATTTTAATCCATTTTGCCACTTTATGTCTTTTTATTGGGGAATTGAGGCCATTTATATTCAGTGTGATTACTGAGAGATAATTTTTAATTCCTAACATGTTAAGATTTTATTTATGTTTGGAACACTGTTATTATTCTTTGCTTAGTTGTCTGCTGGATGGAAAATCTTGTTTAACTAGTTCTGGTGTGTATTACCTATTTTTTCTTTGTAGTTAATTTCTTTGAGTATTTTTTCTAGTGCTGGTTTTGAAGACATGAATTCCTTCAGTTTCTGTTTGTCATGGAAGCTTCTTATTTCCCCATCTAATTTGATAGATAGTTTTGCTGGGTAGGAAATTTTGGGCTGGAAGTTGTTTTCTTTCAGAGTTTGGAATATGTTACTCCAAGCTCTTCTGCCTTTCATGACTTGGTTTGGGAAGTCTGGAGTGATTCTAATTGGTTTGCCTCTGAATGTCACTTGGCCTTTTGTTTTTGTTGCCTTTAAGATTCTCTCCTTGGCTTCTACATTGGTCAATTTGACAATTATGTGGCATGGGGAACCTTTTCTCTGATCCTGTCTAATGACAATTCTATAAGTTTCCTGGACCTGTGTATCGACCTCTTACTTTATGTTTGGAAAATTTTCTGCTATTACTTCTTTGAAGATATTATGGATCACTTTTGGTTTCACCTTCTTTTCCCTCCTCTATTCTGATTATTCTTAGGTTAGCTCTCTTTGAGTGGGCCCATATTTCTTCAATGACAAATTCCTGCTGTCGGAATTTTTTTTCTAAGTTATAATCTTTGCGTTCGTTTTTGGAGTTATCATCTTCTAGGAGTGAGATTCTATTCTCCATGTGGTTTAATCAATTGTTTATAGTTTGAATTGATGCCTTTACTTCAATGATTGCATCCTTTTTTTTTTTTAGATTCAATTCTTTTCGAAGGTCCTGTATTATTTCTACAGTTATATTCCTGATTTGATCTTCTGGAGATCTCTGAATTTCTGTGTTATCAGGTTCTAATATTGTGGGGTTGTGGGTGTTCATTGCTCTATTGTTGTTCCTCTTTCCCATGATTTCAGAAGTTTGTTTCTTCTCTGGGTTCTTCCCAGGTCACCAAAACTTCACTTATTGTGCTCTGGATCTCTGGAGTTTGTGATAATTTCATCTCCACTACTCCTTTTCTGGGTTGTATTGCAAAGCCTCAGACCCAGGAAGTTAATCGAGGCTGCCCGAGACCATAGGGGTGCTGGGCTGGGTATTTTCCCAAGGGGAGCTGTGACTATGGTGTGGTATCTCTGTTACCACTACTCCTTCACTGGGTTGAACTCCAAAATCTCAGACCCAGGGAGATTATCAAAGCTGCACAAGTCCATGGGAGTGCAGTGCTGAAATTTCTCGTTTAGGGGCCGCAATTTTACTTACGGCATTGTGTGCGCTGATCTGGAGCTGTCATGGGTGTGATGAACTCACTGCCTTTGCTGCCAATATGGCACCGTTGCCATGCCCTCGGCCGTGTTGCTGGCATATTTCTTTTCTGGTTTTGAGCTCCGTTCTGAGTCCCTGGATGGTGTGATGAGCTTGGCCACTGTGAGTTTTAGACATTCTTTGTGCTGAAAGAACTGCTGAATTACACCCAAATGATCTGCAGCTGCTCACTTCAGCTCCTTGTTTACTTTTCCTCTCTGGAGTCTGGTGCTGTGAGGCAAGATGGTGCCAGTGTGGCATCCATTGCAGCAATGCAGGCTGGTTTCTTTTCTGGTCTCTAGTTGTTCTTCTAGTCTTTTTTTTCTCTGTCCCTTATATTTACAGTTTTTATTTCTCTGCTGATAGTGTTCTCTGGCTATGAAAAGCACTAATTTTGTGGCAATAGAGATTGTGTGTTAGCAGGACTCATAAACGCTGTTTTTCTCGGTCGCCATATTCCTGGAAAACTCTGTTAGTAAATATTTTACCACCAGAAAAAAATCACATTTTTTTGGCTTTTGAGTAACAATGATATGTTCATTTTTATTTAATCTTTCATTTGAAAAATAGTTATGGTAAAACTGTAATACATTATACTTGATCTTGCTCAGGAAATAAAACAATTGGTAAAATTTTTCTCTCCTCAAAAGATTGTGTGTTTTGGGAAGTACCTAGGTATATAAGTAATAGATATGTAAAAAAAGTGTATGAAAGAGAAGTATTGAAAAGATGTGTCAACACTATGGGGATTTACCAACTCTTGCTCTTTGAATTTTTCTCCTATGGAGGGCTTCTCTAATCACCTTGGTACACATAAAGATAAGATATTGTATACAGCATATATGTGCATAAATACATGTATATACGCATATATACATATGCTTATACCTGTCTATATTGAAGTATTGATAGGTTTCTGCTGGGCCTATCACCTACTTTACAATTCTTTTTTTTATCTTTTTCAAACATTTATTTTAATTTATTTTATTTTTGCCACTATATTGGGCTCCTTTTTATTTTATTTTTAAAATTTGTTTATGTGCACTATAGTCATACATCTTAATGGAGTACAAGACAGTAGAAGCATGCATGCACACATTGCTCATTTAGCCCTTTCTCGTTTTCCACACTATTTCTTCCCTCTCTCTTTTTCATGTGTGCCATATTGATTGACTTTGATGTTTGTGAATGTATATCATGTACATTAGAGAATTTTTTTCTCTTCCTCCCCCCCATTACCCCCAGTTAGGCCTCCTTATTTGCTCATCTATGGTTTCTCCTTCTTCATCTAAAGTTCCTCCTATGACCATTTTACTCCATAGCTTCCATATATTAGGGAGAATATCCAATTTCTTACTTTTTGTGACTGACTAATCTCACTTAGCATAATGTTCTACAGTTCCATTCATTTCCCTATAAATAACATAATTTTGTTCTTTATGGCTGAGTAAAACTCCATTTTGTACATATCTCATAGTTTTCTAATCCATTCATCTGTTGATGAACATGTTGGCTGGTTCCATACTTTAGCAATTGTGAATTGTGCAACTATGAACATAGATATGCATGTATAAGTTTAGCATTTTGGTTTCCATTCAGAAGTGGTATTGAGGATAATAAGGTAGATTCCTTTGCATTCTTCTGAAGATCCTCCATACTATTTTCCAAAGGTGCTGCACTAATTTGCAATCCCACCAACAATGTATTAGAGTTCTCACTCCTCCACATTCTCACCAGCATTTGCTGTTGTTTGTGCTTTGTATAACTGCCATTCTAGTTGGATTTAGGTGAAACCCCAGGGTAGTTTTGATTTGAATCTCTGATTGCTAATGATGTTGAGCACTTTTTCATACATTTATTGACCATTTTAATTTCTTCTTTTGTGAAGTCTCTATTAGTTCACTTGCCCATTGTTTGATTGGGTTATGTTTTTCTTAGTGCTGAGTTTGTTGAGTTCTCTGTATATTCTAGATATTAGTTCTCTAGCAAAGGAATAACTGACAAAAATGTTCTCTAATCCTGTCAGCTCTCTTTTGAGGTTCTTGATAGCTTCCTTGGCTGCAAAAAGCTCTTCCATTTCATGTAATTCCATGCATTGATCCTCCTTTTAATTTCTCGTGCCTTAAAAGAATGTGCCTATGTGTGGAAGTGTTGGACCTATGCCCTCTTCAAGGAGCTGCAAGGTCTCTGGTCTGATTTCTAAGTCTCTGATCCATCTTGCATTAAATCCTGTACAGCATGAGAATGTGGGGTTTATTTCCATTTTTCTACATGTGGTTAACCAGTTTTGCCAACACTATTTTTTGAACAGGCTCTCATTTTTCCAGTGTATGTTTTTGACCCCTTTGTCAAAAATCAGTTGGTCTTAAGTGTGGAGATTTGTTTCTGAGTCTTTTCTTCTGCTCCATTGGTGTATATGTCTATTTTTGTGCAAGTACCATGCTGTTTTTATGACTGTGGCTTTGTAGTATAGTTTGAAGTCAGGTATTGTGATTCCTCCTGCATGGTTTTAGTTGCTGAGAACTACTATGGCTATTGTGGCATTTTTGTTGTTCCAAATGAATTTAAGGACTGATTTTTTCAATGTCTGTGAGGAATGACCTTGGTAATTTAATGAGTATTGCATTGAATCTATATATAGATCACTTTTGGAAGTATGGCCATTTTGATGATATTTATTGTGCCAATCCATAAACATGGAAGATCTTTCCATTTCCTAAGATCTTTTTCAATTTCTTTTTTCAATGCTTTATAATTTTTTTACAAGTCTTTTACCTCCTTGTTTAGGTTTATTACTAAATATTTTATTTTTTGTGGAATATTTTAAGTGGAATTGTTTTCTGGTTATTTTTTTCACTGTATTAATATTTGGCATACAAGAAAGCTTCTGATTTTTTATGACTGGTTTTTTATTCATACACTTTGCTGAATTTGTTGATCAGTTCTATAAATGACATTGATAGAATTGCAAATTGGTAAAACCACTTTGAAAACATTATGGAGGATACTCAGAAGAATGGGAATGAGCCTGCAATACCACTTCTGGGTATCTACCCAAAAGAATGGAAACAAAACTACCAAACTAATGCATGCATTTCTATGTTCATAGCCACACAATTCACAATTGCCAAAATATGGAACCAGCCAAGATGCTCTTCAACTGGAGAATGAATTACAAAATTATGGGATATGTACATAATGGAATTTTACTAATCCATAAAGAACAAAATTATGTCATTTATAGGAGAAATTATTGGAACTATAGAATATTATGCTAAGTGAAACTAGTCAGTCACAAAATATAAAATATTAGATGTTCTCCCTTATATGTGGAAGCTAGGGAGAAAAAGAGTCATAGGAGGATAACTCGTCAAAGAAGGAGAATCCATAGATGAGCAAATAAGGTGATCTAACTGAGGGGGATGGGATGGCAAAAAAGGGAAACTCTCTAGTGTACATAATGTACATTCACAAACATATCAAAGTCAATCACTAATCCAAACATAAGAAGGAGAGAGGGAAAAGAGAATGGGGTGAGAATTGGAGTAGGGTTAAATAAGTGATGTGTGTATGTATGCCTCTACCATCATGTACTCTATTAAAATATATGACTATAATACACCAATAAAAATAAATAAGTAAATAATAGATACATGAAAAAATAAAATGTTACTAATGCCTTGCCTGGCTGATTTCTTTAGTATTTTAGTCAAACATTACAATTCATTTCTATAATATAATTTTTAGTAATTAAAAATTCCAGGGTCAATTTCTTTTAAGTTACTTAAGTAATTCTTATGAGGACTTCATGAAACCACTCCCTCCTTTTCAACTGATTTTACTACTTCTCTATTTTTTTTTAGAAATAAATATGGGAAGAACTGGTTCTCAGTTTAATAGGTATGGACCTCTTAGGACATCCATATTATATGTTTTCAAATGCTGTATGTGTATATATAGAGAATTTAGGGGCTTTGTTTCCTTACATGAACTTCCAGACCTCATGACCTAGTGCCCAGACATCTACATAATACAAAGAGATCATGGTTGGCATGAGACACAATGATGAATTTTCAATTCTTTGCCCTCATCAAGAAGTTATTACTCTGGTTCTCCTCCTGTCCTTATGAGGCATTGTGCTATGGAGGTCCAGGGATACAAAGAGTAATATGGATAAAATGGCATGCCGATTTGCAGGAGAGTAAAAGGTGCTATGGAAATTCCAAGGAAGAGGGAATCACATGGCATTGGTGAAGGTGAGTTGAAATTGTTTTCCTTGGTAGGACCTAGAAGAGTGAAGTGAGAGAGACAGTCTGGTGAAGAAAAAGAGTCTCCTAGACATCCTGGAAATAAATATGCTGTAGTAGCAAACCCGTGGACTAGGGCAGAGCTGGAGACACTGGAGAAGAGAGAAGCAGGGCTAGATCTTGCAGGGCACCCAAAGGATGTGAAACAAAAAAGTGAGGCCTGGCTGATTTGGTGCTGGGGGAGAGAGGAAAGGGGTTAAGAGGCCTTCCATTTTGGTTCCTTTTCAACTCCCTTTTATATTAGGCACCTCTTAATTTTATTTTTGAGACCCAACCTCTCTCCTTCTTTTTTGGGACCTCCTCATCTCCACAGTCTCCCACTATAGCCCAGTTAGTTTGGGGATGGGGTGTAGGACAATCCAAACTCTGTATTCACTTTTTAGGAAAACTGGAAATGGGCCTGCCAATTAGAGTAATCATCCTCTGAGGTATTGGCAGTGGACCTTTTCTTTCAAAAGAACTAGAAAACTGAAAGCTCTGCTTAGCAGTAGGAGAAAAAGAAAAAGAAATCAGAAGTGAGAAAGCAGAGATGAGAGATGCAGAGTAAAGAAAGGGCTGGTTCAGAGTTCCTTGTTAAACTTTAGTCTCTGCCTCCAAGTGTCCCAAGAGGCAACTGCACTCCTCATCCCTCCACTTGAGATGTATGGGATGTCCCAAAGTGTGTAGGACATCCATAAAATTCAGAAGTACATCCCCCTTTGATTAAGCTGCCTTGGTAGGGCTGTTGTTACTTGTAGCCAAAATGGTCTAAACTGATATATTACTCAGCATGAACTCTTCATCTTCAGTCAACTTGTGCCTGTCTTTTCTCTGAACACACAGAGTTTACTAACTCCTTGCATCTTTATGATATTCATTTTCATCTATAAATGTTGCTCCCTTTCTAATACTGTGGATTCTGTCCACATAAATTCTGTCTATCCTTCCTTTATTCCAACTGCCTTCATTAAGTACTTTTGGAGTGAATCCATAAATGTAAATTTTAATGGCATGTTTTCCCACTGGAGGTCCCCAGTCTTAAGTGACCTTATTGGGAAGGATACCTAAAATTTATATAAAAAGGGAAGGAATCAGTGGATAGTAATAGGCAGCCAAGGAATATGAATACCACACATATATATGTTATATTTATATACATTCACATATATATTTCACATATGTAAGTTGTGCAAATGGAGCAAATTTAGGGAGACAATATTCTATTTAGATATTAGTACATTTGACTTTTAGATGGATTCAGAGAGGTACTTACAGGCCATTTAACCAAAGTGGTCATTTAATACTAGAATTTATATTAGGAGACGAAAAAAATAGAAAAGGCCTTTTGGCAAGTAATGGATGATTCCATAAATTCAATTTTAGACCTCTTCAGAGAAGGTCCTATGGCTACTGAGAGACAGATACGGGACTTGCCAATGCTGTCTAACTCCTCAGGTTCAGGGCTTCTCCACTATATTAAACTGTCTCACAGAAAATAAGAAATTCATCAGTTTTTAGCTGAGAAAAAAATACTTGGTTTTATGTCTTCAAATATTTCTTAAGCTACAATGTATTTTAAAATATCATTCCTTAAAATGAGTAATATGTTATAAGAACCACCTTTAATTCAATGCACAGGATATATTATTTACCAATATAAACAAAAACAAAACTAAAACTATTTTTCTCTTTTGCAACAACACAAAATAGCTCTTGTAAAGGCTCCTTTTTGCCTCTAGAAATAAGAAAATCAATCTGCTATCCTGAAAAATCTCACATAAATTCAGAATACAATGGAGTCCCCTTTCCCTTCAGCAATGGTTGTTTTTGTTCTAATGACTTACAATGCCTCAGGAGGGGAAAAACCAAAATTTTCTTATAAAAGCAATACAGAGATGTCTAGCAAATGGATGGACATTTAATGAGCATGACAAAGTGCCAACAAAGAGCTAATGCCTCTTTTTACACCAGTCAAAAAGTCTATTCCTAAAATCCAAACATGCACAACAGAAGATTACATGAATCACTTGTTAGTGTGATGTTATTGTACAAAAAAGTGTTGCTAAGCAGGACAGAAATATTGTTTACATGAAAATGGAACAGTCTCTGGTGAATA
The DNA here is from genome assembly GCF_963383645.1 of Muscardinus avellanarius. Classification (NCBI taxonomy): domain Eukaryota; kingdom Metazoa; phylum Chordata; class Mammalia; order Rodentia; family Gliridae; genus Muscardinus; species Muscardinus avellanarius. Next base: position 77,170,174 of record NC_137797.1, read on the forward strand.
CTGAAAGTGATAATTTCCATAACCAGAAAAGGCATCTTTAAATCCTTCAATTTCAAATGTTATAAAACCCCGAGTTGCTTTGACAATTGTTTCTCTGTGCTTTGCTGGCTTTATATCATCCTTATCTCTGCAGCTTTCCATTTACTAAATGACAATTTTTTTGTTTTCTCTTTTTTCTCCCTGAAGACTTGGCAAACATACCACCATGCTGCATTGTTTCTTGGGCCCACCTTGCACCGTTCATAAAATAAATTTTTGGTGCCCCTGTAATAAAAGCCTAATTGCATTTTTTCTTCAGTAAATTGCTGAGAACATGATTAGAGAAGTCCCCATTAGCAGAAACTGTAAACTAGCTATTCTCTTCTCTAGCTGTGTGGAGCCCTTTTCTAATAGTGTGACATTGAGAACAAAGTGTAACTTCAGTGAGGATAATACAAAGATACTTACCTGCATCACTATTAGGAGGTCAAAGACCAAGATGAAAGAAGCAAGGAATGCTCTGGAAACTTCATCACTGGGCAAAAATCCCCGATTCAGCTTGTCCCAGCTGATCCAGTCAGTTGTAATGACAAGTACGACCACAGAAGTCAGGGTAAAAAGAACTGTCCTGCAAGAAAAAAAAAAGACATCATTACATTAAACATAACAATATAGATGTTAAAGAGTGCATGTTATCTGTATTGTATGAAATGTCTAACAAATATCCTAAGGCATATTCATCAAAGAAAAATGAAAAAAGAGGTAAATTAAAAGCTTTCTTTCAAAAGCAACTAGAAAAGCATATGCTCGTAGTTCTTCCAAGATTTTCCCTAGAGAAAACTAAGATAATGGTTTTTGAAACAAATAATTAACAACAAAAATATTACAAATGACCTTGGTTAGTGCAATAAGTGCCCAAAGAGAACATTGGTGTTGTAGCTCTCATTACATGTCCATTGTTTAACTGAAGGCAGTGAGTGTGTACATGGGAAAGCATGGATTCCATTATCCTCTTACAGAAGAGAGAAATGATTTGATCAGCTTCATGACCATCCCTGAGGGCTCATGAGCTCATTAGAGGAACTACTTCTAAATGATAACAGTGCAGCCTTTTCTCCTCCTAAGACACATAATAGAAGCCTTATGGCCTAATGACCCCTTCACAGACTGTATCATTCATTCCTTGTTATAAGATTTTAAAAGCCAGTTTTCTCCTATCTTTATAGACCCATAAAATCTTGAAAACAGTATTCATAGATGGAATTCAATTAATAATTGCTGAAATTAAAGCTTTTAACAAAATAAAAATGGTCATATTAGTTTTTTATATTAACATTCAAAGTAGATCTAAAATGTGGGTGGTAGAAATTTAATTTGCCAGATACTTGTCCAGAAGGTGGTTAAGCCTTTGCCTTCAGGGCTATATTGGTGTCTGGATTTTGTTTAGAAATTAGAAAGGAAGAAATTTATTTTCAAAAAATGTAATCAGAAGATAAAATGTAAGAAGAAAATAAAGGAAATAAAGAAAAAGGAGAAAAAAGAAAACAGAAGAAAATATGGATGTGGAATAAGATTTTAGAAGAATGCACACTCAATTTGGCAATTAACAAACTGTATTTTCCTCTAATGTATGATAATTGACACTTCTCAAAAATAATAATATAAATTTTCCCAAAAGTCTTTTCCAATTGTACAAAGAAAAAATTCTAAACAAAAATTTGAGGAGTTTTCTTTTCACTACTTCTTATTTGGAACAAGTTATACTCATATAGTGGGTGCCATGAAATCCACCTATGGTTTTTTATTTCTTTCCCATTAATAAAAATTCTAGATTATTCATTTTATGAGAATTTGAATTAAGATTTTTGTAGTAGAAATTCTAGATTACATCCTGCTACTACTGAGAATGCTTTTGATCACAGAAATTCAAATGGATTCAATGAGCTCAGGAGAAATCCTAAGTAATTATAACAATTTAACAGAAATTATAAATATTATTCAACATAATGTTTATATTTTATTTTACTTATAATTTAAAAATTTTTATTGGTGCATTGTAGTCATACATCTTAATGGAGTCCAAGATGGTGGAGACATGCATGCACACATCACTCAGTCCTTACCCAATTCCCACCCCATTCCCATTACCTCCCACCTCTTTCTTCATATTTGGTTTAGTGATTGACTTTGATATCAAAGTGATATTTTGAGCATATTTTTCTAGATAATTAATTTTTACTTATGTTTTCAGTCCTGGGGATTGAACCCAGGGGCATTCTACCTTAATGTAACAACACCAGTCCTATTGTTTATTCTTAATTTTTTTTGTGTGTGTGTGGTACTGGATATGGAACCCTTCTCCCTCCAGGGTACACTCCCAGACATATTTTATATTTTTTTATTCGGAAACAATGTCTCTTAAGCCAGCAAGGCTGGCTTTGAACCTGTGCAATCCTCCTGTCTCCACCTCTCAAGTGCAGGGATTACAAGTGTGCACCACCACGCCCGGCTATTTATTCTTAAGTTTGAGAAAGGTCTTCACTAAGTAGCTGAGGCTGGCCTTGAACCTGCAATACTTCAGTCTCAACTTTTCAAGTACTGGATTTTGCTGATTTTTGAGTTTGAAAAACTTCAATTAAATCTGAATAAGATCACCATTTTTTAATCAGCAAAACTACAAACTACTTCCATGAATAGATAAACATGTAGTTCTTCTCTGTAGTAAGGACATTTTTTCATTACTTTTTGGGTTTAAAACATGTTTCCTACAAGGATGCTATGGAAATGTACACTTTTTCAGGATGCTGTATCAGTTGGTGAATAGTTGAGGGTCCCAATTCCATCAAGTTTCCTCTTCTTTGCTCCCTACCTCCCTTCACATTACCCCCATCTCCATCCTCTCCAGCATACCTGGATAACTTCTGGTGAAGCAAATGTACTCCAGCATGTCACTCCAACTCTATGGCCAGAGCCAGTAGTGTCTAGTTTAATATTTTAATATAATCATCATATTTCCCAAAAGATATCCCAAAATGTACTTTGTGAAGATAACTGATCACATACAAATTAATACTTTAATGTTAACTGATACTCTAAAATTAAATATCCATTCAGAGACACCGTGTATGTGTGTGTGTGTGTGTGTGTGTGTGTGTGTGTGTGTAAGTCAGGAAGTCCAGAATGAGCATCTATTAAGTAATTAGAAACCTTATCTATTACAAGATTTATAAAGTAGCTCTTCTTGTAGTGACATCATATGAAGCATCATTTCAGACTAAAATATATAAAAATAGAAATCAATGACAAATATACCTTGGAAAATTCACAAATATATAGATATTAAACATCATGCTCCTGACCAACTAATGAGTCAAAGAAGAAATCAAATAGAAAGTGAAATAATATTGAAACAGACAAAAATTAAAAATAAACATGGGATGAAGCCTGCTGCTGTATACCATACCAGGTACTGGTGTGATAGCTCAAAAATACAAAAGATTATAAGAGACTTCTACGAACCAAATCAACAGTGAATTTAAAAGATCACACACTCTGATCCAATGGGATTTACCTCTGATATTCAAGAATGGTTGAACATAGACAAATTAATAAGAAAAGAGACACTGCATTAAGAAAATTAAGGATTAAAATCACATTCATTTCAATGAATGAGGAAAAATCATTTTACAAGATTGTCATCTTTTCATAATGAAACTTCAAAACAAATGAGGTTATACAGTCATGCATCCCTTAATCATGGGAATATATTGTGAGAAATGCATCTTTATGTAAACATTATAGAGTACATTTACACAAACTTAGATGTTTTAAGGCTATATGTGGTCAATTGTTAACAGAAATATCATTAGCAGTACATAATTGTAGAATGAGCATACCTCAGTAGAATTAGGTTATATATGATAAGCCCACAGTTTGAACCATACTTAATGTTAAAATAATGAAGGCTTTCCCTCTAAAATTAGGAACAAGATGATAACTATTCTCAGAACTTCTATTCAATATAGTACTCTAGGTCTTCACCAAAGATGTTAGGCAAGAAAAAGAAAAGACACAAATCAGGAAGAAGTTATTTTATCTGTTTGCAAATTACAAGATGGTGAGAATGTAGAAAAACAGGAACCTTTATAGACTGTTGGTGGGATAGCAGATTAGTACAGATGCTATGGAAATCAAAGCAGAGGTTCCTCAAAATGCTGGGAATGTAACCACCATATGACCCAGCTATACCACTCCTAGGTGTCTTTCCAAAAGAATTGAAGTCAGAGTATAATAGTGATATATGCATTTCCATGTTTATTGCAGTAAAATTCACAGTAGCCAAATTATGGAATCAGTCTAGGTGTCCATGAGCAGATCAGTGGATAAAAAATGTGGCATATACACATAATAGAATTTTACTCAGCTATAAAAAACCCAATTGTCATGTTTAGGAAAAATAGATGGAAGTAGATAATATTGTAAGTGAGATTAACCAGTCTCAGAGAGTGAAGGGCAATATTTTTTCTCTTATATATGAAAGACAGAAAATGGAAAACAAAAGGAACTTCAGACAAATAAGATTCCAATAGAATAGTGGAAAGTAGGGGGACTCGATGAAGAAGACATTTCAAATACTGCTACGTACATACATGGAATTATAAGTACCATCTCCTTTTTCTTTTTCACTTTTTTCTTTTCTTTCTTTCCTTTTATTCCTTTTCCTTTTCCTTCCTTCCTTCCTTCCTTTTCTTCTTTCGTCCTATTTTTTTAGTTTCAGGGATGGAACCCCTGAAACACAGAGAGCATTGTACCTCTGAGCTATACCCCAGTCCAATTTTTCAGTATTTTTGTTTTTATTCTTATTTTTTGAAACAGGATCTCATTGAGTTGCAAAGGGCCTCCCTAAATAGTTGAGGTTGCCTGGGAAGCACGATCCTCCAGTCTCTGCCTCCTCAATGCTGGGATTACAGGCATGTGCCACCATGCCCAGCCTATAAGTACCATCTCAATAACATGTCAGGGGAAGGGCAGGGAGCAGGGTGGGATGTGGAGGGAAATACACCAAGTGCTTTGTGAATGTGTGTTTCTATCACTCTGAATCTCATTATGATGTATAATTATAATGCACCAATAAAAGTATATTTAAGAAACTGAACAACACTAGTCATGAAGAAAATGAAAATCATAATGAGATATTACCTCATACCTGTTAGGATGGATATTATCAAAAGTACTGGTGAGGAGATCTTTGTACCTTGTTGGTGGGACTGTCAGTTGAGAAAAATGGGAGAAAGTTGATCAAAGGCTACAAATTTTTAGTTAAAATAGAATAAATTCTGGAGATCTAATATGCAGCATGCTAAAATTATGTTGAAACTACATATTACGTATGACTAATAATACTATAGTGTTTACTTGGAATTTCCTAAGAGATTTGATATTAAGAGTACTCATCACACACACACACACACACACACACACACACACACACACACACACACACGCAGTGGTGTTTTATGATGTTAAGGATGTTAATTTTGGTTAAGGATGTTAATTTTGCCATACTAATCATTTCATAACGTGTATATGTATATCAAATCATCCTGTTAAACACCCTGAATATGTACAGTTTTTATTTGTCAGTTGTATCTCCTTAAAGCTGAAAAAGGAGTTACTCAAGCTCAAATAACCTCATTATAAATAAAGTGATTAAATTTAGTCATTAAACTTTTGTTATAACTTAGTGGTTAAATTAGCAATTAAAATTTATCATAGTGCTCTCTGTGTGATAGCTTCCTGCGACCAAATCAACACCTATTCACCTCTTGAATGTGTACTTTATTTGATATATTTCATTTATCCAGTATATAACACTCTACAAACTCTTTGTAATTGTTTTTCTGGCTTTATTATGTACTTCTATTTTGACAAAGGGTATTATAACAGCCCTCAAGAAATAGTTATTAGTAACATTTTATTACTCCAAAGGGAAATTAAAGGAGTATTCTGCCTGATACTTAATATTTAATACTACAAAAGGAATAAAAATGGCAATCATTAAATATGAATACATATGGCTCAGAGAAAGTTCTAAAAATACATCAAGAGACTGGGATAAAAAAGAAAAGAAAATGGGAACTGAAACAATAATTGCTCATGCCACCTTCAAAATTGTGTTTAATAAATAGATAGGTGCAGATTCAAATGAGCTGTGTTTTACTTTTTTCTGAGCCTCTCCTTGTGAAACTGGTAGTTGTAACACATTGATAATTTAGTTAAAACCACCCTTTGAAAAAAGTAAGGACTCAAGTGAGGTTACCTAAAAAGTCACTTTTATGTGAAGCTGCAATGAAGAAAATAATAAATAATAGCACATTACTATTATGGCTATATGTAGTATGTCACGCACTGGTATAAATGTTTCATGCAAATAAAGTTATATAATCTCTACCACAATCCTATAATCATCACTCCTAATTTACAGGTACAAAAATTGAGTTGCAGAAAGTCTAAATAACCCCGCTGTAACAAATACTTTATAAGTTACACAGAATAGATTGAAGTGACATGAGATGGCTCTAGCCCAGGCTGACTCATGACAGCCTGTGTTTTGATTGCCCTGCATTTGGCTGTAACCTTCCTTACTAAGATTGTAGGTAGAATTTAATTTGCTTTCCTCTTTCTTTATTAGCAGAGTATTAGAAAACTATCATCCAATGGTACTTAACACTGAAAAGTAAAACTGGAAGACAGATACATACAGACAGGAAACAGTTACAGGAATAATCTCATGCTGGAGAAAACAGAACCTGGTGGACAGGAGACCTCAACACAACATCCCTGGTTTTTATTTAATCAATATGGTTGAAAAGAAGATGTTTACTCTGGACCACGAGTCTTGGGGAGTTTCAGCTTTCTTTTTTAAGTAGCTTCCAATTAAACAATTATCTAGATTATTTTCCTTTCAGACTTCAGCCAGTGCCAGCACATCATGCTGGCTCAGGCTTATTGATTCTGCTCCCTCTGGTTTCTGGCCACCACTCAAATGGAAAGAATGCGTACGAAGTCATCAGCCTGAGTTGTTAGTCGCGTCATTCTCCTGGCTTCAGATTTCCAGCTAGTTTCCTTTCCTTTATTTGTTACTAATGCCTCTTTTATTAATAGAAACTGGAACGCAAGACCAAAAAGGGTTAGCAGAGCTTTATTAGTCCTATGGTTCCCAATCTCTGTGGGAGGCTTTGGGGAAACACAGTGGTTACTAAAGAAGGGTGAATTTGCAAGTGCACTAAGAGTTGTCGGCAAAGTGAACAAATACAATGCTTGTACAAGCCGACTGTGGTGATGAATACCCTTAATTCCAGTACTTGAGAGGATGAGACAAGAGGATACTGAGTTTGAGGCCAGGGCCAGCAAATTAGCTTGATCCTGTTTCAAAATAAAAAAATTTAAAAGCCAGAGGTAGAATGTCCCTGGGTTCAATCCCCAGCACCAGAAAGGTGAGGGCATGTGCTTATGTTGCACAGTCTAACAGTAAATCAACAAACAAAAATTAGGATCTACTGACACTCAGTAAGGACGAGTCTTCTCATGGGTCACACTTTTTCTCCTCAGCCAAAAGTATGTAGCTATCTTCAGAAAATTAATTGTATCTTAATTTCACTTCCTGGAAACATGTTCATCATAGAACTTACTCATATATCCAACATGAGTACTGACTGGAGATATAGTATCCCATGTAAGTAAGTCTAGAACATCACTTAAAACATGGTTTAATTCATAATCTTACTTTTTATTCTAATTTTTAGCTTTTGAAAAATACTGAACTTTGCCGGGTATGGTGATTTTTGCTTGTAGTTCCAGTACTTGGAAGACTGAGACAGGAGAATCCTCAGTATGAGATCCTCAGTAACTCAGCAAGACCCTATTTCAAATTAAAAAGGGCTAGAGATGCATTGGGTTAAATCCCGAGTACCCAAACTAAAGCACCCAAAACAAAATACAAAGACAAAACCTTGAACTTACTATTTCTTTTTCCAGTACTGGCAATTGAAGCCATAAATACCTTTGAGCTATACCCACAGCTCTATTTTATTTTTTTAATTTTTAATCAGGATTTTGATAAGTTGCTGAGGTTCTCAGCAAGTTGTTGCTGAACTTTTAAGTATTTACATTTGTTAATATTATTTTCTTTGATTCATAGTCATTTTAAGATAGACTTATGGATAGCCTGAAAGAAGGCATTATATTAAGAGACAGAAGAATTGGCATTAGGTTCAAATAATCAAAAAGGCTCATTGATTTAAAGTTAACTATCATGCAATTTAATTTTGATAACAGGAATGTGCAGAATTATCTAGTATATGCTGAATCAAAAAATTGTCAATATTTACTTTTTTTTCAGTGTCAGAAATTGAACGCAGGGCCTCATTCATGCTAGGCAAATGCTGTACTACTGAGCTATCTATACCCTCGATCCCTTAGACTTCTTTTTTTTCCAACTAAAAATAGCAATATCAAGTGATTAAACATAAAAGTATGCTTTATGGTTTAATATATTAGCCGCTATTCATGTTCTAAAATGTTTATTTTTTTATTCCAGTCATAAATATCATATTCTTTTCTGATCATGTTGCATAGTTATTATAACACTCACAAAAGTAAAAACCACTTATTTCTTTCTATGATACTCATGTTAAAATATTGGAACTCACCAGCCTGGTGTAGTGGTACACGCTTATAACCCCATCATTTGGAGGCTGAGACAGGAGGATCACAGTTCGTGGACAGCCTCAGCTACTTAGTGAGACCCTTTGCCACTCAGTGAGATCCTGCTCCAAAAAAAAATAAAAAGAATAAAAAATAGGGCTAGGGGTGTCACTCAGAGGTAGAATGCCCCTGGGTTCCATCCCCAGTACTGCAACTGCAATATATATATATATATATATATATATATATATATATATATATATATATATATATATATATATATATATATTGCAACTTGATCAAAACAAGTCAGATCATGTTTCAGAGTTTCTCCCTGAAAAACTTAAAATCTATGAATCCTATTTAAACATGAAAGCTTTCAGGTTACCACTACAATAAAAGAATGCATGAATCAAGATATAGCCCCATATTTCAAAGTGCTACACACATAAAATAAAATGGGGCATAGCAATGTAATTTAAAATTATTTAGCATCAGGATTTCTAATGACATTTTTAAAAATATGTAAAAACAAGTAGGCATAATCAGAACACTTTCCTTCAATGCAAAAATAAGAGCCAGGTCAAACATGCAGTTCCCTCTGAACACTGAGCTCCAGCATACTGGAGTCACAGATGGCCATAAGAGAATGCCAAAACTTTTCATTTTGCTTGTTTTAATTATCCATGTTGCCACTGCAACTCTGCAAATAAAACAATCACACTTGAGTCCTCAGGCCAGTTCATCCTGAAATGTGTGAGTTTCTTGGCCTTGCAGCCCAGCTGATGAAGTCAAAGAAGAGCAGCCTCTGGTCTACTCTTGAGATCAAGAAGTGCCAGGAGAGCACAGAGGCCATGTCTGCCAGGTGACCCAGCAACACAGCACAGCTTCTCCATAGGGCTGTCATGAGGACATGCTACTGCGTGTTACTGGTCAACCTGTTTGTGGCTTTATCAGTATCTGAGATCTGTATAGGAAATTATTGGTCTCTAATGTTGTTACAAAACTATACATTATGTGTTATTTATCCTTATATCTTCCTATTACTTCACTAAAAGAAGTGCCCTTGAACAAATCAGGAGCGCAAACACACTGAACAAATTGAAGTGAAAAAAATAGCCTGGTCATTTTTGTTCCCGAAAGGCCATGAAAGAGATGGCTCAAAAGTCACCTTTGTGTTGCAGAATTTGGTCACATATATTGTAATTTATTGAAACAATGACCTACCATCCTAATCTGTATAAACAATGTCCTCTGTAGTTCCACAGTGTCCAGCCATCACAACAATGTGAAACCCTGGGTGTCCTCAACTTGAGTAAGAGGGGACAAATGTAATAAGCATGTTTCCTTCAGTGGCTTGAATTCCTCTACCCATGTTGAGTGATGACAGTGCTTCTATCAGAGGCATTTAAAAGTTACTTCTGGGTATAGAGAATAGCTAATCTTGGCCAGAAGGAATCATTTAAGTTTGTGTTTCACAATTTTAAGTATAGAATAAAACACATATCTTAGAAATAAATAGTGCATATCAGACTGAAAAATCCTTAGGATATAGGCAAAATCACTCATTATTGATTAACATCAACTAGCACATTACTGGTGCTTAATAAATAGTTGAATGAATAAATTAATCTGTCTAATATGGCACAGAGAATGCTCATCTCTTATTCTTCATCAGCCACAGATGCTACTGTAACTTATAGTACTTCTTATAGTGTCACATAGCAAAGAAAGATCCCTGGGCAATGCAAAATTAGGTTAGAGAGCCCAAAGGGACATCCTGCTCCTCTGTGTCTTTTAGTGAGCTTACCAGCCTAATATTTCTTCCTATATATTCCAATATAGTGAATCACCTTATATATACTAAATGATTGACCAATTCAACAGAGAAACAATGAGACATACTCTGCTAATCTTTACTGTAGGTATATAATGTTACCAGAAGTTCAGAAATAAAAGTGATAATAAAGATAGTGCTAAATAATTTAAATACAGATATCAGCAAGAACTTTATTATAGCTTGTTTAATTAAAATAAAATGATAGCTCTGCTAACTCAAATACAATCTTGGCTTTTGAAAATGAAAAGTGGAAATCTAAATTAAACACATTAAGTTGCATCATTTTCGTGTTGTTAAATTTCCTTAAAAACAGAAAAAATAACCTAAGATGTTACAAGGTGAGAGTAAAACCATAAGAATGTTTTATTTTAAAAGTAGGATGAATTTATATACTGGGATAAATAAAATGATTCTCATATTTTATGACTTTGATGAAACCAAGATGTTTACATAAATCAAAACCAAGGACAAGAGTATATTTTGAGTTTTATCTAAAATATCTCTTGGCAAAAATATATCCTCAGAAGACTTCATATCAAAAAAAATATTTTTATAACTCCCCATAAGTACCTCTGGCAGAGAATATCTTTTCATAATCATTGACACATGATACAATGGCTAGAAATAGCGACATTATAAACATAAAATACCATTCTGCTATAAAAGGAGACTTTAAAATATATGAGAGAATAGTAAAATTTTCTAAAGTTATAAAATATTTTGAAAAAGTAATGATATATAACAATAAAAAAGCAAATAAATGGTCATAAGATTTATTAGACATACTTATTTATTAAAGACATACTCTTAAATCCTAATGAAAATATTTTTTAAAAAACATCTAAAATTTTTTATGTGTGAAAGTAGATTTATGCAGACTGATTTATTTAAGACTAGATAAACTATAGGGCAAACTATAAAAATACCACTTCATTTTAAAATAAGGGAAGAACATAGTAATACTAGTTATCAGGGAACCTGATACGTTTGATTTAATTAAGAATTGATCGTTGGCTTTTAAAGGCAGATAATCAACCTTTACTGTTAAATACAGTGGAGAAATTTGAAGCTCCACCAAAAGCATAGTTTCATCAAAATTTTGAAGGCCCCTTGATAGAAAATGTTACTTCCGGTAATGTAAAAGTTTGGAAAACAGAACTACTTTTTGAATGGGAAAATCATAGTGTCATATATCCCAAAGCACAAATAATTAAAGAAACATTTATTAAACATCTAACATGCCAAAGACATATAATAAGATAGTAGGGGCATAGGAACAGTCTCTGTCCATGAGGAACTTGTCACATGTTGAAAAATACCCACATATAGATACACAATCACACTTAAAGTTAGGTAAAAAGCAGGATGCTATGGAAGTTTATAAGCTTCTGATTTATTTTTATTTGAGTATGAAGGGTATCTGGCAGGTCTAATAAGATTAACCCTAAAAGATAGATAGATTTTTACAGTGCAGGGCATAAAGACAAATTTGAAAGGAATTAGGGAAACTGTAGTGGGTGGGTAGTTAAAACTACCTAAGGGAGGTAGATAGTTCCAAAGTTCCTATACTGTGTGAGCAAAAGCTTGTGAAGCCACTAACTGAGGCAAGGAACATGGAAGAAAGCAGAAACAAGAATTTGGTCTAGGGCCATTGTTGATTTCAAGGGGCAGAAGAAACCAACAACTAGAGACAAGAAATCAACAACTAGAGACAAGAAATCAACAACTAGAGACAAGAATTTGGGCCAAGGAAAGGTCAGGACTTTTTAATCATTCAATATAAGTAATTGTTAGCTGGGCATGGTGAGGCACAACTGTAATCCGTACTTGAGAAGCTGAGACATGAGGATCAAAGATTTGAGGACAGCTTCAGAAAATAGTGAGACTTTCATTAACCTATCAAGACCCTATTTCAAAATTAAAATAATATAGGGTTGGGATGTAGCTCAGAGATAGAATTTCTCTGAGTTCAATCCCCAGTACCACAAACAAAACAAAACAAAACAAAATCAAATATCGAATCTTGAGGATTACTATTTTTCTTTTTTTATGTAGAAAAGCAATTTTTTTCCATTATAAACATTTACAGTTAGTCATGGAGAGTAACAGGCCTGCTGGTGAAACGGGTCACCCAAAATGGAGATGGTATCAAACCTAGTGGTCAAGGACTAACTCCTAAAAAAATTGCAACTCTTATCAAGGATTAATTTAATTTTCAAAACAAATACAAGCTATCAATTCACCCTTCTCAACATGACAGTCCACCTGTGGTATAACTGTCAGGTAAAAACATACATCTTTACAACTTGGTGGCCCCAAGTTAAAAAAAAAAAAAACACAACAAAAACCATTTCACAGATAGGAAATGAGTAATATGAAAACAGCAAGAAATATACTAACAAGCAAAAATATATGGAGAAGGAGGTACATGTAGTTTTGACTTAACTGAAGAAACCAAGAGACTGGTTTTTATAGGAAAATGGGCGGACTGGAAAGTCAGATGTGACAATTTTAGAGTAGGAATCTATATTGACTTGAATCTCCCCTAATTCCTGAATAAAAAATGTCATCTTGCAGTATTTATACTTCATGGCTCAGACACCCACCTCACCTGGCTCTATTCCTTACACAATCTAGCCTTTACTTAAATGAGTCTGAAAAACTTGGGGATATAGCTTGAGAAGAAAAATAACCACACATAATATTCCCTGGTAGCTACTTTAGACCTGGGTTTTTTACTACAAAATTCCTGAAGAAAATTTAAATATAAGTCTGGCTTTTTTGAATCAAGTACCCAAGTTAATATTTAGAAAACACCCACTGTTTTGGTTAATAGCATTGTCGATGGTACTTGTAATAGAGGGATCACTGAACAAAGTCTGTGTCTCAAAACCAGTGTTAAATCAATCTCAGGGTTGAGAGGAAAAAAAGGGGAGTCTAAAATCACAAGGTCAGACATATTTAAGATCCTTGTCCTTCTGGATCCATGCTTCCTTCAGGATCTTCATCATTATAAATGTTCTCTGCCATACTTGCATGATAGTGTCTTCTGATACAGAATAAATCACCCAAGGTTCACCGGGATTCCAGGAGAAATCAGATATTTTGGCAGTGTGACCACCATGAATAAACAACAATTCTGGTGGGCCATCTTCTGCATCTTCCAGGGACTGTTCCTCTCTAATTTTACTTAAATTTCAGACATTGAGTCTACGATCAGTAACACTGGAAGCCAAAATAGTCTCATTGTGAGGCAACCACTGAACCTGGAATATTTTATCCTTATGTGATTAAAAGGAATGCAACTTAAGCTTCAGATTTCTCAGATCCCATAAGGCAACAGTCTTGTCAGCTGATCCTGTAGCAAGAATGAATCCACTATAAGGCTTGAAAGAGAGGCAGTTCACTTCTGCAGTGTGAGCATCAACGGAATGGCTTGGCTTGGAAGTATTGTTTGAACGAGTATCCCAAATCATAAGTTTCTGATCATCAGCAACTGACCCAAACAGAGACTCATGGAGCAGATGCCAGGAAACATCTTCTACTACTGCTGTATGTCCTGTAAAGATGGTCTTTGCATCGACCACTTTTCCTTCCTTTGGAACGGCACTGATGTCCCATAGGCAGATGGCATGGTCATCTGAAACACTAAGTAAGTGCCCCCTGAGATTTGGGTTCCAAGAAAGCCCATAGCCTTTCTTCTGATGTCCACGGAGATGCAAGTCTGGGTTGCACTCTCCAGAAGGGTCTGGTTTAGAAGGATGTTTTGTATAGTCAAAAATAAGCACATCACTCGATGGAGTCTTTGTCACAATGATACAAGGGTTCTGGGGCATATAGCCGACCCGGTTTACTTCTCCTTCATGGTTGATCTTGATCTTTATTTCAATTTTCCCACTAACCGAGCCAAAGCCTCCAGATTCTCCTTTCTCACTGTTGTAGTGTGATGCATCGAACTGAGCATCACCATTAGGGAGCTGTACGCTGGCTGTCACAAGGTGCTGTTGTTCATCCGACGTATGTGTCCCCAGGACAAGTTGATGATACTGAAATCTTTCCCTTCTGGTCTGGTTACATCTGGGAGCCACTGTGCAGTTAGGCTGGGCCATTCCAGAGCATGGGTCATCACCAAATCATACAGAAAAGGGTTGTTCTTTTTCCATATTTTGTACTCCTCGTTGATCACACGTTCTTCCACTGCGTCGTCAAAGGCTACTTCCTTGTCAGCCATGGTGGTGGGCTAGTCTGGGATCCCGGGGTCGTACGTTGCAGGAGGGGCGGGGAGGCTGCGAGCTGAGGATTACTACTTCTTTAAATGGCTTAACTGAAAAAGGATGGAGGCTAAATGTGGCCATAGATATATGAAAAGATCCAGGAAGAAAACAGTGCAGGTGCTTTTTGATTTATGATAGGGTTACATACTGATAAAAACTCATTGTAAATTAAAAATGCCATAAGTTGAAAGTGCATTTACTACATCCAACTTCTCAAACATCAGGCTTGGCAACACAGTGCACTGTAAAGCATGGGTTGATTGCACTCATGGTCATGTGGCTGAATGGGTGCTATAGCCCACTGCCATTGCCCAGTACATGAGAGAGTAGCCTGGATACTACATATTGCGAGCCTGGGAAAAGAACAAAACTCAAAACTGAAATACAGTGGCTACTAAATGCATATCATTTTCACACCATCATAAAGCTGAATAATTATTAAATCTAACAATATAGAAGCTGAATAATTATTAAATAATTATTTAATAATTATTAAATCTAACAATTCAGAAGCCAGAGAAGAAGAGAATTTGTAAAATTAACTGGTGACCTGTAGCTCCAAAACTACACAGAAGTTTTATGGAGTAAAGGATAAAGATTGACCATGACTGAGCCCACCATTATTTAACATAAGACTGCTTCAAAAACTGCAAACTTGAGGCAGATGCGGTGGCTCACATCTGTAATGCTGGTACTTGAGAGACAGAAATATTACAGGTTCACAGTTCAGCAGCTTAGCATAGCTCTCCACAACTTAGTGAGACCCTGTTTCAAAATAAAAGACAAATATGGAAAGATAATTAATGGTTAGAAAGTTAATGATAGAATTTACTGGTAAACTTTGATAACACTTTCCAGGCAGAGTAGTTGAAAAGAAAGTTAGTTCAAAAACAGAAGACGAAGCCAGTTGTGGCAGCACATGCAAGTAATCCCAGGGCTGAGACAGGAGACTTTCAGTTCAAAGCCAGCCTCAGTGACTAAGTAAAGCCCTCAGCAACTTAGTTTAGAACCTGTTTCAAACTCAGGGATAAAATAGGGTTGGGTATAGCTCAGAGGTAGAATACCCCTGGTTTCAATCCTAGTAAAATACACACACACACACACACACACACACACACACACACACCTTCCAGAAACCTTCATTACCTGCCCCAGATTCTTTAGTCTTTATATTACCCTATGATCTTTGCCCTTATATAATTTCTTTTCCTTGAGAGTCTGAGTAGAATTATAAATCTGATAAGCTATTCCTGTGACTGTGTTATCTTATATGGCGAAGGGACTTCTGCAGATTTAAGTAAGGTTACTCATTAGTTGACCTTGGCTTAATGAAAAGAGAAGGTTATCTGGGTGGGCCTCAGCTAATCAAATAAGCTCTTTAAAAATAGAGTTTTCTCTGGCTGGTAAAAGCAGAGTAAGTTGAGACTTAAAGTAAGGAGAGTTCTCTGTTGCTGAGATGGAGGGAGCCATAGGGCCACATTTAAGGGGATCTCAAGGAATGACAATAGCCTTGAAAGGTAGAAAGCAAGAAAATGAGGATTTCAGTTTTATAACCATAGATACTGAATTCTGCCAATGACAGAAATGAGTTTTGAAAAGAACCCCAAGCTCCAGTTAGGAATGTAGCTCAGAACCTAACCATACCTGAACAGACTTCTGATCCACAGAACTAAAAAACAATAGTTTTCTTTAAAGACATCGATTCTTTGGTAATATTTTATGCAGTATTAGAAAACTAATGCAGCTCTATAAATTTAGAAATTGAAATACTATCAACTGATTATTTATTGGAAATATTTTCCTAGGCCAAATATAGAAAAGAAATATTTAGCTTTTGATATTTAAGCTAATTAAAACCAACTAAAAAGATTACCTGTCTAGTCTAGAAGATAAACCCTACACTTCTGGGTAATTTTTAGTCAAATGAAAATGATCATTGTATTAGAGAACCAAAATTAGGCCAGGCTTGGTGGCACACTCTTGTAA
The DNA here is from genome assembly GCF_963383645.1 of Muscardinus avellanarius. Classification (NCBI taxonomy): domain Eukaryota; kingdom Metazoa; phylum Chordata; class Mammalia; order Rodentia; family Gliridae; genus Muscardinus; species Muscardinus avellanarius. The sequence goes on from NC_137797.1 coordinate 77,186,959, forward strand.
TCCCTGAGCTTGGGAGACGGAGACAGAAGGATCGTGCAGGTTCAAAGCCAGCCTTGCTGGCTTAAGCTACCCTGTTTCCAAATAAAAATATAAAAAACAGGTGTCTAGGAGTGTAGCCCAGAGGTAGAAGAGTTTCCATAAACCCCAGTACCACCAAACAAACAAACAAACAAACAAAAAATTAGCCTTGAGAGAAAAGCTGGTTCAGTTTCAAGTACATAAATAATTGTACAGGGAAGTTCTTTTCTTAAAATTTAACAAGAACTATTACCTTCTAATGTGTCTAAGTATAAGTATATTAAATTGCTACCTAAGATTGATATGTAATTTCTCTTGGTTAAATTCAATAACCATATCCCTAACATAGATTCTTAAGTCTATGATACCTTCTTTGGAAGGATACTAGAAAGAGGGGAATGGGTGGTAATAGTCTTGGCTGCAGTTGGAGGACATTGGATGCAGTTGGGTGGAGTTGGGGGGATAAAAATAAGAGAGCAGTGGGTTGCTTAGTGTGTGTGTGTGTATGTGTGTGTGTGTGTGTGTGTGTGTGTGTGTGTGGTACTGGGGGTGGAACCTAGAGGCTTTCTACCTCTAGGTTATACTCCCAGACCTATTTTATATTTTATTTGGAAACAGGGTCTCACTAAGTTGCTGAGAGCCTCACTAAGTAGCTGAGGTTGGCTTTGAACCTGTTTGATCCTCCTGTCTCAGCCTCTCAAGTGCTGGGATTACAAGTGTGTGCCACCGTATCTGGCTCTTAGTATTTTATTTTAATAGTAGTAAGACTGAGTTTGGGAATCTATTCTGGAAGATTATTATTTAGGATTTATTCTATGAGAAAAACTATTAGTACACTTAAAAAGCTAAATTTGTCAAAAGAAAGAGGTTTGGCAACTAGTTATGACATACTAATTTTTAAGTTGAATTTTATTTTTAGTTTTTATTTTTAATTGACACAATTTGTATGTATTTACGACATACAGCATGTTTTGATAATTTGTATATATGCAGTTAAGAATATCTAATGATATTTAACAAATGTATATTGCTTCACATACTTACTATTTTACAGTTAAAAACCTACTCTCTTAGCATCATATAGATAATGATTAACAGTCGGAAGTCCCCTAATTGGTGGGAAGTCTGTCAGCCAGTCCCTGGCTGTGGGGGACTGTCTTTCTAAATTATTTTTCTATCAGAAACCAAAAAAACCAATACTAAGAGGAAGTGCTGTGGGTGCAATGCAGGGGAGAGCAGAAGGGGGCAAAACACTGCAACAGAGTAGACTTAACTACAGAACCATAGTGTGAAAAGAGAAACAAAGAAAATCAGTTTTTAATCTTTTTTTTTCCTAGTACTTGTAATATGACTCTTGATCCTAAAAGAGGTAACTGAATTTTCCTAAAAAGTATTATACTTTGCTTTTCTAAATAAGACATGATTAGGCCCCCATACTTGCTAGTGCCAGATTTTAAATTCTCCAATGTATACAGTTATCAATGAAGCATATGATTTGTACCTTTAATACTTACAGCTTTCTTTATATGAACACAATATTTGACTCTTAGCAAAATTTAAATTAGCAAAATTACCTAAGAAGAAAGAAAATTACCTAAAAAGAAAGGGAAATAAAACAAAACTCTATGCATTTTCTACAATATTAAAAAATCAAATCTTTTACTTCCTGATGTTAAACACCCCCAAACCTATTGTTTCAGTAGAGATACATAAAAGAAAATAAATCTATAATAGCAATAAAAACATAAGTGAGTGGGCATGGTGGTGCACACTTGTAATCCCAGCATTTGGGAGGCTGGAACAGGAGGATCTCAGTTTGCAGACAGCTTCAGCTACTATTTAGTGAAGCCCTTTGCAACTCAGTGAGACCTTGTTTCAAAATAATGAATAAAAATAGGGCTGGGGGTGTAGCTGGGGGTAAAATGCCCCAGTACTGCAAAAGAAAAAAAGAAAGAAAGAGAAAAACAAAGAAAGAGAAAGAGAAAAAGAAAGAAAGAAAAGAAAACATGAGTGAGATAAAGATCTTGATAATGGTCAGAAAAAGACACTAGATTTGGTTACATAGGAAAGAGAAGAAAGCAGGAAGGAACACGGGCACAAAGTCAGTGAAGCCGACTTCAGTCCCAATGATATTTCAGAAAAGATCAAGGACAGAAAATTGCATACATGAAAAGATGACAGGGAGGTGTGTTGTGAATAAGGTTGTTAGCCTCTCTTTACCCTCTTCTCTTACATTGACCACGATTCTGTACAACTGGGATTGTACAGAAGGGATTGCAAATTAGGGCACCCACTTTGGAAAACAATATAGAGAATCCTCAGAAGGATGGGAACAAACTTACCATTTGACACAATGGAATTTTACTCAGCCATAAAGAAAAACCCAATTATATCATTTACAGGGAAATGGATGGAACTGCAGGACATTACACTAAGTGAGATTAATCAGTCAAAAAAAAAAAAAGAAATCGGATGTTTTCCCTAATATGTGAAAGCTAGCAGGAAATGCGTAAAGGAGGAACTCTAGATGAAGAAGGAGATTCTATAGATGAGCAAATCAGGCGACCTAACTGAGGGGATGGGAGGGAGGAAGAGGGAAACTCTATAAAGCACATGATGTACTTAAACATATCAAACACTAAGCCAAACATGTGAAGGAGGGAGAGGAGGGGAATAGGGTGGGAATTGGGTAAGGGCTAACTGGGTGATGTGTGCATGTATGTCTCTACCATCCTTTTTTCCATTAAGATGTATGAATACGATGTCCCATTAAAGAAATTAAACAATTCAAAAAAAAAAAAAAAAAGGAGAACAGTCTCTGTCTGACCTTGACACTGGTTACATTCTTCTTCAACTTGAAAAGATTTGATGTCATCACATTAATTACATTGACAGGCATTCAATTCTTTGGTGAATTGAATTAGAAATAAAACATATAATTTAAAAGTCATTACTGATTTACAAATGTTGGGCTGAATCAATAGACAAAATGGAAGGCAATTACAGTTCTGATGACAGAATGTGTGATTAACTTTAGCATCATAAAACAACATGGCTGATCATAGTTTGGAGGATGAAGAAATGAGAATAGATAGAAGTATGGAGCCATTGTTTTTTTGTTGTTGTTTTTGTTTTTGTGGTACTGGGGATGGAACCCAGGGGCATTTGACCTCCAAGCTACACCCCCTGCCTTATTTTTTATTCTTTATTTTGAAACCGGGTCTCACTGAATTGCAAAGGGCCTCATAAGTAGGTGAGGCTGTTTGCAAACCATGACCCTCTAGTCTCAGCCTCCCAAATGCTGGGATTACAAGCGTGCACCACCACGTCCAGCTTTGGCCATTGTTTAAAGGTAAGGAATTAGAAAAAAAAAAAACCCAAGAAAATAAATAATGACTGCAAAATGTAGTCTGGGAGGGGCACTGGAGAATGGTATAACATGGTAAATTCCCCATTTTTAATAGTCTGTTGTTAATAATTACTGTTTAAAGTTGAAAATTAAAAACTAGATAATACAATTATTTAGAATTACAAAAATTAGAGAAAGAAAATGTAGAAAGAATTTTGAGTGATCACTTTGGGAAGTAGAATTAGGGTGGTAGTGGTTTATGCTTTTTCATGCTACTTTAGTTTTTGTTTTTATCATGTACATATACTAGTTATAGCATTATAAACATATCACATAACTAACCTAAAAGGCCATCTTATTTTAAATATCAGACAATAGAGAATGAAAAACCTGTCTTTCATAAAACAGATATTATTATGTAATACAACAGCTCACAATTAATTGGCAAATCTAATCAAGAGTGAGAAAAAGAAAAGCATGAGCCTGTTTCAATCTAAAATGCTGCTCATACTCATTGGATTTCAAAGAATACTGTTTTCATACTAACCTAGTTGTCTAAAACCCCAAGAGGAGAATGAAAAGAGTTCTACCAACATTATTTCTACCACTCTTCCCTTTCTGCTTTTCATACATGCCTTCTTTTGGCCTTGATCCTTCCTGGAATATCTCTAAATACCTCTAAACACCTACTAGTTTGACAATAGTAAATATTGATGAGGCTACTACTATGAAGGAGTGTGAAGTGAATGACAGGATTTTAAATTGGGTTGATAACAACTCTGGGAAAGTGGTTAGCATGATGTAGTAAAATTAAAGATGTGCATCTACTATAAGCCTCTTCTAGGCATATGATATGGAGAAATTTTCATATGTGCTTCAGAATATTTTCATCTTTATTGGCAACAATAACACCAAGAGCTGGAAACAACAATAATGCAATAATCAATTGCCTGTAAGTGTGTGGATTTGTTTCTGAGTCTTCTATTCTGCTTCATTGCTCTATATCTGTTTTTGTGCCCATTCCATGGTATTTTTTTATTATTATGGCTTTGTAATATAGTTTGAAGTCAGGTATTATGATTCCTCCTGCATGGTTTTTGTTGCTGAGAATTACTTTGGCTATTCTGCTTTTTCTGTTGTTCCAAATGAATTTCAGGACTAACTTTTCTATGCCTGTGAGAAATGACCTTGGTAATTTAATAAGTATTGCATTGAATCTCTAGATCACTTTTGGAAGTATGACCATTTTGATGATATTTATTCTGCCTATCCATGAATGTAGAAGATCTTTCAATTTTCTAAGGTCTTCTTCAACTTCTTTTTTCATTGTTTTATAATTTTCTTTGTAGAAGTCTTTTACAAAAACATACACTGGAAAAAATATAACCTGTTCAACAATGGTGTTGGCAAAACTGGTTAACCATATGCACAACAATGGAAATAAACCCCACTTTCTCACCCTGCACAAGAGTCAATTGAAAATAAGTCAAAGATTTAGAAATTAGACCAGAGACCTTGTGGTTCCTTGAAGAAGGCATAGGTCCAACACTGCAACATATGGGCACAGATGAAAACTTTCTCAACAAGACTCCAAAGGCACAAGAAACTAAAAGGCAAATCAATACATGGAATTGCATGAAACTGAAGAGCTTCTATACAGCAAAGGAAACTGTCAAGAACCTCAACCTAAAGCCAACAGAATGGGAGAAAATTTTTGCCACCTCTTCTCTGATTGAGGACTGAAACTCAGCACTAAGTAAACAAATAACCCAACTAAAAATGGGCAAGTGAACCAAATAGACCCTTCACAAAGAAGAAATTCAAATGGCCAATATATTTATGAAAAAATGCTCAACATCATTAGCAATCAGAAAGATGCAAAGCAAAACTACCCTGAGATTTCACCTAACTCCAACTAGAATGGCAATCATTGAAAACACAAATAATAACAAATGCTGGTGAAGATGTGGAGGTGTGAAAACTCTAATACATTGTTGGTGGGATTGCAAATTAGTGCAACACCTTTGGAAAACAGGATTAGAAGATCCTCAGAAGAATGGGAACAAACTTCCCATATGATTCAGCAATACCACTTATGGGTATGTAGCCAAAGGAATGGAAGCTAAATTACCAAACCAATGCATACATATCTATGTTCATAGCTGCGCAATTCACCATTGCCAAACTCTGGAACCAGCCAAGATGCCCATTAACAGACGAATAGATTACAAAACTATGGGATAAGTACAAAATGGAATTTTACCTAGCCATAAAGAAGAACAAAATTATGTCACTTTCAGGGTAATGGATGGAACTAGAGAAAATTACGCAAAATGAGTTTAGTCAGTCACAAAAAATAAGAAATCAGATGCTCTCCCTAATATGCTGAAGCTAGGGAGAAAATGGGTCATAGGAGGAACTCTAGACAAATAAGGAGATACTATACATGAGCAAATAAGGAGACCCAACTGAGGGGATGGTAGGGGGAAAGAGGGAAATTCTCTAACACACATGATGTACTTTAACAAACATATCAAAGTCAACCACTAAGCCAAACATGAGAAAGAGGGAGGTGGAGGAAATGGACAAGGAATTGGGTCAGGGCTAATTGGGTGATGTGTGCATGTTATGCCTCCACCATCTTGTACCCCATTAAGATGTGTGACTACAATGCACCAATAAAAATTTAAAAGATAAAAAAATTATAAGATTTTAAAATAATATAAATAAATACATTTATTATTTAAATAAACACTTATAAAAATGAAAATGAATAACACATAGGTATATGAACAACACACATGAACTTCACAAATGTAATGTTACATAAACAAGGGAATAAATGACAGAATATGCACATATACATAAGATTTAAAAGTGGGTAATCTAGAAAACTATAAAGAACACCACGTAAAAAATTACAAAGAACAAATTATGGTTCTTTAGGGGAGAAAGAAAGGAGAGAAATAAAGGAGTTTTGAGGGTCTATTTCTTGACCTGAGTGATGGGATAAGTGCCCCTTTTCTGTCTATATGAAAATTGGTCCTATTTTTTTCCCTGAAAAACAAATTCCATGAAATGATTATACCCTACCCTACTTAGAATATTTTGATGAATAAGTCAAAGGTAAAAAAAATTATGAATACCAAACAGAAAAGAAAAGAAAGCATTGGATACCACTTTTGTGTGTATGTGTGTGTATGGGGGGTACTGGGAATTAAACCCAAAGGGATTCTACTATTGAACTACATCTCCAGTTCTTTTTATTTTTTAATTTTAAAAATAGGGAAGTCTCACTCAGCTGCACAGGATAGCTATAATTTTGTGATCTTTCTATTTTAGCCTCTCAAGTACAGGGATGACAGACAGGTTACTACACATTGGCTGGAAACAATTTTAAAATGTTCTGATAAAAATCTTTGAAAGCAGGGCATGGTGGCACATGCTTGTAATCCCAGCATCTGGGAGGCTGAGATAGGAGGATCAAGGTTCAGGTACAGCCTCAGCTACTTTGTGAGGTCCTTTGCAACTTAGTGAGATCCTGTTTCAAAATAAAGAATAAAAAATAAGGCTGGGGGTGTTGCCTGGAGGTAAAATGTTCCTGTGTTCCATTCCCAGGACTGAAAAATAAAAACTCTTAGAAAATATCAAATAAAATAATATTTTTAATATGCTAAAGTACTTAGAATTCGAAATAATATTAGAAGTAAATAAAAGACGAATAATCAGCCAGCATTTTTGGCACACATTTGTAATCCCAGCATTTGGGATGCTGAGACAGGAGGATGGAGGTTCACAGACAGCCTCAGCTAACCTATGAAGCCCTTTGCAACTCAGTGCGAACTCTATTTCAAATTAAAGAATAAAAATAAAGCTGAAGGTGTAGCTTGTAGGTAAAATGCCCCTGGATCCCATCTCCAATACTGATAAAAAAGATTCATAATCTTACTTAAGTATGAACAAAAAAATACAAGATCTCTATGAGTAAAATTATAACATTTTACTAAAAAAAAAAGAGATCCTTTGGAAAACTGTACAAAGGATTCTCAGAAGAATGGAAATGAACTTACCATATCATCCAGCAATATCACTTCTGGGTATCTACCCCAAAAGAAAGGAAACCAAACTACCAAACCAATTAAGGTTTATCTATGTTCATAGCTGCACAATTCATCATTGCCAAACTATGAAACCGGCCCCAAGATGCCCATCAATAGATGATTGGATTACAAAACTATGGGATATGTACACAATGGAATTTTACTCGGCTATAAAGAAAAACACAGTTATGTCATTTACAGGGAAATGGATGGAACTAAAGGAAATAATGCTAAGTGAGAGTAGTTAGTCACAAAAAATAAAAAATTGGATGTTTTCTTAATATGTGAAAGCTAGGGAGAAAATGGATCATAGGAAGAACTCTAGACTAAGAAGGAGATACTATAGATAAGCAAATAAGGTGACCTAACTGAGAGGTTTGGAGGGAGAAAGAGGGACATTCTTTAATGTTCATGATGTAAATTCACAAACATATCAAAATCAATCACTAAGCCAAACATGAGAAGGAGAAAGGGAGAGGAAATGGGGTAGGAATTGGGTAAGGACTAACTGGATGATGTGTGAATGTATGCCTATACCATCTTGTACTCAGTTAAGATGTATGATTACAATGCGCCAATAAAAAATTTTTTAAATAAAACAATAAAAAATAAAAGGAAGAGATCCAAATAAAATAAAAGCTATTCCATGTTTCTCGATAAGAAATACAATATTTTGAAGATGATAATTCTCTCCAAATTGATCTAAAGGTTCAATTCAAACTTAATCAAAATCAGGATTTTACTTTATGGATATTGACAAACTGATTCTAAAATTTATGTGTAGGGCAAAAGAGCCAACATAGAAAACACAGTATTTTAGTATAACAAAGCCTGATAATTGACAGTACTTTAATTCTTATTGTTAGGTTAGAGTAAGGTCTACCAGCAAAAGATTACACAAACAAAATTCAGAAACAGAATAGAAAGCCTACAAATGTATCAACACAAATGTAGTCAACTGCTATTTGACAAAGGAGAGAAAGCAATTCAATAAGGAAAACACAGTCTTTTCAATAAATCTTGTTGAAGCAAATGGAGAATCACATTCCAAAAATAAATAAATAAATAAATAAATAATTCTCGGAGATGGCATTGCACCTCTTAAAAATGGACTCAAAATAAATCATAAACATAAATTTAAAATGGGAGATACCAGAGGAAAATGTATGTGATCTAGCATTTGGCAAAAAGTTTTCACATACTTCCCCAGAAGTACAATTCATGAAAAAACTGATAATGTAGACTTTATTAAAATTAAACACTTTTCCTCTTTAAAATACATTAAATTGTGATTAAGATTTTAATTTAGCTGCCAGTGCAATTACTTCTTAAATTAAATTTAAAAGTTTGTAGGCAGGGCATGGTGGTGCACGCTTGTAATCTCCGTGCTTGGGAAGCTGAGACAGGAGGTTCACACAGATTTGAAGCCAGCCTCAACTACTGAGTGAGGCTCTCAGCAACTTAGTGAGACCCTGTTTCCAAATAAAGTATAAAATAAGGTCTGGGAGTATAGCCTGGAGGTAGAAAAGCCCCTGGGTTCCACCCCCAGTACCACTAAATTAATTAATTAATTAATTAATTAAATATGTAGTAAAAGAAACAAAAAGGAAATTTAAGCAGTACACAAGAAAATATTTATTTATTGTGGAACTGAGGATTGAGTCTATGGATGTTCTACCTCTGAGCTATACTCCTAACCCTATTTTATGTTTACTTTGAAACATGTTCTCACTAAAGTAATTAAGTGAAAACTTAATTAAATTGCTAAGGCTGTCCTGAAACCTGTAATTCTCCTGTCTCAGCCTCCCAAGTAGTGGGATTACAAGCATATGCCATAACACCTGGCTGGGAATAGCTATTTAATACAAAAGAAGAGAGTAGTGAAAAAATACAGATACAAGAAAGACAAGACAACGTAGAAAACAAGGAACAAAAGAGCATAAATAAATGCTTTGACATTTCTGAGCACAGTAAACATAAATACACTTAACAGTCAAGTTTTAAGGCAGGAGGTGACAGAATGGAGCATTTTAAAAATCATAATACCTTTAAGAATCACACTTCAGATGCCAAGACAGAAATAGTTTTTAAAGTACAAGTATGCAAAGATACATCATGCAAACTATGACAGAAAAGTGGAGTGGCTGGAGTAACAAAACTTATTTTAAGAAAAGAGACGGACTTGATGTAAAAAAAGTGATTGTATACTTAAGAAGGGTCAATCCATCAAGAAGATATTATATTTGTACCATATACAGGCCCCGAATAAGAGAAATAAAATTGATACACTTAAAAAGAAATGTAGTATGGGCCGGGCGTGGTGGTGCACGCTTGTAATCCCGCTCTTGGGAGGCGGAGACAGGAGGATCGCGCAGGTTCCAAGCCAGCCTCGCGCGCTGGTTTAGGAGACCCTGTTTCTAAATAAAAAAAGATATAAAATAGGTCTGGGAGTGTAGCCCGGAGGTAGAAGGGCTTCCAGGAACCCCAGTACCCCCCCAAAAAAATGTAGTCAACAGCAACATTTTGATGCTTCAAAGCATCACTTTCAACAATTAATTGAACAGTTAAAAGATCAATGGTATAGGTAGATATAAAATGTCCCCTAAAGAGCACTCTTATTAATATTTGGAGCTAGTGTAATTGAGTCATGAGGGTTGTAATACTGAAAGTGGATAAATCCATTGTAAGGGATTTACCTGGGTGGGAGGAGGTGGTCCCTGCGGGGATGGCCTTGGAAGTTGAATAAATGATTCCTATCCCCCTGAGCATGCCCTCTTCTTCTTCTCTTCTCCCCTCCCCCTCCTCCCCCTCCTCCTCCTCCTCCTCTTCCTCCTCCTCCTCCTTCCTTTCTCTCTCTCTCTCCTCTCCCCCTCCCCTCCCCCTCCCCCTCCCCCTCCTCCTTCCCCTCCTCCCCCTCCTCCTCCTCCTCCCCCTCCTCCCCCTCCTCCTCCTCCTTCCTTTCTCTCTCTCTCTCCTCTCCCTCTCTCCCTCTTGTCTCTCCAGCCTCTGTGATGCAAAGAGCCCAGCTTATGTGCTCTCCCTTCACCATTCCCTGATCAGTGGTCTCCAACCTCACATGGAATGAGCCCAAAACTATTAGAAAACAAATATTTTTTCCTCTAAGTTACGTGGTCAGATATTCAGATTATGTCTGCAAAAATGCTGACAAATGCAATCAGCAAGATGTAAGATATGAAAAGTACTGTATACTAAGTAAAACAAGCAGATAAGGAATACTCCACCTAAAAAAATAGAATGTAAACTATTTGTCAATGCACATGAGACATTTTCCAGTACAGGCCAGTGGTATGCTATAAAACAAGCCTCCATAATATAACTGGGTTTATTTTATTATTTATTTATTTATTTATTTATTTATTTATTTATTTGTTTTTAGTGATACTGGGGTTCCTGGAAACCCTTCTACCTCCAGGATACACCTCCAGACCTATTTTTATATTGTTTTTAATTTGGAAACAGGGTCTCTTAAGCCAGCACGGCTGGCTTCGAACCTGCATGGTCCTCCTGTCTTCGCATCCCAAGCATGGGGAATACAAGTGTGCACCACCACGCCCAGCTTTATAACTGGGTTTATAATGATAGCATGGCCTCTGATAATAATAAAATTGCACTAGACATTAGTAACAAAAAGTTTGGAAAAACACAAATATATAGAAATTAAACAATGTATTCCGACCAAGAAAAAAAGATAAAATACTCAAGTCGCTACAATCAGGAATTACTTTTCAGAAATAAAGGAATGCAATGAACAATTAAATGCCAAGAAATTACAAACTGATATGATACATTTTATTATAAAGACACAAACTATTGAAACAAAAATAAATAAACTATCTAAATTCATAACAAGTTAAAATAACTAAAAAATAAGATATTAGTAATTTTAAAACTTTCCAGGAATAAAAGTCAATGTACAAGTAACTGGTATATTCTATTCAATGTTTATAAGAAAATTAACAGTAATTTTCACAAACCACTTCAAAAATAGAAGAGTGGTCAATACTTCACAATTCGTTTTATGAGTCCAGATTACTTTCATATCAAAAGTAGACAAAGAATCATTGAAAAAGAGAATTAAAGAACAATATCTTTTATGAATATAAATTACAAATACATAATAAAATACTAACAACCAGAATTCGGGAGCATATTAAAAGAGATCATGTACCACAGAGAGTTGAAATGTATTCTAAGAATGAGGAATTGGTCTAACAAATGAAAATCACTTTGATGAACTATGTTAATAGAAAAATAAATTAAAATACATGCATGATCATCTCAGAAGACAGGGAAAAATCATTTGACAAGACCCTAACACTTTAACATCTTTTTATGATAAAAGCACTCAATAGACTAGGACTAAAAAGTATCCTTTAAACTTAAAAAAAGGCCATCTATAAAAAGCTCAGTTAATATCATACATATTAGTAAAAGACTGCAAGCTTTGCTTCTAGGATTCTGAATGAGACAAGGGTGTCCACTCCTACTTTCTATTCAAAATAGTATGAGAAGTCCCAAATAAAGCAATTAAGAAAGAAAAAATAATAAACAGTTTCTAAATTAGAAAGAAGCAAAATTATTCCTATTTGCAAGTGGAATTCTCTTATCTGTATTAAATCCTAAATATTCAATATAATAAATTAATTTATAGAAGTAATAAACAAATGTAGTTTGTTTCAGCATACAAAATAAATACACAAAAATCAGTTACATACCCAAAATAAACTATCTGAAGAATTAAAAAAAACAATTTCATAATTACATAAAAAATCAAATACTTAGGGGTAAATCAAATCAAGCAAGTGAAAGATCTATATTTTGAAAACTGTGAATACTGATGAAATCAACTGAAAAAGACACAAATTAATAGAAAAATGTTTCCTGTTCATGGATCAGTAAAATCAAAATGTCCAAATGGCTACATTACTCAAGGAAATCTATAGATCTGACACAATCCCCATTAAAATTCCAATGGTAGTTTTCACAGAAATAGAAAAAGCATATGAAGTCACAAAAGATTTAAGGTAGCTAAAGCAGTTTTGAGCAAGAAGAACAAAGCTGATATAATATAGAAGAAATGGGTATATTTCTAGAAACACAAAACATACCAAAACTAAATCATGAAGAAATAGAAAGTCTGAATAGATTTATAACTAGAAAGGAGATTAAACTTGTAAGATCTCCTGACAAAGAAAACCTGGCTTTAATAGTTTCACAGGTAAATTCTCCCAAATATTGAAGGTAAAAATTAATATCAAATCTTCTCAATCTTGTGAAAAAAACTAAAGAAGGTGAAGTAGTTTTTAATTCATTCGGAGATTGACACAATCCTGATACCAAAGCCAGACAAACATACTGCAAATAAAGAAAACTACACACCAATATTACTTAAGAAAAATATTTAAATTAAAACTAATACTACCATATTATCAAAGGATTCCACTACTGAGTACATATTCAAAAGAAAAGAATCAGTATGTCAAAGAGATATCTGCACTCTCATGTCCACTGCAACAGTATCTCAACAGTGAATACATGAAAGCAAACTAAGTATCCACTGATGACTGAATAGAAAAGGAACATGTATAATGAATGAGTCCTAGAGACCTACTGAATGACATAATAATCATACTGTATTGTGAACTTAACAATTTGCTAAGAAGCATATCTAACATTAATTACACTTATCAAAACTACTGGTAATAATTGATACAATTATTATTATAAACAACGAGGGTGAGAGAGGATGAAAGGGATATAATTATAAATAAAGAGGGTGAAAGTGATAGGTTTATGGCATAGATTATAGTGAACATTTTCACAAGTATATACTTCAAATTTGTAAGATTGTAAACATTAAATAGGTACAATTTTTGTATGTCAATCATACCGCAATAAAGTGGTTATAAACCTTGTCCCACATCATCCTGAGAATGTGGGGAAATAGGAACTCTTGAACACTTCTTGTGGTATAAGTCACTCTAGAGATTAGTGTGAATGTTACTCAAAATATTAGGGATAAAACCAACAGTGACTCAGCTGTACCACTCCTTGTTAGCTTTCCAAAAGAACTGAAGTCAACATACTAAAGTGAAACATGTACATCCATGTTTATAGCAGCACAATCTACAATAGACAAATTATGGAACCAACTTATGTGTCTGTAAACAGATAAATGGATAAAGAAAATAGGGTATATATGCACAATGGAACTTTATTCAGACATAAAGAAGAACAAAATTATGTCATTTGCAGAAAAATGGATAGAAAACGAGAATATTATAATGCTAAGTGAGATCATCCAGTCTCAGAAAAACAAGGATCATATGTTTTCTCTCATATGTGGCAGCTAGAGAGAAAACAAAACAAAAAGGGACTTTAAATCAATGAGAAGACAGACCAGTAGAATGGGTTTAGTGGAATGGGCTTAGGGAGGGAGATAAGGAGGGAAAAATAAAGACTGAGGAAGGAAACAGTTTAAGCAGTGTTATATCCATATATAAAAGTATAACTATCAATTTCATTAACGTGTGGGGTGAGAACAAGGTGGGATGGAGACAGAAATATACTGTGATGTGTGCACGTATGTTTGTATTAATTAAAATATCACTCTGATGTAGATTTATAATGTACCAATAATAGTATAAAAAGTCAATAAAAGTTAACTGAGTTCTTATACAGCAGCAGCAGCGAATAATCTGAGAATAAAAAAATAAATATTTCACTTATGGTAGCACCAAAACAAATAAAATATATTAAAATTTAATAAAAATGCAAGATACATAGTCAAAATTAAGCATAAAAATGAAAGAAATTCCAAATGAAGAGAAAATATCTCATGTTCATGGATTAAAAGACTTAGCATATATACATACATGAAAATTGAATGACACACTCTTCTTGAATGAGGAAAGAATTAGAACAGAAATAATGGGAGAAATAAAAATTCCTGGAAATGAACAAAAATAGACTCACAACATACCAAAATCTATGGGACAGATTGCTCTGGGTATTTAGAGTTCATATTTCATGTTAGGATAGATTTTTTTCTGAAAAATAAATAAATGTATGATAGTTTCACCTTAAAAAAAAGAAAAAAATATATCCTCTGGTAAGAAAGAAAGCAAAAAGAAATATTGAAACATTATTTCTAAGTGATCAAAAGCTTGATATCAGACAAAGGAATCTGTTATGTGAGATAACATTCATTGTTAATTTTGTTAATTTTGTTAATTTTGTTAATAAGATTCATTGTTAATTTTGGATAAATTGCTCTAATTTTAGATGTCAACCACTAAGCCAAGCATGGGAAGGGGTATGGGGAGGGAATGGAGTGGGGATTGGGTAGGGGCTAACTGGGCGATGTGTGCATGTATGTCTACACAAATTTTTTATCCCATTATGATGTATGAATACAGTGTACCAATAGAATTTTTTTTTAAAAAAAGGAAACTTTATAGTACTAAGTGCCCACATAAGAAGGACAAGTAACTAAATAAACAATCTAATGACACACCTCAAGGACCTAGAAAAAACAGAAACAGTCTAATCCTAAAGCCAGCAGAAGGCAGGAAATCATTAAAATCAGAGCAGAAATAAATGAAATAGAGAATGAAAAAACAAAACAAAGGATTAACAAATAAAAAAGCTGGTTCTTTGAAAAGATTAACAAACTCCTAGCCAACCTAATCAAAAGAAAGAGAATCAACTCAAATCAATAAAATCAGAAATGACACTTCTGGGAAGATAGCGACGAAGAAAAGCGGGGCTTACAAGCCCTGTTAACAACCAATCTCTATTACCACAAAACCAGCGCCTTTCATAGCCAGAAAATACCATCAGCAGAGAAACAAGAAATGTAATTACAAGGGACAGAGAAAAAGAGAGCTGGAAAAACGAGACACCAGAAAGAAACCAGACTGCAGTGCTGCGGCCAGAGCCGCAGCGCAAAACGGCATGGGCGCCATCTTCCCTTGCAGCACCAGGCTCCAGAGAGGAGGGACACTCAGAACGGAGCTCAGAGCCAGAGAGGAGATACACCGGCCTCACGCCCGAGGACACGGCAGCAGCGCTTTACTGCAGGCGGCAGCGGCGAGTTCACCAGATGGCACCAGACCAATGCACTCAACAGCCCACCAGGTTCCAGAGAGGAGCGGCAGACAGCGAGCCGAGGTGAGCCGCTGTGGAAAAGCCAGGCAAAATTCAGCAGATTTTTCTGCACAGGGAGCATCTAAAGCTCCCAGAGGCCGGGCTCAGCACACCCTGCAGGGACTCAGACTAAGTAAATACATAAAGCCAGAACACAGATTGGTGGATTTTGAACCTAGAGTATGGGGAAAATGGAAAGCAGCTACTTAATGGGCCTAGGATTTTTTTGAGGGTATAAACATTTTTTATTTATTTTTAATTTTTTATTGGTGCATTGTAGTCATACATCTTAATGGGGTACAAGATGGTGAAGACATACATGCACACATCACCCAATCAGCCCTTACCCAATTCCTGCCTCATTCCTTCTCCCTCCCTCCTTCTCATGTTTGGCTTAGTGATTGACTTTGATATGTTTGTTAAAGTACATCATGTGAATTAAGAATTTTCCTCTTCCCCCTCCCATCCCGTCATCTACGCAAAAGAATGGAAACCAAACTACAAAACCAATGCATGTGTATCTATGTTCATAGCTGCACAATTCACCATTGCTAAACTATGGAACCAGCTAAGACGTCAATCAACAGATAAATGGATTACAAAACTATGGGATATGTACACAATGAAATTTAATCATCATGAATAACAACACAATTATGTCATTTACAGGGAAATGGAACTGAAGGACATTATGCCACCTGGGCTCTGACTCATACCATCCTATTTTACTTGAAAAGCAATCTTCACAGGCTGATATTTTTATTTTTTATATTTTTATTAGTGTATTATAATTTCACTTCATAATGTAGTTCATAGTGATGGTGACATACATGCGCACAGCACTTGGTGAGTTTTCTTCAGGCTCCTTCTCCATTTCCTCCCCTTCCTCATATAGGATACTGACATGGCCATTGGTGTTCTCACATCTATACATAATGTCAGTTGAAGTGTTTCATTCATAGATCCCGCCACCTTCACTTAGCCCACCTCTCTGGTTCCTCTGAAGTTTCTTGAACACTACCTAGAACCCATTTGGTATCCCAACTACTTTCTAGCTTCCTCACATGTGACAAAACATATGACCCTTCATTTTTTTGTGGCAGGCTAGTCTCACTTAACTGAGTAGAGTTCCACTGTGTGTATATCCCATAGTTTTGTAATCTATTCATCTGTTGATGTACACTTAGGTTGGTTCCATAATTTTGGTTTCCTATGATTAGACATCATTTTCTTTGGTTCATTTATTTCTCACTTGTTAATCACCTACTACTATACACAGAACACATATTTTGGAATCATACTGCTTAGTTTTTAATTTAAGCTATGTCATTTTTGGGATGACATATCTTAACTATACATAATTTATAGTTGTTATGAGACTTCAGTGGGCTAACAGTTACAGAATGCTTAAAATTTTTGGTAGATGCTAAAAGGCTGTTAAGTATCCTTAACATATCCTCCTTATAAACACTGATACCACTGTCCTGAGGGATAAGGAGCTAACAGGTATGAAAGGGAATATCTGATTAGTGGGTCAGTTTGAAGATACAGAACAAAGTTCACATTTGTGCTTGGTGAAGGAAAGATAAGTGACTGAGGAAGATACTTTATTAATTCTTATAAAACAAGCAGATGAGAGAGCACACAGAATGGATTATGAATGCTAGTTAATAATGCTAGTTATTATTATTTTATTTATATCCTTTAGTGGACATTCATATAAATGATGAAATTCAGGGATATATATATATATATATATATATATATATATATATATATATATATATATGACTAATGTTTTTATATTTTTCCTGTTAGCTTGATGGTATCTAGAAAGCCAGATTTTGTGGTTTTGGTCCTTCTGGCACACATATACGTTATAAGAAACAAAATTTTTCCTGTTGATGTCATTTATTTCCTTTTTAAAAATTAAGAGAACCTCTCTGATTTCTATATGTTTTTCCTTTATCTTTTCTCATCAATATCATTTTCATCCAAGAGATCTATAAGTAGCCTTCCCCACTTCATTCATCCATACACACATATCCTCCTTATAAACACTGATACCACTGTCCTGAGGGATAAGGAGCTAACAGGTATGAAAGGGAATATCTGATTAGTGGGTCAGTTTGAAGATACAGAACAAAGTTCACATTTGTGCTTGGTGAAAGAAAGATAAGTGACTGAGGATGATACTTTATTAATTCTTATAAAACCAAGCAGATGAGAGAGCACACAGAATGGATTATGAATTTTCAGCTAATGTGAGATCTACTAGTTAGATAATAGAGATGAAAAACAGTGATCAAATAAATAGATTCTGAAAAACTATTCAGAATGTATAAGGTGATCTCCCAAATACCCATTTCATTTATGTATGTATTTTAAATACTTTTATTGACACATTATGTTACACACCATAATGTAGTTCATAATGATAGTGAGCAGGAGGAAGCTCACCAAACAGCCATTTTAAATAATCTTGCTTTTAAATGAATTTCATGGACATGTAGACAGCCAGTGTTACACCATTTGTTGCTTTACTGAACATTCCTTAAATTCTTTAGAAAACCGTGAAACTGAGTTAGGAACATTTTAGACCTTAAAACAGAAGTTGTAATTATTGAGTGAAACTGTTGTAAAACATGAAACAATTTCATTACCATGAAAATGTTAATATGATCCTCCAGGGTATAAATGCACCTTCACTGCAATAAATTATGAACTAAAAGGACATGGTTCAATTGTTTCATTTTGTTCTAGCAGGTGAAGTAATATGTATGTTTTATATTTATACTTTTTATATGTGGTAATAATTTTTCAATTATTTTTTCATAGTAAAGGCATGGAGACAAGTAATTCCAAAGAAAGTGTAGCATCATTGATGCCAGACAATGAAATGGCTGGTTATCTCCAGGGACAGTCATTTTATCCAAATGGTATTATATTGTCTCAAACATGTCATGTAAATGCCAGAAATCCATAAAAATAATAAATACATATTTAATTATATGTTTTTTCTAAATAAAATAAAGAATTCAATTAAATAAGCACAGAGAAAAATTAGACTCCTAACAGAACTTTGTTGTAGATAAAAGCAACTGTTAATTCATTTTACCATAGTATCTTTCCAAGTTGAAAATCTTATCTATTTCAAACAACAGCTTATTTAAATGAAAGTGTTAACTTATAAGTGCCACTACCTCTCTGTGACAGAACAAAAATGAGAAAGTGATAACCTTATAAAAATTTCAATTTCAACAAATAATTATTGCTTTGAAATTGGGGCAGGGATCAACACAAACTGCAATCGTGAAACCTTTTGTTACCTAGCTTCCATCTGAAGGTAACTGCTTCCTTTTCTAAGCAACAATATGAAAAGTAAACTTTATGCAATAAATATAGTGGCCTATCATTCATTTAGCTGCTATAAAGTTGTATAATAATAATAAAGCAAATCACATGAAATTTTCATTCTGGTAGCCAAGTTAGTATGAAGGCATTTGTATCCAGTGATAACTTTTATACATTGGACAAACTAGCTCCTTCATTTCCCTCAGGGAGCAACTGAGTGAACAAGCTTCCCTGTTTGGCTGATTCTATCACCGAGTGAGAAGAAAGGATGTGGGTCATGTCATAATTCTGCTTTAATTTTTTACTTTCTGCTATAGAAAGTTTCCTTTCTATTTCTGTTACACAGTTTCCTGAAATAAACAAGCAAATAATGTGTGAATGAGTTTTATACATTGTGTACACAGATATACTTACATTTCTTTTTTAAATATACTTTTATTGGTGTATTGTAATCTCATACCATAATATGGCTCAGAATAAGGACATACATGCACATAGCACTTGGAGAGCTTCCTCTCAGGTCCCACCTCACTCTTCCCCCTTCCCCATATCTGATATTGAGAATGGCATTGATAGTTGTGTATATGTATAATGCCACAGCAACAATGGAAGTATTTTTTAATTGAGTTTCCTACCTCCTCCCTCACCTCCATTCCTTAGACTGCCATTGCTCCACTGGAGTTTATCCTCTTTATCTGGAGTCCTTGTATTTCAATTTCTCCCTAGCTTCTACATATGACAGAACACATATCACCCTTTACTTTCTGAGACTAGCTAATCTCACTTAGTATACTAATTTCTAGAACCATCTGTTTTTCCCTGTATATGGCATTTTTTTTTCTATATGGTTGAGTAGAATTCTATTGTATACCTATGTCATAATTCTGTAATTTATTCATCTGTTGATGGTCACTAGGTTGGTTCCATAATTTGGCTATTATGATTTGTGCTGCTATAAACATTCATATGCATGTATTGCTATAATATTCTGATTACAGTCTCTTTGGAAAGATACCCAGAAGTAATATAGTTGTACCATATGGTGGATCCATTTCAAGTTTTCTGAGGGATCTCCACACTAATCTTCATAGTAGTTGCACTAATTTGTAAGCCCAAGAGTGTATGAGTTTCTATTTCCCCACATTCTCATAAGTATTTACTGTTGTTTGTATTCTTGATGAGTGTGATTCCAATTAGAGTTAGATGGAATCTCAGTGTAGTTTAGATTTGTGCCTCCTTAATTGTAAATGATGTTGAATATTTTTCATATATTTATTGGCCGTGTGTATTTATTCTTTTGTTAAATTGCTAGTACAATTGTCCATTGTTTGATTCTGTGTGTGTGTGTGTGTGTGTGTGTGTGTGTGTGTGTGTGTAATTAGGGATTTAAACCAGGGACATTCTATCTCCAAGTTACACCACCAGCCCTATTTTTATTTTTTTATTTTGAAACAAGTTTTCACTAATATGCAGAGGGTCTCACTAAGTAGCTGAAGCTGTCCATGAGCCATAATCCTCCTGTTTCAGCATCATACATACTGGAATTACAAGTGTACAACACTATGCCTTGTTGGATTATTTAGTTGTTTTTGAGTTAACTTTTTAAAGCTCTCTGTGTAGTCTAGTGATTAGTTCTCTATCAGAAGAGTCACTTGAAAAGATCTCCCATTCTGTAGGTTCTTTCTTTAGACTCTTGATAGTTTTCTTTGCTACAAAGAAACATTTTAATTTTTAATTTTTATCTTTCCTCATTGATTTTAATTGATCATGTTATTTTTTTATTAGCACACTATAGTCTCACATCATAATGTGGATCATGTTGACAATGGCATATATTCATATAGTACTTGGTGCTCTCCACCCCCACCCCCACTTCCCTTTTTCCCTCCCTCCCATTACTGAGTGTCCAGGTTAACAATGTTATATATATATATATATATATATATATCTTTTCCATGAATAAAACCCACCTTCTTCATCCCCTATTCTTCCTTTCTGGCTTTGCTGAGGTTTCCCATCCATTATCTGGATTTCCTCTGGTATCCTTAATACTCCCTAGTTTGGGCATATTAGAGAAAACATATGTCCCTTTTATTTCTATGCTTGGCTAATCTCACTTAACATAATGTTTTCTAGGTATTTGTATCTTCTTGCAAATGACATGATTTTGTTCTTTTTATTGCTGAATACAATTCCATTGTGTGTATTTCCCATAATTTTGCAATCTATTCATCTGTTGATGGAGACCTAGGTTGGTTCCCTATTTTGGCTATTAGGAATTGTGCTGCTATGAACATGAGTGTGCATATGTTACTGTAGTTCTCTGATTTCAACCCCCTGGAAAGATAACCAGTAGTGGTATAGCTGGATCTTATGGTGGATCCATTCCCAGTTTTCTAAGGAATCTCCACACTGATCTCCATAGTGCCTGCATAGTTCACATTCCTACCAACAGTGTAAAAGAGCTTGTATTTCTCCACATCCTCCCTAGCATTTTCTGTTATTTGACTTCTTTATGCTTGCCACTCAGATTGGGGTTAGATGGAATCTCAGTGCAGTTTTTTTTTGTGTGTGTGTGTGGTGGTACTGGGGTTCCTGGAAGCCCTTCTACCTCTGGGCTACACTCACAGACCTATTTTTATATATTTTTTTAATTTGGAAAGAGTCTCTTAAGCCAGCGTGGCCAGCTTCAAACCTGCGTGATCCTCCTGTCTCCGCCTCCCAAGCGTGGGGATTACAAGCATGCGCCACCATGCCCGGCCTCAGTGTAGTTGTGATTTGCATCTCCCTGATTGCTAATGATGTTGAATATTTTTTCATGTATCTATTGGCCATTTGTATCTCTTGTTTTGTGAAATTTCTATTCAATCAGTTGCCCATTTCTTGATTGAGTTATTTGTTTTGCTAGTGTAAAGTCTTTAAAGTTCTTTATATAGTCTAGATATTAGTCCTCTGTCAGAGGAATAGCTGGTAAAGATCTCCCATTCTGTAGGCTTTCTCTTTAGATTCTTGATGGTTTCCTTTGATGAGAAGAAACATTTTAATTTGATGCCATCTCACTTGTTAATTCTTATTTTAATTTCCTGAGCTTTGAAGGTCTGTTAAGGAAATTACTACCTGTGTCTATATGTTGGAGTGTTGAAGCTATGCCCTTCTCTAATTTCTTCACAGGCTCTGGTCTGATTTCCAAGTCTTTGACCATCTTAAGCTGATTCCTGTGCATTGTGAGAGGCAAGGATTTAGTTCCATCTTTCTAGAAATGGATAGCCAATTCTCCCAGCACCATTTGTTGAAAAGGCTGTATTTTCTCAAGCATATGAATTTGGCCCCTGCACCTGTTATTGTGCCAATACCAAGATGTTTTAACTACTATTGCTCTGTAATATAATTTGAAGTCAGGAATTGTGATGCCTCTTGCATGGTTCACAATACTGAGAATTGCTTTGGCTATTCCAGGTCTATTGAATGAGGAGTTCATAAGATCAAAAATAGGGGGAGAAATAAAGAAATTTCTGGAATTAAATAAAAATAGAGACACAATATTCCAAAATCTATGAGACACTTTGAAGGCAGTGGTAAGTGGAAAGTATATAGCATTGAGTGCCCACATAAGAAGAACTAAAAGTAATCAAATAAACAACCTAATGAAATATCTCAAGGACCTAGACAAACATCAACAGGCTAATCCAAAATCTAGTAGAAGAAAGGAAATAATTAAAATCAAAGTAGAAATAAATGAATTAGAGAATAAAAAATACAAAGGATCAACAAAACAACTAGCTGGTTCTTTGAAAAGATTAATAAGATTGACAAAACCCTGGACAACCTAACAAAAAGAGAAAATCAACTCTCAAATCATTAACATCAGAAATGAAAATGGATATATTACCACAGAAAGCGAGGAAATTCAAAGGATTATCAAAAACTATTTTGAAAATTTATACTCCAATACACTGGAAAACATGGAAGAAATCAATAGATTTCTAAGCACATCTAACCTACCTAAACTGAACCAAGAGGACAGATATAGCAAGCCTAAACCAACCAATAGCAAGCAAAGAAATAGAAACAGTAATATAAATTCTGTCATCAAAGAAAATCCCAGGCCCTGATGGGTTTCCAGCTGAATTCTACAAATCTTTTAGAGAAGAATTAATCCAAATACTTCACAACTTATTCCAATAAATTGAAAGAGATAGAATTCTTCCAAACTCCTTCTTCAAGGCCAGTATCACATTAATACCAAAACCAAACAAAGATACCTCAAGAAAAGAAAATTATAGACTAATATTTTTGATGAACATAGATGAAAAAAATTCTAAACAAAATACTAGCTATACACATTCAAAACCATACCAAAAGAATTGTACACCATGACCAAGTTGGTTTCATTACAGAAAAGCAAGGCTGGTTCAATATATGCAAATCCATGCATGTAATTCACCACATAAGTAGAACTGAGAACAAAAACCACATCATCATATCAATAAATGCTGAAAAAGAATCTGACAAAATCCCATGCCCATTCATGTTAAAAACACCGCAGAAAATTTTAATAGAAGGAATATATTTCAACACCATTAAGGCAATATACAGTAAATCCAAAGCCAACATCATATTAAATGGGAAAAAAACTGCAAGAATTTGCTCTAAATTCAGAAACAAGACAGGATGCCCACTATCACCACTCCTTTTCAATACAGTCCTTGAGACTTTTGCCACAGCAATAAAACAAGAGAAGGATATCAAAGGAATTCAAATAGGAAAAGAGGAATTAAAATTATCTTTGTTTGCAGATGACATGATCCTTTATCTAGAAGACCCAAAGAACTCAACCAAAAGACTACTAGAACTGATTAACCAATTCAGCAAAGTGGCAGGATACAAAATCAATCTAAAGAAAACACTTGCTTTTCTATATCCCAACAATGAATCCATGAAGAAAGAAATAAAACAATTGCATTTACAATGACCTCAAAACCAATAAGATACCTAGAAGTAAACCCAACCAAAGACATAAAAGAACCCTACAATGAAAACTATAAAACATTAAAGAAAAAAATTGAAGAAGACCTTGGAAGATGGAAAAATCTCACTTGCTCATAAATAGGCAGAAAAAATATCTTCAAAATAGTCATTCTGCCAAAAGTGATTCAATGCAATTCCTATCAAAATACCAATGACAATCTTCATAGAAATAGAAACATTTTAAGTGGCATTCTATTTATTAATTTTCATTTAATGTCTATATTTCATAATATGTATGTGTATGTCAGTTAAAAATATCATCATGCCATTAAAATTTTAATGCACTAAGTATAGTTAGTATTACTCTTTTTCTCCTTAGTTTTGAAGCAGAATTTATCTTTTGTATAAAGATGTTTAGGGAAAGTTCTGGGGATGTTGGTTTGCACCAATGTTTATCTCTGTAGGTTTTTTCTTTTATATAAAACTCATATGGATTTTCTTTTAATAGCAAAAGCATTGGCTGTTTATTTCACTAAACAAGGTAATTTTCATACCCAAATCAATAAAAAATTATAATATGAAGAATTTTATTTTATTTTTTTTATTTTTTATTATTATTTTTTTTGGTGGTACTGGAGGTGGAACCCAGAGGCTTTCTACCTCCAAGCTATACTCCCAGACCTATTTTATATTTTATTTGGAAACAGGGTCTCACTAAGTTGCTGAGAGCCTCACTAAGTAGCTGAGGCTGGCTTTGAACCTATGTGATCCTCCTGTCTCAGCCTCCAAAGCGCGGGGATTACAAGCATGTGCCACCATGCCCAGCCTAATATGAAGAATTTTACAGGATGAAAAGTAAAAAAAAAAAAAAAAAAAAAAAAAAAAAAGCTAGTTGAAAACTTCATCAGAGGAACTTCCTGATTTGTTTTGAGTTTTACTCTAATGCTTTGTTCCAAACTCCATTAAAAATGCTGGCACATGTAGTGTGTATGTATGCTTCCACTATCTTGTATCACATAAGATGTATAGCTATAATGCACCAATAAAAAATTTAAAAAAGGAAAATAAAGATTTTTCAAAGACTCCCAAGTCTCCATTTGCCACTAAACTTGGAAAATTTCAATGATTTTCTGTACAAATATAATCTCATAATATATACAAGAACATTATTTATTGACCATCACAGTATCTTCTGTATATATATTCCTATTACATTGGATAACTTCCTTAAGCTTTATTTGTTTATTTATTTATTGTGGCTCTGGAGATTGAACGCAGGAGAATTTTGTCTCTGAGATGCATCTACATCCCCATTTATTATTATTATTATTATTATTATTATTATCATCATCATCATCATCATCATCATCTTGCACTTTTAATTTATTATTTATTTTTTACTGTTGCACTGTACTCATACAAATTAGCTAGAACCAGACGATAGAGGCATACATGCACATGTCACTTATTGAGCCCTTCTCCAATTACACCCTATTCTTTTCCCTCTCTCTCCTCATGTTTGTCTTACTGATTGGCTTTGAAATGTGTATAAATGCACTTTATGTACATTAGAGAAATTTCCTCTTTCCCTCTCTCTTTCCCCTCTCTAGATTGGCTTATTTGCTCATCTATGACTAAAGTTACTATTTTTTTCTTTTACTGGTACCTTTTTATTGGGGCATTTTAGTCATACATCATAATGGGTCACAAGATGGTAGAGGCATACATGTACACATCAGTCATTTAGCCCTTCCTCATTTCCCACTCCATTTATTTCCCCCTCTATTATTTTCATGCTTGCCTTCATTATTGATATGTTTATGAATGTACATCATGTAAATTAGGAAATTTTCCTCTTTCTCCCTCCTATTCCCCTCAGTTAGGTTGCCTTATTTGCTTATCTATAGTTTTTCCTTCTTCATTTAGAGTTTCTCCTATGACCCATTTTCTACCTAACTTCCAAATATTAGAGAGAACACCCAATTTTTTACTTTTTATTTTTAATTTAATCCCTCCACGCACATAGCAATACTTCTCAAAAGCATCTATACCATCAATAATTTAAAACATAAATCTTTCAATGAATGTAGTACCAAATCAGCCCAAATCTTCAAAAACCAATAAGCTATTTGGGGCTGGGGCTCTGGTTGAATAGTATAGGACTTGATTAGCGTGTGTAAAGCCATTGGCTCAATCCACAGCACAACAAAAATGCATACATACATACTTACATACATACATACATACATACATACATACATATAAAAAGCTTTTTATTCATAATGCTAGAAACCCATACTTTGGTCAGATAAACAGTAAAACCAGATTTTTGGCATTTTTTACATTATAACTAGGTATTTATGTCAAATAAAATATAAGAAGATTAATTTTTCAAGATAGATACATGTATTTTTGAATGTCAACTTTGCTACTTACTAATTACACAAAAATAAGTAGTTATTTGTCTTCTTTGGGCCTTAACTTCTTACTAGATTTGTAATGCACAAACTATTCTCTCCTCATTTGTTTACTGAGTAAATCATGAAAAGTGCCTACAACATAAAAATTACTTCGTAAATGGACTTTGATTTACTGATGGCTTTGCTTTTTTATTGATATTTTAAAATTATATTTTAAATTGGACCAAACATCTAATATGTTTTTGGTTACCTGTATATGCTTACTATTCAAAACTACATAAAAATCTAAGACAAACTTTAAAAGACATGATTTAAAGTTATGCTAGAACAATTTAAAAGTATCTGTTAAAACTTTTCCTCTCATATTATGAATCCATATTAGGGTCATTGGAAGTAATTGCCACCAGGGGGTCTGTGCCTCCTGAGTTAATTTGAGAAGGTGCCCCTTTAAAATCCCATTTGTACTTTCTACTTTTCCTGAGGACTGGGGATGCCAGGCACAGTGCAAATTCAAATCTATTCCCAGAGCTTGCATGATACCTTGGGTGACCTCCGATTTGAATGCTGGTCCATTATCACTCTGTAATGAGTGGAGAACTCCAAAATGGGGAATAATTTCTTGGAGTAATACCCTTACTACCTCCTGGGCCTTTTCTGATTTACAAGCAAAAGCTTCTACCCATCCTGTAAAGGTATCGACTAAAACCAACATTACCCGATGCCTTTTAACCCCGGTCATGTGAGTGAAATCAAGCTGCCAATCCTCACCTGGACTGAATCTCACCCCCTTTGAAAAGCTATATGGAAGACCTTTCCTGACTCAAGATATAATCTTAGATACAGAGTCTCAAATATTAACAGACTATGTCACCCAATTGGCAACATATCAACAGGTCTTAAGTAAACTCCAAACAGCACCAGAGGGGAAAGGGGACCCTTTGTTTTGTCCAGGGGATCTGGTACTAATCAAATCCATAGAAAAAAAGGAAAACCCCTGGATTGGCCCATATCCTGTTATAATTTCTACTCCCACTGCGTTAAGGTACCTGGCATTGATTCAGGGATACATCATACCAGGGTTAAGAAGTGGACAGCAGAAGGCCCACCACCTGCTCCTGCTGTGACCCCTGAGGTTCCAGAGACCACTCCAGACTATTCCTGTGAGCCACTGGAGGGACTCAGACTTCTTTTCAAGAAAACATCTCCCGATAAGTAGTCACAATTAAGGGGGACAATTTAGTATGCCCCTTTCTCCACAAGAATTCCATAGGTTTCTCCTGGACTTTACCCAAGAGCTCACTTTGTTCCCTCGTGGCCCCTTAGATACTCCAGAACAACTCTTGCAGGTACTTCACAAGTAGTGGTTCCAGGGTACTTTCCAGGAATATACAGACACTCAAATTTGTGTCTTTTCACTTTTCCTAATTATACTCATTTTTCTGGACTAATTAAACAATGATGCAATTCATTTTGGTATTTTTCCAATTGTTATGTGTTCACTTGCTGAAGGATGTTATCGTTTAGCCTCTAGCTACAGCAGTGACACAGTGGTGATAGGAAGTTCCTTGATATTGCAATGCTGGACAAATTGTACTTCTCCCATAGGACCGGTACTATGGGTAAAAGATTCAAAAACAATATTCTCTCATACAACTCAACAGTCGAGATTTAAAACTATAGCCGGGCGTGGTGGCGCACTCTTGTAATCCTCCCGCTTGGGAGGCGGAGACAGGAGGATCGTGCAGGTTCAAAGCCAGCCTTGCTGGCTTAAGAAGCCCTGTTTACAAATAAAAAAGTATAAAATGGTCTGGGAGTAGAACGCGGAGGTAGAAGGGTTTCCAGGAACCCCAGTACCACCCAAAAAACAAACGAACAACAACAAAAAAAAACCCCAAACTTTAGTGGATCAATCAAAGCCTTCTAACACCAATTTTTCTATTATTTTACCTGAAGCCACTATACTAGATACTGGCACCTATAAGTGCATTAAAATCCAAAAACGGTACCCTAATGATATACCATATAAGGAATCTTCTAAAATTTTTATTCAAATTACCCCAAAGCCTCTTTCAGGTCTCCAAAGTACTAATTTCTGGGTTTATATGGCACAAAATATACTAAATACATCCCACTTCTATATGTTTAAGCCAAAGTCAGCAAAACAGGCTTTAATGTCTCATTTAATTGATTTAGGGCTGAGAAGGATATTAAGAGGCAAACGAATCTTAATATAACATCATTTCTGAATTTTTATGGTTATAAGTCTAATAAAAATGTTCAGATAGTAGAAGACCTTATTCCAACCTCAGTAGTTGTCCCGGGAGACTGTGCTTATGGGACCTGTGCCATGTAATCTTGAATGTAATCATATAATAACCAGTCCCATTCCAGCATCAAACTTGCATCTCTCCTTAGGCTGGTCATTTTTCTGCTTTAATTTTTCTTATTCTGTCATCTCTCAAGGCTTTCAAGGTTGCTGTTAAACAGGCAAACTCGGGATGATTCTACCTACTCCACCAGTGTCCTCCCATACACGAGTTGCTCGGTCAAATCCTTCTTTACCGATTGTAATGACAATCTCCATCTTTGGTCCCCAGGCCTTGTTGCAGGGTTGTCGGCCACCTTGCTAGCCATCCCTGAATTAGTGTTAGGGGCCTATATACGAATTACTGAACTCGCTCATTTATTCACTAAAACAATTAATGATTCAGCTTTGGCTTTGGCCAAGCCACTCTAGAGAACAGAGCCACCATAGACTGTTTGCTTTGCTTCGTCATATAGGGTGTCAAGAATTCACTGGAATGTGTTGTTTTAACATTACTCATAATTCAAAAAAGATAACCAGTCACCAGGCGTGGTGTCGCACGCTTGTAATACCTGCGCTTGGGAGGCAGAGACAGGAGGATCGTGAAAGTTCCAACGAAGCCAGCCTCGCTGGCTTAAGAGACCCTGTTTCCAAATAAAAATATAAAAATAGGTCTGGGAGTGTAGCCCAGAGGTAGAAGCGCTTCCAGGAAACCCCAGTACCACACACAAAAAAAGATAACCAGTCTAATATCAGAGATGCAGAAATAATTAACACATATTCAACAATATAAAGGCTTGTTTGGATATGGTTCCTCATGGATGGCATGGCTTATGCCATTTATAACTCCCAATCTTATTATCCTTGTCATTTTACTTTTTGGGCCATCCGTACTAAATTGTATGGTGAATTTCATTTCTCATAGGCTGGAAGCTTTCAGACTTCAGATGGTGTTACAGACAGAACCTGACAAGGACATCTATCCGAGCCCTTTGGATGGTCATAGGGGCACACGACATGGACCCATCTGATTCTCCCATACCAATTACATACATGTATACCCTAAGCCAGGGCCCCCTTACATCACCCCTGTTCAGCTCAAAGAATCCAGATGAGTCGTTGCCTTTATTCCTTTGCTATGGGCACATGTATGCAATGATAATGAGAGAAAATTGATGGGAAATTAGCTCATGTTAAATGCGTATGGAATTACAAAAGTCGAAATGTGAAAAAAAACCTTTTCCTCTCTCTTTTTGAGATATTTTGTGAGATGCTTACCTCAATATCTATGACCATATACACCTCCCATTGCTAAGAATTCACAAACCACACATGGATCCCACTATCATATCAGTGGGGATGCATGGAGAGGGAGAGCTAGAGTATGGGTTAAAAAATTTTAGCTCTATCTGTGAATACATATTTGTATTTTTTGCTTTTAAACTGATGTATCCTGAAATATATGTTGTCACATCAAATAATAATCACCAAAGTAGCCAACTTAAAATAAGTTCAGGTCTGAATTATAACTTTTACTCACTATACCAAGTAATAAATACTGCACACATTTTTTTTATTTTTGTATTTACTGAAGATTTTTATAATAGATGATATTACTAATGGATTAAAATATAGGCTATTAGAAAATGGATTTGTAATTATGAAATATAGCATCCTTTTTGATACAGTTTCATTTGAAGTCACACACCTTCTCATCCTGTGCACTTAATCCAGGATCTGAGGACAGATTTAGAGCCCACCTAGCCAGAAAACAATTAAGAAAATAACAGATGACTCTGCAGGGTACAGTCTTGTGAAATTAACTTTGTAAATGCAGTGATAGCTGCAAATTTCTAGAGTCACACTTTCTCACCCTTCTTTAACCTACAGATATCTATGGGAATGGTCTTGGAGGCCAAGGCAGGACTTTTCTGTAAAATAGCTCTGCCATGGAAAAACACCAGTGCTTCCACCAGACCCTGCTTTTTTTATTTTTATTTTTTTTGGAGAAGAAGCAGTGGGGAAGCTGTCCACAGCTGATTCTGGCAGCAAAACAAACTAACATGGTTTGTTCAGGCAGGTTGTGACACATTTTTTAAATGTTCTCAGATGTCATGTATTTCTGTAGATATTGTCATGGTGCTTTATTTCTTTAAAGAAAAAAAAATACTGGTTTCTAACAAAAAAATTAGTAGTGCTAGGCAGGAATGGGTGTTCACACTTGTAATCCAGTCCTGAAGAGGCTGAGACAGGAGGATTGATGGTTTGAGGGAAGTCTCAGAAAGTATTGGGTTTCTCATCCACCTACTGAGATCCTGCTTCAAAAATAAAATAAGACTGGGGATATAGCTCAGAGGAAGAATGCCCCTGGCTTCAATCTTTAGAACCAACTACAAAGATTTGTAATGCTATTTGTGGGTCAGGTTGAAAACAATTTAATGAGTTTTAGTAACATTTCATTACAAATGTTTTTCTCCTCTAATAAAAAAAAATAATTTTAAGCCGGGCGTGGTGGCGCACTCTTGTAATCCCATCACTGGGGAGACTGAGACCAGAGGATTGTGGTTCATGGACAGCCTCAGCTACTTAGTGAGGCCTTCCACAACTTAGTGAGATCCTGTTTCAAAAATAAAGAATAAAAAATAAGGCAGGGGGTGTAGCTCAAAGGTAGAATGCCCTTGGGTTTTATCACCAATACTCCCAAAATAATAACAAGAATTT
Organism: Muscardinus avellanarius; assembly: GCF_963383645.1. NCBI lineage: Eukaryota > Metazoa > Chordata > Mammalia > Rodentia > Gliridae > Muscardinus > Muscardinus avellanarius. The sequence continues at coordinate 77,218,363 of NC_137797.1, forward strand.
TAACTAAAAATGAGAATTTTTAAAAATAAGGTCATTTGTTATTTAATTTAATCACTGTAATGCTAGGTGTGCACAAAAATGTTTAGGGGGCTTATCTCAGTGAATGTCATGATTTATAATTTTTTAAGGAACATATTTAATTGCATGCTAATTATAATATCCCTTAAGTTGAAGAAGTCCTATATAACATCTATCTACAGTCATCCTGATTATCATCATCATCATCCCCCAAAATTAAAGAGACTTTAAATCCTCCTTGGAAGAAATCAATATCTGAAAAGATTTCTTAGAAAACCTTTGGATAAAGAAAAGTAGTTGTGTAGTGAGAGAAACATAGACTGTAAAGATTCACAAACTTTGAAATATTTACTCAGCCACAAGCACATATGTTATCTCCATATTTTGGTCCTGGGGATTGAACCCAGAGATATTCTACCGCCAATATACACCCCTAGGCCTATTTTATTTTTATCTTGAAGTTACACAACCACAACCCACTATAAAATTTAACTTTCTGGTAGTTATACTAAAAAAATTAAAAGATATTAACTCTAAAAACATTTTAATTCAATATATCAAAAGTCTTATCATTATAATAATGGTTAGCATAAAATTATAAATTGATATTTTACATTCTTTTTTCTTACTCAGTCCTTTACTATTTACTATGTATAATTACTGCACATTTCAATCCAGACATATTTCAATTACTCAGTAGCTACATATAGCTAGTAGTTTCTATATTAGAAAATGCAGATTGAAGCTGCACATGGTGGAACATGCCTGTAATCCTAGTACTTGAGAGGTTGAGACAGAAGGATCACAGGTTAGTGACATCCTGCTTCAGATAAAAATAAAAATCAGCTATAGTTGAGCTCAAAAGTTGTATATACCTGGGTTCATCTCCAGTATGAAGTAAAATGTAAATTCGAAAAAACATCTGAATAAGTAAACTGCATTGATCAATATTCATCTCAATATTTTTCAGGCTGTTGATATAGCCAGAACTACACATTTGCAGAGTCTATAAATTTTATATGTGATTCTCAAGGAAATCTATCTTCTCTATTGAGATGCCCTAAAAGAAACACTATTGAATTATGAAGAGCTTTCTAAGGTAAAATGTAATTACAAATGTTTTGAACCCATCCTTAATGTTGTGTTTAAATAAATAAATATTCTTTCATCTAAAATATTATTTTCTTTAGTAAAGTTAAGATAAAAGAAATGCCAAAACAATGTAATCTGTTTTCCCCTGGTGATGCTTTAATTTTTAACTATTTCTCTAGAATATATGTACCATATGTCATGAGAAAAGAAAGAAAAAATTTACAAGTGAATGAAACTTCATAGTCAGTAATATGAGTTACAATTCTTAAAATTTTGAAAGAAACATTATACCATGGTCCATGGCTGCTCATATACTATAGATAGTAATTGTATAAAGTAATGACAACTCATGTCAAAGCAAAAACATAAACACGTATTTAAAAAGTAATGGGTTTCAGAGGCCAGCAGCAGTCCCATCTGGGTCAGGCCATGTTGGAGGAGCTGGTGGCTGCCAGAGACCTCCAGGAAGAAAGCATGGATTGTTGTGAGGCTAAAAAAAGCAGATCATCAGCAAAAGCAGTCAACATCTCACCCCACACTCAATAGGGATCCAGCAGAGGAAGATCCAACTAGAAACCACAGTGGCAGTGATCTGAAGCAACACTCATCAACAACATAAGTTAACAAACCATCCCAGCATGAGAAGCTGGCTGTACCCAGCCACAGAGACTATCAGGCAAGAAAATAAACTTGAGGGGTCCTGATACCTTAGGGGCTTACTATCAGACACAGCAGAAACATGAATTAGTAGAAAGCCCCTAGAGGCAGATGGGAGAAAACTGCAGCTCGCAGTTTGTGGAGCCTTGTAGGGACTATAGGGATTAACATGGGACACCAACCAGTGATGCTGGGGAGAAATAGCTCATCCTACCATGTTGCGGGCTCTGAATGCAGTGAAATTGCACCTGGCCATGTTTGGGAGCTACAAAGCACCAGCACCGGAGGCCAGCAAGGGCCCCTGGAAATGTGGCCACTGAAGACAGGGGTTTTGTCCCTGGAGCTAAATAACAGAGCCATCAAAGCCCCTGGCTTAGAATAGTACATTGTTTTTCTGCCAAACCATGGGCCTTGGGTGGACAGTGGCAATGGCACTATAATAGCCAGACTATGCTACTTGATTGTAGCCAAAAGCTGGGAATTCTCTCCACCAGCTGAATTTGTACCTAGGATGCATGTAAGCTAGTGACTGAAAGTACCTTATGTGACCATAACAAGAAGATATGAAGTGGTGTCCCAGGAACCATCAAAGCCCAAGAATCCAGACCATAAGTTTGGAACATAGTAAGTGCTGGCTTTGCAGAGCCTAAGTCCACTGGTCATAGAGGCCCAGTGGTTAGCACTTTGCAGTATCAAGGTCTCACAATCATCAGAGCAGCAGTGGTCTCTGAGGTATAGGAAGTCCTAACCAGCAGGCTGCAGGCCCTGAATAAAGCATCATAGTCTCTGGCTTGGCAGAGTTTAGTCCAGGACAGCACAATAACCTGCAGCTAATCAGAGACTCCTGCCTACCTGCACTAAGAATTATATTAAGTTAAAGAGGCTCTGGAGGACAAACTCAAAAGTTTGAGTATTCAGTCAGATTGGTAGGGGTGAATATATACCCCCAGCATAGATCTTATTAAGAAATTGCAAATAAACACAGGACTCACACACAAAGAGGGAAAAGATGACAAGACAATGGAAACACAAACCTGATACCAACAAGGGAGATGACTAATACTGCTCTACAAGAATTGTGAATTTTTATTTTTAATATGATAAAAGGTCTCACTGAAAGTGTATAGAAAATGAAAGAGGAAATTGATACTTTTAAGAAAGACCCAGAAAGAGGCTTTGGAATGCAAGGAAGGAGTTAATAAATGAATTTAAGACAGCAATAGAAACCAACTTTGACAGGTTAGACCACATGAAAAACAGGGTATCACTGTTGGAAAAGAGTTCATTCAAAACAGAAAGCACAGTCAACATTATACAGAAGACATTACAATAACAACCTAAACAGCCAAGAATTATGGAACAATACGAAATATTCTAACCTACAGATAAAAGTCATTGAAGAAGAGAAAGAAGCTCAAACAAAGGGTATTAATAATCTCTTCAGAGAAATGATGACAGTGAATTAACTAAACATAGAAAAAGACTTGGACATCTATATGCAGAAGACATACAGAACACTGTTAAGACAAGATCAAAAAAGAACCTCTCCATACCATTTAAGAATCAAAATGACTAACCACAGAGGGCAATAAAATAAATTTTAAAAGCTATGAGAACAAAACAATGGGTCATATTCAGGGCAAAACAATAAAAATTACTCCAGACTTTACAACCCAAATCATGAATGCCAAGAGGGACTGGTGTGAAGTAATACAAACCCTGGAAGAAAACAACTTCCAACCAAAACTTATATATTCAGCAAAGATCATTTAAATTGATCAAGGAAAAAATATTCAAAGAAAAGCTGAATCTTGTTGTTGTTGTTGTTGTTGTTGTTGTTGTTGTTGTTGTACTGGGGGTAGAACCTAGGGGCTTTTCTACCTCCCGGCTATACTCCCAGACCTATTTTATATTTTATTTAGAAACAAGATCTCACTAAGTTGCTTAGACCCTCACTAAATAGCTGAGGCTGGCTTCAAACCTGTGCTATCCTCCTGACACAGCCTCCTAAGTGCTGGGATTACAAGCGTGCACCACCATACCTGGCCTACAGAAGAATCTTCAAAAATTTATGACTACCAAACCAGCACTATAGAAAATACTTAAATATATAAAACAAAAAGAAGAAAAAATTAAATTTTAGAACCAGAGAAGAGACAAATTCTATCAGGTGGTTAACTATGCAAAGGAGAAATAATACTACATCAAACAGAATATAGAACATAAAATGATAGAAAAATTATATTTAAATAATAACACTCAATGTCAAAGGACTTAACTCCCTAGTTAAAAGACAAAGATTGGCTGGGCATGGTGGCACATACTTGTAATCTCCATGCTTGGGAGGCGGAGACAGGATGATCATGCTGGTTTGAAGCCAGCCTCACTGTCATAAGAGACCCTGTTTCCAAATAAAAATATAAAAAAATAGGTCTGGGAGTGTAACCCAGAGGTAGAAGGGTTTCCAGGAACCCCAGTACCACCTAAAAAGAAAAAAAAAAGACAAAGACTGGCATGTGGCTTAAAAAACATAATCAAAGTCAACTTACAGCCAAAGATATCCATATGCCAAAAATGAAAGTACAGGAAAAAAAAAAAAAACTATACCATGCAAATGGAGACTGAAAACAAGCAGGGGTAGCAACACTGATTATCTAATAAATCAGACTTTAGGATAAAACATATCAGGAGAAACAAAACGGAGAACTTATTAATAAAAATAAAAATTCAGCAAGGAGATATAATGATAGTAAACATTATGCCTCAAATAAGGTGCACCCACAATTATAAAACAAACTCTTAAGAAAAACAAATCTTAAATAGAAATCAAATCAGTAGTACTGGGAGACTTCAACACCATTCACACCACTAGATCAAGGCAAAAGAAAATCAAAGACTCTATAGACGTAAAGAACACTATAAAGCAAATGGACCTAATAGACATATAAAGAATATTTCAACCAGCAACAGCTGAATACACATTCTTCTCAGCTGGCCATGAAACTTCCTCCAAATAGATCACATCCTGGGCCACAAAATAAGCACCAGCAAATTCAAAGAGTATAATGTAATATCCTTTCTCTCTTCAGATTACAACAGATTGAAAGTAGAAATCAACAACAGGAAGACCAAATGAAATTACATAAATACATTGAATCATGAATGATGTACTCTTGAATAAGAAATGGATTAAAGCAGAAATAAGGGGAAAATAACAAACTTTCTGGAATTAAATAAAAATAGGGACACAACATGCCAAAATCTATGAGATACTTCAATGGAATTGTTAGGAGAAAAATTTGTAGCACTGAGTAGTCACATAAGTAAAACAGAAAATCTCAAATAAACACCTTAACGACACACTTTAAGGATTTAGGAAAGCAGAAACAGTCTAATCCCAAAGACAGAAGAAAGCAGGAAATAATTAAAATCAGAGCAGAAATAAATTAGAGAATATAAAACAAAAATAATCAACATATCAAAAAGCTGGTTCTTTGAAAAGATTAACAAGATTGACAAACCCCTAGCAAACATAACCAAAACAAAGAAAAAATCAACCCAAATTATTAAAATCAGAAATGAAAAAGAAGACATTACCACAGACAGTAGAAAAATTCAGAGGATCATCATAAACTATTTAAAATTTTTTTAGTCCAATAAACTGGAAAACATGGAAGAAATCAACAGATTTCTAAACACATACAACCTACCTAAATTGAACCAAGAGGACATAGAAAACCTAAACTGACCAATAGCAAACAAAGAAATAAAAACAGCAATAAAAAATCTAAAGTCAGAGAAAAGCCCAGGTCCAGACAGTTTCCAGCTGAATTCTACAAAACTTTTAGAGAAGAACTAAATCCAGTACTTCACAAGTTATTCAGTGAAATAAACAGAGATGGAATTCTTACAAACTCCTCTATGAGGCCAGTATCACAATGATATCAAAACCAAATAAGAAAAGATAATCACAGTCCAATATTTTTGATGAACATAAATGCAAAATTTCTATACAAAATACTAGCTATACTCATTCAAAGCCACATCAAGAAAATTGTTCACCATAACCAAGTTGGTTTCATCCTGTGTAATTGTGTTTTCCTTTATGGCTGAGTAAAATTCCATTGTGTACTCCCCATAGCTTTGTAATCCATTCATCTGTTGATGGACATAGTTTGGCAATGGTGAATTGTGCATAGATACACATGCATTAGTTTGGTAGTTCGATTTCCTTTCTTTTGGGTAGATACCCAGGAGTGATATTGCTGGATCATATGGTAAGTTAATTCCCGTTCCTCTGAGTATCCTTCATAATGTTTTCTAAAGTGATCGCACTAATTTGCAATCCCGCCAATAATAGTTCCCACTTCTCCACATCCTTACCAGCATTTGTTGTTTTTGTTTTGAATGATTGCCATTCTAGTTGGAGATAGGTAGAATCTCAGCATAGTTTTGATTTGCATCTCTCTGATTGCCACTGATGTTGAGAATTTTCAACATGATTTACATTGATTATAATGCACTAATAAAATCACAAAAATAATATAAAATAAAAAACAAACCAAAAAGGGATGAACAGAAAGATTTCTTTAAGCTTCAGAAGTGCCTGTATTGCCTGGCATTAAATTTTATGTCACAGAGTTTTTTCATAAATGCCTATTCCTCATTTTGCTCCCTATGGAAGTGAATTCAAAGCTAGGCCAAGATGGAGAAATTATTAGTTAAATGTAATTAAATTTCTACCATGAAAAAGGTAATATAAAAGGGTACAATGGCATACACTTAAAATCCCTGTACTTGGAGATCTGCTATATAATGTTTTATTTCAGGGTGTAAAGCCAGAAATAAGCATTTCAGGTGACATTTAGGTGAAGTAGCTAAATTGGCTTTAGGATGCCCAAGACCGTATTATATAATGACATTTATATGGTAATTTGTCTCAGTATCAATAGAAATTCTGGTAAGGAGGTATTTTATGTAGTAAATATCACACCAAATATCAGAACTTTGGGGACATGACCCTAGCCAGCAGTTCACAATATGACAGGCAGGTTCCTGCCACTAGTGGAGATGGTTAAATATTACTAGACATTGTGTGGAGAACTGAATTCAAGAGAGAGTTCCAATCTCAGGATGAACTAGGAAAGAAACAACAAATGGAGTAGAAACCTATGCATAGAATGTGAGTCTGGACAGTAAGAGTACAGGAAGAAATCAGAAATGGATATGTGTGCAGACGGGCTCAGCTCAGGTACATGGTAAGTGGAGCAGAGCATCAGGACTAATACAGGCCACACTAAGAGTTAGAGGGGCAACTTTTCCAAATCTCTCTCTTCTTTGCCTCAGTGATGTTGTCTCTTCAATTATCTAGTACATGCGCCATTTGAAGAGCCTATGACCTGTGTATAAACAGTGCTATGTAAAAAATATTGCCTAAATTGTCCTTCATGTAAGAAAGGGTTACCTAGCAGGGGTCAAAGTCATTTTTTCAAAGGTGGTAGGAAGTTCCATTATAAACCTAGAAAAAGGAAGGAACTTAAGCATAGAACTGGGATATATGTGTAAATAAGTCCAGGTTACAAATCCTTTTAAAAATTACCATTTTTAAACAAATTACCATTCCATACTAATTGGTAAACCCAATATTCTGTAGAAACAACTGTATATTTTTAAAGGTAGTGATGTTTTAAAGGAACTTATCTTAAAAAATAAAATCATTTCTTGGGTTATCCCAAATATTGCTATTTTCAGGAACAAATCAAGTGAAACATGCTCAGGTTATATAGTATTTTTAAATTATATTTGTAAATTTGTATTGTGGTTTGTGACATCATACTAAATTCTAATGCATTATATTACTGTTGGTTATAAATTTTGGTATAAAATCCCCAAATTCACAATCATATAAGATAGTAAAATTCCACATTTTATAAATATATATAAAAAATCTCATGAACTACCTCTGTATTATTTATACAAGTAATTTCATCTTGCAATTCTGATCAAATCACAAATAATGAGATGAAGCCCTAAGTGGAATTTAGCTTTATTTTTTTCATTTCCTTCTATTTAAAAGGTTAAAACATGATATTTTGGGTCCATATTTGAATGCAGTAAGTAGTTTAAATATAATAATGAGATTCCATATATCTGACCAATGGAGCTTTAAAAACTGTAAGCTGAACATGGCTGAAATAAAAAATTGAGAAATGTAATAAAAATGCAAAAAAGTAGTTACTTTCAACATTTATATTTATTTTATATTTATATACATGTATATATAATTTATATATAAATTAGACATACATAAATTATATACATTTTACCTGTGTATATGCATATATATATATATATATATATATATGTAGCTTGTGTATATATATATTTATATATACATATTTGTACTTTAAAGTTTATACAAAGTTGCTTACCACAAATGATCTCACTAACTGGTGCTCTCCTTAAAACACCTGAAGTTATTAATTACTGATATATTTAATGTGAATCTGCAAGGGATCCAAGGCATTACCTGAATCAACTCTCTTAAGTCAGGTTGTTAATAACTTGCTTCACTGAAAGACATACTTAGAGCTATTATCAGTGTCCAGTAATACCATCCTCATTCTGAAATATTAAAGTTTTGACTTTCAAAATGCATTTTCAATTTAAATTTAAAATACTATTCTAAAATTCTCATAAATATGCAAAAAGTGTAGAGTAGAAAAATATATTTACAGTTATTCAATGGCTGATTTCCATGCCAGTATTTTGTTATTCTTTGGCTGTTTTCCATTCCTGTATTTTCCCACTGTGTGTGTGTGTGTGTGTGTGTGGGATACACATAGCCTTGTCAATATAGAATAGCAGCTTTTATGTAAGTTCTGAAGTCACATTGGATTTATAACTATAGCTTTACCACTTACAAGTACATGACCTTAAGCAAAATTATGTAATTTGTTCTATGCCCAAAATTTCTAAGTGTGATATATAGGTAATACTAATGTCACCCTCTAGAGATGTGAGAAGGGCATGTACTAAGCATAGAGTGCATTCTGAGTCAGTCAATTCAGTCCACAATGCAGGTTCCAACTTCCAGGAATCTACTACTAAGATTTGCCCATGGGAAAAAAAAAAAGCACTTTATAATCAGCACCTGAAACTCGGCATTTCTGCCCTTGGGGCTTTTAAGTGTCGAAGGCCCATGTAGCTCTTTTCTTGCCCTCAGCTTCAATCTTAAGGGAATGACTGACATTCCCTGAAGGTGTCCCTGTAGGCAGAGTGAATTTGGCATAAATCTTAGGAGTCCACATTTTAAGTTGATCATCTTGAACATTCCTTCCAAATATGGTAAAAAAAAATCAATATTTACTTTGCCTTCTGATTCCTGAACCAATTCCACAATGTTTATGTATTTTATTATAAAATTAAAAAACTGAACTGGTCTACTCTGTCCCCATAACCCACACACTCACCCTATTCCCTATTTTGACAGGTGATTACAGGAGAAATAGGAAAGTACTGTTGGCAGTTTAAGCATTTTTAGCCAGAGTCCAAAAATAGTCACTGCTTCACAAACATTTTTTAATTAAATAATACTCAATATAGAGAGTTGCTCCTTCCTTCTTTTTCTTCCTTCTCCTGTTATTCTTCCTCTTCCTTTCTCTTTTAGCTATATAATTACTATCAACAGCAATCATAACATTTTACTTCAATAGCATTATTGTTCTCATTTTGCTGGAGAATGGCAATTTTTTAAACAGGGGTGGAACAGACATATTGCTGATACCTTTAGTGTGTGCCCCATTTCAAATATCTTGTTTTAGTGTTCGAGATTATTTGGCTGGGGATTGAATTCAATACCAGTGTGCATCAAACCCATCTAAACATCAAGCCCAAATACTAGGAAACTATTACTCATGTAAGAATATAACAAGGGAAGTGAAAATGAAGAGGAGAGATCCCTGAATACACAATAGGAATGGAGAAAGGATTCAAGAGAAACTAACACTTAGGCCAAACCTTTAGATATAGATGAGTGGGTTTTAATAGCTGGGTAAAGAAAGAAAGGCCTATTGACAAGAATAGAATATGATTAAAGTCACAGAGAAGAACATGGTAAGTTAGTGGAATTTACTAGTATGTGGATGATGAATCAAAGCATAGGTGTTTCAAGAGATTGAAAAAAAAAGCCAGGCGTGGTGGCACACACTTGTAATCCCTGCGCTTTGGAGGTGGAGACAGGAGGATCACGCTGGTTTGGAACCAGCCTCTCTGGCTTAAGAGACCCTGTTTCCAAATAAAGAAGTATAAAAAAGGTCTGGGAGTGTAGCCCAGAGGTAGAAGGGCTTCCAGGAACCCCAGTACCACCAAAAAAAAAAAAAAAAAAAAAAAGAGAGAGAGAGAGAGAGAGAGATGGAAAAAAGCCAGACATGGAGGATGAAGCAGATACTGTAAATCCTTGAACACTATGCTAAGAAATCTGCAATTCTTTTCTATTTTGGAAACAATGAGGCTGGAGGCAGGGAGCAGTGCAGGTGGGGTGTGTTGATCTCTGCATAAGGAATTAACAGTAAGAGAGAAAAAGTTTTGGAGAGTGATTCAATTTACAACGTGTGTGCGCGTGCATGTGTGAATTGAAGTACTAGAGATCAAACCCTGGGATATTACACCTCTGAGCCATATTTTATTTATTTATTTATTTATTTATTTATTTATTTATTTTAGCTCAAATGATATTTCAAAATAAAAAATAACAAAGCAGGCACATGGTGGCACACGCTGGTAATTCCATCATTAGGGAGGCTGAGACAGGAGAATCTAGGTTCATGGCCAGCCTCAGCTACTTAGTGAAGCCCTCCGCAACTCAGTGAGACCCTGTTTCAAAACAAAGAATAAAAAAAATAGGGCAGGGGATGTAGCTCAGAGGTCAATGCCTCTGAGTTCCATACCCAGTAACAAAAAAAAATGAAAAATAAAAAAATGTAGGGTTTTACTCAGTTGCCAAGGCCAAGGCTGGCCTCAAACCTACGATACTCTACTCAGCCTCCCAAATACTGGTATTACAGTCATATGCCACCATGCCCGGCTCCAATCCACACTTTAAGCAGCTAATATTGAGTGCTTTAATGTGTCATCTACTTGATTCTGACCTCTAAAATCTGTGTTTGATTTATGTTGATGTGACTTTAAATGTTTTCTTTGATCACCCAGGATATAGAAACACTAAAAGACTAGTTAGGAGTGCTGGTAGATTCAGTGTCCGCTAATAAGGTTATTTGGTACTTCCAATTATTCTGTGGCTTCATTATAAATAACTTAAACATAGAGCGGTTTGAAATTCACCTTACATATAAAGGAACAAGCTGTAAAATGTGTCCTCCGTGACCTAGGAAGTGGTCAGACTGCACTTGGCCTCATGCTGCTATCACAGACAATTAAATTCTGGTCCTCAAGAGAACTGAATCTATCATTTTAGAAACAGTCCTGAAGATTCCCTTGGTATAAGAAAAACATTCAAGGCCTTCAAAGCCAGTGTCCTGAAAGCTTTGAACGCACGGGGCTTTCACAGCTTATAAGCTGGCCGTGACAAATCTGTTAGGAACAGATTTTAAATGCCTCCCCGGGATTTCAGGTTTCCATTTTAGAGGACCTGTTTTCAGTTTATATCTGGTTAAGTTATGGTGATGCTCCAGTTTTTCCCTTTAACAATTTTGTAAATCTACTTCAAAGATGAATGTCTGGGCTTTGTAGGGCATCTGTCAGAGTTGGCACTCGCTCTGGAGTCCCAGCCCTCATCCTCAAACACGGTTGTTTCTTAGAATGAGATGATATATAATCCCCAAAGTGTCAGGAAGCATTCCAGAGCAAGTATGTCTCTGGAAACCCTCACTAAACCTTGACTCTATGCTGATTTCTTTTCTCATTGTATAGCTAGTTATTTGCTAATTCTATTCTCTGCAGAATTCAGCCTAGAATAATAAACAAGTAAATGTATCCAATGAGATATTAGACTCATATATTTGAATGCAAACTTCCAGAAAAATTAAAAAAAACGTTTCCTTGTGTTAATGATCTTTTTATATATTAAAAAAGCACTAAAGTATCTAAGAAAATGTTGCCTTATACACCTGATACTTTTTCCCAAAAGCTTTTTATAGTTGATTTAATCAGTAATATTATAATAGCTTTCTTACTCACTATTGGTATAAAGTACAGCTAGATACTACTATACATATTTCTCTTTGTAAGAGAGAATAGCAATTGTCTGAAGATACAGATTGAAACAATAACGTAAATGAAGAGTAATTCGAAGACCTAAATGCCACTAATGTGAGCAGAAATGGGAGTTTAGCTAATGTTGATACTTTCAGTTAAATGGGCTGAAGAGCCTGGCGTGGTGGCACACGCTTGTACTCCCCGCGCTTGGGAGGTGGAGACAGGAGGATCACGCTGGTTTGAGGCCAGCCTTGCTGGCTTAAGAGACACTGTTTCCAAATAAAAAAATATAAAATGGGTCTGGGAGTGTAGCCCAAAGGTCGAAGGGCTTCCACAAACCCCAGTACCACAAAAAAGGGGGGTGGGCTGAAGATTGCCATAATCTCACTAGTGCCACATGTATTAATGAGGTACCTGGATGCTAATTCCAAACTCCATTCTCCCTCCTAGACTTCTTGAGATGATTAAAAATAACCACTGTTTCTTAGTTGCTGTCAGTCAAAGCTCTGTGCAGGATGCAGCAAACTCAGGGCTCAGCAATGTTTTTAGACCATCAAATATCAGCTCACTGGAAGGTGCTGAATAAATTAAACCAAAAATATAAACCCCAGGTTGATGTGTTTGAACTTCTCAGCAAACATTCTTCATACATATTTAATTGCTCCATTGAGACTGTTACTGTTTGGAGGGGTTCCAGGCATTATTTCCATTCCATTAGCAAGCTTGCAGGGTGTCTACTCCTTAACTCAAAATGATTGATTCTATAAATGCCTTTCCACTTACTGACCTGAACACTAATTGAGTTTGTGTATGGATTAAAAGAAAAAGTGTGTTTTCAGAAAATGTTCAAAATATATTGCTGTCACTTAAATTCCCTGTCGCAGGAGAAAATGGCATGTCTAAATGATGACACTAAATGTTTTATCTGAATTGGCTTTTTAAAGCATGTTGTGCAGCAAACTAAGTTACAAAGTTGGAAGAAAAGCAGCAAAAATAGATTTTTCAATGTAAAAACAGATTGACTTCTTTAAAAAGAGACTAAACATTTGTGGATAAATTAATACTTTATTCTGACAGCTTCTGGTTCTCCTTCTTGTGGTGAATACATATTGTAAAATATATATATATATATATATATATAGTTTCTTGTACTCTATTACAGAAAGCTAAATCTCAGGATATCTTTTTAACTCTATTTGTGAGGGATAGCTAAGATTTTCTTAAGATATTTTACACAGAGACTTAAAAATGGCACAGTGCACATTACCTTACTGCAAAGAAAAACTTCTGTCTAAATAAACAGTTCATAAAGACTAGATATTTAAGTGATACTTACATCAGTGATACTTATATGTGAACTCAGCTTGAGAAACTGAGGTTATAATACTTAAAATTGTTCAACTTTTTCTCTACAGGCCAAATTAAAGTTCTTAAACATCTTTCCTAATTAACGTGAGTAAAAGAAGTTTCTAAAATGCTAATTATAACAGCTTTAATAATGCATATATTGGAGTCATATGAATGCTAAGAATATTGTAAATGTAATATATTTATTTTCCCTTAGCACACCAAGTGTTATATGCATATATATATTCCTATCCCTCTATACCTCATTATGTATAATTACAATGTGCCAAGTAAAGTAGAAAACAATAAAAAAAGGTCCGGGTCGCGGGACTCTGGGCCCCAGGCTGAACTGCGTGCAGCACGCCAGACCCCTGGAGAAACCGGGCCCAGTAAGACGCTGGGTTCTGGGCGGGGGTCACGCGCGGGGCACGCCAGATGGGGTCCGGGTCGCGGGACTCTGGGCCCCAGGCCGAACTGCGAGTAGCATGCCAGACCCCTGGAGAAACCAGGCCCAGAACAGAAAAAGATAAAGAAAAATATCGGAGAGGAGGTAAGAAAGCCGTTATGGATGCCAGGACACTGGAGATGCAGACAAAACTTATCTAAATGCACTGGAACTTATGGAAAAATTCGCCGTGAAAGAGGACTGCTATTTCTCTATATTGTTAAGAATCTCAGACATCACCTGTAAGGAGAGAGTTTAGCAGAGACCAAGGAGAAATGCGGTGTTGAAAGAGTTCTCCGCGATGGTGGTGGAGACTTGTATTCAGGAGAAGCAGAAACCGGATCTTACCAACTTTATTTTTATTGGAGAAATTACACCAAATTTCGAATGCTACCATCACGCATGCTTAGGAACACTGGACAACATTCAGAGTGGAAAAAGAGCCTGGGAAGGATTTGAAACAGTGGAGGCAGTGGCAATGCCAGTGGCCAATACTCAGGGGAGGCAGAGATCTGATACATTACACCTGGAACCTTTGAAGTAATAACCACAGAGACAGTGATCGGAACCTGCTGAGGGTTTAGGCGGGCGCCGGGGCCAGTGGCCAACATCGGAGCTTGCTGTGAGGCAAGGCCACTACTGAGGCCTCCGTGGCTGGGACTGGAACCTGCAGAGGGGTTAGACCGATGCTGGGGCCAGCGAGGCTGGCATTGGAGTCGGCCATGAGGCAAGGCTTGTGCTGGGGCCTCCGAGGTCGGGTCCGAAACCTGCTGAGGGGTTAGGCCGGTGCTGGGGCCAGCGAGGCCGGCATCGGAGCCTGCTGTGAGGCAAGGCCAGTGCTGGGGCCTCTGAGGACGGGACCGGAGCCTGCTAAGGGGTTAGGCCGGTGCTGGGGCTAACGAGGCCAGCATCGGTGCCTGCCATGAGGCAAGGCCGGTACTGGGGCCTCCGAGGTCAGGATAAGAGCCTCCTGAGGGGTTAGGCCAGTGCTGGGGCCAGTGAGGCCGGCATCGGAGCCTGCCATGAGACAAGGCCGGTACTGGGGCTTCCGAGGCTGGGATAAGAGCCTGCCGAGGGTTAGGCCGGTACTGGGGCCAGCGAGGCCGGCATCGAAGCCTGCCGTGAGGCAAGGCCGGTGCTGTGGCCTCCGAGGCCAGGATAAGAGCCTGCTGAGGGGTTAGGCCGGTGCTGGGGACAGCGAGGCCTGCATCGGAGCCTGCCTTGAGGCAAGGCCGGTACTGGGGCCTCGAGGCCAGGATAAGAGCCTGCCGAGGGGTTAGGCCAGTGCTGGGGTCAGCAAGGCCGGCATCAGAGCCTGCCGTGAGGCAAGGCCAGTGCTGGGGCCTCTGAGGACGGGACCGGAGCCTGCTAAGGGGTTAGGCCGGTGCTGGGGCCAACGAGGCCGGCATCGGTGCCTGCCATGAGGCAAGGCCGGTACTGGGGCCTCCGAGGTCAGGATAAGAGCCTCCCGAGGGGTTAGGCCAGTGCTGGGGCCAGTGAGGCCGGCATCGGAGCCTGCCATGAGACAAGGCCGGTACTGGGGCTTCCGAGGCCGGGATAAGAGCCTGCCGAGGGTTAGGCCGGTACTGGGGCTAGCAAGGCCGGCATCGAAGCCTGCTGTGAGGCAAGGCCAGTGCTGGGGCCAGCGAGGCTGGCATCGGAGCCTGCTGTGAGGCATGACCAGTGCTGGGGCCTCCGAGGCCTGGATCGGAGCCTGCTGAGGGGTTAGGCCAGTGCTGGGGCCAGTGAGGCCGGCATCGGAGCCTGCCTTGAGGCAAGGCCGGTACTGGGGCCTCGAGGCCAGGATAAGAGCCTGCCGAGGGGTTAGGCCGGTGCTGGGGCCAGCGAGGCCGGCATCGGAGCCTGCTGTGAGGCAAGGCCGATACTGGGGCCTCCTAGGCCAGAATAAGAGCTTGCTGAGGGGTTAGGCCAGTGCTGGAGCCAGTGAGGCATGCATCGTAGCATGCTGTGAGGCATGGCTGGTGCTGGGGCCTCCGAGGCCAGGATAAGAGCTTGCTGAGGGGTTAGGCCGGTGCTGGTGCCAGCGAGGCCGGCATCGGAGCCTGCCATGAGGCAAGGCCGATACTGGGGCCTCCTAGGCCAGGATAAGAGCCTGCTGAGGGGTTAGGCCGGTGCTGGAGCCAGTGAGGCTGGCATCGTAGCCTGCTGTGAGGCATGGCCGGTGCTGGGGCCTCTGAGGCCAGCATAAGAGCCTGCTGAGGGGTTAGGCCAGTGCTGGGGCCAGCGAGGCCGGCATTGGAGCCTGCCGTTAGGCAAGGCTGGTGCTGAGGCCCCCGAGGCTGGGATTGGAGCCTGCCTTGAGGCAAGGCCGGTACTGGGGCCTCCGAGGCCAGGATAAGAGCCTGCTCAGGGGTTAGGCCGGTGCTGGGGCCAGCGAGGCTGGCATCAGAGCCTGCCGTGAGGCAAGGCCTGTATTGGGGCCTCCGAGGCCAGGATAACAACCTGCCGAAGGGCTAGACTGGTGCTGGGGCCAGCAAGGCTGGCATCGGAGCCTGCCGTGAGGCGAGGCCAGCATCGGAGCCTGCCGTGAGACATGGCCAGTGCTGGGGCCTCCTAACCTAGGAACGGAACCTGCCGAGGGGTTAGGCCGGTGCTGGGGCCAACGAGGCTGGCATTGGAGCCTGCCGTGAGGCTAGGCCAGTGCTGGGGCCTCCGAGTCCGGGATTGGAATCCTGCCAAGGGGTTTTGCCGGTGCAGGGGCCAATGGCCAGCATCAGAGCCTGGCATGAGGCAAGTTTACTCCTGCGACCTTCAGGGCCAGGACCAAAGCCAGCTTAGGGGTTAGACCGGTGCAGGGGCCAGTGAGACCAGAACTGGGGCCTCCCATGAGGCAAGGCTGCTGCTTGAGCCAGCGAGGTCTGGATCAGTCCACTGAGTAGCCAGGCCACTACTGGGACCATCAAGAGTGGGATCGGTACTTGCAATGCAGCATGCACAGAGAAATATCGCAGAAAATATAAATCAGATGCTTCTCTTAATCAGCAATAACTAGGAGGAAAAGGGCAACAGGAAGAGGTTGAGCTATAGAAAGGGCCCTATAGTGAAGCAACGAATGTGACCAATCAGAGGGTATGTAATACTGGAGGACGGAGCTTCTTTAAAACGCAGGAGGTACATAAACAAATGTATCAAAGTAAATCACCAAAGAAGCGTGGGATGGAGGGAGGGGGAGGGAATGGGATGGGGGCTGGAGGAGGGCTAATTGGATGATGTGTGCTTGTATATCCTCTCAAGTCTTGTACTCCAATGTGATTGATATATGACTACAATGCACCAATTTAAAAAATAAATTAATTAAAAAAAATAATAATAATAATAAAGCCACTTTTTCTATTAGTTTGTAAAAAGCATAAGTTTATTTACAGAGTTCCATTTCCCTGATCCTACTGCTTATTTTGTCAATAATCATGCTGACCAGAGTTCTCATCAGAAACTTCTTAGTTGCTGTTTAAATTGTCTTCCTTAAATAAATACATTAATAAAGTAATTGCCAGCAGGAGAGGTAAAATTGCTTACTGATGACATAATTTGATATATAAAAATGTTAAAAATGCTAATAAAACAGGACAAATAAATTCAGTAAAGTTATGAATATGTAATCAACAATAAAATCAGTACTATTTTACATGCTAATAATAAACTATGTAAAAAGAATTAAGAAAGCAGTTCCTTTTACAATAGCTAAAAATTAGAACAGTTAGGAGTAAATTTAACTAAGGATGTGAAACATCAATAAACTTAAATCTATAAAACATTGATGAATGAATTTGAAGAAAACACAAGTTAATGGAAATATCTCCCATGTATTAAAAGAATTATCATTGTTTAAATATCCATCCTACCCAAAGTAATCAACAGATGCAATGCATTCCCTTTTTAAAATTCCAGTGTATTCATCATAGAAATAAAAAAAATCATCCTACAATTTATATAGAACTACAAAAGACTGAATAGTGAAAAAGGAACAAAGTTGGAAGCATCATACTATCTAACTTCACAATGAGCTACAAAGTTATAATAATAACACAACCATGGTATTGGCATAAAAAACACAGTAGTCAAAGAAACCAAACATAGAGCCCAGGAATAAACCAACACATTTACTTTCAACTGATTTTCAACAAAGTACCAAAAACACACAATGAAGAATGGATAGTATCTTCCATAAGTATTGTTGGAAAAAGTGAATATATATGTGTAAAATAATGAATATTGAATCCTTATCTCAGCCTGTATACAAAAGTAAAATAAAATGCACTAAAGACTGAAATATATAATGTAAAATTATAAAAATAGAAGAAAACATAAGGGAAAAATCTTACATTGGTCTGGGCAATGATTGCATATTTATGAACTCAAAACTACAGTCAACAAAAACAAAAATAATCAAATGAGATTTTATTGAATTAAAAAGCTTCTGCATAGCAGGGAGAACAATCAGCAGAATAAAAAGACAACCTGCAAAAAGGGAGAAGATACTTGAAACAAAATATATGTAATAAAGGATTAATATTCAAAATATGTAAAAATTAAAGCACCCAATAGCAAGAAAACATATAGCACAATTAAAAATTGAGCAATAAGTTCTAAATGTATATATATACATATATTATATATGAATATATATCAAAATAAGACATGCTAATGTCCAACAGTATATGAAAAATGCTCAAAACCACTAAACAGGGAAATGCAAATTTAAACTATTATGAAACATCGCCTTGTATCTGTTAGACTTGTCATTATCAGAAAGACAAACAATAACACATGTTAGTGAGGACACAGAGAAAAGGGAACATTATATACTATTGGTGGGAATGCAAATTAGTGCAGCCATTTTAGAAAACAGTATGGAGACTCCTGAAAAAAAAAAATAGAATTTCCATACGATCCATCAATTTCACTTCTCTGTAATATGTAAAATGTAACTAAAACCAGAATGACTTTACTCCCAAGGTCATTGCAGCATTATCCAAAGAGCCAGGACTTTGAATCAACCTAAGTGCCCATTAACATATAATTAAATAAAATGCAGTTTATACACATAATGGAATTCTGTTAAACCTTTTTAAAGGATATATTGTCATTCGGAACAAAATAGATAGGCATGGAAGGCATTATGTTAAGTGAAATAAGCTAGACACAGGAAAATATTGTATGGTTTTACTTATATCTTGAACCTCAAAATGTAAAAGTCATAGAAGTGGAGAGTAGATCAATCCTAAGACTAGGGGAGATGGATGGAAAAAGAAGAGATGTTGGTTAAAACATAAAATCTCCATTAGGCAACAGAAATACATCTTAATGATCTACTGAATAGCATGTTACTATTAAAGCCCAGGACCAGATGTGTTTTCCCAAGTGAATTTCATAAAACCTTTATAGAAGAGCTAATGCTAATACTCCTTAATCTATTCCACAAAATAAAAAGAAATGGAACTCTCCCAAATACATTTTATGAAGTCAATATCACATTAATAACAAAACCAAATAAAGGCAGCTCAAGAAAAGAAAACTATAGACCTGTATTTTTAAGAACTTAGACATAAAACTGCTAAACATTCAAATCACATCAAGAAAATAATAAACCAAAACCAAGTTGGGTTCATCCCAGGGATGCAAGGTTGGTTCAACATACAAAAAAAATTCATGTAATTTACCACATAAACAGAACCAAAGACAAAAATCACACGATCATTTAAATCGATACTAAAAAAGCATTCAATTAAATCCAATACCCACTCAGGCTAAAAGCATTTTCAGAGAATCAGAATAGAAGAAACAAACCTCAACATCAAAAAGGCAATATGCAAGAGGCCCACAGTCAACATCACATTAAATGGGGAAAAAATGATAAAGTTTCTGCTGAAAACAGGAAGAAAACAGGGATGTCCATTATATAGTTCTTGAGACGATAGCCAGAGCAATAAGGCCAGAGAAGGAAATCAAAGGAGAACAAATAAGAAAGAAAGAAGCAAAACTATCCCTATTTGCAGATGACATAAAAATAAGCTTAGAAGACCCAACAAATTCAACCCAAACACTTACAGAACAGATCAAAAAATTCATCAAAGTGTCTGTATACAAAATCAATCTTTAAAAAATTAGAAGATTTTCTATATGCTGACCATAAATCTCCTGAAAAATATATACAGAAAATACTTCCACTCACACTATTCTCTACACACAAAAGCAAAATACTTAGGAATAAACCCAACCAAGGAGGTAAAAGACTTCTACAAGGAAAATTATAAAACATTGAAAAAAGAAATTGAAGAAGACCCTAGAAGATGGAAGTATCTTCCATGCTCTTGGGTAGGCAGAATAAATATCAAAATGGCCATTTTCCAAAAGTGATGAAGTCAATGCAATATCCATTAAATTACCAAGGTCATTCTCCACAGACATTGAAAATGAGTTCATAAATTCATCTGAAACAATACAAAATAAAGACAGAATAGCCAAACTAATTCTCAGCAACAAGAATCATGCAGGAGGCATCACAATTCCTGACTTTAAACTATACTACAAAGTAATAGTCATAAAAATAGCATGGTATGGTCACAAAAAACAAACATGGAGACCAATGGAACAGGAAAGATGACTCAGAAACAAATTTACAACTTATAGTCAATTGATTTTTGATGAAGGGGCCAAAAACATACACTAGAAAAAAGATAACTTCTTCAACAAATAGTACTGGAAAAACTGGTTAACCACATGCAGAAAAATAGACATAAACCCTACTTTCTCACAAGGAAATCAAGATAGGTCAAAAGCCTGGAAATTACACCAGAGATCTTGCAGCTCCTTGAGCAGGGCATAGGTCCAACACCTCAACACATGAACATAGTTAAAAACTTTCTAAACAAGAACCCAAAGGCACAATAAATAAAAAGGAGAATCAATATTTGGGATTACATTAAACTTAAGACCTTCAGTACAGAAAAGGAAACTATTAAGAACCTTAAAAAAAACCTTACAAAATGGGAGAAAATTTTTGCCAACTACTCCTCTGATACTAAATCTAGAATATATAAAGAACTCAAGAAACCCACTAAGAAAACTAATAACTCAATCAAAACTAGGCAAGTGAACTAACTAGATATCTCACAAAATAATAAATATAAATGGCCAATAAACTTATAAAAAAGTGCAACATTGTTAGCAATAAGAGAGATGCAAATCAAATTACCTTGAGATTTCACCTAACCCCAATTAGAATGGCAATCATTAAAAACACAACAATTACTGGTGAGGGTGTGGTGAAGTAGGAACTCTAATACATTGTTGGTGGGACTTCAAATTAGTGAAACCATTTTGAAAAACAGTATCAAGGATTCTCAGAATAATGGGAATGAACATATCATAGAATCCAGCAATGCCACTTCTGGGTATCTACCCCAAAGAATGGAAACTGAACTACCAGACTAATGCATACATATCTATGTTTATAGCTGCACAATTCACAACTGCCAAATTATGGAACCAGCCAAGATGTCCACAAACAGATAAATAGATTACAGAACTATGGGATATGTACATATGAATTTTACTCAGCCATAAAGAAGAACAAAATTATGTCATTTGCAGAGAAATGAATGGAAATGGAGAACATTATTCTAAGTAAGATTAGTCATTAAAAAAATTGATGCTCTTCCTAATACGTGGAAGCTAGAAAGAAATTTGGTCATAGTAGGGACTCTAGAAGAAGAAGGAGAAACCTTAAACAATTAAGGTGACTTAACTGAGGGAGATGGTAAGGAGGAAGAGGGAAACTGAACATTCACAAACTGATCAGTCACTAAGCCTCACATGAGGAGGAGGGAATGGGGAGGGAGTGTGGTGGGAAATAGGGAAGGGCTAAATGAATGATTTGTGCAGACACACCTCTACCATCTTGTATCCCATTAAGATGTATGATTACAATGCACTAATAAATTTTTAATTAAATTTTTTTGAATAAAAAATGTCAATAAAATAAAAATTGAAATATAAAGTAATCCAAAGTAAACTTTAGGCAAAATTCAAAGTGCAGAATTGGGACAAATGATGATGTTCCAAATGAAGAGGTAAATTAATAGAATGTTCAAATCTAGTCAAAACCAGATAAACCTATCAATAACATCCAGAATTGAACTAGTCCTTTGTCTTCAAGATGATTAAGAAAACACACCTTTGTCTTTAGGTACTATAAGAACAACTACTGAAAATAAAGTTGAATTTTTAAAACCTTAAAACATTAGATGTAGTAAAAATGGTACACATCGCTTGCTTTCATCTCCCCTCCCTCTCTTTCTCTTTATCCCTTTCATAAAAATTTACTGAGTGTTTACTGTTGTGTATCATTACATTGATATTTGAGATACAAAAATCAATTTAAAAGCCACTCTCCTTACCTACGTAAAACATAATTCACATGGAACTGGCTCATTAAATAATGCATCTCCCTCTTTCTAATGTGCCACTTCTTTCAAGTTTTCTCATAAATGCTTGGTTACAAAACACATAAACACATACTTTTATTTCTCCTTATATGTAATTTCTTTACATTTAAGTGGTATGATAGTGTAAATAAGTTTCACTAGTGGAGTCAAAGCCATGACAATATAGAAAAAGAGACTTTCATGGCTGGTTTTTCTTATAGTCCTATAAATAAGTCTTAGAATCCTAATATTCTTCACACAGAAATGCTCAATAATTATCTTCAGCTATCACTGAAGTGACAGTATGCCTTTAAGACATGCAGAATTAATATTTCTATGAACATATAATGAGAATGCATTATTTTCAATTTGTACTATTTCATCTGTAACCTTAGATTATAGGGCATTCATTGATTTGTTAAACAGATGTGTGTTTAATGCCTACCCTATTCTATGAATTGCACTGGATAATAATGAGTAAATGATCAAAAACAGTTATAATCTTTGTATCTGAAAACCTTGCAGACCAATATGTAGTATAAAAACAAGTGTAAATTACAATTCAGGATATGCCCTGTAATAGAAAAGGATGATATTCTACGAAAGTTATTTAAACAGTATCTGGGGGCTTGGGAAGGCATTATTGAGGAAATGATGTCTAAATCACATCCTAAAGAACAAGAACAATCAGAAAATGCAGAGTAGAAAGATGTAACTTAAGATTTTAGCTTTAGGTAATGGGGAACTAAGAAATTTAGAGCACAGCTCTTGCTGAAAAACTAAAAAAGCTAGCTAGCATATAAAAACAATATTCTTTAAAAGCATCAAAGAAGTAACAAGGTAATGAGGGATTATTGAGATAAAGTAGAGAAGAAAGAGATATTGCTGACAGTAATTGTTGTAATCAAATCTGGCTTTGCTTGGGAGAGGTCTGCAATTACTTTTTGTTATGCAAGTTTTTAATGTGCTTTTATTTGTGCCCTATAATCTCACATCATAATGTAAATCATGTTGACAATGACATACATGCACACAGCACTTAGTGCCCCCTCCCCACCTCTCCAATTTTCCCCTTACAATCCAGAGTACTGAGATTGACATTGGTGTATTCACATATACACAATAGCCTATGGTAGTATTTCCATTAATGAACCTCAGTCTTCCTCTTCCCCTTCCCTTAGACCTCCTTCCTGGTTCTACTGAGGTTTCTCCTCAATTATCTGGAGTCCCTCTTATATCCAATTACTCCCTAGCTTGCCCATATTAGAACAAACATATAACTCTTCACTTTCTGTGCTTGGCTAATCTCAACATAATATTCTCCAGGTCCTTCCATTTTCTTACAAATGATATAATTTTGTTCTTCTTTATTGCTGAGAAGAATTCCCTTTTACACTGTTGGTGGGATTGCAAACTAGTTCAGCCACTTTGGAAATCAGTGTGGAAATTCCTTAGAAAACTGGGAATGGATTCACCATATGATCCAGCCACACCACTACTGGGTCTTTCCAAAGAGGTTGAAGCCAGAGAACTACAGTAATATACATGTTCATAGCCGCACAATTCACAATAGCCAAATTATGAAACCAATCAGGTGTCTATAAACAGATAAATGGATTACAAAATTATGGGAGGTCTGCAATTTCTGATTTTGATAAACCACAGAAAGTCAGGATTAAAAACAAGAGTCTAATTGTCTTCAAGAATAGGGGATCTGGGCTTATTCCTGACTTTAAATATGGAGCATGAAAAGCTACACCCCAAAGACAAGTTGAACTGTGAATAAAACAGCCCTTGCAATGAGCTCTCATCTGTAATGTTTTATTTCATGCTGAGTACTTTATATTGAGAACATTTTGAAATGTCTATTGGCAGAAAAACAAGCAAAATAACAAACCAACTGCTCTGAGATAGAAACCATCTTCTTAAGCATCAAATTATAAAGTATTTTTCCAATGCAAAATGTCTTTTTATACAGTAGATGATGACCAAGTATCTAAGGAAGCCATATATTAATATTAAAAAGCAATAGAAATCACAGAAGCATTCACCTAAAATGCTCAAATATGGGTTAGCTTAGTTGTAGAGCACTTGCCTACCATGCACATAGCCCTGCTATGCCCCTAGTACTGCAAAGCAGAACAAAACAAAACAAAAATAGCAATGCTCAAATCTTATAATGGCCAGATGTGGACTATTGAACAATTATGCTTAAGATGTTCCATGAAATGAGTCAAGAAATGAATCTTGAATTTTAAAGTTTTGAAAAAAGCTAAAAATTTAAAAATGATATGGCAAGTGTGAAAAAAACAAGAACAAATGAAATTTTATAAATAAAAACCATAGTAATTAAAATTGATAAAAAACAGAAGACTAAAGAGAGAATTAACTAAAAATAGAATTCTAAAGAGAGAATAACTTGACTAATAGCATAGATAGACAAATAATGAGGAAAAAAACCAAAGAGAGTATAAGAAAATAGAGGACACAGTGACAAAGTTTAGTATGTATTTGTCTTCCCAGGTAGAAAACTGGAAGAGTATGAACAGTGGTGATATGTGGGGGGAAAAACAAGGGGAAAAACAAATACATTTCTAATATTGAAGAATTAAACTAATCCATGGTTTCAATAATCCCAAGAAATTTAAAGTACAATATATTTTTTTCCAAAAATTCTATCTAGGTATAACATTGTAAAAGAAAACCTCTAAAGAGGAATTCTAAAGAGAAGCTACAGAGAAGAGATAGGAAGTTACCTTTTTAACAGAGAAGATAAAAGCCAGAAAGAAATGAAATTAAGTATTCAAAATGATATTCAGTATGATGAATGCAAACATTCCAAACTGGATTAAGATTAAGGTAAATAAGCACATTTTCAAAGACTCAACTGGGAAATGTTATAACTAACAGACTTATACTTTAAGAAATAATGCAAAACTTAACTTTAAGTAGAAGTAATGATAGAAAGTGATCAAGACAGAAGTAATAGAAGCAGAAAAGAATTCGGGAAAAAGAAAGCATACGGAAATAAGAGAAAATAAAATATTAGACTTTGATAAGTTAAGCTTACATTTAAAACATTACAGTAACAATAGCAGAATTAAAATTCTGTTTATAATTTTTAAACTAATAAGAAATATAAATGTAATTATTTACTTTTAATAGTTGGAAACTACTAATCCTACCAGAAAGGACAAAAATATTAAGAAAATTTCAAAGTTACACGGTAGATTTAAATATGAGTACATCAGTGCTTACATTAAATATACATGGGCCAAATGTTTTAATCAAAAGAAAAAATATTTTCAGGTTATTCCTAAAAGTAATGTGCACTTACACATACACATGTATGTCATAAAACCTAGACATCTAAAACATAAAGATTCTAGGTGGTTGAGAATAAAAAAATGTACATAAGATTAATATTAAATGAAGTAGACTTTAAAGGCAAAAATATTTCCAAAGATAATCACTTCAATATGAGAAAAATGCAGTAATTACAAAGATGTATGCACAATTTAAAATGTGCTTAAAATAATTTTAAAAGGGTTACTACAATGAGAAGAAACAGACTTGATGATTCTTAGAGAATATTAATATATCCATATATTTATCTCAGTAACTGAAAGAAGTAGAAAAAATATAATTAGTAAAGACAGAGAAACTGAAAATAATAAACTTGTCCTATAACTTTAAAACATATAAGAAAATTCATAAAAATGATCATAGGATCATAACAAAAAAGATTGTGAAGTATTTCTTGTCAAATTTTATTTTATTATTTATTTATTTATTTATTTATTTATTTATTTATTTATTTAGTGGTACTGGGGTTCCTGGAAGCTCTTCTACCTCCAGGCTACACTCCCAAACCTATTTTATATGTTTTATTTGGAAACAGGGTCTCTTAAGCCAGCGGGGCTGGCTTCGAACCTGCGCGATCCTTCTGTCTCTGCCTCACAAGCGCAGGAATTACAAGCGTGTGCCACCATGCCTGGCTCTTGTCAAATTTTAAATGTTGAAATTATGCCCTGTCCCAGTGTGGAGCACGCAGCTTGCTCCTGTCTGTGGAGGACCTAGTAGACCTTGGGGAAGGCAGTGTGCAGTGATGGTGCAATCCACGGTGTTTGGCCCAGGCTGTCCTCAGGCAGTGCCAGAGGCCCCTCTGACTCTGGAGTTGGCCAAGGCCTGGGGGTAGCCTATCTCTCTGCTTGTTTTCTCTTTTAGAATAAACTTCCTACTTTCACTCTCAAAAAAAAAAAAAGAAATTATGCCAAGTTTATATTATGACCACAACACTATTATAGTAGAAGTTAATAACAAATAGATAACTTAAAATAGTCATATGGAACAAGGTATGGTGGTGCACTTTTATCCCAATACTTGGGAGGCTAAGACAGGAGGATCACAGGCTTGTGGTCAGCCATAGCAACTTAGCAATGCCCTCCACAATTCAGTGAGACCCTATTTCAGAATAAAAAATAAAATAGGGCTGAGGATATTGCTCAGAGGCAAAATGTCCCTGAGTTCAATCCCAATCCCCCCTCCACAATAAAATATGTATCAAGTTATACTTAGATCTTGAAATGAATATAATTGAAAAATATGCAAGTGATCCACAAGCCTGTGATCCTCCTGTCTTAGCCTCCCAAGTATTGGGATAAAAGTGCACCACCATACCTTGTTCCATATGACTATTTTAAGTTATCTATTTGTTATTAACTTCTACTATAATAGTGTTGTGGTCATAATATAAACTTGGCATAATTTCTTTTTGAACTAATTTTTCATTTCAAAATGATAGCAAACAGATCAGAAAAATATAGAAAACAAGGCAAAAATAAATTAATTAAATAAAAATGCTTAATCAAAATAATAAAGACAAATATTAATTCTTTTTAAAGCATAATTAATATCATACACTATAGAATTTTTTTAAAAAGAGACACATAACCAGATGTTTTTGCACAAACAAGAATTTCTAACAGTCAATAATATAATCAGTGGAACACAAAGCCATAGTGAGATGTCACAAAACTAACCATCAAATTAACTAAAATTAAAGTCAGTAAACACTGAGTAAAGTAAAAGAGTGAAACAGAGATAACGTTCATACACTGCTTCTGGGGATATAAATTGGTATAAACATTTTGGAAAATCATAGAGATTATCTAGTGAAGGTGAAAATACATATATTTCTCTCTCCTGTTTCTGAGGACACATATTATAGTTATGTGAGTCCTTATATTCCTACAGATGTGTATACAAGAATGACAGCCCAAATGCCCATGAAGGGAAGGACTGATTTTTAAGAAGTTATATTTGTGTAATGTAATACAATACAATGATAAAAATGAGGCAATTGGAGATGAACACTAAAATATGTACAGTATGTGCTTTACAAACAAAGTTATTTGTGAGACAGAGAAAACACAGAACATATAAATTGTTATGAATGTGTTATTAAGGAGTTACATGGATTTCAAAAAAAGAAAAATTAAACTGTCCTGTTTAGGAATGCATATTCAATTGTTAAAATCATAAAAAGAAAGGAAGTGATCACAACAATGTCCACATAAGGATTAACTAGGGGATGGTGGGAAAGGATAAAAGAGTGTAATAAAAGGCACTGGAGGGAGCCGGTGTGGTGGTGCATGCTTGTAATCATAGTACTTGGGAGACTGAGTCAAGAGGAATGCAGGTTCGAGGACAGCCTCAGCAAGTAGTGCGACTCTCATCAACCTAGTGAGACCCTGTTCCAAAATAAAAATAAAATAGGGCTAGGGTGTAGCTTGGAAGTAGAATGCCAGAACCAAATCAAACAAACAAAAAAGATACCAGAGGGTCTCTGGGATGTTGGTGATATTTTATTTTTTAACTTAGTAAAAATATACAAGGGATACTCATATCCTACATTGTGCTTAGTTCTTTTTCTGTATATGCGCTTTATTTCACAATTTGAAATATCATACATTTTAAGAGCTTTAGGCAGAGAATAAAATATCCAAAGGCCAACAATTGTGTCAAGACATCTAGGAATTAAAGACATTCATTATAATGAGAGCAGAGTGTCAGAGGGATTGCAGGTAGAAAGTGCCAAGAGATAAGGCTAAAGACTAAAGGAGTTTCATAATAACATCTTTAAAATCCTAATAATTATTTTGAAACTTCTAAGAGCAAGGGGAGCCAGTGAATAATTATAAACAGAGTAGTGACATAATAAAATTTGTGTAAAAAATGAGCTAAGAGGAAGCAAGAATGTAGACAAGGAAGGTTAGGTGCCTGTTGTGGTGGTGCAGGGAAACAAGGGTGACGACCTAGACCAGCGGCACCGCAGAGAGGAGAGCAAAGGACGGACTCCACAGAATGGACAGGAAGAATTTTCAGGACTTAATGAATTGTTGAATATAAAGGTGATGAAAGTAAAATGAATTGAAGTGCCACAGTGTGGGAGGGAGGGGCCAAGGGAGGGAAAACACACAAAATTGATAAGAGGGGAAAATAATAATTTCCTTTGGTAATCTTTTAAGTTTTTTGATTCTCTGGGACATTTAGTGTGAAATAACCAGTAAGCAATATAGGTCTCTCATCTACTTGGCACATATTAATGCAGTGTCTATCTAGTCACTGAGAAAATAAGGGTAAAACATCAGAGGCTCTGCTCTCATGAATCTTTCAGGTAGCTGAACCTCAGCTAGAAATCAGGATGAAGACAGAGAATTGCAAGCCATCATTTGCTTAACATATTATATTTTGGAATATGAAAATTAGTAACAAGTAAAAGTAAATATTTCTGGAAAATAGTAATGTGATTCAGTAAATTGGATAAATAGCAAATGAGAAGATCAAATGTTAGAGTAGGACAGAGTGGCAAAATCAATTTTTAAACAAAGCTAACTTGATCACCATTCATAAACAGGGAAGATATATTTGTTTATTTATATATATTTATAGTGCTATTTCACAGAGGTGATAAGATGATTAAATTAGTTAATATAAAACCATGGGGCTCAGATAATAATAAGGATTTGACAGAGGAATCTGGCTCTGAAATGAGGATAATAGTGTGCTTTCAGATGACAGAAAGGAAAGTATACTGTTAGCATCTACCTCAGGAATATGACTGCAAAGTAGCTCACAAAACTGAACAAAGGATTTTTAATGGAAATATGCTCAATCAATGTTATTTTTATGTAAAAAAGATTTCCATCGAATCTTGGGTTGAATACAGCCTATATTAAATGTATTGGAACTAAAAGCAACATTCTTCCTGGAAGCCTACTCATATAAACCACAATAGATTGTGTTCTAATATAGTTAAAGCTAAACCTGTTAAGTGTTGCAGCTTAATGATGGCTCTGGGACGATACTGTAAGCAGTGGAACAAGTGGGAACACAGTATAGGTATTGTCTGTAGCTTTGCAAAGCAAGGAGGCAAATGTGAAGGAAAGGCTCCTAGGAATTAGAGGAATTCAAAATATGATTCTAGAAAAATGAGCAAAGTAGAGAAAGAAAAGCTAGGAGTGGCTCCAACATCCCCAAGTGATGTGAACACACTGGGCTTGTGCCCTGTTCTTCTTGCCCATTGGTGCATACACCTGGATACCACAAGCTCACACCAGTGCATCCACCTGGTCTTCATGAGCACATGTTTCTCTGGCAACTGCATACTGAAATGTGACTACATTTCAAGCAACATGCAGTCACAGCAGTATGACTTTACTCATTCATAAACATACGGCTTGGATGTTTTGGCTTTGTATGGTATTGATTTTTTTAAGATAAAAACATCTTAACTAAATTAGTAAGATTTATTAGCACCTCCAATATGATGTTTATTAGGCATCTTGTCATAACATTTGTATTTCTTTGCTGGAACCAGAAACCCTGATACACTCCCCCCTTTTTTATGATGAGGCTTTTTGATATCATATTTGGGTACCTGGTAGGGGAACCTGTCCAAAGAGAAAGCTTGCTTCTCTTTAAACCTACTGCTCTGCCACTCTTATTTTTAAATGGTATTATCACCAGGTGCTCAAGGCACAAGTTTTGAGTCATCTTTGAATCATCTCTATTACGTGTGTGTGTGTGTGTGTGTGTGTGTGTGTGTGTTACTGGGGTTACCGGAAGCCCTTCTACCTCCGGGCTATGCTCCCAGACCTATTTTTATACCTTTTTTTTTTGGGGGGGGGGACAGGGTCTCTTAAGCCAACAAGACTAACTTTGAACCTGCGCGATCCTCCTGTCCCTGCCTCCCAAGCGCGGGGATTACAAGCATGAGCCACCATGCCCGGCCATCTCTATTACTTCTTATGTCTACTTTCCTTCCAAGACACATTTGTGCGTGTGTGTGTGTGTGTGTGTGTGTGTGTGTGTGTGTGGGGTGTTACTGGGAATTGAACCCAGGGGTATTCTACCTCCAAATTACATGCTCAACCCTGTTTTTTAAACAATGTCTCACTAGGTTTTTCAGAAAGTTGCTGAGGCTAGCTAAAACCTGCAATCCTCCTGTCTCTGCCTCCCAAGTACTGGGATTACAGGGATCCGTCACCACGCCTGATCTGTACTTCTCTCCATTCCCACCACTACCCACTACTGCTTTGATACAAGCCAACATCATGTCTTGCTCAGGTCACTGTTTTCTACCCTGCCTTCCTATAATTAGGAAGAGCAATCATGTCACATTGGCTCCTTGCTACCACTACTTCCTTGGAACAATCTTACCTAAAACAGCACCTTTTGCAACACATTTGTCTTCCAATCCTGGAACCAGCCTTGTGTGTTCTGCCCCAGGGCCTATGCATTCACCTTTTCTCTGCATGTGCTGCTTTGTGGCAGATTTTCACTTCTTTTCCTCTTAGTTAGTTCTTTGTATCTGTGAGAATTTCCCTGGCACACAATTGGAGATAGTCTCTTCGGGCCACCACCTGTACCACCTTCTTTAAGGCAGAAAACAGTATGGGCTGGTTCTTTGTTTATTAATTAATTATTTAGGTCTCATAACCCCACCAGAATGTAAACCAAAGGTCTGGCAACTGGTGCCTTATCTATTTTTTTCATACATGTTCAGGGTCTAAAACTGTGACTTACACATAACGTAATAAGTATTTGTCAAGGTAATAAGTAAAATCCTCATGCAAAAAAGGAACAGAGAGGGGGGAAGGAAAGAGGGAGAGAGGGAGGGAGGGAGGGAGGGAGGGAGAGAAAGAAAGAGAAAGAGAGAGAGAGAGAGAGAGAGAGAGAGAGAGAGAGAGAGAGAGAGAGAGAGAAATGTGAGCCCATCTTGACAGATTTTTTCCCCAAAATATTTCTAGAATATATATCTTTTTATTTCAGCCTTTTCCTCTATAGTCCAAATCACTATGACCTTTCTCAGGGGTGATTGCAATAGCCTCTTAATTGGTCTCCTTGTTCTCTCAGGAGCCAGAGCAATCTTCAAAAATGTAAATGGAATCACATCATGCTTCTATTTAAAAATCTTTGCATCTAAGATGATCTAGTCTTTGCCTGCTGCCAATTCCCTCCACACCCTTAATTTCTTCTGGGCTTATATCTCTCCCCAGCTCTACTTGTAGAGTAACCTGCCTGGATCTCAGGTTTTTCAACTATAAAAATTGTCACTGTAGGAAGAAGGCCCAAGAGACTTGACAAGCATTTATTGATTACCTGCTATATGGCATGATCTACGCAGGGCCTTGGGAACAGACACTTCAACAGGCATAGTCCACTATCTTTGAGGAGATCAACATGTAAACAATTGAAAGGAAGCAAATATATTAAGAAAGGAAACTGAGTGATGAGAAATAAGATGTTGCTGAGACTATTAATGGAACACAAGAAGGCTTCCCAGAAGGGGAGAAAAATCTCAAAAGGTCCCCTTTATATAATAAAGGATTATGGAATGCAAAGTATGCAACATAGTATTATTGTTCGAATTTAGAAGCATGAGATGTGTTTTCAGGAAAGCCTTTGCTTCCTTAAAGCATGATTAGGCAGAGAGCTATTTGAGTAAACTGAATTTCTAGCTGATCCCCCCAACCCATTTTGTTCCAACTTGCAAAAATTTCTAAAAGCTAATAATCCATTTTCTTTTTTCATAAGTGTAATAGACTAAGCATGATTGAATCTAGGTTTCTTTCAGGACTGCAAACAACAAAGTGCCACAGGGTCATGTTCCTACAAATCAACTTATTGTTGCCATCCTGAAATGCAAATATTGAATAAGTGGAAGACTAGGTAAAATATATAATAAGCCAAAGGCAAATGGCCCTAAATAGTGCCTTTGCAAATATCTATGATATGAGGCTGTCTTTGAATTATTTGACTCTTCATGAAAAATACATAACAAATTTCCTGAGAATTAATGTTAGTTGGCTTAATTTTTATCCTATTTTAATTATATATAACTGTTAGTCTGCTAGGACTGCTATAATAAACCCCCACCTTAACGTATGTACAAAGAAGAAGGATTGGTGCAATGGAGTTAGGAGGGGACCACAACAAGAGATGTGTGTGCACATATGAATGTATCACTTTTAATTTTGATACAATGTATATTGCATAAATAATATTTAACTTTTTAATTTTTTTATTTATTTTTTATTTTTATGTTATTAAGATTTTTTTTCATATTTATTTTTAATTGGTGCACTGTATTCATACATCATAATGGGATACATACTTTTGTAGACATACATGCACACATTGCCCAGTCAGCCCCCACACGATCCCAACCCCGTTCTCTCCCTATCCCCCCCCTCCTATGCTTGGCTTAGTAGTTGACATCTAGTATTATAGCAATTTATCCAAAATTAAAAATGATAATCTCACATAACAGTTTCATTTGTCTGATACCAAGATTTTGATGACTTAAAGATAACATTTCAATATTTCTTTTTGCTTTCTTTCTTACCAGAGAATCTATTTTTTCTATTTTTTAGGTGAAACTATCATATATTTATATATTTATTTTTCAGAAAAAAAATCTATCCTAATATGGAATATGGATTCTAGGTACCCACAACGATCTTGAAAAAGAACAAAGCTAGAAGATATATATTTTCTGATTTCAAACCATATAAAGCTACAATAATTGAAACAGTGTAGTACTATTCTAAAGGCAGATATATAAACCATTGGAGTTAAATAAAAGCCTAGACCTAAATTCTTCCCTATCTTGTCAAGTTATTTTTGACAAGGTTTCCACGAACATTTTGACAGATATATAAACCATTGGAGTTAAATAAAAGCCTAGACCTAAATTCTTCCCTATCTTGTCAAGTTATTTTTGACAAGGTTTCCACGAACATTTGGTGGTAGAAGTAATAATCTTTTAACTAAATATTGTTGAAAAATAATAATTACATGGAAAAGAATAAAATTGGACCCTTACCTAATCCCATATACAAATATTAACTCAAAATAGATAAAAGACCTAAATATAAATCTTAAGACTATAAACTTTTAGGAGAAAATCTGGGTCATTAAACCTCACAACATTGAAATTGGCAGTGATTTCTTGGTTATGATTTCAATGGCACAGGCAACAGAAGAGTATACAAACTCCATAAAAAATAAAATACATATTGTATATCCAAAGACAATGTAAACAGAGTTAAAAGTTACTGATAGAATGGGATAAAATATTTCCAAATGCTATATCTGAAGGTATATTAATATTCCAAATAGAAACCCTAAAAATTGGCAACAATAAAAGCAAACAATACCATTTAGAGATAGGTAAAAGACTAACATAAATAATGAATCTCCACAGATAACCAGTCTTAGTTATCTGTTGGATGGAAACTCTTGTTTCTTGGTTCTGGTGTGTGTTACCTATTTCTTCTTTGTAGTTAATCTCTTTGAGTATTTTCTCTAGTGCTGGTTTTGAAGACATAAATTCCTTCAGTTTCTGTTTTTCATGGAAGCTTCTTATTTCTCCATCTAATTTGATAGAAAGTTTTGCTGGGTAGGAAATTTTTGGCTGGAAGTTGTTTCTTTCAGAGTTTGGAATATGTTACTCCAAGCCCTTCTGGCTCTCATAACTTGGTTTGGGAAGTCTGGAGTGATTCTAATTGGTTTGCCTCTGAATGTCACTTGGCCCTTTGCTTTTGTTGCCTTTAAGATTCTCTGCTTGGCTTCCACATTGGTCATTTTGACAATTATGTGGCGTGGGGATCCTCTTCTCTGATCCTGTCTAAAGGGAGTTCTATAAGTTTCCTGGACCTGCATATCGACCTCTTGCTCTATGTCTGGAAATTTTTCTGCTATTACTTCCTTGAAGAGATTGTTGATCCCTTTGGTTTCACTTTCTTTTCCCTCCTCTATTCCAATTATTCTTAGGTTAGCTCTCTTAAAATGGGCCCATATTTCTTCAATATCAGATTCCTGCTGTCAGATATTTTTTCCTAGATTAGAAACTATGTGTTCATTTTTGGAATGATCATCTTCTAAGAGCGAGATTCTGTTCTCCATGTGTTCTAATCAGTTGTTTGTGCTTTGAATTGAGGACTTTACTTCATTAATTGCATCCTTTATCTCTTTTTGGCTCTCTCTGAGTTCTTTTCGAAGCACCTCTATTATTTCTACAGTTATTTTCCTGATTTGATCTTCTAGAAATCTCTGATTTTCTGTTTTATCGGGTTCTGATGTTGTGGGGTTGTGTGCATTCATTGCTCCAGTATTATTCCTCTTTCCCATGATTTTGGAAGTTTGTGCCTTCTCTGGGTTCTTCCCTTGGGTCACTATGACTTCACTTAAGGTGTTCTGGATCTCGAGTCAGTAGTATCTCAGACCCCACTACTCCTTTACTGGGTTGTATCACAGAGTCTCCGACCCAGAGAGTCGATAGAGGCTGCTTTAGACTGTGTGGGGTGCCAGGTAGCACGTTCTCCTATGGTGTGATATCACTGCCACCGCCCCTCTCCCACTGGGTCAAGTCCCAGTGAGTACAGTACTGGGATTTCTCCGCTGTGGCCCGCAATTTGACTCACTGTTCTTGAGTACGCAGATGTAGCTGTAGTGAATTCGGTGCTGCTGCCGCCGGTGGCAATATGGCGCCACTGCTACGCCCTCGGCTGTTGGGCTGGCGTTTTTTTTTTTTTCTTGGTTTTGATTTCCACTCTGAATCCCTGCAGCGTGTGCTGAGCTCAGACACTGGGAGCTTTAGATGTCCTCTGCGCCGAGAAATCCCGCCTGGCTGTTCCGCAGCGGCTCCCCTCGGCTTGCTGTGGCCGTCACGTGAATTCGCCGGTGCCTCCGGCAGTATGGCGCTGCTGCTGCGTCTGCCGCGTCCTCGGGCGTGAGGATCTCCTCTGTGGCTCTGTTCTCAGTCCGCTTTCTCTCTGGAGCCTGGTGATTTTTTTTGTTTCTCTGGTGATGTTGTTTTCTGGCTTTGAAAGGCGCTGATTTTGTGGTAATGGATATTTGTTGTTAGCGGGGCTCTTAAGCCCCGCTTTTCTCGGTCGCCATCTTCCCGGAAGTCCCTAACTTTTTTAATTTTTAAAGTTTTAAAATTTTTTTATTGGTGCACTGTAATCATACAACTTAATGGAGTACATGGTAGAGGCATACATGCACATTTGCTCTTAATTCTGGAGGCTGGAAGTTTGAGATCAAAGAATGGTGTATAACAGGGTTGATTTCTTCTGAAGCCTGTCTCCTTGGATTGGAGAGGCTTTCTTTGTGTTTTCATGTGGTCTTTGGTTTGTGTGTATCTGTGTTCTAATTTCCTCTTATAAAGACACCAGTTTTATTCAATTAGGAACCATTCTAATAATCTTGGTCATGTTCTGATGTACTTGGTATTAGGATTTCAATATATGCACTTGGGGAGGGATGTATTTTATCCAAAACAAGATGATTGCTATATATGAATTATATATCATACATATATATGTATACACAAACATATACACGTGCCTATATGCACATAGAGTTGGAGTATAAGTGAGGTAAACTTTCTCTACTCCAGGATAGAGAAAATCTACAATACTGAACCCAGGGGCTATTTCTCACTGATATTATACCTTTATAATATTTTTATCATACTTTTATAAAAATATAGCTGTGTGCCCCAAAATGATACATCAGTTCATGGTGGACCATGTATAAGACAAAGGTCCCATAAGATTATATCACCTAGTTATGTCATGGCCACCTTAATTTGTGTAAGGACATTGTGGTATTTTCACAATGATGAAATCAACTTTCTCAGAAAGTGTCCCTGTCCTTAAGTGGCATGTGACTGTACATAATTCTATCACCATGTTATTTTAAGGGCATTTCCAGTGATACCTATATCTGCTCTGGGGAGCCATTGGGGTTTTCCCCTAAAAGAATATTTCTGACTCAGCTGACTGTCCTTCGCCCAGAGTCAACAAGGTTTGGGGTCACGGAAGGTTCAAAGTAAAAAGTCTGAGAGATCAGGTGGTGATGTTCAAAGTAAAAGGTCTGAGAGATCAGGTGGTAATGACATGAGGGTATTGATTAACCTACCTGTAATGTATGTGTTTTGGATTGGTCTGTATTGTATTCCGGTGGTGATAGCACGAGGATATTGACTGACCTGTATCTGTATAAATACCCCAGGAGTAGTAGTCAAAAAAAGAAGAACGAAGAGAGATATTGACCCAGGAGTAGGCGTTGGCCAATAGTTCAGCCCAAGAGAGAGATATTGACCCAGGAGCAGGGGTAGGCCAGTCTCTGTCCTCCTTATCCTTATTCACAGAGACCACCTCTCAGGCCAAAGCCCACTTACACTGAGTATGGCCATGGTGCCTGAATGGACCATTAAATAGGAACAGTAAGGAAAACATGTGAGCAAGCACTGGTAGTGATTCTTCCTGACTCCAGGTAATCGTGATGGTTCTGCAAAGAAGATGAATGCTTTTCTCAGGAGAATAAATTATTTCCTTTATTAAATGTTTAGAGTACCAAATAAATATAAAGTCTTTTTGTAACCTTAGTTAAACTGGAGTTTCTTCCTATATAAAAGAGCAATAAAATCTATCTCATAGGGTTTTATAAAAATAGTTGATAACATATATAATTTTTTGGTAGTACTAGGAATTGAACTCAGGGGCATTATACCCTTGAACTATACCTCCCAGTCCTATTTTTTTATTTAAATAGGATCTTGGTTATTTGTGGAGGATCTCACTAAGTTGCTCAGTATGGCCTCAAACATGTGATCTTCCTGTCTTAGCCCATCAAGTACTAGGATTACAGGTGTGTGCCATCACACCCAGCAGTGATAAGTAAAGCATAAACCTTAGTTTAATTTAAACTAAACTGTGGATTGTGCTTTAGTTTGAGTTTTAGACTAAACTAAACTGTGGATTGTGCTTTAGTTTGAGTTTTAGACATGCTAGAACCCTTACTTCTTTCACTCTAGTCCACTCTAGTAACTTTACCCATTATTAGCACAAATTTATTAAAGAATGATCCAAAAATCACAGGTAGCTTAGTGGAAGTCTTCTATAAGTTATGATGTATACACAATAAGCAATGGCACTGAGGGTCCCATTCATTAATGTCAGAGACATGAGTTTGGTACCACCATGCTTTGCACAGAAAAACTATGCCAATGTATATTCAATGATAAAGGGGTTTACATATTAAATTGCTTTTGTAGAAACACATATTAAATATCTTCATGTAATATAAGTGTAAAGTTAGAATTCAGTTGAAGAGCATATGAGTGTGTGTGTGTGTGTGTGTGTGTGTGTGTGTGTGTGTATGCATTTTAAGCTAAAAGAGAAAAATCACTCATTTATTCCTATGGGGAAAAACATAATAAATTACCTTTGATTGTTTCAACCTTGGCAAGATTCTGTTCTTTTAATTCCAGAAGCTCTTTACTTGTACTATTTTTGTAATGCAACTGAGGTAGTTCAAATATATGCCAAGTACATTTTAATTTAATTTTATAGCAGTTTTTGGCCCATCATTTCCTCCCCATGATAATCAAATTCCATTTCATGAAGTACTGTGTTACTTCATGGTACAAGAGAATCCCAACCAGCTGTATTTTAGGAATGTGAGGGGAACCTAAGAGTAATGTGTTCTTCCTCAACTGAATGAAATATGTGAAGTATTTTCCTTTGTCATGTAGTCTTTATTCTTTCCCCAACCCAAGTCACCACTATACAAAGCCACAAGAAAATTCAAAGAAAATGCAGTATTTAGTGATTCTAATCTTAGTGATTATATCTGCAAATATAAATAAATGATGCAAACCTACTGTTACTGAATTAATATTTCCACTTCTTATGGAAAGGGGAAAGAATAGATGCTCATGAAAACTGGTGTTATAGATGATTACTCTGCACCATGATTTTTGGTTTTGGTGGTACTGGGGATGGAACCCAGGGGCCTCCTACCTCTGGAATACACTCCCAGACCTATTTTTTATGTTTTTTTTTTTTTTAATTTGGAAACAGGGTCTCTTTGACCTGTCTCAGCCTCCCAAGCGTGAGGATTAAAAGCATGTGCCACCATGCCCTGCTGTGTTATGATTTTAAGACACAAATTTTAATATATTGAGAAAGATTGAAATAAAATGGGCCTAAAGAAAAAAAGAAGCTATGATGATATTTTTAATTCTCCATTTGCCCCACAATGACAGTTGTATTCACTTATTCGCCATAGTACATCTAATTGGCTCTGGGATATTTTAGTTACTAAAAGAATATTAAAGAGCAAGGTTTGTTTTACTGATAAATGGATTGAGGGACCACATTTATGTGGTAGGGATTCAAACACAAAAGTGAAACTGTCAATGACTTTGAAAAAGAAAGACATTGTTTAAAAAATACTTGCAAAGCCGGGCATGGTGGCGCATGCTTGTAATCCCCACACTTGGGAGGCTGAGACAGGAGGATCACACAGGTTTGAAGCCAGCCTTGGCTGCTTAATGAGGCTCTCAGCAACTGAGTGAGACTCTGTTTCCAAATAAAATATAAAGTAGGTCTGGGAATATAGCTTGGTGGTAGAAAGCCCCTGGGTTCCACCCCCAGTACCACCAAAACACAACAACAATAACAACAAAAAACACTGCAAAAATCATTACCCATTCTTGGGTCTCTTTTGTTCTAGAACAGGCATAAAGGAAGAGACAGAGAAGGGTTATCAATAAATATGTAGATTCCAGGTAGATGGAACAAGTGTCAACTTTTTTATACTTTTATTGGTGCATTACAATCTCACATCATAATATTGTTTAAAGTGATAGTGACATACATGCACACAGCATTTGGTAGGTTTTCTTCCAGCTCCCTCCCCACTCTCCTTCTTCCCCACAATATTGAGATTATCACTGGTATTCTCACATATGTACATGATGTCAGTGAAATGATTCCTTCATTGACTCTCCCTCCCTGTGTCCCCTAGACCACCTTGCTCCACTGGAGTTTCTCCTCCATTATCTGAAGTCCTGCTGGTATCCTAATGATTCCCTAGCTTCTGAATATTAGAGAAAACATATTCCCCTTCACTTTCTATGACTGGCTATTCTCAATTAACATAACATTCTCTAATTTGATCCATTTTCCTTCAAAGTGTTTGGGGGTTCTTAAACAGATTGACAGTGACCAAGTCTGTAAAATTAAGATTGATATAGATATGTTGTCTTTGTGGTTCAATAATGAATGTGTCATTAACCAAGGATTATAATTGATCTGATCTATATTTATATGAGTATGTAAAAGTGGTTGTGTGTGTGTGTGTGTGTGTGTGTGTGTGTGTGTGTGTGTTTAAGAGTATTAGGGCAGAGGTAAGTAAACATGAAATAGGAATAAAGTTGAAGGTCTTTCCTTAAGTAAGATGTGGAAAGAGCAGTGGCTTGGCAGCTTGGGTGATGGGTCATGGCCCACGAAGTCTCATCTCTGGAAGAAGCTAGCCAATTGGCTGCATGAGGCGAAAACTCATACTTTCAAGAAGCTTATCTTGGCACAAGAAGTCTGTACAAGTCCAGCTTGCAAATAGTTAACTAAGGTGAAACTATAATACAGTTGGTAGCAGACAGAACCTTAGAGCTTATAAAATGCATAGTTTATTTTTAAATAATGGTTTGAATTAAAAAGTGAGGAGTACATGATGAAAAGAAATGGAAGTGACAATTTGGAGAAAAGTAGAATTTTTTAATAGCTTTTGGGTGGAAGCCATACATAGAAAATAAATATATTTATCTTTGGAGTTAAGAAACTCCATCAAGCATGCATCTAAACTGAGAGATCTAATTACAAATGAAAGTCTAGTTAGATGCTATCATGAGAGGAGTTCTGGGATGATGATTGAGGGGACTTTAACAGAATAAAAAGGCCTAAGTCATCTTCAGAAACACTGGCACTATAATGCTGAACAATAAGAACTTATGCAAAGAATGCACCACCATGCCCAGCTGCTAATGCTTCTTAAGACTCTCCAATTGAATTAAAATTCTTTGAAGACTTTCTCCTCACACTCCCCCCCCACAAAAATATTAGATGAATCAGTCTATCCAGTCTATTTTTCCTTTCTTTCTTGGAGTATATTTTTTGAAGCCTCCTGTCCTTTTGCAACATGGACTGGTGGTAGGCATGCAACTTTTCTTCTACTTTCTGGATTCCATATTGCCTGCTTTTTTCCTTGACACCCCTCCTTTTTTGTGAAGAGCCTCACAAAAATGTTGTAAAATATATACTTAAAAGTAAGGTGGTAAGAAGCTAGCTGGAAGATCTGTGAGCTAGCCTCACTGGCTGAACACATGGTTTTGATCTAATGTCGAGCTGGCCAGTGCTGCAGCACGTGGGCCAAGGAGTTTGGGGAGATACA
This sequence comes from Muscardinus avellanarius, assembly GCF_963383645.1. Lineage (NCBI taxonomy): Eukaryota > Metazoa > Chordata > Mammalia > Rodentia > Gliridae > Muscardinus > Muscardinus avellanarius. The sequence continues at coordinate 77,259,397 of NC_137797.1, forward strand.
CCACCTCTTATGTGGACTCCCCATAAACTCCTGGCTTCAGTAGTGTTTCCTCCACCTCACCATACTGCACGTGAACCCATTTGCTGGGCCTCTAGACCTCTAGTGGGAGAGAGGCCATCAATCACTTAGCTGTGCAAGGTCAAGTGAAGTAAAAGGGCGGGTGCTCCTCTTCCTTATTTATGTTTTCAACTAATGCTGATGCTTTTAGCCCCACATTACATCACCATCTTCTAATATTCTGTTATATCAATATTAAATACTTACTGAGATTCATTGGTGCGGACAAATATCTTTTTTCTTAATCTATGAATACCTTTCTTCTATAATTTATGTTTCAATAACTCTGATATTTAAGACAATACTGGTAAAGAAATCAAGACTCATTTTAGGAGAGGAGTGATTGGAGTCTGGAATTCTAACCTACTATTTCCCTTGTTCTCATAGTCCTTGCAAGTTAAAATTCAAGTTTCGTGAATGCAAATGTGTTTTACTGAAAGCCTTCAATAAAACCAAACAAAATGTTATGTTTTCAGTGAAAATTCCAGTGCTCAAGGAAATTGGCCCCCAAAAATGAGGTATGAATTAAGCCAAATTCTGAAAGGACAATATTGTAAATAATTCAACATTTTTACTTCTTTTAATTTGTTATTTTAAATTTTTTATTGAGGTGAACCCTTTATAGTTTGACATTTCCCTAGATCCACAACAACCAAATTATGTGTGCTACATAATGTAGCACTCTGGAAAGATCTATATTTCTAGAAAAGCTAGTATGTGGTGTTATATCATTACTTGCCTGAAAGTCCAGGACAATGTGCAATGGGGATTATATTTTAGAATGATTAAGTTGACATATTTTAATTCTTGATAGTACCTGGTTTCAGATACCTCAGAGTCCCTCTATCAAGAGGCCTGGCTTACTTGACCACAGGGGGGGAGAGAACACAGGGTGGATGCAACCTAAGTAAATCTTTTGTCCATGGGAAAAAAAGGAATCTGCCTTCTCTGCCATAAAGAACTGGAAATAAAGGAAGGAGGGACAGAAATGAAGAGAACAAACAGCAAGGATCTTAATTCCTTAAGCCAACAAGATACATTTTGATAGGGGGTGTTTACATACAGAAATAGATAAATATAAAGGCAGTCAAGCACATCAGGGCTTCTCTAGAAGAAGCACAAGGGAGGCAGCCAGTCTTTCATATAAAACTTTAAGGTATTTTTAGAGGGATATGTGTAAGTACAAGCTAGAACCACATGCCATATGTCCTCCATTCTTGTATTCCAATACCACAAAGTACTGCATATGGTCCAGAAGTTCCTACATCTACTAAGTGGATAGAAAGGTCCTGAGAGGTCTGCAGAGACCCAGAATCAAGACAAAGAGACCAGTAAGACTTGGCAGAGAGGATATAACCCATGAATAGAAAAACAATGCTAGGAAATGAAAGTTCTGCCCAAACCAGTTGATCACACAAAAGGCTAGGTCAAAATCAGAGGTCAACAAAGACACAGAGACAATTCCCTCTCCATCATCAAAAGAGTAAGGCAAAAAGCTGGGTGTAGTGGCACACATTTGTATTCCCAGTACTTGGGAGGCTGAGACTGGTGGATTACAGATTTGAGACCAGCCTCAGCAATTTAGTGATATACTCAGCAACCTAGAGAGTCCATGTTTCAAAACACAAAATAAAAAGGACTGGGGATATAGCTTGAATGTAGAATGTTATTTGGTTGAATTCCAAGTACCAAAATGAAGTAAAATAAATTGTTGTGATGATGTCCCATACTTCACACCTTTGCAGTCAGGAGTGTGCTCAGGATGAAGACATGATCAGTTATGAATCTCAAATGTATTCTTTTTGAAATTTTTTATTGGTACATTGTAGTCATATATCTTAATGGAATAAAAGACAGTGGAGACATACATGCACACATTACCCAATTAGCTCTTACCCAATTCTCACCCCAATCCCTCTGCCTCCCTCCTTCCCATATTTGGCTTGGTATTTGACATTGATCTGTTTGTTAAAGTACATCCTGTGCATTAAAGAACTTCCCTCTTCCCCACTTCCATCCCTTCAATTAGGCCTCCTTATTTGTTCCTCTATAGAATCTCCTTCTTCATCTAGAGTTCTTCATATGACCCATTTTCTCCCTAGCTTCTGACAAGTTGGGTCCCTCCCCCTTCCCGGAGTGACCTCTGCAAGTGCAGGAGGCGGAACCCTGGAGGCGGAGAGTCTGACTCCACAGGCAGTATCTCAAGTGAAGCAGTGTTCCGACGCTTAGTCCCACCCCAAGATATCTTCCTTAAGAAGTTTTTCCACTCTGGCCTCGGATGGTCCTGCCGGTTGATTGGGATTGGCCTCCAACCACAAGAGGAGAGTTCTGTACCCAATTAAAAGCTGGTACCACACAATCTGGTCTCCTCTCGTGTTTGTTTTTACACAGCATCCCTACACAAAAATCTTTCAGTATGTTGCCAAACCCGAGATGGCTAATTTTTTTAAAATTATTTTTTAAATTATTTTTTTTAAGAAATTTTTTCCCTTTCTTCTTCAACTCTCTGACCTGCCGGATCTGCTGCCGCAGAGTCTTCTGCGTGGCTAGAACCGCGGATCTGCCTGCTGCCTGGGCAGCCTTTGAGCTGTGCGCGTGGCAGCCATTTTATTTCCATACCGCGGGCCCAGTAACTACACCATTCAACTGGTGGCTGCCCCAAGATCTGGCAGCCATCTTACCAAGCCAGACGCTCACCCTGAGAGCCAGCAGCCATCTTGAATCCTCCATCTTGAATCCCATCCAGCCCCAAGAGCCAGCAATCATCTTGAGTCCTCCATCTTGGATCCCAAACAGCCAACCCCCAGTGGCCATCTTGAATCCCATCCAGCCCCAATTTCACCCAACAGCTCTGCACTGTGCCCCCGGGTCTGCAGCCTCTCAGCATTTCTGCTACAGTCAGCACTGGCTAACAACACTCCACTGTGGTAAGCTTCCCCTTCCCTGGGCAAGCAGGTTCTGGGTTTTAGCCTCTTCCGGACTGGGGCTCACGGCTGTTAAAAAAATCCAAATATTTGGTGCGTAGGTTCCCTGGGGTAGCCAGGCTACCCTGTGGTTGTGTAAAGAGAATGGAGACGTCCTTCTCAAACACAACCATGTCCTGATTCTGGATGTTAGGCAGGATTTTGGGGATACCTATTTCCTGTTTTTGGTCCTCGCCCACTGACCAGTTATAAGGGGAATTCAGCCATCCAAAATCGACTCCCAGTCCACACTAGCCCATGTTCTGGTTAATCTTCAAACTCTGGGTTTATCTGGAGAACTTTGTCCCAAGTGGCTCATTTTTTTTTTTCTGCACAAAGGTCTGGCCTATTTATAAGTTGAGTAATGGTTTGCAATGGCCAGAATTGGGCACGATGGATCTTAGAATGTTGACTGATCTCAGTAACTTTTGCAAATGGTCAGGTAAATGGTCAGAAGTGCTTTATGTACAGACTTTTCTTTGCCTGCATTCCTGGCTTTCCCTTTCTACCCCTCCCAGGGTCTACTGTCTGAGTCATGCTGGCTGGGGATTCCTACTAGTTGCAGTCACCACCTTGGTCTTTTTGGTGGTCTTTTTGGTGGTCTTTTTGGGTCACAGGCCTGCAATTCTGCTGACTCAGTCGCCATTTTGTGGCAACACGTGGATGCCAGAGTCTGACCCGACTGTCTCCCCTGCCTTCCTCCCTTAAGGGACCAACCCTTACCTCCCTCTTGCCTACCCATGGAGGTCACAGTACCCATTCCAGAGACCCTCCCTTCTCTCTTGGCCCTGCTTCTTGCGGTGGCTGGTAAAGAAGGTGTAGTCCATGTCCATGTTCCGTTTTCTCTCCTTGACCTTGCTCATCTTGAAAAGAAACTTGTTTTTTTTTTTTTTTTTCTGCCAATCCCTCTAGTTTTATTAAAGAATTCCAACATGGTCCAAATGAAAACCCAGCTGTTTTTCTTAATCAGTTGTAGGAGGAGGCTTTACCCTCTATACCCACTTAGATCCATCTTCTGAGGCAGGCTCGGTAGTATTGGCAACTCATTTTATTGGGCAATAAGCCCTGATACTTGGAGAAAATTAAGGAAGGCTGAGGATGGTCCTCAAACGCCTATCCAAGATTTGGTGAACATAGCATTTAAAGTTTTTAATTCCAGAGAGGAACAGGTGGAAATGGAACATACACTCTGACTTCGCCAGATGGCAGATTTACAGACCCAAACCCTGTCAGCTGCCCTGCGGCCAGCAGAGGAGGGTCAGCCCTTGGGGCAATGAGTGCCACCTAGGGGAAGAGGACAGCAATGACAACTACCTCCAGGAGCCTGTTTTAAGTGTGGACTTACTAGCCACTGGGCATGCAGTTGTGCCCAGCTGCGTCCACCGACCAGACCATGCCCGGCGTGTGGCCAGGAGAGACACTGGAAAAGTGAGTGCCCTTGGAAAAGATGTGAGTCTTAGGTGCCTCAACAGAGGGGAACCACCCTTCCAGACCAGGCCACACGGTTGGCCCTACTCAGCCTGGCTGAAGATTGACACTCCCCAGCCTTGGGCACCTGTATAACTCAAGTTGAGCTCAAGGTAACTCTCCAGGTAGCGGGTAAGCCAATCTCCTTCTTGATTGACTCAGAAGCTACTACTCTGTCCTCCCTTCCTTCTCATGCCCTGATTTTTCCTTCCCAAATCTTGGCTCAGGGGATTGATGGAATGCCCTCTTGCCCACTCACCACAGGCCCCCTTTTATGCCATTTGGAGACCTTTATGGTTACCCATCCATTCCTGATTATCCCTTCATGTTCTACCCCCCTTTTAGGTAGAGAATTTTTAACCAAAATTGGGGCCGAACTTTCTTTAATATACTTTTAATGACTGCAGCTACAGTTGATGACTGGGAAGCCAAACCTCCCCTCCCCATAGGTTTGGTTGACCCCATAGTATGGGACACCAGCACCCCAGTTGTGGCAACCCACCACACCCCAGTCCAGATTGTCCTACATGACCCCACTATTTTCCCTTCCCTTTCCCAGTTTCCCATATCCCTCCTTCACCAATGTGGGCTTAAACCCATTATTTCTCATCTCCTGGCCCAGGAACTGCTTATCCCTATTAATTTCCCTTATAATATCCCCATTTTCCCAGTTTAAAATCCTAATGGGACTTATCATTTAGTCCAGGATCTTTGTTTAATTAATGATGCGGTGGTCCCAATCTACCCAGTTGCCCTAATCCATTACCCTCTTAGATTTCCCCCAATACCACCCACTTTTCAGTTCTCTACTTAAAAGATGCATTATATATGATTTATCTGCATCCTGAGTCATACCCCCTTTTTGCCTTTACTTGGGAAGACCCTGACATCCAGGTTGCTAAACAATTAACCTGGACTGTCCTACCCCAGGGTTTTTGAGATAGCCCACACCTCTTTGAACATGCTCTAGCACAGGACCTCCTCTAGTGCCCTTTGGAGCCTAGTTCTCTGTTACAATATGTGGATGATCTTTTACTTTGTAGTCCCTCCCTAGAAGTGTCCAAACAGCTCACTGCCCTCTTAATTTCCTCAGCAGCAGGGGTTACAGGCTGGCCCCGTATAAAGCCCAGTTATCAGTACCAGAGATGAGTTATCTAGGCCGGCATCTCACCCCAAACACCCGAGGACTAACAGTTGAGTAGGTCAAGGCCTTACAAGACTTTCAGCCACCCACCTCAGCTGACCAGATCCAATCTTTCTTGGGTTTTGTAGGATTTTTCCAGCATTGGATCCCCAACTTTGCCTTTCTAGCTAAGCCACTACATGAAGCAAAAGGAAACCCTGACTGGCCCCCTTACTTCACCCTCAGTTATTCTCCAAGCCTTCCTGGCTCTCCAGAAGGCTCTCCTTAAATCCCCTCAGCCAGGCGTGGTGGCACACACTTGAAATCCCAGCATTTGGGAGGTTGAGATCGGAGGACCACAGTTCACAGACAGCCTCAGCTATTTAGTGAGGCTCTCTGCAATTTAGTGAGACCCTGTTTCAAAATAAAGAATAAAAAAAAATAGGGCAGGGGTGTAGCTCAGAGGTCAAATGCCCCCCTGGGTTCCATCCCTAAACACACACACACACACACACACACACACACACACACACACACACACACACACTTCCCTTGGCATTCCCCAATCCCACTAAGGCCTTCTTGTTATATACTGATGAGAGGCAAGGGATAGCTACAGTAGTGCTCACTCAACACCTGGGACCAAACCAGGCACCAGTGGCCTATTTATCTAAACAGCTTGACTCTACCACACATGGGTGGCACCCTGCCTTAAGGCTCTGGAGACAGAAGCCATGCTCACAAAAGAGGATATTAAAATTTGTCTCCGGATGCCCCTGCAGACTTTTTCCCTACATAGGCTCCAGGATTTGCTCTCTCCTCAAGCACTCCCTCTTCTTTTACCTTCCCACATTCAGGAACTTTATTTGTTGTTCATGGAAAATCCAGATGTTAAACTGTCTCATTCCCTGGCCCTTAACCTGGCCACTCTTTTACCAGTGAGCCAGGGTTCAGGCCCTGATTCATGTTCACCTAACAATGTTCACTCTTGTGTTGATATGACTGAAGCTTTAGCTAAACCTCAGGCAGACCTGCAGGACACCCCCTTCTTAATCCATATGTTACTTATTTGTTGATGGCAGTTCTGTTCCTGATGCCATAGGTAAGAAAAGAGCAGCCTACACAATGGTCACCCTAACCCAAGTCATTGAAGCTGCCAGGTTACTGGATGGTGCTACCTCTCAAAAAGCTGAACTGATTTCCTTGACTCCATCTCTACACCTGGCAAAAAACAAGTGGGTGAACATATATACTGATTCTAAATATTCCTTTTTAATGGCATATTGGCATTCCTCAATTTGGAGAGAGCGGGGATTTCTCTCCAGTAAGGGCTCACCCATTGTTAATGCCACCTTAATTAAGAAGCTCCTAGACTCCCTCCCTTTACCATCTGAGCTGGCTATCATTCACTGTCAGGGCCACCAGGCAGAATCTTCCTTAGTGGCCAAAGGAAACAATAAAGCTGATTATACAGCGAGACAGCTGACACAACAAGCTCAACCAAGCCCACCAGCCTCTGTACTATTTATAACCCTCCTCTCAATGGCCCCTAATTATACCCTGGTTGAATGGAAACATTTGATCAAACTTGGGACATCCAGTACAAGGGACGGATAGCTCATGGTTGATACCCTAACAGGTTGGGTAGAGGCTTTTCCCTTAAAGGATGAGACAGTCAACATGGTGGCCAATGTTCTATGTTCGGACATCATCCTTCTGTTTGGACTCCCTAATTCCTTACAGTCTGATAATGGACCAACTTTTATTTCTAAGGTTACTCAAGAGATGGCACAAGCTCTTGGCATTTTGTGGAAGCTCTACATCCCATATCAACTGCAGTCACCAGGAAAGGTAGGAAAAAAATGAATGGGATCCTTAAAAAACCACCTAACAAAACTCTCTCTAGAGCTGCAGGAATCATGGCCTGATCTGCCACTAGCTCTGGCCCTTTTGAGGGCCACCCCTTGAAGCCCCACCTTTATGAGCACTTTTTAATTGCTGTACAATCACCCTTTTTTGCTTAATCACGCTCTCCCTTCAGATCCCCCTCCTTTGGATTCCTATCTCCCTTACTTGTCTTTTCTCAGGCACCTTCTTAGGGAACATGCTGACCAATATTTCCCTCAACCTAGGACTGAAGAAGCAACTCCACACCTGGAAGTCAAGGCCCTTAAGCCAGGGGATCAAGTTCTCCTCAAGTCACTTCAACAAAAACATCTCCAACTATGGTGAACTGGGCCCTTCACAGTGATCCTCACTACACCTACTGCAGCCAAACTGCTGGGGGACCCCAACTGGCATCATATTACCTGGTTAAAAAGGGCTCCATTACAACAGCCTCATGACAAATTCTCTTGCACAGTGTTGGGGCCTATTAAGCTTCATTCTCAGCATAATTCTTTTTGAAGTTATTTTTATTTTTTACTTTATCAGATCCACTTGTTTACATACTACAGTGATCTCCCTTTCCAGATGCCAGACAGCCATAAGTATTAAACCCTCTGAAATCCATTACTGATACTCCTGACCCAATAGCATGTGTTCATTTGACCAGACAGACCCAAACCACTCACGGCTGAAAAGAGTGGCGTGTGTCTCTCTCAGGGAAAAATGCTGCTATTAATGATTCTGGTCTAATAAAAGAACTGCTAAAAGGGTGGTGTATGTCTTCCTCAGGGAAAATGCTGCTATCATATTAATAAATCTAGTGACAATCTACCTCATATTTAAAAGGGCTCCTGCCCAACTTGGGACCCACTCTCACAATTTGCCTTTTCTTTTAATAGTTCCTCAGCTGTTAAAATCTCCTCGAACGCACATCACCAAACTGTCTAGGGTAACCTCCAATTCCTGCTGCAGCCACACTCCCACCTGCCCACTTCTGGAGGACCCAACCTCTGCCGGCCAAGGGCCCCCTTATGATGCCCACTGACAGAAGGAAGTAGCTTAAGAGTCCGTCTCCACCCATTATCACCAAAAGGCCGGGATGACAAGTTGGGTCCCTCCCCCTTCCCGGAGTGACCTCTGTGAGTGCAGGAGGAGGAACCCTGGAGGCGGAGAGTCTGACTCCACAGACAGTATCTCAAGAGAAGCAGTGTTCTGATGCTTAGTCCCACCCCAAGATATCTTCCTTAAGAAGTTTTTCCACTTTGGCCTCAGATGGACCTGCCGGTTGATTGGGACTGGCCTCCATCATCGAGAGGAGAGTTCCGTACCCAATTAAAAGCTGGTACCACACATTCTTGTCTCCTCTAGTGTTTTTACACAGCATACCTATGCAAAATATTTCAGTTTCCACATATTAGGGAGAGCATCTGATTTCTTATTTTTTTGTGACTGACTAATCTCACCTAGCATAATGTCCTCCAGTTCCATCCATTTCCCTGTAAATGACATAACTGTGTTTTTCTTTATGGCTGAGTAAAATTCCATTGTGTACATATCTCACAGTTTTGTAATCCATTCATCTGTTGATGGACATCTTGGCTGATTCCATAGTTTGGCAATGGTGAATTGTGCAGCTATGAATATAGATATGCATGCATTTGTTTGGTAGTTTGGTTTCCTGTTTTTAAGGATAGATACTTAGAAGTGGTATTACTGGAACATATGGTAATTCCAACAAAAAATAAAATATTTAGGAATAAAATTAATCAAATGTGTTCTTATGGAAATGTTATGCATTCATTATATTCACACATGTATGCATATGTATATATACATATTGTGTATATATACTTATGTATACTTGAGATCTCATTAAACTGAGATGAACATAGTATCAGTAAAAAAGCAGCCTATAGTTAACTTATAAGGTTGGAACACTGGCCACATGAAGGTTATGGCTGCTACAGCTTTAAGTCTACAAGGATCTAGGCAATAAGAAAATCTTTTGCTATAAGCAGCCAATGTCTACTTAATAATTTGGGAGAAGGCAAGTTCTTCAGATTATAAGAAAAGGGGATGGATGTTCTTCTCCCTCTTTCTGTTTTTGTACACTTTATACTTCTTGGTATGACAGGATGCTTTAGCATCACCTTCTACCTCCTCAATCTTGGAACTAGAATCCATCACTTCTCCTAGGATCCTGGTTCCTCTAATTTGAGAATGAAATCAGATGACAAGATCTGAACACTGTCTGTTCTCATTGATATGCATGTGTCAGTCTGTTTAAGCCCTTTAATTAAACAAAGAAAGGAAATACTAGCATGCCTTGCTTAAGAATGAGGATATGTTCTGAGAAATGTGTCCTTAGGTGAGTTCATCATATTGTGAACATCACAGCATGTCCTTACACAAATCTAAATGGGATAGCTTACTACTATATGGCATAGCATATTGCTCCTTGGCCACAAGCCTGTACAGTATATAACCAGTTCAATAAAATGGTCAGCATTTGTGTATCTGAACACAGAAAAGGTAAGCATTTTTGTTGGTGGGAATTGTTAACTTCATTATAATTTTATAGAACCACTGTTGTATATGTGGTTTGTCACTGAGTAAAATGTCATTATGTGATCAATGACTGCATTCTAAGCCATATATAAAACATACCTAAACTTATTTCTGTATCTCTCCATCTGTCTATACATTAAGCTAAGCATGAGTTCATACTGATTTGTCTCAAATCCAGTCCCACACGGAATATTATATAGTCTTGTTTATATGCAACTTCACTCTTCAGCAGTGAGAAAACTGGCTTCGATTATCCACAATTTGTATATTCATTGATCAATACAGTATATATGTAAAACAGCTCCTAATTATTAGCTGATACCCCCATGAGAAATAACTTTACCAGTTACAATATAGTTGTGTTTATTTGATTCTTCTTATCTGTAGTCTTACAGTTCCATGTGAAAACATATTTTCTAAAATTAACTCTATCACCATTTTTATTTCCTTTTACCTTCAATTAATTTAATATTTTTTTATAAAAGCTTCTATTGGATGGATAATGCTCCATATAATGAACATGCTAAAACTAGTTTAACATTTCCTTCGGAACTTACTTGAGTTCCTTTAACCATTACTGTACGTGCTGTCTGCCTGTCTAAACACATAGATATCCTTAGATAAGGAAATGGACTACACAGACTAATAGAATTTTAGAATACAAAGAAAATTGAATAACATCTGGTCCATTATTGCAAAAACTGCTGAAATATTCTCTCTGTTAAATGTTTTCTGTAGGAGCATTGAGCTCCCTATTTTCCAAGGAGAAAGAGTCCTTTGATTAGCTCTAATGTTTAATCTCACTTCACCTCCAGGGTTTTCTAGTAAAATGCTAAGGTTTTGTTGTTGATGCTATTGTCAATATTTAGAACATCAAATGTAATCTTTATTTTTCAACATTAAGCATGTGTTTTAAAGAAATTGCATCCTTGAAAATCCTGAAGACAAACCAACCAAGAAAAAATATCTGTTGGTTTTTCATATGTGAGCTTAAGTGAAGTTTCTGCTAATACATCATGTTTTATTGGCACATTAAACTATACATTGTACATATTATTTCTTGCTTAATTCCTATAATTGAGAAAAATGATATACAATTACCTCAAGTTAAACTACACAGAATGTTTTCATTATTACTACTGACTCACAAGAACTGTTACCTCAATATATCTAGTTATCAGCAAATTCTTTTAGTTTAAATTTTATCGATTTTTTATAAACAACAAGAACATAGGAAGGCAATGTGATACAGTAAAAAGAATATTAGACCAGGATTTATTAGCACTAACTGTTCATTGCCATGAGGACGTTAATTAATTTTGTGACCTTGGGCAAATAATTTATTGCTATTTCAATTTCTTTGTCAGTAATAGGAGGGTATTAGAACACAGGCAGATGAACTCCAAAGGCTCTTAGATTTTATATCTTTCTTTAGTCAACTCAAATCCACTTTCAAAGAGAAAGAAAAGGTGAAATACACATTTTTAAATTTTGAAAAATCATGGTTAAATGTGTTACTTAGTGAATTGGTTTAGTGAAGTATTTGCAGACCTTGAAATCAACGTGCCTGTACTCAGGGCTCAGCTTTGTTGTTCTCTAACTCTGCAACCTCTACAACAGGCCTCAGTACAGCCAGTTACCAGCAAATTCTTTTAGTTTGAATATTATTGATTTTTAAACAACAACAAGAGCATAGGAAGGCAATGTAATACAGTAAAAAGACTATTAGACTTTAAATACAGCTAATAATAAAAATGTTCCTTATACAGTTGCAATGCCAATTAAATGAGACAATGACTATGAAGAACCAGTACTGGGGACACAAAGCACTCAGTAAGTGACAGTTGATCTGGGATAGACTTCTAAGGATATTTTAACACAGAGGTACTGACTGTCATATGTCATATGTATGATATGATTCATAGGTTAACTGTTTTCTATATCTTGATTGGATAATTCTCACTTTTTTCTAGTTAGTTTCTCTTTTTCTTGCTTCACTGTTCTGGCAAGGGCTTCCCAGTACTATACAGACTAGAAGTGGGAATCCTTGCTTGGATTAGAAGAAAAGCTGTCAGTTTTCACTGTTAAAGACTGTGTTGGCTGTGTGCTTTCAGATATTATCTTTACCACGTGGAGTAAATTCTTTCTCTACCTAGTTTGTCAAGAGTTTCTATAATGAAATGATAAAAATGAAAACAATAATTTTGTCAGAAGCCTTTTCTGCATCTACTGAGATCATGTGATTTTTCTTTCATGCTGGTGATGTGTTATAATTACATTGCTTGATTTACATCTGATGAACCATCCTTACCTCCCAGAAGCAAATCCCACTTGGTTTCCTGGGAGTTGAGGTTTTTTGTTTTTTTTTTTTGTATCTTTGTTAAAAAAAAAAAGGCATGTTTTTTTTTGTTGTTCAAGAATGCCAAACACGGAGCTGAGCGGAGCGGCCAGAGCAGCCGAGCAGAGCGGCCAGAACAGCCGGAGCAGCCAGAGCCGCGTTGCGGAAAGGCCGGAGCGGCCGGAGTGGCCAGACCCGCGGTGCAGAGCAGCCAGAGCCGGGCGCAGAGCGGCCGGAGCGGCGCGGCCTACATCTCCCCTAGCAGCACCAGGCTCCAGAGAGGAGGGAGACTCAAAAGAGAGCTCAAATCCAGAGAGGAGGTACTTTGGCCTCGCGGCCTAGGACGCAGAAGCAGCGTCTTACTGCTGGCGGCAGCGGGAACATCTAAAGCTCCCAAGGGCCGAGCACAGCACAACTGGCAGGGACTCAGAGCGGAGTTCAAAACCAGAGAAGAAATACGCCGCATCACGGCCAAGGGCGTGGCAGTGGTGCCATATTGCCAGTAGCGACAGCAGCGAATCCACCAAGTTCACTACAGCTCCATCAGCGCACTCAATAACCGTGAGTCAAATTGTGACCCCTAGGGAACTTGCGCTCCCAGGGACTTGCGCTCCCAGGGACTTGCGCAGATAGTCTCCCTGGGTCGGAGATTTTAGCAGTGAACCCCAGGGGGGGAGTGGCAGTGGCAGAGATATCATACCATAGTCACAACTCCCCACTGGAGAACGCCCAACTTGGCACACCCCACGTTCTAAGCAGCCTTGATTGACTCCCTGGGTCTGAGACTTTGTGATACAAACCAGTTAAGGAGTAGTGGTGTCTGAGATACCACAGACACGAGATCCAGAGCATCTTAAGTGAACTCGTAGTGACTCAGGGAAGAACCCAGAGAAGGCACAAACCTCCAAAATCATGGGAAAGAGAAATAACAATGGAGCAGTGAATGCCAACAACCCCACAACATCAGAATCTGATAACACAGAAACCCAAAGATCTCTAGAAGATCAAATTAGGAAAATAACTTTAGAAATAATAGAGGACTTTCGAAAAGAATTTAGAGAGAGTCAAAAAGAGATAAAGGATGCAATTAATGAAGTAAAGGCCTCAATTCAAAGTATAAACAACAGATTAGACCACATGGAGAATAGAATCTCGCTCCTTGAAGATGATCATTCTAAAAATGAACGCATAGTTTCTAATTTAGAAAAAAAAACCCAACAGCAGGAATCTGACATTGAAGAAATATGGGCCCATTTCAAGAGAGCTAACCTAAGAATAATTGGAATAGAGGAGGGAAAAGAAGGTGAAACCAAAGGGATCAACAATCTCTTCAAGGAAGTAATAGCAGAAAATTTTCCAAACATAGAGCAAGAGGTCGATACACAGATCCAGGAAACTTATAGAACTCCCTTTAGACAGGATCAGAGAAGAGGATCCCCACGCCACATAATTGTCAAAATGACTAATGTGGAAGCCAAGGAGAGAATCTTAAAGGCAACAAAAACAAAAGGCCACGTGACATACAGAGGCAAACCAATTAGAATCACTCCAGACTTCCCAAACCAAGTTATGAAAGCCAGAAGGGCTTGGAGTAACATATTCCAAACTCTGAAAGAAAACAACTTCCAGCCAAAAATTTCCTACCCAGCAAAACTATCCATCAAATTAGATGGGGAAATAAGAAGCTTCCATGACAAACAGCAACTGAAGGAATTTATGTCTTCAAAACCAGCGCTAGAGAAAATACTCAAGGAGATTAACTGCAAAGAGGAAATGGGTAATACACGGCAGAACCAAAGAAACAAGAATTCCCATCCAGCAGACAACTAAGCAAAGAAGAATAAACAGTATCTTAAACAGAAATAAGATCTTAACATGTTGGGAATTAAAAATTATCTCTCTATAATCACACTTAATGTAAACGGCCTCAACTCCCCAATAAAAAGACATAAAGTGGCAAAATGGATTAAAAGCCAGAATCCATCCATCTGCTGCTTACAAGAAACACACCTTACAAGTAAAGATAGGAACAAACTCAAGGTAAAGGGCTGGAGCAAGGTAATCCATGCTAATGGTACTCGAAGACAAGCAGGAGTAGCAACTATGATATCAGACAAGTTAGACTTCAAACCCAAACTTATTAGAAGAGACAAAGAAGGTCACATCTTACTGGTAAAAGGAATAGTCCAGCAAGAGGAAATAACAATAATCAACATCTATGCCCCAAACATAGGGGCAGCTACTTTCATAAATCAAACTCTTTGTGATATGAAGTCACACATAAATCCCAACACAATAATACTGGGAGACTTCAACACACCTCTCACAATACTAGACCGATCTTCCAGACAAAGGGTCAGTAAAGAGGTCTCAGAACTAAAGAACACCATTAACCAAATGGACCTGTTGGACTCATATAGAATATTTCACCCAACTACAGCAGAGTTTACATTTTTCTCAGCTGCTCATGGAACCTTCTCCAAAATAGATCACATCCTGGGACACAAAATGAGCACTAGCAAATTTAAAAAATGTTACATACTTCCCTGTGTCATTTCAGACCATAATGGAATGAAACTAGAAATCAACTATAAGAAGACTCAGAGAAACAACATAAACATGTGGAGACTGAACACCACACTTCTGAATGAAGAATGGGTCATAGAAGATGTAAGAGGTGAAATCAAGAAATTTCTAGAAACAAATGAAAATAAAGAAACAACATATCAAAACCTCTGGGACACTTTGAAGGCAGTATTAAGAGGAAAATTTATAGCACTGAGTGCTCACATAAGAAAAACAGAAAATCTTCAAATAAATAGCCTTATGACACACCTCAAAGCCCTTGAAAAGCAGGAACAATTGAACCCCAAAGCCAGCAGAAGACGGGAAATTATTAAAATTAGAGCAGAAATTAACGAAATAGAGAATAAAAAAACAATACAGAAAATCAACAAAACTAAAAGCTGGTTTCTTGAAAAAATTAACAAGATTGATAAACCATTAGCCAACCTAACTAAAAAAAAGAGAGAATCAACCCAAATTATGAAGATAAGGGATGAAAAAGGAGACATTACTACTGACAGCGTAGAAATCCAGAGGATTATCAGAAACTACTTTGAAAAACTATACTCCAACAAAATGGAAAACCTGGAGGAAATCGACAACTTCCTAGATAAATACAACCTTCCTAAACTGAGTCAAGAAGATATAGAACACTTAAACCAACCAATAACAATCAAAGAGATTGAAACAGCAATAAAGAGCTTACCATCAAAGAAAAGCCCAGGACCAGATGGTTTCCCAAGTGAATTCTATAAAACCTTTATAGGAGAACTAATCCCAATACTACTCAAACTATTTCGGGAAATAGAAAAAACCGGGACTCTCCCAAATACATTCTATGAAGCCAACATCACACTAATACCCAAACCGAATAAAGACAGTTCAAGGAAGGAAAACTACAGGCCTATATCTCTGATGAACTTGGATGCAAAACTATTAAACAAAATACTAGCAACACGCATTCAAAACCACATCAAGAAAATCATTCACCATGACCAGGTAGGGTTCATCCCAGGGATGCAAGGCTGGTTCAATATACGAAAATCAATCCATGTAATTCATCATATAAACAGAATCAAAGACAAAAACCACATGATCATCTCAATAGATGCTGAAAAAGCATTTGATAAAATTCAACATCCATTTATGATAAAAACACTGCAGAGAATTGGAATAGAAGGAACATATCTCAACATTATTAAGGCAATCTACAATAAGCCCACTGCCAACATCATATTAAATGGGGAAAAACTTCAAGAATTCCCCCTAAAAACTGGAACGAGACAAGGATGTCCACTATCACCACTTCTCTTCAATATAGTACTAGAGACTCTAGCCAGAGCAATAAGGCAAGAAAAGGAAATCAAAGGAGTACAAATAGGAAAAGAAGAACTCAAGCTTTCACTATTTGCAGATGACATGATACTATATATAGAAAACCCAACAAACTCAACCAAAAGGCTTATAGAACTGATCAACAAATTCAGCAAGGTATCTGGATACAAAATCAATCTTAAAAAATCAGAAGCTTTCCTGTACACCAACCATAAATCCACTGAAAAAGAAATTCAGAAAACACTTCCACTCAGGATCTCCCACAAAAAAATAAAATACCTAGGAATAAACTTGACCAAGGAGGTAAAAGATCTCTACAAAGAAAATTATAAAACACTGAAAAAAGAAATCGAAGAAGATCTTAGAAGATGGAAAGACCTTCCATGTTCATGGATTGGCAGAATAAATATTATTAAAATGGCCATACTCCCAAAACTGATCTACAGATTTAATGCAATGCCCATTAAACTACCAAGATCATTCCTCACAGACATAGAAAAATCAGTCCTTAAATTTATCTGGAATAACAAAAAGCCCAGAATAGCCAAGGTAGTTCTCAGCAACAAAAACCACGCAGGAGGAATCACAATACCTGACTTTAAACTATACTACAAAGCCATTGTAATAAAAACAGCATGGTACTGGCAAAAGAACAGATATATAGACCAATGGAGCAGAATAGAAGACACAGAAACAAGTCCACACACTTTCAGCCAATTGATTTTTGACAAAGGGGCCAAAAACATACACTGGAAAAAAGATAGCCTCTTTAACAAATGGTGTTGGCAAAACTGGTTAACCATATGCAGAAAATTGGATGTTAATCCCACTTTTTCACCCTGTACAAAAGTCAACTCACGATGGATCAAAGACTTGGAAATTAAACCAGAGACTTTGAAGCTCCTTGAAGAGGGCATAGGTCCAACACTTCAACACATAGGCACAGACAAACATTTCCTCAACAAGACCCCAAAAGCACAACAAATTAAAAGGAGAATCAATACATGGGATTGCATGAAACTGAAGAGCTTCTGTTCAGCAAAGGAAACTATCAAGAATCTCAATCGAGAGCCAACAGAATGGGAGAAGATTTTTGCCACCTACACCACTGATAGAGGACTAATATCTAGAATATACAGAGAACTCAAGAAACTCAACACTAAGAAAACAAAACATCCAATAACAAAATGGGCAAATGAACTAAATAGACACTTCACAAAAGAAGAAATTCAAATGGCCAATAAATGCATGAAAAAATGCTCAACATCACTGGCAATCAGAGAGATGCAAATCAAAACTACCCTGAGATTTCACCTAACTCCAACTAGAATGGCCATCATTCAAAACACAAACAACAACAGATGCTGGCGAGGATGTGGAGAAGTGGGAACTCTAAGACATTGTTGGTGGGAGTGCAAATTAGTGCAACCACTTTGGAAAACAGTATGGAGAATCCTCAGAAGAATGGGAACAAATCTACCATTTGATCCAGCAATACCACTGTTGGGTATCTACCCAAAAGAAAAGAAACCAAACTATCAAACTAATGCATGTGTATCTATGTTCATAGCTGCACAATTCACCATAGCCAAACTATGGAACCAGCCAAGATGTCCATCAACAGATGAATGGATTACAAAACTGTGGGATATGTACACAATGGAATTTTACTCAGCCATCAAAAAAAACTCAATTACATCATTTTCAGGGAAATGGATGGAACTGGAGGACATTATGCTAAGTGAAATTAGTCAGGCACAAAAAATAAGAAATCAGATGCTTTCCCTAATATGTGAGAGTTAGGGAGAAATGGGTCATAGGAGGAACTCTTGGAAGAGCATCAGTAACTTTTAACTCTGTTTACATTGTCTTTGGATATACAATATTTTTTTATTTTTTAAGGGAGTTTATTTACCCTTTTGTTGCCTGTGCCATTGAAATCATATCCAAGAAATCACTTCCAATTTCAATGTTGTGAGGTTTTATGACCCAGATTTTCTTCTAAAAGCTGATAGTATTAAGATTTATATTTAGGTCCTTTATCTATTTTGAGTTAATATTTGTATATGTGTTAGGTAAGGGTCCAATTTTATTCTTTTTCATTTATTATTATTTTTCAACAATATTTAGTTAAAAGACTAGTATTTCCTCCACCAAAAGTTCATGGAAACCTTGTCAAAAATAACTTGACAATGTATGGAAGAATTTATCTCTAGGCTTTTATTTAGCTCCAATGGTTTATATATCTGCCTTTAGAACAGTACTACACTGTTTCAATTATTATAGCTTTATATGGTTTGAAATCAGAAAATATACATCTTCTAGCTTTGTTCTTCTTTGAGACTGTTTTGGGTATCTAGAGCCCATATTCCATATCAGGATAGATTTTTTTTCTGAAAAATAAATAAAAAAATGTATGATAGTTTCACCTAAAAAAAAAAAAAAAGAAAAAAATATTCTCTGGTAAGAAAGAAAGCAAAAAGAAATATTGAAATGTTATCTTTAAGTCATCAAAAGTTTGGTACCAGACAAATGAAACTGTTATGTGAGATTATCAATGTTAATATTGTATAAATTGCTATAATACTAGATGTCAACCACTAAGCCAAGTGTGGGAAGGAGGGATGGGGAGGGAATGGGGTGGGGATCGAGTAGGGGCTAACTGGGCGATGTGTGCATGTATGTCTACAAAAGTATTTTATTTATACCACTATGATGTATGAATACATTGCACCAATAAAAAAAAAAAAAAAAAAAAAAAAAAAAAAAAAGAAATAAATTGATTGCTTAAATACTTATGAGACTAATTTCACAGATACATTATGAAAAGGGATTGTACTTTGGACATTCTTCTCATGAAGGTTACCTGAAGCAGGTAGTTCTAAAGCATCAGATTCTAAAATAGTTTCCATGTCAAAGGTTTGTCATGCTATTAGGGAAAGGGAAGAGGACTGGGGTAAAGGAGGAGAGTGGAGACAGTGGGAGAGGGTTACAGGGAGGTAGATACAAAGCACAATATATGTATGTATGGGAATGAAACACTAAAACCCATTGTACAATTAATAGGCATTAATAATCATGATAAAATACTAGGTTCCTTCAAGGATAGAATTACAATTATACTAATAGCCTGAAATTTTTAAAAATATAAAAGGTTCCTCATGATTTTTAGGGCCTATTTTGCCATACTGTATTCCTATGAACAATAAACATTTACAAATTGTACTTAAGTAAAAAAATTCAGTGTAATCATTTTAATTAAAAACAACTCATGAACTTTGAAGTTTTAACTGTTTTAGTAATACTACAAATAAGCCATAGAAATACAGATGTTAATTATCTATATAAAGTCCATGTTTTCAATAATGAATGTGGTAATTGTAGAACTATTTTTAGTTATCTTTAATATGGAATATCTTTAGTATCCCATATCTATCTCATAATGTATGCTAACTGAAAAAATAAATGGAGCAGTACAGAGAAAAAATTCTACAATTTTGCTTCCTTTCCCCTTAGAAATAACTACTATTATCAATTGGAATATACCCTTCCAGACAGGTCATATATAAACTATGTGCTTTATTTAAAAAAAAAAAAAAAAAAAAAAAAAAAAAAAAAAAAAAAAAAAAAAAAAGAATGCCAAACACAAGTTAGTGAATGAGGTGGGCTTGCCCTGTTCTCTGACTCATAGCAAAGCTTTTCCTAGATTACCATGGACACAATGTTTTTTTTTGTTTGCTTTCTGGCATGTGAGTCGCTCATATGCTTAGGTATTATAAACAGGTTTTATTTTTGTTTGTTTGTTTTTTAACTTTATGAGAACAAATTAAAGAGTGCTTTATCTGATCTACAACACCTGCCTAAAGGTTCTACCTCTGATTTGTCAGAAATCTTCCTAGGTCACTAGGCATTATGTCCACACTTGTAATCAATCCTGGTATTTGGAAAGCTGACATAGGAGGGTTGTAGGTGTGAGGCCAGCCTTAGGAACTTACTGAGACCCTGTTTCCAAATAAGAAATAAAATAGGACTGGGGTATAACCCGGAGGTAGAAGACTCCTGGGGTCTACCCCTAGTATCACACACACACACACACACACACGAAAAAGTAAAACTTCAAAGCATATTTCAACCTTCAATATAGCTTCGTCACTTCTTCTGAAGATAGAAGGCACTCAACAGAGCAGCTATAACCAATGGGGGAAATGTCAGAAAATTATATTCTGAAATAAGAATGGACATTATACAATTGGCATGGTTGTGGGAAATGTGTGCTGAATCTGGTAGATCGTAGCACTTTGATCTCAGAAAGAGACTGATCATTGATGGGGAACATCACCAGCCTGAACTTGTCAAAGATGGACTTTCCCTGTACTTTCTACCTCCCTGAGCTTTGATCCATGGCTCAAATTATTTTCACTTGCTCACAATACATGAGTTACCTGTAGAGGATATCAGAATATTAGCAATTCTGGTTTGAAAACCATTAAGTTGTAATTTTCCAACAGTGACTAATGCAGCACAAAACTAAGTATATGGATTGCTGAACTCAGCACCATATCTGAACCATAGTGCATCGTGGCCCTAAGCAACCAGCTCTACCTTGAGGATACTAAGGCTTTATTATTTTCCCATTCTATTTGCAAAGAGCTGGTGGACAATTACGATACAGATGATTTATACAAAGTTTGAAAACTATTCTGATATAATTAGTCCACAAACAGAAATCTTAATTCAAACAGGAAGATTGTGATCAAAGAACACAAAAGTAAACATTTTTAAAGAGGAGAACTTTAGCCAGGCGTGGTGGTGCACACTTGTAATCCCCAGGCTTGGGAGGTGGAGCCAGGAGGATCGCACTGGTTCGGAGCCAGCCTCGCTGGCTTACGAGACCCTGTTTCCACATAAAAATGTTAAAAATAGGTCTGGGAGTGTAGCTCGTGGGAGTGTAGCCCGGATGTAGAAGGGCTTCCAGGAACCCCAATACCACCAAAAAAAAAAAAAAGGACTTAACACTAGAATAATACATTATTGTGGTAGCATTTTTCTCAGTGAAGATCTTGCATACTAGTCACTTGCAAAATGAAGATAAACACCTCAATGCATTCAACTAAGCAGTCACTGGAAGATGGGAGTATAGCAAGAGTGAATATATTTGTACCTTCTAACAGGTGAAGTGAGATTAATACTTGGAATTTTGTTAGTGTGGAAGACCTGAATTTTTAGCCTTTTAGGAAAATTAATTGTGGATAGGGATGGAAAGATGGGCAGACATTTTCTACACTGCAGAAGTAGACCAAGCTGATTAATTTTGGTTAAATGTAGCTATTTCTCCTCCACAATTTATTGTTTCTATTTTAAATTTGTGCATTTATACTACTATATGTGAACTCAGGGAACTTTGAAAATGTGACTCATATTTTAGAAACAATAAATAAATATGACAGATCTGATGGCAGAGGGAATTATTCCATTTAACCAGTGAATTCAAGACTAAACAAGAATAACTGTATTCTCCAGTAGCTACTCTTCACAGAAACTATATAGAATTTGCATGGCTTTATTAAAGGGGACTGGCCTTCAAGGATTCACAAAGTCAAGGATTGTTCTTGATTTCAGTGTTGCTATTACAGGTTTTAGCAATTGGGAAGAAGGCCTACAATACTCACTATTTTTTTTCTTTAAACTTCACTCATTTTTAAGAACAGAAGAAAAGATTGCAAGACAAAAACCTTCGGAGTCAATAGGGGATGACATTACAGCTCCATAGTTTTATACAAACCTCAGTATGTTAATGTTCTTCCTAGTTTAGGGAGAGCACATATTTAGGAACAGGATTATTTTTTAAAGTATTGAAATAAATATTTCTAACTTTTTTTTTTGGTGGTATTGGGGTTCCTGGAAGCCCTTCTACCTCCGGTCTACCCTCCCAGACCTATTTTATTTTTGGAAACAGGGTCCCTTAAGCCAGCGTGGCTGGCTTCGAACCTGAGCAATCCTCCTGTCTCCGCCTCCCAAGCGCGGGGATTACAAGCGTGCGCCACCACGCCCAGCTAAATATTTCTAATTTTTTAATAAAAAATTCATAGATTTATAAATTTTATAAAGCATCCATTAATCACAGTCTAAATTCTTTAAATTATCCTTTTATTATTTTAATGATGTCCTCTCTCTGAATTATTAGTAGTATCATAAACTATGGTAGATTTGGAAGTCCTCATCAAAGTAATTAACTCAATAGGATGTATGTAATACTTACTGTGCCAAGCACTGTGCAAAGTTCCAGGAACATATTAAGTGTTATTCTTTCTAACATTGTGTTATAGATAGTCATACTCAAAAGTTAAATCATTTTTACTTCAATGGATTTCTTTAAAATTTTTAATATATTTCAATTTAAAACTGTATGAACTATTTATTTTCTATATTCCTACTAAAATAAATATTATACAAATTATAAGTTTTCATTAAATAATTTAAAGAAATTTCAATTTAATACCTATCTAGTAAATAATTCAAAATTAGCACCTTCTCTTGAATAAAAATGGATGTGCTCTGAAGAAGGCAAATCATAACAGAAAAATCAGTTAATATATTTAATTTTTACTGTAAATATTAATTTCTAACATATATGCCTTTTCAGTCTTCTCTTACCTTTGAAATACACTAACTATTCTCCAATCCTCCTCTCCCAGTCTGAGAATACATCAGGACTTTATCAGCACCATTTCAGAAAACCATTGTAAATTCATCCTCTGCCTGTTTTCAAATAAAAGAGCTCTCTAGGTAGTATCCCAGCAGATCTTTTATTCCTACTCTACATTAACTCACATTCCTTCAAGCACCACATAAATATCATCTATATGATGGCAGAAATATAAATTGAAATACAATTTTTGCTATCTTTCCATCTCAGACCTCAGTGCCAAGCTCCGTATCCACATAAAGAGCTATTCATTGGATACCTCGTGAGTACCTCAAATTCATCGTATTCAAGCCTGGACTCATTATGCCCTTATCTAAGATTTGCTTCTCTACCAGCATCTCCTTTCCCAGGAAGCAGTATAATCATCCATTGAGTTGCTAAATTCCAAACATTCAGTGCTATCCTTGACTTCTTTCTCACTCGCATACCTAACCAATCACTATGCTTCCTTCCATTTGGCTCCTGCTTATCCAAGATGACATGTAGGCTCCAACACATTTATAAAAACCATATCCAGCGTGCCCATGATTGATATTGCTTCTTTGTTGTTCTCCCTCTGTGCTCTTCATTAAAACTTTGTCATCAAAGTCATTTTTCCTTTCAAAGTTGTGTTCTTAGTAACATGGCGAGCATTTTGATAGTAACAAAATTACAAGGGACACAATTGTAAGTAGTGAAGCCAGTATTGAAAGACAGACAGGTAGCTCAAAAGCCCCTATAGCTAACCATTATTCTATACTGAACTCAGAATTTAATAAATATTTACTCAAATAAATTAATAAAAAACATGGTTACTCTTAATTCAGCCACATAAATCTACAATCATGCTCAGGCACAAATATATACCTGAAAGTTGAGCCTCTCTGTGTGAATGTAGAATTTATTTTTAAATGAACATTTTCATAAAATATAACATAGTAATGTAGCTTCAATCACCTTTGATCAAAAACTAGAAATCTTAACATTTGCTAAGAAAATAAGTTGAAGTATATTCTTGGATCTTGCTGGTTAGAAGATATAGAAGAAGCAATACTAAAATTGGAGCCTGTTGAGTTAGTCAAGTACTTGAAGTAAGGATATTTTATTTACTTGGTACAGTTATTTGATTTCGACTAAAAAATTCTGCTTTTCCTGAATTTCATAAGCAGCTTTTAATCTAAGATGAACAACTACTTAAAGAGACATAGTTAGAAAGAATTATTCAGTGTGTATTATAATTAGTTCCTTCTCCACTATAAAATGGGAAATATGCTGTACTTTTCTAGTTGAAACTGTAGAGTCAGAGGGTTTTAAAGTTTGAGGGAAATTCTTTTCCCTCTGGTACTGGGGTTCCTGGAAACCCTTCTACCTCCAGGCTACACTCCAAGACCTATTTTATACTTTTTTTTAATTTAAACAGGGTCTCTTAAGCCAGCAGGGCTGGCTTCAAACCTGTGTGATCCTCCTGTCTCAGCCTCCCAAGCACGGGAATTACAAGCATGCACCACCAGGCCCAGCTTGAGGGAAATTTAAATAGTGATTTTTTCCCCCACTGACCATGAAAATCTTTCCATAGCATGCCTAAAAGACTGTTATCTAGCCTTTGCAGTAATACTTCTACTGAAAAAGAGTTCAAGCCCTAATTGGACGGGCTCATTCAGCACTAAGAGGCTCATATTGTTTTAGGGAAATATTTCAGATTGGAAGACAAATCTACTTCTATGATTTGCAGTAGTTAATATTTTTCTCTCTGAAGTAAAGTAGAACAAAATTATTCCCTTTTTATCATTTTCCCCTTACAATAGAATATAGCATTACAGAGTTGAAAAAGATTGCTCAGAATAACAAGACATTTCCTTTTGTGAAACAGGAAGAAAAGGAAGGAAGGAAGGAAGGAAGGAAGGAAGGAAGGAAGAAAGAAAGAAAGAAAGAAAGAAAGAAAGAAAGGAAAAGGGAGGGAGAGAGGAGAAAGAAAGAAAAAAATAGAAACCCAAATTAGTCATATAGATTATACAGTTAGATATTCATAGAGTTGTGACTAAAACTCTTTTGCCTGACATTTTCCCTGATTCTTAAGTATTTTTACTTTATTATGTTTTTATTATTATCATGTTACTCTCCCACATTATAATTAATATTAAAATAAGTGTCTAATTAACTCTTAGGTGGTAAAAATTAAATAAGTTCCTTTTTTTAGACTTTAAAAACTGATATTCACCAGGTGTATTAGCACATGCTTATAATCCTAGCATTATGGAGGCTGAGACAGGAGGATACCAGTTCATGGATAGCCTCAGCTACTCAGTAGGCCCTTTGCACCTCAGTGATACCCTGTTTTAAAATAAAGAATAAGAAATAGTTCTGGGATGTAGCTCGGAGGTAGAATATATCTGCGGTCCACAGTACTGCAAAAAAAAAAAAAAAAACTTGATATTCAAATCAAGAGAAATATCAGCAACTATATTTGTTTCCCAGTTATGAATTAAGATAATCAAGACCCAGAGATGCTCACCCAAGTCATTATCATGCTAGAGAAAGTACACAGCTGTACCCAGATGCACAGAGCTAACACAAATATACACCACCTACATTTTGCTTTTCAACTTCTCCTGGATCTCCTAAGTAATCATAGGTCACACGTTTTACTAAATACTTTGCCACTCTTATCCTTAGATTACCATCTTCTCTGTCTCCATCATCAATCAGTGTCCTTTCTATTTGATGCTCATCCCAAATACACAAACACTGTTTTTTTTTATTATAGTAGCACACCATTTTAGGGGTGAATTTATGTATGCATCAGGATGGACTAGTTTACATTATGTAATAAAATCTTACTCTTTTAACTCTCATGCTACATGTCCATTGAGTTGTTAAGGATGCTTGAATCATTCTTTTCAAATATACATGAGGTGAATATCATATGCTTCTAACAAGTCATTACACATGCTACTTTTATTCACATTTTCATTGGTTTAAGCAAGAAATGTAAAAAGTATGAGCAGAAAAGCGGAATTCTCTCATATCTCTGGAAAGACAAATCCTCAAGTCCCTTATTCTGCCAACCACTACTAATCCAATAAATGTGTCTTCTTAAGAAAAAAAAAAGATAATAAGCTAAGTGTTTGGAAAAAAATCATCCCAATGTGCTTCCCATCAAAAGTATATTCTACTTTCTCACCCTGCATAAGAGTCAATTAAAAATTGATCAAAGACTTGGAAATCAGACCAGAGACCTTGCAGGTTTTTTAAGGGGGCATAAGTCCAACACTTCAACACAAAGGCACAGGTAAAATCTTTCTCAACAAGACCCCAAAGGCATAAGAAATTAAAAAGTAGATCCATACGCAGGAATGCATAAAACTAAAGAGGTTTTGTACAGCAAAGGAAACTATCAAAAACTTCAAAAGAATACTGACAGAATGGGAGAAAACTTTTGCCAACTATTCCTCTGAAAGAGGACTAATATCTAGAATATACAGAGAACTCAAGAAACTCAATGCTAAGAAAACAAATAGTCCAACAAAAAATGGGAAAATTAACTAGATACTTTAAACAAGAAGAAATTCAAGTGGCCAATAAACGTATGAAAAAATTTTCATCATCATTATCAATCAGAGAGATGCAAATCAAAACTACCTTGAGATTTCACTTAACTCCAATATAATGGCAATCATTAAAAACACAAACAACAACGAAGGCTGGTGAGGATGTGAAGAAGTGAGATCTAATGTATTGTTGGTAGAATTGCAAATTAGTGCAACCATTTTTGAAAACAATATGGAGGATTTTCAGAAGAAAGGGAACAAGCCTACCATAAGATCCAGCAACACAGCCAGGTGTGGTGGTGCATGCTTGTAATCCCCGCGCTTGGGAGGCAGAGACAGGAGATCACACAGGTTCGAAGCCAGCCGTGTGCGCTGGCTTAGGAGACCCTGTTTCCAAATAAAAATGTAAAAATAGGTCTGGGAGTATAGCCTGGAGGTATAAGGGCTTCCAGGAATCCCAGTACCACGCACACACACAAAAAAGATCCAGCAATACTATTTCTGAGTATCTACCTAAAAGAATGGAAACCAAACTACCAAACAAATGCATGCATATCTATGTTCATAGCTGCACAATTCACAATTGCCAAACTATGGAACCAGTCAAGATGTCTATCAACAGATGAATAGATTACAAAACCATGAGATATGTACACAATAGAATTTTACTCAGCCAAAAAAAGAACAAAATTATGCCATTTGCAGAGAAATGGATGGAACCGGAGAACATTTTGCTAAGTGAGATTAGTCAGTCACAAGAGGTAAGAAATCAGATGCTCTCCCTAATATATGGAAGCTAGAGAGAAAAAGGGTCATAGGAGGAACTGTAGATGAGGAAGGAGAAACAATAGATAAGCAAATAAGGTGACCTAACTAAGGGGAATGTGATGGGGGAAGAGAAAAATCCTCTAATGTGCATGATGTACATTCATAAACATATCAAAGTCAATCAGTAAGGTAACATGAGAAGGAGGGAAGTGGAGGGAATGGGGTGAATTGGGTCAGGGCTAAATGAGTGATGTGTGCATGTATGCCTCTATCACCTGTACCCCATTAAGATGTATGACTACAATGCATCAATAAAAATTGTTTAAAAGTATACCGTGTCTATAAAGAACAAATGAAACAGAAAAGATAATATGAATATATCACTGGTTCCTTATGAATTTGTTATTTACTTCAGACAGACACAAGTCAGTAAAAATGGTAGTTGATTATCTCTCCAAAAAATAAAAGCATATAAGGCAGTCACATAGGCTTTAGATTTTTAGCATCTTTTCAATTATCTAAATGGCTAGGGAAAATTCTTTGGAGTAGATCCATGAATATTCCTCTTTTCCCATTTATTGCTTTCAAATAGAGTGATAATTTAATCTCCTCCCCAATCTGAAAGCCCAAGTGTTATAGAAACTTCATCTCTGTATAGTTACAGAAAGAAATTGGAGCTTTTTTTCTTCAATGTAGACACTAATCACAAAGAGTCAAGGAACAGCATAGGCACAAAGTTGCAAATGATATAGTTTCTAACAGAAATTTGTGAGTTAAAGCAATTACTCACAGGTAAAAGGAAACTGCAAGGTATACAAACTGTAATGTTCAAACTTTTACACAATCACAAATGCAAGACATGAAAGTTTTTCTTCCCAAAATGTCTTCTCCTAAATGGATTTTTCAAACTAATTCCTTAACTACAGCAAAATAAAAAATCTTTTTTTTTAGTGGATGACATGTAGTATGCAAATACTCTGTTATTGAATCTAGAACCTTGCCAATGATTTCTGTATTTTTTATATCTGAAGACTAAAAACAAAAACAAATGCCTTATATATACTCACTAATCCCTTTGAAAAAAGAAGCAAAGGTAGATATCTTTGCTTCCAACATAATTCCCATATTCATCATTTTGCCTTGGATTTTCCATTTTAAAATAATTAATACTGTTTTCAAGAAAATCTAACTGTACAATATAGATAAAATTTAAAAATATGTTTTTTAACTTGACAAGGTACTTTACTTCTGTGAAAGTTACATACACACCATGAAATTGGGGCAAGCATACAGCCCAGGCAGTCCAAGCTTCCATTTATTCCCCTAATGCATAGCCCACTGTGTCATCCCCCATCGGCTGGGGTGAGACCTCACAGTCTAATCCAGTTGGTTCATTTCCCATTGGGCAAGGTTTTTCTTTAGAGAAGAAATAGGAAACCTTGACATCTGATGGTGGAGCATGGACATATAAATATATGTACCAAACTACAAAACAGATTCCTAAGTTACTACACAAAATGGATACCAGTCAGTTTTTATATGACCTTACAACTTTCCATAGAACAGATCCTTTTTATTTCTTACAAATATTCCACCTGGAGAGAAAGTGCCCTGGTGCAGTCTCAAGTCTTCCTACCCTTCAGCCAGATTTCTTCCTCTTCTCAGTCATAGGGCAGATATGCCCATTACCTTGTTCTCCCAAAGGGCCGTACCTCCCCAGGCACTTGGTCAGAGAGGTTATGTACAGGCCTATGCACATAGCAGTCTGCCCGTGAAGCTAGGCCAACCTTTTCTCCAGTTGTAACACAGCCGTATCCAAAGCTACTATTTCCCAAGGTAACCTGGAGACTTATCTGGCTACACTGATTCCGCAAACTCCTTTCTACCTAGATCATAAATACTCATCTCTATTAGATCACTGTAAATATCTAACTAACTTGGTGCTCCCCATTTTACTCTTAAGATTCATCCTTTTCCTTACCAGGTCCCCTCTTTCTTGGCTAATTCATAGTCTCTCCCATATACTACGTGTGAGATCTTGGACAGATCACAACACTGAGCAGAGATATCTTGGCCAAGGCCATATGGCCCAAGGATCTTAAAAGTAATCTCAAGCACATACCTATGTGCTCATGGCTTAGGATTCACCTATAGTTCATCAGTTCTTTTGTCAGTAAGCTAGTGGATCTCTGCCACCATCCTCATACCAGACCCAACAGGCATCTATGTTGAAACTTTATTACAAAATTATAAAGCAGAGCTCTGTAACAAAAAAAAAAATACACATTCGGGCTTAACACCCAAGTCATTCTGAAAATCTTAATATATGCCACTTGAAGTAACACATTCACATCCAAGATATTTCAACAAATTTATACAATACATATTAAGCACTAATTTATGTACAGAAAATTCTTATTAGTTTGGATCCAACTATTCCAACTTACTATGAACCAGTCAGCTGTCTTGAGTCTTCCAAAACAAGTCTCAAATGAAATCTCAGCAATCCCTCAAAAGCCACAGAATAATTGGAAGAATTAGAAGTTTCCATGATAATTAAGAACAAGGATCCATGAGGGACAAAAGAGAAGATTCAAGGATGAAATATGAGGGTTTTTTTACCTGGGTTAAATGTTAAGTGGGATGGGATCTTAGAACCCCCAACTCTTATTTGGTGTAATAATAAATGTGACACAAAACAAACAAACAAACAAACAAAAACAAGTATTCCACATGAGTTGTTTGTGTTGAACTCTTTATATAACTTGTGTTTAGAGGATTCCACTGCATGGGGAATTCTCATAGAACTTCAAAACTATTTGTTACAACTGGCAACTTTCTTATACTTTTCACATTTTTAAGGTACTAAATCAGGTGAATCTGTATATGTGGACCAACTAAAAACTTTGGCACATCTTTTTTAATCAAGGTTTCTCCCCATACTGTGTTCTTTCATATCTGTGAATTGGTCTGAGAGCGCCAGACACATTCTCCCAAACATTACCTTGATAGGAGCACTCTCAACTATGCATTCTTGTGTAACAGTGAAACCTTCCCACAGTGTATATTTGTGGTTACTCCCTTTGTGAGAGTTCTTTCATGTCTGTACAAGTATCTGGATAGCCTAAAGGCTTTCTCACATTGCTTAGATATATAGGGCTTCTCTTTACTGTGAGTTTTGTTATGTCTTAGAAAGACACAGAATTGCAAAGGCTTTCCCACATTGCTTACATACATAAGGCTCCTCACCAGTGTGAATTTGCCCATGGATCTGAATGTAATGGGAAGAACTAAAGGCTTTCCCACACTGCTTACATATATATGGGGGTTCTCTCCAGTATAACTCCTTTCACAGTTTGTAAGAGACTTAGGATTACCATAGGCTTTCCCACATTGCTTACACACATAGGACTTCTCTCCAGTGTAAATTCACTCGTGTATGTGAATGGAATGGGAAGATATTTTCACTGAAAGAAGAAAGCAATGAGCCAGCAGGGGAGAGAGAGAGAGAGAGAGAGAGAGAGAGAGAGAGAGAGAGAGAGAGAGAGAGAGAGGTTGGTTGAGAGAGAGAGTAAGTGTGTGTCTGGACATAAATTTAGCAGTGAATGTGAAATAATCTTTAGCTGGTCTACAGATTCTATTCTCAAGAAGAAAACTCATTCTAGAGTTAAACCAGGTAAAAGCTATATGCATGAAGAAGGTCCCATTGGTCATTTATTCTTAAATGAGCCCCACAGAGCTCAGTCTCTTTATAAACCATGTGTGCATTTGAGATATGGAGAGAGATCGGATAAATGTAAGAAATAGGAGAAAGCCTTCAGTAATCACAAATGCTTTCTGAAACATGAAGGGAGTCATACCAGAGATAAACATCATAAGTGTAAGCATTGTGG
This sequence comes from Muscardinus avellanarius, assembly GCF_963383645.1. Taxonomy (NCBI): domain Eukaryota; kingdom Metazoa; phylum Chordata; class Mammalia; order Rodentia; family Gliridae; genus Muscardinus; species Muscardinus avellanarius. The sequence continues at coordinate 77,290,594 of NC_137797.1, forward strand.
GAAAATCATCAGTAGTTCCAGTTACATTCAAATCCATGAAAAAAACTCATACTGGGAAAAAACCTTATGAATGTAAGCAAAATAGTAATGTTTTCCATTTTTTTTTAAGATTTTCTTTTTTTTAATTTATTTTTTATTGGTGCAATGTATTCATACATCATAGTGGTATAAAGAAAATACTTTTGTAGACATACATGCACATCTCGCCCAGTTAGCCCCTACCACAATCCCCATCCCATTCCCTCCCCATCCCTCCTTCCCACGCTTGGCTTACTGGTTGACATCTAGTATTATAGCAATTTATACAATACTAACATTGATAATCTCACATAACAGTTTCATTTGTCTGGTACCAAACTTTTGATGACTTAAAGATAACATTTCAATATTTCTTTTTGCTTTCTTTCTTACCAGAGAATATTTTTTTCTTTTTTTTTTTTTTAGGTGAAACTATCATACATTTATTTATTTATTTTTCAGAAAAAATCTATCCTGATATGGAATATGGACTCTAGATACCCAAAACAGTCTCAAAGAAGAACAAAGCTAGAAGATGTATATTTTCTGATTTCAAACCATATAAAGCTACAATAATTGAAACAGTGTAGTACTGTTCTAAAGGCAGATATATAAACCATTGGGGCTAAATAAAAGCCTAGAGATAAATTCTTCCATACATTGTCAAGTTATTTTTGACAAGGTTTCCATGAACTTTTGGTGGAGGAAATACTAGTCTTTTAACTAAATATTGTTGAAAAATAATAATAAATGAAAAAGAATAAAATTTGACCCTTACCTAACACATATACAAATATTAACTCAAAATAGATAAAAGACCTAAATATAAATCTTAATACTATAAGCTTTTAGAAGAAAATCTGGGTCATAAAACCTCACAACATTGAAATTGGAAGTGATTTCTTGGATATGATTTCAATGGCACAGGCAACAAAAGAGTAAATAAACTCCCTAAAAAATAAAAAAAAATATTTTATATCCAAAGACAATGTAAACAGAGTTAAAAGTTACTGATCCTCTTCCAAGAGTTCCTCCTATGACCCATTTCTCCCTAACTCTCACATATTAGGGAAAGCATCTGATTTCTTATTTTTTGTGCCTGACTAATCTCACTTAGCATAATGTCCTCCAGTTCCATCCATTTCCCTGAAAATGATGTAATTGAGTTTTTTTTGATGGCTGAGTAAAATTCCATTGTGTACATATCCCACAGTTTTGTAATCCATTCATCTGTTGATGGACATCTTGGCTGGTTCCATAGTTTGGCTATGGTGAATTGTGCAGCTATGAACATAGATACACATGCATTAGTTTGGTAGTTTGGTTTCTTTTCTTTTGGGTAGATACCCAACAGTGGTATTGCTGGATCAAATGGAAGATTTGTTCCCATTCTTCTGAGGATTCTCCATACTGTTTTCCAAAGTGGTTGCACTAATTTGCAATCCCACCAACAATGTCTTAGAGTTCCCACTTCTCCACATCCTCGCCAGCATCTGTTGTTGTTTGTGTTTTGAATGATGGCCATTCTAGTTGGAGTTAGGTGAAATCTCAGGGTAGTTTTGATTTGCATCTCTCTGATTGCCAGTGATGTTGAGCATTTTTTCATGCATTTGTTGGCCATTTGAATTTCTTCTTTTGTGAAGTGTCTATTTAGTTCATTTGCCCATTTTGTTATTGGATGCTTTGTTTTCTTAGTGTTGAGTTTCTTGAGTTCTCTGTATATTCTAGATATTAGTTCTCTATCAGTGGTGTAGGTGGCAAAAATCTTCTCCCATTCTGTTGGCTCTCGATTGAGGTTCTTGATAGTTTCCTTTGCTGAACAGAAGCTCTTCAGTTTCATGCAATCCCATGTATTGATTCTCCTTTTAATTTGTTGTGCCTTTGGGGTCTTGTTGAGGAAATGTTTGTCTGTGCCTATGTGTTGTAGTGTTGGACCTATGCCCTCTTCAAGGAGCTTCCAGGTCTCTGGTTTAATTTCCAAGTCTTTGATCCATCGTGAGTTGACTTTTGTACAGGGTGAAAAAGTGGGATTAACATCCAATTTTCTGCATATGGTTAACCAGTTTTGCCAACACCATTTGTTGAAGAGGCTATCTTTTTTCCAGTGTATGTTTTTGGCCCCTTTGTCAAAAATCAATTGGCTGAAAGTGTGTGGACTTGTTTCTGGGTCTTCTATTCTGCTCCATTGGTCTATATATCTGTTCTTTTGCCAGTACCATGCTGTTTTTATTACAATGGCTTTGTAGTATAGTTTAAAGTCAGGTATTGTGATTCCTCCTGCGTGGTTTTTGTTGCTGAGAACTACCTTGGCTATTCTGGGCTTTTTGTTATTCCAGATAAATTTAAGGACTGATTTTTCTATGTCTGTGAGGAATGATCTTGGTAGTTTAATGGGCATTGCATTAAATCTGTAGATCACTTTTGGGAGGATGGCCATTTTAATGATATTAATTCTGCCAATCCATGAACATGGAAGGTCTTTCCATCTTCTAAGATCTTCTTCAATTTCTTTTTTCAGTGTTTTATAATTTTCTTTGTAGAGATCTTTTACTTCCTTGGTCAAGTTTATTCCTAGGTATTTTATTTTTTTGTGGGAGATCCTGAGTGGAAGTGTTTTCTGAATTTCTGTTTCAGTGGATTTATGGTTGGTGTACAAGAAAGCTTCTGATTTTTTAAGATTGATTTTGTATCCAGATACCTTGCTGAATTTTTTGATCAGTTCTATAAGCCTTTTGGTTGAGTTTGTTGGGTTTTCTAAATATAGTATCATGTCATCTGCAAATAGTGAAAGCTTAAGTTCTTCTTTTCCTATTTGCACTCCTTTGATTTCCTTTTCTTGCCTTATTGCTCTGGCTAGAGTCTCTAGTACTATATTGAAGAGAAGTGGTGATAGTGGACATCCTTGTCTCGTTCCAGTTTTTAGGGGAAATTCTTGAAGTTTTTCCCCATTTAATATGATGTTGGCAGTGGGCTTATTGTAGATTGCCTTAATAATGTTGAGATATGTTCCTTCTATTCCAATTCTCTGCAGTGTTTTTATCATAAATGGATGTTGAATTTTATCAAATGCTTTTTCAGCATCTATTGAGATGATCATGTGGTTTTTGTCTTTGATTCTGTTTATATGATGAATTACATGGATTGTTTTTCGTATATTGAACCAGCCTTGCATCCCTGGGATGAACCCTACCTGGTCATGGTGAATGATTTTCTTGATATGGTTTTGAATGCGTGTTGCTAGTATTTTGTTTAATAGTTTTGCATCCAAGTTCATCAGAGATATAGGCCTGTAGTTTTCCTTTCTTGAACTGTCTTTATTCGGTTTGGGTATTAGTGTGATGTTGGCTTCATAGAATGTATTTGGGAGAGTCCCGTTTTTTTCTATTTCCCGAAATAGTTTGAGTAGTATTGGGATTAGTTCTCCTATAAAGGTTTTATAGAATTCACTTGGGAAACCATCTGGTCCTGGGCTTTTCTTTGATGGTAAGCTCTTTATTGCTATTTCAATCTCTTTGATTGTTATTGGTTGGTTTAAGTGTTCTATATCTTCTTGACTCAGTTTAGGAAGGTTGTATTTATCTAGGAAGTTGTCGATTTCCTCCAGATTTTCCATTTTGTTGGAGTATAGTTTTTCAAAGTAGTTTCTGATAATCCTCTGGATTTCTACGCTGTCAGTAGTAATGTCTCCTTTTTCATCCCTTATCTTCATAATTTGGGTTGATTCTCTCTTTTTTTTAGTTAGGTTGGCTAGTGGTTTATCAATCTTGTTAATTTTTTCAAGAAACCAGCTTTTGGTTTTGTTGATTTTCTGTATTGTTTTTTTATTCTCTATTTCGTTAATTTCTGCTCTAATTTTAATAATTTCCCGTCTTCTGCTGGCTTTGGGGTTCAATTGTTCCTGCTTTTCAAGGGCTTTGAGGTGTGTCATAAGGCTATTTATTTGAAGATTTTCTGTTTTTCTTATGTGAGCACTCAGTGCTATAAATTTTCCTCTTAATACTGCCTTCAAAGTGTCCCAGAGGTTTTGATATGTTGTTTCTTTATTTTCATTTGTTTCTAGAAATTTCTTGATTTCACCTCTTACATCTTCTATGACCCATTCTTCATTCAGAAGTGTGGTGTTCAGTCTCCACATGTTTATGTTGTTTCTCTGGGTCTTCTTATAGTTGATTTCTAGTTTCATTCCATTATGGTCTGAAATGACACAGGGAAGTATGTAACATTTTTTAAATTTGCTAGTGCTCATTTTGTGTCCCAGGATGTGATCTATTTTGGAGAAGGTTCCATGAGCAGCTGAGAAAAATGTAAACTCTGCTGTAGTTGGGTGAAATATTCTATATGTGTCCAAAAGGTCCATTTGGTTAATGGTGTTCTTTAGTTCTGAGACATCTTTACTGACCCTTTGTCTGGAAGATCGGTCTAGTATTGTGAGAGGTGTGTTGAAGTCTCCCAGTATTATTGTGTTGGGATTTATGTGTGGCTTCATGTCACAAAGAGTTTGATTTATGAAAGTAGCTGCCCCTATGTTTGGGGCATAGATGTTGATTATTGTTATTTCCTCTTGCTGGACTATTCCTTTTACCAGTAAAATGTGACCTTCTTTGTCTCCTCTAATAAGTTTGAGTTTGAAGTCTAACTTGTCTGATATCATAGTTGCTACTCCTGCTTGTCTTCGAGTACCATTAGCATGGATTACCTTGCTCCAGCCCTTTACCTTGAGTTTGTTCCTATCTTTACTTGTGAGGTGTGTTTCTTGTAAGCAGCAGATGGATGGATTCTGGCTTTTAATCCATTTTGCCACTTTATGTCTTTTTATTGGGGAGTTGAGGCCGTTTACATTCAGTGTGATTATAGAGAGATAATTTTTAATTCCCAACATGTTAAGATCTTATTTCTGTTTGAGATACTGTTTATTCTTCTTTGCTTAGTTGTCTGCTGGATGGGAATTCTTGTTTCTTTGGTTCTGGCGTGAATTACCCATTTCCTCTTTGCAGTTAATCTCCTTGAGTATTTTCTCTAGCACTGGTTTTGAAGACATAAATTCCTTCAGTTGCTGTTTGTCATGGAAGCTTCTTATTTCCCCATCTAATTTGATGGATATTTTTGCTGGGTAGGAAATTTTTGGCTGGAAGTTGTTTTCTTTCAGAGTTTGGAATATGTTACTCCAAGCCCTTCTGGCTTTCATAACTTGGTTTGGGAAGTCTGGAGTGATTCTAATTGGTTTGCCTCTGTATGTCACATGGCCTTTTGTTTTTGTTGCCTTTAAGATTCTCTGCTTGGCTTCCACATTAGTCATTTTGACAATTATGTGGCGTGGGGATCCTCTTCTCTGATCCTGTCTAAAGGGAGTTCTATAAGTTTCCTGGACCTGTGTATCGACCTCTTGCTCTATGTTTGGAAAATTTTCTGCTATTACTTCCTTGAAGAGATTGTTGATCCCTTTGGTTTCACCTTCTTTTCCCTCCTCTATTCCAATTATTCTTAGGTTAGCTCTCTTGAAATGGGCCCATATTTCTTCAATGTCAGATTCCTGCTGTCGGGTTTTTTTTTCTAAATTAGAAACTATGCGTTCATTTTTAGAATGATCATCTTCAAGAAGCGAGATTATATTCTCCATGTGGTCTAATCTGTTGTTTATACTTTGAATTGAGGCCTTTATTTCATTAATTGCATCCTTTATCTCTTTTTGACTCTCTCTAAATTCTTTTCGAAAGTCCTCTATTATTTCTAAAGTTATTTTCCTAATTTGATCTTCTAGAGATCTTTGGGTTTCTGTGTTATCAGATTCTGATGTTGTGGTGTTGTTGGCATTCACTGCTCCATTGTTATTTCTCTTTCCCATGATTTTGGAAGTTTGTGCCTTCTCTGGGTTCTTCCCTGAGTCACTACGAGTTCACTTAAGATGCTCTGGATCTCTAGTCTATGGTATCTCAGTCACCACTACTCCTTTACTGTGTTGTATCACAAAGTCTCAGACCCAGGGAGTCAATCAAGGCTGCTTAGACCGTGGGGGGTGCCAAGTTGGGCGTTCTCCAGTGGGGAGTTGTGACTATGGTATGATATCTCTGCCACTGCCACTCCCCCACTGGGCTGCACTGCTAAAATCTCCGACCCAGGGAGACTATCTGCGCAAGTCCCTGGGAGTGCAGTACTGGGATTTCTCCCCTAGGGGCCGCAATTTGACTCACGGTTGTTGAGTGCGCTGATGGAGCTGTAGTGAACTCGGTGGATTCGCTGCTGCCGCCACTGGCAATATGGCACCACTGCCATGCCCTCGGCCGTGATGCGGCGTATTTCTTCTCTGGTTTTGAACTCTGCTCTGAGTTCTTGCCAGTTGTGCTGCGCCCAGCCCTTGGGAGCTTTAGATGTTCCCTGCACCAACAAAACTGCTGACTGCCGCCCGGCTGTTCAGCACCTGCTCACCTCGGCTCGCTGTCCACCCCTCCTCTCAGGCGCCTGGTGGCTGGTTGAGTGGGTTGGTCTAGGGCTGTCCGGTGAACTCGCCGCTGCCCCCAGCAGTAAGACGCTGCTTCTGCATCCTAGGCCGCGAGGCCAGAGTACCTCCTCTCTGGATTTGAGCTCTGTTTTGAGTCTCCCTCCTCTCTGGAGCCTGGTGTTGCTAGGGGAGATGTAGGCCGCGCCGCTCCGGCCGCTCTGCGCCACGGCTCTGGCTGCTCCGCACCACGGTTCTGGCCGCTCTGGCTGCTCCGGCCGCTCTGCACCGCGGCTCTGGCTGCTCTGCACGGTGGGTCTGGCCACTCCGGCCGCTCCGGCCGTTCCGTGACGCGGCTCTGGCTGCTCCGGCTGCTCTGGCTGCTCCGCTCAGCTGTTCTGGCCACTCTGCTCCGGCTGCTCCAGCCGCTCCACTCCGCGGCTCCGGCCACTCTGCACCGCCGCTCCAGCCAATCCGCGCTGCAGCTCTGACTGCTCCGGCTGTTCTGGCCACTCCGCTCGGCTGCTCTGGCCGCTCTGCTCAGCTGCTCGGAACCGCGACTCCAGCTGCTCTGTACCGCGGGTCTGGCCACTCTGGCCGCTCCGGCCGTTCCGCGCCGTGGCTCTGGCCGCTCCGGCTGCTCCGGCCGCTCCACGCCGCGTGGGCGTGGCACTTCGGGCTGGTTTTTTTCCGGTGTCTTGTTTTTCCAGCCCTTTTTCTCTGTCCCTTGTATTTACCGTTTTTATTTCTTTGCTGTGGTGTTTTCTGGCTCTGAAAGGCGCTGGTTTTGAGGTAGTAGAGTTGGATTGTTAGCGGGACTTTTAAGTGCCGCTTTCCTCCGTCGCCATCTTCCCGGAAGTCTCCATTTTGTGAATAGCTTTTGAGAACATGAAAGGATTCACACCAAAGAGAAGCCCTATATATGTAAACAATGTGGTAAGGCCTTCAGGATTTAAAGTTCTTTTAGAAAATATAAAAGAATTCACAGTGGAGAGGACCTTATGAATGTAAACAATGTGGGAAAATTTTTCTTTCTTTGAGTTATGTTCGAATACACGAGCAGACTCACAGTAGAAACAAACCCTATATATGTAACCAATGTGGGAAAGCTTTCTGTGCTTCTAGCTCCTTCAAAAAACATGAATAAGCCAGGCGTGGTGGCACATGCTTGTAATCCCCGTGCTTGGGAGGTGAAGACATGAGGATCATGCAGGTTCGAAGCCAGCCTTGCTGGCTTAAGAGACCCTGTTTCCAAATAAAAAATATAAAATAGGTCTGGGAATGTAGCCCAGAGGTATAAGGGCTTCCAGGAACCCCAGTACCACAAAAAAGAAAGAAAGAAAGAAAGAAAGAAAGAAAGAAAGAAAGAAAGAAAGAAAGAGAAACAAAACATACTGCAAAGAAAGCATATGTTTGTAAACAATGTGGGAAAACCTTTATTCTTCCAGTTAAAATTTGGTACAGGAAAGAACTCACACTGGAGAGAAACCTTATGTATGTAAACAATGTGGGAAGGTCTGCTCTTTTCTTAGTTCTCTCAGAAAATATGAAAGGATTCACACTGGAGGGAAACCCTATATATGTCTTTAGTCCTTCGAGTTACATTCAGATACATGAGCGAATTCACACTAGGGAGAAGCCCTATGTATGTAAGCAATGTGGGAAAGCCTCTGCAGTTTACAGTGCCTTTCTAAGATATAACAGAACTCACAGTGGAAAGAAACGCTATATATTTAAGCAACGTGAGAAAGCCCTTACTTCTTCCAGTTATGTTAAGATACATGAGCGAATTCATATTGGAGAAAAAATATTTTAAAATGGCATTTAAATTGTTCAGGTTATTTTATACTCTATATAATTTGAAATACTACTTCTGAATAATAACAGTAAAAAATCTCTCAAAGATATTAATTATTACTAGTTTTCACAGAAACCCTGTCAAAATAATGTGTGCATTTTTAGTTTGTTATACATTGAAGAATATAATATTATCAAGTGACATAATTAAATTATTACTTTAAAAACATTTAGACTATGCAGATTGACCATTGAGGGTGTGTTACTACACAGTCCAAAAATAAGCCAATTTGTATGATATTGATAACCTATTGACTTTAGTAACAAAGTTCAAGTAAAAATTTATGAAGATGCTTCAGGAAAATATAGCCTGATTTCTTCTCTTCAGAAGAGGAATTGTGATCAAGAATAATAGCAACAATCACAGAGGTTTCAGATTACTATATGCAAGGTTCAACTATGTAAATAATGTATGTATGATTTTGGTAACTGATACTATCACCAATGAGCTGGCTTTGAAATATATTAACTAATAAAGATACATATATAAATATTTTATGTTAGTTATATAAAATATATGTAAAATGGATACGATTCTAAGAGAGATACTACATGAATACCTCAAATACAAAATATGTATAAGATGAATATTATTTAAAGAGAGATAATCCACTAATACTTTTGATATTAGTTGCTCTCCTTTCAAATTATGATTCTTTGAATCCATGTAGAGAATTCTATAGTATAGAAGGATTCTTAGGTCTTACGTTTTTATTTGACACAATTAAAGAGTAATTAAATATAATCATTTGGAAAATTTTATGCCAATATATCCTTTATTTGTCTAGAAGCAGTCTATTATAGTGACTAATAGTGTCAAAGGCCTATGCTTGTAATAACAGAACCTACTTTATAGAGTTGTGAGTATTAAATGAATAATTATATAGAATGTCATGTCCTTAGGCTCCTACCTGAAGAAAAACATATCCTCAATTAATACTTGCTATAATTATTCTATGTATTAAAAAAGCTATATGAAAACATATGGAGGTTAAATATCACCATAAAACAGGCTACATTTGACTCATAGAAACAGGTGTGAATAAACATCTACAAGATCATATTCATTTTCATATTATTGGAAAATCCACTTTTGTTTATCTACTAAGAATTGAGTTCAAATGTTCTAAATCTCTAGCAACACTAAATGACAGCACAAAGGAAAACATAATGTTTATTTTCTCCAAGTACTTACTTACTATGATTTTTGTAGCTTTCATAATATAAACAAAAACTGAATCTAAGACCAGATTTTTCTTCTATTTCCAGCACAAGCTAGCATCAATTACAATGTTTCTAAACATTAGTGTATAGAATTTTTCACTTATTTGGGAGAATCATCGTCCTGAGGGAGTACTCCTAGCCAGAGGAAATCGACTTTTTTCATGTCTCTACCTTTCTAGATTTTCTATCTAAATATTATCAGATACACATAAAAATGGTGGATCCACAAAATAAAGTTCTAAATTACATGGGTTGCTTTTTAATTACAATGAATTTGAGGAAGCACAAAAGGAAATCATATAAAGAAAAACTTCCAATGAGCCAGATCTGATTTGCAAAGAGGATCCTTTTCTTTATCACTTCTTCAGGACAAAATCATACTCTGTCAAGTATATGGTACAATTTAGTGTGTACAGAAGACAGATTTATATATCAGATTTCACTGAGGAAAACTACAGCTGGTTTTTGCTGCATCAAAAACCTACTTACTTCTGGTCAAATATTGCATCACTATATTGGTAAAACTTCTTTAAGTGTGAACATGTGACACTAAATAAGTAGAAATTAATTCACAAAATAATTAGGATAATTATTTTAACAGAGCATACCATCATCTCTAGAATTCTGCATATTTAAGGAAAATTGCATCCTTTAATGAAAGAGGTAAGGCAGAAAAATAAATGGAATTATTTCTTACCAGAATAAAATGATCCTAACATTTCCTTTTTTCCAGAAAGCTCTTGCAGATTTTCCCCAGTCAGGATAGGGTTTGTCCTGAAGCATCATATCAGTGACCTGAAGCAATAAGATGAACTTATTTAGCACTTTCAGAAATTTTAAATTTAGATTTGACTATAAACCTATAATTTACATTCTACGGTACAATATATACATGTTTTAATATTAAATATGCAAAGATATAAAAATTAGAAGAATATACTTCATTTAATTAAAAACTTTAAGAGCTTTTTTGATGTTACATACTGAGTGAGCAAATTTATGGTCATTCAACATGCCAAATACTGAGACTGTTTTTTCTTTTTAATTTTTTAATTTTATTTATTTGGTTTTTTTTGTTGTTGTTGGTACTGGGGTTCCTGGAAGCCCTTCTACCTTAGGGCTACACTCCCAGACCTATTTTATATATGTTTTTATTTGAAAACAGGGTCTCTTAAGCCAGTGTGGCTGGCTTTGAACCTGCACAATCCTCCTGTCTCTGCCTCCCAAGCATGGGGATTACAAGCCTGCACCACCACATCTGGCTGAGACTGTTTTTTATAATAACCAGTAAGGCTACCTTTTATAAGAAACCATCTTCAAACTGTAATGTCTCTTTAGAAACAAACATATGTAAAAAATAAAATACTGTGTGTAACTAGGCAGACATGAGTAAGAAGATAAAGAGGTGGAAATAGGACTCACTCACCTGAAGTGCTGAAAACTCATTCTACCTCAGATGACAGAGAACCCCACCATAAACCACCTCCAGGGCCAGGCTTAAATCTAAAAGGAGTCTGAAATAACAGGCCTAAGGTGCTTTCCAACTTTGAGGTACCTGAGAAACAACCTTTCAGGTGATCTTGGGTTCAATGTAATATCATTTACATCATGGTTTTGACCCTCCCTCCTTGGGTTTTGCTTAGTACTACTGCGACATTTTCTAATATGATAGAATCATTGTAGGTGCACTAAGCAATTTTGTATGGCACAAATAGCAGTAACCACCCTAGATACATAATATATGAGGAGAGAGGTTTCAAAACCAAAAATAAAAGCTTGCCACTTGCAAACCTCAGGCCACCTTGTCCCTTGGGACAGCCTGTACACTTTCCAAAATACATCCTTTATGCTTATCCTATGTCTCTTGACTGAAACCTTTCTATCGGGAAGACAAGAACCCAGGAGCCTATCACCTGGTAACAGTACCATAGTCCCTTTTTTTGTATAATGTCTGTTCTAATATTATTAAAATATTTTATTAGATTATATGTGAGAACAAATTAGTTAAGTCACTTCTGAAAAGAAAGTAAAAATCTTAAAGATTCCTGATAAAACCTTTAATTTAATAAGCCATTAAAATTTCTGTCACTGTCCATACTATCTTTCATTGGTTAAAACTGTGTGTGGTTTCTTTCTTATTCTTACACTTTGCAGACTCAAAACTTGAATTCTAAATTGTTCTTACAAGTGCTGTAATGTGGATGTTCTTAAAGACTTGGATAAGTTTTTTTTTTTTTTTATTGGTGCATTGTAGTCATACATCTTAATGGGATAAAAGACTTGTGGAGACATACATGTACACATCACCCAATTAACCCTTACGCAATCCCTACCCCATTCCCTTCCCATCCCTACTACCCATGCTTGGCTTTGATGTTTAAGTACATCATGATCTTTAGAGAGTTTTCCTCTTCCCTCCTCCCATCCCCTCAGTTAGGTTGCCTTCCTCTATAGGATCTCCTGCATCTAGAGCTCCTCTCCTGTTACCCATTTCTCCCTAGCTAATGCATATTAGAGAAAGCATTCAATTTCTTATTTTTTGTGACTGACTAATCTCACTTTACATAATTTCCTCCAGTTCCATCCATTTCCCTGTAAATGATGTAATTGAATTATTTTTAATGGCTAAGTAAAATTTGTGTACATATCACATAGTTTCGTAATTCATTCATCTGCTGATGGACATCTTGGCTGGTTCCATAATTTGGCAATGGTGAATTGTGCAGCTATGAGCATGAATATGCATGCATTAGTTTGGTAGTTTGGTTTCCTTTCTTTTGGGTAGATACCCAAAAGTGGTATTGCTAGATCAAATGGTAGGTTTGTTCCCATTCTTCTGAGGATTCTCTATACTGTTTTCCAAAATGGTTGCACTAATTTGCAATCCTACCAACAATGTTTTAGAGTTCCCACTTCTCTACATTCTCACCAGAATTTGTTGTTGTTTGTCTTTTAAATGATTGCCATTCCATCGGAGCCTGCCATGAGGCAAGGCCGGTACTGGGGCGTCCGAGGCCGGGATAAGAGCCTGCCGAGGGGTTAGGCTGGTGCTGGGGCCAGCGAGGTCAGCATCGGAGCATGCCATGAGGCAAGGCCGGTGCTGGGGCCTCCGAGGCCAGGATAAGAGCCTGCTGAGGGGTTAGGCCGGTGCTGGGGCCAGTGAGGTCGGCATCGCAGCCTACCGTGAGGCAAAGCCGGTTCTGGGGCCTCTGAGGCCAGGATAAGAGCCTGCCGAGGGGTTAGGCCGGTGCTGGGGCCAGTGAGGCTGGCACTGGAGCCTGCCATGAGGCAAGGACGGTACTGGGGCCAGCGAGGCCGGCACCAGAGCCTGCCATGAGGCAAGGACGGTACTGGGGCCAGCGAGGCCGGCACCAGAGCCTGCCATGAGGCAAGGCCAGTACTGGGGCCTCTGAGGCAAGGATAAGAGCCTGCTGAGGGGTTAGGCTGGTGCTGGGGCCAGCGAGGCCGGCACCGGAGCCTGCCATGAGGCAAGGACGGTACTGGGGCCTCCGAGGCCGGGATTAGAACCTGCTGAAAGGTTAGAACGGAGCTGGGGCCAATGAGGTCAACATCGGAGCCTGCTGTGAGGCAAGGCTGGTACTGGGGCCTCTGAGGCCAGGATCGGAGCCTGCCGAGGGGTTAGGCTGGTGCTGGGGCCAGTGAGGCCGGCACTGCACCCTGCCGTGAGGCATGGTCGGTGCTGGGGCCTCTGAGGCCAGGATCGGAGCCTGCCGAGGGGTTAGGCCGGTGCTGGGGCCAGCGAGGCCGGCATCGGAGCCTGCCATAAGGTAAGGCTGGTGCTGGGGCCTCCGAGGCCGGGATCGGAGCCTGCCTTGAGGCAAGGCCGGTACTGGGGCCTCCGAGGCCGGGATAAGAGCCTGCCGAGGGGTTAGGCCAGTGCTGGGGCCAGCGAGGCCGGCATTGGAGCCTGCCATGAGGCATGACCAGTGCTGGGGCCTCCAAGTCCGGTATCGGAGCCTGCCAAGGGTTTAGGCTGGTGCTGGAGCCAGTGAGGCCGGCATCGCAGCCTGCTGTGAGGCATGACTGGTGCTGCGGCCTCCAAGGCCAGGATAAGAGCCTGCCGAGGGGTTAGGCCGGTGCTGGGGCCAGCGAGGCCGGGATAAGAGCCTGCCATGAGGCATGACCAGTGCTGGGGCCTCCAAGGCCGGGATCGGAGCCTGCCAAGGGGTTAGGCCGGTGCTGGGGCCAGCGAGGCCGGCATCAGAGCCTGCCTTGAGGCAAGGCTGGTACTGGTTCCTCCAAGACCAGGATAAGAGCCTGCTGAATGTTTAGGCCGGTGCTGGGGCCAGCAAGGCCGGCATCAGAGCCTGCTGTGAGGCAAGGCCGATACTGGAGCCTCCGAAGCCAGGATAAGAGCCTGCCAAGGGGTTAGGCCGGTGCTGGAGCCAGTGAGGCTGGCATCACAGCCTGCCATGAGGCATGGCCGGTCCTGGGGCCTCCGAGTCCAGGATAAGAGCCTGCTGAGGGGTTAGGCTGGTGCAGGGGCCAGCAAGGCCGGCATCAGAGCCTGCTGTGAGGCAGGGCCGATACTGGGGCCTCCAAGGGCAGGATAAGAGCCTACCAAGGGGTTAGGCCAGTGCTGGGGCCAGTGAGGCCGGCATCGCAACCTGCCGTGAGGCATGGTCGGTGCTGGGGCCTCTGAGGCCAGGATCGGAGCCTGCCGAGGGTTTAGGCCAGTGCTGGGGCCAGCGAGGCCAGCATTGGAGCCTGCCATAAGGCAAGGCCGGTGCTGGGGCCTCCGAGGCTGGGATAAGAGCCTGCCGAGGGGTTAGGCCGGTGCTGGGGCCAGCGAGGCCGGCATCGGAGCCTGCCATGAGGCATGACCAGTGCTGGGGCCTCCAAGGCCGGGATCGGAGCCTGCCAAGGGGTTAGGCCGGTGCTGGGGCCAGCGAGGCCGGCATCAGAGCCTGCCTGGAAGCAAGGCCGGTACTGGTTCCTCCGAGGCCAGGATAAGAGCCTGCCGAAGGGTTAAGCCGGTGCTGGGGCCAGCAAGGCCGGCATCAGAGCCTGCCGTGAGGCAAGGCCGATACCTGGGCCTCCGAGGCCAGGATAAGAGCCTGCCGAGGGGTTAGGCCAGTGCTGGAGCCAGTGAGGCCGGCATCGGAGCCTGCCATGAGGCAAGGCCTGTACTGGGGCCTCCGAGGCCAGGATCGGAGCCTGCTGAGGGGTTAGGCTGGTGCTGGGGCCAGCGAGGCTGGCATCGCAGCTTGCTGTGAGGCATGGTCAGTGCAGCGAGGCTGGCATCGCAGCTTGCTGTGAGGCATGGTCAGTGCTGGGGCCTCTGAGGCCAGGATCGGAGCCTGCCGAGGGGTTAGGCCGGTGCTGGGGCCAGCGAGGCTGGCATTGGAGCCTGCCATAAGGCAAGGCCGATGCTGGGGCCTCCGAGGCCGGGATCGGAGCCTGCCGAGGGGTTAGGCTGGTCCTGGGGCCAGCGAGGCTGGCATCGGAGCCTGCCGTGAGGCAAGGTCGGTACTGGGGCCTCCTAGGCCAGGATAACAGCCTGCCGAAGGGATAGACCGTTGCTGGGGCCAGCGAGGCCGGCATCAGAGCCTGTTGTGAGGCGAGGCCAGTGCTGGGGCCTACTAGGCCGGGAATGGAACCTGCCGAGGGGTTAGGCCGGTGCTGGGGCCATTGAAGCCGGCATTGGAGCCTGCCGTGAGGCAAAGCCACTCCTGCGGCCTCCAAGGCTGGGGCCGAAGCCAGCTTAGGGGTTAGACCGGTTCAGGGGCCAGCGAGACCAGAACTGGGGCCTCCCATGAGGCAAGGCCGCTGCTTGAGCCAGAGAGGTCTGGATCAGTTTACTGAGTAGCCAGGCCACTACTGGGGCCATCAAGAGTGGGATCGGTATTTGCAATGCAGCATGCACAGAGAAATATCGCAGAAAATATAAATCATACGCTTCTCTTAATCAGCAATAACTAGGAGGAAAGGGGCAACAGGAAGAGGTTGAGCTATAGAAAGGGCCCTATAGTGAAGCAACTAATGTGACCAATCAGAGGGTATGTAATACTGGAGGATGGAGCCTCTTTAAAATGCAGGAGGTACATAAACAAATGTATCAAAGTAAATCACCAAAGAAGCGTGGGATGGAGGGAGGGGGAGGGAATGGGATGGGGGCTGGAGGAGGGCTAATTGGATGATGTGTGCTTGTATATCCTCTCAAGTCTTGTATTCTAATGTGATTGATATATGACTACAATGCATCAATTTAAAAAATAAATAAATTAATTAAAAAAATAAATGATTGCCATTCTAGTTGAAGTTAGGTGAAATCTCAGGGTAGTTTTGATTTGCATCTCTCTGATTGCCAATGATGTTGAACATTTTTTCATGCATTTATTGGCCACTGATTTTTTTCTTTTGTGAAGTGTCTATTTAATTTGTTTACCCATTTTTTGATTGGATGATTTGATTTTGGTGTTGAGTTTCTTGAGTTCTCTGTATATTCTAGATATTAGTCCTCTTTCAGAGGGGTAGGTGAAAGAAACATTTTCCCATTCTATTGGCTCTTGATTGAGGTTCTGGACAGTTTCCTTTGCTAAACAGAAGCTCTTCAGTTTCGTGCAATCCCATGTATTGATTTTCATTTTAGTTTGTTGTGCCTTTGGGGTCTTGTTGAGAAAGTGTTTATCTGTGCCAGTGTATGTTTTTGGCCTCTTTGTCAAAAATCAATTGGCTGAAAGTGTGTGGACTTGTTTCTGGGTCTTCTATTGTGCTCTGTTGGTCTAAGTATTTGTTTTTGTGCTAGTATTATGCTGTTTTTATTACAATGGCTTTGTAGTATAGTTTAAAGTCAGGTATTGTGATTTCTCCTTCATGGTTTTTGTTGCTGAAAACAACTTTGGCTATTCTGGCCTTTTTGTTATTCCAAATAAATTTAAGGACTGATTTTTTTCATGTCTGTGAGGAATGATCTTGGCATTTTAATGGGCAGTGTGTTGAATCTGTCAATCACTTTTGGAAGGATGGCCATTTTAATGATATTATTCCATCTATCCCTGAACATAGAAGAACTTTCCATCTCCTAAGATCTTCTTCGAATTCTGTTTTCAATTTTTTAATAATTTTCTTTGTAGAGATCTTTTACCTCCTTGGTTAAGTTTATTCCTAAGTATTTTATTTTTTGTGGGTGATCCTGAGTGGAAGTGTTTTCTGAATTTCTTTTTCAGTGGATTTAAGGATGGTGTAGAGAAAAGCTTCTGATAGTTAAGATTGATTTTGTATCCAGACACTTTGCTGAATTTGTTGATCAGTTCTATAAGCCTTTTGGTTGAGTTTGTTGGGTTTTCTCAATCTAGTATCATGTCATCTGCAAATAGTGAAAGTCTGAGTTCTTCTTTCCCTATTTGTACTCCTTTGATTTCCTTTTCTTGCCTTTATTGCTCTGGCTAGAGTCTCAAGTACTATATTGAAGAGAAGTGGTGATAATGAACATCCTTGTCTTGTTCCTGTTTTTAGGGGGGAATTCTTGAAGTTTTTCCCCATTTAATATAATGTTGGCTGTGGGCTTATTGTAGATTGCCTTTATGATGTTGAGATATGTTTCTTCTATTCTGATTCTTTGCAGTGCTTTTATTATAAATGCGTGTTGGATTTTATTAAATTCTTTTTCAGCATCTATGAAATGATCATGTGATTTTTGTCTTTGGTTCTGTTTATATGATGAATTACGTGGATTGGTTTTTATATGTTGAACCAGCCTTGCATCCCTGGAATGAACCCTACCTGGTCACTCAACTACAGAGGAGTACATATTTTTTCTCAGTTGCTCATGAAACCTTCTCCAAAATCAATCACATCATGGGCCACTAAGTGAGAACTAGAAAACTCAAAAAATGTGTCATACTTCCCTGTTTCTTATCAGACCATAATGGAATGACATTAGAAATCAACTATAAAAAGACCCAAAGAAATCACATGAATATGTGGAGGCTGAACACCACACTTCTGAATGAAGAATGGGTCATAGAAGATGTAAGAGGTGAAATCAAGAAATTTCTAGAAACAAATGAAAATAAAGATACAACATATCAAACCTCTGGGACACTTTGAAGGCAGTATTAAAAGGAAAATTTATAGCACTGAGTGCTCACATAAGGAAAACAGAAAATCATCAAATAACCTAATAACAGACCTCAAAGCCCTTGAAAAACAGGAACAATCTAACCCCAAAGCCAGTAGAAGACAGGAAATTATTAAAATCAGAGCAGAAATTAATGAAGTAGAGAATTTAAAAAAATACAGAAAAATCAACAAAACCAAAAGCTGATTTCTCAAAAAAAAATTAACAAGATAGATAAACCACTAGCCAACCTAACTAAAAAAAAACCATCAACCCAAATTATGAAGATAAGAGATGAAAAAGAAGATATTACTACTGACAGTGTAGAAATCCAGAGGATTATCAGAAACGCCTTTGAAAAACTATACTCCAACAAAATGGAAAATATGGAGGAAATTGACAACTTTCTAAACTGAAAAATACAACCTTCCTAAACTGAGTCAAGAAGATATAGAATACTTAAAACAACCAATAACAATCAAAGAGATTAAAGCAGCAATAAAGAGCCTACCATCAAAGAAAAGCCCAGGACCAGATGGTTTCCCCAGTGAATTGTATAAAACCTTATAGAAGAGCTAACCCCAATACTCTTCAATCTATTTCAACAAGCAAGCCCATCTCATAGTGCCACACAGAATACAAAAAATGGTCTCCAGAAGTATTCACTGGCATACCAATGACCATACTCACCCAAGATGCAATCAGAAGAGTGGATATGGAGTTCAGTTTCCAGAAAAGACTTCAACTTAATTCTTATTTATATTCAGTCTCAACATCATTTCTGGGAACAGAGTTCCCAAGATAATCTTGGTTGATGAGAACTTAAGTTAGCTCACTGCCCTTCATTGAGCAACATTGCAGATGAATGTCAGCTCTGCCTTACTTGTGCCTACAATAATTTTATGTGATATAGTGTCACTATCAAATTTGAAAATTTGCAACAATCTTAAGTTGTTTTAATATAAACTCGCAGTTAATATCCTTTAACTATCAATCACTTTGGAAAGTGGGACTGCAACTCATATTAAGAATTTACAAAGGCAACCGGGCGTGGTGACACAGGCTTGTAATCACAGCATTCGAGAGGCGGATACCAGAGAACTGTGGTAGCTTCAGCTACTCCCTTCGTAACTCAGTAAGAGCCGGTTTTAAAAAATAAAAAAGACTCAATAATAGGACAGGGGTGTAGCTTGAAAAATGCCATTGTGTTCCACCCCCAGTGTCACCAAAAAATGAATGAATAAATAAATAAATAAATAAATAAACAAATTTACAAAGGAAATAAACTTGGTTTTACTTATTTTTAAAGGTACTAATTCACTGATAATTCTTCATAAACAGATGAGAATAAATAAATAAATTTTCTTCTTGATCCTTTTGAATTATAGAATTTTATTTCTCAAGGAAACTAATGCCCATGGATTGTATTTTCTTCAAAAAAAAACACCTTGTGATATTTACCCAAGTGATAAAATGGAAAATAGAATAAAAATTAACCATGACCTAAGTGAATGTATCATTACTAGAAAAAATATATATTGTTACTAAAAGGTAAAGATGAAGTAGAAACTTAAATCATATATTTTGGGGCATAAAAGTCTTATTACTTCCTTGGAGGGAAAAATTGCTATTCTTTCAAATATAATAATTTCAGTCACTGTTCTTCCATAACCTTCTTAGATAACAATCCTTGTGTTAAATATTTTAACAAAACTTCAAGGTTAAGTAAATAAATACTAAATAAATATTTCATGTCTGAAAAGATTTATAAAAGAATGAATTCTGTTCAGTGATATTTATTCCTGAGTGTCTGCCTGACAACAAATATTTTTAAGGAACAAAAGTATTACTGGGTTGATTTTATTGTATTTTCAATGTTTTCTGCAAGGCATTTTCTGGGAAATATTTATCATATTTCTAGAAAAGACAATCTGCTGCTGTATGAACAATAATTACAGCAGCATGTTTTGTGAAAATAACATCAAAGATAAAGCATATTCTCAGAAAAATGGCAAGACGAGGCCAAGAAACATTCTTTCGGGTGGCAAGCAGCTGATCTTTCTCACCCCACCTCCAAATCTTTATTTTAAGTCATATCATCAGATCAATGTCAGGTCACTTGCAGCTAAATTGGCAGCTGCAGAGATAGTCATTAAATGGATGCATTCAATAAAGGAAAATCCAATTACTTTTTGCATTAGAGAAATAAAATTCATTTCTGGTGTTGGTCAAGGACAATCTTTGTGGGAAAAGATGCAAGAGAGGGAGGCTCAAGATGATGCAAAAAGGTTGCTGTGTAGCATAAATACAACACAAAACCTGCCAATGCTACTCCCAAAGGGAGATATTAGAATGTGAAATTTCAGGACTTTGTATGCTAGGAGAAATTTGTTTCACCGTTTGAATCTCACAATTATTCCCTTTCCCTTTCCTCTCTATTACTAGGACTGCACAGAACTGGGAATTTAATTATGGCACTTATCACATCATGCTTTGTTAGTCCTTCTCAGTAGAATATCAGCTCTTTTAGGGGATGGATGGTGTGCAATCTAGCAAGAAACTGTATTTTGCTGTTTAAAGTCAGTAAACTCTTGTAAAAACAATTTATCTCTACAGACACCTAAGTGAAATCTTTGTTCCTCTGTGAGTCGGCTTGAATGATGTTGTAGCAACAAGGACGACATGAAAATAGCAGTGATGATGGACAGACTTTACATTTGCTATAGAGCTTCATGGTTTAAGCTCTTAGGGGCTTACTTTTCTTGTGGATTGTCAAAGCAACTTTTATAAAATAAATCACTATTTTCATGACTTAAGGGGGAGAAAACTGAGATTAAATAATATAGCAAGCTCACATACCTGATGTACTATTGCATGCATGAGTTACCATTATGGGTCATAAACCTAGACTCTTCATCTTTTACTAGGTTTTTTTTTTAGCTTTGAAACATAGGTTAGACTTTATTTTTTTAACTTTATTTGCATATATTCACACAGTACTTGGTTTGTGCCCTAATTGCTTATTGATCATCTGTGAGTGTACAATACAGATTAGCAGGAGTTATATACTTCTGCTTTCTCTACCTATGTATTTTCCCTTCTACCTTTTGAATATCTTATATATTTATTTTATTTAGCATCTTTATATTATCTTTGAGAAATAACATATTAGCATGAGTTTTATTTCTGCTTTCTTTTCCTATATTCTCCTACTCTCCCACCTTCTTCTATTTATTATATATGATATAGTCTATATGGTATATTATACAACTTAATATATATTTAATATGTTTTTTCCAGTTGTGGTAGCACATGCCTATAATCCCAGTACTTGGGAGACTGAGACAGGAGGATTACAGGTTCAAAGCCAGCCTCAGAAATTTAGAGAGGATATAAGAAAACTAGCAAGACCCTGTTTCCAAGTAAAAAATAAAACCTGCCTGAGGGTGTATCTCAGCTATAGAATGCTTCTGGGTTCAATCCCTAGTGCCACAAATAACAATAATTTCTTTTGCTAACTTTTTGGCTCTATATATCTATTTTATTTATCATGTTTAAATTACCTTCTCTCATCTAAAAAGGATAATAAAATAATATGCTTTCTTATACTACATCTCATTTTTATTTATTAGGGTTTAGTAATGTTTCTACATTGTGTTTTTTTCCTAAACATTGGCCCTACAATTAAATTGACTCAATATTCATTTACAGGACACCAGCTAGAGCTTTTTCACTACTTCCAGTGCCTGAATTTTGTTCCATAGTCATTTGTGCAACATTTAGGGAAAGGTAGATTAATCATCTTATTCTTGCTTTCCATGTTATTTTGCCTAACTGCCAAAGAAACCTATTTTAAAACAAAATTCTCTAATGACATGTATTTTTGGTAATTTTGAGGGTATATCACCAAAAGTAATTTTATCTGTGATATACTTGTCAACTTTTCTTAACAGTATATAATAGATAACTTGCATTCAAAGCCAGCTTCAAATTAGCAGTGTCTTTGGTTAATGACTTCCCACATACAACTTCGTTCAAAATAAAATAAGGGTAATATGAGATTTTGCAAGAAATTGAACACAGTCAATTTCAGCTTTTCTGAGATATTTCAAAATTATTATTTTGAAAAGAGGCTTTGTTTTATATTCAGCTTTTGTGGTTATATAAACATGTTGTTAGCTTATCTGACTATGCACATTATGATACCAACGAAACATGAAAAGTGTTTGGTGAATGGAATGCTAAGTACTGTGTAATAACATTTAGTAGAGGGAGCTGTCATCTTATCTTTTAAAGAAATAATCGTGTTAATGTTGTTCCAGTTTGGCTGTGTCTTCATCTCATAGAAACTGCAGTGAAATATGCCACTAGCAAGAGATGATTTTCAGAGATTTTTATAGTTATTATTTAATAAAGGTTATTATTGAATAATGGTTCTGGTATAAGTGTTATCATATACAGTGTTTTTAAAAATTTTCTTATCCACCTCAGATAATTGAGACAATCAGTGAAAAAAGAAAAGAAAAATGGACCAAATGTAGAAGGCTATGATGGATAACACACATCAAGCAACTTTAACTGATCCCCATGTAAAGTCTTTCCAACAACTACTGATGGGGATGATGGAGGTAGCAGTAGTAATGGCAACATTGATAGTAGTACACCCATAATAGAGCATCCCTGTTCTAACCCTGAACCTTCACTGCTGATAAATACACAGGTGATGCTAAGATCCCTATAGAAGTATACATAGTCTTTGTTGACTCCTGGAAAAGTAAAGAAACCAAATAAAATTTCAAAGAGGAATATTTATTAAGCTTAGGTCTGTCATTATTCACATTATCCAAGTGCACATTATATCTATCTTATTGTGAATTATTTATAGGTTAACTAAATAAGGGCACATATTAATCACATTTAAAAAGTTGAACTGAATTACATTACATTTATGTATGCCTTATTTGCAGTGTGGTGATATTATACAACTTGTGAAGGAAAATTGGTGATGGTGATAAGGCCTCAGTGTTGTGCAGTTCTCAGTCTGTACATCCTTATATGGTGGCCTTGTTTTTATGGCACTTTTGCA
Source organism: Muscardinus avellanarius (assembly GCF_963383645.1). Lineage (NCBI taxonomy): Eukaryota > Metazoa > Chordata > Mammalia > Rodentia > Gliridae > Muscardinus > Muscardinus avellanarius. Next base: position 77,313,295 of record NC_137797.1, read on the forward strand.
TCCATTATAACATGATATCATTTTTCTATGCAACCCACTTAGCTCACTCTGTGAAAACAAAGTCTAAATTGTGTTTCTAGGACCCAACACAAATATTGTACTGCACAAGACAAGGGCCTTATCACCATCACCAATTTTCCTTCACAAGTTGTATAATAAGGGGCAATGCATGTGTTTCCCCCCTTTTTGATGATCTCCCTACTCCTACCACACCACAAACTCAGATATACATAAATGTTCTGTCTTACACAATAGCACTTCCAGCTGAAACAGAGAGAGACCTGAGGTCTAGCCAGAAAGGATTATACATACTCGCTGAGGAACATTAGCTAAGTATGCAATTAAGTAAATGGAAACCATGGAGAAAAATTTCCTAGTGAAGGTTTGAATGAATTGCTACATGAAGTATCTGAAAATCGCTGGCAAACATCTACTGGTGAACATTAAACCTGGAATGTATTCTATAGCTTTTCAGTAGCACAACCAGGGGTTCGTAAGGCATGAATATTAATGCACTTGCTTATTATCTCCAATGATAGCCTGCAATGCTTTTGTGATGTATTGCCCCTTATTGCTGGATCCCTACTGATTTACAATGAGTCATGGATGGTTTTATTATTAACTAAGGAAATTGGGCATGTCACAGAATATAGAATCATTTAGAGAAAGACACCTGAATCACTTGAATACAAAAATACACACAATCAAAAAGTATCTTCCCAGGCAAGTTCTGCAGAGTTTTGAATAGTGTGTTAACAAATACAAAATAAATATGATGTGCCCCAGTGCAATTTGTTTTCTACCACAATAAATTATAATTTAGAATAAATAAGAAAACATGAGATGATTACTGGTTTGCTGAGCAAGAAGCCAGCAGAAAAATAAACAAAATATTTACACTATTTTTTGACATGGTATATCTCATGACTGGCCAAATTATAAAACAGTAGTAGCCCAAGATTATATGGTTGGGTGTTTATTTTTTTTCTTCTGAAAGATCAAGTAGCTTTCAGTATGTATACCTCCTCTCTTTAATTAGGATTTAACCTGGGGGCATACTATCTCCAAGCTGCATCCCCAGCCCTATTTTTCATTCTTTATTTTGAAACAGGGTCTCACTAAATTGCAGAGGGCCTAATTACCTGAGGCTGGCTGCGAACTTGCACTCCTCCTGTCTCAGCCTCCCATGCCCTGGGATTATAAGTGTGTGCCACCATATTTGGTTACCTTCCCTGTTTTATTAACACAGATAACTGATTATTCCTAGAAAAAGTAATTTATAAAATATATCATGATGTGATGGCTTTGTAACTGGATGGATGGCCAATAGGAAGAAAAATAAAAATATTTTTAGGAATGTGATTGTAAGGATAAATATACAATTCCAGTACTTGGGAGGCTGAGACAGGCTCAGGAGCAGCCTCAGTAACTTAACGAGACTCCCAGTAACCTAGTAAGACCCTGTTTCAAAAACAAAAAGTAGAAAAGGGTGGGAATGTAGCTTGGAAGTAGAATGCATCTGAGTTTAATCCCAGCACCTAAATAAAGAAGAGGAGAAGGAGGACAAGGAGGAGGATGAAGACTAAGAAAAGGAGGTGCATCCACCAAGGAGTACTTTTTTTTTTGGGATTTTATTTTTTTTAACAATTTTTATTGAACATAAATAATATACATTTAAACTATATTTGGTGCCCTCTTCCCCCTGCCCCCGTTTTCCCTTCCCCCCTCCCACCAATGGTTGTCCAGGTTAACCATGTCTTATTCATAATTTTGATTCCAGGCATTCCAGGATTTTAAATGGAGTGCTTAACACATGATGGACCTAATGAGAATGCCAAAGGCATTGGCTCATTTTCCAGGCCCAGCACCACTAGGTTCCTTGTCATAATGCTTGTACAAATGTCATTCATCAGAATGGTTCAGCTCTCTTTATTGGGTGACAAATCTAAAACTGTGGGACAATATAAAGAAAGAAGCTCAAATGGGTTGATGATCCTATTGTCAGTAAATGACAAGTCTAAAAACAAACTGTTATGTCAACCATCCTATTTCTTTGCTTTTCACTATACTTTTACTCCATCTGGCTGTGGAATGAATAAAATACATTGTTTATTATATATCTTTGGTATATTTATAATTAAACAAATACATAATTTTCCTGCACTTTTTACATTCAAAATTATTTTTATAGATTTATCTATGTTGAATCAAATGGTTACATATTTGAACTCTGCTACATATCTATAGATAATTTATTTTTTATTCTTTACATGAATTATATATTTTTATTTTAATCTTGACTAGTCTTATAAATATTAAGATTAATTTTTGACATATAAATATGTCAGTTTTATGAGATTTTCAAAAAGCAAACTTTAATTCCACAGCAACTTAATATTCATCATATTAATTTTCTTCATATATTCGCTATCTTCCTACTATTTTTGGCTGATTCCACTGTTCACTTTTTTTCCTAAATTCTTAATGTAAAATTCTGCTAACTTCATTAATTTTCAAAGTTTTTTCCTTTTACTATAAGCATTATGGTGGTATATTTATTAATGATCAAATCATTTCATCAATTTATTTTTTATAAATTTTGAATGTATGTTAGAGTACAGATGAGTTTAAAAGTGTTATACCTTCTATATATGTTAACCCTCTTTAATCCTAAAATTATCCCCCTCCCAGGTCTATTTTGCTAGGTATCAATGAAAGTTCATCAACTTTGTTTTATTTATTTATTTTTTTATTATTTTTTTGTGGTACTGGGGGTGGAACCCAGAGGCTTTCTACCTCCGGGCTATACTACCAGCCCTATATTTTATATTTTATTTGGAAACAGCGTCTCACTCCAAGTTGCTTAGAGCCTCACTAAGTAGCTGAGGCTGGCTTTGAACCTGCGCGATCTTCCTGTCTCAGCCTCCCAAGCACGGGGATTACAAGCGTGCGCCACCACGCCAGGCTAATCATCAACTTTATTTTAGATTGTTGGTTTTTTTTTATGTTTTCCAGTATTTTACTTCAAAATTTTCTGTTTCTCTATGTTTTAGGTATGATTCTGAAAATAGCAGGTGCTAGGCAGAATTCTAATAATAACTCTTTGAGTGGCAGCTGGGACCATGATGCGCTATCTCCCATTGATTATGTTTTTGTTTGGGTTTTTGGTTTGTTTTGTTACTGGGAACTAAATTCAGGGGCTTTCTACCTCTGAGTTATGTCCCCAGCCCTATTTTATTTTTTACTTTGAAACAGAGTCTCACTAAGTTGGGGGTGGGGGGGCCATCACTAAGTTGCTGAGGCTGGCAGAGAACCTGTGATCTTCCTGTCTCGGACTCCCAAGTATTGGGATTAGAAATACTGGGTAAGCCTTTTATAATTATATGAGTCCCTCAAACCAGTAGAAGCCAGAGATATTTGAAGCCCCAAAAGTATTCAATGCAAAGATGTTCTCCTTTATTGACAGAAAAGGGATTATTTGAAAAATCGTAGGGTAGCCAGCGCTAACAGTAAATAGGCAAATGGACTGACACCCAAAAAACAAAAGGAGCCACATTCTGCTTTGTGATAAAGATGAGGCCATACCTGGTTTTTGCTTGTTCTTGTCGTTTGTTTTGTTTTTGGTATTAAGATCAAATCCAAGGACATTCTACCTTCAGGCTATACCCTTAAAACTTTTATCTTCTTATATTTCCATTACTTATTTATTGGTACTGATTATGAACCCAAAAACATAGTACTTCTTTTTTTTTTCCAAGTGGTCATAACAATAACTTTATTGTCTTCTCAACAAAAGATGAAGCTTAGAACTGGATCACTTGGCCCTTTCTCTTCTTGTCTCCTCCCAGTTCAAAATACTTGTACCTCTTTGATCTGCAGTTGAGCTCAACACACTCAAGCCTCAACATAATCTTCTTCGTAGTTTTGGCCTTTTTCCGGAAAATCAGCTTCGCCTGCCCACCATAGCCACTCTGCTTCGGGTTATACCGCTGCTTTCCCTGCCCATATAGAGAGTCCTCGCCCTTCTTGTACTGGGTCACCTTGTGGGGCTGGTGTTTGCCACACTTCTTGCAGAATGTCCGGCGGGTTTGAGGGACGTTCACCATGCTGGCGGCGGCTTTAGTGGCACGGAAAGGAGAGGCCATAGTACTTCTGAAATAGGAAGTTAGCCCTAAGCCCTATCTTATTTTCAATTTTTGAAACAGGATATAATTTTTTTAAGTACTGTGGATTGAATCCAGAGGCATTCTTCCTCTAAGCTAAACCCCCAGCCCTGTTTAATTTGTTACCTGAAAACAGAATCTCAATAAGTTGCTAAGAGCCTTGCTAAACTGCTACAGCTGACTTCAAACCTGTCATCCTTCAGTCTCACTCTCCCTAGTACTGGGACAACAGGTACACAGAACACACTTGGCTTCGGAAAGCACAGAAGTGAGACGAAAAACAAATAGTGGCAGATAACACGGCAGAGCCCTGGGATGTAGATCCGCCTTGTCTCTGAAGCTGATAAGACTATTTGGTGGACAAACCAAGATTTGAATAGCTAACAAGTTATGAGCTAAGTCCCAGCAATGCATTTGTTCTTTGTCCCAATGTGGTCTCTGTCTCCATAGCATAATAGCTGAGTATGTCTTCAGCTAATGTGACAATCTTTGCCTTTTAACAGAAAAGTTATATTAATTGACCTTGCTAATATACTCTATTTCTACCCCTTCATTTAATACTATTGTTGACTTTTCTTTCTACCTTCAGTTTTGCCTTCTTCAAACAGGCTGAGTTTTAATTTGCATTTGTTTGGATATTATTTTATTTCTATTCACTGGGAAATTGACTCAGAAATTTTACTCTGCTTTCTTAAAATATCAAAATCTAAAAATAACTCAATACTCCTCAACATTTTAAAAAGTCATGATTAAACTCAACCCCTTCCCAATTAATATGTAATTTTTTTAGAATTTCAGTTCTATCTGGCTGTATATGTGTGTATGTGTTTGTATGTATGTACATGTATGTGCTTGGACTTAACAGCGCCATGCTGTGCATTTATTTCTATACTGTGCATTTTTTATTGGTGCATTGTAATCATACGTCCTGATGAAGTTCAGAGATAGAGGCATGCATGTACACAGAACTCATCTAGTTCCCATCCTAGTTCCCTCTTCCCTCCTTCCTGTGCTCAGCATAGTGACTGACTTAGATAATTTGTATATGTACATCATGTCCATTGAGTTGTTTCCCTCTTCATCTCTCCCATCTCTCTCAGGTCCCCTCTTCACTCAACAAAGGTTTCTTCTCCTTTGTCTGGAGTCCTTCCTATGACCCTTTTCCTCCCTAGCTGCTGCATATTAGGAAGAACATCCAATTTTTCACTTTTTGTGACTGACTAATCTCACTCAATATAATGTTCTTCAGTTCCATCCATTTCTCTGCAAATGACATTTTATTCTTCTTTATGGCTGTAAAATTCCATTGTGTACATATCCCATTGTTTTATAATCCATTCATCTATTGATGGACATTTTGGCAATTGTGAATTGTGCAGCTATAAACATAGATATGCATGTGTTAGTCTAATAGTTTGGTTTCCATTCTTTTGAGTAGATACCCAGGAATGGTATTGATGGATTGTGTAATAGGTTCATTCCTAAAATTCTTCTGAGGATGCTCCACCCTGCTTTCCAAAGTAGTTGCACTAATTTGCAATCCCACCAGTATATTAGAGTTCCCACTTCTCTACATCCTCACCAGCATTTGCTGTTTGTTTGGGTTTTGAATGATTACCATTCTAATTGGAGCTAGGTGAAATCTCAGGGTAGTTTTGACTTGTATTTCCCAATTGGAAACATTTTTTCCCCATACATTTTTGGCCATTTCTATTTCTTCTTTTGTAAAGTTCTATTTATTTCACTTGCCCATTTATTTATTTATTTATTTTTGGGTGGTAAGTTTGAGTTCTCTGTGGATTCTAGATTCTGTCAGAGGAGTAGGAGGCAAAAAATATTCTCCCATTCTGTCAGTTTTCTGTTGAGTTCTCTGTTGAGATTCTTGATAGTTTCATCTCTTTGCTGCACAGAAGCTCTTCAGTTTAATGCAATCTCACATATTGATTGTCCTTTTAATTTCTTGTGCATTTGAGGTCTTGTTGAGAAAGTTTATACCCATGCCTATGGAGTGTTGTTGCTATGCCCTCTTCAAGCAGCTGCAAGGTCTAATTTCCAGGTCTTTTATCCATCTTGAATTGACTTTTGTGCAGGGTGAGAAAGTGGGGTTTATCTACCCATTTTTTTTAACATGTAATACTTGATGATTGGGGGTGGGGGGCTCACTAAATGACTGAGGCTGTCCAGGAACTGTGATCCTCCTGTCTCAGACTCCCAACTGTTGGGATTACAAGCATGCACCACCATACACAGCTTTTAACACTTGGTGATTTTTAAGAAGAGTCATTATGGTGGCTGCTTAATGTAAGAGTCATTTGTTTATATTTAAAATAAATTAGGCTTATAAATTAGACCAGAGACTATGAAGTTATTAGAAGAGGCCATAAGCTCAACACTCCAACATATAGGCACAGGCAATAACATTCTCAACAAGACCTCCGAAATGCAGGAAATTAAGGCAAGAATTAATAAGTAATATGGCATCAATCTAAAAAGTTTATTCTCATCTCAAAGAAAACCATCAAGAACCTAAAGAGGAAGCCTACAGAATGGGAGAAGATCTTTACCAGCCACCATTCTGATAAAGGGTTAATAACCAGAATATACAAAGAGCTCAAAAGACTCTACACTAGCAAAACAATCTAATCAAGAAATGGGCAACTGAAATGAATAGACACTTCACAAAAGAAGAGATACAAATGGCCAATAGATACATGAGAAGATGTTCTACATCCTTAGATATCGGGGAGATGCAAATCAAAACTACACTGAGATTCTATCTAACCCCAGTCAGAGTGGCAAGCATAAAGAAATCAAATAACAAAAAATGCTGGCGAGGATGTGAGGAAAGAGGAACTCTTTTACAGTATTGGTGGAAGTGCAAACAAGTTCAGCTGCTATGGAGATCATGGTGGAGATTCCTTAGAAAACTGGAAATGGATTCACCATATGATCTGGCTATACCACTCTTGGGTATTTTTCCAAAAAGGTTGAAATCAGAGAACTACAGTAACATATACATACCCATGTTTATAGCAGCAGAATTTATAATAGCCAAAATATGGAACCAACCTAAGTCTCCATCAACAGATGAATGGATTGCAAAATTATGAGAAATACAATAGACTTCTACTCAGCTATAAAGAAGAACAAAATCATGTCATTTGCAAGAAGATGAAAAAACCTGGAGAACATTAAGTCAAGTGAGATCAACCAGGCACAGAAAGAGAAGGAACGTATGTTCTAATATGCCCAAACTAGGGAGTATTAGGAATATCAGAGGGACTCCAGATAATGGAGGGGAAACCTTAGCAAAGATAGAATAGAAGGATAGTAGAGGAAGAAGATTGAGGTTGATTAATGGAGGAGCTACATCTGAATGTATGTAAACTTATGAATATTACATAGTTAACCTGGACACTTATTGTTGGGAGGGGAGTAGGGGAAGTGGGGGGGGTACCAAGCATAGTCTGAATGTATGCCATTTTCAATATGTTCCACATAAAATTAAAAAATAAATAAAAAACAAAGAAAAATACATTAAACATATATGATTTTGTCCAAATATCTTCTTGCTTATCAGATTGCCTTATTAAGATTTTTTAAAAACTTTACCTCAACTACAAAGTTGTCTTAAAAAGTTTCTTTAGAGCTGGGCAGGGTGGCACACACTTGAAATTCCAGCATTTGGGAGGCTGAGACAGGAGGATCACAATTTGTGGACAGCCTCAGCTACTTAGTGAGGCCCTCTGCAACTGAGTGAGACCCTGTTTCAAAACATAAAAATAGAAAATAGGGCTGGGGGTATAGCTCGGAGGTAGAATGCCCCAGGGTTTCATTCCCAGTAACACACACACACACACACACACACACACACACACAATTATTTCTTTAGTGAGGATCTGTTAAGGATAAAATTTGCTTTTATTTTTCTGAAAATGTCTACTTGGCTCTTGACTTACAAGACTTTATATGAAATAAACTATTCTAAGATAACTTCTTTAAGCACAGGAAAGATACTCTCAATCTCAGAAAATCAAGGGCAGCATGTTTACTCTAATATGTGGAAGCTAGAGGGAAAATAGGACAATAAGAAGTTTTAAATAATTCAGGAAATACCTGTAGAGTAGTATAGTGAGGAGTGAGGGGAAGATAGTGAGGGAAAGGAGGCAGATTGAAGAAAAAAGCAATTCAAATAATTTTATGACAATATGTGAAGATATTACTACTGATTTCATTAACATGTGTGAGGAGGGAAGAGGGGATAAAGGATGAGATGTGGATGGAAATATCCCAAGATCTGTGTGTATGTATGCTTTTATCATATTGAATCTCACTATGATGTATAACTACAATGCACTAATAAAATAATTTCTAAAAATTCTAAAAAAGAAAGATATTTACTCCTAGTCTCCAATGTTGCTAGTTAGAAGTAAACTGTCATTTCTTTATAGATAATTAATTTTTCTTTTATACTTTTGTAGAGAATATATATATATATATATATATATATATATATATATATATATATATATATATATTCTCCCTCCGGGATACACTCCCAGACCTATATTTGGAAACAGAATCTCTTAAGCCAGCATGGCTGGCTTTGAACCATCACGATCCTCCTGTCTCTCCTCCCAAGTGCGGGGATTACAAGTGTGTGCCACCACGCCTAGCTAGTTATATTTTAAGGATTGACTTGCTAATGTTTTCTCTCTGAAAAAATTTCTGCTTGATTTTATGAAAGACATAGAGAAATTTCCAATCTAGGAAATGAATTATTACTTTTTTTAAACCTGCAGGTAGTGAGAATTTGAGCCTTTACCACACCGGAGGAGCAGCTTATTATCATAAATTCTCAGAAAAGACTTCAGATTTTTCTAAGACCTGTGAGAAGACAACCAAGTTTCCAAGGTGCCTTCCTATTTAGAACCCCCCCCCCCAGTTAATATTTTCAGTAGTTTTTCAGGGTATTTGGCCTTATGTTGGTTGCTTCTGATTTGATGACATGTCTTGACTGGGTCCTTGGTTTTGTCTCCTTCCTTTCACATGAAAAACAAGAACCCCAAATCATAAACCAGGTATGGAGGGGCACCCCTATAATCTCAGAACTTGGGAGGCTGAGATAGGAGGATTGCAGATTCTCAGTCAGCCTCAGCAACTTAGTGAGTCTCTCCACAACTTAATGAGACCCTGCTTCAAAAAAAAAAAAAAAATATATATATATATATATATAAAAGTAAAATAGGGCATAGGCTATTGCTCAGAAGTACACTGCCCCTGGGTTCAATTCCCACTATAACACACACACACACACACACACACACACACACACAAAATAATAAAAATAATATAATAAATGAATAAGTAAATAAACAAAAACTCTTAAGTCACTAATGATTTTCAGTCACCTTTAAGCAAATGGCTTCTCCATTCCTTGTTTTGAGTTGTACACTATTTTTTTATTTCTAAGGATATTCTCTACTTTCCTAAAAATAACATGATTTTGAAATAATTATTGTTTTATATGCTTTACTTTTGTCCTCTAATTTTATTTTATTTTTATTTTTAATATGCTTTTCTTGATACCTTGTAATCTCACATCATAATGAAGTTCAGAGTGACTGGAATATGGATACACAAAGCACTTGGTATGTTTGTTTGATTTTTTAAACAATTATACAGTCAGGGTTCTCTGTATGGGGAGGTTATTGTTGTCGTTGCCTTTTCCTGATTACCTAGCCCATCATATTTCTGGAGACAGTTCAGTATTTCTACACCTTTTCCATCACCCTCATTTTAGCATTCTATAAAATGAGATGTTTTAACAAAAAAATTCAAGTTTCATCATTAATCTTAGGAAGACATGATTAATGTCTAGAAAGAATTAATTCTAGCAAGAATAAAGATGATCAATAATTTTCAAAGGAACCCAGCCAAATATATCCATAGTCTCTCTTTTTTCTCATTCTGGTTATATTTGAGAAATGTTACTTATCCCCATATATACCTCAGGTCTATCTTTATTTACCTAAAGTAGAGAAAAGGCTAATAATGTTTTTACTTCATTACAGAACACTGGGTGACCCTAAACTGTATACTGTGATAATTCATCAGCCCATCCCAGGTTGGTATTCCTCATAATAAGGATTGTAAGCCCAGCTTCCCTCACAAGATTGCTATGGGGTCTAGAGCAAATACTATTTTATGTGATCCTAGATATTATTACCACACAAGGAAGAATTCATCCTCTCAACTCAAGAACTCTAGAATTGAATGATAGAATGTACTCACCATTTGACTATCTAGAAAAAAATGCTACCTGAGACCATTACTACAATTCTGCTATATCTTGTCTAAAACTTATTGAGGCCAGGGAGACATGAACATGTATAATTATTCAACTTCTAGAAGAGAGATATAGAAATATGCAGCTTATCCAATAAAACCTCTGTAATAAAGCATGTTCATGTATCTATAACAAACTACATGACTATAGTCATTGAAATAAATACAGAACATGAAGGCCTCATATCAATTTGCAGGGAAGATTTAATTTTTTTTACTTTTACTTTTTGCTTTCAGTGCTTTTAAGACTCCAGAAGTATTAATTAGACAGTGAAAATCTCAGAAATATTTAACTGATACAGTTACTTATCATGTTTGCTACTCTATCTATATATTACATATATCTAGATAAGATGTTAAGTGAGTTATTTGTGTAATACTTGAAAGCCAGAAACAAATAACAGAATCAATGAGCAAGTTTCCTATCATATAGTCATTGTCATACATTTTACAATGTACTTGGCCCCAGTACATTTTGGATAAGAGATGGCAGATTCATAGTAGCTCACTCTAGGTCTTTTGAATCCAATGTAAAGTAGGACTTAGGGCTCTTCTTTTTTCCAAAAGTCCTACACATGATTTGCTACACATTCTTCATTGAGAACCACCCACAGCTTGAAGTGACTATATTCTTGTTCTTGTTCTTCTTCTTCTTCTTCTTCTTTTTTTTTAAGAACCCAGGGTCATTCTTATTAGTTCATGTGGCTTAAATTTTTAAAGGTTTAAGTTTGTTAAAAATTTCAAAATTGTCACTAAAGATTAATAAACTTTGTTTTCTTCAGGCTAAGACAACTACCATTGGCTTCCTGGTAATAGATGTTTAAATTGTAATGTCATTCTGAGGATTTATTTTGTTTAAATGATGGTTTAATCTTCTGGCTGGTTATTAAGCATCAGAGAAGACAAATGCAGAGACAGGGACAAGACTATTTAATAGCCCTGCATTGGGTAATAAGTCTTTGCCCCCTCAGAGATACCAAAGGCTTCTCATACAGAGAGAGAAAGGGGCTAATGGCTTGGTACCTGGCAGTACAAAGGTGCCTGATTTCGTCCACTCATGAGTGGAGTCCATCTGCATCTGGGCTGTGCCATCTCTGTAAAGAGAAAAATACTGGAAAGCATGTTGCCCTCATCTCTGAAGGGAAGTGAGGTTATTTGCTCCCACAGTGGCTGCCCTCAAAGACTGAAGACGCCCAAGGCTTGGCAAGGCCCCCTCTGATCAGCCCTCTAACCAGCAAGAGAAAGCCTGGGTAACTCTTGAGGTGTTAGGCAGAATATTGATTTTTTTGATACAGGGCTTAGTTCTCTGCTTGCTTTGTCTCTCCTAGAGTTCACTTCTATGGAGACCTATTTTGTCTTGTATGCTAATTGACCTGATCTTGATGATCAGCCTCTAACCCTGATGTAAAATTAGTTGCTACTCAGAAATCAGCCTATAGTGAGCCCTCCAAAAACATTTCTGACAGTCTGTCCTACTTGGATTCCAACCATTGCTATTTAAGGTTGTTTAAAACATTGCTATGTCAGTCAGTTATGGCTAGTATGTAAACATCTGAAAAGAAAAACTGTAACCCAATTCCATGCTTTATGTTCTGAATCCACCCTTCTCTAATATGTTGACGATCTTCTGCTATGTAGTCCCTCTTTAGATCAATCCTATCAAGACACTGTCTTTCTGCTTAATTTACTCACTGAACATGGGTATCATGCCTCACCAGATAAGGCTCAACTAGCTCTCCCTTTGGCTACCTATTTAGGTTTCAACATTTCACAGGAAAAAAAATATATATCACAGTAGACCACAAGAAGCTTATCCAGATTCTCCCGGTCCCCAACACAAAAAATGAAATTCTTTCCTTCCTGAGTCTTTTTGGTTATTTTCGGGCCTGGATTCCCAACTACTCCCTTCTTGCCAAACCCTTATACAAGCCAGCCAAGGGCCCCCCTCATGAACCCCTGGCCTTCACATGCTTTTTGTCTCCTACAAAAGGCATTACTTTGTAGCCCCAGCTTTACACCTGCCAGACCTAAAGAAACCATTTATTCTATACATACATGAAAGAGGGGGGCAGTGCCTCAGAGTTCTTGGCCAACAGCATGGACCCACCTTTGCCCTAGTTGCATATCTATCCAAACAATTAGATTCCACAGTCAAGGGTTGGGCGCCTTATCTTCATGCCCTAGCAGCAGGCCACCTTCTACAAAAGGAAGCTCACAAACTTATTTTTGGAACACCCTTAACCATTTTATCTCCACACCATCTTTGAGACTTGCTTACCTACAAAGGCCTATAGACCTTACCTCCCTCTAATCTTCTCTCTCTTAGTTTCCTTCCTTCAAAATCCATCCCTTTCTTTTGAGGCCTGCCCACCCCTAAACTGTGCCTCCTTGCTACCAGAAACCACAACTAACCATCCTTCTCCTATACATAATTATTGTGATATTCTGGAAGACTTTCTCCCTTGTTATTCAACCTCATCATTAACAGATCCTGATTTTACTTGGTTCATTGATGGGAGCTCATTCCTTCTGTATGGGATACGGCAGGCGGGCTACACCATAGTCTCATCCACCGAGACAATTGAGGCACATTCTCTTCCTGTTAATACCACCAACCAACAGGCCGAGCTAATGGCGGCTATCAGAGCCTGTACACTTGCAGCACAAAAAACTCTCACCCTGTACACAGATTCCAAATATGTTTACCATATCTTAGTTTCACATGCTGCAATTTGGAAGGAACGTGGTCTTCTCAATTCCAAGGAATCAGCCATTATTAATTCTAAACTGATAGCCAAACTCCTCCAAGCTTCTATTCTCCCACAGCAGTTAGGTATTGTTCACTGAAAGTCTCATCAGACGGACTCATCTCCAATAACTCAGGGAAATTCAAGGGCTGACCAGGCAGCGTGGGAGATGGCCCCAAAAAACTTATCAACCCCTTCCCTTTATACTGTTATTACATGATGCTGATGACATACCTTCACCAGCCCCTAAAAATTCAGGCTCCCCCTCTGATTCTGACCATTCCCATTCTGATCTTTTATAATATCTACATTTCTTATTTCATTCAAACCTACAAAGCCTTGAGATATTCCTGCAATCATTCTTCATTCTTACACCTAAAGATTAAAAAAAATTCCTTCATCAGATTACATCCAATTGTATCATCTGCCCTAAAAACAAACCCAACCACTCCCCTTAAACCTCGGGCCTTTCCGGCCCACCAGGCGAGGGGACATACTCCAGCTGCTTATTGGCAAGTAGAGTATACCAATATGCCCAGGGTTAAGAGATTCAAATACCTTCTCGTCTTTGTCAACACTTTCTCAGGAAGGATTGAGGCCTTCCCAACCTCCAATAAAAGGGCCTCTACAGTCTCTGATCTCCTAATTTCTCAAATTATCCCCCACATTGGTATGTCCCTGAGTTTACTTTCCACATAACTCAATCTGTAGCCCAAGCTCTATCTGTGCCTTGGCATTTTCATTGCCCATACTATCCTCAAGCTTCAACAAAGGTAGAATGTTCAAATTGCACTCTCAAAGAAGTCCTCACAAAGCTGTCTCTAGAAACATATTTAGATTGGATAAAATTACTTCCCCTGGCACTTTTATGCATTTGGGCCCTACCAAAAAAACCCTCCCTTTTATCACCCTTTGAAATCATGTTCAGCTGTCCCTTAATTCCCCCAGGAATTTCTCCCCATTCCAATGTTCTTCCTTCACAAATAGCCTTTCCTCTCTTATCCCATCTCAGATCAGAACTTTGTAAATATCAAGACTGGCTACTCCCTGACCCCAAGCAGGCACCCACCATCTCCTCCTTAACCATAGGACAACATGTCTATTTCAATCCTCCGGGAGACAAACCTACCTCACAACCAAAATGGGATGGCCCGGCTCAGGTTATCCTATGTACTCCTACTGCTGCAAAACTTAATTTGAATGATAACCAATATACTCCCTGGGTTCATATTTCTAGGCTCAAACTGGCTACAGAGCATATCCAACTGCCTGTTTCAGCAGCTTCACAAAAAGCACCAAACACCTCAGGATAATAAACCAATTTATATGTCCACTATCTCCCCCCATAATCCTCTAAAACTTCAAATATCTTGACTTTGCTTGTATTCTCCCATACCTGAAAATGAATAACTACCTTTTTATATTCACTTGTTTCATATGCTTTCCCATAACATTTTCCTCCCCTTTTGTCTGGAGATTCAAGGTTCAGCAAACCTACACCAAAGACAATACAGTGGTCACCGAACTAGCCGCAATGGCTGATTGACCCCTGATGGGATGTTCTCATAGTATACAATTAGCCTTCTCTCCTACCATTAAGCTATTCCATCAAGCTACCCACCCTTATCTTTGTTTTCTTTTTGACCAAACTGAAAGTTTTTGCTGCAACCGAAATTGGGATAATATATATGGTGAATGCCCATACTGGTCATGTAAAATCCACGATGCCTATCTAGGACAACTAGGATCAGGAAATTTTAAATTCGAACCCAAAACTAAAATCTAGCTCTATACTATTCCTGACCCTTGGGAACCAAGATGGGCTTCTGGAGTTACAGCCAAGGTTTACTGTAATGGATATGTCTCTACCCTTTGCAGCTCACTTCATTTCTTCTGTGAATATATATATCCACCGGCACCCAAATTTCACAAGTTTCCACAGATATCCAACATTCAGCTCAGGTGATACTTAACTCTCTCTGAAAAGTCTCTAACTCAGCTCCGTTTTCCTCGGCATATACGTGGTTTCTGTTAATTACCAAAACTCTGTCAGTTCTAAATATCGTCTCTCCTGCCTTGAGCCCCTCAGACTGTTTCCTTTGAGCATTGCTTGCCCGGCTCTTGTAAGCTGCAGTTCCTATAAATGCCTCTCAGTATTCCTTCACCTCTCAAACTAATTCATTTCATATTCTCTAAAATATTCCCTTATGGGAACCCAAAGAAAACAATATCACCCAGCCAAATAGAGTTTGCATTTTTGTGACATTACCTTCCTCCTGAGATCCCACTTGTCAGTACAATATCACTCTGGCCAGGCCCAGTTATACCCAACCAGGCCATTTCTTCTGGTGCAATGGGACTCTCAGCAACATCATATATCCCACTCCACCACTCCCTGTTTCTTGGTCATGGTGGCCCCACAATTGACTCTCTGTAGCTATACCGAACTACAATATCTAATAACCCCACCCAAGCTTACAAAAAGGGCTGCTTTTCTCCCTATCCTGGTTGGAGTATCATTAACCTCCTCCCTTGTCAGAAATGGACTTTCAGGAGGGGCCCTGGGCTATGCCTTATGGGCCACTGATGATTTAGGCAATAAACTTGAAAGTTCCCTCACATCAACTGCCAAATCACTCTCAGCATTATAGAAACAGGTTATATCCCTGGCCCAAGTGACACTTCAAAACCATAGGACCCTTGATATCTTGACAGCTGAAAAGGGTGGAACCTGTGTTTTCTTATGGGAAGTGTTGCTATTATGTTAATGAATCAGGCATAGTAGAACAAAATATACTCAGGCTTAATGAGCTAACAATAAGATTTAAAGGATCTCAAAAACATCCCTTTTCACATGGTTTCAGTTCCCGATACTTACATGGATATGGCCCATCCTGGGTCCACTTTTTATTATATTTGTTGCCTGCATGTTCTTAACCTGCGTAACTAAGCTCATACAAAACCAGGTAAATAAAATATCTAATCAGACTTTTAACCAGCTTCTCCTTAGAAACTACCAGCTTCTAAACTCAGAAGATACCGATTCCCAGGGACGATTGACAGCATACAGAGATGGATCCCTTTGTGATGGAGACTTATATGATACAAGCCCTCCTAGAAGATAGCTGGATGATACCTCCTATCCACCATCCTGATGACTGGCTCATGTCTTTGTGGGATCTTCATCTTCAGGGAACATTCATCAACTTTCACCCCGAAGAAATTTTTTATGGCCTGGACTTGGAGACTGCTTTCCCTATATCTCCTGGCCCATTCCCATCCCATTGCTGCTCCCTCTCAGCAGGAAGTAGAACAATTATCCAATGCCCCCTGCACCTAAAAAACCAAAAAAGGGAGGAATGTTAGGATAAGCAGCCCAGTCATGCCAAAGATGGCGCCTCTCCGGCTTCTCTTCCAGATTGTGCTGGCTAACTCATAGCCAGCCAAAGGGGGCCATGGGATGCCCAACAACCAGTCCCCTGATAACACACTCACTGGGGTATGAGCCATCCAATCAGTAAACACCCTGTACTTCGTGCGATCTTCCGCTGTGAGTGGAAGCCCCCTCCTTTTCAAAAAATCCCCAGCTGCCTGATATAAAAGGGAGCTGGCTGTCTTAATAAAGCTCTTGCTTGCTTGCTTGCTTATCTCTGACAGCTGGCCCTGGGTTTTTTCTGCACCAGACTTTCACTTTCAATTCTACCTCTGAGCTACACTCCCAGCTCTATTTTTTATTCTTTATTTTGAAAGAGTCTCATGGAGCTGCAAAGGGCCTTACTAAGTAGCTGAAGCTTGCCACAAACTGCGATCCTCCTGTCTTAGCCTTCCAAACACTGGGATTACAAGCATGCGCCACCATGCCCAGCTGACAATATCCTTAAATAAATTTTTGTTTAACATTTATGAGGCTGAATAGCATAAGAAATTCAACAAGCAAGTAAATTTCATATAAAATTAATAAATCCCAAATTCAAAGTTGATTCTTCCAAAATTTTAGCATTCTGGATGCTACAAAGAATGATTAGGAAATCATAAAAGTAGGTTATTTTATTAAAAGACTTATTTTGAATGAGCAGTCTCATTATTAATACTTTCAATAGATGGATAATTCTATAGTCTGAGTCTTCACTGTGCATAGTTCATGTGGACCAATTCTTGGTCCTATTGTCAATTCTGTTCAGTTAATCAAACACTTTAATTTACTTTCAGCATAGGTCTGTGAACATTCTGTCCAAAAATTAAGCCTTATTCCTATTTACTTAAAAAGAATTAACTCCAAAACATCAGCCATTTCATCTATCACACAATTTCAATGAATTTAGAAGGAATGATTTAAACTCTGGATGTTGACTTCCAGAAAGAAGGCATCCAAGAGAAGCAGCACATTTCACTCCTTCCATGAAAACATCATTCTGACAAAAGAAAGAAAACAGCATACATTTAAAAGAGCATGATAGCCTGGCATGGTGGCGCATGCTTGTAATCATCTCACTTGGGAGGTGGAGACAGGAGAATGGAGCAGGTTCAAAGCCAGCCATGCTGGCTTAAGAGACCCTGTTTCCAAAAATAAAAAAGTATAAAATAAGTCTGGGAGTGTAACCCAGAGGCAGAAGGGCTCCAGGAACCCCAGTACCATAAGCAAGCAAACAAACAAACAAACAAACAAATAAATAAAGCCAGTGGTGGTGACGCACGCTTATAATCTCCGCGCTTGGGAGGCGGAGACAGGAGAATCTCACAGGTCCGAAGCCAGCGCTGGTCCAAAACCACTCTGGCTTAAGAGACCCTGTTTCCAAATAAAAATATAAAATAGGTCTGGGAGTATAGCCCAGAGGTAGAAGGGCTTCCAGGAACCCTAGTACCACCAAAAATCAGAAAACAAAAAACAAAAACAAAACAAAAACAAAAAATAAAAGAGCACGATAAATGAAAGGTGGCAGAAAAAAAGCTAGAAGACAGATCAAAGAGAAAATATGTACCCTGCCCACCTCCATTCACTGTGGCCACAGGCACCACTGTGATGGCATCTTGCCTTACTGCGCCAGACTGCCAGAGATCCAAGGGGGAAAAAACCAATGACTCAAGTAAGCAGCTGCAGCTCATGGGAATTGTAAGACCTCACTTCCTCCTGTGCAAACACCAGATGGAGAATAGAATCTCCTTCTTAGAAGATTGATGCTTTGGGGACAGCTTCAGCTACTACTAGTAAGGCCCTTTGCAACTCAGTGAGACTGTGTTTCAAAATAAAGAATTAAAAATAGAGCTGGGGCTGTAGCTTAGAGACAGAATGCCCCTGGCTTCCATCTCAAGTACCACACAAAAAAGAAGATTGATACTAATTAGATATTATACTCCAAAAATGAACACATAGTATATAATTTAGAAGAAACAATTTGACAGCATGAATTGGACATTGAAGAGATATGTGCCCATCTTAAAAGACCTAACCTAAAACTAATAGGGATAGAAGAGGAAATAAAAGGTGAAACCAAAATGACCAACAATCTTTTCAAAAAAGAAATATCAGAAAATTTTCCAAACATAGTAAAGAAGTCAAAACACAGGTACAAGAAATTTATAGAATCCCCTTTAGACAAAATCAGAGAAAAAGTTAAACACATCACATAATGGTCAAACTGACCAATGCAAAAGACAAGGAGAAAATCTTAAAGACAAAAAAGACAATCAATGCACCAAGTGACATTCAGAGGCAAACTAATTAAAATCACTCGAGTTCCCAAACCAAATCATGAAAGCCAGAAAGGCCTGGAGTAACATGTTCCAAACTCGGAAATAAAACAACTTGCAGGCAAAAATTTTCTACCCACCAAAACTATCTCTCAAATTTAATGGGGAAATAAAAATATTCCATTTCAAACAGAAGCTGAAATAATTTATGTCTTCCAAACCAGCACTAGAGAAAATACTCAAAAAGATTAACTGCAAAAAAGAAATAAGTAAGACATGCCAGAACACAAGAAACAATAATTTCCTTCAAGCAAACAACTAAGCAGAGAAGAATAAACACTACCCCAAACTGAAGTTAAAACTCAACATGTTGGGAATTTAAAAATAATCTCTCAATAATCACACTGAACATAAATGGCCTCAACTCCCCAATAAAATAATATAAGGTGGAAAAATGGATTAAAAGACAGAATCCATCTATCTTTTGCCTTCAAGAAACATTCCTTACAAATAAAGATAGTAAAAAACTAAAGGTGAAGGGCTGGAGCTAAGTAATCCA
This sequence comes from Muscardinus avellanarius, assembly GCF_963383645.1. Classification (NCBI taxonomy): domain Eukaryota; kingdom Metazoa; phylum Chordata; class Mammalia; order Rodentia; family Gliridae; genus Muscardinus; species Muscardinus avellanarius. The sequence goes on from NC_137797.1 coordinate 77,332,800, forward strand.
TGCCAGTGGAACTCAAAGACAAGCAGGAATAGCAAGGATGATATGAGACAAGTTATACTTCAAGCCCAAGCTTATAAGAAGATACAAAGCAGGTCATTTTTATAGGTAAAAGGAATAATCCAGAAAGAGTAAATAGTAATAGTCAACATTTATGCCCCAAATATAGGTGCAGCTACTTTCATAAAACAAACTCTTTGTGACATTAAGTCACATATAAATCCCAATAAAATATTGGAAGACTTCAACATTTCTCTCACAGCACTAGGCCAATCTTCTAGACAAAAAGTCAGTAAAGATGCCTCAGAACTAAGAACACCATAAACCAAATTAACCTATTGAATACATATATTCCACTTAACTACAGCAAATTTCACATTTTTCTCAGATGCTCATGAAACCTTCGCCAAAATAGATCAGATCTGAGCTACAAAGTGAGCATTAGCAAATTAAAAAAAAAATTGACATACTTCCCTGTGTCTTTTCAGAAAACAATGAAATGAAACTAGAAATAAAATATAAGAAGACCCAGAGAAACAACATAAACACATGGAGACAACACCACACTGCTGAATGAAAAATGGGTCATAGAAGAAATAAAAGGTGAAATCAAGAAATTCCTAAATGCAAACAAAAATAGTGATACAACATATCTGGGACACTTTGTAGGCACTATTAAGAGGAAAATTCATAGCACTGAGTTCCCACATAAGATGAACCAAAAATCACCAAACAACCTAATAACACACCTCAAAGACCTTAAAAACCAGGAACAGTCTAACTCTGAAGGGATTAGAACATAGAAAATTGTCAAAACCAGAGCAGAAATCAACAAAATAGAGAATAAAAAAAACACAGAAAATCAACAAAACCAAAATCTGGTTTCTCAAAAAAATTTAAAAAGAAAGCTAATCCACTAGCCCACTTAACAAAAAATATGAGAGAATTAAACCAAATTATAAAAATAAGAGAAGATAAAGAAGATATTATTACTGACAGTGCAAAAATCCAGAGGATTATCAGAAACTACTTTGAAAATCTATACTCCAACAAAATAGAAAATCTGGAAGAAACTGACAAATTTCTGGACAAATACAACCTTACTAAACTGTGTAAAGAAGAAATAGAAAATTTAAATAAACCAATAACAATCAAAGAGACTGAAGCAACAATAAAGATCCTATCAAACAAAAGCCCAGAATCAGGTGGCTTCCCAAGTGAATTTTATAAAACATTTATAGAAGAGCTAATACCAATACTAGGTAATCTATTTCATGAAATAGAAAGAAATGGGATTCTCCCAAATACATTCTATGAAACCAACATCACTTTAATACCAAAAAAAAAGAGCTCAAGGAAGAAAAACTTATAGGCCTATATTTTTTATGAAGTTGGATGAAAAACTGCTAAACAAAATACTAGCAACATGCAGCATACAAAATCACCTCAAGAAAATCATATACCATGACCAAGTAAGGTACATCTTAGGGATGCAAGGCTGCTTCAGCATATGAAAATCAATCCATGTAATTCATCACATAAACAAACCAATGACAAAAATCACATGATCATTTCAATAGATGCTGAAAAAGCATTTGAAAAACTCCAATACTCATTTATGCTAAAAAAGCACTGCAGAGAATCGGAATAGAAAATACATACCTCAACATCCTAAAGGCAATATACAATAGGCCCACAGTCAACATCATTTTACACTGGGAAAATCTGCAGAATTTTCACTAAAAACAGGAACAAGGCAAAGATGTTCACTATCAATACTTCTTTTCAATACACAACTTGAGATTCTAGCCAGGGCAATAAGGCAAGAAAAGGAAATCAAAGGAGTACAAATAGGAAAAGAAGAATTAAAATTATACCCATTTGCAGATAACATGATACTATATTTAGAAGATCCAACAAACTCAATCAAAAGCTGATAAAACTGACCAATAAATTCAGCAAAGTGTCTGGATACAATCTCAATCTTAAATAATCAGAAGCCTTCCTATATTCACTGAATTTAGTCAATCATAAATTTGCTGAAAAAGAAATCCAGCAAACACTTCCACTCAGAATACACAACAAAAAACAAATACTAGGAATAAACCTATCCAAGTAGGCAAATAAAATTATAAAACACTGTAAAAAGAAGAAATCAAACAAGACCTAAGAAGATGGAAAGAGCTTCCATGTTCTTGGAAAGGCAGACTAAATATTAAAATGGCCCCTCCTCCTCTTCCTCCTCCTCCTCCTCCTCCTCCTCCTCCTCCTCTTCTTGTTGTTGTTGTTGTTGTTGTTGTTGTTGTTGTTGTTGTTGTTCTTCTTCTTCTTCTTCTTCTTCTTCTTCTTCTTCTTCTTCTTCCTCTTCTTCTTCTTCTTCTTCTTCTTCTTCTTCTTCTTCTTCTTCTTCTTCTTCTTCTTCTTCTTTCTCTCTTCTCCTTCTCCTTCTCCTTCTCCTTCTCCTTCTCCTTCTTCTTCTTCTTTTGGTAGTACTGGAGTTTCTGGAAATCCTTCTATCTCCAGGCCAGACCTATTTTATAATTTTATTTGGAAACAGGGTCTCTAAAGCCAACATGGCTGGCTTCGAACCTGCGCGATCCTCCTGTCTCCACATCCCAAGCACAGGGATTACAAGCGTGCGCCACCATGCCTGGCTCAAAATGGCCCTTCTTCTAAAAGTGAATTTACAGATTCCAAAATGAATCAACAGATTAATTGCAATACCCATTAAATTACCAACCTCATTCCTCACATTGAAAAAGTCCTTAAATTCATCTGGAGCAACAACAACAGCAGCAACAACAACAACAAAAACAGAATAGCCAAAGTAGTTCTCAGCAACAAAAAAAATGCAGGAGGAATAACAATACCTGATTTTAAACTATACTACAAATCCATAGTTATAAAAATAGCATGGTACTGGCACAAAATTAGATATATATATACCAATAAAGCAGAATAGAAAGAAGACTCAGAAACAAATTTGCACCGTTTATTTTTGACAAAGGGGCCAAAAACATACATTGGGGAAAAAACAGCCTGTACAAAAAATGGTGTTGGCAAAACTTATTAACCATCTGAGGAAAAATGGAAATAAACCCCACTTGCCACTTTCTCACACTGCACAACAGTCAATTCAAGATGGATCAAAGACTTGGAAATTAGACCAGAACCCTTGCAGCTCCTTGAAGAAAGCATAGGTCTAATGCTTCAAAACATAGGCACAGGCAAAAAGTATCTTAACAAAACCCCAAAGGCACAAGAACTTAAAAGAAAGTCCAATACATGGGATTGCATTAAACTAAAGAGCTTCTATACAGCAAAGGAAACTATCAAGTAGCTCAACAGAAAGCCAAGAGAATGGGAGAAAATTTTGACAGCTTTTCCTCTAATAGAGAACTAATATCTAGAATATACAGAGCATTCAAGAAAGTCAGCACGAAGAAAACAAATAACCCAATAAAAAATGGGCAAGTAAACTAGACACTTCACAAAAGAAGAAATTCAAGTGGCCAATAAATGTATGAAAAAATGCTCAACACCATTAGCAATCAGAAAGATGCAAAGCAAAACTCCCCTGAGATTTCACCTAATTCAAATTAGAATGGCAATCATTTAAAAAACAAACAACTTCAAATACTGATGAGGATATGGAGAAGTAGGAACTCTAATACCCTGTTGGCTGGATTGTAAATTAGTGAAACCACTTTGGAAAACAGTATGGAAGATTCTCAGAAGAATGGGAATGAAACTACCATATAATCCATCAATACTACTCCTAGGTATCTACCCAAAAGAATGAAAACCAAACTACTAAACTAATGCATGTATATCTATGTTCACAGCCATACAATTCACAATTGCCAAACTATGGAACCAGCCAAGATGTCCATCAACAAATGAATGGATTACAAAACTATGGGATATGTACACAATGGAATTTTACTTAGTCATAAGGAAAAATGAAATTATGTCATCTTCAGGAAAATGGATGGAACTGTAGAACATTACGCTAAATGAGATTAATCAATCAGAAAAATTAAGAAATCAGAAGCTTTCCCTAATATGTGGATTCTAGGAAGAAAACATGTCAGAGGAGGAACTCTAGATGAAGGAGAAACTATAAATGAGCAAATATGGCCACCTAACTGAGAGAACTTGGAGGGAGGAAGAGGGAAATTCCCTAATGTACATAATATACATTCGCAAACATATCAAAGTCAATCACTGGACTTCCGGGAAGATGGCGACCGAGAAAAGCGGGGCTTAAGAGCCCCACTAACAACCAATCTCCATTACCACAAAATCAGCGCCTTTCATAGCCAGAAAACACCATCACCAGAGAAACAAAAAAATCACCAGGCTCCAGAGAGAAAGCGGACTGAGAAAAGAGCTCAAAGCCACAGAAGAGATACACCGGCCTCACGCCCGAGGACGCAGCAGCAGCGCCATACTGCCGGCGGCAGCGGGGAGTTCACCGGACAGCTACAGCAAGCCTAGGTGAGCCACTGCATAACAGCCAGGTGGGATTTCTCGGCGAAGGAACATCTAAAGCTCCCAGTGGCTGAGCTTAGCACACGCTGCAGGGATTCAGAGTGGAAATCAAAACCAAGAAGAAAAAGCCAGCCTCACGGCCAAGGGCGTGGCAGCAGCGCCATATTGTCACCGGCGGCAGCAGCAGCGAATTCACCAAGTCCAGTACGGCTACATCTGCGTACTCAAGAACAGTGAGTCAAAATGCGGGCCACAGAGGAGAAATCCCAGTACTGTACTCCCTGGGACTTGACCCAGTGGGGGAGTGGTGGTGGCAGAGATATCACACCATAGGAGAACGTGCAACCTGGCACCCCCCCACAGTCTAAAGCAGCCTCTATCAACTCTCTGGGTCAGAGACTCTGTGATACAACCCAGTAAAGGAGTAGTGGGGTCTGAGATACTACTGACTCGAGATCCAGAACACCTTAAGTGAAGTCATAGTGACCCAAGGGAAGAACCCAGAGAAGGCACAAACTTCCGAAATCATGGGAAAGAGGAATAATACTGGAGCAATGAATGCCCACAACCCCACAACATCAGAACCCGATAAAACAAAAAATCAGAGATTTCTAGAAGATCAAATCAGGAAAATAACTGTAGAAATAATAGAGGTGCTTCGAAAAGAACTCAGAGAGAGCCAAAAAGAGATAAAGGATGCAATTAATGAAGTAAAGGCCTCAATTTAAAGCACAAACAACCGATTAGACCACATGGAGAACAGAATCTCGCTCTTAGAAGATGATCATTCCAAAAATGAATGCATAGTTTCTATTCTAGAAAAAAATATCCGACAGCAGGAATCTGATATTGAAGAAATATGGGCCCATTTTAAGAGAGCTAACCTAAGAATAATTGGAATAGAGGAGGGAAAAGAAAGTGAAACCAAAGGGATCAACAATCTCTTCAAGGAAGTAATAGCAGAAAATTTTCCAAACATAGAGCAAGAGGTTGATACACAGGTCCAGGAAACTTATAGAACTCCCTTTAGACAGGATCAGAGAAGGGGATCCCCACGCCACATAATTGTCAAAATGACCAATGTGGAAGCCAAGCAGAGAATCTTAAAGGCAACAAAAACAAAGGGCCAAGTGACATTCAGAGGCAAACCAATTAGAATCACTCCAGAATTCCCAAACCAAGTCATGAGAGCCAGAAGGGCTTGGAGTAACATATTCCAAACTCTGAAAGAAAACAACTTCCAGCCAAAAATTTCCTACCCAGCAAAACTTTCTATCAAATTAGATGGAGAAATAAGAAGCTTCTATGACAAACAGAAACTGAAGGAATTTATGTCTTCAAAACCAGCGCTAGACTTCCGGGAAGTCTAAAATACTCAAAGAGATTAACTACAAAGAAGAAATAGCTAAGACACACCAGAACCAGAGAAACAAGATTTTCCATCCAACAGACAACTAAGATTGGTTATCTGTGGAGATTCATTACTTATGTTAGTCTTTTACCTATCTCTAAATTGTATTGTTTGCCTTTATTGTTGTTAATTTTTAGGATTTCTAGTTGGAATATTAATATACCTTCAGATATAGCATTTGGAAATATTTTATCCCATTCTATTAGTAACTGTTAACTCTGTTTACATTGTCTTTGGATATACAATATTTTTTTATTTTTTAGGGAGTTTGTTTACCCTTCTGCAAGTTGCCTGTGCCATTGAAATCATATCCAAGAAATCACTGCCAATTTCAATGTTGTGAGGTTTTATGACCCAGATTTTCTCCTAAAAGTTTATAGTCTTAAGATTTATATTTAGGTCTTTTATCTATTTTGAGTTAATATTTGTATATGGGATTAGGTAAGGGTCCAATTTTATTCTTTTCCATGTAATTATTATTTTTCAACAATATTTAGTTAAAAGATTATTATTTCCACCACCAAATGTTCGTGGAAACCTTGTCAAAAATAACTTGAAAATATAGGGAAGAGTTCAGCTCTAGGCTTGTATTTAACTCCTATGGTTTATATATCTGCCTTTAGAACAGTACTACACTGTTTCAATTATTGTAGCTTTATATGGTTTTAAATCAGAAAATATATATCTTCTAGCTTTGTTCTTTTTCAAGATCGTTGTGGGTATCTAGAGTCCATATTCCATATTAGGATAGATTTTTTTTTTCTGAAAAATAAATATATAAATATATGATAGTTTCAACAAAAAAATAGAAAAAATATATTCTCTGGTAAGAAAGAAAGTAAAAAGAAATATTGAAATGTTATCTTTAAGTCATCAAAAGCTTGGTATCAGACAAATGAAACTGTTATGTGAGATTATCATTTTTAATTTTGGATAAATTGCTATAATACTAGATGTCAACCACTAAGCCAAGCATGGGAGGGAGGGATGGGGAGAGAATGGGGTGGGGATCAGGTGGGGGCTGACTGGGCGATGTGTGCATGTATGTCTACAAAAGTTTGTATCCCACTATGATGTTTAATACAGTGCACCAATAAAAAATTAATAAAAAAAGTCAATCACTAAGCAAACATGAGAAGGAGAAATGGGGGAGGAAATAGGATTGGAATTGGGTAAAGGCTGATTAAATGATGTGTGCTTGTATGCCTCTACCATCTTTCTCTTCATTAAAATGTATGACTACAATGCATCAATAAAAAATTTTTAATACACTTTGGATGGTTATTTATGAAATCTAATTTATTCCAAATCACTACTACTACCTGTAACAACGATGCAAACAAACTGGTTTTGACAGCATTTCTACCTTCTTTCTGTAAGCACTAAAGAACAGATGTATATTATTGTTTTTCTTTACCTATTTAAGATTTATGAAACATTTTTCTTTCCCTTTTACACAAAGGATCTTTAAGCACTCCAGGCTACTGGGCTTTTTAATTTTGTTCTGAAGAAGTTGCAAAGCAATATTTTGTTTTTTCTTCAGAGCATGAGATCATCTTCATTTGTACACTACAAGCAAGTTAATAATATTCATGTTCATGATAACATGAGCTTAAGGTAAATAACTTTATTTCCCAGAGTATTCTATTGTATAAAGGCAAATCTAGCTTTCTTTTACCTTTTCTAGGTTATAAAAGCCATTTTCACATATTTTTGCATATTTTTACTCTGATAGCAAATCCTTTCATATTGAACAGAAAGATAACATTCTCTATGATAGCAAGATTGAAAAAATATTCCTATTTAGTAGATATTTTAAATAAATCTAGTTCTAATTATATCAAATATATGACCATGGAAGTCATTCATTCAATTCAATAAGCATGTATTAAGAATTACCTGTGTACTAAAGCATTCTTAAGATTATTGGGCTTCATCAATGAAGTATATTGCAATGGGAGAATCAAACTTGAGCAATAATCATAATCAATAAGTTATATGACATGCTATAAGAAAATAAGTGACATGCTTAAAAGAAAAAATGAGTGTGGTTATGATGTAGGATGAAAGAAAAGCAATGGGTAGGAAAGAGACACAAGGAAGAATAAGGAAAATACAACTTTAATATGGAAGTCTTTGGCAAATTCCCTAATACCCTTTCTCCTCAAACAAGCCTGTTAGTCTCAGGTTTCTGGTAAATTCAGGAGTCATTATAATTACCCCCAGTATTTCTGACTATCCTTAAAGGAATATGTACTGATCAGACAACAAAAGCCACACAACAGAGTAACCTCCTTGGGCACTGTTAGCCATCTTATCTATAAATGGTTTAAACAAAACGTATTTTGCTTGAGCACTATTAGCTGTCCTTGAATAGTTGAAACAAGAGAGATACCTATTGAGAAGATAGTGTAAACCTCATCAGGGTCCTGAAGATGACCAAAACACCCTAAATCATCTTATGACTACTGGACTGAAATCCTCCCCACAAACCTCCTACCCACCACTCATGACAGTCTCCTACAAAAGAAGAGCCATGAAACTAAAATATCTCTCACTTTAGAGCTGGCCCGCATTCTTCCTTGAATGTGTATTTCTTACTTTCCCAAGTAAATTTCTGTCTACATCTCTGACTGGTATGTGCTGAAATTCTCTTCTATCACATATGCAACATAAGCAAAGGACCCCATAGATCCTGAATTGAGGAATCAACTATCCTTCATTGACAGGAAAACAGGTGGGAAAGGCAGGAGGAGTTGGCAGCACAAGGGATGGTTATAACTGCACACTGGGTGGTTAGGATAGGAGCCATTGAAAAGGTGATATGTGAACAAATGGAAAGCAGGTTCAAGATGCTGTGTATGAAACTCAGAGTCTCAAGAGCAAGCAATCTAGGTCTTCAGGTCTATTGGTCTCTCTATTCATCACCTCTGAAGCAACTTGTCCCTGGTGAGAAGTTCCTTGGTCCTGTGGCTCCCAGGATTGGTATCCTTAGGGCTTATTTGCTCTAGAAACAATAATATACCAGTATTCTCAGATTCTGTCTCTTTAACCAGTTATGGGGCCCTTGAAACAGTTAAGCAATAAGATGTACCAAGACTGAAATCAGCATCAGGAAAACAAAAAGGAAAACATTGAATTTCTATTAGCATCAAAAAGATGAGCAGAAAAGCAAAAGCAAAATCACTTCTTGAATGCTCAATTCCAAAATAATAAAAATCAACAACAACAACAAAAACAATACTACAGTCCCAATAGAGCAACTGAAATCAGGAATAAATAAATTCAGACCTGGAAGCTTGGTGGGGGGGGGTGCACACTTGTAATCCCGGCATTTTGGAGGCTGGGGAAGGAGGATCATGGTTCAAACAGCCTCAGCTACTTAGTGAGGTCCTTTGCCATTCAGTGAGACCCTGTTTCAAAATATAGACTCAAAAATAGGGCTGGGGGTGTAGCTTGGGGGTAGAATGTCCCTAGGTTCCATCTCCAGCACCAAAAAAAAAATTATATCTGGAAATGTAAGTAGCTCACAATGGCCAGCTATTTAGTGTTTTAGTAAGGTCTGTTTTATGCCATACTGCCTCATTAGTATGTCCTCAATTATTTTATAGTGTTTTATAGGCCCCCTTCACATGTATCCCAAGAAGCTCTATGTATATCTTATCTTCCCATATATCAGGTTGGATTCTCTTAATCCATTCTCAGATTCACCTGAAGAGATTTAATTTTATCAACTGCCTCTTGAAATAGAAAGCGAGCCTTATTGATTCATCCTTAGAGGTAGTGGTTAGAGAGATCAATAGTAAGCGGATCATTGGCAAGAGCTCCATGAATCAGTTAGGATATTACAAGGGTTGCTCAGCTCAATTTTTGTATCCTGTATCTCTTACATGAACCAACTGAAACAATCTAAAACACACACACACACACACACACACACACACACACACACACTACACACACACACAGAATGATGGTCAAATCGGGTTATTTTAGCAGACAACTAATTCACAAACATTGGGATACAGTGTTTGCCTGAAAAGTGTCTGCTTCTTTGTTTGATTTCATTCTACTCATTACTCAAAACATAGCTCAAACACAACACACTCATTTTCTCCTCTCCATCAAACTTCAGGTTAGAGATCTTATCATATTCCATCCTGAATCTCTTCACATTTTTTGGCACATAGTATTTATTCAAATAGCATTAGCAAGTGCCAAGTATTAAAAATATATGGCCATTGCTCTCCAGGGACTTTCTAAATGCAAATGAAGATATCAGAGTGAATTCTAAAGGGCACAAGATAAGGAACCACACATGGCCAGAACTACTCTTCTAGTACATAATATAACAAGATATTTTTCCTTTAGTATTTTTTATTGGTGCATTGTAGTCATAGACCTTAATGGAGTACAAAATGGTAGTGGCATACAAGCACACATCACTCATTTAGTCCTTTTCCATTTCCCACCCCATTCCCTCTTCTCCCCTTCCTTTTCATGTTTGAATTAGTGATTAATTTTGATGTTTGTGAATTACATCATGTACATTAGAAATTTTCCTCTTCCCCCTCTCATCACTCTCAGTTAGGTCGCCTTATTTGTTCATCTAAGGTTTCTCCTTCTTAGTCTAGAGTTCTTCCTATGACTCTTTTTCTGTCTTCCACATATTAGGGAGAGCATCTGATTTCTTAAGTTTTGTGACTGACTAATCTCACTTAGTATAATTTTCTCCAGTTCCATCCACTCCCTTTTAAATGACATAATAAAATACATACCTTTTAAAAATAGAAAAACTAGAGTTTTCCTCCACTAAACATATGGATCAACAAAACATCACCACGATGACCTTAATTTTTTCCCAATTATGTTTGCCCATTGGGATTAGACTGATATGGGGGAAATAAATATGTAAATAAAGAAGTCTAGATACAATTAAAAACACATATATATTAAATAATTTTAAGAAGCTTCCCTAGTGAGAGCCTATCTGTGCAAAACCTAATATGTACAAGAAAACTTATCTGCCTTGAGAATTATATAAGATGCCTAAAGATAAAATTACCAGTGATTTACTATACAATTTTTTCATACTCCTGGGTTCTCTCACTGTTCAGCTTAAAGCTAGGGTAACTCCTTCAGTTTGCCAGGGAACCACTACTTCTAAAGCAGCAAGAGCACAAATACATAATATCCATGTTTTGGGAGACTGGAAAAGAAATTCATTTTGCTGTTCTAGTGCCATTATTGTCTTACTCATTTTTTATATATTCTTAACTTTTTCCTTTTTATATTTTTCACACAGGAATGTTAGAAAGTAAAAAATACTGAAATAATCATTCTATTAGGCACAGTAAAATTATTCTTACTGGATATACAAGGTGGTAACTCAAAGTCATTTGAAACTGAACAAAGTTCTGAATAATACTAGGTTTTTAGAACCTATGCTCCTGATTAAAATAGGCTATTGTGATGGTAAAATATTCTCATTTTCAATGTCAGATTCCTGCTGTTGGATATTTTTTTTCTAGATTAGAAACTATGCATTCATTTTTGGATTGCTCATCTTCTAAGAGCGAGATTCTGTTCCCCATGTGGTCTAATCGGTTGTTTGTGCTTTGAATTGAGGCCTTTACTTCATTAATTGCATCCTTTATCTCTTTTTGGCTCTCTCTGAGTTCTTTTCGAAGCACCTCTATTATTTCTACAGTTATTTTCCTGATTTGATCTTCTAGAAATCTCTGATTTTCTGTTTTATCAGGTTCTGATGTTGTGGGGTTGTGGGCATTCATTGCTCCATTGTTATTCCTCTTTCCCATGATTTCGGAAGTTTGTGCCTTCTCTGGGTTCTTCCCTTGGGTCACTATGACTTCACTTAAGGTGTTCTGGATCTCAAGTCAGTAGTATCTCAGACCCCACTACTCCTTTACTGGGTTGTATCACAGAGTCTCCGACCCAGAGAGTCGATAGAGGCTGCTTTAGACTGTGGGGGGTGCCAGGTTGCACGTTCTCCTATGGTGTGATATCTCTGCCACCACCACTCCCCACTGGGTCAAGTCCCAGGGTGTACAGTACTGGGATTTCTCCTCTGGGGCCCGCAATTTGACTCACTGTTCTTGAGTACACAGATGTAGCTGTACTGGACTTGGTGAATTCGCTGCTGCTGGCACCAGTGGCAATATGGCGCCGCTGTTCCGCCTTCGGCCGTGAGGCTGGCGTATTTCTTCTTGGTTTTGAGTTCGACACTGAATCCCTGCAGCGTGTGCTGAGCTCAGCCACTGGGAGCTTTAGATGCTCCCTGCGCCGAGAAATCCCGCCTGGCTGTTCCGCAGCGGCTCACCTCGGCTTGCTGTAGCGGTCTGATGAAATCGCCGCTGCCACCGGCAGTAAAGCACTGCTGCCGCATCCTTGGGCATGAGGCCGGTGTATCTTCTCTGTGGCTCTGAGCTCTGTTCTCAGTCTGCTTTCTCTCTGGAGCCTGGTGATTTTTTTGTTTCTCTGGTGATGGTGTTTTCTGGCTATGAAAGGCACTGATTTTGTGGTAATGGAGATTGGTTGTTAGTGGGGCTCTTAAGCCCCGCTTTTCTTGGTCGCCATCTTCCCGGAAGTCCAGAGAATTTCTATTGCTAGATTTTTTTTCTCAAAATTGGCAAAAGTGATCACTACTCAATATCTGTGATTAAATATTCTGGTCTAACCTGGGAGCCATTGTTCCTTCAATCACTGTTTCAGGAATTATAAGTTTGCATGCCTTCCAGTGCCAGGTACTTTATTTCTTTAAATATACTTTCACTGGTGCATTTTAAATATTTATCATAATGAGGTTCAGAGTGATAGAGACAAATGGAAAAAAACACACCACATACCAGGTGCCTGTATATTTCTATCAGGTGCTTTACCAGTTAATGAAGAGATGAAGTCAGATAAGATATAACTCTTATCAAAAAGTAAAGCTGAAGAGGAATACTGACAAGCAATTCAATGATTATCAGTGGGCAAGTTAAAAATAAAGGTATACATAGGCCAGGCGTGGTGGCGCATGCTTGTAATCCCCGTGCTTGGGAGGCGGAGACAGGAGGATCGCACAGGTTCTAAGTCAGCCACGCGCGCTGGCTTAGGAGACCCTGTTTCTAAATAAAAATATAAAATAGGTCTGGGAGTGTAGCCCGAAGGTAGAAGGGCTTCCAGCAACCCCAGTACCACCAAAAAAAATAATAATAATAATAAAATAAAGGTATACATAGATTACTATGGTAATATAAAACATAAAATAGTATAAAACTTCCAAAGACTCACATTAAGAGAAGCTTCTTAGAAGAGGTAACACAGTTACTTCAAAGTATGGGAAAGTGCTACCTCAAAGAACAAGGCAGAGAGAGGTCTAAAGTAGAGGTATGAATTTGGGTATAGGTAGTTAAAATGAAAATGACAGGGATTTTATTGGTTTTCTAATGTTAGTTTACCAAATCACCACAGAATTGGTGGTTTCAAACAATATTCATTTACTAGATCATGGCTGTGCAGTCAGAAAATGAGACACTTAATTTCTTTTTTCATAAAGTGTCTATTTAATTCACTTTCCCATTTATTGATTGGGTTATTTGTTTTCTTAGTGCTGAGTTTCTTGAGTTCTCTGTATATTCTAAGTTCTCTATTGGAGGAGTAGGTGGCAAAAATCTTCTCCCATTCTGTTGGCTCTCAATTGAGGTTCTTGACAGTTTCCTTTGCTGTACAGAAGCTCTTCTGTTTAATGCTATCCCATGTGTATTGATTCACCTTTTAGTTTCCTGTGCCTTTGGGATCTTGTTGAGAAAGTTTTTAATCTGTGTCTATGTGTTGCAGTGTTGGGCCTATGCTTTTTTCAAGGCACCTCAAGGTTTCTGGTCTAATTTCCAAGTCTTTAATCCATCTTGAAATTCAAATGGTCAATAAATGCATGAAAAATGTTCAACATCACTGGCAATCGGAGAGATGCAAATTAAAACTACCGTAAGATTCCACCTAACTCCAACTAGAATGTCAGTCATTCAAAAGACAAACAACAACAAATGCTGACGAGGATGTGGAGAAGTGGGAACTCTAAAACATTGTTTGTGGGATTGCAAATTAGTGCAACTTTGGGAAACAGTATGGAGGATCCTCGGAAGAAGGGGAACGAATTTACCATTTAATCCAGCAATACCACTTCTGGGTATCTACCCAAAAGAATGGAAACCAAACTAACAAACTAATGCATGCATATCTATGTTCATAGCTGCACAATTCGCCATTGCCAAACTATGAAACCATCCAGGATGTCCATCAACAGATGAATGGATTACAAAACTATGGGATATGCACACAATGAAATTTTACTCATCCATAAAGAAAAGCACAATTACATCATTTACAGGGAAATGGATGGAAAGGAGGACATTAGGAGAAGTAAGATTAGTCAGTCACAAAAAAGAAGAAATTGGATGCTTTCTCTAATATGCAAAAGCTAGGGAAAAATGGGTAACAGGAGGAACTCTAGATGAAGGAGATCCTATAGAGGCGCAAATAAGGCAACCTAGCTGAGGGGATGGGAGGGGGAAAGAGGGAAACTCTCTAAAGCACATGATGTACTTAAACATATCAAAGCCAATCACCAAGCCAAGCATGGGAAGGAGGGATGGGAAGGGAATGGGATGAGGTAAGGGCTAATTGGGTGATGGGTGCATGTATGTTTCCACAAGTCTTTTGTCCCATTAAGATGCATGACTACAATGCACCAATAAAAAAAATTAAAAAAAGAAATGAGACACTGATGAAATCAGGCACATTAAGGGTGCTACGGCCACAGAGAAGAATAAATTCATGCCATTTGCAGGAAAATGAGTGGAACTAGAGAATATTATGCTGAGATCAGTCAGTCACAGAAAATCAAGGGTCAAATGTTTTCTCTCATATGTGGAAGCTAAAGAGAAAACAGGAAGCAAAAGGGACTTCAGATAAATGAGGCCAGACAATAGTGAAAGAGGATTAGGGAAGGGATGTGGAAAGGGGAAAAGAAGACTTGATGAAGAAAACAGTCCCAATACGTTATGTCCATACATAAAGTTATCACTACCAATCTCACCCACATTTATAGGGAGGGAGGGGTTGGGGTTGGGATCAACCTCAGGCATGTAATTTTAGGATTTGAACTGGGAAAGATCTTGCCAAGTGTGAAGGAAGCAGCTAGTCAGTGAATACATAAAAACGAGGGGGTTCTGTCAAATGGGGCTGCTTGTCATTGATTCCCTCACTTTGTTGTGTGCCAAAACCCAGGGCAAAGATGTGGCCCTTTCCCACCCGTTCTCTCAACATGCCACTCAGCTATATGCTAATCTATTTCTTAAATCTATCTTCACCTCCACAAAGTCATTCTACATGTTCTATAGATGTTCTGTAGATGTGGAAAACTTACTCTAGTTATCTAAAACTAGTTCTTCCAAAGGCCATGCTGCATTACCCTGTAAGACTGTTCAGGTAATGCATGTTTCAAATCAATACAGTAACATCACAAGTAAGCAAAATCCTATGGAACATGTCTTTAGTATAGCTCAAGTTCTTTACAACTGACATTTGATTACTAATCACATACTTTATAATTAACTTTGTCCAAACTCATGTCACCTAGAAGTATGTGTACCCTCAATTAACCATTATGCAAAGTAAATAAATATTTAAATTAAAATAGCATTGAGATAAGATTACACCCCAGCATACTCTGATATATTCAATAATTATATTGATTTTCATCCAATCATAGGAAATGTCTAAGTAAACAGCAACATATTTTGTACTTACCAAATGTTATAGCCATTAGTAATAATTCCCCCATATAAATGTAAGAATATTAGAACACATCAAAACATTAACTGTAATTATCTTAGCTAGGAAAATGTTTAGTGTTTTTCTTTGTATGTTTCTACATTTTCTAAATCTTACATGATTTTATATATATTATGTATATATGTAGGTACATATACATATCTCTCTATATACACTTATGTTATAATTATGTAAAAAGAAACAATTCTCTAGTTTCACTCATTTTGTTTTGTTGTTAGAAATGATTACAATGGTGTTCTTGGGAGTATTTTATCACACTAAAAATAAAAAAAAACAAGCTAAGATATGTACTAAGATAGAAAAGGCAATTATTAAATTTAGAAAGTTATTTAACAATTTTGATTGAAAGGGATTTTTGTTTAACTATACATTAAAGAAACCTCCTCATGACAGTTTTCCAACCAATACAACCAGGTTATGATGTGCCTGCAGTTTCATCAACTGGGTGCAATGATAAAAATCATCAGTATTACTTACTGTGCACCAGGCATTATACTGAGTAATTTATATACACTATTCAAGTTAAGTATTTCCCAGACTCTGTGAAGTAGAGATATTATTTTCTTTTAAGAAAAGTAAGCTGGATGTGGGGGCGTGCATTTGTAATCCCAGCATTTGGGAGGCTGAGACAGGAGATCGTGGATCGCAGACAAGCTCAGCTATTTACTGAAGCCCTTTGCAACTCTGTGAGACCCTGTTTCAAAATAAAGAATAAAAAATAGGGCTGGGGGTGTAGATCAGAGGTAGAATGCACCTGGATTCCATCCCCAGCACCGCAAAAAAAAAGGAAAGAAAAGAAAAGAAAGCCATAATATAGTAGGATTGTATAATTTATCAAGCATGATTAAAACATTGTATTTTTTATATAGTAGATTTGGGAATAATGTCTAGGATCTGACTCTTTGACTCATGTTCCTAACCACAGTATGATAGTTACAGGTTTGAAATTCGTTGAATGATCTTATCCAAAGAGTCTGATAAATTAAATGATGCCCACCTAGAAGGATTGATGAGGTTTAATATATCAATCCATGAATTGGAAAAAATGTATATACTAGTTATCAAACTTGCAGATGACAGGGAGCTGGCAGAGATAAATAGACCAGATAAGAAATACCTAAGCATCTGCAAAGAAAATGCAGGAATGACTTGGAGTTTAGAAGTTAAAACTTAAATGTGGTTTAAAGGAAAGTTTCTGTTCTCTCATAACCAATAAATTAGAGAGGTACAGAATGGAACTAATAGGATACCTAAAACACAAAAAGAATGACAGCTTAGGTTTTTTTCTGCATTGACCAGGCTATAACTGAAGTAATGAATTCTATTGTGAGGGCTACTCCAGGTTGAAATTCACATCTGAAGAGTGATACTAGTAATTGATAAGGATATTGAGGCATCTTAAAGTCAAGTCAATTGAGAAATAAGTTTTAGATGCCTTCTGGAAGAATGAAATACTTAGGTAAATTATATTATATATCATTAAATATATAATAGTGTGTCATAAGAAAGAGAAAGTTTTGGTATAGATTCAATAGTTAGAAATAATAATCACAGAATATAAGCTCAAAAAAGGTAAACTGTGGAAATTATGAGGACAAACTTTCAAATAAGCAGACTCATCAGAGCAGTAGAAGAATTTCCCAGGAGGTACGAGGTCTCCATTACTGGAGGTATGTAAGCCTAGGCTAGATAAGTCATGTCTATATTACTTACTTATCTATCCATTTATTGCAGCACTGAAGATTTGAATCCAGGGGCATTCTACCTCTGAGCTATACCCACAGCCCTATTTTATTTTTTGTTTGAAAACGGTCTTGATAAGATTGCTGAGAGCCTAACTGGTTGAGACTGGCTTCAAACCTGTGATCCTCCTGTCTCATCCTCCCAAGTACTGGCATTACAGACATGCACTACCACATCTGGCTCATGGCTACATTAGTATAGAGTATAATACAATAATCATTAAAATTAACCAGATGATCATTAACATTCTCCTCTGAAACTGAGAAACTATAATTAAATGAAAGATTTGTAACTATAAATTTTAGTAAACTCATACCCCAATGAGCCCCACTTCGTAAGTTGTGAAGATTGAATTATTAATAACTTTCCTGAGGCATGGTGAATCAGGTAAGGCAAAAGTCTAAGAAAAAAAATGAAGAACTGTAAAGGGTTTCAGGCTGAGTATGTCCACTCATGACCATTAATTAAAGTTGCAACAATCTGCTTCACTCTACCTGCTAAAGTACAGCCACAGGCAAATGTGGAATGCAAATTAGCTATAATATATATATATATATATATATATATATATATATATATATATTTCCATTATAGTGCAGGCTCATGATTGTTTGTGGAAAAAATAGATTAATTATAAGGTTTAGGTGGTGAGACTGCAAATAATTTGTTCAGTTTGCATTGAGCTTTAAATAAGCTACAGCAGTACATCTTCTGTGTAAAGGATAAAAAGAAGCTAGATGTTCAATAAATATTTGGCCCATATATATTATACATATGGATATATGGATATATACATCTAGCAAAGTTTACAAATTTACAGACTTGACCACTTAGTCCCAAACAGTTATATATCATTCTTTTAAAGCAATTTTTGTCTTTGGAAATGATAGGTACTATACTGTAAACTGAATGTCCTACAAGAAGCCAGTAAAAAAAAAATTTGCTGAAAATGTCATTTTATAGTTAAATATAGAATGTCACCTAAAGAACTCATTTATTAATACTCAAGGTTGATAAATGAAGTCATGAGAGTTGTAATCTCAGCAGTGGATAAACCAATTGTGATGTATTCATCTTGGTGGTGGGACAGGCCAGTAGGGTGTAGCTGGGGAAGGTGGGCTACTAGAGGTGGACCTTGGGGATTATTCTGGTTCCCCCTGCCCTAGCTCACTCTCTTGCCTGTGGCCTACATGAGGTGAGAACAGAGCCTGTGCTCTCCCTCTCTCCCATTCCTGCTGCTTCCATGCCCCGAGATCCATGGTCCCTTGCTTTTCATGGACAAAACCCTAATAACTCAAAGGACGACCATGAGCTAATAAATCTTCCTTCCTCTAAATTATGTGGTCAATTCAATAGATAATGGCTGTGAGAATGCTGACTAAATATAAGCCACATATACACACTGAGAAATACAGCTAAAAGAGTAGTTTTTCAACAGGAGTAACAGGACTGGTTGGGGTACTTTAAAGGTCATGAAGAACTTCAGCCCTTCCATTCTGAGATAGAGTTCTATTATACTGTATCAATCATCAGTTACTGTTTTTATAGTCTTAACTGTATTACTCCCTTCCTATGTTGTTTTACAGAAATATTTGGCAAAGGTATTCTAGTTATCTTGAGATCATTCTATAGCATGGTCTCCATCAGCAGCAAAATTCCATTTTCTAGAGATATTTCACAATGCATAGGTTAGTGAACCACCAGATTTTAATGTCCATACAGGATTACTTGAAAACAGAAATACTCCTTTTAGGTTTAAGTACACCAAATCTTAATTAAAAACTAAAAGGAACCTCTTTGCCAAATTTTTCTTGAAACATAGGTTGTTTCTTGAATCCTTTTCCTTACCTCAATGTATAAGGCAGAAATTAGACATCCAGTACAAATACCTTTGAAAGCCCATTAAGGGTTAAACTTTGTATAATATAATAGGGATTCATAGCATATTAAATCATAGTTCTTGCCTTTAAGGAGTTCATAGTTCAATTGGGACCTCTATACAGGAAAAACTGGTTAAAAAACACCTGAACACTAAAGCAATAATTGGATACCATCTAAACACCTCAAATTTAAAAAGTGTATTTTTCACTTGCTCATATGAAGTTCCTAGCAAAGTCAAATTCATGGGGTTAGAGAGTAGAACGGTAATTGGCACTAGGTGAGAGGGGAAGAAATGTGAAGTTATTGTTTAATGGATAGAGTTTCAGTTTGGAAAGAGGATAAAGTTCTGGAGATGAATGGTGAGAAGTGTTCCTCAACAATGTGAATTATTAATGCCACTGAATTATGTACTTAAAATGGCTGATATGATAAAATTTTCATGTTACATATATTTTACCACAATATAAAACTTTAAGTACATACATTTTGTTTCTAAAGTTCTAATTTGGGAAATCTTTACCAAGAAAATAATATAAAAATTGAAAAAAGATTCCTCTGCACAATGCATTACTACTTAAGATAGTGCAACACTAGAAAGGGCCTTCACATTCAACGATAAAAGAATGGCTAACCGAACTAAATTATGACCACAGAGATTTATGATGGCCATTAAAAGGAGTTGAATAACAATAAGAACTCATGTTATGCTACGTAATAAAATAATGTTTAAATGCAAAAGAAATTTAAAAATAAGTCAAATGTTAACCATGGTTTTCACAGAGTTGCAGGAATATTTATATTTTCTTCCTTTTTATTTTCCATTATTTTTTCTGTCTTATTTCCCATATGTGTCTTGTACAAATAAAATATTTCTGGGAAAAAGAAGTTACCATAGTAGGTTCTCCAAGACAGCCATTAGTCTTGCAGATCCAGGATTTTTCTACCTGAACTAACTAAATATAGTCACTTAAGAAATGAAAGGGCATAAGTAAAAACAATTTGCAGGAGGAGTATAAAATATTTATATAGTTCTGACTGTCCTGAGCTCTACATTACACACTAGACCAGTACTAAGTAATGGAAAGCTCAGAAATGCATACCTCTGTAATCATTTTCTCTAAATGAAGACCCAAGAAGGACAGATAACTTATGTATTAAAATGTCAGAAATAAAACCCTTAACCCCATCTTCATATTCCATTTTCATGTTCTTTTTACACCATAACTTTCCAGTACCATTATTCTGCTTGGCACAAGAGAAGTGCACGTAAGCACAGAAAAATTGTGTTGGTCTCTGAGGCATACTTAAAAAGGCCATATATATATGTTCAACTAGGTTATAATAGGTTCAATGTCATTATGATCAAATATTTGCTCACAAACATCTGTGAAGATATTCATATAGTGTCTAATACAGTAAGCTCAAGGAAAATAAAGTAAGGGAGAAAACATATTCCATGAGCAACCCTAGTGGATGAATTCTGTAATTCCATCAGCTCAAGTGTTAAAAAGATGTAATAAAGCTAGGCATGGTGGCACATGCCTCTATCCTAATACTTGGAAGCTAAGACATGAAGACAGCAGGTTCACGGCCACCCTCAGAAACTTAGTGAGGCCCTCCACAACTTAGTGAGACCCTGTTTAAAATAAAATAGGCCTAGGGGTGCAGCTCAGAGGTATAATGCTCCTAGATTCAATCTGCAGTACAAAAAATGCAATTATACTAAACATGATTGTGGTAATCCTCAAAAAAGCACATGTTGATAAATTCTAGCAATATTTTAGTTTATTCATTCATCAAGAATATTTAAGCAATGTCAATGGGCTATATATAATATAGGTATATAACCAAAAATATAGGCCTTAAATTTGCACAGACTCAAGGATATATGAATTATTTTCATATTTAATAAGAACCCTTGCAAATTTGGATAGGAAGACTAATTTCAGAGACAGAAGCACTTAAAGAATTTAAAATTCTATGCTGACTTTAAATTCATTTAGGCAACAAAAAACTCAGAATAGACAAAGTAGTTCTCAGCAACAAGAACTATACAGGAGGCATCAAAATACCTGACTTCAAACTATACTACAAAGCCATAGTAATTTTAAAAAAGCATGTATTGGCACAAAAACAGACACAAGGCCAATGGAGTGGAAGTGAAGACTCAGAAACAAATCCACATACTTACAGCCAATTGGTTTTTGACAGAGGGGCTAAAAACATACACTGGAAAAAAGATAGCTTCATCAACAAATAATGTTGGCAAAACTGGCTAACCATATGCGGAAAAATGGAAATAAATCTCACTTTCTCATCCTGTGCAAGGGCCAATTCAAGATGGATCAAAGACTTGGAAAACAGACTAGAGACCTTGAAGCTCCTTGAAGAGGCATAGATCTAATGCTTCAACACACAGGCACAGGTAAAAACTTTCTTAACAAGACCCCAAAGGCACAATAAATTAAAAAGAAGACCAATACATGGGATTTCATTAAATGGAAGAGTTTCTGTAGAGCAAATGAAACTGTCAAGAACCTCAACAGAGAGCTGACAGGAGAAAATTCTTACCAACCACTCCTTCGATAGAGGACTAATATCTAGAATATACAGAGAACTCAAGAAACTTATAGCTAAGAAAAAATAACCCAATCAAAAATGGGCAAATGAACATAGAAATAGATATTTCACAAAAGAAAAAATTAAAATAACCAAAAAGATTAAAATGTTCAACATCATTATCAATCAGAGAGATGCAAATAAAAAATACCCTGAGATTTAACATAACTCCAACTAGAATGGCAATCATTAAAAACACAAACAACTACAAATGCTAGTGAGAATGTGGAAAAGTGGGAACTCTCTCTTTTGTGTGTGTGTGTGGTACTGGGGTTCCTGGAAGCCCTTCTATCTCCGGGCTACACTCCCAGATCTATTTTATACTTTTTTATTTTTGGAAACAGGTTCTCTTAAGCCAGCAAGGCTGGCTCCGAACCAGCGCGATCCTTCTGTCTCCGCCTCCCAAGCGCGGGGATTATAAGCATGTGCCACCACGACCGGAGAGAAGTGGGAACTCTAAAACATTGTTGGTGGGATGAAAATTAGTGCAACCACTTTGGAAAACAGAATGGAGAATCCTGAGAAGAATGGGAACAAACCTACCATTCGATCCAGCAATACCACTTCTGGGTATCTACCCAAAAGATAGGAAACTAAACTACCAAATTAATGCATGTGTATTTATGTTCATAGCTGCACAATTCACCATAGCCAAACTATGAAACCAGCCAAGATGTCCATCAACAGATGAATGGATTACAAAACTGTGGGATACGTACACAATGGAATTTTATTCAGCCAAAAAGAAGAACAATATTATGTCATTTCTGGGAAAATAGATGAAAATGGAATATATTATGCTAAGTGAGATTACTTGGTCACAAAAAATTGGATGCTCTCCTTAATATGTGGAAGCTAGAAAGAAAATGGGTTGTAGGAGGAATTATAGATGAAGAAGAAGAAACTATAGACGAGCAAATAAGGTGATCAGAGGGGGGTGAGAGGGATGAAGAGGTAAACACCCTAATGCACATGATGTACGTTCACAAACATATCAAAATCAATCACTAAGCCAAACATGAGAAGGAGGGAGGGGGAAGGGAATGAGGTGAGAATTGGAAAGGGATAAATGAGTGACATGTGTGTGCATGTGTGCCTCTACCATCTTGTACCCCACTAAGATGTATGATTACAATGTGCCAATAAAAATTATGTGCTGAAACTGCCTTTTTATATTCAATTAGGAAGAAGACTACAAAATGCTTGTGTAATTTTTAAGAGTTTGGCTAAAGGGCTAATAAATATAATCTTTTTATTGCAAAGCTTGTAGCAGCATGACCACTTAAGTAGTAAACATGTTTATTTTAGAAAATTTTATTTGTCCACTTAGAAACAGACTAGTCTTGTGTAATTCACTCCATAAAAACTGAACTCTCTTCTAAAGTATAATAATTTTCCATTCTTAAGATGCTTAGCAACCTGGCATGGTGATTCATGCTTGTAATACCAGAATTTGGGAGACTGAGACCAGAGGATCACGGTTCGAGGGCAGCCTCAGCTACTTAGTGAGGCCCTTTGCAACTCAGTGAAACCCTGTTTCAAAATAAAGAATAATAAGTAGGGCTGGAGCTGTAGATTGGAGGTAGAATGCCCCGCACCCCCCACCCCCGGGTTCCATCCTCAGTACTGGAAGAAAAAAAAAAGATGCTTAGCCTCCTAGGATGCTCTTATTAAGGAAATTCAAGTACCTTTGGCATATTTTGTCCAAATATAATGTGAAGCTTATTTCTCCTCAAAAACTATTGGTTATACTCCTCCCAACAAAATTCATTTCTATGGGTTAACTTCGATTTTTATTTTGTTTTTGCCATTTCTAAGAAAACCAACTGAAGGTTATTATCATGAATAATTATGAATGTGGTTAAATCCTATCATTCATATCATGGTCTAAGATTTTCTCAGATTATTTACAGGGTCACTATGTTCTTGCTTTCTGTATTACTACTAGTATGAGATTGCTAGCCCTCAAATTCAGAAATATTATCCCTCAGGGCTTATGAAATATGTTTAAGCTATTTTCATGTCAAAATTGCTGTTTCTGTATTTCTTTTTCCTTTTTCTTTTTAATAAATATTTTTATTGGTGATTGTAGTTTCACATCTTACTGTTGTTTATAGTGATAATGATATACGTGCACATAGTACTTGGAGAGCTCTCCCTGTTCCCTCTCCACTCCCCCTCCCCTTAGGATATTGAGATTGGCCTCTGTTGTGCTACATAATGTCAAGGTAAGTTTTTCCCTCTCCCCCAACCCCAACTTCCCCTAGACCACCTCCCTCTTTGGGTCTATATAATTATTGTATATGTCTACTGGGGTCTCTCCTCCATTACCTGAGGTCCCTTAGTATCCTGATACTCCCCAGCTTCTGCATATGAGAGAAACATATGACCCTTCACTTTCTGTGGCTGGCTAATCTCACTTAGCATAATATTCTCCAGGTCCATCCATTTTCCTGCAAATGACATAATTTTGTTTATGAATGCTGAGTAGAATATTATTATTATGCTATCATTTATTGGGGCTTTTCCCATCCACTTACAGTGATATGGCTAACTCTGGTTTATGTTTCAAGTTTCAAGTGCTATATTTTAAGTGTTGCTTACTCTATTAAAAAAAAAATCTAAACTGGGCGTGGTGGTGCATGCTTGTAATCCCAGCATTTGGGAGGCTGATACTGGAGGATCATGGTTTGTGAACAGCCTCAGCTACTTAGTGAGGCACTTTGTAACTCAGTGAGACCCTGTTTCAAAATAAAGAATAAAAAATAGGGCAGGGGGTATAGCTCAGAGGTCAAATGCCTCTGGGTTCCATCACCAAACCCGCAAAAAAAAAAAAAAAAAAAATCTATTAATTCCAGAGCTATTGGTAACCGAGAAGGTATTGTGTCCCATTTCATCCTACCTTCTTCCCAGGCCCTCAACATCACTGGGAGCCAATCCAATTATCTTGGGATCCCTCTCAACTAGGAAGGAAGAAACAGAGCTTGCTGCAGTCTAGGGACTGATGCTTGACAAAGAAGAGATTCTATAGTTACCAGAATGCTACCTAAGATGTTACCTTTTAGAGACCACATTTCTGAAAGCTGATTAATCAATGGCAATCCAATGAGGCTGTGGAATTAGAACACTTTAATAATGTTTATCTTTTTACTCTGGGAGGAGTCATTGAGATTTTTTTTCAATCATTTTGGAGTAAGCAAAACAAGACCAATTTTTCTTTTTTATAGCATGTTTTAAAGCTATAAACTTCCACAAATAAAAATGATGGTGATCTAAAATCTTTATCATAGCACTTTGAAAAGTGTTGCACATTTACCTACTGCCTCCAGGGCAAAGCATGCAAAGATAAGAATTTATTTACTGACTGATTCTATTATTATTTTGTACCTTCAGTGAAAGATCATTTTAAAAATGCAGACTTAGCTAAAGATAGAAATTCAAAACTATTTCTAGATAAATGTAGAGTTCATTCTGAAAAAAATAGACTTAGAGCATTTTTAAGCTATGTTCCTAAATGTTATGTCATGAAATGATTTTGTAGATGGAAGATATTAATAGGTATGAAAAGCCTTGGTGAGCAATTTTAAGATGATGCACTTGCTGCTGGAAATTTTTAATCTCATTTTTAAAATGTTGTTGGTGCCTAGATTCTTGCAAACATTATGAATTTGCTCAATCATTTTTTCTTCCACAGAAAAGTAGTAGCTGTCTCTAAAGTTTTCTAGCTTGAGTTATTCAAGTGGCAAATCCTTTTTTAAGAGTCTTTGATTAGACACAGAAACAACAACAAAAAAGAGGCTGCATTTTAGCAGTATGTATCTGGCTGGCATTGCAAGTATCTTCTAGGATACAAAAATTGCTGTTTTTTAAATCTTTAATTCAATAAAATTTTAGAAAGTTCATAAAATAATATCTACTCATGTATCTAAATATGCATTTGTCTATCTTTAAAACATGAAGGCAAGATGAGAAAGATCAGAAAGGTTTTCAGTGGAAGTAGTGCATTCATGCAGTCTGAGGACTATCATGACCCATCATGTACTCATTCACTCAGTCTAATACTAGAATAAATAGAAATATCTGGATGGAAAAGAGGAAAATGACAATATATAATAGTTTCTTGTGAAAGCAGTAGGGTTTTGATAATAGAAGCTCCTTGACCAGTGAAACTCAGCATTAGGTCACAGAATGAAGTAACAAGAGACAGGTTAAGTGAAAACCCAGAATATTGGGGGGGTACTGTGGAAGCCGAGTGGGTGAGACCAAGAAACAGCGCTCAGAAGTTTGTCTAAAAGCCCACTAAAGGAACACTACATCCCTGCTGTAGGAGTGATGGGCATTCAAAGGCCAGGGTGGACCAGAAATCCTTTGTGCACCTTCAGTGCCCAAAAAGGCGCCATAGTTCTCCTTTATACCTTGACTATTCATTCTTGGCTTTATTTTTCCCTAGTTTACTAGAATTTCAGTGTTTTCTAGAGCCCAATACCACTTACTTTTTCATGTTTTTTAAGTTCACAGGCATATTCTGATAATTCACAAATATATTCTGGCAATTCCTCAAGCATTTTCTATTTATTAAGATAAGAACATATGCAGCAATCTTTAGATACATTTCATCAAAACACATTAATAACCACAAACTTCCAATGATTAGGTTGCATTTTTTAAAGAAACCATTGAATTAAAAATACCTGTTATGAGGAATTAACCAATATCCACAATAATCTCATTGCCAAAGACTCATGAATAATTCATGAGTCACAATAATTGTGTAATCTTTGGCATACTGCATCTCCATTCTCTTAACTGTAAAATGGGAATAATAAAAAAATACCTCATAGCATTGGGTCCACATAAATCAATAGATTTAAAGAAATTAGAAGTAGATCTCACATATGAGATTCAATAAATTTTATGTTATTGTCATTACTATAGCAACTATAGTAATTCATTTTCAATTGCCAATATAAATCAAGGCACTGTGGAGTAATTTGTTAGAAAGTATGATGAAATATAACACCATTCAGTAGTTGTATTCTTGAAAAATAAACAAAATAATACATGTAATTTTAAAATACACTTCATTAGTGAATTATTCTCTATTGTAATCAGCCATTTCCATTCATCACTTGTTCAAATAAAGTTTTTAAAAGGAAAGAGAAAAGTAAAGAAACTTGGATATTCATTATTATCTTTCTGTATGTGAGTTACATAAATACATATGTACACATATGTATGTATATATGTGCACATATTTGATTATATAATTATAAAATATGAAAATATCTATGTGTGTAATTCATTTAGTTCATTTTTTTCTGTATTGGGGATTAAACCTAGGGGGTCACACATGCTAGGCAAGAATTCTACAACTGACCTATACCTCCAGCCCACTTATTAAATATATAAATAAAGTAATTTAGATGCCCAATAAAGTATCACTTAATTGACTTGGTGATCTGAAAGAATGAATGCTGCTTACAGATGCAGAGTGCTTGCTCTGATGGGTGGCTTGGGCATCTACAAGTTCTCATTATTTGTTTCTCTCCTTGCAATGCCTTCAGGAACTGTCATGTCGCTTTTCAGGTTAGTAACAGGGTCCTGCTAATTCACAATCTGCCACTTTTCTCTAAGCCTTTGGCTACAGATTTTGTGCCTCCATCCTCTCTCTGGTTTGAAACTAGGACCCTGGGTGGAGATGAGCATTATCTCAAATTGCTGACATTTGTTTCTGGGCCTTCTTTATCATTTTCACACCAGCACTTTGTTTCTCACCAGGCATCTGGTGGCTTGAATTCTTTTTCAAAGGTACTTTTCAGTATCCTCAAGAACCGTCAGAATGAAGCGTGTTCTGTTGATATTTCCAACATAGTTCCAGAGTAATTAATAACAATTTTGTCAGTATTTTTAGTTTTAATGATATGTTTGGGAAGAATAGTAAATATACTTATGTTTTAGGGCATCAGTGCTAATTCATAGGCATGCAGAAATTATGTGCTTCACAGTTTGACACCAAATCTTATAATTATCTGGCTACATATTATACTCATGAATTTCAAGCATGAATGGACAAAGCCATCATTAGAAATTATTGATCCACTGTTTAGGGAAAAAAAAAACTGCTAACATCAAAAGGAAGTCTGGCATTTGGTAAGCTTTCAAAAGCATAGCTCTGCAACTATTTCAGCCTGATTAACCATTCCCACCTTTACATTTGTTTTAGAAAACTAAACTATCTGCAGTTTAGGGATTTGTAAAAAAAAATGTATTCAGAAAGTAAATAATGCTACTGGACACTGCAGTCTATTTTTCTGCAGCTGAATAGAACAAGAGCAAGAGTCCAAAATGCTAGAAAGTAAGTTTATTCAAAGGAAAGAAAAATCAAAGAATGCAGGGATTTTAAAGCAGTAACTGACATTGTAGCTAAAGAGAAGGACTAAACAGTTTGAAACTCTATAGTTATCAGCCTGCTACTTACCATGGCTACAATATTTGGGGGTTATCCATTGCCACTCATGGCTCCTGCTGATAAAATGCTATTCCAGAGACTATATGACTCCATCCAATTCTCTTCTCATTAAATACTGTTTACCTCTCTCAACCATCATCTTAATTATCACAGATTTCCCCGAGATGTCTTCCACTCACAGGCTCTAGCTCTCTCACATGCATTAGTCCAGTCTCCTGGCTTTGGCATCTTGCATTGTGCAACCCTTGTGTCTCCTCACCACCTTTCTTCTCCACTTGCACATTAGCTACAATCTGTCAGCCAGCTGTACCACAGCAAGGATGCCAAAGAGCAGGGCAGGCGCCCACAGCAAGTGACAACATGGTCAACAATCACTTGCCTATTGTGCTGAATTCCTATTGTGTACAGTCTGTGTAATTGACTTTTTTGGGGCTTGCTAAAAATGTTTCCAAGTTCAAAAATGCAAGTTAATTTTTGTGATAATATTTCTAAACTTTACGATTATCTATCCATACTAAAACACCAAATACCCAACATTTAAAGCCCGACTATATATGATTAATTTTTTAGATGCCATGGCAACTGTAGTGCAAATTTGAATTTGAATAAAAGAACTCAGCTTCCCTTAAAATTCTTCTCTTCACTGGAAACCATACAAACATAATTTTATGTGGAATCTTGTCAAGTGCATTCAAGAAATGCCAAATCCTATTTTTAGTCCTAGAGTTTGCTTAATCCCACAAGACTCTCTCACCTTTATGTTGACAAATGAACAGCACTGAAATATCAGGGAATCTGGGCTTCTGTCAAGATTCACTTCACATCAGAAGTTGTTGTTCTTGTGCAGCTGTTTTCTCAAAATTTCTGCATTAAAATATACACTTACCTTACCTTTATGCTTCCCCTGGATATGCTTTGAATTCCTTTGTTGTCACCCCATAACTGACTTCAGACTTTAATCTCTAGACAAGTCAATAAAGTGTTGTGGAAGCCAACATGAGAATCCGATGAGAGGCCAGAATTATCTGACATTGACTAGGAAAATACCACCTTCACCCCTCCGCTTCCTACGTTTGTTTGCTGGATAACATATCTTGCCCTCATTCCCTTCCTTTCATATTTTTCTGCATATAATCTATTTTAGAGAGTATAAAATTAGTCTCTTAATAGAATCTTCTTTTTGAGCTCCACTAAAACAAGCAGGGCTGCTGGGTGTGGTGACACATACCTGTAATCCAGGTACTTGGGAAGGTGAGATGGTAGGTTTGAGGCTAGCCTAAGCAATTTAACAAGACCCTATTTCTTTTTGAAAAACTTTTTAAATTAGTTTTATGTCAGTTTTGTATTGTCTGCTCTGTGCCAAGATCATATTTCAAAATTCTTCATTTGCAACATTACTTTTTAGTCACTTGCTTTATTAAGTTACATTATGATTTGCCCGCTCAAGATTCTTCTCTTTTGAAAAGTGTACCTGAGATAAAAGTATTCCTCTGAGAATATAAACTTTTCATTGTGCATTATCATCACCATGCATAATTCATCCAATTCATATCTTAATTCCTAAAGCAGAGAAAACACTGGCAAATGACATAACACTAACATCGGTATATTTATAATTTAGAGTGACCTATTTAAAGTTGACCTCATTTGAAGAAAAAAAAGCTTGCTGTGTAAAATAGTGATTATACAATCATCTTGGTATCAGTTCCTTTTTAGCTAAGCTATGAAAATGACAATATATAGTGAAAATAAAAAGATATTAAAATTAGTAAAAAACTTTAATTCAGAAGATGAAAATTGTGAACTATATTTCAAGATGTCCCCATTTATGAAACACTATAATTTTAAAAATTAAGTAACATTAGCTGTATTAACATTTATAATTCCACATGCTTTATCTTTTATCTCCCAGCAGTTCACAGTCATATTTTCTAAGTAATAATTACTAAAAGCAAGCCACCCCCTGGGAGAATAGCAACAATACTTACTAATGTTTAATGAGAGGTAAAGAATCAAATTAAAGCACAGGGAGAGTTGAAAGAGCAGGTCATTTGCTGGCAGGAGAGTAGATTGGAGGAAGTTTGGGTAGATGTCATTGTACTATAATAGGAAAAATTACAAAATGACTGTTTTTTTATCTTAGGAGCTGTAAGAAGGGGGAGAGGGATCCTTATCCTAATAACTAGAGGTAGAATCTCAAATCACTTGATCCAAAGCCTGGGCATAGTGATGTTTGCCAGCTTTTCATCAAAGATGATATACATTTAGGAGCATCCATTGTATTAGAAAGAACCTACAAGGATGCTCTATAAAAAAAATAATCAGACCAAGAACTAGATTTAGCAATGGAGGCTAGGTAACATTTATTGAACTAGGTAATGTACTAAGCACTTATTTTGCCCCGTGGCAATGTGTGAGCCCTTAGGATTCTGCTCAAAGAGTAAATCAGCCTTCTTCCTTTCCTTCTTTCCCCTCATCTTTGATTTTTCAGGCATGCTGTATAGTCACCCAGAACCAAAAGATTATTTTCTTTTGTTTCCCTTCACCTTTAATGACTATAACTCCATAGTACCTAATGGTTGGCTTGTCCGAATATCTCCCCACCGAGCCCCTGGAGGTGGAGGCACCCACTCCCTCTTTATGGGAGTGGGACATAGGCATCGTTAGTCTTTGAAGTTGCATTTGAATCCAATGTGAAGACAAGTTTGAGAACCACTGACTTAGGGAATTCAGGTAAGCAGTGACTGGGGCAACCAACTAGAAAATAAGCTTTTTCCATTTCAGCTATATATAAACTGCACAACAGCAATACTGACATTTTAATAATATTGGGGCTCATATAAGATTTCCACAATGCATTAAGAACCTATCTGCACACTATTTCCTGATGATAAAGCAAAGCTAACAAATCAGTCAACAAATACAGCATAAGCCCGAGGTCTCTCTGCACCCATGCTGGCAACGGCCAACCTGACCTCAAGAACAAGCATTTCATTAACACTTCAGTAAGTGTTATTATGAAAATGATTTTTTGCCCACTTGAGCCTTAAATGTTTGGGTGGGATAAGTGCTAAGTGGTACAGGATTCTGGTTGTTCTTATAAGCTATGATTACAATTCAGGGAGTGTTTCTCCTCCCTGAATTTTAGCAGCCATGCCAAAACAGGGGATGACAACCCATCAATGGATGTATTTATATGATATAATAGAGATCTTCCAAAGTGGTGTCTGCCCCAAAATTCACTCCCTATGCTGTGCCTTCAATATCCATGTCATGTTACAGTTTACAGGTGAATAAGCCTCGTTTTAAAAACATAAAATACTATGCTAAGTGAGATTAACCAGTCTCAGAAAGTGATGGGTCACATGTTTTCACTCATATGTGGAAGCTATAGAGAAACTAAAACAAAACGGACTTTAGTTATAAAGGGAGATACTAGTAGAATAGAGAAAAGAAATTTGGGGAGGAGGTGGAAGGGGTATTTTATAAGGGAAACAGTCCAAATAAGCCTATGTTCATATACGAAGTTACCAGTATCAATTATTATTATTATTTTTTTGGGTGGTACTGGGGTTCCTGGAAGCCCTCCTACCTCCGGGCTACACTCCCAGACCTATTTTTATATTTTTATTTGGAAAGGGTCCAAATTTATAAGGGTCTCTTAAGTCAGTGAGGCTGGCTATGAACCTGTGCGTTCCTCCTGTCTCCACCTCCCAAGCACAGGGATTACAAGCGTGCACCACCACGCCTGGCTACCAGTATTAATTTTAATGTTATGTATGGGGAGGGGGGAGCAGACTGGGACCTGGAAAGAAACACACAAGTGCTGTGTAATGTATATTTCTATCATCCTGAACCTCACTATGATGTACAATGACAATGGTCCAATTCTCAAAAGACAAAATTAATATTATCATTTAATAAAAATAAATTGAAAATTCTAAAAAATAAAAAATAAGCATGTCTCTTCCTTCTCAGCTCAGCCTTGGATACTGCAGATGGCTATATATGAATTCCCTTTAAGAAGAGATTGGTGTTATATTGATAGGAACCAATAAGAATGTCCATATATCAAAGTACCCGAAACTGGCAGACAAGAATATGCCCAACCTTCATGCCACATAGGCTATGCAATGTCTCACATCTTGAGGCCATACAAAGTAACAGTTTGCTTGGAGACATTTTTGCTGGCACCTTACAAGTGAGAGTATCCACTCCTGCCCACCACACAGTGCTGCCACAGCCATCCAGAGACAGGCAGGCTTAAGTTCAAATGTCTGAAGTGTGAGTGACTGGCAGCCTCACCAGAGGAGAAACACATCGAGGCACCGACAGACAGTGCTGGGCCCGCAGGTGCTGACAAGACAGCAGACACAGGGCTAGGCCAGCTATGGAATCCCAGTTTAAAGAAAGATCTGATCATGGACGCTGACTTGCCTCATTAAAGTTGGAGGGGATTGTTTTGTATTGAATAAACTTGCAACCAGAAAAATAAAAAAAGTAACATTAAAGAGGAGACTGTATCAGGTGACTGATGGGCAACATGTATGCTAAAGTTATGCTCTACTTGGCATTAGTGATATTTTATGTTAAACTGAATATCTCTTGGCAGGATATGTACTCTCAGGTTCAACACATCTTCCCATATGGACCCTTTTAACCCATGCCAAATGAGTCATATTTTCACTAGATAAGCCTAGTCTTCAGGACATTTGGATATGCAATTCTGGCACTTACTACTTACATAAATTTAACACAGAAAGATACTGTCACTCTAATTAAAACCTCACCATACATTGATGACTTAAAGTATTTGAAAGAAGGTTGATGAGATTCCAACAGACCAAATGGAGTTGCAGGGCAACTCCTATACAAGGTGACCAAAAACCCTTTTGAGGAATCAACTGGGACACATTTACCATATTTAAAATAGTAGAGTATTCTCTCCCTCGTTTTTTTATTATTCCTTGGTTCTTAGTACATATTTGTTAAGGGAATATGATGAGTAAATGAGTGAGCCCCTCAGCAAGGTTTTGAAATACTAAATACCTATAATCTTGTAGAATTAAGATTTGATAAAATATTCCAATATTATAAATAGAGACAACTTATTTTAGTGAAGTTTGTCATGTAAAAACATTTTGGAGGGAAAAAGTTAGTTTGAAGACATTATGGAAAATATTGTGGCTAAAGTGGCACTGAAACAAATTTGGTTTATGCTCCAGTTAGTAGAGCAAGTTGTGTGTCTCACAAATCTCTTGATGCCAGAAAGAGTTTTTTTCAAAAAATATTATGGTCTATAGAAAAAGTCAATTCGAGATGTCAACAATGTCAGAAAGCAATGGCATTACAACAGAGACTCTTTTACTAAGAAAGTAAAGTATGCAAGTAGCTACAAGGGAAATTTAGAGAGAGAGAGAGAGAGAGAGAGAGAGAGAGAGAGAGAGAGAGAGAGAGAGAGAGTGTGTGTGTGTTCATATAAGCAAAATAGGGAGCTACTTTTAGATACGTAGCATCTGATTGGGCAAAAACTTGGTTAATTTTGCTAATTGTCCATTTAAACAAAATAAATAAAATACACTGTTCTTTTTAAATTTTGCACTTATATTTGCAAAAATAAACTTTCACTGTTTCTATCATCTAGTGAAAAAACTAGAAATACCAAATAGAAATTAGGATAATTATAAGATAAGTCAAGGATAAAAGCTTTCAGAGCATAAAACTTATTAGCTTTCATTTTTCTTCAATAGCTACAGGTTCACGGTATCTTTTTTGAAGTATTTTTGAACCATTAAAAGATACTGTTCATTTCAATGGAAACAGACGGCTTCTCCCTTTTCTCTTGTTTTATTTTGAGCACTTGACTCCTCGGGCATTACTTCTCATGTATCCTCTGGTTAGTAGTCAAAGCAAGAGCGATTTGGAATTTTTAAATTGGCACATGCAGTGTTCTAACTTCACTTTTGTGAGCCCTGGTCTATAGATTAAAGAAATTATTGGTGTGGACTTTATATTCTGTTTTAATTGATATCTTGGGGAATGGCAAAGGTATTTATTTGATCTAATATTTCACAAGTAAGTAATTGCATGCTTAACTGACTCCTCTTCTTGTGCAGTATTATGTTCAAAAAGCGCCTTAGGATGTTTCAATGAGTAACTTGGTAGACTAGCAAAGGACAGTAGAAGCAAAGCCAAGTCTGATTCTACCCCAGGTGTATTCCAGGTTAAGGTCCTAGATAAACCTTATATGTTTCAGCATCCACGGCAAAAGGAAGTTGTTTTGTTTTGTTAATTTTCTAACAAATCTTCATATACCTAAGAATAAGGAAGGTTACATATCAAATATGAGTTTAAGAAAATTCTTACTTAGGGTTTGTGCAGTACCTCTGTACCAGAGCACATGTCTAGCATGCTTTGAGGCCCCGGGTGTGATTCCCAGTACATAAAAATAACAACAACTCTTCCTTAATTATTCTTTATCCTCTGTTCACTTAAATATTTCAGGAACTTGAAACATGATGTAATAGTTTTTATCCAACAATAACAATAAAACATAAGTACAAGTTACTTCATTACCGTAAACTTGCTTTTGATATTTATAAAACATTTAAATACAAATGCAGCATACTCCATGAATATAAACATCTTTAGTACTCTCAAAATACTTGGGGCAAACAACTACTAAAAGTTAGCAGCTTTACATAAACAAGTCACTTAGCACTTAAATAATCAGGAATGGCAATATCTATCTTAAGTTAATGATAGTATAAAATAAAACTTATTCTTTTACTTTCTCCCAGTTCCAGAAATAGTATACTTTCTATCACCTATATTTGTAAAGATGTAATCTGAATAAATAGCTGAATTTTATAAACCTGAAGAGTCAGAGTTGGGCTGGATGTGATAGAACTATCACTTGGTGCCTAAAATGTTATGCACCATCTTCCCTCCAGCTAACAGTAAATTTCTGCAAATTTAATTGACATGTCAGCAAGGAAAAATAATCAACCCAAAATCTATGTATATTTCATGATATATTAAGGTCTACCACTGAATACTCCCATAAAAATTATTTAGCTTGGCAAGATAGCATAGTATTTGAAAACTTGGAACCAGATTGCCTGGGTCTAAATACAATTTTTGCATCCACTACCTGTGGGATCTTGGCAAAGGAAAGGTGTTTAACTTCCCTTAGCCTCAATGTCTCTACCTGTTTAAGAATTGTTATGAGTAGGAAATAACTACATACGTATACTATAATGTCAATGATATAATTAAAGGCATACTAGTCATTAATATTAGCTAAAATTAGAACTAGAAAAAAAGTTACCTGCTTTTTTTGTAGTTCTTTTAGAAGTAACTGAATTACTTCCCAAGTAGTTTCTTTTACCTCTTACTTAGCACTTCCTGTGGAACTAGTACTATGTTAAATATGTATACATGCATGTGTATATATAGTATATAACTATATATAAGCAATATTTTAAACATTTATAATACATAATTCGATTAGTATAAATATATTACATATAAATACTATTCTAAATTATGTTTGTGTATATGAGTGTGTATATAAAATATATGAGCATTATTTTGAACATATGCAGTACATAGTTATATTAATGTAGATATTATATATTTATATATAAACAAGACCCTGATATAATATATTTGGAATAGAGCTTGGTCAATAGGTGCTTCTAATAAGAGGCAAAAGAAATAATGAAGGGAGTAATTTACCCACATTTAAAAGAACTACAAAAAAGTACATAGCTTATTTTTTACAATTCTAACCTGTGCTTATATTAATAACTGCCCTCATTGCATTTTATCATTGACTCTCAGAGGGAAAATCAAATATCAATGCCTTCTGGCATTTATTCAAACTTCAGGTAAATGATGGATAAATAGTACATTAATGGGTATGGAACATTATGTTAGGAAAATCATAAAAATGTGTGGAGAAAGGAGACATCTGCCTTGAGGAAGTATAAACCAAATCATAGAAATAAAGTATAATGGAATTGAAAGAAGGTAAAACTGAGCTGGCATGGAAAAGAAAAAGCAAATACTACCTGCCTCTGGTGGTAACATTTTTCTATAAGAAATATCCTCAATGTCTTTCATATTTTAATATAGTTCAATTCAATACCTTTTCCTAAGTGTCTTTCATATTCTTAGTGTAACACATTTCATAAATTTTTAATAAATGAATATAAATTGCATATAATACACCTATATATACTCTGAAATTTATTTGACATTTTTGAGAGCCATTGACATAAGGAGACCATTAACAAACGCCAGAATTTGGGGTTCTATTCTTAAAGTTCTACCTACTATATTGCGCTCTTCTGTACTCAAAAAGCTTTATTTATTTTATGTCATACTCTATACATTTTAAAACCCAAGCCTTCTGAAAATTAAAAGTGTCTTGATCACTACTGTGATACTATCTGAACAAAGGAGATTAGACATTCCCATCTTATTCATTTTTAATGGGAACATATTAATTTGCAGGGATATGAAACACAAAGCTAAAATATTTATAGAGACATGAAAATATCTATACCTGCAAAAACAAATGGCCACCTTTATTTTCCTCTTTATTTCCTAATGAATAAGAAGGAATAGTTAAAAATAATCCTCTCTTATACTCTTTGCCTCAATCAAGTGATCAAACTGCTAACTTTTTTGGGATCATAAGTGCCATTAAATCTACTGTCCTTGGGCTTTGTCTGTGTGGTTGTTTATGTTGATCCCCTGCCCAAATCCTCTTTATCTGCTGGTGCATTTCATTCCTCAAGAACATAGGACACTCCTGGTGGACCAGGTCAAGGGAAGTCACTAACTGACTCCATGTGACACAGTTTTGCTTGTCTTCTCCTCTTTCCTGCATTCTTCATGTAGGGTTCCCTGAAGAGCACTTCCTCTCAATAAATCATATGACTCCAAAACTCTGATACATGATCTTTTCCTACAGGATCTTTCATAAGACAAAATCTTTATAGAAAGATAGTAAAATAGCCAGGCAAAATGATACACGCCTATAATCCCAGTATTTGGGAAATTGAAACAAGAGAATCGCAAGTTTAAGGATGGCCTCAGCAACCTATCAAGGCTATCAGCAATTTAGTGAGACCCTGTTTCAAAAATAAAAGACTAAAAAATAGAGCTGGGGCCCCTAGAAGGTACAATGCCCCTGGGTTCCATCTTCAGTACCACAAAAATAAAAAAGAAAAATAAGTAAAAAGAAAAATAAGTAAAAATAAGTAAAAACAAACAAACAAACAAACAAACAGGAAGGCAGGTGTGGTGGCTCAGGTTTGTAATCTCAGCATTTGGGAGGCTGACACCTGAATACTGCGGTTCCCAGATGGCCTCAGCTACTTAGCAAGGACCTTTACAATTCAGTGAGACCCTGTTTTTAGAGACTAAAAAAATAGGGCTAGGGGTGTAGCCCGGAGGTAGAAAGCCCCTGGGTTCCATCCCCAGTACTGAAAAAAAAATTAAAAGGCCCAGGATGTAGCTCAGAGGCAGAATGCCCCTGCGTTCATTCCCAAGCAACACACACACACACACACATGATTACTTAAC
Source organism: Muscardinus avellanarius (assembly GCF_963383645.1). Taxonomy (NCBI): domain Eukaryota; kingdom Metazoa; phylum Chordata; class Mammalia; order Rodentia; family Gliridae; genus Muscardinus; species Muscardinus avellanarius. The sequence goes on from NC_137797.1 coordinate 77,370,869, forward strand.
TAAATGATCAGTCCAGTCAGTTTCCATTTTCATTGTATAAAGTACTAAAATGCAACACATAAATTCTCCAAACATGGGGTTAACTAATCAGAAGAAAGGCTGAAGTCATGAAGTAGCTCTAATGAACATGCAGAAAAAGAAAGCAAAATAGAAAGTTCCAGAGTCATATTGTACTCCAGATCGAGCTCCACTGGTTAAAAAATAACTGGTTTTGAGCCAGGCATGGGGATACACACTTGTAATCCCAATATTGGGAGGCTGATACAGAAGGATCTGTGTTTGCTGCCAGCCTCAGCTATTTAGTGAGGCCCTCTGAAACTCAGTGAGACCCTGTTTCAAAAATAAAGAATAAAAAATAGGGCTAGGGTGTGTAGCTTGGTGATAGAGTGCCCCTGGGCTCAATCCCAGCATCACACACACACACACACACACACACACACACACACACACGTCTTCACCCTTCCACCTATCCTATTAGTTTATTCATTGAGTTTGCTGACTCTGTCCTAAGCCATTCTTACAATTTAAATTTCTCATAAAGTTCAGTAAAGCTATTATTGCCACTTCATTTCTGGCACTAAATCAAATTAAATTATGCATTTTAGTTTGTCATTTCTGAAATATCAGTAGAAGAGAGATAATTAGAAAACTGGCATTAATCATAATATGAATTGTCAAGCTAAATTCCAGACAGAATAACAAGCCAGACTTGATGTTGGTTATGTTCCAACTACTCATTGATAAATTTTATCATTTGCACAAGAGTCCAAAATATAATGGCATGCATGTACTAGATAAATATTAGCTAAATAAACTTTTTTAAAAGTGAAAAGAAAATAACAAATATTTCCTTGGAATATACTGATTCATTTTCCTTCCTTTCTTCCTTCTTTCCTAGTAATAAGAATAGAGTAACAATACAAAATTTAATCATATTTTATATTTGTACATATACAATTATAAATTTTATTTCACATTTTCTACATTTCAGTTGGAAAATAGTAACTTTCAAACACTACAGATGTATTTATTCCCTCTAGTCTGTTCTAGATTTGAAAATATGTATTAATCAGCATATGAATAACTCTCAAGTATACACCATCCTTTAATGCTAATCTTCACTGAAGTTTAACCAATTTCCAGTCTTAAGTAGTAACCTTTTCTTACTCAAGTGACTAAAGGGATTTATCTCAACCCAGCTTTTTTTCTGTTTAGAACTGCAAGCAGGACCAGACATTGACAGGAACAGTGACCATTCAAGGAACATCTAGCAGGTTCTACAAGGGTCTACCTCTGCTTTGTGCTCTTGCCCTTTATCTGCAAGGTTTACATCATCATTCTGAAAAAGCTATGTTGATACTCTATTCTTTACATTCAAGGCTATTCGTAAATGTGCATTTTCATGATTATGGAAACAAGTGCACAGCCTGGTTGAAGTAGGGCTGAGGAGAGAAAGGAAGCAGAGATGATACTTATCTATCTAAAACAATACATCTCTCCTTTGTCCACCTACCAGCAATCAGGAATTCCCATTTCACAGCAAAAAATCAGCTACAATATAGAACTAGGAAAAGCTAGGCTTATGTGCTCTTATTATCTACTTTTTCTTTCAATAAATATTTCACTCTCTTTTTTTGTACTTGGGGTAGAACCCAGGCCATTCTATCTCCAAACTATACCTCCAGCCCTACTTTTTTATTCTTTACTTTGAATCAGGGTCTCACTGAGTTGCAGAGGGCCTCACTAAGGAGCTGAGGCTGTCCGCAATCACAATTCTCTTGTCTTAGCCTCTCAAATACTGGGATTACAAGCTTGCGCCAACACTCCTGGCATATATAATAAATCTTTAGCATTCCTTTTTTCTGGTTTGGTGTTGGATGCTAGAAATGTAGTTATTAATATGATTGGCATTACAGCTTCCTTCAAGAAGCTGCAAGTCAAGGAAAGGATGAGTATTTAGATTGGCCTCCCTCTTAAAGAATCACAGCCTTTAAAAAAAAAAAGATGTAATAAGCATGAATAGTTTCCAAAGTCTTCAAAAGAAATAGAAAAATGTGTCCAAATAGCTCAACTATTTAGATCAGTTATATACTATTTATACATGAAGTAGCCACAGTCAAAAATTACATTTCTAAAAAATCAGTTTTTTGTGCGGTACTGGGGATGGAATCTAGGGGCATTCTACCTCTGAGCTATACCCCAGACTTATTTTCTTATTTATTTTGAAACAGGCTTTCACTAAGTAGCAGAGGGCTTCACAAATTGCTGAGACTAGCCACAAACTTATGATCCTCCTGACTCAGCCTTCCAAGTAGGAGGATTACAAGCGTGTGCCACCATGCCCCGCTCTAAAAACTTTTTTTCTAAAATTTTTTTCTTTCTGGAACCTTAACAGAAAGGATTAAGAAACATTTAAAAAATTTATGTCTTACTATAGCACAACTATAACATCTATGTTTTATTAATCCAAAAGTATTTCCACATGAAGACATAGAATAAACTTGACTGGCTCTAATAACATTACAAGTTTAAAAAAAAAACCATTTAAGTCACACACAATTTTATAAACAGGTGTTCACAATATGCATGCATAATAAAGGTGAAGCTGATAAAAACTAAATTGTTTTGTGTCTATGCCATCACTTCATTGTAACTTTTGCTAATAGCAGCACACACACACACACACACACACACACACACACACACACACACACACAAACTACCCCCCAAAAATATGTCAAAAGCCAAGCACCGTGACTATTGGAAGTTGATGTACATGGTGTACGGATGAAGAATATGCTACAAATTTATCACTTACCACCAAAATTGTCTTTTTACAATTCTGGAGGAGGAGCCTTTTTACAAGGCTGGAGCAGGAATGGCAAAGCCCAAGCCATATGCGATGGGACTCAGCAACCATCTCCAGCTCCTCCCTATGGCACAGAGCATGGGCACATGCATGAACATAGTGCTGCAGGAGACAGACAATGTTGTTTTATGTACATCTTCATGACTGAGCTCTCCTCTGCTTCTGCCTTCGGCAAAGAACCAGCTCAGTGCTAGATTAGTGTTAATCACTGTATTTCTTTATCTCAATTCTGAAAAACCCCATTTAACAAAAACCATGAGTAACCTTAACCTGGAATTATATAGCATTGTCCTCTGCATGAGACCAGGATATGTCAGGACTGCCAAGAAAATCCAACCTACTACAGCTTGAAACTCAGTTTGTGAGGACCAAAGACAGTTTCCAGATTCACTGAGTTCAGCTTTGTATTTGGATCATAACAGTCCCAATATTTCTTTGGAACAACAGAAAAACACAAAAAAACAATAAATGCTGGCAAAGATGTGGAGAAGTGGAAACTCTAAAACATTGTTCATGTGATTGCAAATTAGTGCAACCACTTTGGAAAACAGTATAAAGGATCTTCAGAGAATGGGAACAAACTTACCATATTATCCAGTAATACCACTTCTGAGTATCTACCCAAAAGAATGCAAACCAAAGTACCAAACTAATGCATGCTATCTATGTTCATAGCTGTACAATTCACCACAGCCAAACTCTGGAACCAGCCAAGATGTCCATCAAGAGATGAATGGATTACAAAACTGTGGGATATGTACACAATGGAATTTTACTCAGCCATAAAGAAGAAGACAATTTACAGGGAAAAAGATCAAACTGGAAAACATTCTAAGTGAGATTTGTCAGTCACAAAAAATAAGAAATTGGATGCTCTTCCTAATATGTGATGAGGCTAGGGAGAAAATGGGTCATAGGAGGAACTCTAGATGAAGAAGGAGATAATATAGATGAGTAAATAAGGCAACCTAACTGAGGGGGACAAGGGAAAATTCCCTAATTTACATGATGTACATTAACAAACATATCAAAGGCAATCACTAATCCAAACATGAGAAAGAGGAAAGGGGAGGAAATGTGACGAGAATGGGTAAGGGCTAATTGGGTGATGTGTGCATGTATGCCTATACCATCTTGTACTCCATTAAGATGTAAGATTAAAATGCACCAATAAAAATTTTTTAAAAAGCTTTAATTTTTTCCAAAAAAGAAAACTCTCCCTTTTATAAACCCATTAAAAGGCACACTTTGATTGTTAATATAGTCATTTGCTTCTCCATGATAGTCACCTTCATCACTGATATTCATTTTATGATGAGAATTCTATACACAGATTGTTAAAGCTACCCGAGACTCCAATCATGAGGGAAAATGTCACTTTTAAATGTTATCAATGCATACACATGTAGCCATATAAATATTTATATGAACATTTACTGCCCAGTCAGTGAATAGAAGTGGGAGTAGAAATGTTGGGAATCTTTTCTGTGTGACTGTACTTTCAAAGCAGGAGAGCTCAGTATGTCCTTTGCTATTTCTATCCCTTTGTCTAGTGGGGAAAGGTCAACATTTCAGATAACATAAGCAGAAAGAGACTCTGGATTCTGTCCTAGTTTACAGAAAGAAAAATATGAGAGGCTCCAGAAGGTTGAATGACAAAATCTGTGTCCTAGGAGTTTAAACCTAGAACACAATCCTAGTTCTATGGTAAAGCAATAATTTGTGACATAAGAAAAAGCTATTAACTTTTAGATAAATAGAAAGACTTAAAATAGTAAATTTATGGGAAATTATGAAGGTAAACAAGGCTACATGCTGAGCCTGGGGATACTTAATATTCTAAATTGCAGGAGGATGTAGACAAACATATGGTAGGAAATTCAACTAGAAAGATTAAAGGTTTTTTGTTAATGCTACCTCATATTATTGTCTCTTAAGGCTTTTCTAGTGATTAGATCCAACCTTTTGGTTGAAGAGAAAAATTCTAAAAAGAAAAAAAATGTAACCAGTAAAGAGAAGCAGATCTCTATATAGCACCATAATGAAGTAGAGATTAGGGAAGAATTGGATTAAATTTGGTCATAACAAATAATGATGTCATAATAGAAAATATAATGGTTTATGTGTCAACCCGGATGTGCGTCTATAAACTCCAGAGAGCTTCTAAGTACTGATGTTGCTTCCCCCTGGACTTTTGTTGAGGTCAGAGTTAGAACAAAGCCAAGAAGCAATGCACCACATCATCTCAGTCTTCTTCTGCACTGTCACTTAGAAGAAAACTCCAAACACTCTGAACCGAGGCCTGGGATAGGCAGCATGCTCTCATATCTTATGCTTTGTATACATGTTAGGAAGCTTCGGTAGCATGAGCAGGGATCAGTGGCCTTTGCCATCACTCCAAGAGCCTGGGCCAGCCAAGAATATGAAAAACAGCAGAAAAGCGCTTATAGCTACCTGAAACTTCTACATCTTTAAGTCCTATCACAGGGCTACACATTTAATTTTTACAGAAAACATGTAACATTGATAGGAACTATTAAGATAATTTGAGAAATGTGCAAACTGGGCCTTGAAGGATTGTATACTATTTATAGAAGTTCAAACAATAGATGGCAACATCAGAGAATATTAATTTCTAAAATCTTGATTGAATTTCTTTTCTATTTTCTTAAGCTGATTCACTATAGAGTCAGAATCATAATTACAATTAACAGAAAATTTTCTGCTGGATGTGATGGCGCACGCTTGTAATCCCCGCACTTGGGAGGCGGAGACAGGAGGATTGTGCAGGTTTGAAGCTAGTCATGCTGGCTTAGGAGACCCTGTTTCCAAATAAAAAAGTATAAAAATAGGTCTGGGGGTGTAGCCCGGAGGTAGAAGGAAGGGTTTCCAGGAACATTTCAAGGATATTACATTTTTTAAAATTTATGTTCCTCCTCCAACAAGCCCTTCTCCTCCTTGCTTTTCTTCTTTAGTGGTATTGGGGATTAAATTCAGGAGCATTGTATCTCTGAGCTACACCCCGGCCTTATTTTATTTTGAAACAGGGTCTCAGCTAAGTTGCTGAGGACCTTGCTAAATTTTTAAAGGTCTCCTTGAAACTAAGATTTTCCTGTCTCAGCCTCCCATGTATTAGGATTAAGGTATGTCCCACCATGCCCAGTTTATGTGTCTTCTTCTGAAGAGATTTTCCAAACTAAATGGAAATTCTGATATGAGGTAGCCTGGACTCATTGTCTATTGTAACTACCATTTCTAGCAATTACAAAAAAATTTAAAGTTTAGGTTGTAGTGTTAATGGAATATATGGTATTCTGTTAATATTAAAATGTTCAACAGGATGGGAGAGGACTTAAAAACAAGTTGTAAAAACTTTTTCATGGATGGAACCATGTGTTGCTTAAACCTTGGTTGTTTTTTGATGTAATGGAATATCATAGACAGCACTTAAAAAATTAGCTGTCAGAGCCAAATACCCACCAACTACAGGGTGTATGACATTCTGTATGCAGCCATTTCTGGTCAAAAAATCATTATTCAGCCTATGATTTGCTTGACCCTTTCCTAGTATAATCACAGTGGGCACAATTAAGCCATAGTTGCTTATTGTTCCATGAAAACACTTGTTCTAGGTCAAAAGCCAAGCTATCTATAGAAATGGCAGGACCTTTGTTGTGATCATCTACCTATGAAATCTGGGGCATCTATGTAGAAGAATGTCCACACCATATGTCTTGCTGGGGTCAGGCATCATCTTTCCTTTGGTAGTTCTCTTCATTTTCAAGTGAATTAACTGACAAAGTTCATTAACTCCACTTATGAATCATATCAATAAAGCATTCCATATTTATGGGAACTATATTCTTTGTACTCTGTGATGCTCTTATAAACTTATAGGGCCTACACAGCTCTTTAGCAGAATGTGATCTTGAAGTTCAATTAATTCAATAGTTAAAAACAAGTTACTATGTTAACAGTTGAACTTAACATAAAACATGGATTGTCTGTTTATTTTGGGCTTATAACATTAATGCAAAGTAATAATGAACAAATGAGATTCCAACAGAAAATTCTCAGAATTCAGTTACCTTTAAGTTAACTGGTTCAATAAGGAAAACAACATAGACATCTATTGTTAAAGTCTTTTAAAGAGTGTTTTATATGATCTTATGAAATAGTCCAGACCACATTCCTAACCTGAAAATTATACATCTTAAAAACAAAAGTCTCCAAAATATTATTTAGAATTTCAAAGAGAAAAATTTTCTATTGATTTGAAAAATGTTATATGTTCATTTACTCAAATATACATACCTTATGGGAAGCCATCATGAATATTTTAATTACATTGTTTTTGAGGTAATTAGATATTACATATAGATTAGATATTGCATAGTCTCTGAACTTACCTATAATTATATTGTTCCACTAAAAAAATAAGTATTTACTTTACTCTAAATCATTAAAAGCATTGTCTTTCCAATATTATGAACATGTCATCCATATGATATTTGAAATGGAAGAAGTTAAAATTTTCTTACCATCCATGCTGTGACAAAGTCCCCCATCCAGGTCCCTACTGCAGCTAATTTCATAAAACTTTCGTTGCGTATGCCCATATAGTCTGTAATGATATATGCTCTGTGGAAACAAACACACAAGACATTGCCCATACTCAGAGAGCCATCATCAAACCACTGTTTATTGGTTCAGCAATAAAGTGACTTTCCCCTCAACAAGTTTTCTTGCTTGTGACTCATTATTCACAAGCATGCTTATGTATCTGAAAAGCTGGGAAGAATTCCAAAGTTGTCTGGGTTGGTTTCACTCCGATTTGAAGACTGACTATTGCTCTAGAAATTACCATGTGCATTTCACATTTGGGTTACAAGACTGACAACATCATTTGAAAACCAAACCAAACAGAAATACTCGGCAAAGGTCTCATGCTCACTCAAGTAGGAGTAGAGTAGAAACAATTTCTGAATCAGATACTTGAAAGAGGAGAGAAGATCTAACTTGGCTCTAATTCTGTCCAGTCAGAACTACCAAAAACATGCTGGGCTGGTCTTTAGAAATACCATACCTGAATACTGTTCAAATAATGTTAAGATCTGAGAAAAATCTTCATACAATGAAGTTATGTAAAATTTTATTTAAATTAATATTGAAATAACAATAACCAGAATATTCAGTTTTGTCACTTTATTTTTATATAGCTAATTTTTGTTGGCTTATGATAATACAAACTCATATTCTTCTTGACTCAGGAAGAACATAAAGACCATTAAATAGCAGTAATGAGAACACAGCATCATTTTTTAAGCATCTTCTTTTTTGTTTTCTTATATCCTAATTTTTACCAATTAAGCATTATTTTTCACATTTTACAATTTCTTTGAGAAAATTCAGAGAGGCCACCTAACTCATCCAATCAATAGCACATAACTAATGAACAGTTGCTAGGTTTCAATTTTCTCTAACTCTCATTTTTTTCACTGTAAGTTTTGTTTCTTTTCTTATAAATATATCTGTTCAACTTACAATATTAAACTTAATTTTTCTTAGATTAATTTTAGACGGTAATATGTTTGTTATATGTATACTGAAATTATAAAAACCTTTTCAATATTTTTATTGGTACATTTTAGTATTGCATCATAATGTAGTTCAGAGTGATAATGATATACTTTGATGTACTTCTCACTGGCTAGACTCCCCTCTCCCTCCTTTTCCCCATTTATGATTGAGATTGGCATCGGTATTCTCATATATGTAATTAACCTCAATGAAGTACCTTCTTTGTTAATTCGCCTTTCCCTGGACCACCTCCCTCATTCATACACATGTCCCCATTAATTTTGATTTAAGTACTATAAAAGGCATTATTATTACTATTTAACAGATAGGTATTAAAGTTTAGAAATTTTGCAACTTGTTCAAGGTAAGTACCTAGTATCTAGGCAGGACTTGAATTTAAATTTGAAAGTCTCAAATGTAGGCACCACCATTCTATGGCTTCTTCCTACAAGTGTTAGTAGAGAAGTAAAAACACACATTGAAATTGAAAAGAATATTCTTTCCCTCTTTTTCTCTCTGAATTTTAGTATATAGCAGAAATAAAGACTTAATTCCTTAGAAGAGAAGTTATAATAAGAAGTCAACAGTAGTATGTACTTCAAGTCCTTCAAGTCCTCAGAGCTACTGTCAAGTCTTGGATTCTCATTCAGTTTAGGTTCAATAATCCAAGTAGCTGCTTCTACTTGAAAGCCCCCAAACTAACTTGGACATCTTGATTTTTCTCTGGTAAATGCTGCTGCTCCTGAAAACCTCTTTGGTAGAGAAATCCGTTTCTATCATGTATTAGCTCTGGCAATAGTCAAGTTCTTTCAAGACATTTTTTTAAGGTACTGGGGATGGAACCCAGGGGAATTCTACCTCTGAGCTACACCCTCAGCCCTACTTCTTATTCTTTATTTTGAAACAGGGTCTCAATGAGTTGCAAAGGGCCTCACTAAGTAGCTGAGGCTGTCCATGAGCTGCGATCCTCTGGTCTCAGCCTCCCAAATGCTGGGATTACAAGCGTGTACCACCACACTGGGCTCAATGACACCTATTTTTAATATATGCATATTTTTATTTTAATATTTCTTATAGTTAGATCAACATAAAAATAGGTACAATGAACAAGTAGGGTTCACCCCAGGGATGCAAGGCTAGTTCAAAATACAGAAAACAATTCATGTAATTCATCACTTAAGCAGAACCAAAAACAAAAATCACATGATCATTTCAATTGACACTGAAAAAAAGCTTTTGACAAAATCCAACACCCATTTATGCTAAAAGCACTGCTGAGAATCAAAATAGAAGAAAACTACCTCAACATCATAAAGAAATTATACAATAGACCCAGAGCCAATATCATATTAAACAAGAAAAAAACCCACAAGAATTTCTTCTAAAAACAGGAACATGACATAGTGTGCGTTATCACTACTCCTTTTTAAAATAGTACTTGAGACTCTGTCTAGAGCAATAAGGCAAGAGACAGAAATCAAATGAGTACAAATAGGAAAAGAACTAAAACTATTCCTATTTCTGTCTAGAGCAATAAGGCAAGAGACAGAAATCAAATGAGTACAAATAGGAAAAGAACTAAAACTATTCCTATTTGCAGGTGACATGATACTAAGAGGATCTAACAAACTGAAACAAGAAGTTGATAAAACTTATCAATAAATTCAGCAAAGTATCTAGATACAAAATCAGTTTTTAAAAAAAATCAGAAGCATTCCTGTCTGCCAACCATAAATTCACTGAAAAAGACATACAGAAGACACTTCCACTCAGAATATCCCACAAAAAATAATACTTAGGAATAAACTTAACCAAGAAGATTAATGATCTCTATGAAGAAAATTATAAACATTGAAAAAAGAAATCGAAAAAGACCTTAAGAGGTAAAAAGATCTTTCATGTTCTGGGAAAGGCAGAATAAATATCATCAACATGGCGGTTCTTCCACAAGTGAGCTACAGATTCAATGCAATGCCCATTATTTTATCAAGGTCATTCTTCACAGACATAGAAAAACTAGTCCTTAAATTCATTTGAAACAACAACAACAAAAAGCAAAATAGCCAAAGTAGTTCTCAGCAACAAGAACCATGCAGGAGGCATCACAATACCTGATACTACACTACAAAACCATAGTAATAAAAACAGCATTTTATTGGCATAAAAACAGACACATAGATCAATGGAGTGGCAGAAAAGATGCAGAAACAAATCCGTACACTTAGAGTCAATTGATTTTTGAATAAAGGGGCTAAAAACATACACTGGAAAAAAGAGAGCCTCTTCAACATATGGCAAGACAGGTTAACCATATGCAGAAAAATGAAAATAACCCTATTTTCTCACCCTGTACATGAGTCAATTCAAAATGGATCAAAGAAATTAGACCAGAGACTCTGAAGCCCCTTGAAGAGGGAGGGCGTAGGTCCAACACTACAACACTTTGGCACAGGTAAAAATGTTCCCAACAAGACCCCAAAGGCACAAGAAACTAAAAGGTGGATCAACATGGGATTGCATGAAACTGAAGAGCTTCTGTGCAGCAAAGAAAACTATCAAGAACCTCAACAGAGAGCTGACAGAATGGGAGAAAAATTTTAGCACCAATTATTCAGATATAGGAGTAATATCTAAGACTACACAGAGAACTCAAGAAACTCACTGCCAAGAAAACAATCCAATCAAAAATGGGCAAGTGAGCCAGGTGTGGTGGCACATGCTTGTAATCCCCATGCTTGGGAGGTGGAGACAGGTGGATCACGCAGGTTCAAAGCCAGCCGCACTGGCTTAAGAGACCCTGTTTCCAAATACAAAATATAAAATAGGTCTGGGAGTGTAGCCTGGAGGAAGAAAGGTTTCCAGGAACCCCAGTACCACCAAAAAAAAAAAAAAAAAGGGCAAGTGAACTAAATGACACTTCACAAAAGAAGAAATTCAAATGGCCAATAAATGTATAAAAATGCTCAACATCATTGGCAATCTGAGAGATGCAAATCAAAATTACCCTGAGATTTCACCTAACTCCAACTAGAATGGCAATCATTCAAACCACTAACAACAATAAATGCTGGCGAGGATGTGGAGAAGTGGGAACTCTAAAACATTGTTGGTGAGATTGCAAATTAGTGCAACCACTTTGGAAAACAGTATGGAGAATCCTCAGAAAAATGAGAACAAGCTTACCATATGATTCAGCAATACCACTTCTGGGTATCTACCCAAAAGAAAGGAAACCAAACTACCAAGCTAATGCATGTGTATCTACATTCATAGCTGTACAATTCACCATAGCCAAACTATGGAACCAGCCAAGATGTCCATCAACAGATGAGTGTATTTACAAAACTGTGGGATATGTACACAATGGAATTTTTCTCAGCCATAAAGAACATAATTATGTCATTTACAGGGAAATGGATGGAACTGGAGGACATTATGCTAAATGAGATTAGTCAGTCACAAAAAGTAAGAAATCCGATGTTCTCCTTAATATGCAGAATATAGGGAGGAAAAGGGTCATAGGAGAAACTCGACAAAAGAGGAGAAACCATAGATGAGCAAATAAAGAAACCTACCTGGGGGTGATGGGGGTGAATTATCTAATGTACATGATTAAAAACATATCAAAGTCAATCATTAAGCCAAACATGAGAAGGAGGGAGAGGGAGGGAATGGGAGTGGGAATTGGGTAAGGGCTAATTGAGTAATACGTGCATGTATGTTTCTTCCATCATGTACCCCATTAAGATGTATGACTACAATGCACCAATTAAAAAAAATAGGTACATAATTTTTTGGCTTAGAATGCTGAGTCAATAAATGCAAATAAACTATCTTAAATTACCTAGTATAAGAAATAATGCTGCTTTGCTCAAATAGAAAAGTATTTTGCTCAAAAGAAATAAGTACAGGTATTTGTTTAATAGCAAAAGCTGCAGTTTTGATACCATTGTCTTCTTAAATGGATTGTTTTTACTTTAATAGTAAAAGTGGGAATGCTTATCCACATAATTTTTTTTCAAACTACTAACTTCAGCCTGGTGTGGTGAAGTACTTGGGAGGCTAAGTTCATAAATTCAAGGCCAATCTCAGCCACATGGATACTATTGTTTCAAAATTAAAAATAATATGGGCCTGGAGGTGTAGCTTGGAAATAGCATGCCCCTAGAGCCTCCAGAACCAAAAATTAAATTTAAAAAATTTCAAGTCCTAGCTGGGCATGGGGGTATATGCTTGTAATCTAGTACATGGGAGGCTGAGAACTTCAGAAAGTTAGAGACCTTGTTCCAAGATAAATAAATAAATAAATAAATAAATAAATAAATAAGGTCTGGAGTGTAGCTCAGTGGTAAAAAAAATTAAGTAAATAAATAAATAATAAATAAATAAATTCAAGTCTTCTTTCTCTTTCATAGTAATTAGAAAGGAATATTAACAAAACCTGCCAAATGACAGTTCTCATCTCAAACCCTACTTTTATTTAATAAGGTGACAACTGACAGAGATTATCAAAATTTGACCTTACTAAAACCTGCAATAATGACTATTGAATCCAATTAAAGTTAGGTTTGGGACATTCTTTTCTATTTCTCTGCTATTATTGCTAAAGAATCATGGTAAGTTTCTCCATAGGTGAATCACAACTTCATTGGAGTGGTACTAGATAGGCCTGTTCTGAGTTCTGAGGACACTGTCACGTCTCACACCCAACCATTGTGTCATTAACACAGCAGGAGTAAGACAGCACTCTTCTCATACCATCATTTTTATTTCTTTTCAAATCCCATTTTTATTTTGAATACTTCATAGTGTTGCTGATGTACATTTCACTTTTCTCATGTTTACTAAGAAAGTGTGATAAATGCTCCCAATCTCTGCATCCACTCTCATTTTTCAGTTGGTTTTTTCCTTCCCTAAAAAGTTTTCAGTATAAGCAAAACACAGAATCCTTGGAGTTTCAATAAATTAACCAGGACCTAAGTGTTTTTCACCACTTGGAAGAATTTGTGTATAATATGTTTCTGAAAATTCCCTGCCTGTACTTACTGTCTTTCAGAAAGTTAAAATTCCTCACTTGAGGTGGGTCATTTTCAACAAGAGTATAATATTGTTTAATATTCAAACTCCAGGGCCATGTACCAGGATCTGAAGAAGGCACAGCTGATATCAGGGAGTCATCTGATTCTTTTTTTTTTCCCAGTCAATCTTGAAGTTTATCGGTACTGGCTACCATGGTGGAAGGTAAACTCACTTTCTGTTTGATCTGTAATGGGTCTATATTCTGCTGAAACCTCCAGCTCTGAAGCCTTTTCTTCTTCTCCTGGTATTCCCTCTACTTTTTCCAAAAGTGTGTTTGGTCATTTTTGCAACTGTCTTTATTTTCTTCTCTAATAGTCTTCCTTTTCTGTTTTCTGATGCTGATACTGGTTTTTATTTTCTTTCCATCTGTTTATATTTGTTAAAACAACTTTGGCAACAAAATATCCTCTGCTGACCCTCAATCAAGATGCTGTTTCAGTGTTTTCATTGAGAACTCTTCACACTGCTCACAGCAGTTCATGACACTAAAGCATGAATTGCTGCATAGTTTGTGTACCACTTTATTAACACTGACTTCGTAACAGAGCAAGATTATGATGAGGTACAGATCCTCCATTCTGAAATCTCCTGCCACATTCATTCTACCAGGATTAAAAAGTCCTACTCTTATATTGGTCTTACTTCTTGAAAGATTAGAAGTAGAGAAATCCAAATTGAAGTCTTTGGTATTGTTTTTAGTTCCAGGAAGTCTCCACTCAGTAATAATAACTAGAATAATTTCCTCCTCTCCTCCAATTTTTCTATGTCATCTTCATCATCAATAACAATTGACCCACATATACGTCCTTTCTGCCTTCTTTGAGCCAAATCTCCCAAATTTCTCAAAGAAGGCAGAATTATGGAATAATTTCCTTGTGGCTTTCATGTTTGGGTGATGCAAATATACAATTTCTTTGATCAACTATTGCTGGAGCAGAAAATGAAGAGGGTTGTACAGATTCAATATTACAACATCATCATCATATTCCACTAATGAGTTTTTAGAGCTATAACTAGAGGACTAGTTGGATAAGCAATTTAATTTTCTATGTCCATAAGACTAGCTGCCATAGCCATATTTCTTAATAAATTGGGAATCTATTTGTTCAATTCTAATCCTTCTGCTGAATGTTTATTCATGCCAAAAATCTCTGGAGATATTTTCCTTCTTAACATCTATCAGTTTCTCCAGTTTCTCCAATGGGGCTGAAGATGATTTCTGGTCCCCACTGCCCTCAGCTGCATGCCTGGCCTGCAAAACCAGCATTGTGCCTGTAAGCCCCAAGACCCAAAGCCCAACATACCCATGGCCACAGCGGTCACCGCGGAAGATTCAATGACACTTATTTTTTAAAACTTTCTCAATATTACTTTCCTACTTGCCCACTTGGCCAATAAGTTCCTGAAAATTACTATGTCAAGACGTAGGACTATATCACTGAAAGACAAGGGGAAAAAAAGAGTCTAAAACTAGATGATAGGCTTCAGAAAGATCTTTTGATCTTTTAGCTACTTTATTCACTGTTGATTCCCCAGTACCTAGAGCATTTTCTGCTTATAGTAAATGATCAGTAAACATCTGCTAAACTCATAAATGAATGAAATTACTGAATTATTCATATTTATTTTCATATGGCATGGGTATACCTATGTATATTTAATTCAATGAACATTAATAAAATGAGATTGAATAATAAAGAAATCTTCCAAAGTAGGCATTAAAGAGTTTAAAATTGTTTGGTATATTGTTCACTTTATTTCGCAAATTATGTTTGTAGCTCTTCAACTGCAGAAGATCTGTCCTGTATTCACCTAGAATGATATATCAACACAAAATAAAACAATGATCCTCCCCTGTGGCTGTGGACACATACATAAAAAATATTAGATATTATAACAATGCAGATAAAATAAAGCTGCTAACTTATGAAATAAATATATTTTAAAATTCACAGTAATATATAAAGATTGTAATCCTTATTTTTGATGTTTTGGAAAAATATGAGGAAGAGTTACAAATATGAAGACTTTTTTTTTTGGTGGTACTGGGGGTGGAACCCAGAGGCTTTCTACCTCCGAGCTATACTACCAGACCTTTTTTCTATTTTTTTTGGAAACAGGGTCTCACTAAGTTGCTGAAAGCCTCACTAAGTAGCTGAGGCTGGCTTTGAACCTGTGTGATCCTCCTGTCTCAGCCTCCCAAGTGCGGGGATTACAAGCGTGCACCACCACGCCAGGCAAATATGAAGGCTTGACATAAAAATTTTCAATGACTAGTTCATGGACATGCATTTCTATTATCATTTAACAATATATCCAGGTTAGGTTGTAAAGGACATGCATATATTTTATCATAATTTTAGCCAATTTGAATATCACATAGACTTTAAGAAAGTGACACTGTGTAGCTGAATATACCCAATGGTTTGGAGGAATAATTCAAAATTAATTTTTATTTGCTAAGAGGCACTGTTAAATATTTACTTTTATTTGGTACTTTATTATTTCAACCATTTAAAATATTTTATTTATTTTTGTTTGTACTTTAGCTGTAATTTCTACTAGGCATAGATTTTTAAACAATTTGGCAGATCTACTAGCCTTTCAAGTACATATCAATCATTGATACAGTCTTTAAAGATCCCAGATGAATTTCTTCTTTCTAACTTTAGGTTTTATTTTTTTTTTTGCAATTTCAAGCATAACTATAAAGTCCATAGCAAATGTGTAGAAACTTCAATATATAGGATCTTTGAAAGGTTAATAGTTACCATAAGAGCTCAAAAACATGCACAACTAAGACTGCTGTACCTAGTGAAACCTATGTGCTAAATGACTTGACTCTAAAGTGAGCTAGGTAGTCAATATAACTGTGCTATAATAAATCAGTCTTATGGGTGAGAATCTTGATTACTAACAATAAATGGTCCAGTTCACTTCAGTCTATTACTTATACCTAAATGGATATAGTCAATGCCAGGTGATTTAGAGGTTGATTCTCTGAAAGTTTAACAGGAAGCAGTAAACATAGATCACCAAACCAATATGGATTCATGCTTCACTAACGATCCATCTGTGGCCAGCTGGATTCATAACGTCACAGCTGTCTCTCCTAGCCATGCTTGAGCAACATAAACAAGATTGGGGGCTTCATACAGGAGTAAATCATGAGTAAGGAGCTGACATACATGAGTAGAGACCTGCATTAAACACAAAAAAACTAATGTAAAATCTCTAAGTATTCTTAACATATTGAGGATAAAATCTGTCACTACAAAATGCCAGGAGTTAGATGTATTATCTTAAGCTCCCCCTGATCTTTTTGCATCTATAATAAAATTATAAACCATCATAATCAAGTCATGTAATTAACTATTATCCAAATAACCACATTTTAAATATTTTTGATCAATATTTCTAGATTTTGACTATTGAAAAATTTGATGGGGCTTAATACATTATAGGAGCTTTCTAAGCCAGACATATGTTATGAAACTGAGGAAGCAGCTATATCTACAGTATGTCAAAAAATGCTGCAGATGATTCTTAAAAGTTGCTGGGAGTGATTAAAATTGCATATCTATACCTAATAATGCTCTCTGATAAAATACTAATTCAAATTTCTCAACTTTAGCCATTTATTCAATTTCTATGAGGTAGACATACAAAAGATGACAAAATCTGCAATGGCCAGGCCACCCTGACTAAACACCTCACATCCATTAGCTCTTCCTTCCATCCCTTACACTCAGCCCATTCAGTAAAATTCATTGTATTAGATACAGAAACTTCAATATTACAGTAATTCCTACCTCTTCTTTGACCTCAATCTTTGATTAATTATTAAGGTAATTTCAGAAAGGCTCTCAAATCTATGCTATTTTTCTGACATCATTACAACCAATATTTTTTTTTTTGGTGGTACTGGGGTTCCTGGAAGCCCTTTACCTCCGGGCTACACTCCCAGACCTATTTTATATTTTTATTTAGAAACAGGGTCTCCTAAGCCAGCGCGCACGGCTGGCTTCGAACCTGCACAATCCTCCTGTCTCTGCCTACCAAGCGCGGGGATTACAAGCGTGCGCCACCACGCCCGGCCACAACCAATATTTTAATTCTGTTCATTAATCATCTCTAAAATTAAATAGACTCCTATAATTCTTTGATTATTTCTCTCACAGATTCTTCTACTTTGGAAACTTCTGGGGAAATAACATATATACTACAAGTCATGGAACCAGAAAGTAGTAGGTTTGCAACTGCTATATTTTGAAACTAAAATGCCCCCCAAAGCCCACACAGCTAAAAGTGTGTTCTCCATTCCATGGCACTACTGGGAGGTGGTGAAACCTTTAAGAGGTGGGGCCTATTGAGAGGTTTTTAGGTAATTGGAGGTATGTCTTTGAGGGAAAGAGTGGGATCTGAGCTCTTTCCTCTTCTTTTTCAACCGGCTATCAGATGAGCAATTTTGCTCTACCATATATACCCTGCCATGTTGTGCTGCCTCACTGTGGGTTCCAGAGCAATGAGGATAACTGATCATGGACTCAAACCTTAAAAACTATGAGCCAAAATAAGCCTTTTCTCTTTAAAAGTTAACTATCTTAGGCATTTGTTATAGTAATTGAAAGCTGACTAACACAGTAACCCTCTCCTTGTACCCATGACCTGGAACAAGTGTTCAGTCTTGACAACCATTCATTTCCTTCTGTATATAGAATACTATATGCATGTATGGTAACATCACACTGAACCATTCATATGCACAATTAATACATGTTAATAATTTTATTAAAGAATAAAAATACATGTGCATGAGCATTTTGATTTAAAACACTTGATCTACTAATAATTCCCTTCAAGAGGTAATTTAAAGATCTTACTGGATTGTTATAAGAATTATTGAAACATTGTATGTGAAAATAATTTGTCACAAAACATTGCAAGTATAAAAAGAGAAGAATAGGGCCAGAGATGCAGCTCAGTGGTAGAGCATTTGTCTAGCATGTGTGAGGCCCAGGGTTCAATCCCTAGTACTGCAAACAAACAAACAAACAAACAAAAAAAAAAACACTTTCCCTTCATAGGGCTTACTTACATGAAATAAAGTAGATAAAGCTTCTAGCACAACTATTTCACAATAGTCAAAGAATGATAAACCCTTGGCCTCCTGGCTTCCATTTCTAAGATAATATAGTGTTTCACATAATCACAAGGTAGAGTGTGACTATGAAGATCATTCCATCTCTGTAAGCCATCTTCCTTTGGCTCCATCTCCTTTAATTTCACAGTGTCTTTCTTTCAAGGATCTTCCTACCAGAGAATCAGTCTAAGTGATGTCCAGTCTCCCTGTGACACACCTTATCATTGCTGCCCACAATGCTCTATTAAACTGGAATGCCTTCCCCTGTCTTACAGCCTGAGATCACTAACTCAGCCCAATCTACTGAGAAATCTTCCGTTCCCTCTGAAGGCGATCCCTTTCCTCATTTTAATACTTTTAATATACCTCCATGTTAAATATTTTTCCCAGAGTATTTTTCACTGGGAAAATTTTTCTCACATTGCTCCACTCTTTCACAAAACTTATTTCATGGGTAAAAGCATACCTCTTTTACCTACACAGGTAAAATATTTTGCCCAATGTATAGTATATTTGGTGACTAAAATAAATATTTAAATTAATTAAGTAGTCAATTGGTTAATATAAAATTACTTAAATATTACTTAAAATTAATATAAAAATTATTGAAACCAGAACTAAACTAGGAAGTACATAAAAGGATTAAAAGCAAAAACAAAGATTTGTAATATTGTAAGATAAAATGAAAAGAAACATTGATGATAAATTGTGAGCCATGGATTTATAGCATTATAACAAAGTGAAAATAAAATATCATTTTATCATGTTTAGTACCTCTTTTAGAAGAAAAAGAGGCCAAAATATAATCAAATCAAAATGAAGAATATATTCTTGACTTTATGCAAAACTTTTAATATAATTTAGTTAACTAATAATAAAAAGTAAAATATTGTAAACCTACGAAATCACACTGTTTTAAAAACACTTTATATAGAATTAGATACCAACACATAATGTGGTATAGCAGTTTTTTGGCACAAACAAGAGGTGTATAGTAAAATATACTTATTTTATCTATGTGAATATAAAAAGAAAATTTTCTACACTGCCCTGCAAATAGACACTGCCAAAAATAGTATAGCCTCAAGAATAATTTTAACATTATAGAATTTTTGTGGTGATACACTGAGTTTCTTTTTATTTGGGGGGGTGTGCTTTTATTGGTGCATTGTAGTCTCACATCATGATATTAAGACAGAATGTCATTAATTTACTCTAAATAATGATGCTTCCTTCCAATTGAATTAGATGGGTATAAAAATAACTTACAGATTTTGCCAACATTGTGTGTGTGTGTGTGTGTGTGTGTGTGTGTGTGTGTGTGTGTGTGTAGTACTAGGAATTGAACCCGCAGCATTCTACCTCTGAGCTACACTCCCAGCCCTATTTTACCTTTTACTTTGAAACAGGGCCTCATTAAGTTGCTGAGGGAGGAAACAAACCTGCAATTCTCCTGTCTCAACCTCCCAAATACTGGGCTTATCGGCATGTACCACCATGCCTGGCTTCACCAAGACATGATGCTGCTCAAAGTAGAAGAAAAAGCAAGTTCAATTTTATTGAATATGCATTAATGAAGTTAAGTGTTCATGTTGTAAAAAGTCAAAATAGGTAAAAAAAAATGAATGAAAGCACTGAGGCCTAAAATAACTTTTGCTAGAAACTATGATATGTCTACTGTGTAGAATAAAATGAAGAAATCAGAAAAATGAGACCACTTTCTACTTTGTACAAGATTTTTCTAATTGAAAGCATTTGTGATAACTATTCTTTTAGTTCACTTCTCCTTCCTTTAATTCTCCCTCCCCATCTTCTTCTGGATATGAATATAATTGCCTTTATTTTCATCCTCATCAACACTATTTCTCAATCATTTATCCCCTATTCTTGAAGAAACTACCTACTCCAGTGATGGGGGGACGGTAGAAAGGGAATGTATTTTCACCCAGGAAACCTTGCAGCCTTGTATTCTGGATAATCATCCTGATACTTGTAAATTTATAAATTTCCAAAAGAGAAGAAATATCTCCCCAGAGATAGTGGACTCTTTCTAGATTATTGCTC
This sequence comes from Muscardinus avellanarius, assembly GCF_963383645.1. Taxonomy (NCBI): domain Eukaryota; kingdom Metazoa; phylum Chordata; class Mammalia; order Rodentia; family Gliridae; genus Muscardinus; species Muscardinus avellanarius. The sequence goes on from NC_137797.1 coordinate 77,391,604, forward strand.
AGTTCTTCCTGTCTCGTAATTTTCCCCTGCCTACATCACTACTCCACAATCTATAGAGTCAATAGGTAAGTTCATGGAGACATGTGTACAATGCTACTCAACTTTATGACACTATTTCCTGTTCTGCAGTTTAGAAACAAGAGTAAGAGAATGAAATCTCTAAGAAATAATATGAAAAGCTGGGTGTGGTGGTGCACGCTTGTAATCCTAGTAACTTGGAAGGCTGAGACAAGAGGATTCAGGTTCATGGCCAGCCTCAGCTACTTAATGAGGCCCTCTGCAACTTAGTGAGACCCTGTTTCAAAAAATAAAGAATAAAAAAATAATTCTGGTGGTCTATCTTGGAGGTAGAATGCCCCTGGATTCCATCCCCAGTGCCACACACACACACACACAAAATATGAAAAACAAGCAAGTGATACTTGGTGAGCACATTTTATTCCCTGTGAACTGGAGAATAAAACCTGTAATAAGATAAAAGGAGAGAGATGGTATCTGGAGGAAACTGCGCCAAGTACTATGTGAATGTATGTTTCTACCACTCTGATCCTCATTATGATGTATAATTGTAATGCACCAATAAAAATGTTTTTGTGGGTCTGAGAATGAAACCCAGGCACATTCAACCTCCAAGCTACACCCCTGCCCTATTTCTTATTCTTTATTTTGAAACAGGGTCTCACTAAGTTTCAGAGGGCTTCACTAAATAGCTGAGGCTGTCCATGAACCATGATCCTCCAGTCTCAGCCTCTCAAATGCTGGGATTACAAGTGTGCACCACCATGGCCAGCCAATAAAAATTTTTTAAAGGAAAGTGGGGCTGGGGAGCTGGGATAGGATTTGACAGGCTGATTCATCCAAAGAAGAAAAGATAATCTGTCTTCATTTTATTATATTTTGGTATTAATGTGATGCTGGTTTCATAGACTGTTTCTGGGAGTTTCTTTCTATTTTACAAAATAAATTGAAGAGTATTGGGATTAGCTCTTCTAAAAAGGTTTTATAAAATTCACTTGGGAAACCATCTAGTCCTGGGCTTTTCTTTGATAGTAGGCTCTTTATTGCTACTTCAATCTCTTTGATTGCTATTGGGTGGTTTAAATTTTCTATATCATTTTGACTCAGTTAGGTTGTATTTATCTAAAAAGTTGTCAATTTCTTCCAAATTTGCCATTTTGTTGGAGTATAGTTTTTTTTATTTTATTGGTGAATTGTAGTCCTACATCTTAATGGGGTACAAGATGGTGGAGACATACATGTACACATCACCCAAATAGCCCTTATCCAATTCCTGCCCCATTCCCTCCCCCTTTCTCCTTCTCATGTTTGGCTTAGTGATTGACATTGATATGTTTGTCAAAGTACCTTCTGTCTTTAGAGAATTCCCCTCTTCCCCTTCCCATCCCCTCAGTTAGGTCGCCTTATTTGCTCATCTATAGTATCTCCTTCTTCATCTAGAGTTCCTCCTATGACCCATTTTCTCTCTAGCTTCTGCATATTAAGCAAAACATCTGATTTCTTATTTTTGTGACTGATTAATCTCAATGAGCATAATGTCCTTCAGTTCCATCCATTTCCCTGTAAATGACATAAATGTGTTTTTCTTTATGGCTGAGCTGAGTAGAATTCCATTGTGTACATATCCCATAGTTTTATAATCTATTCCTCTGTTGATGGACATCTTGGCTAGTTCCATAATTTGGCAATGGTGAATTGTGCAGTTATCAACATAGATACACATACACTAGTTTGATAGTTTGGTTTCAATTCTTTTAGGTAGATACCCAGAAGTGGTATTACTGGATCATATAGTAAGTTCATTCCCATTCTTTTGAGAATCCTCCATACTGTTTTCCAAAGTGGTTGCACTAATTTTCAATCCCACCAACAAGGTATTAGCAACAAATAGGCACAGATAAAAACTTTCTCAGCCGGGCATGATGGCACATGCTTGTAATTCCAATTTGGAAGACTGAGACAGGAGGATCTGGGTTCACAGACAGCCCCAGCTACTTAGTGAGGCCTTTTGCAACTCAGTGAGACCTTTTTTTTTTTTTTAAATAAAAAAGAATTTAGGCCAGGCATGGTGGCGCATGCTTGTAATCCCCGTGCTTGGGAGGTGGAGACAGGAGGATCGATCGTGCAGGTTCAAAGCCAGCAGTGCTGGCTTAAGAGACCCTGTTTCCAAAAATAAAAAATAGGTCTGGGAGTGTAGCCCGGAGGAAGAAGGGCTTCCAGGAACACCAGTACCACTAAATAAATAAATAAATAAATAAATAAATAAATAAATAAGAATTTTAAAAAACTTTCTCAACAAGACACCAAAGGCATGAGACTAAAAGGTGAATAAATACATGGGATTACATTAAACTGAAGAGCTTCTATACAGCAAAGGAAACTATCAAGAATCTCAACCGACAACCAAGAGAATGGGAGAAGATTTTTGCCAGCCACTCCTCCTATAGGAGAATAATATTTAGAATATACAGAGAACTCAAGAAACTCAGCAGTAAGAAAACAAATAACCCAATTAAAAAATGGGCAATAGAACTAAATAGACACTTTACAAAAGAAGAAATTCAAATGGCCAATAAATGCATGAAAAAAATGCTCAACATCATTAGCAATCAGAGAGATGCAAATCAAAACTACCCTGAGATTTAACCTAACTTCATCAAGAATGGCAATCATTCACAACACAAACAAGAAATGCTGGTGAGGATGTGGAGAAGTGGGAACTCAAAGAAATTTCTGATAATACTCTAGATTTCTACACTGTCCGTGGTAATATCTCCTTTTTCATCACTTATCTTCATAATTCGGATTGATTCTTTTTTGGTTGTTAATGGGCTATAGGTTTATCTATCTTGTTAATTTTTTTCAGTAAACCAGCTTTTAGTTTTGTTGATTTTTCTGTATAGGTTTTATTCTCTACTTTATTGATTTCTGTTCTGATTTTAATAATTTCCTGTCTTCTACTGGCTTTGTAGTTAGACTGTTACTGCTTTACAAGTGCTTTGAGGTGTGTCATTAGGTTATTTATTTGATGATTTTCTGTTCTTATATGGACACTCACTGCTATGAATGTTCCTCTTAATTCTGCCATCAAGGTATCCAGAGGTTTTGATGTGTTATATCCCTATTTTCATTTGTTCCTAGGAATTTCTTGATTTCATCCCTTATTATTTAATCTAAATAAAGTTGGATTTTGAAATAAAAAGTGTTAATAATGACAAATAAAGGCAGATAAGGTATAACTCGGAGAAAGTTAAGGCTACATTTCTGAGAGGTCAGATTTTTATGTCTTCTACAAAGTGTCAGGAGAGTAAGATCAGAATAAGGAGACATCACATGGCATTATAGAGTAGAACTGAAGACAGCAACACAGGAGCTTGGGAGAGGAGCCCTAGTAATGAGTTTGCCAATGTAATGTAGGATAGCAGATACAGGGCTCTGAAGCATCTTCACTTTTTGCACTCTGCCATCCCCAAACCAACCCTTCCAAATAAGAACTCCAAAGCCCATGAGACATCTCCTTAGGCTGAGAATGAATGCCTTTTTATTATGAAATGTTTTTCAAATTAGAAGTGATATGGTTCTTATTGTTCCATAAATATGTTCTGCAACATTACTAATTATATTTCATTTTATTCAACAATGATTTCATGCTCTCCTTTTGCAATGTGTATTTCACGAACTTGACCATTCCAACTCACAGATTTTTGAAAAAGAAGATAAAGCTGCACTCCTACCTACCAGGTAAATATTTAAAACCCATCAGTTTCCTCCAAAATAATTCAGTAAGTTTTCTGATAATATTCCTTGTGCTGTTTGAATTAGGACTTTTAGTCACAACAGTACTATTTCCTTCTTCTTCCACTCACTATAATAATGTCCAGTGGCTATGGAGACCAAGGTGGTTTCAAAGGCACACTCATTTTTATTGATGTCAATTAAAGGCCCTGCTACTGCTACTCATGTGGTTAACATGTGTCCCAAGATCCAAGAGTACTCATATATGTGCCAAGGGCAATGAAGACATCAGCCCACCTTCTATCTACTATAGTAACCAGTGATGCTCTCTCACATTCTAAGATCAGTCTCCAATATACCACATTACATCACTATGCCTGTGCCTGTACACACTGATATCAATAGTCCACCCAATATCTAGCTGTCTCAACTATATACAGAGAGTATGTAAAAATGCCTCTTTTACCATTTATTTGCCCTTATACAATAGCTTCTTACTTTCAGATTCAGGTGTGAGTTGAAGGGACTAGGAGTAAAATATTTTGTTTAATTTATAATTATTTCTTCCTTTTAGATACTTGCTCATTGTTGTCCAGATATCCCACTTCCACTGTTGGATATAGTTTCCTAGGATGCTTTCTGGGACATCACGTAAACACCACACTAGAGGCAGGCTTACATGTCAGTTTGGTAGAATGAAAAGTTATGTTTATATCTCCAAAATCTACAAAAATGATACAATGTGAATAAAAAAATAAAAGAATAAGATTGTAGATTAGAAGAAAAGATAACAGAACATGGGAAATTTTAATTAGATGCTAGAAAGTGCATTGAGGGATGGTGATAGGCAAGGTTTCAGCTTCTCTGTTGGAGTAACTCTTTCTAGGTATGCATTTTATTTTATTTTTATATATATAATTCAGTTTATTATAAATTTATTTAGCCACAGAATACTTTTATGGCGTTTAAGTCTTACTTGACCAACTAGAGTTTTATGAATTAAACCTCAAAAATTGCTATTGTAGAGAAATATTGAGTATATTTATTTATAATTTTTAACTACTGTGATAATTAACTTTTTATCAAAAGCTAAAAGTTTATTACTTTTTCAATTTTCTGATATAATTTCAAAATACTAATAGTTCATTTTATTTATTTAAAAATACATATTTAGTGTTCATCCTACTTATTCATTTATTTTTCAAAATTAATACAAAACTTCTTGGTTGATGGAGGGGGGAAGGGAAAACGGGGGCAGGGCGGAGAGGGCACCAAATATAGTTTAAATGTATACTATTTATGTTCAATAACAAAATTGTTAAAAGAAAAAAAATTAACTTTCAGGGAAGTTGTTCTCATTTCCATTCTTATAAGGAATATATAATCATACTGTGATATATTAACTTGTTAAGTGTTGACTATTGGCATAGAAAAAAATGAATCTAAATCTAGTTATAGTCTTCTAGTGTATGTAATTATAGATTAAGTCAAACGCCTTGTATGCATTAAAAGTATTTTCTATATGTAGTCTGTGATAATCTTTGCCCATTTTTTATATTTAATACTAACCTTTTCTTCCCCCAGATTTGATAGTTTCATGCAAAGTAATTATGTATTTGAGATATGACTTCTAGGTATGCATTTTAAAAGGGAGCTAAATTCTGCCTCTGGTCTTTAACAAGCCTCAGAGATGGGGGGCTCTTTATTTCTGAAGGGTACGAATGAAGAAAGATGGACTTCCTCTCAAGAGCATCAGTGGAAATTCTATAGGATAAATTGGTTTCCTGATTCAACCAATTAAATAAATAACTTTAGCCTAGTTTAAATGAAATATGTGCCCATCTGAAGAAATTCAAAAAGGGAATGAGACACTTGTAAGAAGAAGCATTCAAATTGAGCCCCACAATCCACAATTCTGATTGTCCAGGTTGATAACAGAAATTTCATCTCAAAGAAAACTGAGAAGCTTCCTCTAAAGTCTTAACAATTGAGGGTATATCCATGAAATGGCCAAATTCTCATAATCACACCTTCCCTCTCCCATTTCTCACCCATGTATAAGCCTGCCCATGCCCAGACTTTCCAAATATTTTTCCACTCCCCATTCTTAAATATAAATAGGCTTCAGACATTGCCAAATATTTGAGAAAAATCTCAAATCTCATTTGAGAAAAATAAGAAGTGATAGATAAAGTTAAAAAAAAAAAGTCAGAGAACTCAGAGGAAACAGACGTTACAAAGAGCAAAGGAAAACTGTGAGGACAAACTAAAGATACATTCCAGACCTGCAAAGTCAAAATTCCAATATGCTGTCTATTAAAGAAAAAACCAAGCCAGGTATGGTGGAGGACGCTTGTAATCCCAGCATTCGGAGGCTCAGACCAGAGAATCACGGTTCACTGACGGCCTCGGCTACTTAGCAAGGCCCTCTGCTAATCCTTTTATGCAATTGTTTAAAAAAAACTTTTATTGATGAATTGTAATCATACGTCATAATGAAGTTCAAGAATTTCAAAAAATAAAAGGACTAAAAAATAGGACTGGGGGTGTATCTCAGAGGTACCCTGGGTTCCACCCCCAGTACCACAAAAAAAATAAAAAAAAAAAATGGCCGGGCGTGGTGGCGCACGCTTGTAATCCCCGGTCTTGGGAGATGGAGACAGGAGGATTGCGCGTGTTCGAAGCCAGCTGCACTGGCTTAATACACTCTATTTCCAAATAAAAAAAGTATAAAAATAGGTCTGGGAGTGTAGCCCGAAGGTAGAAGGGTTTCCAGGAACCCCAGTACCACCAAAAAAAAAAAAAAAAAAAAGGCTATGTAAAGATCGAAAGCAAAATATCAGAAAGAGGTAGCAATAACAAAAAGAAATCTGGTATAGATATATTAATATTCATTTTAAATAAAAGTATTATTAAAATTTAAACTATTTAGAGTTATTCTTCCTAATAATAAAATTTCAACTCATCAGGAGGATACAATGCATTTAGAAAATAGAAAATGTGAGGTATCAACGTATTTATCTCAGTAGCCAACAGAAAAAGGAAACAAAAAAAATAAGAGCATAAAGATTTGCATAATGATATATTTTTTTGCGGCACTGTGGGTGGAACACATGAGGATTCTACCTCCGAGCTACACCCTCAGTCCTATATTTTTATTTTTTATTTTGAAATAGGGTCTCACTGAGTTGCAAAGGACCTCACTAAGTAGCTGAGACCTTCTGTAGACCACAATCCTCTGGTCTCAGCTTCCCAAATGCTGAGATTACAAACATGTGCCACCATGCCCGGCTTATAATGATAATTTTATTCTTCATTATGGCTGAGTAGAATTCCATTGTGAGTATATCCCATAATTTCATAAGCCATTCATTTGTTGATAGACACCTAGGCAAATTCCATAATTTAGCTATTGTGAATCATACCTCAATAAACATAAATATGCTTTTATCACTATGATATTCTCGTTACAATCTGGAAAATAGATGGAACCAGAGAATATTATGCTAAGTGAGATCAGCCACTTCCAAAATCTGAAGGTTCATATGTTTTCTTGCATCTGTAGAAGCTAGGGAAAAACTGGATAGAAAAGAGACTCTTGACAAAGAAGAGAAAACCCCAGAGGAGTGATGGAGAAGATCTGGGAGAGGAAGGCAAGGGATTTGGTGATGGAGACACTTCAATTAGCACAATGTCCACATATAAAATTACCAATGCCAATCCCCATATCATGTTACAGGGAAGAAAGAGTGGATGGGAGCCAGGGAAACTCACCAAGTGCTGTGTATGTGTGTGTCCCTATCACCTGAACTTCATTACAATGTACGATTACAATGCACCAATAAATTTTTTTAAAAAATTGCATAAGAGGATTAACAAACTCTACCTAGTGATATATAGAGAAGTATTCATAAATACAGTTTGTTCTGTGAAAAGAGGCAAAATGGATCTTTCCCTGGCAAGACTGATCAAACTATTAAAATAAGGTACATACAGTCAATGTCAAGGACAAAAAAGTGTATAACTGCAATGCACTGATAAAAGTATACAGAATTTTAAAAGAGACATTTCTGAAAGGCACTGCAGAAATTAAACTAGAAAGACCACCCAGGTGATTAAGAAGCTTTATGCTGATAAGATGAAAATTTAGACAAAATTGGTAAAAGTCTAGAAGAGTATATAGAACTTAGCAAAATGTACACAGGAATAATAACTATTCACAAAATTTAATCTAAAATTAGAAACTTCCCACAAGAAAACTTCAAGCCCAGATGTGCACATGAGTGTCAAAAGAAGTGTACAGGAATGTTTATAGCATCATTATTTATAATAGTCTGAAATGGAAAAAAACCCAAATATCTAACAGAAGAATATATAAATATATTATGACATAGTCACACAATGGAGACTATTCAACACTGAAAATAAACAAATTACTACTATACAAATTATGGACAGATCTCAGAAACTGTTGTACAAAAGAAGCTCTATAAAAAAGAGTATATTGCATAATTACAAATATATAAAGCTTAGAAATAGACAAAGCTAAAATATAATTTTTAGAGAACCATTGCAAGTGGGAAAACTATGAAGCAAAGCAATAAAATGAAGGACCTAAAAAATGAAACAGTGTTGCTTTGGAGAAAGGGAAAAGTTTTATTATTAGAGAATCCAGCTAGAGGCCTTTTGGAATGGTGATGTTCTTCTATTTCATATAAATGATGATAACAGAAGTAACATGGATAATGACTTAAGAATATTTAATAATTTATTTTGCCATAATTAAGAGATATGTTGCACCAGCCAAGATGTCCATCAACAGATGAATGGATTACAAATCTACCGAATATGTACACAATAGAATTTTATTCAGACATAAAAAAGAACACAATTACATCATTTGTGGGAAAACAGATGGAACTGGAGAACATTATGCCAAGTGAGATTAGTCAGTCACAAATAGTAAAAAATTGGATGCTCTCCCTAATATGCAGAAGTGAGGGAGAAAAGGGTCATAGGAGGAGCTCTAGATGAAGAAGGAGAAACCACAGATAAGCAAATAAGGAGACCTAACTGATGGAGATGAGAAGGGGGAAGAGGAAAATATCCTAATGTACACAATGTACATTCACAAACATATCAATGTTAATCACTAATCTAAACATAAGAAGGAGGGGGGAGGAAGTGGAGTGTGAATTGCAGAAGGGCTAAGTGAGTGATGTGTAAATGTATGCCTCTACCATCTTGCACTCCATTAAGATGTATGACTACAATGCAACAATAAAAAATTTAAAAAACATAAATAAAATAGACATTCATATATATGTGACATAAGCGCCCTAGATAGATACATTATTTCTGCTTTTAAAAAATTACAAAAATTGAAGAAGCTATTAGCACAGTAAAGATCCACAAGTGGTAGCTATTATTATAATTTTATGGGAGAAGGGCTGATTATATTGATCAATATAAATTTTGGAAGAAAGTTATATTTATGTTGGATCAACAGATGTTGCCAAGGGAGATAGAGGAACACTGAAGACTACAATCTACCCTTTGCCTGTTGGAACAGTGGAGACAGAGACACATCTTGCTTAGAATAGGGACAGGGTAAGAAAATGATAAAAGATAAAACCAAAAATTAATGACCCAGTCTTAAAACCCATGAACAATCATATTTGGAAGTTTGATTGGGTTTCTCCTATCAGAGGCTACATTGTGAATTTCTTTCTGCTTTTTAACTGATCATGCTTCTTAGCATCACTTAGTAAAAGTGGTAATAAAGCTGCACACCAGAACTACCATTTTTATATTAATGCTTGATAAGGTAGAGACTAAGTCAAATGCCATTTGAAAGAGCCATAAAATATATATCTTCATCACTTATTTCAAGGAATGAACTAGAAAATCACCTCAAAGCAGCTGCTCCCTCAATTCAATGAAGAATCCCCTGGGTGGACTTTCTAGTACTTCTCCGGGTTCAGAGAAGAAAGTTACTGAGGAAAGGGAATGATAAAAGTATAATAAATCTCTGTGGTCCTAGCAAAGCTCTCCAAGACGCTGACATGCAGTTAATCACCAAAGAGGAAAAGCATTGACCTGCCACCCAAGAGGGGATGCACATAGGCTCATTTGGGAGAACCTAACTAAGGCCCAGTGGTAAGGAAGGACAGTGAGACTGTTCTAAACAGACCAGGGAAAGAGGAAGGCCAGGCTTCTGGATTGGGCCTCCTTGCTAAGGGTAATGGGCTGGAGAGCTGTTTTCAGCACCTGCTGAGAATAATGGGAGCTCTTTCAAATTCAACCATCCTGGCTAGGGACAACATTGTGGCCTTTGCAGGGTCTAGACCAGGCATGACACCACTGCTTAGTGAATAGATGTCTATGCAGTGATGTAGGCACAAAGCTCCAGCAGCAACTCCAAGTGGAAGCAGCAGAGGGACATACGTGCACAGGCAGGTGGCACAGACTGAATATCCACACACTGGACCAGAGCAAGGCATCAAATTTAAGTCTAGTATGTGGATAAAAAGGAGAGTGGAATATTTGGTAGGAAATACAAATAGAACTTTACATCATTAATTAGAAAGGTTAAAGTATCATAGGTCTAATTTACATTCTGATTTTGTGAAGCAACCATGCCACCAACATAGGATACCAGAAATTTCTGCACAGTCAGCTTAAACCTGCTTGACATGCATATAATTCCCTGCAAGTACTGACAGCATCAGTTTTAGTAGTAATTAAAGGTCTTTCTGGGGATTTCTCTTCAAGCAACTCAGATTTAAGGAGCTAAGGAACATACTGAATGCTGAAAGACTAGCTTCTTAGGATGCCTCCCAGTCTTCTGCAACGTGGCATAAAGGCAGCTGCTTATCCGCAAAGGAGAGAGCCAGATATTTATTCATGCTTTCAACTGCATTGATTGAACACTTCCTAGAAGCCAGGGACTATGCACTAGGAATACCAAGAGGAATAAACAAGCCAAAGACCCATGGAAAATGCTCAAAGTGAGAGGAGAGGGAGATGAAAGGCACCTAATTCCTCCAGTGTAAAGGGGAGTGACCGGGAGAAGAGAAGGCTTCACCCAGGAGGGCAAAGGTTTGTACAGAAGGAAACAGATGTCCAAAGGCAAAGAGAGTCCAAAGCAGAAGGGTGGGTGTGCTATAGGGATCAGAAGGGCAGCTCTGCGCTGCCGTTGGAACATCCTGTGAAACAGGCAGGTGACTCAGGAGACAGAGGCCACACCTGGCTGGCTCTGCACTGCCTTAAGGCATGCTTTTTAAAACACTCACTGAACTGGCACCATGAGAAGGACCATTTCTACTACCGCATCTACCTGGATATTATCTACTTCATAACTTTGAAATGCTTTCTATCTAGGAAACTGTCAGGGTTCTACAGAGAAACAGAACCAGTAGGTGATTATGAATGACTAGATAGGTAGACAGGGGATATAGAGACAGGGACATACACTTACGTGTGGATATAGAGATTTACTTCAAGAACTGGCTCATGTGACTGTGGGTCTGGTGAGTGCAGTCTGCAGAGCAGGCCAGCAGACTGGCATTTCTTAGGCAGGAGCAGATGCTGCAGTCTTCAGGGGAAAAAAAATACTTCTTTCTCTGGAGAAACTCAGGTTTTGCAGTCAATGCATTTCAGCTGACTGGATGAATCCCACTCACATGATCAAGATAAGCTCCCTTACTTAAAGTTACTTAATTATAATATAAACCACTTCTATGAACACCTTAACAGCACAACCTAGATGATTGTCTAATAATGGGGTACTTGAGCTTAGCCAAGTTGAGTCATAAAATTAACCATCATAGAAGACATATTACTGATTTACCTTTAAAGATACCTTTGTTTTCATGTCCTAAATCTATGGTTCTTATCAATATTGGATACAATATTTAAAAATCCTTACAATCCTTGTTTTTTTTTCTTTTTGTGGTACTGCGATTGAACTCAGGGACATTCTACTTCCACGGTACATGCCCAGCCCTTTTTTATTTCTTGGTTTGAAACAGGGACTTGCTAAGTTGCTGAGTTTCCTTACATTGCTGAGGCTGACCTCAAATCTGTGGTCCTCCCTTCTCAATCTTCCAAGTCCTGGGATTATAGGCATGGGCCAACACACTCAACTCTTACAGTCCTAATTTTAAGATTTTACACAGAATTTTTATAACACTGTCTCCACTTTCCACAACACACACACACACACACACACACACACACACACACACTTACTCCATCAAATAGAAATGGTGGCTTTTTAATCAATACTATCCTTAAGAAGCCAAAATTCATTTAATTATTTCTGGATATTTCATAATTCAGAGTGTGGAATTTTAAAATATTTTAAAATTCTTTTTGCAGTACTGGGGATGGAACCCCGGGGCATTCAACCTTCAAGCTACGCCCCTAGCCCTATTTTTTAGTCTTTTTTAGTTTGGAAATAGGGTCTCACTGAGTTGTGAAGGGCCTCGCTAAGTAGCTGAAGCTGTCTGAGAACTGCCATCCCCTGGTCTCCGCCTCCTGAATGCTGAGATTACAAGCATGAGCCACCACGCCCGGCCAATATTTCTAAAATTTTAAGTCAATTTTTATGATTCCATACCTGTGCCTTAATCAATAATGATTTTTGTTTCATTTAAACACAAGACCACCTGGCCCTTTTTTCTGCGAGCTCGTTTCTTAAGTCCTTACTCGCACTAGAATTATTTGCATTGTCAAGTATCCACCTCAGCTCCCATCCAATAGCTACATGTTAACAGGTAAACTGTTCACATTCATATCTGGCCTAAAAGGCATTCCTTTGAAACTCCAAAGTATTTTCTTTTAATTCCTTTTTAATACAGAGGTCATGCTGAGGTTAGGTATTTTTATCAAATGACCTATTTTCCCCATTAAAAATAGACTGTCCATTGAATAGAATCATATACTGCAACAAGCACTCTGTACTCAGTGGTCATCAGCCTGTGGGAAATGCAATAGAAAGTTCAGCAACACGGGAAATCATCACGACAAGAACCTTGAAGAGCAGAAGCCCCATTTCTGGAATCCTGATAGTTCCAGGGTGTCATATAAACACATAGGAGTATTAGCACAATACCTGAGACAGTAGATGTTCACTGAATACTGGTTAATTCAAAAGAGAAATTTCACTTTATTCAGCTGTATGTGTAAGGAAGAACAGTAAGTTGATATTAAGAGAAATGGGGTATTGTATATTTTTGAGTTCAGTTTATTGACAGAAAAATCTTTATTTATTATAAATATTAGTTTCACTTATAAATATACACCTTTAGAAATTGTCATAAAGTCACCAGGTGTGGTGGCGTATGCTTGTAATCCCAGCACTTGGGAGGCTGAGACAGGAAGATTGCACAGGTTCGAAGTCAGCCTCAGCTACTTACTGAGGCTCTCAGCAGCGTAGTGAGACCCTTTTTCCAAAAATAGTATAAAATAAGTCTGGAAGTATAGGCCATTCCCTGTATCACAAAAATAAATTGTCATAAAGTCCCTATTTGAGGTGATTCATTACTTGTGAACAGGTGGCTACAGGAGAGCAGGAAAAGATGGAAGATGCATGTGGGCACGGGCGCGCACACGTGTGTGTGTGTGTGTGTGTGTGTGTGTGTGTGTGTGTGTGTGTGTGTTTTAGCTAGGGATTGACCTCAGAGGCATACCTCAGAGATATATCCCATCTCTTTTTAGTTTGCTTTGAATTAGGGTCACGCTACATTGCTGAGAATATCATTAAGTTGCTGAGGTTGTCTTCAAATTTGCAATCCTCTGTTTAAGTCTCTCAAGTACTATGTGCATCATCAAACCTGGCATATTGCTAGAACTTTTAACCATGGCTGCCATCTATATATCCCAACAGAGTCTGCATGGGATCTGGAATCTGAGTGTTAGCACAGATAGTTGAGGCCAGATAAGAGCTGCTCAGACAACTGAGAAGTCAAATCACCAAATCCAGAAAAGTGATTTAATAGTAATGTGGACACCAGTGTACAAACTCAGATATACTCAAATACAAACAAAAGGGAAGCCAGCAGCAACTCCTAAGCTGAAAGACAGGCCCTCTGGTGAAATACACGGCTAGCTTTCCATCCAGCTCCTGGAGCTATGAGCAAGGATATTCTTGGCATGGTGAAAGTGGGCAGGACAGGCCTAAAGGTTGCCCGCAGATAAAACCTGTGTTGATTCTGGAGAGCCTCAAATGATTATTATTATTATAATTAAGGTTTGCATGTACCAGGCAAGGAAAAAACAGGTCCATAGCAAATTCTACTTCACAGTTGCTTAGATAACATTTTCAGTGGCTTTAGTTTTAACAATCCAGGTGCATACAAGTCAAAACTGAAAACATATGACAGCAAACAGAAAACTAGAATTTGAGCTAATTTGATTTGTTGTCAATTTAACTGAAATGCTTTCCTTTTTCTATCTTTTGCACTTTAAAACCTTACCCACTCTGAGTACACATCTTCATAAACAATAAACAACTATCCAGAAGGCATTCCAAGACCTAACATTTCTCTTTCTCCAAGTCTTCCAGATCCCATCCTTGACTTTAAGCTATATTATGGGTAGATAGAGACTAGTCTCTGAAGAGCTGATGTATTAATGTTCAAAGTTGATAAAGTCATCTCATCAGCGGGTAAACCCATTGTAATGGATTTACTGGGTGATAACCTAAGCAGGTGGGATGTGGCTAAATAAAGTGGGTCCCTGGGTGTGTGATCTTTGGGTCTATGCTTGTCTTTGAATTCCCTAGCTTGTTTGCTTTCTTTCTTCTAGCATCCGTGATGTCTCATTCCCCTTCCCCAGTAACCCTCTTCTGGCCACATGGAGTAAACACTGAAATCTCCAAAAACTATTAGTATATAAACATACCTTCCTCTAGGTTGTGTGTAATCAGGCATATGGGTCACAGAAATGAGAATGCGACCAAGACAAGTTGCTTCCTTAATATGCCTACTTGGATTTTCATTTTCCACTTCCACTAGATGCTACTCCCAGATACCTTAGCTTCCTTCACTGCTGCCCAGGGCAAATATGCCCTACCCATCCCTCAGTCCTGCCCATGTCTTCTTCATTCTAAGTCCTGGATACACATAAGATTCATCTGGAGAAACTTGAAGAGACACCATTGCTTAGACCTTCACCAAGAGGTTCTGGCTTAATGAAGCTGATGTTGGGAGCAGACATCAGTACCTTTCTAAACTTCCTGGTGATGATAACATGCAGCCAGAATTGGTAACCATTGACATAGCTAAAGCTCCTGTTCTCACTACCCTGGGCAGATTGGAAGGCAGTTTGTGGCAAGAGTAGCCACATGGAGTTAGGGTCTCAGAAGTCATTACAAAGCAACAAAGAAAAGCAGAATATGCTGTGATAATCATAAGCATCCTAACAAATTTTAAGAACCAAAATGATGTTTGGATAGACTAGAAATGAACAAAGCTGATGTCAATGAAAAGAAAACATGCACAACCTCCTGTCTTCTAACAAGGGGCTCTCATTTATTCATGAGACTGGGTGTTCACCAGATTAGTAGTCAATCTCCTTGAGAGAAACCATGAACATCTTGCCATCAGGAGACACCTTGAGTCAGTTTACAGTGCTCAGCTTTTAACTCTGCAATTCCTTCTGCACACTCATGAGAAAATGATGGAAATATATATAAAAAGTCTGTTTCAGAATCACTGATATAAAAGCACACAGCATATAAAGACATAATTTTATCTTTGGAAATTAACAAAACCAGAATTTATTGTAAGTCAAAGGCCTTCTGGTTGAAACAAGCTGCCATCCTGGAGTGATATGCTGGTCACATGCTGCATCCAAAGTCTAGCATATGTAGAAAATAGCCCCATACAAACTACATGTGTTCATTTTAGGATTCAGTTTTCACCAATGAATAACTATGAAACATGAGTTGTGAGTAAAGATGAGCTAAAATACATCTTATTACTACTTTATTTAAAAATTTGAGGGAAGGCTAGACATGGTGGTGCACATTTGTAATTCTAGCTATTTGGGAGTCTGAGGCAGGATGATTGCAAGATGAGTTTTGCCAATGTGGGAAACTCAGAAAAACCTTGTCTTATAATAAGAAATAAAAAAGGGTGGGATATAGCTCAATCATAGAGCACTTGGCCAGCATGTGTAATGGTCTGGGTTCAATCACTAGGACTAAAGAAAAAAGGGTGGGCAGGGGATGTCTCTTTGCAAATTATTACATTTTATTCCAAACAATGCCTGGTAACTAGAAAGTGAAGTGAAAAATTGTATTTTAAGACCACAGTAGGTGATACGTCCATTCATTTTAAAAGTGCAACAAGCTTTATCTAAAGGGTATTATACAAATAAAATGTGATAAGGTTAAAGCAGTAGAAAAAAAACTCCTCTGCCAGTAATTAAAAGCCCATGCCCTCAGTGTTCTTCTGCCTCCAGGAGTTTGTGCAATGCTATCCTTAGGCCTGGGCTACCTTTCTTTATCTTTTTCAATGTCATCACCAACCAATCTTTGGAAATAGATATAAAGTTCTAATATCATTTTCTCTTCCTTTCACTTTTCCTCATCTTTCTGAAACTTATTTGGGGTTTTTCCTCCTCTAAAGTACAGTATTTTTTCCTCTTGATTAATGTTGGTTAAATAAATGGCATTGTCTTAAAAACAAATGTGGAACCAGGCATGGTGGTATACACTTGTAATCCCATTACTTGGGAGTCTGAGACAGGAGGATCGCACAGGTTCGAAGTCAGCCTCAGCTATTTAGTGAGGCTCACAGCAACTTAGTGAAATCCTGTTTCAAAATAAAATATAAAACAGGTCTGGGAGTGCACCCCCAAGGCAGAAAGCCCCTGGGTTCCATCCCCAATACCAAAAAAAAGGGTCATTATTGGTGAGAAAGTAACTGGCCTCAATATAAAATTATATTCTTTTCCTTGAACATATTTTTCTTTATTTCTTTGCCTTTCCTCTTTTTATTAAAGAGTACTTAATCATACACATGAAAGATAACTATTAAATATGAAAAGCATTAAAAATTGGGAGAAAAGTATAACCAGACATTCCATCAATCAGAACAACTGCTATGCTTTTCTTCCAATTTGTTTTATATACATATTTTCAAATAAAGAAATAAAGATGTGTATATGGATGACATGTGGCAAAAAATTAGATGTTAGACATAATTACATCATTTAAAAAAGTAAAATGATCTTGCAAACAAAACTGATAGTCCATGTGCCCCAATAAATCCATAATACAGTGATATATGAAGATTTCTACTATGATCTTTTGACTCAAAAAAGTAGGAGAGACTTAAAGGAGAGTAAACACAGATATTCCTCAGTTTAGGATGAGGTTATGTCTTAATAAACTCATAATAAATTAAAATAGCATTAGTCAACAAATTAGTCAGCAAATTAGCCAGACCCTGTTTCAGACTAAAAAAATAAAACAGGGCTGGGTGCGTAGCTCAAAGGTAGAATGCCCCTGAATTGAATCCCCAGTAACATGCACACACACACACACACACACACACACACACACACACACAAATACACACATATATACAGTGAATACACAAAACCTGCCAAGTATTCTGGCTCGGCAGTATGATGCACCACAGAGCATGGTTGGCGTACCCAGGTGATGAGGTGACTCAGTAAGAGGTGTGGCATACTGCCACTGCCCAGCATCTAAAAGAACATCACACGGCATATCACCAACCCAGAAAAAGATAAAAATCCCAAATGCCAAGTACAGTCTATACTGAATGTGTATTGCTTTGGCACTGCCATAAAGTCAAAATTTTAACAAGAAACCATTTAAAGTCAGGGGACCATCTGCATCCTCACTTGGACATATCACGACTGACAATTTCCGTGCCCAGAAGAGATACTATTAACAAGATGGGAATTTGGCATAATTCTCTTGCTTCTCTCTCCCTCACTAGTTGACTTTATGATCAAACTATTGCATAGTGTTACCACTAGCCACCACATTGACAAACCCTAACAGAGTTATTGTGCCAGAAGCATAGCTAGGAGACCAGGATAGAATGAGTAGACTTTGGGGACAGAAAGCTTCATGGCAAATCTGATTGAACCAATATGTCCAATAAGTGAAAGGCATTTTTAGAGAAAGGCTATTACATTTCCATGCAGAAAGATGGTACAATTGAGATAGCAACAAGGAAACATACTGCTGAGCTAGAATATTTGGCAGGTTTTGTGTATTCACTGTGTGTGTGTGTGTGTGTGTGTGTGTGTGCATGTTACTGGGGATTTAATTCAGAGACATTCTACCTCTGAGCTACACACCCAGCCCTATTTTATTTTTTTATTTTGAAACAAACAGGGTCTGGCTAATTTGCTGACTAATTTGTTGACTAATGCTATTTTAATATTTAACAATGGGTCAAGGAAAGTGACCACGTGGATAGGGCAACTAAAGCAGATTTAAAGAATAAATCAGCTTAACTTGTTTCAAGAGGGGTAGGGAGTTTAAGGTAGAAAAAGGAAGATGTGGGGACTTCCGGGAAGATGGCGACCGAGAAAAGCGGGGCTTAAGAGCCCCGCTAACAACAAATCTCCATTACCACAAAATCAGCGCCTTTCATAACCAGAAAACACCATCACCAGTGAAACAAAAAATCACCAGGCTCCAGAGAGAAAGCGGACTGAGAACAGAGCCACAGAGGAGATACACCGGCCTCGCACCCGAGGACGCAGCAGAAGCGGCAGAAGCGGCAGCAGCGCCATACTGCCGGCGGCACCAGCGCCATACTGCCAGCGGAACCGGAGAATTCACAGGACGGCTACAGCAAGCCGAGGTGAGCCACTGCGGAACAGCTAGGCGGGATTTCTCCGCGCAGAGAGCATCTAAAGCTCCCAGTGGCCGAGCTCAGCACACGCTGCAGGGATTCAGAGTAGAAATCAAAATCAAGAAGAAAAACGCCAGCCCCATAGCCGAGGGCGTAGCAGTGGCGCCATATTGCCACCGGCGGCAGCAGCAGCGAATTCATCGAGGCCAGTACAGCTACATCTGCGTACTCAAGAACAGTGAGTCAAATTGCGGGCCACAGAGGAGAAATCCCAGTACTGTACTCACTGGGACTTCACCCAGCGGGGGAGGGGCGGTGGCAGAGATATCACACGATAGGAGAACGTGCAACCTGGCACCCCCCACAGTCTAAAGCAGCCTCTATCGACTCTCTGGGTCGGAGACTCTGTGATAAAACCCAGTAAAGGAGTAGTGGGGTCTGAGATACTACTGACTCGAGATCCAGAACACCTTAAGGGAAGTCATAGTGACCCAAGGGAAGAACCCAGAGAAGGCACAAACATCCGAAATCATGGGAAAGAGGAATAACACTGGAGCAATGAATGCCCACAACCCCACAACATCAGAACCCGATAAAACAGAAAATCAGAGATTTCCAGAAGATCAAATCAGGAAAATAACTGTAGAAATAATAGAGGTGCTTCGAAAAGAACTTAGAGAGAGCCAGAAAGAGATAAAGGATGCAATTAATGAAGTAAAGGCCTCAATTCAAAGCACAAACAACCGATTAGAACACATGGAGAACAGAATCTCGCTCTTAGAAGATGAGCAATCCAAAAATGAACGCATAGTTTCTAATCTAGAAAAAAATATCCAACAGCAGGAATCTGACATTGAAGAAATATGGGCCCATTTTAAGAGAGCTAACCTAAGAATCATTGGAATAGAGGAGGGAAAAGAAAGTGATACCAAAGGGATCAACAATCTCTTCAAGGAAGTAATAGCAGAAAATTTTCCAAACATAGAGCAAGAGGTTGATACACAGATCCAGGAAACTTATAGAACTCCCTTTAGACAGGATCGGAGAAGAGGATCCCCACGCCACATAATTGTCAAAATGACCAATGTGGAAGCCAAGCAGAGAATCTTAAAGGCAACAAAAGCAAAGGGCCAAGTGACATTCAGAGGCAAACCAATTAGAATCACTCCAGACTTCCCAAACCAAGTTATGAGAGCCAGAAGGGCTTGGAGTAACATATTCCCAATTCTGAAAGAAAACAACTTTCAACCAAAAATTTCCTACCCAGCAAAACTTTCTATCAAATTAGATGGAGAAATAAGAAGCTTCCATGACAAACAGAAACTTAAGGAATTTATGTCTTCAAAACCAGCGCTAGAGAAAATACTCAAAAAGATTAACTACAAAGAAGAAATAGGTAACACACTCCAGAACTAGAGAAACAAGATTTTCCATCCAACAGACAACTAAGATTGGTTATCTGTGGAGACTCATTATTTATGTTAGTCTTTTACCTATCTCTAAAGGGTATTGTTTGCCTTTATTGTTGTTAATTTTTAGGATTTCTAGTTGGAATATTAATATACCTTCAGATATAGCATATGGACATATTTTATCCCATTCTATTAGTAACTGTTAACTCTGTTTACATTGTCTTTGGATATACAATATTTTTTTTTATTTTTTAGGGAGTTTGTATACTCCTCTGTTGCCTGTGCCATTGAAATCATAACCAAGAAATCACTGCCAATTTCAATGTTGTGAGGTTTAATGACCCAGATTTTCTCCTAAAAGTTTATAGTCTTAAGATTTATATTTAGGTCTATTATCTATTTTGAGTTAATATTTGTATATGGGATTAGGTAAGGGTCCAATTTTATTCTTTTCCATGTAATTATTATTTTTTAACAATATTGAGTTAAAAGATTATTATTTCCACCACCAAATGTTCGTGGAAACCTTGTCAAAAATAACTTGACAATATAGGGAAGAATTTAGCTCTAGGCTTTTATTTAACTCCAATGGTTTATATATCTGCCTTTAGAATAGTACTACACTGTTTCAATTATTGTAGCTTTATATGGTTTGAAATCAGAAAATATATATCTTCTAGCTTTGTTCTTTTTCAAGATCGTTTTGGGTACCTAGAGTCCATATTCCATATTCCATATTAGGATAGATTTTTTTCTGAAAAATAAATATATAAATATATGATAGTTTCACCTAAAAAATAGAAAAAAATATTCTCTGGTAAGAAAGAAAGCAAAAAGAAATATTGAAATGTTATCTTTAAGTCATCAAAAGCTTGGTATCAGACAAATGAAACTGTTATGTGAGATTATCGTTTTTAATTTTAGATAAATTGCCACAATACTAGATGTCAACTACTAAGCCAAGCATGGGAGGGAGGGATAGGGAGAGAATGGGGTGGGGATTGGGTGGGGGCTGACTGGGAAAAGTGTGCATGTAAGTCTACAAAAGTATGTATCCTACTATGATGTCTGAATACAGTGCACCAATAAAAAATAAAAAAAAGAACATTAAATATCAAGAAAAAAAAAAAAAAAAAAAAAAAAAAAAAAAAAAAAAAAAAAAAAAAGAAAAAGGAAGATGTGCAAAAATAATGAGGCAACTTGCAATGCTGAGATAGGAGGGATAATCACATGTTTGAGGCTAGCCTCAGCAACTTAGCAAGAACATGTTTCAAAATAAAAATGGCTGGGATGTATCTTAAAGATAGAATGCTCCTGGGTTCATGCTCTAGTGCCAATGTTGATGATGATGATGATAATGATGATGATGATGATGATGATGATGATACAGCTAGTGAAACCAAGGTCTTAAAGAATCCTGAGACTGAAGCCAAAGCAAAAGTATTTGTTATGAGAGAGGGAACGGGAACGAAGGTCAATACTGGAAATGTAGGCAAAAACCAGAGTCCCCCTTAAACCCTGAGGGAAAATGTAGAAACTGAATCTTGAATGTAAGGGGACCTTGCAGTGATTCTAGATGTCAGACACTACAGATTGCATTTTATTAAGACTTGACTGACAACAGATGGGAGACTTGATTGATAGGGTGACAATGAGATGAAATTAGACCTGTTAGGAGGCCACAGCAATGAATCAAGTGAAAGCCAGGATCCTAGCTGAGGAACTGGCAACAGGAATGTGGAAGTGGGGACAGACACAGTAAAAAAAAAAGCTATTAAGAGGTAAGAACCAATAGAATTTCATCATTCAGAGGATGAAGGTGGTGAATAAAGGATAGAGTTAGGAGAAACTTAAATTCTGCTTCAGTAACTAGTAAAGCACAAGGGGTAGTGCCAGTCACAAAATTTGGGAATATAAGGAAGAAGAGGAGATTCAAAGAAAGGAGACACATTTGGTTTTGGAAAAGTTGGGTTTTGAGTTTTCCATGCCTATGGCACACTAGAGACCTGTCCAGGACACAGCTGAATATGGTTGTCTGCACTGAGACAAAGAGATTGAACAATACTCAAGCTAGGTGTGGAGTATGTCTTTTGCAATTTTAACAGGGGATAAAATTCCACACAGAGAAGAAAAGGGAAATAATGTCATTAACCTCAAAGAAATTGTAAAAGAATTCATTCTACTTAAAGAGGGGGATATACCAGAGACAGAAGAGTGGCAGTATGAAATTCTTAAAGTGAAAAAAATGAAGAACTGAACTTATTGTTCACATTTAACAGTTAGATCATTGTCAGCCATAGCAGAAACAGTTTCATTGGCTGAGAAGAGTTGTATATTATTACAGTGGAGTGAGTTAACACACACAATATATGTGTGTATATATGTGTGTGTGTGTGTGTATTAATATATATATGAATAAAATGTAGACTACATTGTAGGTATTTATTTAAATATGAAGCTTGACCAAAACCAGACAGAAAGACACACCAAAAAATTAGGTAACCAAGGTTTAAGTGATGAGAGACATACAATTTTGTTTCTAATGGAAGTAATTGAATCTCTAAGCACTTTATCATGCAGCATGGATATTTCTGTACATGACTTGATTTCTCTATTTAATTCTAAGTTTCTTTAATGCAGAGATACTTACCCAGGCATTGTGTACATAGTAGCAGTATGGAGCTCCATAAATAATACATAATCTGTGAGTCCATTTATGGGTCAATCAGTCAAAATATAAAGAATACAATAAATGCATCTTGACTTGAAAATTATGGGAATAGCCTGAGGTTACTGATGTCACAGATTAAAACTACTGGAAATGTGTGTCTGGGTTTTAGTTATGATGCTATAAAAAATAACATGCCTTAGTTCTTTTTTTTTTTTTTTTGCGGTACTGGGGATGGAACACAGAGGCACTGTACCTCTGAGACCTCTGAGCTACAGCCCCAGTCCGACGTTTATTCTTTATTTTGAGACCGTGATCCTCTGGTCTCAGCCTCCTGAATGCTGGGATTACAAGTGTGCACCACCATGCCCTGCTCTAACATGTTTTACTTCAGTAAAATATCTTACGATATTTGAGTATGGATTTCTTATCTACTAATACAAAGTCAATGTTGATCAAAAATGACACAGGCTTTGAACTCATCACAATTCTGATGGTTTGGTCATACTTTCCTGGAACACCCTATTTCAGAGAATTCTCAGATTCTGTCTTCAAGCAATGGATCACTAGATCACTCACTAGAAGATTTTAATGGATCAGCACTGTCACAGAAGGCAAAACAGATGGCACATATGTGAAATATCTCAGACTCTGAAATGGTACATTTAGCTCTAAAGAATATATATTGTTTTATATATATGTGTGTGTGTCCTATATATGTACATGTATGTTTGTACATCTGTGTACATATACATATAGTTATATCTGTGCACATATACATATAGTTATATTTATACTATATATAGATTTAGCTCCTAACTATACATATTTATACATAGATATGTATAAACACACACACACACATATATATATGTGTGTGTGTGTGTGTGTGTGTGTATATATATATATATATATATATATATATATATATATATAATGCAGGGTCTTTTTTTTGTGGTACTGGGGGTGGAACCCAGGGGCTTTCTACCTCCAGGCTACACTCCCAGGCCTTTTTTCTATTTCATTTGGAAACAGGGTCTCACTAAGTTGCTGAGAGCCTCACTAAGTAGCTGAGGCTGGCTTCAAACCTGTGTGATCCTCCTGTTTCAGCCTCCCAAGCGTGGGGATTACAAGCCTGCACCACCATGCCCAGTGACACAGGGTCTTTTTCTAAAATTTCATTCAAAATAAAAGCCGGCGTGGTGGTGAATGCTTGTAATCCCAGCATTCAGGAGGCTGAAACCGGAGGATCGCAGTTTGTGGACAGCCTCAGCTACCTAGCAAGCACCTTTGCAACTCAGTGAGACCCTGTTTCAAATTTAAAAAGACTAGAGACTTCCTGGAAGATGGCAACTGAGAAAAGCAGCATTGACGAGTCCTGCTAACACTTGATCTCTAGTGCCACAAAATCACCGCATTACATAGCCAGAAAACACTATCAGTAGAGAAATAAAAACTATAAATACAAGGGACACAGAAAAAGAAAACTAGAACAACCAGAGAGCAGAAAAGAAACGGGTCTGCTTTGCAGCAGCAAGTGCCACACCGGTGCTGTCTTGCCTCACAGCACTAGGCTCCAGAGAGGAAACGGTAAAGAAGGAGCTGAAGTGAGCAGTTGCAGATCAGCCGGTCGTAACTCAGCAGTTATTTCTTTGTAAAGATGGTCTAAAACTTCCAGCGGCCAAGTTCATCATGTCCTCCAAAGATTCAGAGTAGAGCTCAAAACCAGAAAAGAAAAAAGCCAGCCTCACAGCTGAGGGTGTGGCAGGAGTGCCATATTGCCACCAGTGGTGTTGAGTTCACCATGCCCAGAGAACTCCAGACCAGCACACACTAAACTCGTAAGTGAAATTGTGGCCTCTAGAAGAGAAATCCCAGCACTGTATCCCAGGGAATTGCACAGCTTTGATAAACTCCCTAAGTCTGAGATATTGCACTTCAACCCACTGAATAAGTAGTGGTGGCAGAGATACCATACCCTAGTTACAGCTCCACATGAGAAAACACGCAGCCCAGTGCCTCCAGGATATCGCACAGCCTTGACTAACTCCCTGGGTCTGAGACTTTGTGATACAACCCCAGTAAAGGAATAGTGACAGATGAAATTACCACAAATCCCAGAGATCCAGAGTACCATAAGTGAAGTCGTGGTGACCCAGAGAGGAATGTAGAGAAGGCACAAACTTCAGAAGTCATGGGAAGGAGGAACAACAATGGAGCAATGAGCTCCCACAACCACACAATATCAGAACCTGATAACACAGAAATTCAGAGATCTCCAGAAGATCAAATCAGGAATGTAACTGTAGAAATAATACAGGACTTTCTAAATGAATTCAGAAAGAGTCTGAAAGAAGTAAAGGATGCAATCATTGAAGCAAAGGCATCAATTCAAACTATAAACAATCAATTAGACCACATGGAGAAGAGAATCTCACTCCTAGAAGATGATCACTCCAAAAACAAACGCATAGTTTATAACTTAGAAAAAAACAATTTGACAGCAGGAATTGGACATTGAATAAATATGGGCCCATTTTAAGAGAGCTAACCTAAGAATAATCAGAATAGAGGAAGGAAAAGAGGGTGAAACCAAAGTGATCAACAATCTCTTCAAATAAAAATTTTCCAAACACAGAGCAAAAGGTCGATACACAGGTTCAGGAAACATATAGAACTCCCTTTAGACAACATCAGAGAAAAGGTTCCCAATGCCACATAATAGTCAAAACAACCAATTTAGACGCCAAGGAGAGAATCTTAAAGGCAATAAAACAAAAGGCCAAGTGATATTCAGAGGAAAACCAATTATAATCATACTAGACTTCCCAAACCAAGTCATGAAAGCCAGAAGGGCTTGGGGTAACATATGAAAGAAAACAACTTGCAGTCAAAAATTTCCTACCCAGCAAAACTATTGCTCAAATTAGATAAGGAAATAAGAAGCTTCCATGATAAGCAGAAGCTAAAGGAATTTATGTCTTCAAAACCAGTACTAGAACCGGGAGTGGTGGCATACTCTTGTAATCCCCATGCTTGGGAGGTGGAGACAGGAGGATTGCACAGGTTTGAACCCAGCATCGCTGGCTTAAGAGACCCTGTTGTGGGGAGCCATTAAGGCTTTTCCCTAGATTGGTGTCTCTGACTCAGCTGACTGTCCTTCGCCCAGAGTCAACAAGGTTTGGGGTTATGGAAAGTTCAAAGAGGTCTGAGAGAGGATCGGGTGGTGATGACACGAGGGTACTGATAGGCCTATCTGTAATGTGTGTGTTTTGTATTGATCTGTATTGTATTCCAGTGGTGGTAGCATGAGAATGTTGATTGACTTGTAGCTGTGTATAAATAAATACCTCTGGAAAAACAAGGTCGGCGTCGATGCAATAAAGATGAGATTGACCCAGAAGTTGCATTGGCCAGGAGTGTCCACACGATAGAGAATACTGACCCAGGCATAGTCGTCGACTCGTAGGAAATATTGACCCACAAAGAGGGGTTGACCAGTAGAAATAGTAGGCTGGTGACTTCCCCACGTTAGGGTTAAAAACTCTTCATCCTCATGCCTCACTTCAGAACCCCTACTCTTGCCAGCTGGCTCCGGCACCCTGTTTCCAAATAAATATAAAAAATAGGTCTGGGAGAGTAACCCATAGCCTGGAGGTAGAAGGGTTCCATCCCAAAACCACCAAAAAAAAAAAAAAAAAAAAAAGCATTAGAGAAAATACTCAAAGAGATCAACTACAAAGAAGAAACAAGAAACACATGCCAGAACCAGAGAAACAAGACTTTCCATCCAGCAGACAACTAAGAAGAGAACAAACAATATTCATACAGAAGAAAAATCTCAACATGCTGGGAAGTAAAAATCATCTCTCAATAATCAAACCGAATATAAATGGACTCAACTCCCCAATAAAAAGACATAAAGTGGCAAAATGGGTTAAAAAACAGAATTCATCTATCTGCTGTTTTCAAGAAACACACCTTACAAGTAAAGATAGTAACAAACTTAAGGTAAAGGGCTGGAGCAAGGAAATCCATGCTAACAGAATTTGAAGGCAAGCAGGAGTAGCAGCTAGCAGCTAAGATATCAGACAAGTTAGACTTCAAGACCAAGGTTATTAGAAAAGACAAAAAAGTTCATATTTTACTGGTAAAAGAAGCAATCCAGTAAGAGGAAATAATAATAATCAACATCTAGCCGGGTGTGGTGATGCACGCTTCTAATCCCCGCGCATGGGAGGCAGAGACAGGAGGATCATGCAGGTTAGAAGCCAGCCGCGCTAAATGAAGAGACACTGTTTCCAAATTTTAAAAAAGTATAAAAATATGTCTGGGAGTATAGCCCACATGTAGAAGGGTTTCCAGGAACCCCAGTACCACCAAAAAAAAAAAAGAAGAAAGAAAAAAAGTAATCAACATCTATGCCCCAAACTTGAGTGAAAACTGCTTTCCTAAAACAAATTCTTTGTGACATTAAGTCACACATAAACCCCAAAACAATAAAACTGGGAGACTTCAACACCCCTCTCACACCATTAGACCAATCTTCCAGACAAAAGGTCAGTAAAGATACCTCAGACCTAAAGAACATCATTAATCAAATGGACCTTTTGGACACATTTAGAATATTTCACCCAACTACAGCAGAGTTTACATTTTTCTCAGCTGCTCACAGAACCTTCTCCAAAATAGATCACATCCTGGGCCAAAAAATGAGCATTAGTAAATTTTAAAAATGTGACATAATTCCCTGTGTTTTTTTAGACCATAATGGAATGAAACTAGAGACATACTATAAGAAGACCCAGAGAAACCACATAAACATGTGGAGACTGAACACCACACTTCTGAGTGAAGAATGGGTCATAGAAGACATAAGGGGTGAAGTAAATAAATTTCTAGAAACAAATGAAAATAAAGATACAACATATCAAAACCTCTGGGACACTATGAAGGCAGTATTAAGAGGAAAATTTATAGCACTGAGTGCTCACATAGGAAAACCAGAAAATCTTCAAATAAATAACCAAACTACACACCTCAAAGCCCTTGAAAAACAGGAAAGATCAAACCCCAAAGCCAGTAGAAGACAGGAAATTATTAAAATTAGAGCATAAATTAATGAAGTAGAGAATAAAAAAAATACAGAAAATCAATTAAAGCAAAAGCTGGTTTCTCAAAAAAAATTAACAAGATAGATAAACCACTAGCCAACTTAACTGAAAAAAGAGAGCATCAACCCAAATTATGAAGAGATGAAAAAGAACATTATTACTGACAGTGTAGAAACCCAGAGGATTATCAGAAACTACACTGAAAATCTATACTCCAACAAAATGGAAAATCTGGAGGAAACTGACAACTTTCTAGATAAATACAACCTTCCTAAACTGAGTTAAGAAGATGGAGAAAACTTAAACCAACCAATAGCAAGCAAAGATATTGAAACAGCAATAAAGAGCTTACCATCAAAGAAAAGCCCAGGACCAGATGGTTTTCCAAGTGAATTCAATCAAACCTTTATAGAAGAGCTAGCCCTAATACTCCTCAAACTATTTCATTAAATAGAAAAAAGTTGGACTCTCCCAAATACATTCTATGAAGCCAACATCACACTAATACCCAAACCAAATAAAGACAGTTCAAGGAAGGAAAACTACAGGCCTATATCTCTGATGAACTTGGATGCAAAGTACTAAACAAAATACTAGCAACATGCATTCAAAACCACATGAAGAAAATCATTCACCATGTTCAGGTAGAGTTCATCCCAGGGATGCAAGGCTGGTTCAACATATGAAAATCAATGCATGTAATTCATCATATAAACAGAACTAAAGACAAAAATCACATGATCATTTCAATAGATGCTGAAAAAGCATTTGATAAAATCCAACATCCATTTATGATAAAAGCACTGCAGAGAATTGGAATAGAAGGAACATATCTCAACATCATAAAGGCAACCTACAATAAACCCACAGCCAACATCATTTTAAATGGGGAAAAACTTCGAGAACTCCCCCTAAAAACAGGAACAAGACAAGGATGTCCATTATCACCACTTCTCTTCAGTATAGTACTAGAGACTCTAGCCAGAACAATAAGGCAAGAAAAGTAAATCAAAGGAGTACAAATAGGAAAAGAACTCAAACTTTCACTATTTGCATATGATGTGATACTATATTTAGAAAACCCAACAAACTCAACCAAAAGGTTTATAGAACTGAACAAAAAAATTCAACAAAGTGTCTGGATACAAAATCAATCTTAAAAAATTAGAAGCTTTTCTGTACACCAACCATAAATCCACTGAAAAAGAAATTCAGAAAACATTTCCACTCTGAATTTCCCACAAAAAAATAAAATACTTTGGAATAAACTTAGCCAAGGAGGTAAAAGACCTCTACAAAGAAAATTATAAGAAATTGAAAACAGAAATCGAAGATCTTAAGGAGATGGAAAGTCTTCCATGTTCATGGCTAGGCAAAATAAATATCATTAAAATGGCCATACTTCCAAAAGTGATCTACAGATTTAATGCAATTCCCATTAAATTACCAAGATTATTCCTCACAGACATAGAAAAATCAGTCCTTAAATTAATTTGGAAAAACAACAAAAAAACCAGAATTGCCAAAGTAGTTTCCAGCAACAAAACCATGCAGGAGGAATCACAAGACCTGACTTTTAACTATACTATAAAGCCATTGTAATAAAAACAGCATGTTTCTGGGACAAAAACTGATACATAAACCCATGGAGCAGAATAGAAGACCCAGAAACAAATCCACACACTTACAGTCAATTGATTTTTGACAAAGGGCCAAAACATACATTGGAAAAAAGATAAACTGTTCAACAAATAGTGTTGGAAAAACTGGTTAACCATATGCAGAAAACTGGAAATTAATCCCTTTCTCACCCTGCACAAGAGTCAATTCAAGATGGATCAAAGACTTGGAAATTAGACCAGAGACCTTGAGGCTCCTTGAAGTGGACATAGGTCCAACACTGAAACACATAGGCACAGATAAAAAAATTTCTCAGCAAGACCCCAAAGGAACAACAAGCTAAAGGGCAAATTAATACGTGGGATTACATGAAACTGAAGCACGTCTATTCAGCAAAGGGAACAGTCATGAACCTCAATCAAGAGCCAACAGAATGGGAGAAGATTTTTGCCACCTACTCCTCTAATAGAGGACTAATACCTAGAATATACAGAGAACTCAAAAAACTGAACATTAAAAAACAAATAATCCAATAAAAAAAATGGGCAACCAGCTGGGCGTGGTGATGCATGCTTGTAATCCCAGCATTTGGGAGGCTAAGACAGGAGGATCGTGGTTCTCAGACAGCCTCAGCTACTGAGTAAGGACCTCCACAAATTAGTGAGACCCTGTTTGAAAATAAAGAATAAAAAATAGGGCTGGGGGTGTAGCTCAGAGGTCGAATGCCCCTGGGTTCTATCCCCAGACTCTCAAAAAAAAAAAAAAAATGGGGAAGCTAACTAAATAGACACTTCACAAAAGCAGAAATTTAAATGGTCAATAAATGCATAAAAAATACTCATCTACACACTCCCATCATGATTTTCTGCCTTGCCATGGGCCCAAAGACAACTTCATCAAGCAACTAGTAACTGAAAATAAGAGCCAAATAAATCTTTTCTCTAATTAAGTTGATTTATCTCAGGCATTTGTTATAGTGATGGAAAGCTCACCAACACAAAAGGTCTGATGTAGTTATTTGCTCAGCTGCTCCAGAGTTATCTAGTAAATGATACTGTTGAGGTTTAAGTTCAGTACACCTGAGTTTTACCATTCTCCCAATACTAACCTAAAAGCCCTAAATGTAAAGGTGAATCCTTCATTTTTGTGCACATCTAGCTATAAAGAAGTTTTATTTTACAATCATTCACTTATAAGCATCAGCAAATACCTCATTCCTGCTTGCCTTTATATTCATATATCTAAGAAGGATAAAGAGAAGTGAAAATTTGTCATTTTTATTCAAAACAGAAACTTAAGCTTTCTTAAATTGGGCACATAAAACTTTCTTAATTTATAAAACAAGTAAGGAAAAAGATAAAATAAACTATCCCTTTTGAATTCAAAATAGGTAGATGAATTGATCACATGTCAACAGATCTATGAAAGACAGTTTAATCTGCTTTAAACTGTTAAGAAGACTTTACTTATTTTACTAAAAAGTGTCAGGTGTCAGAATAAAACACAATTAATACTACAGTTTCAAGTAAACAAATGTAGAAAGGGTATTTGTCCAGACAGTCATGGACTTTTTTTGTGCCTGAGTATTAAGTTGGTCAGCACAGGACATGAGCAACTTCTGGAAGCCCTGACCTACAATGATTGAACACTACTTTTCCAAAATCTAAAAACATGTTTTGTGGATGTAATTCTGGCCACATGTCTAAAGAAAATAAGATTCATTTTTGAAAATTTGATTAGGGTTGTAAGACTTAGTCAAAGAAGGGATGAAACTTTCAATATTTCTTATGGAGTAAATATTATATAAACTTAAATTGGGAGGGTAATTAAACACCATTAAAATATAATTAATACTTTTCACTCGCATTATTAGGAAAATTAAAATTCATTCTGATTCTATTTACTCTTAATTTTTGTGTATAAATAATAAAAATATCTCTATGATTTTATAACTCTCTTTATGTCTTTAGCCCCAGCCCTATTTATTTTCAAAAAATAAATGTAGTCTCATTAAGTTGCTGAGGCTCAACCTGCAATCCTCCTGTCTCAGCCTCCCAAGTACTGGGATTACAGTTATATGCTGCCACACCTGGCCTAATAATGACTCTTTTGTTAAATATGACAGTGTTCTCAACCCACTCCACAAAAGAGTAAGAGAAGTCTAGGTTTTAAGTCTATTTTACTTCCCTTTTTAAAAAATAAATAATATAATATAAATCTGAGGCTAATTCTTCCCTTCCTTTTGATGATGTCCACAAATCAATGTTTCTTTAAAACATGTGTTAATAGGGAAGATGTTCATAACATATTTTATCAGTAAACTCTAGAGTCAAGGAGGCCCTGGTTCAAATCCTTGCCCTACAACTTAACAGCTCTAAGGAATATAAAAAAGTTAATTTTTTCTGACTTTGTTTTATTATTTTTACAATAGAAATTGGTGAGAGTTTATACGTAGGGTTATTCTGAGAACTAAATGAGATAACCTCTTATAAAATGCCTAACATTTTACCACATCCCTCATAAGTACTCAGTAAATGCTATTGTTATTTTTATTATGCCATCATCAACTTTACTAACAGGTAGCCATATAACCGTTCATCCTAATCACCACATGAAGGAGGATCCCTTAGCTTATGAGTGCAATGTCAATAGTAAACAGCACAGAAAGAGAACAGAAATGTAAAAATAACAAAGTAAACTAAAGTCTATAAACTGTTTTATTTACAAAAGTCCACATTTCCATGAAAGGGCTCAAGTTCTGAAATGAGATAGCAAACATTCAATTTACCGCCTTTCAAGAAATTTTTTAAAAGTTTTTCAGAGAGAAGGAATCTGTACGTCAGAATCAGCTTTATATAAAAAAGGAAAAGCATGAGAGAAGGAATAAGGTCCAATAAAAATGATAAGGCCAATCTAAGGCCTTAAATGGGTTAATAATAAATAAGGTAATATTGTAACCGAGAAAGCGAACAAATATTAGGTATTCAATAAATGTTTATGACAGAAGTCCTAAATAATTACTTAGAAAACATTTAAACATGATGAATTTTTATTGTGCAGACTATCTGTGCTCAAAATACTAAAATTTTAAGGAAAGGAAAGCAAAAAGATGGAACAGAGAGAAGGAGAGCTTGGAAATGGAGGGGTGAAAGAACTCAAAGCTATAACTTATGTGACCTTTTAGTCATATTACAGGTAAAATACCAACTGTTCATTCCACTTTACAGCAATAATAGTTATACTCAGCTCTACATAAGTTTTCTAGGACAGGTTCAACTATCTGCACCTGCTGAAATGGTAGTAAAGAATAGTCATTTATAAATGGGCAGTTCCCATCTGGCTTGGAGTGAGCACTGCTCCTTGATCTGGTTTTGACTTCCCAGAGGTGCCAATTTTAGTCTTCTTACTAGAATTACCACTTGAGGGAAAAAGCTAATAAAGACTAGATTAAAAAGTCCAAGATGAGATATTGTGCCTACTTGAGAGAAAAGACAAAAGATGATATCAATTCATCCCTATGAAGTTACTTCATTACTGTGTGAAGAAATATGAGACTGAGTTAATGAAAGAATGACAAAGAAGATTGCCACTAACATCAACAGAAGAAAATACAAACATAAGTAAAATGATAATATCAGAAGTACCTACAATCTACTAAATTTAATGGCTAAAAATGGGATCTGAAAAGATACAACTCAAAGGTACGCAGGGCATTCTCTGTTTTCTTACCCTCTCAGAGAAATAGCACTGATTAATGCTTTGGATTTCTGATATTATGTAATGCTAGAACTTTATAATTCTCTTGGCAAAATATGCTGTCCACAAACATGAAAAATTCTCAAAAAGAAAAGACATGGTGTTGTGCTGAAGAAACTGTATTGGAGGAGTAAGAAGATATCACAAAATAATATAAAGTGATCATAAAAATGTCTCTCTTCTCCACTCATTACAGAAATAAGAATTTTTTTCTACTCTAAAATATAAGTAATCACAGCAAAAACATATAAAAGACCTGAAACCAGAGGAAGAATGGCAGTGTAAGGACCATTTATAAAAATCTTTTGCTTAAAATACCTATTGAATCTGGGAGGATAGGGGCTCAAATGAAGAAGTATTAAGGGATAGTGAGAGAAATAAAAGAGAGAATAACAGAAAAATAATATGCATAGAGACACAAAGCCAGAGACACACATTGAAATGGATAAAAGCAAAAAGAGAGAATTATACAGAAAATGACTGACTTAGAAAAGAAAGAACTACAAGAAATCACTCAGTTCTGTTCTCTACATTGAGGCCACTTTATGTCTAAATTGGTTAGACGGAAGAAATATATCTATAGTTCTATAGATAAACAAATTTGGGGAGTTGCATGAATAAACTATTTTAGATAGTCAATTCCCTTTATGCAGGAAACACTCCTTATAGCAAATATAAATTCTGCATGCTTTGCTGTGTTTTCTTCTCAATATTAATGGAGGATGGTATGAGTCTATACTCTAGGAAATAGTTTTTCTATCTTATATCTTCCCACAGGCCTTTTCTTTTCATGGATGAATAATTGTTCCTTTTCCCATTCTTCACGATTCCAATTTTCTAAACTTTTAATTATCTTTATTGGTTTCTTGATCATCCTCTGCAAATCTCCCCAAGCCCACCTGAGAGTGATCTAATAATAAGAATGGCATGAATTTGCATAGTTCATCTTGTGGTACTTGTAGAAAACCAAGCGGTTTCACAGGCCCTATTTTCCTTGAGTATCATCGACTCCCCTTAATACAGACATTATAGTCACCAGATCAGTGAATAAAAGGCACACAGGGACTAAACACCTTGGATACTGCCAGGCAGAGGCAGGAAAACAGATGTCTGGGCAGGAACAGAGGCACTCAGTCCATTTAGTATATGGAGGGGGGTGAGAGGATGCAAGGCAAGAACACAAAACAGGAACCAGGTAAGGGGGCTTCATCATGGCAAGGAGTTTTTATTTTACCCACTGGGCAGTGGATGTAGTAGTAATAGTATTACTACTACTACTAGTTATTTACTGGGGATAAAACCCAGGAGTATTCTACCTGTGAGCTACATTCCCAGCCCTTTTTTATATTTTTTTCTTTTGTTTGAAACAGTGTCTAAGTTGCTAAGTTTGGCCTCACACCTGTAATTTTCCTGTCTTAGCCTCCCTAGTATTGGGATTGCATGTGTGTATCACCATACCCAGCTTGAACAATGGGTGTTTTAATCAATCCTATGCAAATCCATGCTTTTTAAAGTGAGACACTGTTCTGCCCACAATATATAGTCTTATCTGAAACAGGGAGGAGATACTTATGCCCAATACTCTGTCAGGATATTGGAAATCTCTGACAATAAACTAGGCAAGGGATGATAAGTCTCAAACTAAGAATTGTAGAAATTGAAGATTTAGACATACCTTCAGGGGCATAAATGGGCAGAGAGAGATGCCATGAAAGAGACTGAAAAAATGTAGCCAAAAAGCAGGGAGAATGAAAGAGGAGAGTGACACACAAGGCAAATAGCTCTGCAGTGGTTTGATTGTCTGGATCCTCCTCACATTCATAGATGGTCATCTTAATCCCAGTGGTGGTATTAGGAGGCCGGGTCTTTGCAAGATGATTAGACTATGGGGCTACCTCCTGATAAATGGGATTACTGCCCTTATAAAGAGGCTCAAGAGAGACTGCTGGCTCTTTCACCCTGTGAGGACAAAAAGAGATGGTGCCTTCTGTGAACCAAAAGTTAGTTCTCCCTAGATACTGCCAGTACCTTGCTCTTATGTCTCTGGCTCTCCTGAACACATACATTTCTGTAGCCTACAAGCCACACAGTTTATACTATTTTGTTATTAGCGACTCAGATGGAATAAGACAAGCATCAAACCCAAGATTAGATGGAGGCAGCAAAAAGGCTATAGGAAAGCCCAGTCAGCACTTGGCAAATTCCCAAGAAGGGCCCTAATGGGGGAACTTTCAGTAAGAGAGAACAGGAAAAAAGCTGCAGAGAGTTGAGAAGTAAATGCATAGAAATAAAAATTATTCTATCTGGAAGTTTTATGGTGATAGTGAGAAATGAAATAAGGCAGTAACTTGATGGAAATTTAAGAGGCAGAAAAGGAGTTTTGCTTTAGGGGATGTTATGTACAGAAAAGAATAAGCAGAATGTGAGCAAAGTATCATCAAGGATTATATATTTTTATGGGTGAAAACACACATCATTTGGCAATGAATAAGTCTTTGCTAAAAATAGAATTAACCCAATAATAAATATTCCCATGATATGAAGTATTATTAGGCATTAACATGTATGGTAAATCTAAGAGACGTTTAAGATATTTAAATAGAGTTTATTGTTCTACATACACACACACACACACACACACACACACACACACACACACATCAACACTAATATCTTCAACTGAATCCATTGCAGCATACCATTATACCATTTGGGGGCATAAGAAGTAAAATATCACTGAGATCTGCAAAATACAGTGGTAAAAATAGACCATTTCTTCTCACTAGCCAGACTCTACATATGTATTTTGTGATGAAGAATATATATATATATATATATACACACACACAAATACATATATATATATACAATTTGGAATATATATATATTCCAAATTCCCTACTAGTAATACCCAAAGGGGGTAAATAAAGAGTACCAAATAAAAGGAATGAACCCCAATTCTTTTATATTCAAATTAGTTACTCTGTATTACTATTCCACATATTAGAAGATAATAGAATGCTAGTGATTTCCAACTGGAATGTTTATGGACCATAAAATAACCTGCATTTTTATTTTTTTATTTTTTTTCTATTTTTATTGGTACATTGTAGTCATACATCTTAATGGGGTACAAGATGGTAGAGACAAACATGCACACATCACTCATTTAGCCCCTCCCCAATTTCCTCCCCATTCTCTCCCTCTCCCTCCTTTTCATGGTTGGCTTAGTAATTGACTTTGATATGTTAGTGAATGTACATTAGGGAATTTCTTTCTTCTCCCCTTCCATCAATTTCAGGTAGGCTGCCTTATTTGCTTGACTATGGTTTTATTTTCTTAGTCTAGAATTCTTCCTGTGACCCATTTTCTCCCTAGATTCCACATATTAGGGAGAGCATCTGATTTTCTTTTTACTTTGTGTCATTGACACTGCATAATATGATAGTACCTGGTATTGTGTCTGGTCTGTTATAGAGGATACGTGAATTGAATTGAATTTTGTCACTATCTTTGGAGTCCTAATGTGCCTTAATCCTTTGTTCAGAATGAACCATTAAAATCTTAATACAATTTTAAAGAGAGCATGAAAGTTTTTTCTGTCTGATTTCAGCTCAACAATTTGTAACCGGCACTTCCATCAATGCAGGATCTGCTCATGATTCTTAGTGTCCCTACTACCACATGGTTTGTTCTATGCAGTTCTAAGCCAGGATTCCACCCAACTCACTTTCCCATAAAGGCTTTCTCTAGAGTACCTTGAAAGTAAAAAACACTTAATTATATTAAGTGCTCCATATTATATCTAAAAAGGTGCATTGTTAAACCAAAATTTTGATAAACAGAACAAAAACAAAGCTTTAGATACTCTACTATGCCACTATTATTTTTAAGCAACCACATAGCTCAAAATTTTCACCATACTTTTCCATTTTGATTTAGATGATACTCTGGTTTGGTTATGGTTTGTCCTCTAAGGGGCCATATGTTAGGGCTGTGGTCCTCGGTGTAGCAATATTGAGAGGCAGTAGGACCTTAAAGAGGTGAAGCCTAGTGCAAGGTGATAGAAACTTATTGAAGTTGCTGCCCTTGGAAGGTATTAAGGTACTCTTGTGGGACCCTGAGTGAGTTATTGAAAGAGGGGTAAGCCTGGTCCCTCCATATTCTCTGGCTTCCTTTCTCACCATGAAATCTCTCCCTCTCAAATGTGCTCTTGCCATAATGCCATTGGCCATGGAACTCAGCCAAGGGGGCCCTTACCATAGCTAAGCAGATGTCAACAGCCTTTTCTTGAACCTCCAAAACTGTGAGCTTAAGTAAACCTCATTTATTTACAAATTACCAAGTGCCACACACTTCATTATGTCAAAGGAAATAGACTAATATAAGCGGGAGAGAAAAGTAAAGCATCAACACTAATATCTTCAACTGAATCCATTGCAGCATACCATTTGGGGGCATAAGAAGTAAAATATCACTGAGATATGCAAAATACAGTGGTAAAAATAGACCATTTCTTCTCACTAGCCAGACTCTACATAAGTATTTTGTGATGAAGAATTTTGAAATATAAGAAAAGAAAAATGCTGATACTAGAAAAAGACTGATTTTTTGAAAAATAACTAGCTGCTGTTCTATTTAAGATCTCATTGGAATAGTGGTAGTAACTTCTTGAGGTTGCCTTTTTTTTGTAAGATAACTGGAGGTTGCCTTTGCCAGTAACCAAATGATAGCAGCAGATTTCTAAGCAGATGGACAAGAACCAGATGTCAAACTCAAATTAACACATCATGAGGCTGTTCTATTCCCCTGAACAGTTGAAAGATATCCCGCAAGATGATGGGCTGGCTCTCTGCCAGACACACCTGAGGCAGGAGGGGTCTGCAATAAGATGAGATCAAGCAGTGAAACACGAAATGCAGTATAAAGAAACAAGAAAAGAAGAGCTCATGTACTCCATCACTGCTTTAGAGCAGTATCCCCCACATTCATGCTCAGTATTACTTGCAGAACTGAATAAGACCTATTCATTCTAGAAATTTTAAGACAAAACAAGAACAGGGGACAAATACATCACCTGTCCCCAGTGAGCTCTGCTGGCTGTTTCACAAGAGATTCAGAGAGAGATAACATTATAGAACTGAACTCCAGCCTTCAGGACACAGAAATGTCAATTTTAGAAGTAGTCTGAAAAGAGATCCATCTCTCTAGGTATGGGCTCATCACAGAAGAAAGACTTATGTAAAATAAGAATGCAAATGGCCATATTTAAATAGAAAAATATAAACATCACAAGGACCAATGTCCTCATATTTGCTTGTTTTAAGGGTATTCTTTCTCAGTAGGCAGGCATAACTGGGAATATAATCTGCTAGGGTATAATCAGAAACTAGCTCGGTCAGCAAATACTTGGGAAAAAAGAAATATTAGTTCGATGATTCAATTCTTTAATACTAATAAACAAAAATACCTGCTGTCTCTATCTTTGAAAGACAATGTTCTAGGAAAAGGAGAGTAGTATCATTATCTCTCCCAGATAATATCCAGCCGTCATCCAACCATCATCCAACTCTGGAGTGTAAGACCTCTGGCAAGGGCATTGTCTGTCTGTGTCATCACTGTATCCTATGTCTGGCACCTAGAAGAACTTCTATTGGCTAAATAAACTCAACTAACATTTTTTCTATGTCTTCAGTGTAACCAATGCATATTGTATTTTCAAATATGTTAGTATTTAATCTGGTCTTTATAGAACTTGCTGATCCAAGGACCATTTATACAACAGCTGACTTTACGCATCTCTGCTCTAACTTATTAAGTCGGATTCTTCAGAGAGTCATACTATGTTCCTTATTTTAAAATTCATTATGGATAC
The DNA here is from genome assembly GCF_963383645.1 of Muscardinus avellanarius. Classification (NCBI taxonomy): domain Eukaryota; kingdom Metazoa; phylum Chordata; class Mammalia; order Rodentia; family Gliridae; genus Muscardinus; species Muscardinus avellanarius. Next base: position 77,430,654 of record NC_137797.1, read on the forward strand.
ATATCTGAACTGTCCCCAAGTACCAGCAGCACTCATTTTGACCTATGTAAAATTATTTTATTTTCAATTTGGCCATTGGTGAAGATCTGGAAGCTATCATTGGGTCATGAAAATTAATGTCTAAATTGGACATAAGTAGAAAATTTGAATTGAGCTCTGTCTTCTCTCCTCTTTCTCTCCAGTGTTTTTTCTTTTTAACTTTAAGTCTTAGGACCTACTTTCATTTTTCTTTTCCACTTATGTTCTGATATGCATTCACTATCCAGCTACCTCCATTACATTTAACTTCTAGTAAATAATTTCTAGTTAAATTTTTTTATTAATGCTTTGTAGTCATACATCTTAATGGGGTACAAGATGGTAAAAGCATAATGCACACATCACTTATTTAGCCCTTTCCCAATTCCCACCCCATTCCCTCTTCCCTTTTTCCTTCTCATATTTGGCTTAGTGATTGACTTTGATATGTTTGTAAATGTACATCATATACTTTAGGGAATGTCTTTCTGTCTCCCTCCCATCTTCCTCAGTTAGGTCACCTTATCTGCTCATCTTTGGTTTCTACTTCTTTGTCTACATTTTTCCTGAGACCCCTTTTCTCTCTAGGTTCCACATATTATGGAGAGCATCCAATTTTTCACTTTTTGTGACTGACTAATCTCACGTAGCATGATGTTTTACAGTTCTATCCATTTCCCTGAAAATGACATAATTTTGTTCTTTATGACTGAGTAAAATTCCATCATATACATATCCCATAGTTTTGTAATCCATTCATCTGTTGATGGACATTTTGGCTGGTTGCATAGTTTGGCAAGTGTGAATTGTGAAGTTATGAACATAGATATGAATGCTTTAACTTGGTAGTTTGGTTTCCATTTTTTGTGAGCAGAGATGGTATTGCTAGAGCACATGGTAGGTTCATTCCCATTCTTCTGAGGATCCTCCATATTGTTTTACAAAATGATGGTTGCCTTGAAGAGGGCATAGGTCCAACACTTTACCACATAGGCACAGGCAAAAACTTTCTCAACAAGACTCCAAAGGCACAAGAAACTAAAAAGAAGATAAATTCATGGGATTTCATTAAACTGAAGAGCTTCTTACAACAAAGGAAACTATCAAGGATCTTAAAAGAGACCTAACAGAATGAGAGAAAAATTTTGCCAACTATTCCTCCAATAGAGGACTAATATCTCGGGTATACAGAGAACTCAAGAAACTCAACAATAAGAAAACAAATAACCCAATAAAAAATGGGCAAGTGAACTAAATAGACACTTCACAAAAGAAGAAATTCAAATGGTCAATAAGTGTATGAAAAAAATGTCCAACATCATTAGCAATCAGAAAGATGCAAGTCAAGACTACCCTGAGATTTCACCTAACTCCAACTGTAATAGCAATCATTAAAAACACAAACAACAACAAATGCTGGCAAGGGTGTGGAGAAGTGGGAACTCTTAATACATTGTTGGTGGGATTGAAAATTAGTAAATGATTTCTACTTTTCCCTACTTATTCCTACCCATCAAATATAACTTCAATTTTCTAAACTTTATATTATTCTTATTATTTAAATTGTATATATTTATTGGGTATAATGTGAAATTTAATATATGTATGTAATGTTTTATAATAAAATTAGGAAACTTAACATTTCCATCTCATTAAACTTTTGTTTACTTTTTTATTAACATAATAATTGTTCATTTTTATGAGACATAGTGTCATATTTCATTACATATCTATTTCATCATATATCTACTTCTTCTCTTTCAGTTATTCATTATATAAAAGTACAAATAGTGTTATTGTGAACTACAATGACCCACTGCGCTGTAAAACTAGAACTTATTACTTCTATCTAACAGACTATCCACCCTTTTATCCATTCTCAACATAAACTTCATGTAGGCTGGCTTCCCAATCCTAGTCAGTGAGTTTACTAATAAGAGTTTACTCATACATAGTATGAGTTTACTAATCTTTCACAATGATTTTACAAAACAATTGTCAATTTTGAGGATTCTGTATGTAAAAATTAAAAAGTAAAAATATTAAATGAAATAAAGAAAACAAAATGTTAATGAACATTAGTGTTTTAGCACTGGACTCTCACTAATATGCTGGTGTGAGTTCCTGTAATATTCCTTGCATGTGGGACATGTATGTGTACAGCACAAATTTTTATTCCTTTATACTGGTTATCACACTACAGAAGAAGCAAAAAAACAATGTTGGGACAAAGCATCCCTTTAAAGCCTAAATTGTGTGTGTGGGGGGGGGGGGGGTGACAGCCTCACCCCCTACAAGAACAATTGACCAGCATGGTAATATGCTAATTAATTTCCTAACTAGTTTTATAAGGTCATATTACCAATGCAAGAATATATAAAGGTATATGGATAAGAAGCAATGTCATACTCTTTCAAACATAACAATATGTACTAGTTGTTTATAAATTAGGCAAATTGTCTAATAGAGTTTCTGGCATGCAGTAGGAGTCTAAATGTTTTTAAATTTCTTTTCCCTCTTTTTCTTTAGTTGACTGCCCTCTAATCACATATACTTGCACACATATGCATGCAGATATTATTGCTCTAATTTGCTTTATTCATTAATTAATAATGAATGATTTTTTGGAAATATCAACCTGGATGCCCTCAGGATGAATTTTCTTAGTGATAATGGAATTTCTGATATAGCTTCATAACAGGAATGGGAGTAAATAAATAGTGGACATGAAAGAAAAGATTAAAGTGGATATTTCTATTGATTGATTTATGTTCTTTTATCAGCTATCTTGACTTAATCCTTGTGTGAGAAGTGTCAAAGATAATTTTTTAATCCTTTTCCCTAATACATTTCTTCATCACTCCTCTGGGGCTTTCTATATAATCAAAAACTCAGCTAAAATAAAAATTTAGGAACCATTTACTATTAATAAATGCAGGCTCCTGGGTAAAGTGTCAAAACATTTCCAAAGGGCCAGACTTTAACCTCCAAATCATTCCACTCAGTACTGTCCAATTACCAAATGCATGCCGTTCTAACCACGGTGCACATTTTTAAAGTTTGACATTGACATGCACCACACAGAGATCAGAACTGGGCAGAAGCCCATGACTTAGTATGATTTATATTCTGTCATTGGAGCTAATGTATAGTGAATGGTTCAAAACCTTCTTCCCTTTCTCCAGCCCTTTAAATGGAATCAAACATAGGCACAATATTAATTTTAAAGCTAACTTACTCTAATTGAATGGCAATGCTTTATTATAGTCATGTATCAAACAAGGGCCATAATATATCATAAATGACATGGCTAAAGTAGATCCTTACATGCTCTGATTTTTATTTTGGCTTGATTTTTCATTCACAAGCTTTTTAAATGCCACAGTTACTAGATTAATATATTCTGTTTGTAATTTAGCATTACTAAATCATCCCTACGTTAGCTAGGGCATTCCTAAATCATGCACAATGATATGCAAACCAGTTCATACTTCTTCAGAGGTATTCTTATCCACTGAAACCCAAGCCAAAGGAAACTTAAGTGGCCATTCATTCTGCATGGCTTTCTCCAAGAAGAAATTATTTTCTCATATTTGTCCCACCTCTTTGTCCCTTTGATGACTCTGTCTTTAGTAGCATCAGAGAAAAAGAAATAAGCCAATAACATTGCTTAAAAGATATATGTAGAAAGATGATAATTTTCATCATTTTTCTTACCAAGAAAAATAACAATTCTCAGTCATAAGGTTGATTTAATACTTCATATAAATTAAAAAATAAAAAGGAAGCTTCTATAGTTATATTGAGAAACCAAACATGATTTTTGTTGTGTGATTTTCACTGTAAACCTTAAAAGTATTCCAAAAAATTGTTATATTTGTTCCAATGCTTTTCATCCCCCTTGAGAAAGATACTGGACATTGTGATCCTGGTTCTTAACAATTGTTATCATCAAATTAAGAAATATATTTAAAAACACATAATAAAGTTAAACACAATAGCAATGATAATGATTATAAAAATTGCCTTGATAAAATCAGCAGTTATTTAAAACACCATGATTAGAGAGAAGAGTCTTTGGCATTATATTTTGAGGAGCTGGAAATATATAATTTCACTTGCATAATATGAGAACTCTGATGTATTTTGTCTTTGGGAAAAAATACAACTTATCTAGTAGAACTCCAAGCCATATCAGTGTTCTTATAGATACAGAACTTTACAATACTCAGACCTCCACAGTCTGGTTCCTTCTCTCCTGAATATTTGTCCCTTTTCCACAATCCCATCTCAGTCTCAATTCCCGTCAACATTCTGATTGCAACTTAAATGTTATTGCTTCAAGGGAATTTTCTTGCACCACACCCTGTTAGGTCAGGTCAATTCTCTTTATTACAAACTTCCAAAATACTTTGCACCCCTCCTTTAGCATTTAGGGAAATTGTAATCACAAAGTTATTTGTTTGTAACAAATGTTGCATGGACAAAAGGATGTCTATCTTGATGGTTTATTCTCTGACACAGAGTTGGAGCTCAATAACCCTTATTGGAAGAATGAATAACTAGTACTTGGTTTCTGTCTCTACCTGAAGAATTCAGAAACTCTTCTATATTCCTCTCCTCATTCCCCCCTTCTCTCCTCCTCCTCCTCCTTCTCCTCCTCCTCCTCCTCCTCATCTTCTTCCTCTTCTTCCTTCCTCCTCCGCTGCTGCTGCTGCTTCTTCTTCTTCTTCTTCTTCTTCTTCTTCTTCTTCTTCTTCTTCTTCTTCTTCTTCTTCTTCTTCTTCTTCTCTTTTTCTTCTTCCTCGCTCTCACTCTCTCTCTCTCTGACGGTATCCTGTTTTCTGTAGGGTATGACTTCTTTTGACTAATTTAATTATTTTTATTCTTGTGAGTTGGCTTCAATAAATTGCTAATGTGTTAGCACCATTATTTCAGGTGTGGAGCAAGAGATGGTGCTATTTCAATGCCTCTGCATGTTCCCTGATAAAGGTAATGCCATATACCTAAGACAGCATTAAACTCCCCCCCCACCCCCTGCGGTACTGGAAATGAAACCCAGGAGCATTCTACCTCCAAGCTACACCTGTAGCTTGATTTTTTTTATTCTTTATTTTGAAATGGGATCTCACTAAGTTGCAAGAGTGCCTCACTAAGTAGCTAAGGCTGTTCAAGAACCACGATGCTCCTATCGCAGCCTCCTGAATGCTTGGATTACAAGCGTGCACCACTACACCTGGCTTCAACATTAAACACTTTATCTTCCACCTCCCAGACAACGTGGGATCTCACTGCACAGCTCATAGGAAGGCCTCTAGTTTCTTGTCTGCTCACTGCCTCACTTTTTTAAAGCCATACCTTGTCAAAAGGTATGAGTGCAAAAAATACACTTTCAGAAATTATATGATCTTATCAATGTGTGAATAATCTTGAATGTAATACCTACATGAAGTTGAGCATTTCATCCTACATGCTGGTAAGGGAAATGACTTATTCCTATTTTTAGCTATGTGTTATTTTATTATAAAGAGAAATAGCTAGCACATATCAAATTCTTCATTGTGATCAGTATAACTATTCTTTGAAAAGTGAGATATGTTAATTCATATACTAAAATGAGGCATCTGAACTTGAGTCATCTGGGATGACTATACCTTCACTCCCCTCATCAGTTCTACAAATCTTGTAGCTCAAAAGTCATCTTCTTTTGCCACATACATGTCTCCAGAAGATGTAGGTGTAATATTTGCAATAAACAGCTAACATATCTGAAACAATGGTTAGGACATCATGTGAATAAAAACTGATAACTGGACTACATTTTTTAGACTTTTTTCTCCAGGCTAACAGAAAAACAAACTGAAAACATGCAATTTTCAATTGTTTCTGTTTTTATACTACAGCCTCTCTTGAATAAATATGACATCTAGCCTACTGTCCTTTCCAAAGCCTTAAATTTTAAAGAAGGGAAGGTTGATTATATTCTGCCCTCTATTGTGTTAACTGACTGTGCAATCTTGATGACAGAAATCTCGCTTCTAACCTTAATATCAATCAGTGGACATTGTCAAACTTGACATTTTATTGTCCCTTCCTTGGTGGCATGCTGTAAATAAAAACATTATTATTATAAATTGTTCTTTGAAGTTTGACATTGTACAAGTTTCACTGTGTACTCTATTTTATTAAATGGTAAACTCAGCAGGCTTTAGATCAGGAAGCCAACCTATGATACTTTTTTTTCCTAAAAAATGAGTACTGTATTGGCAGGCTAAGCAAAAGACTTCATCATAATTATTCTGTCAACAAACGAGTCATAAATTATTTTTCTGAGAATATACTTTAAAGCATTTATCCTGATTCATTTTAATCTATATCGTAATATAGAAAGGTAATACAGTATATCTCAGCAAAGCCAATGCTTGCACTCAGAAAAAGAAAAAAGACCAGCACATAAACACAAGATCAAGATTATTACTAATACAGAAATACAATGGAAAGAAAATAGAGAAATCTTTTTTTGTCTTTTAAAGGTGTTTAAGTCGCCAGCCGTGGTGGCGCATGCTTATAATCCCCATGCTTAGAAGGCAGAGACAGGAGGAGCATGCAGGTTCGAAGCCAGCCATGCTGGCTTAGGAGACCCTGTTTCCAAATAAAAAAAGTATATATATATATATATATATATATATATATATATATATATATATATATATATATATATATATATATATATATGTCTGGGAGTGTAGCCCAGAGGTAAAATGGTTTCCAGGAACCCCAGTACCACCAAAAAAAAAAAAAAAGAAAAAGAAAAAAGAAAAGAAAAAGTGTTTAAGTCAATCACAAGTATCTCAATGTCTGAACACATGCCACTTTTAATGTATTGGTATTGATGTATGGAATATAAAAGAAGATAAAGATGTCTTCCTGCTGGGCATGGCACATGCTTGTCATCCCAGAATTCGGGGAAGGTGGAGACTAGAGGATTGTGGTTCCCAGACAGCCTCAGCTACTAGCAAGGCCCTTTGCAACTCAGTGAGACCCTGTTTCAAAAATTAAAAATATTGAAAAATAGTACTGGGGTTTAGCATAGAGGAACAATGTCCCTGGGTTCCATCCCTGGTACTGCAAAAATATTAATTAATTAATTAATTAATTAAAGATGTCTTCCTGGAGTTCAGAGCCTTGGTGCCTCAGTATTTGGTAAACACATGAAAAAATAAAAAATGAAAGAAGACATTACATACTAAGGACACTTAAACTGATAAGACAGTACATTGCTAAGTTTAATGAATCACAACAGATAAACTAGAAAAAGGCCTAGAAGACTATAGGGTTTTTAACTATTACAAAGTATCTGTAGATAATTTTTTCCATTTATCATCTTTATTTTATTTTATATGTGAATTGTAGTTATACATCTTAATGCAGTACAAGATGGTAAAGGCATACACGCAGATAAGAAATAGAACATGGCTGCTTCTGTTCCACAACACTGAAATTGAAGGACCTATAACCTACCAAGGACCTATAGCCTACCAAGTCCAAAACATTTATTATTATTACAGAAAAAGTATGCTAGCCCCTATTCTAAAACGTTAGAAGAAAAAGAGATTCATATGCTCTGGATTAGTAAAAAAAAAAAAAAAAAGGCTTAAAGAATGGGTAGAGTCAGTGAAGAAAGAGAATAATGGAAAAATCCTCTCAACTGAGAGCTACATGAGCTTTCGCTCAGACATGGGGATAAATGGGTGAGGCAATATTTAAGGCAACATGGCTTATGTTGGTGGGGGTAGTTATGGGGAGGTGGAGACCAAGTGGAATAAGTAGCTTTGTGTCTGCAGGAGACTGTCAAAGTAGCATAATGTCAAGTAAAGATAGAGGGATTTTCTCTTCCTATGCAACAGACAAGAGATTTGTAATGGTGGTGGTTTTATTATTTTGTTTTGGTTTTTAGTAGATAGGTGAAACAATGAAAGACATGGTTGAGAATATATTACCATCTTCCAGTTCAGTAATGTAGACATTTTATTGCATCTAACTAGATCAGTTTACTGTAGAGCAATAATTCTCAAAGAGCTCTTTATACCATCTCTATAAAGTCAGCTATACTTTTAATTTTTGCAAAGAACATTTAACGTTGTTACTTATAGTTTTTTACCTAACAATACTTGTGTCCCTTATACCCATGATTCATATTTTCTTAATGTTTAATACTTGAAGAATCAAAGCTCTGAGCATCAAGAGAGAAAAAAAAAATGGTATTTGACCCTGTCCCTTTTGATTTACAGGGAGTACAGGGTCTGTCATTTTGATTTTCCCAAAGGTCAAAGCTTAAAGAGAATATAGAGAGCACAATCCTCCAAAGAGATAAATATACTAGGGCTGCTCCCAGGCAAATGGCTTTTGATATTTTTGCTTCTGGCTATTGGCTAATTCAGTCTAGCTGGGAGCAATGGTGTAGCCCAGAAAAGTCTTGGCAAGCCTGTGCAGGGAAGCAGTGACTTTGAGCATAGATGCCAGGTGTGCCTACCAGGCCTCTCCTAAGAATCCAGACAAATTTTGTGACATAGTTATCAGCTGATCATAGGTGTAACTATTGAGAATTTTTCTGAGAAAGATTCCTCATATGTTCAAGCTCTCCTGAAGCCAAATTCACCTTTTCGATATCACCCAGGACCAGACCTGACATCATAGAAACACTTGAATTTTTTTTTTTTTTTTTTTTTTTTTTTTTTTTTTGGTGGTACTGGAGTTCCTGGAAACCCTTCTACCTCCGGGACACACTCCCAGACCTATTTTTATACTTTTTTAAATTTGGAAACAGGGTCACCTAAATCCTGTCTCCACGAGGATTACAACCTTGCACCACCACGCCCTGCTGGAAACACTTGAAATTTAAATGGAGACCCATTCTGATTAAAATCAGCCATATGCTCTAAAAGCTAGGATAGAATTGCATTTAAATCAACTACCTACGCTAGCTTTATGGGGGAATTTTTCAATGGCCAAGTACAAAGAAATATATATTACAAGGAGAAAAATCATAAGCTTTGAAGTTAGAAGATTTGAGTTTAATTTTATAAGTGGAGCCCCTCCCTGTGAGCCAATCAAATTATTTAATTTCCCTGAATGTAATTTTTTCTTATTGTGAAAGAATATAATCATAATCTCATGGTACTGGGAAAATCAAAGAGAAAACATTTGTAAAACCAAACTGCAAGCCGGGCCTGGTGGCGCATGCTTGTAATCCCCGCGTTTGGGAAGCAGAGACAGGAGGATTGCGCAGGTTTGAAGCCAGCCGCACGCGCTGGCTTAGCAGACCCTGTTTCAAAAAAAAAAGTAAAAATAGGTCTTGGAGGTAGAAGGGCTTCCAGGAACCCCAGTACCACCAAAAAACAACAACAACAATAACAACAACAACAAACAAACTGCAAATTAGTGTGTGGCACTCTAACTCAGAGCTATGGCTCTAGCCTTATTTTTTCTTTTGAAACAAGCTCTAAATTTGTAGAAGACCTCACTAACTTCTTGCTTGAGATTGGCCTTAACCTTGATCCTCCTGTCTCAGGGATTACAAGTGTGCACCAGGGCCACTCACACTGCAAACTTTAAGTTCCTCTACGACTATTTCTTGTTATTCCCACTTTGTGTTTCATAAAGCAGTTCCTAAAGTGTGGTCAGAAGGGGCCCTGGAGATACAGAGACCCTTTTATTTCTGCAACAAAAAAACTATGTTTATAATAAAACCAGGCCGTCAATTGACTTTTCTACTCTGATTGGATCCAGTTACTGAATTATTTTCCAGAGGCTAAGCAATACATGGTGATAATCACTTTATGGGTTGACAGAATTGTGAGTTTGTGTATATCTGTGCTTTCGAGAGTTTTCTGAAGTATATCTTTAGGGTCCTCAATAAATTTTAAGAATGTAAAGGAGTTCTAATATCAAAAAGTTTGAGAATTCCAGGAAGATGGTGACCAAGGGAAGCAGCACATACCAGTCCAGCTGATATCTGATCTCTATTTCCTCAAAAACAGCATTCTACAAAACCAGAAAATACTATCAGTAGAGGAATAAAAGCAATAGATACAAGGAACAAGGAAAAAGAAGATTAGAAATCCAATCAGAGAGCAGAAAATAAACTCGCCTATCTTGTAGCAGCGGGCACCTTGCCAGTGCCATCATGCCTCACAGCACCCAACTCCAGAGATGAAAAGGAAAAAAAGTGGGGACCTGAGCAGTGGTGGCTGAGCGCACCATGCCATCCAGGGATCCAGAGCTCAACACCAGAAAAGAAAGCTGCCCGCCTCACAGCCAAGGGACCACAGCAGCGCCATCTTTCCTAACTACACCGGACTACAGAGACTATCAGGAAAGCATGCAAGGACCTGAAGTAGGCAGCTGCAGATCAATGGAAATTGTAAGTCATCAGTTCCTCCTGCACAAGCACCTGTTACAACTTGCAGCAGGGGTGGCAGAGCCCACCACGCCCTCCAGATATCCAGACCTATGCACATCAAAACCTTAAGTGAAGCCACTGTCCCCATGGGAAAGCACCCAGGGCAGTGCCCCCAGGGACTCACACAGCCATGATACACTCCCTGGGTCTGAGACTTTGCAGTTCAACTCAGCAAAGGAGGGGATAGATTCTACATATTGCGGTAGTGGTGGTTAAGCTTACCACATCCTCCAAAGATCCAGAGCAGAACTCAATAACACCATAAATAAAGTTGCAGTTCCCATGGGAGAACCCCCAGTGCAGCGCCACAAGGGACTTGTGCAGCCCCGATTAACTCCCTGGATATGAGACTTAACAGTTCAACCTGGGGAAGGTTGGGATAAAGTCTGCTATTGGACATAGAAAAGGCTCAGAGAGAATCAGGCTCTGATCAGTGGAAAGTGTGGGGGGAGACCTATGCTTAACACTAGAACCAAACTGGGTTCTCCAGGATTACCACAAACCACCCAATCATAGTGAATGGGGAGAAGTGAAACCAACACAACCTTAGCTGTGGGGAACAGAGACTGTTACATTAAGTTTGGTCTCAGAGGCATCAGCCACCTATGAAAGCAGTGAGAGATGGAGGCTCCAAATCTGTGAAGCATGGAGAGTGACCTGTGCTTAACACTAGATCCAGCCCCATTGATATCATCTGCAAAGTCTGAGAAAGACTCAGAAAACCAGGACTACATCAGGAAAGGTGCTGGTGGCACTTGGTATCTCCACAGAGAAAGAGTGCAGAGGCCCTGTCTCCTGAAAAGTCATTATTTGTAGAGTTGCATTAATTTGTTATTGGGTTTTTTTGAGTTTTTTCTTCTTTTATTTGTGTGTGAGTGTATATGCCTTTTTTTACCCTCTTTCCAAACCCTCTCCCAAGTTTCTTCCCTTGTACATACCTACTTTCTTCTATTTATGTTCTTTTTTCTTTTTTCTCTCTTCTTTCTTTGTTGTCTTGTATATAAATTCACTTCATATCACTATACCAGAAGCTCTATATTAGTTACTAAAATTTCTAGAGATAGTAAAAATGTAGTAGTATTCTAGTAACTAATATACATACCTTAATATATACCTCACCAAACACATACTCTCATTGTATTTGATCATATCTGAGGCTTTATCCTATTTCTCCATTTACTCCTTCACTTCCCTCCTCACTCAACCTTCACTGTTGAATGCAATACAACTTGCCCTTGGGTATACCAACTGGCACTTAGAGACTGAGTGAAATCTATCAAAATCTAGCAAAAGCAACCCCCTTTAAACAAGATCATAGAAAAGTTCCCCCGTGCCACATAATAGTCAAACTGGCCAATGTAGAAGCTAAGGAGATAATCTTAAAGGCAACAAAAACAAACAATCAAGTGGCATTCAGAGGCAAACCACTTAGAATCACTCCATATTTCCCAAACCACATCATGAAAGCCAGAAGGGCCTGGAGTAGCATATTCCAAACTCTGAAAGAAAACAACTTGCGGCCCAAAATTTCCTACTAATCAAAACTATCAATCAAATTAGATGGGGAAAGAAAATCTTTCATGACAACCAGAAGCTAAAGGGATTTATGACTTCAAACCCAGCACTAGAGAAAATAACTCAAGAGATTAATTGCAAAGAAGAAATAAGTAATATGCCAGAACTAGAGAAACAAGAATTTCCACCCAGCAAATTACTAAGCAAAAAAAAAAAAAAAAAAAAAAAAAAAAAACACTACCTTAAACAGAAGACAAACTGGGCATGGTGGCACATGCTTGTAATCCAAGCATCTGGGAGGCTGAGACCAGAGAATTTTGGTTCAAGGCATCCTCAGCTACTTAGTGAGGTCCTTTGCAACTCAGTGAAACCTTGTTTCAAAATAAAGAATAAAAAAATACAGCTGGGGGTGTAGCTTGGACTAGAATGTTCCTGGGTTTCATCCCCAGTACCACACACAAAAAAATTATTTAATTAAAAAACAAACAAAAGTTAAATCTCAATGTGTTAGGAATTAAAAATCATCTCTCAATAATCACACTGAACATAAATGGCCTCAATTCCCTGATAAGAAGACACAAAGTAGCAAAATGGATTAAAAACCAGAATCCATCTATCTGCTGCCTGCAAGAAACACACATTAAAAGTAAAGACAGTAACAAACTTAAGGTAAAGGGCTGAAGCAAGGTAATCCAGGCCAAAGGAACTCGAAGACAAGCAGGAGTAGCAACTATGATATCAGACAATTTAGACTTCAAGCCCAAGCTTATTAAAAGAGACAAAGAAAATGCTGGCCTTGGTGGCACATGCTTATAATACCTGCACTTGGGAGGCAAAGAAAGGAGGATTGCACAGGTTCGAAGCCAGCCTCACTGGCTTAAGAGACCCTGTTTCCAAATAAAAAGTATATAAAAATAGGTCTGGGAGTGTAGCCCGGAGGTAGAAGGGCTTCCAGTAACCCCAGTACCACCAAAAAGGAGAGACAAAGATGGTCTTTTTTTTAATTGGTAAAAGGAACAATCCAGCAAGGGGAAATAACGATAATCAACATTTATGCCCCAAACATAGGTACAGCTACTTTCATAAAACACATTCTTTGTGACATTAAGTCACATATAAATCCCAATACAATAATGCTGGGAGACTTCAACACACCTCTCACACCATTAGACCAACATTTTAGTCAAAAGGTCATCAAAGATACCAGAGACCTAAAGAACACCATTAATCAAATGGACCTGTTAGAAACATATAGAATAGTCCACCCAATTACAAGAGAGTTCACATTTTTCTCAGCTGCTCAGGGACCCTTCACCAAAATAGATCACATCCTGGGCCACAAATTGAGCACTAACAAATTCAAAAAAAATGTGACATATTTCCCAGTGACATTTCAGACCATAATGGAATGAAACTAGAAATCAACTATAAGAAGACCCAGAGAAACCACATAAACATGTGGAGACTGAATACCACACTTCTGAATGAAGAATGGGTCATAGAATAAGTAAGGGGAGAAGTCAAGAAATTTCTAGAAACAAACGAAAATAGAGATAAAACATATCAAAATCTCAGGACACTGTGAAGGCAGTATTAAGAAGAAAAATACAAGCACTGAGTGCTCACATAAGAAAAACAGAAAATCTTCAAATAAATAACCTAACAACACACTTAAAAGCTCTTGAAAAACAGGAAAGATCTAACCTCAAGCCAGTAGAAGACAGGAAATTATTAAAATCAGAACAAAGGCCGGGCGTGGTGGCGCACGCTTGTAATCCCCGCACTTGGGAAGCAGAGACAGGAGGATTGCACAGGTTCGAAGTCAGCCGCGCTGGTGTAAGAGACCCTGTTTCAAAAATATAAAATAGGTCTGGGAGTGTAGCCCAGAGGTAGAAGGGCTTCCAGGAACCCCAGTACCACCAAAAAAAAAAAAAAAAAAAAAAAATCAGAACAGAAATTAACAAGTAGAGAATTTTAAAAATACAGAAAATCAACAAAACCAAAAGCTGGTTTCTCAAAAATTAACAAAATAGATAAAACACTAGCCAACTAAAGTAAAGAATAGAAAGAATCAACCCAAAATATGAAGATAAGAGATGAAAAAAGAGATTACTACTGGCAGTGTAGAAATCCAGAGGATTATCAGAAACTACTTTGAAAAACTATACTCCAAAAAAATGGAAAATCTTGAGGAAACTGACAACTTTCTAGATAAATATAACCTTCCTAAACTGAGTCAAGAAGATATAGAATATTTAAACCAACCAATAGCAATTAAAGAGATTGAAACAGCAATAAAGAGCTTGCCATCAAAGAAAAGCCCAGGGCCAGATGGTTTTCCAAGTGAATTCTATAAATACTTTATAAAAGAGCTAACCCCAATACTCCTCAAATTATTTCATAAAATGGAAAAAAGCAGGACTCTGCCAAACACATTCTATGAAGCCAACATCACACTAATACCAAAACCAAATAAAGACAGTTCAAGGAAGGAAAACTACAGGCCTATATCTCTGATGAACTTGAATGCAAAACAAAATACTAGCAACACACATTCAAAATCACATAAAGAAAATAATACACCCTGACCAGGTAGGGTTCATCCCAGAGATACAAGGCTGGTTCAACATATGAAAATCAGTCCATGTAATTCATCATATAAACAGAATCAAAGACAACAATCACATGATCATTCAATAGATGCTGAGAAAGCATTTGAAAAATCCAACATCCATTTATGATAAAAGCACTGCAGAGAATCAGAATAGAAGGAACATATATCAACATCATAATGGCAATCTACAATAAGCCCACAGCCAACATCATATTAAATGGGGAAGAACTTTGAGAACTCCCTTTAAAATCAGGTACAAGACAAGGATGTCCATTATCCCCACTTCTCCTCAAGACAGTACTTGAGACACTAGCCAGAATAAGGCAAGAAAAGGAAATCAAAGGAGTACAAATAGGAAAAGAAAAACTCAAACTTTCACTATTTGTAGATGACATAATACTATTCTTAGAAGACCCAACAAACTCAACCAAAAGGCTTATAAAATGATAAACAAATTCAGCAAAGTACCTGAATAAAAAAACAATCTTAAAAAATCAGAAGCTTTGCTGTATACCAACCATAAATCCACCAACAAATCCAGAAAACACTTCCACTCAGGATTTCCCACAAGAAAAAAAAAAAAACCTAGGAATAAACTTAAGCAAGAAGGTAAAATATTTCTACAAAGAAAATTATAAAACATTGAAAAAAAAAAAGAAATCAAAGAAGACCTTAGAAGATGGAAAAATCTTCCATGTTCATGAAATGGCAGAATAAATATGATCGAGCTGGGCGTGGTGGTGTACGCTTGTTATCCCCGCGCTTGGGAGGCGGAGACAGGAAGATCGCGCTAGTTCAGAGCCAGCCTCGCTGGCTTAAGAGACCCTGTTTCCAAATTTTAAAAATATATAAAATAGGTCTAGGAGTGTAGCCCAGAGGTAGAAGGGCTTCCAGAAACCCCAGTACCACAAAAAATAAATAAATAAATAAATAATTAAATAAATATGATCAAAATGGCCATACTTTCAAAAGTGATCTACAGATTCAATGCAATACCCATTAAATTAGCAAGATCATTCCTCACAGAATTAGAAAAATTAGTCCTTAAATTTATCTGGAACAATAAAAACCCAGTATAGCCAAAGTAGTTCTCCGCAACAAAAACCATGGAGGAGGAATCACGATACCTGACTTTAAACTCTAACACAAAGGTGTAGTAATAAAAACAGCATGGTATTTGGAAATAAATCCCAGTTTCTCACCCTGCACAAGACTCAATTCAAGATGGATCAAAGATTTGGAAATTAAACCAGAGACCTTGAGGATCCTTGAAGAACACTGCAAAACATAGGCACAGATAAAAACTTTCTCAACAAGACCCCAAAGGCACAAGAAACTAAAAGGCGGATCAATATGTTGGATTGCATTAAACTGAAGAACTTCTGTACAGCAAAGGAAACTGTCAAGAACTTCAATCGAGAGCCAACAGAATGGAAGAAGACTTTTTCTGCCTACTCCTCCAATAGAGGACTACTATCTAGACTATCCAGAGAACTCAAGAAACTCAACACTAATTAAACAAATATCCCAATAAAAAATGGTCAAGTGAATTAAATAGACACTTCTCAAAGGAAGAAATTTAAATAGTCAATAAATGCATGAAAAAAATGTTCAACATCATTAGCAATCAGAGAGTTGCAAACAAAACTACCTGGAGATTTCACCTAACTCCAACTAGAATGGCAATCATTCAAAACACAAATAACTATAAATGCTGGCAAGGATGTGGAGAATGGGAACTCTAATACACTGTTGGTGGGATTGCCAATTAATGTGACCACTTTGGAAAACAGTATGAAGAATCCTAAGAAGAATGGGAATGAACTTACCATTTGATTCAGCAATACCACTCTGGGTATCTACCCCCAAAAAAGGAAACCAAACTACCAAACTAATGCATGTGTTCATAGCTGCACAATACACCATTGCCAAACTATGGAACCAGCCAAGATGCTCGTAATGATCAATGTATTACAAACTGTGGGAAATGTGCACAATGAAATTTTTCTCAGCCATAAAGAAGAACATAATTATGTCATTTACAGGGAAATGGATGGAACTGGAGGACATTATGCTAAGTGAGATTAGTTAGTTACAAAAAATAAGAGATTGGATGCTCTCCCTAATAAGCAAAAGCTAGGGAGAAATTGGTCATAGGAGGAACTCTAGATTAAGTAGGAGATCTATAGATGAGCAAATAATGAAACATGAGGGAATAGGAGGGAAGAAGAGTGAAATCCTTTAATGCACATGATGTTCTTTAACAAAATGTACCAAAGTCAATTACTAAGCCAAGCCTGAGAAGGAGAAAGGGGGAGGGAATGGGGCGGGAACGGGGTAAGGGCTAATTGGGTGATGTGTGCATGTATGTCTCCACCATCTTGCATCTCATTAAGATGTATGAATACAATATACCAATAAAAAACTTAAAAATAAAAAATGTTTGAGAACTATTATTTTATAATGTAAGCTGAGATATCCTTAAGTGTACTCTTAACCAAATAAAGCCCACATTGATTGCTCCTCTGATAAATACATGTGTAGATTAGAGGTATAGAAAGAAGTATCTCTGAATAGTATACACTGTGAGCCTATCTACATAAAAATAATAAGATTCAGCCGGTCGTGGTGGTTCACGCTTGTAATCCCGGCTCTTGGGAGGCGAAGACAGGAGGATAGCACAGGTTCCAAGCCAGCCTTGCTGGCTTAAGAGACTCTGTTTCAAAATAAAAATATAAAAATAGGTCTGGGAGTGTATCCCAGAGGTAGAAGGGTTTCCAGGAACCCCAGTAACCCCCCCCAAAAAAATAATATAGAAAGAAAAAGCACTGCAAGTTCTGTGACATCGCCTATGGTGCAAAGGACTTCTTGTACTTTAACATGTTTTTCTAAGGCACACATAAACCTTAAAATAATTATTGAACAAAAGAATATTTTAAAAAACAATATGATTTGTTAATGAAGATTCTGATTGAGCTATTTGGCTTTGTAAAATACGTAATGAAATTAGCTATAATTTGGAACTCAGTGTTCCAAATGTGTGGCATAAGCAAACAAAAAAAAGTGTTGGGATAGGAGTTTATCTGTGACAGTTAGCATGTATAGTAGTCTCCTCTTATCTTTTTTTGAGGGGGATACTAGGGATTAAACCCAGTAGGATTCTACTTCCAAGCTACACCCTCCATTCCTTTATTTATTTATTTATTTATTTATTTATTTATTTTGGTGGTACTGGGGTTCCTGGAATTGCTTCTACCTCCAGGGAACACTCCCACGGGCTACACTCCCAGACCTTTTTTTTTTTTAACTTTTTAATTTCACCACGCCCAGCTATATTTTCTTATTTTTAAAGGGTAAAATTAATATTTTTGTCATTTATAATCAGATGGCAGTTGGGTATATAGTTTCATACTTCATACTTTTTGTAAATTAAAAAAAATTACAAGTTTCAAACAGTTCATAGGTGGTTATGCTTTTCAGAAAACACAATTCAATGTATTCATCAATAGTAGCTTCAAGCTCTTCCTTATTATCTTTGGAAAATTCCCCCATCTTTTGGCCCTTCTTGAAAAACTGGAGAGTGGGCATGCATTCACACTCCGCAGCAACATCCTGACAGCCGTTCACGTCTATTTCAAGGAATAGCACATTGGTATGCTTTTCACAGAGGACATTAAAGAAAGGCTTGATCATTTTGCAAGGCCCACCCCACGCAGCGGAGAAGTCAACTACTACAAGCTTATCGCCAGCAGCCTCCAAGTCCTCCTGAAAAGCTTCCTTGTTCTCCATCTGTTTCACCATTTTGGTTGCTGGGGTCTGCTGAGTTACTGTAGGAAGCAATGGAAGTGGATCCGACAGGTGAGACGGACCTCTTATTCTTTTTTATCTTGAAACAGGATCTCACTAAATTGCTGAGGGTCTCCCTAAATTGCTGAAACCAACTTCCAACGTATGATTCTCCTGTCTCAGTTTCCCTGGTATTATAATACAGGAGTCATTGCACTTAGCTTCCCTTATCTTTACATTTACTTCTGTGGTTCCAGTTACTAGAGTTCAACTTCATTTCAGAAATATTAGTAAAAAATCCCCACAATAAGCAATTTATAAGTTTCAAATTGCTGTTCTGAGTAGTGTAACCTGAGGAAATCTTACAACATCCTGTGCTGTCCCACTTGGGACATGAACTATCCACTATCCCTTTCTCTAGTGAATCCATGCTGCATAAGCTACCTGACCTTGGCAGTTGACAGAAAGCAAAAGTATACAATTTTCATATCAGTGTACTGTTATAATTGTGCTATTATTAGATATTTTTGTTAATCACTTACTTTGCCTTGTGAGTTAATCTTTATCATAGGAAAACACAGTACATGTAAGGTTCAGTACTATCAGAAACTTCAGGCATCTACTTGGGGTCTTGGAATCTATATCTCCCCAACTAAAAAGGTGCTAATGTATAAAAAAGACCATAGTTTCCTGCTTGTTTCTGCCATCAGTGCAATTTATAAAGTCTTAATAAAATAATCAGTGTTAACTTAGTTCAAATGAGTTACAAATTTCCTCAGGAAAAAAAAGACAGTAAATTAACCCCGGTTGTTATAATCTCCAAGCATTGATTGGTCTTAAATACCATCTCCAGACATTACATGGCTAAGTTTCAGAATTTTATTTGATAGTGATACCAACACCTCAAATACCCAACACAACTGATTAAAACAGTCCTCAACCATTTGAATTGCTGATCTCTTCAGACAGATTTTTGCTTGGGATTTAGGCCAGAAACAGAAAGTCAAGCAGATGTGGGTATGAATGGAAATGGAATTTAAAGCCAGAATTCAGAACCAACCTAACTCTTAAATGAAAAACAAGACCAAAGTAGGATGTGGGAGGGAATTAAGAGTTGGAAGTAACATCCAAGACACCCTGAGCCAGAGCATTTTTAGACATTCAGCATCCTACTAAAATAGCAGCTGTGGCAAAGCCTAGCAACATTTCTCATCTTGGCTTTCTAAATGGCCCTACTTTGTTAAAACTGATAACTGGGAGTGAGTATCCTTAGACAACTTGTAGCAGAAAACCTTGGTTAAAAAATATTCAATTTAAGTCTCAATTGTGACTTCAAAAGAAGTTACAATTTTAAGAAACGCTTCACTTTATTTCTTCTCTTTCTTCACTCTGGAAAAGATACCTGCCAAAATGCGACCAACAGGACAGTAGTTTTATACATTTTTTTAAACTGCTATGCTCAGGAGTAATTAGGCATGAGGATAAAGAACATTGTTTTTTCAAAGTAATGCAGATTTCATGATATAACTCAAGTTCATTATTAACTAGTAACTTTCATAGGTAAGGAGACACCATTTTGCTTTTGCCTAAACATACCTCTTTTGATTTATTTTTTTGCTGCTGTTGTCACTTGAACCCCTGCAGGAGGAAGCTGAAGGTCATGTGCTCTTAAGAGTGTACTCAGATTAAGCTCCCCAGTGCTAATGTTAGTGAAAGGGAACCAGGCAAAGTGGTCATACCAGAGCCCCAGAATCACTACTGTTATGGATAGATTTAGAATGTCTTCTAAGGAGCTCATGTATTAATATTCAGAGTTGATGTAACGAAGTCATGGGGGTTATAATCTAATCCATGATAAATACATTGCCATGTATTTACCAGTTGTTAACCCAGGCAGGTGAGGGGTGGCTGGAGAAAGTGGATCCCTTAGGGTGTGGCATTAGGCACTGTGCTTTTGTCTTTGAATTCCCTTCCTTGCTTGCTTCCAGTCTTCTTAGTGTAATAGCAGAACCTTGCTTTCTCCCTCTCTGCCTTCTGCCATTGCACTCTGAGCTCTGATGATCGCAGCCTCACAAGGACTATGAGCAAACACATCTTCCCTCCTAAGTTGTATAGTCAACTGTTTTGTATTATGCCAGTGAGAATATTGACTAATACAAACAGCATCTTTAAATGATAATGGTTTTATTATAATTATAATTTTTACTGAAGCATGAAAATAGCACATATTACATTTCCAAAGACCACCTTCTTTTTGTTGTTGTTTTTGGGTTGTTTTTTTTGTGTGTGTGTGGTACTGGGGTTCCTGGAAACCCTTCTACCTCCGGGCTACACTCCCAGACCTATTTTTATATTTTTTTATTTGGAAACAGGGTCTCTTAAGCCAGCACGGCTGGCTTTGAACCTGTGCGATCCTCCTGTCTCCGCCTTCCAAGCACGGGGATTACAAGTGTGCGCCACCACGCCCGGCTCAAAGACCACCTTCTATTATTACCATTTCTTAAATCTCTGGTTATGCTATACCATGAAGATTTCCTGGTTTTCATTTACTAAGTCAAAACAACATTTACTGAGCACTTGTTAGATATTTAAAGCAATCTTCTAATCATTTGGCAGATAAGTGAGACAAAGTCCCTGTCAAATTAGTTTTAGTTGATCATGGGAAAATAAAACAAGTACAAATACAAAAGTAGTGACCCACAAAGTATAAAATGAGAGATGTTTTTATTTTCAAAATAGAGGTTTAATAAGATGGCTTCATGAATTAATAGCAACACATGAATCATGTTAAATTTAAGAGGATCGCTAACCATTCAAATTAAACATCATTTTTCCCATTGGTTAGATTTAATGAACATTTATTATATATCAGATACAGTTCTCATTTAAACCTCACAGGTGAAAGCAGTCTTTAGGAATTCTGTTTACTTGAAATGGTGCGGAGAAGCAAAGGTCATAGGGAAGTCCTCTCCTAAAAAGTTCTTTACTCGTCAGAAATTTAATGTAAAAGAATCTTTCCCCCCACCTGAGAAGCACTGATTTAAATTCTGACAATGCCAGCAGGGTCGGGTGCTCTCTTGTATAGGCTGAAACAACACCAGAATATATTCAGCATGAATCCCAACATGGCCCTTGTTGTCCCACTATAAACATATGAAGTCAATGAGTAAGTTATTCTTAGGATGGGGGTCTGAGATACAGGAAGGAGCGCTTGAAAGGGCAGGTCTTAGAAATTCAAGCCGTCTCACCAGGTAGAAAAGAGACGGTGTTGATAACCCCCAGACAGTGACCTTTTCTGATACAGATGAAGAAAAGAATGGAAGATACCTAATGGTGGAAACTCATATCTTGTAGAATACACTGGCTTCTTACAGTTGAAATACCACGTTAGGACTCAGAGTTTAAAGTTGTGTTTTAAATAATTATAACAATTTGTATAATGATGTTTAAGTACTTCTTATGTTGATATATTATGTAGAATAATGATATCCTGCTGTAAGGCCTTTTTTAAAAAAACTACAGATATGACAGCAAGAACTTAAGCAGATACCGCAGTGAACTTTTAAATTTCATTATTATTGGAAGGTTTTTCAAAGTGCAAGTGTAATATAAATGATGATTAAATAATATAAAATTAAATTTCCAGAGCCACATTCAGTACTCAGATTGTCCACTAATATATAAGAATCTCAATTCTTAGAATAAAGCATCACTCATAGTTCTGGGTTTAAAATGACATTTTATATATATGATGAACATAGTATTTAACTGAAGTTGAACATTTTGTCTCTGGAGATCTTTCTAAATAAATAAAGCATAATTGTGGAGTATTTATATAGTATTTTGAAATTCTCTTGGCTTCAAGATATTTGGGGTTTTTTTTGGAGTTTTGAAACATAATTTTATTCAGGAAAATAGCAACAGAAAACAGGCAACCCAAACAGGAAGGAACAAAAATGGGCAAAAGCATAGGACAAAAGGCATTTCACAAAAGAAAACTATGTGATAGTAATAAAAATATAAAAATATGCATAATCTCATTAGTAATAAGGGAAATGAAAATTAAGACCACAATGAGGTCATTTTACACCAAATAAATAGGCACAAACTAAGAAGTCTGACAGTTCCAAATGCTGAAGAGGATGGGGACCAGATGGAATACTGTCAGGGATAAGTATAAATTGGTTTAAGCTTTTGGCATTATATAGTAAAGAGAGCATTTGGAAACTATGATCTTGCAATTATACCTCTCATTACAAGTCCAAGAAAAACTTTTACACATGTGTGTTAGAAGACATTTACATTAAGATTCATAGTATCATGGTATAAAATAAGGGGGAAAACTATATATAGTATAATACTCAACAGTAGAATAATGAATACATAACTTTTGATATACTCACATAAATATTTTACTACAGGGAAAAATGAAGAAGGCACAGGAGTAGAGATAAAAATACAAAAGAAATATGAATAGAAGCAAAATATTTTTTATTATACAGATGACATAAAACTACATTAAAATAAAGACACAGAAAGCCAAGCACAGTGGTGCATGCCTGTAATTCCAGTATTTGGGAGGCTGAGATAGGAGCATCTCAGGTTCAAGGACAGCCTCAGCAACTCAGTGAGGCCCTCAGTAACCTAGTGAGACCCTGTTTCAAAATAAAATAATAAAATAAAGATATGGATTTAGCTGAGACATAGAACATCCCTGGGTTCAATCCCCAGTACAACCAAAATAAAATACAATAAAGCCATGGCAATAAATAAAAACTGGGCACAAAATAATCCCTATTTTTGAAGGGGCTCAGGGTACTGCTCTGATTCTTTATTTGGGAGATAAAGTTCATTGTATTATGCTGTATAGCATGCCTCATATTACATTAATTATTTTATATACTCATGTGTTACTTAGCAACAAGAATATTTTTGAAAAATGCATTGTTCAGCAATTTCATGGATATTCTAACATTATAGAGTTTACTTACCCAAACCTAGATGTTACATATCTATATATCTATATCTATATATGCCTATATCTCTATAGATTGTATTGGAACAGAAAACCTATAGAAAATGGAATCTATACAACCTATAGGAAAGACTCCCTTCATACACAGAGGGCACTCAAAATAATTAGTACTATCAATTAGGTTTCACATATTCCTCATGAAAAAATGTTGTTTTAGACTAAGTTAGACTTTTAAAATGTAACTTGTTAAATCCTTTTCTCTTACTTAAGTTTCCTTCACTACCATAGACCGCCATGCTTATAAAAACCATGGATATCTTTTTGTTTTATATTAAATAATATAAATAAAATTTAATATAATAATGTCACTCTAATACAACTATTCTCTATATTTTGCAGATTTATAGAAACGATCTTGTATCTCAATTATCCATCTTAACATTTCATTAAAAAATTAACCCATGTTTTAATATTCTTTACCAAAAAGTATTTTTTTTGATAGACCTGTCTAGATTAAATGGTTTTTATTAGTCCTTAGATCAAGGTTTACACAACTACCTCTCACAGTGATTCTGGTTCTAAAAGTTAATGTTATATATGTGGCATTAAATTATGCTGATATGTTTTTATTAATAAAATTGTGAGATATCATCTTTCTCATTCATATGGCTTCCAGCAAAATAAATAAATAAAACTTCTTGATGAGATTAGAGATTTATTTGTTGGCTAACTTATAAGATTTGAATGTTGAACTTATTCTAGTCTCAAAAGAAGCCCCAAGGAAGTCATTAATTTTAAAAATAATTAAAATCAATAATAATGAAAGCTTCAAACTCTAGACTTGAGAGTGTACCAGAAGAAAGCCATTCTGCAGCAGAAATCTCAGATTTATATTACAAGGCAAACTAATTATTGATTCTCTACAAATCAATTTCTTTATGTATAAATGGATGATCACAGACCATAGAAGCTTCTGCCTCTCAGTGAGAATAATCTTAGAGATTTGCATATAGTTTTAATACTGCATTGCACATAGCAGCCATAAAAAAAATAAATTGGGAATACAAAAGGCTAGAACATCACACACTAAGTAAGATTACATTTAGCTGACTTAAGTTAAGCACAAATATAGTTTGAGATTTCACAAAAGTATTATTTTCAAATTTGTGACAATTGATTACTTCAGGGACATGACAAACATTAGAAGTATAATATTCAAAACTACAGTTTAAATTAAAAGCAAAAGCATATGGCCAAAATGGATAATTTTTTAGAACCAATATTATTCAACTTTATGTCTTAATTTACTTATCCATTCTTTTAAAAATATTCTTGAGAACCTACTACATGCCATAAAATGCTAATGTAATAATAAGATCTAATCAAATCTGTTACAATTACATATCCAAAAAGTGCAGAAAATAATTATAACATAAAGTCCAATATAACTATAAAAACTTCTTTATGTAACTGCATATCAAAAACAGAAATTACATTAAAGTTTTAAAAAAGAAACTGGCTAACTTTTATCCCTAAAGGGCCAGATGAATGGGGAGGAAGTGAGAAAAAGCCTAACAAGTGCTTTGTGTGTGTGTCACTATCATTGTTAACCACAATATGATGTAAGACTATAATCTACCAATAAAAGTATAGAAATAAACCAATAAAATATTTTCTGATTTCATTTAAAAGGGGGCCAGATGATAAATATTTTATGCTCTGTCTGTGTTGCAGCAACTCTACTCTTCCATTATAGTACAAAAGCATTCACAAATACACTCTATGTCAGAAAGCATATAAACAAGCACATGGTGTTCTTAAATAAAACTTTATTTATGAACTCTAAAAACTAAATTTCATATAATACTTATGGGCCCTGAGATATTCTTTTGATTTTTCTCAATCATCTAAAAATGCAAAAATCATTCTTAACTCATGGATCATATCAAAACAGGTGAGAGGAGGAACTTAGTTTATATGCCATAATTTGCCACCCCCCAACTCAGAACATAAACTTACTCTTCTTTAGAAAAGTACCTTTTTAAGAAAAATCATTTTTATGCATGACATGAAGAAAGAATTTTGCATTTCTCATACAATTTTACAGGTTGTAAGATGGTACTTGGACATCATATACTTAGAGAAAGAATTCTCTAAGGCACTTGGATTTAATTAATTTAAAATAGTATCTTGGCTGCTGAAGTGGACAATGGAATAAGACCCTAAGGTGGGATTGCCTCTAACTCTTCTCAGGAGCCCCAAGGTGTGGGACAGGAACCCCAAGGTGAGCAGCATCACACACCTCAAACTACCTTCATGGGATGTGGGAACTAGAGACAGAGAACTCAAGAATATTTATAAAGATGCTTTTAAACACCGAGGCTGAAAAAGTAAAAAGAAACAGCAAATCACTGAGCAAGTGGAGATGGGAGAAACATAGTCTGCACCTCCAACATGCAGGAAATTTAGAAACCCTGGAGAATCCCATATCCAGCAAGACTTAACACACAGATAGCAAGGACACCAGGCACAGAATTTCACAGTCCACAGTGGCGAAGAAGAGGAAAAGGTGACCAAATCCACCACCCTATCACTCTTTACCTCCCCAGACCCACTGTGCCCATTGGCAGAGGTGAGTGTGTGATCCACAGGGAGGTGAGTGCAAACCCTGCACCTTGGATAACTGAAAAGGGAACACAATAAGAGAAAGTGGAACACATGTATACCTTTGCTGCATGCCACACACAAAATTCCAAGGAAAACACTAGGTTTGAAAGTCTCAGGCCAACCAACCTTTTCTGTGGAGAGACAGACTTCCCCACTCTGGCTTCTACTGAACCAAGTGCCTGACACTGGTGCTAGGTGGCTTTGTAGACAGAGAGATACACTGGTCCAGGGTCTCACTAGAAGCCTTAGCACTGAGGCTGCAGAATGATCCCCCACACACACACAGGTTTCTAAGCAACAGGAACATTTGGAATGTGCTCAGGAACTTTCAGTAAGAAGTGAGCCTTAAATGGCTGAAAATATCCACAGACCCAAGAAGGCTGCAGTGCTGGGATTAAGCCTAAGAGCCTTTTGAATACTGGGTGAGCACCCTGCCACTGGGCCACATGCCCAGCCCTCAGCCCCCAGCCCAGAAGAGCCTCTTCTCAGCAGCCAGGAGTGAGGGCCAGCTCCTCTCCACTCATCCACCTGGCTATACCTCATTAACAAGAGGAAACACAGCAGGCAGCAGAGTAAGCTTGAACCAGGGTTCTGAAGCAATTTCTAAACGTGTAACCAGAGCTCTGAAGCAATTTCCAAAAGGAAATTTTACTTACTCTCTGTGAAACAATTAAGGTTCCCCTCTTTTATCTTTCTTTTTTGTCTCCTTTCCTGTTATGCATGTATATATGAATGACTGTTTTGTTTTGGTTGTCTATTTGATTCCCAGTTCATCTGTTTGTCAATACCTTGTGTTTTTTCCATTTATTATTACTATATCTATATACTCTATATTGTATACTAGAATTTTTCTTTATTTTCATTATCTTTTTTGTA
Source organism: Muscardinus avellanarius (assembly GCF_963383645.1). Classification (NCBI taxonomy): domain Eukaryota; kingdom Metazoa; phylum Chordata; class Mammalia; order Rodentia; family Gliridae; genus Muscardinus; species Muscardinus avellanarius. Next base: position 77,457,567 of record NC_137797.1, read on the forward strand.
TTACTTTTTCCTAACCTTACTTTATTCTTGCATTCTTCCTTCTATCCCCTTCTTCCTCACCCACCCTTCACCATTGTTTTCATCAATTTGCCATTTTATATACCAGCTAAATCCTCAAAATCCCCACTGCTGAGGCTGGACCAGATAGGTGAATCAACAAAATAGATTTCCAGACACTAAGGACAGACCAATCCCAGCCAACAGCTGAGCTGCTCAGTACCTCACTCACAGAAGTTTAGAAATACATAGGACACAAACTGCTCTGGCTTACACCTAGAGACTACTCCCTATTAGGGAGGTGACAGATAGGTCCCCAGTCTAACAGCTGCAACCCATCAATGCCACCACTGTATCAGCAGACAGAGTCCTGGAGTAGCTGCAACCCACTGCTAATGATCTACAGACAGAAGAACACAGGGGTGACAGAGGACACAGACTGCAGAGACAGCATTGTAGGGTGATAAATACTCAACAAAAAGCTGTGAACACACATACGACTAAGACTAATAACTTCTAAAACATAGCTGGAGGTAAAAAAAAATTACCTCCAGAACAGGATATGATAAAGAGAGAAGAGAAAGAGCTTAGACATAGGAAATCCAGAGAGAGAGAGAGAGAGAGAGAGAGAGAGAGAGAGAGAGCGAGCGAGCCAGCAAACACAACAAAGATGCAAACCTAAGAAAGTTAAGAAACCTGAAAATATGAGAAAGAAGAATATCAAGAAAGCAATAAGCCACAACAACAGAGCTCACCAACTCAGAGTTGCAGAAAATTGCAGAAGGAGAAGTCAGAACTTTAATAGTTGGAATGATTCAACAGTTTAAAAAAGAGTTCAGGGAGCTGGGCATGGTGGCACACACTTGTAATCCCAGCATTCAAGAGGCTGAGACCGAAGGATTGTGGTTCACATCCAGCCTCAGCGACTTAGTGAGGCCATTTTCAACTCATTGAGACCCTGATTCAAAAATAAAAAGACTAAAAAAATAGGTCTATGGGTATAGCTTAGAGGTAGAATGCCCCTAGGTTCCATCCCCGGTACAACATAATAAATAAATAAATAAATAAATAAATAAATAAATAAATAAATAAATAAATTCAGGCAATTCCTGAAAGAAATGACAGATCATATTAAAAACCTGATACCCTAACAGGAATTTTTAAAAAGCTCAGAAAGAAGTGAAGGATAAAATAAATGAATTAAAACATTAGTACAAACCATCAATGGTAGACTAGACCACAAGAAAAATAGAATCTCACTTGTAGAAGATGATCATTCCAAAAATAGATGCATAGTCAATTTGATAGCATGAACTGGACATCCGAGAGACTTGGGATGACTTTGAAAAAGCAAATCTAAAAATAAAATTTATAAGAGAAAGTGTAGAAGCCGGGCATGGGGGTACACACTTGTAATCTCAGCATTTGGGAAGTTGAGACAAGAGGATTGTGGTTAGTGGACAGTCTTAGCTACTTAGTGAGATCCTTTGCAACTCAATTTCAAAATAATAGGGCGGGGTTGTGGCTCAGAGGTAGAATGCCCCTGGGGTCCATCCCCAGTACAAAAACCAAAAAAAGAACGAAAGTGTAGAAACTGAAACCAAAATAATAAAAAACTCCTCAGAAAAATAATATTAAAGAATCTCCCAAGCATAGAAAACAAAGTCGATACACAAGAACAGTAAACATGTTGAGCCCCAATTAGATGAGATCAAAGGTTCACAATGCCACATAATAATAAAATAAAATAAAGTTAAGACCAAGGAGAGAATTTAAAATGCAATCAGAGTAAAAGACCAAGTGACATTCAGAAGCAGAATAAAAAGAATGATTTCAGACTTCTTAAGCCAAGTCATGAAAGTCAGGAGGGCCTGGAGTGAAATATTTCAAACCTTGAAAGAAAACAACTTCCAGTCAAGACTATACTACTCAACAAAGATGTCTTTCAAATATGATGAAAAAAGCCGGGCGTGGTGGTGCATGCTTGTAATCCCCGTGCTTGGGAGGTGGAGAAAGGAGGATCGCGCAAATTCGAAGCCAGTTCAAAAAAAAAAATTGATCTGGGAGGGTAGCCCGGAGGTAGAAAGGCTTCCAGGAACCCCAGTACCACACACACACACACAAAAAAAAAAAAAAAAAAAAAAATGATGAAAAAAAAAAAACATAACAAACAGAAGCTAAAAGAATTTATGACTTAACAAACCAGCACTAGAAAAAATACTCAGAGAAATATTTTACAAAGAAGGAATAAAAAACAAATGCCAGAACCAGAGAAAAATGATTTCCATCAAATTAATAACTAACCAAAGAATAAATACTACCTCAAAAGGAAAATACAACTCAAACTTTTAGAAAATAAAAATCATCTCTTAATAATTACCCTAAATATCAATGGCTTAACTCTTCTATTAAAATCTATAAAGTATCAAAATAGATTAAATATAATAATTGTTCTATATGCTGTCTGTAAGAAATACCTAACTGGTAAAGATATTCAAAAACCAAAGGTTAAGGGCTTGGATGAGGTAATCTATGCTAATGGAACTGAAGAAAAGCAGGGATAACAACTCTTATATCAGACAAAATAGACTTCAAGAGTAAAGCTGGCAGAAGAGACAACACAGTTCATTTCTTAATGTTAAAAAGAAAAATCCAACAAAAGAATATAACAATTGTCAACATTTATGCTCTGAATATAGGTACAACCACGTTTATAAAACAAACTCTTTATAACATTCTCACATAGATTCCAATACAATAATACAGGGAGACTTCAACACTCTTTTCACACTACTAGACCAATCTTTCAGACAATAGATCAGGAAAGATTCCTCAGACCTAAAGCATACCATAAACCAAATGGACCTACTAGATGTATATAGAATTACCTATGCAACTAAGCTGAATACACATTATTTTTAGCTGCTCATGGAACTTGCTCCACAACATACCATATCCTGGGCCACCAAGCAAACACTAGCAAATTCAAAAAATGTAACAAAACTTTCTGTATCTTTTCAGACCATAATGCAATAATGACTCAGAAGAATTTCATAAATACATGAAAACTTAATACCACACAATAATTAAAAGGAGAAATAAAAATATTTCTAGAAGCAAATGAAAATAGAAATGCAATGTACCAAAATTTCTGGGACACTTTAAAGACAGTATTAAGACAGTATTAAAGACAGTATTAAGAGGGAAATTAATAGCACTTAGAGTGAACATAAGAACAGAAATTCATCAAACAAAAAACTAATAACACACCTCAATGCCCTTGAAAAGCAGGAACAGCTTAATCTCGAAGGCAGGATAGCATTAAAATCAGAGCATACATCAATGAAGTAGGAAACAAATGAAAAAATATCAGCAAAACCAAAAGCTGGTTTCTTGACAAAATAAACTAGATAAGTCATTAGCCAACCTAACCAAAAGATAGAGAATCAATACAATAAGGTAAGAGAAGAAAAAGGTGATATTACCACAAATAACATGGAAATCTAGAGGATCATCAAAAACTATTTTGAAAAATTATACTCCATCAGAATGGAAAACCCAGAAGACACAAATTTCTAACCACGTACAACCTTCCTAAACTGAATCAAAAGATAATAAAAAATTTAAACCAACCAATAGCAAGCAAAGAGATTAAAATAGCAATAAGAAGCCCACTATTAAAGAAAAGCCCAGGTCAAAGTTATTTCCCAGGAACATTTTATAAAACCTTTGTAGAAGACTAATTACAATACATCTCAATCTATTCCATGAAATATAAAGAAATGGAATTCTCCAAAACACATTCTATAAATCCAGGATCACATTAATATCAAAACTGAATAAAGACAGCTCAAGGAAACCATTGAAAACCACATCAAAGAAATTATACACTATGACCAAGGCAGGTTTATGTTAAGGATGCAAGGATGGTTCAACATACAAAAAACAATTCATGTAATTCACCACATAAACAGAACTAAGGACAAAAATCACATGATCATTTGAATAGATGCTGAAAAAGGATTGAACAAAATCTAACATCTATTCATGTTAAAAGCACTGCAAAGAATCAGAATAGAAGGAACATCCCTCAACATCAAAAAGGCAATATATAATAGGCCCATAGCCATCATCATATTGAATGGGGGAAAACTATATGAAGTCCCTTTAAAATGAGGAACAAGATAGGCATTCCAACTGTCACCACTCATTTTCAATATTATACTTGAGACTCTAGCCAGAGGAATAAGGCAAGATAAGAAAATCAAAGAAATACAAATAGAAAAAGAAGAACTAAAAGTACTTCTCTTTGCAAATTCATGATCCTATACTTAGAAGACCCAATAAACTCAACCAAAAGACTGCTAGAACTGCTTAATAAATTCAGAAAAGTATCTGGATACAAAAATCAATCTAAAAAACCCTGAAGCATTTCTATATACCCACCATATAGCCACTGAAAAAGAGATCCAGAAAACACTTCCATTCACAATAACCCCCAAACTAATACAATACTTAAAAATAAATCTAACCAAGAAGGTAAAACACCTCTACAATGAAAATTATTAAACACTAAAGAAATAAATTGAAGATCTTAAAAGATGGAAGGAGAGGCAAAATATGTCAAAATTGCTATTCTTCCGAAAGTAATCTACAGACTCAATGCAATTCCTATAAAATACCATGGTCATGCTTCACAAATATAGAAAAGTCAGTCCTTAAATTTGTGTGAAACAAGAAAATACCCAGAATAACCAAAATAATTCTCAGTAATGAGAATCATGCAGGAGGTATCACACTAGCTGACTTCAAACTATACTATAGAGCCATACTAATAAAAACAGCATGGTATTGACACAAAAGCAGAAACATAGATCAATGGAACAGAATAGAAGATTCAGAAACAAATCCATATCCTTAAGGCTAATTGATTTCTGGCAAAGCAACCAAAAGCATACACTGGAGAAAAAGAGAACCTTTTCAACAAATGGTATTGGCAAAATAGGTTGTCTATATACAGAAAAATGAAAACAAATCACACTTTTTCACCTTGTATGAGTCAATTCAAGATGGTTCAAAGACCTGGAAATTAGATCAGAAACTTTGCAGTTATTTAAAGAGGGCATAGGACCAACACTCCAAAGTATAGGCATGAGAAAATACTTCCTCAACAAGACCCCAAAGCCACAAAAAAAACAAGAATTAATATGTGGGATTGCATTAAACTGAAGAACTTCCATGCAGCAAAGGAAACTATCAAGAACCTCAAGAGTCAACAAAATATATAGAATATACAAATAACTCAAGAAAACTCACAACCAAAACAAAAAGGGGGGCAAATGAACTAGAGAACTTCACAAAAAAAGAAATACAAATGGCCAATATATGTCTGAAAATGCTCCACATCATTAGCAATCTGAGAGATAAAAATCAAAACTACCCTAAGATTACACCTAACTCCAACTTGATACATTGTTGATGGGACTGAAACTTAGTGCAATAACTTTTGGAGAGTATGTAGGGTTCTCAGAAGAATGAGAATGAACCTATCCTATGATCTACTTGAGTATTTTGTGTTTTCTCAAAATACCCAAAAGAATTTTAACCAGACTACCAGATATCTATGTTTATAACTGCACAGTTAAAAATTGCCTAACTGTAGAACCAGCCAAATATTTGCCCATCAACAGATGAATGGATTACAAAATTATGGGAAATATATACAGTGAAATTCTACCCAGCCATAAAGAAGAACAAAATTATGTCATTTGTAGGGAAACAGACGGAACTGGAGACTATTGTGTTAAGTGAGATTAGTCAGCCACAATAAGTGAACAAATGGATGATCTTCCTCATAAACAGAAGCTAGGGAAAAAATGGGACGCAGGAGAGACTCTAGACAAAGGAGGAGAAACCTTAGTGGAGTGAAGGAGAAGACTTAACGCAGGGAAATGGGAGGAGGAAGGAAGACTTGAGGAGAGAAAGACTGCAATGAACATAATGTATATACACAAACTTATCAAAGCCAATCATTGAGTTTAGCAAGGGAAGGTGGGAGGGAGAGGGAGTGGAGTGGGAAGGGCTCAACAAGTCCTGCATGCATGTATGTCTCTATCACCCTGAACCTAATCAAGATTTATGATTAAAATGCATCAATAAAATAGTGTCTCTCAGCCAGGCGTGGTGGCGCATACTTGTAATCCCAGTGCTTAGGAGGCTGAGACAGGAGGATCGCACAAGTTCGAAGCCAGCCTCAGCTACTTAATGAGGCTCTCAGCAACTTAGTGAGACCCTGTTTCCAAATAAAATGTAAAATAGGTCTGGAAGTATAGCCCGGAGGTAGAAAGCCTCTGGGTTCCACCCCATGACCACCAAAAAAAAATTTTTTTTAATTCAAATTTAAAAAATAAAAAATAAAATAGTGTCTCACTGAGGATGAAGAATTATTTAGTTTGTTTCTTCTCTGTATCATAAAAGTTTAGGTTATAGCTGGGCTTGGTGGCACACACTTGTAATTCCCATGCTTGGGAGGCAGAGACAGGAGGATTGTGTAGGTTTAAAGCCATCCTCAGTGGCTTAAGAGACCCTGTTTCCAAATTAAATATAAAGTAGGTCTGGGAGTGTAGCCTGGAGGTAGAAGGGTTCCATTCCATCCCAGTACCACCAAAAAAAAAAAAGTTATGAGTTTGTCAGATCAGCCAGTCACATCAACTGAAGGGTCTTGTGTTTTCTCTTCTATGAGGAAGCTAGAGAGTAATTGGGATATAAAAGGAACTTTAGATAATGGGAAAAAAAACAAGTGGATCAAAGGAAGTGGTCTTGGGAGGGTGGCAGTGGGGGAGAGGGGGAATTAATGAAGGAGCCACTTCCACTGACATCATGTACATATGTAAGGATACCCCAATCTCAGTATGTGTGAAGAAGGGAAGAGTGGGAAGGGAGATGGGGGAAAGCCCATCCTGTGCTTTGCACATGCCTGTTACTATCACTATGATCTTCATTATTATGTGAGAATATAATACATCAATACAAGTATAAAAATGGCTGGTGTGGTGGCGCATGCTTGTAATCCCAGCATTTGGGAGGCTGAGACAGGAGGATCACGGTTCAAGGCCAGCCTCAGCTACTTAGTGAGGCCCTTTGCAACTCAGTGAGACCCTGTTTCAAAATAAAGAATAAAAAACAGGGCTGGGGGTGCAGCTCGGTGGTTCCATCCTCAGCACTGCAAAAAATGTATAAAAATAAACAAAATGCTTTGATATATTTTGAGCTTGCATAGTAAAATATATAACAGCCCCTCCTTATTCATAAAGATACTTTCCAAGACCCCAAGTGGATGCCTAAAATGGAAGACAATATGGACCCTCTATATACTATGTTTCTGTCTATATACCTGGCAGCATTGCCACATAGTACCAGAAGCAATCTATTCTTCCATGTTTTATGTCCTAGTCCTTCCTTTGATTCACTACTCTTGCACTTTGGGGCCATTATTAAGTAACTTGATCACCAGTTCTATATAGTATGACAATTGGTCAGTAACTGAGACAACCACTAAGTAACTAATGGGCAGGTAGCATATACGACATGGATACTCTAAACAAAGGAAGGATTCTTGTCCTGGGTAGGGAAGAAGATGAGAGCACAATACTTTCTCACACTACTCAAAAAAGTGCACAATTTAAAACTTAGGAATTGTTTATTTCTGAAATTTTTCATTTCATATTTTCAAACTGTGATTGACAACAATTAACTAAAACCGGAAAGCAAAATCCTGGAAAGGGAAGAATAACTGCATTTTAAGTCAAACACCAGAGAATCTTTCCTGTGGCTCATTTGCTCTTGTGTAAGCTCCTGAGTTACCCACAGAGTACACTCTTTTCCGTAAATGAGCCACCAAAAATGAACCAGCTGTGTATGCAGAAACACTGTATAGGTGGTGCCTCCAGCTGCAAAGAATTGCTTTTTCTAGAATGTGGAAGAGCCACATCATCATGTGTGTTGCACAATATCTATTCTCAGCCAAGTCATACAGTTCCAATTATTTGATGCAGCTTTACTGCCAACTTTGTTAAGAAATAAAAAACATTTGAGGGATCTGAAATATTTCAGAAGAGTTGGAATATCTCTCTGCTCCAAAGGCATGATCTTGCAAAGCATCAAAGTAAAAGAAAGTGCTGATAATACAAAAATATTTATTTTATTTATTTATTTATTTATTTATTTATTTATTTATTGGTGGTACTGGGGCTTTTCTATCTCTTGGACCTATTTTATACATTATTTGGAAACAGGGTCTCCTAAATTGCTGGGAGTCTCACTAAGTAGCTGAGGCTGGCTTTGAACTGTGCGATCCTCCTGTTTCAGCCTTCCAAGCACTGGGATTACAAGTGTGCCACCATGCCTGACATAAAAAAAAAATGTCTTTTAAACAAATGGTATTCGATCTCTCAAAATTTAGCATTTTGAATAATTATATCATTTTCTTTTTCTGAGATTTTATTATCAACATAGAAGTTATGATTAATTCCTGTAATTTTCTTTTCTGAATTCTGTCTGCTGATTTTTACATTTCTTTTGAGTTATTTGCCTTTAGAAATGTCAATGAAATATTGAGATTTTTCTCCTTTTTGTGTAGTAAAACTACAACATATTTTGATATCAGACACTGTCTAGAACTAAATCTTTAAGAGAACAATATTTTTCATGAATAAGAAAACACAAGATATGGCCAGGCATGGCAGTGCACGCTTGTAATCCCACCATTTGGGAGGCTGAGACCAGAGGATCGCGGTTCGCAGACAGCCTCAGCTATTTAGTGAGGCCCTTTGTAACTCAGTGAGACTCTGTTTCAAACTAAAGAAATAAATAGGACTGGGGCTTTAGCTCAGGAGGTAGAATGTCCCTGGTTCCATCTCTAGTACCATGAAAAACAAAAGGAGAGAGAGAAAAAGAAAGAAAAAGAAAAGAAAAGAAAAGAAAGAAAATATAAGATATGAACCAGGAACTGTCAGCACAAGGAATAATAAAAATAAAACTATGCTGTTGGAATAATTTGCTTAGTTTTGAAGGACTCTGGCAAAATCATGAAGCAATAACATTTTCCATATTTTTCAAGGTTACACTTCAAATAAAATTGTCTTAATGGTTTTAAGTTGTTCTTAGACAGCATCAGCTTCATTTTAAAAAAAAGCTTAGAATATAATTTAGCAATTTAACAGATGGTATTTCAAAGTAACAAAATCTAGATGTCCTTCCCTTCAGACCAACACAAAGGTGACAGGAATTAATCAAGCTCGTGGATGAAATGTTTTATTTTACTGTATGGTCACTTAAATTTCTAGAGAACATAGTAGTTCATGTCATCATTTATGTTTCTAAGCAAAAAATTTAGCTCTGACTCTTCAAAAGTAAGAGAGAGAGAGAGAATTGTTTTGGCAAATATCCTTACTTAGGCTATAAACTGAGATGGTATAAACATTCAATGAAAGTAAAGCTCTCTGTATCATTGTGTAAAAATTCAGCAGCCTGTACCTGTGGAAATGTTAGCCTCAGAGTAACAGATAGTAAAGAAATACAGGCCACAAAAATGTGACTCATTTGAACAACTTTCTAATGAACACTTTTCACTGCCCTCAGCAGGTTGAGAATATTAAAGTTTCATTCCTGCTGAGCATGCCTAGATCCGTTCTATTTGTTAACTCCCCAGGAACTTGTTGTAATGACTCCTGGTGAGTATGAGATGGTACCACATTCTATAGTTGCCAGCTGGCAGGAGCGAAAACACCTGGGCAAGGAACTTGTTAAACAGCATAGTGCTTTTCCAAGGAAGGCTCAACAGATGGGAAATACGCTTCTTAGTTTGGTCCCCTCTTCCGTTTTAATTACACAAAGTGTCAAATCAACAGTTCAAGGCCTGTCGTTACCTCTGCTGCTCCTAGAAATGTGTTTTATTCACTTTTTTTTCCTGTCTCCCATTGGACTAGTCATTTTACCGTGAACCTACCATGAGATCTTTATCCATCACTGCTCTCAATGAGCTGGATTTATTAAACCAAACGTTTAGCCAGGTGTGGTGGCGCACGCTTGTAATCCCTGCGCTTAGGAGGCTGAGACAGGAGGCTTGCACAGGTTCGAAGCCAGCCTCAGCTACTTAATGAGGCTCTCAGCAACTTAGTGAGACTCTGTTTCCAAATAAAAATATAAAATAGGTCTGGGAGTATAGCTTGGAGGTAGAAAGCCCCTGGGTTCTAACCCCAGTACCACCAAAAAAAAAAAAAAAAAACCACAGAAAAAACAACAACAAAGTTCAACTTTTAAAAGGACAACTGTTTTTATCCATATATAATAATAAATGAAATATTGTGGACACTGATGATTCAAATATGTAACAGCACTGGTTAACTGGCAAACTATGCTGATTTGCTATCCATATTTAAACCTACAGTACAAATGTAGGATCATGAACAGAATATCTCACATACTATATAGATTTCAACTTCATGAGTTGAGAGGTAAGAACAAGAAATGAAAACAGCTCTAACATCACAGTAATAATTTATTGTTATTTTTTTAAGGAAGAAAAGAAGCTGTGTGTGGTGGCACACACTTGTAATCCCAGCATTTGGGAGGCTAAAACAGGAGAATTGTAGTTCGAGGAGAGCCTCAGCTACTGAGTGAGGCTCTTTGCAATTCAATGAGACCCTGTTTCAAAATAAACAATGAAAAATAGGGCTGGGAATGTAGCTTGGAGGTAGAATGCCCCTGGGTTCCATCCTCAGTACCACAAAAAATGAAGAAAAGAATTAGTCAAATTCGTATTAATAATTGTTTTTTTCCTTGCCTTTGGTGTTCACATTAATAATTTCTCTGATTCTTTTGCTGCTTTTTATATAACTAAAATCCAATTTTTCTCATCATTAATTAAAAGAGAAAAAAGAGGCTCATGTGTCAAGGTAACTTTGATGTCAGGGACCATACAAGCTCAAAGTGCAAGATGGGTCTTAATTTTATGAACAACCTCTATTTCTTACTAGCTTTAAATCCAACACCTGACAAAATCTATTCCAACTATATCTCAGGAAATGTCCTCTCACATGTATTTTTAGCACAGTGCCTGAGGAACCACCTGGCATCTGCCATAGTTTTGTTTTCCTCCCATGATGGTGTCAGTTCATTTTGGTGGTGGTACTGGCAGTAGTGTGTCTGCTTCTCGGCATCCTGAGATCCTTCAAAACCTAAAAGGAAGAGCTGCATGTCCCTCAATGGCCAAAAACTTGCCTAGCATGCCTATCCCAAGTTCTATCTTTAGCACTGCAAAATTAAAGCAAGAGAAGGATAAAACATAAAAGCGAACCTTGCCATCGCTGTCATCATTGCCACTGGCACTTGTCCCTTGCCAAGCCTTCAAGCCATGACACTGATAGCAGATGAGCACTGTGGTTCCAGGGCCCTGTTTTGCTGAAGTAATCAAGAGAAATTCCTTCCCCACCAATATTCACTCCATACCGCCCGGCCACAGTTCAACAAAGCTGCCTAAATGTACTAATTTCAAAGAATACTTAAATTTTGTCCTTCTCACTCCAGGGCACTGGTCTGGAGAAAACTAAGCCAAAAAAGAAATGCAAGATATGGACAATATCAGTCTCTTGTTTTATAAATTAAGTAGTTTGTATTAAGCTCATTATACGATTCTCCCATTGGCATAACATTTGTTTTGTTTTGTTTTGTGGCACTGGGAATGGAACCCAGGGGCATTCTAACTCCAGGCACCACCCCCAACCCTATTTTTTATTCTTTAGTTTGAAACAAGGTCTCACTGAGTTGCAAAGGGCCTCACTAAGTAGCTGAGGCTGTCCGCAAACCTCGATCCTCCTGTCTTAGCTCCCCAAATGTTAGGATTACATGCGTGTGCTACCACACCTGGCTCTAGTATATCATTTCTTAGGAGAATCCTAAGTATTCTAAGAAGAAAAAAAATTCTGTCCATGTTTTACAAATGAAAAACACCAAAGCTTAGAAATAAGCCTACCTACCTGATTTATGCATGATATACATTCACAAACATATCAAAGTCATTCACTAAGCCAAACACGAGAAGGAAGGAAGTGGGAGGGAATGGGGTGGGAATTGAGGAAGGGCTAAATGAGTGATGTGTGCATGTATGTCTCTACCATCTTGTACTCCATTAAGATATTGGGCTACAATGCACCAATAAAATTTTTTTTAATATTTGGTAAAAAAATTACTGTTTATGTTAAAAAAAACTAAAGCTTAGAAATAAGGCTACCTATTTGATTTGTAAAACTCAGAGAAAAATTAAAACCTGAGCTCCTTGTTCAAAATATATATTTCAAGATAGCAACAGCAGAGCATTGAAACAAGCTTGGGGCCTTCCTGAATAAGGGGACTGTACAACTGTACAGGCTACAGGCAGATCACATGGATCAAGACAAGGACATCCAGTTGTAGGGGACAGTCAGATCCCCAATCAGACAGGAGCAAAGAAGGTCATCCCCATACCACATTATAATCAAAATGTGTGCCCCTGAGGCTAAGGAGAGAGTCCTAAGTCTAGAGAAAAAATCCAGCTGACATTCAGGGGTAATAAGGTAAGAATCGCTCCAGGCTTCTCAGCTCAAGTACTGAAAGCCAGGAAGACATGGAGAGATGCACTTCAAGCACTCAGAGACAATAACTTTCAACCAAGACTGCTATGTCCAGCAAAGCCATTCTTTAAAATTTTTGGAGAAATAAAATTTTCTAAGATAAGCAGAAGTTAAAAGAATTAATGATAATAAGGGGAAATTTTTAAAAATCCCTGGAATCAAGTAACAATAGATCTACCAAATCTACTCAATATACAAAAATCTATGGGACACTCTAAAGGCAATGTTAAGAGAAAAAGTTACAGCATTAAGTGTTCACAAAAAACAGAAAACAGAGAAACAGAAAAAACTCAAACAATCTAACACTGTACCTTGAGGCCCTTGAAAAGCAGAAACAAACTAACACCAATGCCAGCAGGGGGCATGAAATAATCAAAATCAGATCAGAAATTAATAGAACAAACAAAACAAAAAATCTGTTTTTTGAAAGAACAAATAATATTGACAAACCCTTAGCCTACCTAACAAAAAGAGAGAAAAGACCCAAATCATAAGGATAAGAGATGAAAATAGAGATATCATCACCACAGATACCAGACATCAAATTAAACTACAAAGCATAGTAGTAAAAATATCATGGTATTGGCACAAAAACAGGCACAATAGACCAATGAAACAGAATAAAGATTCAGAAAAAAAAAAAAAACTCCTATCCATAACCAGTTGATCTTTGATAAAGGTGCCAATGACATACACTAAAGAAAGGACAGCCTTTTCAACAAATGCTGTTGGGATCACTGGCTATCTATATATAGAAAAATGGAACTAAAACATAACCTCTCACCTTGCACAAAATACATCTCAAGATGGTTCAAAAACCTAGAAATTAAACCATAAGCTTTCAAACTACTAGAAGAAGGTGTAGGACCAACTCTCCAACATATTGGTACAGGTAGAGACTTTCTTATAAGACTCCAAAAGCTCAATAAATTAAAACAAGAATTAAGATCACCACTTAACCATCAAACAAAGGTCTAATATTGAGCTGGGCATGGTGGTGCACCCTTGTAATCCCAGCATTAGGGAGGCTGAGACAAGAGGATCGCCGTTCATGGACAGCCTTAGTGACTTAGTGAGGCCCTCTGCAACTCAGTGAGACCCAGTTTCAAAATAAAGAATAAAAAATTGGGCAGAGGGGGGTAGCTCGGAGGTTGAATGCCCCTCGGTTCCATCCCCAGACCCCCAAAAATGTCTAATATCTAGAATATACGAAGAGCTTAGAAAACTTAAACTATAAAAAATAATTCAATCAAAATAGGCAACAGAGGATGTATTCATTTCGAGTCACCCCTCCATGCCAGACTGGTATGGAGCTGTTCCTGTTCTCTGTATTTCCATCTTTTAATAAACTTCTTTAAATCTTCAGCAACTGTCCAAGCTATGCATATTTATTCTTAGCTTAGGACAAGAATCCACATTTTTTTGTCTTCTGTTTGGGGTCATTTTGGGTTTTTGTTATGGGTTGGGGGAAAGTATGTCCAGGACCCTAGCAGGGGTCCCCAGGGAACAGTTTCCCCAAACCATACATAGTCTCCCAATCCATAACATATTTGGTGCCCAACGTCTTGGGTCAACGCGGAGCACGTGGCTCAGTAATTTTCACGGGACTTTTTGTCCAGTGGGCCAGTGGGGAACTGCAGCAGTTTTAGCTCCAGCTGGTGAGCTGTTGAGCTTTAAAACAACTATAGAGCAGCCTTTGCAGCATGGCAGCTCTGAAAGTGACTTCCAGGGCATCTCGTCGGTGGGCCTAATACCACTGCACCCCAAAAGGTATGTACTTTCCTGGAGTGATAGAGTTCCCCCAAAATGGGGGAGGCAATTCTGGCCCGTGGGGAACCCCCGACCAAAGGGAGTAGCCCGCCCCCTCCAGGAAGAAACCCCTTTAAATAGCGTAGGCTTATTAGGCCCAATGAGTGCCCATCCATTCGGCCCACATCACAGATGGGACACTTTTAAAATCCCTATACAAGGTTGAATCTAAAAGAAAAGCCCATGGCCCACCTCCAGAAAAAAATTCCCAAACAGGAAACGCCAGCCAGCAACCATTTCTAAATAGCAGTAAGTTTTTTCCCGGCAATGGGAAACAGGTTCTAAGGAAATAAGCTAAAGGAGGATAAATGGACAGAGAAAGTTCCCCAAACAGGAGAAGCAAGCCAGCAAATGGTAGTAAGTTTTTTTTTCGGTGGTTAAAAACCAGTTCTAGGGCGATAAGCTAGTTTGGTTTTTTTTAGTGGCAGGGTCTAGGAAGTGTGGCCATTAGCAACTGCGGCCACGTGTTGTACCCTGTTGGTCGCTATGGCCGGTCGTAGTCACCGGCAACTAGTGGAAGTCATAATGGGTAAGCTTTTCTAAAAGCTCAAAAAGAAAGAAAGAAAAAAAAGCCAGCTAGCCAATCTCAGTTAGATAACAGCCAGCCATGCCTCTTAGGTGAATGGCCGCACTGTGGAGGGATTGTCTGGTTGCAGGTAATTGGCAGATACAGCTCTGTTGGCATAAGAAAGCCCTCAGGAAAGGAAGATAAAGAGTGAGAAAGCTACTCTGGACTTCTTGTCAGCTAAGAATCCTTAGACACACCAAAGTTGGAGAATATTTTCAAAGAGGCAAATTAAATGCAGCAATATTTTCGTTTGGGAAACCTCCTCTAGAGAAAGAGAAAGGATTCAAAGGGAAGAAGAGTCAGAGGTAGGGCAGGAGTATGAGTGGCAAAGCTTCAAGCCTACCCTGGTCTTCTGATGGACTATGAGGCCACTCTCATGGCTCCAGCAACACAGGCAACCCAGCCAGACGCCCCTGGCTGGGACACTCAATTTCGGAGGAGTGCAGGGGAGAAGGGCGAACTTCCACACACTCTCCAATCACGCCCTCTCTCTTTCTCAAAGGGGGTCCCAGCAATCCAAAGTACATGTCGGATCTCCACTCGCATGTGTTCTCCAAAGCGGAGGAAAAAGCTGGGTCCCAAATGCTAAAGAAAGCTCTCTCTTTTTTTCTGCACCCAAGTATGGCTACAGTATGTGCTGGGGAACAAAGACACGTGGCCCAGCCAGGGAGGTTTAAAGTAGCTTATCTTCAGCTGTTCTTTAACTTCAGAGACCACCAGATTTCTTTAATGATTGCAGGATTGAGACAATTGTGGTAGCCTTGGCTAAGGTTGTATGGGGAGAGGAGAGTTTAAAATTCAATCTTTCCATATGAGGTAGTTTTTCTCCTTTTATGGGCTGAGTTTAGAGCGATATCACCAACTCAAGCAATAGGTGTTGGCATTCTTAAATCTTTACCTGGTAGAGTGGGAGGCCATCCTCAGACTGCAGGCTACCAATCTGGTTTAGTAGAGACTTGAAAAGGGAAAGAGAGACAGACAAAAGCCATTTAAGACCTCTGGCTGAGCATAGAAGCCTAGGCTCAAGTCTGCTTAAGGATGGAAAAGAAGGGAATCACTGGAGTAATGCTCTCAACCAGGAGGCCAAATAGGCCCTCCAAGGCCTGGCTCATGGTGCAAAGAGAGACCATTAAATGGCTGAGCGCCCCCAGTTCCAAAGGGAAATGGGGTCCCAGACCTAGGTTCCCAATAAATTACCACCACCTGAGTTGACTAAAAGAGCCTTAGGTGATCACAGTGAGATCTCAGAGGCCAGATCTAAGGCGTTTCCCTTCTTTCCCGGCCCAAGATCCAAAAGCTTAGCCAGGGTGGGGGGGCTTAACAGGCCAGCCCTGAGCCACCTCTTTACTCAAGATTTAGCCTGTGTCGTCCAGAATGACGTTCCCGTTCTCCCATTCTTAGTCACACCAGAGAGTTCAGCTTCTCTGTTAACTTGTATTTTTTTTTTTCTTTTGCTGGCTGCACTAAAGTTATTGCTCAAAGATTTTTTTATCTCAATCAGTCTTAGCTAAAATGGTTACTTCAGGAAAGTTGTCCAATTAGACTCCTGTGAGAGGTGATTAAATAAAGTTATTTTCTTTAACAAAATCAATGTTTTAAGACACTAGGGATGCTTTTATGATGTCATGGATTTCTGTGGTAACTTATGATACAGTTTTTAAGGTGTGTGGTCAAATAGGATATACATTGTCTTTAATATTACTCCTTTTGCAAAATTAAGGTTTTAAGGTGCTAGTGGTACTTATCTAATGTCTTAATTTCCCATGTAATTTATAGCTCATTTATTAAAATGCCAAATGCAATGATTTAAAATGCTCTTTTATTATTATTATTCAATGGTATGCTTTTTGGGGGTTTGCTTGTATGTAACAACAAAAGATAGATGTAGAGAGTCTATAGAGGACTACTTTTGGCAAAAAAATTGGGAAACCCCAAATTCTGTAATAATTCTTTAAAACTGGCTTCAAGGTTGTTTACTGGAAAAAGTTACAGGAGACTAAGTCATATCATACAGGGATTTGAAATTTGCTTTAGAAATTAATTCCAAAAGCTTGTTAAGTCCACCAAGCAAGCAATCTAGAGACACATGTCTAGGTAAAGATTGGCAGCTTGGTTTCATTCATGCCAAGGGAAACTTTTAGACCAATGTTACCCTATTGCCAACATACCAGCAAGTTTTAAGTAAACTTCAAACAGTGCCAGAGAAAAAGGGTAAATTCTGTTTTGTCCAGATGACCTGACACTCATCAAATCATCTAAAATCTTTATTCCAAAGCCTATTTCAGGTCTCCAAAATACTAATTTCTGAATTCATGTGGTGCAAAATAAACTTAATACATCCCACTTTTGTGTGTTTCAGTCTAAGTCAACAAAACAGTTGTAATTTCTCATTTAACTATTATGTTTAGGTTTTCATAGCTAACCTATATTGTTAAGTATTATCTCATAGGGTTAAAGCTTTCCAACAGACAGAACCTGGCAGACATCTATCGACATCTATCGAGGCCCTTTGGATTGTCATAGACACACATGGCACGGACCCATCTGATTCCCCCATGCCAACTAGATGCATGAATGTTACCCTAAAGCTGGGGCCCCTCAACTTTGCCCCTGTACAGCTTGAAGCAGTTTATGACTGACTCGATGTCCTTATTCCTTTGCTGAGGGGTACATTCATGCAATAGAAATGGGGAGAAAATTAATGGGAAATGAGCTTGTGTTAAATGTTTGTAAAATTGTAAAAGTCAAAATATACTTTCTGTATCTACCTTTGGCCTGACAGGTGTCAGGAAGTTATTAGACAAAGGGGGAATGTGCCAGTATTGGGAATGACCTAGGAAGATTTGGGAAAGCTCTGATTATTAATATATTTCAAAAGAAAATAATTGGTATATTTCAAAATATTTGTGTCAAGATGGCAGCAGACATGGGTAAAGAAAGGACTTGGTTTCTGCCTAAAACAGGCAGTTATTCCAATGTAAATCAACCTAGCTAAAAGTAATTAAGTCAATAGAGGAGAGCAAGGCTTCCTCTTTCTAAAGACAGGTCTACATGATGATTTAGGGAGGATGGGGCAGTGTTTGACCTTGCCCTTCATGAAAGGAGACACCTCACCACACCTTGCTAGGGGAGGTACCTTACAGGGTTAAGGGGAGGTACCTTACAGGGACGTTCACTATGTCAGAGTCACGCAAACAAGATGGAGGTCATGGGTATAAAAAGTCCAGTCCACGTGTAAGCCTTTGGTGTATTCATTTCGAGTCACCCCTCCATGCCAATCTGGTATGGAGCTGTTCCTGTTCTCTGTATTTCCATCTTTTAATAAACTTCTTTAAATCTTCAAAAAAAAAATAGACAACAGAACTGAACAATCTTTTCAAAAGAAATAAAATGGCCAACAAATATATAAAAACTCAACATCTTTAGCAATCAGAGAAATGCAATTAAAACTACACTGAGATTCCACCTAATTCCAGTAAGAATATAAATAATCAAAAACACAAGTAGCAATAAGTACCCCTGAGATTGTGGAGAATAGGAATCCTCTTGCTGAAACTAAAATAGGAATCACTCTTGCTGAAACTAAAATCTAATGCAGACTACAGAGATTAGTGTGGAGGTTTTTCAGAAGACTAGGAATGGAACTATCGTGCAACCCAGAGACAGTGCTCCTAGGCATCTTCCCAAAGAAAATGAAATAAAAAATCACAATACTTGCATATCCATAATCATAGCAGCACAATTTACAATACCCAAATTATGGAATCAGTCCAGGCATCCATCAACAGATGAATGGATCACAAAACTTTGGCATGGATCAATTTTACTCAGCCATGAAGAACAAAATCTCAAATTTTGCAGGAAAATAGATGGAATTGGGGAATATGTACTAAGCGAGTACAGCAGTCTCAAAAAAAATGAGTAGCTGCTTGTTTTATATGTGTAAGCTAGAGAGATATTCAGAAACAAGGGCAACGTCAGATGAGTCATTACATGGGAATGACTGAAGAAGATCAGGAACAGGAAGTTAAGTTATAAAGAGAATAATAGTAGAAATAATCTATGAATGTATACAAAATTACCAATTCCAATATCAAAGATATGCATAGGGAGGAAGAGGGGGGGGGACCTGGCGGGGAGGGTACCAAGAACTAGGTATATGCATCTGTCTGACACTCTATATACCCCAATATGGTGTAAAATTTACAAGCACCAAATTTAAAAAATGATTGGTAGTGATACCTTCATGTATGTAAACAGCACTGTAGAAACTGTTTCTTTCTAATAAAATGGCTTAAACAAACATTTTAGAGCTGACCATGTGTATACCTGTAATCTCAGCACTTGAGAGGCTGAGACAAGAGAATTACCGGTTGAAAGCCAGCCTCCACAACTCAGCGAGAGTCTCCCAGCAACTTAATGAGACACTGTTTCAAAAATAAAATATAAAAAATGGGGCTGGAGTATAGTTGGGAGATAAAACAATGGCCCTGGGTTCAATCCCCAGTGCCTACCTGTTTCTCTGCTTCTGTCTCTGCCTGCCCCCCTCCACACATACACAGACCCATGGTTAGATTAAAATAAACACAGTTTTTGGTGCCATTATGGTTTGGACATTTCTCAATGTGTGTGGCTCAAAATAGAATATGGAGACACTAAAGATCAACATGCAAATATATAAAGAGCCTGCCTCCACACTTTGCCTATGCTGCCGTGTCTTTAGGACCTGCTCTGCGAAGCTCCTTCACTCCTCCCCTTGCTCCCACCTCCAGCAGCACTCCTTGTTGCTCTGATTAGGCATTCGTCGCCTTGCCCTTCATTACCCTTTTATTTATTTATTTATTTGTTTGTTTGTTTGTTTGTTTTTCATTTATTTATTTCTGCAGTACTGCGATGGAAACCAGGAGCATTCTACCTCCTAGCTACACCCCACAGCCCTATTTTTTTTCCTTTGTTTTGAAATAAAGTCTTACTGAGTTGCAAAGGACCTCACTAAGTAGCTGAGACTGTCCTGAACAGCTATCCTCCCATCTCAGCCTCCTGAATGCTAGGATTAAAAGCATGTGCCACCACACCCAGCTCATTGTCTTTTTAAATGAAGACATATTTGTATTCCAGGTTTCTGTAGGACAGCTGAAAAGCTCCAAAAATACTAATTGAAATGTATTAAGCACTAAGTATATGTAAGCCACATGCTCTACAGTATTTATTTAATCTTTAGAAACTTACTTTAAAGTGTATTCTGCATATTTTTGTTAAAAAGGCTCAAAGGAGTGAGATAATTTGCCTAGGTTCACCCAGCTAAAGGAAGAAGTAGCAGGATGCAGCCCAAGCTTGGTTTGCTGTATAAATCCATGCTTTTATCGCTCTGGTATTCTTTGTCTCTCCCTCTCCCTCCCCCCTTTGGTGCTAGGTAGTGAACACAGGGGCATTCTGTCTCCGAATTTCATTTTTATTTGGAAGCAGATTTCTCACTAAGTTGCTGAGGCTGGCTTCGAACTTGTGATCCTCTTGTCCCAGCCTCCCAAATATTGGGATAACAGGTGTTCCATCACCACACTTGGCTCTAATATTCTTTTTATACAGCCTGAATATACAGAGCTCTCTAGGCATTAGACATAAAGATACTCAGAAATGATTTATTTGTTAATATACTTAAGAGCTTCTACTATAAGAATAGGTAAACACATTTAAACATTTTCAGGAGAAACTGAAATTGATCATTTTAGTCATAAATTATTTACCTGCTTGTTACCTAGAGCACATCTGACAGGCAGCAGCCACTCAATAAACACTTGTGGGAAGGAGGAATGCAGTTATTGCCATACTGTAGCCTTGGGTGGCTTTTTGTTTTGTTCTTTTCATTGCCGGATTGAGCTCCCTATTTAAAACAAAATCCCTGCCCAACCTGAGCTCCACAAAGGGTCAAATGATCTCTGAACGCTTGATCTCAGTGTGTATGTGGGGGATGTGGCTAGAAAAACAAGAACCTACCAGAGAAGTAGCTTAGAACCCAGGAACCCATTGGCTGTCAAGAAGAGGCAAAAGACAAGAGACATCTCCACTGAGGACTCAGGAAGAAAGGGAGTGATGGGACAATGGGAACTGAGAGTTTACAGTGACAGGAGCAATATTTTCAGCATCCTCTGAGAATCCCTGCTAGTGTGTCTGGCTGGGTAAGAGAAATAAAAATTATAGATCCCAAGAAGGTAGAGGAGGAAATAAAGCATGCTATACATTTCTCTTTTAGAATTTTTTATTTCTATGCTTCTTCAGTATCATGTCCAACTTCTCGGTGCTAAATGTAAAAAAAAGGAACAGTCTACACCAAAGAGAACCTGTTTCTCTTCCTTGTGAAGAGTGCCTTGGTTTGTTTCCTATCAATACCTAGATAGGAAGCCTGGAGCCCAAATACTTAGTGTGGTTCTGGCTATTGACTTTTAATTTTGAGTAATATTTCTTGAAAAGTCATTTGCAAAAAGTCTACATCAAAGTCTAGACGCTTATTCAAATACAGATTTCTAGCCTGCCTCCCACTCCCATGCTTAACAAGAACTTCTGGGACATGCCTTACATGAATTTTAAGCATGTAGAAATTTGAGAAACAACCACAGACTTGAATTGGGCCATAACAAATTTCATGTATAGGATATACCTGGTGTTACCCATTGTAAATCCAGTCCTGAAACTCCTAGAATTTCACCACAGTTACTAATTTTCCCCTAAAGATTTGCCAAAATATCCAGGATCCTTCAGAAAGCTGTTAGTAACTAGATAAAAAGAAGAGACCTGCATCCAACTCCCAGCTTCTGGTTTATTATTCATTTTAACTGTAAGTAGTTAAATTAATCTTTCAAATTTCAGGTTTTTTTTTAATCTGTAAAACAGAAACAGTAACTAAATGATAACCTTTACACATATTGTTGTAAGGATTAAATGTAGTTTGCATTTCCAGATAATAAATAACATTAAAATTCTCATTCCTGTCTTTTATACACTTTTATTTTGTATGCCTAAGCCTAGAGCACTGCTGTATTTTTTCATCGCCAAGATGGAGCCTTGGGTCATTAATTATTGCAGTCCCAAGGTCTCTCCGATAAAGCAGCATCAGTCATGTGCAAGGGAAGGGTGAACGCACACCTGGACAGAAAATAGATCTGAAGAGCGACACAGGCCTTCCTCAGCTACATCCACTCAGACAGGAGCAGAAACACCCATCTGGCACCTATGGCAGCTGTTCTGCTTCTTAGAGCTACTTGGAAACCCAGCATTAAGCAAATCTTACATATAAAAACCATGGTGGTAGCCAGAAGACAAAAGGCAATTTGTTATCTTGATAAAAAGAATTATGCAACTTATAAACCTAATGAAAATACATTCTCTTTACAGAGACAGGTCTCCTTAGTAGATTTTTAAATGTTTCTGTAAGAAACATAAGAACACTTTGTATTCTGCCCATGAATTTCAGCGACTCTTCCACTGTATCACAGACCCGAAGGATGCCTCTGCCTTTTCCCTCCAGATAATAATGCTTTCCTTACTCCTTGGCTTTCTGCATTGCCTTGGGGATCTCAGCTCTGGGGCAACCAGAGAAAAGGCACAAAGTAATCAGTCTCTAAGCCCTCAGAAAGAACAGGCATCTGCAAGTAGCCTGTCATTTATTGGAGGCTGAATGCAAATGGTAAAGCTTCTGACAAGAAAGACCGAGCCTTTTAGCATGATTCTAAAGTTAGGTACCAGGATGGAGTGAATGAGAGTCAGCGATATTGAGATACCTGTGAGGCGGTCATTCTCCTTTCAGGCCTTGATTTTTTCTTCTCTAAAATAGTCTACCATCCCTTCCTGGATCTTCTTCAGAAAATCAAAGGAATAATGTTTTGTTCATATATGAAAGTATCACTGCCAATCTCACTAATATACATGGGGAGGGGTGGGCAGCAGAGTGGAATCTGAACCTCACTATGATGTATAATTACAATACATCAATAAAGCATTTTTTAAAAAATACATGAAAGAGCCTGAAAAATTAATAAAGCAACACAAATAAAATGGATCACAACTTTCAGACCTGTAGGTTGACTGACCCACCACCATCCCAAATTCCCTTATCCCTTTCTTCTTTTGTAGGAGCTAAGAATGCTAATATTTTTACCCTCTTGTTTTTCTTCATAGCTACAGATAGGCTGCAATGCAGAGATAACACTTTCCAAGTAGATGTGGTTTGTTATTCCTTCCCTTCCTCTGTCTACTTTAAGCAAGATGCATTGGAGCTGAAGCAGCTATCCTAATGATCATGTAGCAAAAAAAACAAAACAAAACAAAAAAAAAAACTCAAGAAGGAAAACAATGAGTAGACAATGATGGAGAAGAAAGAAACAAGGATCCCGATGGCGTGAAAAAGTGGAATTCCTCCTACATCAAAGAGAAAAATGAGAAAAGTAACCCTCTATTTGTTTAAATTACTATTAGGCAGATATCCTATTGCCTGCAGCTGCATGTATTCCTGAAATAAAGACAGATGTCAGAATAATCCTTTGTAAAACATAAATCAAATCATGTAATTTCTTTGATTCTAAAAGTTCCCATGAACTCAGGGTAAAGATAGCCTTTTAAAGCACAAAAAGCCAAAGTCAATGTGGTCCTCATGAGCTTCCTGATGCTATCTCCTGTTATATAGTGCTCTTTGGTCTGCTCCAGGCAGTCAGCAACTTGGTCTTGACTGAATTTTCCGGGCACTCGTGCCTGTAGCTATTATTTTGTACTGTTGGTTCAACCTGGAATTCTCTTCCCCTTCACTGAAACCTGCTCTCTCTACTGCCAGACCTTTGCTGGAGTATCTCTTCCTGATGAGGCTATCTGCCTCCCTGCAGCAGAGTGCAACAACTGCCCACCCTCAGCCCACCTTGTCCATAACTTTTTTTTTTTTTTTTTGGTGGTACTGGGGTTCCTGGAAACCCTTCTACCTCCGGGCTACACTCTCAGACCTATTTTTTTTATATTTTTATTTGGAAACAGGGTCTCTTAATTCAGTGCGGCTGCCTTTGAACCTGTGCGATCCTCTTGTCTCCACCTCCCAAGCATGGGGATTACAAGCATGTACCAAGCATAGGGAATAAAAGCATGGGGATTACAAGCATGTCTCCACCTCCCAAGCATGGGGATTACAAGCATGTACCACCACGCCCGGCTGTCCATAACTTTTAAAATTGATATAGATCTCCTGTATCTTCTGCATACTCTAAATTTTGCATAAAAGGCTTATATAATACTTGATATTTTTCAATGATTCATAACAGATCAATATTATTTTTAAAACATTGTATTAAGTCATAATTCCAAAAGATACTGGAAGACCCTTACAAAACAAGTCACATAATAGTTGATAAACATAATTAAAATCTGTAAAAAAAATACAGTTTAATGAGATTGAGAATGGTGGCACACACTTGTAATCCCAGAATTTGGGAGGCTGAGAACAGAGGATCACAGTTCGTAGACAGCCTCATCTACTTAGCGAAGCCCTTCCCAACTCGGTGAGATCCTGTTTCAAAAATTTAAAAAAACAACAAAATTTAAAAATAGGGCTGTGAGTGTAGCTCGAGGTACAGTGCCCCTGGGTTCCATCTCAGTACTACAAAAAAAAAAAAAAAAGGAATACAGTTTAATGGTAATTTCCTTTTCTCCTCATGCTAAGCAAAAATTAATTAATTAAAGTCTACATTCTCCAAGGTCAAGGGGTTTTCCACAATTAGTGGCTTCAAAATAGAAAAAAGAGCCAAATACAGTGGTGCATGCTCATAATCTCATAACAAGTACTCAGGAGGCTGAGACAAGAGGGTTGCAACTTAGAGGCCAATCTCAGCAACTTGGTGAGGCCCTCAGGAACTTAGTGAGATCCTGTTTCAAAATAAAATATAAAAAGGACTGGGGTATAGATTGGAAGTAGAATGTCCCTAGTCTCCATCTCCTGCACCAAATTAAATAGATAGATAGATAGATAGATAGACAGACAGACAGACAGACAGATAAAGATAGACACAGGTAATCTCAACCCTTTAATTTGTTGATTCTGGCTCACCAAGTCAACAGGAAATTCAGTAATTCCATAAATGGTCCCAGAGAAGGCTTAGTACACTGCCTTTCACGTTTGCAATCAAGGACAGTTGCCATGAGCTCTTTTAGGTTCACTTATGCCCTTGACAGGATCCCAACCTGATGGTTCTCAAGGATCCCAAATGGATCTCAATGCTTCTTTACCACTGACTTAATTTGCATGTGAAGATCTGCTTATAGCATCACTGACATAGGCAGAGGGACCACATGCAAAATAACTTTGTAGATCTCTGCCTCAGTTTGCTGAATCTCAGCTACATGCACTTATCTGCTGACGAGTGGGACTTCTTTATAACATCTCCACTGCTCACCTCACCACATGGACTCCTTCCTTTCATGCTTATTGAGGACAATTTCTGTTGATTACTTTTTATTTGTAAAACCAACTACTTCACATGGATGTTTACCAAATAAAATTTGGTATTTAGCAGGGTTTTTATTTTGGACAAATAAAAAATACTCATCAAACAAAATCACAGCTATGTTTCTCTATGAACTCTTTTTCTTACTCTTTTCAAGATATATTTATTGAGCTCTAAACATGTTCCTGAAGCTAGAATAATACATAGTAAAGATAGTGGTGAACATGACCAAAGACTGCTTCATAGAGTTATAGTTTACTATTATTCTTACATATTAATTTTATCAGACATTTTAATTTTTCAGCTCATATTATTAAAATTAAAAGGGGTAGTGTTTTTATCATATATATTTAAGGTAGATCACATGACGTTTTGATATATGTAGTTAAGTGGCTACAATACTCAGGTAAATTAATATATCCTTCATCTCACATAGTTACCTCCACTGTTTTTGTAGTAAAACCTAGACTCTCGGCAATTATTTTAAACACATTATTATTAACTATAGTCTTCATGTTATACACTAGGACTCTAGATGTATTCATCCTACACATTGGCAACTTTCTATCCTTTGACCTATATCTCCTGATAAAAGGAATATTGCAAGTAAGTACTAAATTAAAGTCTATGCTTCCCAGTGCCGAAAACAAAAGAGAGAACCAGGAGTTTATCATGTCACATCAGTAACCATACCATTCAAGAGAGAAAATCTTCTGTTGAAAAAGTGTATTGGAAAGAAATTTCTCACTTGAGTCATTACAGTAATGAAGATAAATACATTTCCTTGATTTCTTGACCAGAAGACTGACAACATGCACACTCTTTTTTCCAAGAGCTGCTTGATAAAATACCCCTTTAACTAAATAACGTTGGCACGATTTATTGGCAGAATCATGTATTTGTTTCTGGCTTAAATTATAAGCCCTGAACATTATTGAAACAACAAAGTAGCATGAGCTCCCAAACCGTTTTCTTGTTTAAAAGTGTATAATAATTTTGAATTTCTTTATGGCTGGGTAAAACTTTACTGTGTGTATATACTACATTTTCATTATTCATTCATCTGTTGATGGTCACCTAGGTTGGTTCCATAATTTGGCTATTGCAAATAGTGCTGCTTTAAGTATGAATATGCATATATCACTACAAGTATTCTGCTTCTAATTCTTTTGGAAAGATACAAAGGAGTGGTATAGCTAAGTAATGGTGGTTCCATTCCTAGTCTTTAATGTCACATTAATAATTGTATCATTCAGAAGAGAAACTCCTCCATTAAAAAAAAATGTATCGGGGAGGAGGAAAAGTAGGATTGAGGGAGAAAGGAAACAGTTCAAATATTGCTATGTCCATAGATGAAATTCACCTCACTAATATGTATGGGGTAGGGAAGAGGTGCAGGATCCAGTGAAAAATAACACCAAGTGCTGTGTGAATATATGTTTTCATCACTTTCAATCTCACTATGATGTATAACTACAATGCATTGATAAAAAGTATTTTAAAAGACTGGAATATATATATATAGATATATATATAGATATAGTATATCTGTATAAATAATGTAAAAAGCTAATTTAAATTAACTTAAAAATCAATATTTAAACTGATATATTTTAAGTTTTTTGAAAGAAAATAGAAATAGTGTCAACTGATTCACACTTTCTGATGGCTCTAAGGAGAAACCTCTTCCCCGAATCAACACCCTTAGTTCTGATCTAACCACAGAAGCTTGTCATCGTCTCTCTTTTTAAGGAACCATGTAATTCTCTGTAGTTTTTTTTTCTGATCTAAGCTGATGTCTCTCTTCAAAATTGTTTCTCAGTAATCCCTACAAGGTAGACCCTCCTACAAGAGTAGCAAAATTCATCTTGACATGCAAACATTTTTAGAATCTCCCTAACACTAGAGAAGATTTTTTCTTAAAAAATTATTTTAAAATTCCCTCCTTCCATCTGATTAGTGCCATATTTGAAAGAAGCAAGCTCTTTAATTCACTCTGAGTTGGTTGTCCCTAGCAACCACCTTTAGATACTTTCCTTCCTAAAAGTCACACATCCGTTCTAACATTGGGAAATTGCATATAATTTTAATTGGCTTTATTAAATCTCCCAAGAATGAAATGTAATAAGAACAATGTATGCAGTAAAAATACCAACCCCGGATTGACAAATTCAGGCCCTACTTAACCACACAGGGACTTCCTTTTTTTCAACCAGCAAGTATGTCAGAGGTTACTCTGAGTCATTAGACTGCATTTTGAAAAGCGAATTAGCAAACTAGCATGGTTAATAAGATATTCAAGGTTATTCAGAAAATATACACTGTCTTTGAAGGACTTAATGGCTCACAACTTCCATCATACATAAAAATTTTTCTTTGCTTTGGAATAGAAGTAATTATATCTTGAAGAAATCATAATATAAATCCTTCATGTTTTTGTAAAGAAGATGATAAGAGAGTCTTGGAAGACAGGCTCTTCAATCTCTATCCAAGTCTCTGGCAAGTGATTTTCTGCAAGAAGAGAGACAGTTCTGGGTCAGGTGAGCATGGCTTGGTTGGCAGGGCTGCCATACGAGCCCATGAGCCAGAGAGTTAATGCCTTTTAAAAGCAAACTTGCAGAATTATATTTTTAGGCTCACATCTTAAGTTGTTTTAAAAATGGGCCTGGAAACATTACTAACCCTCCATTAGGGCCACAATTAGATTTAAGGACATCTTTGCCATTTTAGTAACCACTTGCCATTCCTTGTCTTAGCATTAATCAAGTAAATAATAGTCTGTAGAGGGAGAACTGTAATGGCCTGGCTCATCTTCTGCTCAGCTTCTCCAGGTCAGGGGAGTCCCATGCTTCAGTCAGCCATGGTCTAGGGCAAATGAGGATCATTTGCTTAAAATCATGGCTTCCAGGTCTAGTCCTTCCTACCAAAATATAGCCCTAAACTTTATTCACCCCTACTCCAAATAGTGACATAGCTGGAAAGCTTAAAAAAAAACTAATCTAATGGCTTTTGGAACTCTTCCTCTGCTACACAGCAATCATCTCATCCATTGTTCAGTCAGATGCTTTCCTTAAAGTCTCACATTCAATCCTGCTCCCTCAAACCAGCAAATGATACTGCTCCGATCTGGGAAGGAGGCTAGGATGAAGATCAAATTGATATAGCTTTTTATCTTGAGTGTCTCTCCCAAAATTCTTACTAGCACAAGCACCAACTCACTTAATGTAGTCCTCTATATTTCCCAAGCATCTCTTTTTTTTTCTGCTTCTAAGGAAATGTTTTCTACCTCCTATTTATGACCTATAAACCCATTTTAGTCTAAGGTCACTTCTGTCCCTTCAATCTCTCATTCTTCACTGCTTTCTTCCCTCATGCCAAAACTTTAATAACGCAATTATTATAATCTTCAAGCAATATAAAATAATAAAAAATTCAATGCCCATGAATATGGGTCCTCCCCCTCATGAAGTGACTGTTCCAGTAATTCAGTAACACTGATAAAAATCTCATATTTCTTATAGGAAATCATGGGGAAAAACTCATCATGCCAAGTACAACCTGGACTTTGTAGTTTTAGTGAAATGTATAAAGTATAAAGTATAAAGATGACAGGAGGCTTCATGACACATAAAGCACAGATTGTCACTCAGAAAATTTTTCCATTAGACAAATCTCTCCCTCAGTCTCTCTCCTTCACTCGCAGCCACTGTATCTCGCCCCTCAATCTCCCCATTAAAACGTTTTGAGACCTTCCTCTTTCTCCTTTATTTTGCAAGGTAAGTATTTTTGCTTCAATATAAAACACAGACCAACCAGACTCTAGCTGCTTTCTCTTATTTTTTCTCAAAAACTTTCTTCTGTCCACAAAAATTCTCAAATGAGTTGCTAAGTAGATAAAGTATTATCCATATTATTACCCCCAATCTGCTTCTGACCTGGTCACCAAAGACCTACCATCATACTTTTCTTTCCCATGACCCTGTCTCTCCAGAAAATATATGTTCTTGGACTATTTCCAAGCCACCAATTCCTTCCTAGTCCCCTGCAATGAATCTTTTCAACTCTCAACTGAAATGACTTTATTGAACTCCACCACAGATCTCCTAACTATTAAAGCCAAAGGACTTTCACAATTTTCTTCCTTTTTTTCTGTGTCTTTTAAAGATCATTTAAAGCTTTCTCTTTGAATTCCTGCCTTGGAGATGTAATCATAAGAACACATCTTAAATAGAGATAATCCTTGGTTCAAATTCAATTATTACAATCTTAGAAATATTATTTACCACTTAGAAAATATACATCCCTATAAAATAACCAGAGCCTTCTTTTATGTTTTGTAATTTGATGAAAATACAGTCAAATTTGGTTGTTATAAAAATTGTGAATTAAAACATGTGGCTGAACTTGGTAAGAAATGAGTACGCTTCTATCCCTCTGTCTTCGACACACACAAACCAAATGTCACAATCTTCTGATATTCCCTTCCTTCTCCTTGGTGATCATTCCTTTATCACTTTAATAGATTTGTATAGAGTTATCTGCCAAATATGAATGTACAACAAAGTCATTCAAGTCCTTGGACCTCTTTCTCCTTATGTTTTAGTCCAGCTCCTCCTTCTCTCAACTCAATGACTTGAAATATATATATATGTACATGTATATATGTATACATATGCATGTACACCATACATGTATATATTATCCATCTATTATACATATCTTCCTAATCTTCTTCTGTGCTTCTGTGCCTTCCTC
Source organism: Muscardinus avellanarius (assembly GCF_963383645.1). NCBI lineage: Eukaryota > Metazoa > Chordata > Mammalia > Rodentia > Gliridae > Muscardinus > Muscardinus avellanarius. Next base: position 77,487,839 of record NC_137797.1, read on the forward strand.
ATCTCTCATAATTTCTATATGTCTAAAAAGAAATATTCTTCTCTCTGAAACCTGCTCCTCTTCAGACATATTGTTCTCTGTAAATATTGGCATTTTTTTTAATTGGTGCACTGTATTCATACATCATAGTGGGATACAAACTTTTGTAGACATACATGCACACATCGCCCAGTCAGCCCCCACCCAAACCCCACACCATTCCCTCCCCATCCCTCCTTCCCATGCTTGGCTTAGTGGTTGACATCTAGTATTATAGCAATTTATCCAAAATTAAAAATGATAATCTCACATAACAGTTTCATTTCTCTGATACAAACTTTTGATGACTTAAAGATAACATTTCAATATTTCTTTTTGCTTTCTTTCTTACCAGAGAATATTTTTTTTAATTTTTTTTAGGTGAAACTATCATATATATATACATTTATTTTTCAGAAAAAAAAATCTATCCTAATATGGAATATGGATTCTAGATACCCACAACGATCTTGAAAAAGAACAAAGCTAGAAGATATATATTTTCTGATTTCAAACCATATAAAGCTACAATAATTGAAACAGTGTAGTACTATTCTAAAGGCAGATATATAAACCATTGGAGTTAAATACAAGCCTAGAGCTAAATTCTTCCCTATATTATCAAGTTATTTTTGACAATGTTTCCACGAACATTTGGTAGTGGAAATAATAATCTTTTAACTAAATATTGTTGAAAAATAATAATTACATGGAAAAGAATAAAATTGGACCCTTACCTAATCCCATATACAAGTATTAACTCAAAATAGATAAAAGACCTAAATATAAATCTTAAGACTATAAACTTTTAGAAGAAAACCTGGGTCATAAAACCTCACAAAATTGAAATTGGCAGTGATTTCTTGGATATGATTTCAATGGCACAGGCAACAGAAGAGTATACAAACTCCCTAAAAAATAAAAAAAATTGTATATCCAAAAACAATGTAAACAGAGTTAAAAGTTACTAATAGAATGGGATAAAATATTTCCAAATGCTATATCTGAAGGTATATTAATATTCCAACTAGAAATCCTAAAAATTAACAACAATAAAGGCAAACGATACCATTTAGAGATAGGTAAAAGACTAACATAAGTAATGAATCTCCACAGATAACCAATCTTAGTTGACTGTTGGATGGAAACTCTTGTTTCTCTGGTTCTGGTGTGTGTTACCTATTTCTTCTTTGTAGTTAATCTCTTTGAGTATTTTCTCTAGCGCTGATTTTGAAGACATAAATTCCTTCAGTTTCTGTCTGTCATGGAAGCTTCTTATTTCTCCATCTAATTTGATAGAAACTTTTGCTGGGTAGGAAATTTTTGGCTGGAAGTTGTTTTCTTTCAGAGTTTGGAATATGTTACTACAAGCCCTTCTGGCTCTTATGACTTGGATTAGGAAGTCTGGAGTGATTCTAATTGGTTTGCCTCTGAATGTCACTTGACCCTTTGTTTTTGTTGCCTTTAAGATTCTCTGCTTGGCTTCCACATTGGTCATTTTGACAATTATGTGGCATGGGGATCCTCTTCTCCGATCCTGTCTAAAGGGAGTTCTATAAGTTTCCTGGATCTGTGTATCAACCTCTTGCTCTATGTTTGGAAAATTTTCTGCTATTACTTCCTTGAAGAGATTGTTGATACCTTTGGTATCACTTTCTTTTCCCTCCTCTATTCCAATTATTCTTAGGTTAGCTCTCTTAAAATGGGCCCATATTTCTTCAATGTCAGATTCCTGTGGTTGGATATTTTTTTCTAGATTAGAAACTATGCGTTCATTTTTGGAATGATCATCTTCTAAGAGCGAGATTCCATTCTCCATGTGTTCTAATCGGTTGTTTGTGCTTTGAATTGAGGCCTTTACTTCATTAATTGCATCCTTTATCTCTTTTTGGCTCTTTCTGAGTTCTTTTTGAAGCACCTCTATTATTTCTACAGTTATTTTCCTGATTTCATCTTCTAGAAATCTCTGATTTTCTGTTTTATCGGGTTCTGATGTTGTGGGGTTATGGGCATTCATTGCTCCATTGTTATTCCTCTTTGCCATGTTTTGGAAGTTTGTGCCTTCTCTGGGTTCTTCCCTTGGGTCACTATGACTTCACTTAAGGTGCTCTGGATCTCGAGTCAGTAGTATCTCAGACCCCACTACTCCTTTACTGGGTTGTATCACAGAGTCTCTGACCCAGGGAGTCGATAGAGGCTGCTTTAAACTATGGGGGGTGCCAGGTTGCACGTTCTCCTATGGTATGATATCTCTGCCACAGCCACTCCCCCACTGGGTCAAGTCCCAGGAAGTACAGTACTGGGATTTCTCCTCTGTGGCCTGCAATTTTACTCAGTGTTCTTGAGTTCGCAGATGTAGCTGTACTGGACTTGGTGAATTCGCTGATGCTGCCGCTGGTGGCAATATGGCGCCGCTGCTACGCCCTCGGCTGTGAGGCTGGCTTATTTCTTCTTGGTTTTGAATTCTACTCTGAGTCCTTGCAGCGTGTGCTGAGCTCAGCCACTGGGAGCTTTAGATGTTGCCTGCGCTGAAAATTCCCGCCTGGCTGTTCCGCAGCGGCTCACCTCGGCTTGCTGTAGCCATCCGGTGAATTCGCTGCTGCCGCCGGCAATATGGCGCTGCTACCGCGTCCTCGGGCGTGAGGCCGGTGTATCTTCTCTGTGGCTCTGAGCTCTGTTCTCAGTCCACTTTCTCTCTGGAGCCTGGTGATTTTTTTGTTTCTCTGGTGATGGTGTTTTCTGGCTTTGTAGGGCGCTGATTTTGTGGTAATGGAGATTGGTTGTTAGCAGGGCTCTTAAGCCCCGCTTTTCTCGGTCGCCATCTTCCCAGAAGTCTTTTATTGCCATTATTTTTGCAAGTAAAATTACTCAAAAACTTCCTCAATGCCTGGAAGATGAAGTCCACAGGCTGCTGGGCATACCATGTTGAAGCCCTCTATAAGCAGCTTCTCACCTTAGTTGTCTGCTATTTCAAGTGAGATAACAGGTGCATCTGACTGCTGAGCTTTTTGCTCTTCCAAGTCCTCTTACATTCACTTTCTTAAGATTTGATGAGGAAAACAGGGCAGTGCTAGAAGAGGGAAAATTAATTATCTATGAAGCCTAGCGAGGAGCTCATGCCTCTAGTACCAGTTCTTGGGAGGTTGAGACAGGAGGATCACAGGTCAAAGGCTAGCTTCAGAGACTTAGCAAGACTCTCAGCAATTTAGTAATTCCCTGTTTCAAAGTAAAAAAATAAAGAGCTGGGAGTATAGCTCAGAGGTTGAATGTCCTAGTAACAACACACACACACACACACACACTACAATCTCCATGAAGACTCTCGTATGTTTTAGTCATTGAACTAAGAGCTTTCACCAGTTCCCACAATATTCCTGAGAAGTAAACATTATCATTGCATATTTTATAGTTTTATAGTTCTAGTGTAAGGAGTCATCCTATCCCTCACATTTGGAAGTCACCTGATAATACTCATTTTCTCCTTTTTGTTCCAAATTCATAAGTACCTTGGTTTTTGTTCTTAAATTCATCATAGCAGAATGACGCAGCTATTCCTCAGCTCTCTCCACTGCCTTCCTCTCATTTAGTCTTCCATGTGAGAGGCTGGGTCTCCAACGTTAGTCCATAAAGCTGTCACCACAATCCTCATGGATGATTTACAGTGACATGCCCAGAGGCATGTCAAGAAGAAATACATATAAGTGTCATAGTCAAATACTTGGTGGCAATTTATTCTGCTTTTCCTGTTGCTGTAATTTTAATGAGCACACTGCACATTTTCATGCGGGACCACACATTAGAGAACGCTGCTGTATACACCATGCTGGCTCCTGCCTGTCACAGAGCGATTTGCTGACAAAATGGAAATCATGCTTTATTGCTTCAACGTGACAAGAGGTAAGGTGGTGCAAACTTTTGTAAACGAATTACAAAATAAATGCCACAACCCATTTGCACTTGGTAAAAGTAAGGACCTCTCTAAAATGAAAGAGCGAAGTTAATACATACTCTTGAACTACTGAAATATATTTGCTAGCATAAATAATGGTCGAATCCTCTCAAAAACTGAGTTTCTCTTTTTATAAGAATGATGACTCTGAAGGGAAAAGTGGTATGTATTTCTTTCACAGTTATTTATTTACACATTTTCCCTTTTTCTTAAAGTGATTTTGATAATGTGACAAGAAAGTGGGTGCCTATAAGCTATTTTTAATAAATCCGTATGCTATTCTAATTTCTTTGTAGGCTGCAGATCCTTTCAACAAACTAAAATATATCCTTCTCCTTTTTCACTCAACTTCCCTGTGTTAGAAAGTTTTCAGAGGAAAATATACAAAATACTTCGACAACACAGTGAACAACAAAAACTGGAAGCAAAGCAGAACTCACGAGTTTACAGAGCTCAGATTCCATTTATTTCATACCCACCACACAATTTATTGCAATAATTATATATATACACTATATATATATATGTTATAGAAATCACTTCCAAAGAAGAAACCCTTTTTCAGAATGAATGTGTCCATGTATCTTTTTTTAAATCACCATGACAACTTCAGATCTTTCAATACATTAAATTTGTTAAACAATATGAAGTAAAAATATTGTGGAACAAGAATCAGTGTTTGATTCATCTTTATATTGATGTTGCAGAAAAATACAAAAACCTGAACAGAAATTATTACATTAGTATTCACAACAAAGAAAAACTAATCCATGTAATGTCACCTACCAAGGCCTTTCTAGGGAACACCTGGTAAAATCGCTTTCTATTGTGATTACAGAAGATCACGTTCAGCAAGAAAATATAGGTCTTAGATTTTGTAATAAAGATTTGACTATCCTTTGGCATAAGTGAGCTTTCATTTCTTACTACAGCCTGCTGCAAGGTTTAGCAAATATATTGTTTTGAACAGATTAAATTGCCCAGTATCTGATGCCAATAACATGAATGATGATTGTTCCGGAAAAGAGCATCTTGATTTCCTACATTTCTACATTGTTGATTTGCTCCAAGTAAAATATTAAATATAAAAAGTGCTTACAATAACTTCTAACCAGCATAACTAAAATAAAAATCTTATCAACAAAAATTTACTCTTACATGAAATAAACTCAATTAAATAACACTGGAAGACCTGGTGAAATCCTGACTCTGTGAATAGAACCCTGAGTCGACACAAGGTAGACATCCAATCCCCAGGGCCTAATGCATGAGACACTGAGTGCAGAACAAATCAGCCTCATAAGGTTTTTACCCACCATTATCCTGAAATATATTTTTATTTCTTTTTCTAGATAGATAAATCAAGGAGCAGAGAAGTGTATGGTTTTCTCCACAGTCAAGCAGCAAATGGGTTTCTGAATTAGGGCCAGAATCTACATGTCCAGACATTTTGAACTGTGTGTTATAGTTAGATATAAAATGTTCCCTAAAGAGCTCACTTATTAATATTCAGGGGTGATTTAGGTGAGTCATGAGGGTTGTAACCCAGCAGCTGGTGAATCCATTGGAGTGGATTTACTTGGAGGGTGGCCTGGGCTGGAAGGGTGTGGCTGGCCACTTGGGGATTAGGTGCAGCTCCTCCTTCCCTGCTCTCCCTGGTTCCCGGGCTCACAATGTGAGGGGCACAGACCGCGTGCTCTCGCGTGCTCTCCCTCTCCCCAGTTCTCACTGCCAGGCCCTGAGATCCTCCATCCCTGGCCTTACATGGACTCAACCTGAAACTGTAAGAAAATAAGTCTTTCCTCTAAGTTAGGTGGCCAGGTATTTAGATCACTGCTGACTGGAACACTGTACTTTCAGAGGCTGTCCCTCAAGAATGCACAAATGTCAGATTTTGTGTGTGTGACAAGTTTTTATTTTTCTAATCTGTCAACTGGCCACATCCTCCCCATCTTTTTATCCGGATCTTTTAACCTCAGCACTAGTTTTCATGTCTAGCTTTCTCTTTGATCCTCTGTGACATTTCCTTCCATTATGTGATACTTGGAGGGGCCGCCTGTCACTCCTTTCCAGGGACAAAAGTTCTATGTACTTGTGATTCAGGCGTACAGAAAACAGCTCTTCCGTCACATCGTACTGCTATCTCCTCATAGCACTTACACCCTAGTGTGTGTGTGTGTGTGTGTGTGTGTGTGTGTGTGTGTGTGTCTATTATTTGCCCCTGAAGATATTCCTGGACGGAAGGGCCCCTGACTCATGTCACACCAGAATCCAGCAGGACCATTGACTGGCGCAAAGTAGGTGATCAAGAAGTTGTTTTTTTTTTTTTTTTTTTTTTTGTGTGTGTGTGTGGTACTGGGGTTCCTGGAAACCCTTCTACCTCCGGGCTACACTCCCAAACCTATTTTATATTTATTTTATACTTTTTTTGGGGGGTGGGGGACGGGGTCTCTTAAGCCAGTGTGCCTGGCTTCGAACCTGTGTGATCCTCCTGTCTCTGCCTCCCAAGACAGGGGGGGGGGGGGGATTACAAGCCTGCGCCACCATGCCTGCCTCTGATCAAAAAGTTTTTACTAGCCAGGCGTGGTGAGCACACTTGTAATCCCAGCATTTGGGAGGCGGAGGATCAGGGTTCGCAGACAGACTCAGCTACTTAGCAAGGCCCTTCGCAACTCAGTGAGACCTTATTTTGGAAAATAAAAAGACTAAAAAATAGGACTGGGGGTGTAGCTCAGAAGCAGAATGCCCCTGGGTTCCATCCCCAGTACCGCAAAAAAAAAAAAAAAAAAAGTTCTTACTAAATAAATTATTCATTCAGAAGACATTCTCACTGACCCACTCATGTAGGTGTATGGCTTATTTTTATAACAGGGCAGTAGTTCACAAAAATAGCCATTGCTTTGTATTTAATACTTCAATATGAAATGCACTTTTTAAAACTACATAATTGAAAGATGATCATTGTTTAAAGTTATTTCCTACAAAAAGTCGCAGGCACAAACAGAATGGAGATCTATATCTTTCTCCTAGCAAACGAGAGCTCCTAGGCACAAGACTTGATGTGATCAGAGCTCTGCGACACATCTCTCCACCTGCATATGTGAAGCCAAAACTGTACTTCACACTGGAATTGTTCAGCCTGAAGGTGACCTCAGAGAGGCTGCTGCTTCTCAGTCCTTGAAGAGACGTGTGGGCTGCATTTATACCTCCACTCTTTGAAGGAAAATCTCTCCAAATTCCAAATTTGGGGTTCCTTTCTCTTCTTTTATCCACAGATTAAGGAGTTTGGAAAGGCAATGGAAAAGCACAAATTCTGAAGCCAGACCGCCTGGATTTAAATTGAGGCATCCTCCCTTAGAGCTATGAAACATGAGCAAGCTACAAAACGTCACTGTGACACATTTCTTCACCTAGAAAACTGAGATAATAATGTACCCTGTCCTGTAAGATTATTATAAATATTCAAAATTGTATAAAAATGTATGATACACACACACACACACACACACACACACACACACACACACACATCACAGTGCCTGGTATATAGTATTAGTAATAGCTGTTTTTATCAGGTCAAATGGGCAGTCTATTATTAATTTTGCTTTCTATAACACCTGCTTTCCCACAGATGTTCATTAACTATAATTTATGTTAAAATGCAAAGAAAGTCAAGATTCAGACCTTACTAGCTACTAAAGCTTGTCACACATTTTATGTATCCTAACACCCACAAACTGCTATTAACTTTACAAAATTCCTTCCAACACTGATCAGGTAAGTAAAATCAAGATTTTAAAACACAGAATCTCTAGAAAAGAGATGAAAATAAAAGCTAAAATGTTAACTTGACAAATGAGAAAGTTGAATCAGGAACAGCTTTCTCAACATGATGTAAGAAAGTGATTTGAGCCGGGCGTGGTGGCGCACGCTTGTAATCCCTGCGCTTGGGAGGTGGAGACAGGAGGATCGCGCTGGTTCGAAGCCAGCCGGGCTGGCTTAAGAGACCCTGTCTCAAAAAATATGTAAAATAGGTCTGGGAGCGTAGCCCAGAGGTAGAAGGGCTTCCAGGAACCCCAGTACCACAAAAAAAAAAAAAAAGTGATTTGAAAAGGGATTATTGCTGATACTTTTGTGTGTGAACATCATATCCGCTGAGTGTTCTTTACTGAGTGTCCCACCCTGGGCCCCTCCATCACTCCACTAGGGCTTTTCCTCCTTTGTCTAGAGACTCTTTTGTATTCCAGTTTCTCCCTAGTTTCCACATATGAGCAAAAAATCTGGCCTTTCGTTTTTGGTAACTGCCTAATCTCACTTAGCATAATATTCTCTCATTCCATCCATTTTCTTGCAAATGACATAATTTTGTTCTTTATAGCTGAGTACACAATTCCACTGTATGGACAGCTTAAAATTTTGTAATCCACTTATCTCTTGATGGAAACCTAGGCTGGTTCTATAATTTAGCTATTGTGAATTTTGCTGCTATAAACATAGATATGCATACATTACTATAGTAGTCTGGTTTCTGTCTCTTTGAGTAGATACCCAGGAGTAGTATAGCTGGGTCATAAGGTAGTTTCATTCCCATTCTTCTGAGATACCTATACACTGATCTCCAAAGTAGCTACAATGATCTGCAAGTCCACCAACAGTGTATCAGAGTTCTTACTACCCCACATCCTCAACTTTGTTGTTACAAACAATAGCTAAAAACAAGCTAAAAACCTATTAAGAGTTTAAACATATAATCTTTGACATAAAGTAAGTTTTTCTAAGTTTCTTTAGTAAAACTGTATAGATTATTGAGATGTAGAAAATTATTATAACACAAAGTATAAAAAACAAGTACCCAATGTATAGCAGGACAAAATTTTTACTTAAAGAGTGAGACAGGTAAACTTGTACCCTCTTGCCAGCAGCTACATCACACCTGTACCTGTGTGTCTTGTATAACTAGCTAACTAGCCCTTCCTGGAATTTGGATTTTTTTTTTTTTTTTTTTTTTTTGGTGGTGGTACTGGGGTTCCTGGAAACCCTTCTACCTCCGGGCTATGCTCCCAAACCTATTTTTATATTTTTATTTGGAAACAGGGTCTCCTAAACCAGAGAGGCTGGCTTTGAACCAGTGAGAACCTCCTGTCTCTGCCTCCCAAGTGCGGGGATTACAAGCGTACGCCACCACACTGGGCTTTTATTCTTTATTTTTGAAACCGGGTCTCACTAAATTGTGGAGGGCCTCACTAAGTAAGTAGCTGAGGCTGTCTGCAAACCACCATCATCATCTCAGCCTCCTGAACGCTGGAATTGCAAGCCTGCACCACCAAGCCAGGCTCCTTCCTGGAATTCTTTATCCTTTCTAGCTGTTCCAAGTCAAAGCCTCTGCAGAAATGTTCCTTAACTGTTTGTTTTACAAAATTGTAGCAAGGCTTGTTTTGCAAAGTTGTAACAGGGCCATAATGGGCTAAAGTTTTGGTTCTGTAAACAGCCAGCTTTGTTGAAGAATTGAGGTCCTGCCCCTATCTGCCCTATAAAAGACGGGCTGAAAAAGGCCCAGGTCATAGTATTCTTGAAAGCTGTTTGCCTGTCACAGGTGAATAAACAACCTTTTTGGGACTTTGGAGTCTGGCAGTTTCCATGGGTCACACCTCAGAAAGAAGATGTATGATATCTTATTTAAAATAAATTTATATAGTATTAGATATGTTTAAAATACTATTCTAAGCACTGTACAAATATTAACTAATTTAGCCTTCAAATTAACATCATGAAGAAGTGATATTATTTTCACTATTTATGAATAAATACAAACAAGCACAAAATAGAAAGAAAACCTGCCAATGTTGCACATATAGTAATAAATCATGCCAAGATTTGAACTCAAGTATTCTGGCACCAGAGTCCATAGTCTAACTCACAATTTTTTTCCTGAGGTTAACTTCTGCCTATCCATATTATTAAAATAGTATGCAGTTAACTTTCATTATGTTTATTCTCATCAAATTTATTTAGTTGTGCAATAAGATATATAAATCACAGCATTTTCTTAGTCTTTCCCAACAACTAGATGTTTACTCTTTTGCAAAGTATATATTTATTTAAATAAAAATGTCCTAAATGGACCAGGCATGTGGCACATACTTGTAATCTTACCATTCGGGAAGCAGAGACCAGAAAATCATTTGCAGACAGCCTCAGCTATGTACTGAGGCCCTTCACAACTCAGTGAGACCTTGTTTCAAAAATAAAAAGACTAAAAAATAGGGCTGGGAGTTTAGCTTGGAGGCACAATGCCCCTGGGTTCCATCCCCTGCACCAAACACACATACAAAAAATATCCTCATGGCATACACCTGTAATTCCAGTACTTGGAAAGCTGAGACAAGAGGCTCACAGGTTCCCAGTAACTTAGCAAGATCCTTATCAACTTAAAAAAGTGAAGAAGCCTTGTTTTAATTTAACAAATAATAAAATAGGTCTGGGGGCACAGTTTAGAGGCAGAATACCCTTGAGTCTGTCCCCAGTAAATCAGTAACACAAAAACACTCCTAACTAATCAAAGAAAACATACCCAATTTTTGTTTAAAATTAGTTTTTATATAAGTTCACCTCTTCTTAACTTTAACAAGAAAAAACTTTTGCTAATTATGCCATATTTATAGGCTTTAAAAATAAAATAATTTACTTACATTACAGATTAATACATTTTTATCTAGGTGGTTTTCTAGGCTAATAGGCTGAATTTGAATCATCCAGTTCTTTATTCTAAAGAAATTAATAACCATGTAGCTCTCCAACAAAGATTTCAATAGGATTAATACTGAGGTCAGCCATGGTAGATATGCTCAGCTATGCCAGCATGGACTTTTTGTTGTTGTTGTTGTTGTTGCATTACTGGGGATGGAACCCAGGGGCATTCTACCTCCAAGCTACACCACAGCCCTATTTTTTATTCTTTATATTGCAAAGGGCCTCGCTAAGTAGCTGAGGCTGTCTGCGAACCGCGATCCTTAGGTCTCAGCCTCCCGAATGCTGGGATTACCAGCGTGCACCACCGCACCTGGGAGAGCATGAACATTTTAAAGAATAAGACTATTCTACATCAACAGTGCCCTTACTAACCACATCACCTAAATCATGAGCCATAAAGCTAGAGGAAAATTATGCTAAAAGTGATGAAAATGTATTTCTGATATTTAAAACATTCTGCAAAGAATCCCAATGTTTTGAAATTTCACTTGTAGATATCCTTTTTGAAATATGCCATATGGTTTTTAAGTTAACTTCTCTCTATAAATTTCACAATTATCATAACTAACACTTTGACGCAGTTTAGCTGAATTTCAAAACTGATTGTTCATATATCCAGGAAGATTTTCAATAAAATCGATTTTTAAATTACAAAAATGCAGCCTTTCTAAAAGACCTCAATATAACCCCAAGGTATTCTTCAAAGTTAAAATAGTTGAGCCCCTCAAATATTCCTGAAAATTTACAAATTATTTGATGTTATTCCTTTCCAATTCTGGATTAAGATTTATAGGTACATATATTCTAATCACAAACCTTTCAAAATAGGAAAATATCCTTCTCAACACGTGTCATGCTCTCAAGGCATTGGTTCCCAAGGGAATGCCATATAACTCAGTTCACAAAAGGCAAGACCTTCAGAAGAGTGTTCACAACGATTAAAAATATGCCACTAGTTATCAGGGATGCAATTTTTAAAATTTTTCTCTGATCTGCATCATTTTTTTCGCATATAATTATATAACCTAGTGGGGAAAATTCCAAGAACATTTAAAGATATCACACTCAAATTTAAAGGCCACATGTGTCATATCTGAACTAAAATACCCATATTGAAATACTTCTGTTGCACTTAGAGTCTGTAATAGAAGAGTAACATGGGATGCTTCCTGGCTCACATTTGGCTGAAGCCCTTTGCAAACCAGTACCAGCCAGTCCCAAATTAAGGCTGCGGTATAGTAAAAAAAAAAAAAAAAAAAAAAAAAAAAAAAAAATGGTGCTTGATTTATGTCCTGGGTTCCTGGCACAGAGCTTCAAAACCCTTTGAAATTCCCTGAGTGATAGGAGAATCTTTTTATATTTACATAGTCCCCTTTGGATTATACCTGAATTTATACTAGCCTGCTGGCGTATGAGTGTGGGATGGAGAGATTGGTCGGGCTGGCATCAGGTTTGGGGCTGGTTCCCTAAAAAAGCAACTATGTATCTAGCAGGTTGGACCTTTATTTTCCAGCCTCTGGGGAGTAGAAGGAATCTAGAAATGGAGTTTAATCACATGGCCAGTGATTTGACCAAATATATCTATAAAATTAATTTTTATTAAAACTCCCATTAATGAGGCTCAGAGAACTTTCTGGTTGGTGAGTACACTGAGGTACCAGAAAGGGGAAACCACTGACATTTGGAAGCTCTGCACCCAGGATCTTTGCAGACACTGTTACTCTTCTCTTCATCTGCCTGTTAATTTTGTATTAATTATAATAAAATAAATCATAAGTGCCTCAGTGACCCGGGTTGGTTCCAGGAACCTCTGGATAACAAAATCCATGGGAGGTTGAGACAGGAGGATTGCAGATCCAGTGCCAGCCTCAGCAACTTAGTGACACACTCGGCAACCTAGCAAAACTCTGTTTTAAAAAAAAAAAAAAACATAAAAAGGGGCTGAGGGTATAACTTAGCTGTGTTACTGGGTTCAGTTCCCAGTAACATACACGCACACACGCACACACGCATGCACGCACGCACCCATGAATGCTTAAGTCCCTTATATAAAATGGCACAATACTTGTATATAACCCCTGAACATCTTATGCACTCTAAATAATCTCTAGATTACTTGTCAATCTAATACAATGTCAATGCTATGTAAACAATTGCTTTACTCTATTTTTTAGAGAATAAAAATGGTGGTGCATGTTTGTAATCCCAGCATTTGGGAGGCTGAGACAGGAGGATCGTTGTTCAAGGACAGCCTCAGCTACTTAGTGAGGCCCTTTGCAACTCAGTGAGACACTGTTTCAAAAATAAAGAATAAAAAATAGGGCTGGGTGTCTCTTGAAGGTAGAATGCCCCTGGGTTCCAATCCCAGTACCAAAAAAAAAAAAAAAAAAGACTCGAAAAAAATCTGCACATAATCAACACAAACACAATATTTTTATTATTTTCAATTTGCAGTTGGTTAAATCCCTGGATACAGAGACCATTGGGTACAGAGGACCAACTATATGGTGTTTTCCTAAGTTCTATGTTATTCTAGCAAATCTTTAAACCAAAAGAAAAAATGTAGAAACCTCAGATATATAGCCAAGTTTAACAGAGGGGCAAGTAGGCAGGGAAGCCACTTGTAGCTAGTATGTAAGGGGAGGGCAGTCACATGAGACCAAGGCCCTTAACTTGTGGTAGTTTCAGAAATGAACTGAATTGCAAGGCACACAGTTTTGGTGTCAGAGACCACTAACCATATCTTTTAAAGAAGGTGATCAAGTTCTTTTGCAACACTGACCTGGACACTCACCTCTGAGGTTAGAGAGGCTGGAAGTTATAAAAGTTCGTGGTATTCCTTGAACCAGGGAGTGGTTTCCTTAAACATCTAGCCCAGGAAAGGGGATATGAAAGAGATTCATATATATTTCCTAGCATGAATGTGACCTACACTTAAAATTTTATTATTATTATTATTATTTATTTATTTATTTATTTATTTATTTTGGTGGTATTGGAATTCCTGGAAACCCTTCTACCTCTGGGCTATACTCCCAGACCCATTTTTTTATACCTTTTTATTTAGAAACAGGGTCTCTTAAGCCAGCAAGGCTGGCTTCGAACCTGCACGATCCTCCTGTCTCTGCCTCCCAAGCGCGAGGATTACAAGCATGTGCTACCATGCCCAGCTACACTTAAAAATTTTAAGAGAAGGCTGAACGTGGTGGCACATGCTTTTAATCCCCGTGCTTGGGAGGCAGAGACAGGAGGATCGCGCAGGTTCTAAGCCAGCCTCGCTGGCTTTAGAGACCATTTCCAAATTAAAATATAAAAAATAGGTCTGGGAGTGTAGCCCAGAGGTAGAAGGGTTTCCAGGAACCCCAGTGCCACCAAAAAAAAAAAAAAAAATTAAGAGAAGAAGAGACCCTGTTTGACAACCTGATCTGACAACGTGGCCAAGGATGATCTCTGAACTTGGGAAAGGCCATAGTCACAGAGGGAGTAGAGCACCGCACATGTGACTGTTTACCCTGGGTCAGGAGCCACTCTTATGAGGGCAAGTCTAAGGTTGTTATCCAAAAGGGCACGGAGACACCAGTAGTGTTTCAGGAATGAAGGTAAAACCCAAAGTGGCCAGCCAGAAGAAACTTATTTACCCATCAGTGACACAACCTGGGAGGTTCCCAGGAACACAGTTAGGAAAGTCTTCAAAGAACCCACAAAAACACCTATAGCTGCCTGCAGAGTCCCAGAAGGGTTGGCCATGGCTGTTGTAGTCAATTCTGGATTTTCCTGCCCCCATTCCTCCTTGCCCTTCCCTTTGCTGGAGGAGCCTGTGGCAGCCTAGGAAACTTCAGGAAAATGTCAAAGTTCTAAGTGTTGAAATGAAGGTGCTAACCATGGTCTCTTTCCCACACAGTCCTGAAGCAGGAAGAAAGGGGTTCAATTCAGCAGTGGGAGCTCTGGTTACTGCCCTGGGTTGGTGTGTGAAAGCTTTAGAAAGACTAGGGATAACCAAATAAAGTTATACCTATCTATAAGATGTCAGAAAAAATCATAAGGGATTGCCTATATTTCATTTAAGAGATTTGGAAGGAAAAAATAATCCAATTAAAACTGTTGCTAAACTTGGAAGAAATCTAACCACTCGATGGGATAAATATCTCCCTAGAACTTACCAGCGTTGGTACCATTTGTTGAGCTTTATTGTGTAAACACACAACCTATAAACAGTAAGTACTATTATTATCGCCTTTGCATCTAATAAGAAAACCAAAGTGTTTTTTTGTTTGTTTTGTTTTTTGGTTTTTTGGTTTTTTGTGGTTGCTAGGGATGGAACCCAGAGGCTTTCTACATTCGGGCTACACTCCCAAACCCATTTTCTATTTTATTTGGAAACAGGGCCTTACTAAGTTGCTGAGAGCCTCACTAAGTAGCTGAAGCTGGCTTCGAACCTGTGCAATCCTCCTGTCTCAACCTCCCAAGTACTGGGATTACAAGCGTGCGTCACCACGCCCAATCAAAACCGAAGTTTAAAGGAATAAAATAACTTACCAATATTGCACATGACTGGGGTGCCAGTAATTGTGTTGATCTGCCCATTTGATACAGACTTCAAAAACCATACTGACAAATTTTGTAATGACAACTGAATCCATGTGATTTCATTGCGAAGTTGCTACTATTTAAGCAGGTTCATTAATTTCTCCAGCAACTTTGAGTAATACGTAGGGTGTCTATGGGCCAGGACCATTCAAAGAACTGATGCCTCACATTTTCCCATCACTGTCTTGTCCCCACCCCCACTGACATAATCTTTAAGTTACTTTTTAATGCATCTCAATCTCTTTACCAACATGAGAGTGTCATAGAACTAGACCATGGCAAATTTGAATAGATACCTCTCTGGTTACCTGATTTACCACTTGACAAGAAAGGAAATATTTAGTGAAAGAATACATAATGTACAATTTTCCTCTTACAATGTTACTTCTGCCAGGGCCTCATTTTACAATAATTTTTAATTAGTTACCTCTGGGCTTCAAGTATATTTTATTATTCATTTATTCTTGAGAAATGAAAGGAAGTCTGACATTTCTTGCATATATACATAAGATAGTTTTTGCTACTGCTGTTCATTAGAACAGATGTGGATATTATCTATTATCATTACTGCCATTATTATTTGTATTATTATTATTATCCTTATTATTGTCCTCCTGCTAGCACCATGAATTGTGGGGAAGACCTCTGACACTCTGTAGGATTTATCATATTTTGAGTTTGTCAGTTCCCCTCAGGCCATCAAGGACATCCCTGTATATGTCACAGAAATACCTGTACACATTTCCTTCCCTATTCCTGTGCTCTGCTCCCCATCCTGAACTGTACACACTTGGGAATCCTTCAGAATGAATGACTTCATCGTATTTATCACATAAAAGCATTATTATTGTTGTCCTCAATTATCTCAAATCCCAAAGATTGTAATAAATGAAGTCTTAGGAGTAATGAAATAATACATTTTCATTTAGAAGGCGTCACAAATTGAATACTCATAATTCATGCCGTCACTCTCTGAAACTTCCTAGGACATGGGTGATACTGCCTTTGAATGTCCTCAGGTCTGACAGCAAAATTAAATCTTCAGTCTTTAGTGATGTAAACTCTTAACTCAAAGGAATATAAGCTATCCTTTGATGTCACATCCTTTATCTGTCACAAAAAGTGACAGATAAAAATTGTTTAAGGAATTACTCTTTAGAACTATATTAGTATGAGATCGCCTAACAATTCATTGGCCAGACTAAAAGTTCATTGGAATTATGTACCTAGCAAGCACAATACCACAAAAATATTTGTTTCATCAATATAGGATTTCACACACACAAAGAGAAAGAGATATAGACCTGAGACACAACTGAGAGTGACACTAGTAAAAGGATTCATCAACACCCCAACTTCTGCCAGGCGTGATGGCGCACACTTGTAATCCCCGCGCTTGGGAGGCTGAGACAGGAGGATTGTGCAGGTTCGAAGCCAGCCTCAGCTACTTAGTGAGGCCTCGGAACATAGTGAGACCCTGTTTCCAAATGAAATCTAAAAAATAGGTCTGGGAGTATAGCCTAGAGGTAGAAAGACCCTGGGTTCCACCCCCAGTACCGCCAAAAAAAACCCCAAAAAAACAAATACACCCCAACTTCTCAGTGCCTGGAAGTCACTCATCCCTAAAGTTCTGACCTGGTAAAGAAGCTCTGCTATTCTCAAAGTCCAACCCAATGAACACAGGTTGTGATCTGGATTCCCTGCTACCCAGTAGCTTTATTCTCCAGCTAAGTTCCTGGCCTTCCCTCCAACCCCACACCACACCTCACTGTTCTCTATTCTTCAATAAAACTGAATTATTGATTGTTTTTTCTTATATGTCTCTCAGTCCTCTTGGCGACCAAATGTTTACTGCAGTTAACCCTTCTGTAAAATTGTCAAATAAAATAAAACTTTATTACATACTGAACATTGATCATTTTTTGCTCTGGGAAAGCTGTAGTGAAATATGAAATGAATTCCTCAGGCCTTGGTTTCCAACTTAAGAGTCATTAACCCAGCTCTTTATTTTAGGGGCACAAGTGATTTTGATGTCATTATTAAAATAGTTTGTCAATATTTAAAGAAAAATTTCCTTCAGTTTTAATTATGTTTTTAATTGTCTTATTAGCATTTTATTATGAAGCACAAAATTTTGAACATATTTTATTAATCCTTTAAATATAAAAAATATTAGGGATTTATCTTCTTCCTATTCTGAATATTCCAATTATAATTTCTAAAACAACAGTCATTTGTTTTTGCTCAATTACTCAAATTATCTCTATGTCTTATGGATAGATAGTTTTACAGACATTTGTAATTTTAGATGAATGATTTTGTGATATAATAAAAATATCACAATCTTATACATGAATACACAAAAACGTGTCTGCTGCTACTTTTACAAAATCCCCCATATGCAATGAAATAAATACATGGATAGGAACCAACCTAGGCATCCCTCAGCCACCATGAAATTAAAAAACTAGGATGAAATAATTCATCATTCAATATGTATTTCCTAACATAAGTCATGTAAATATCAAAATGTGCTAGAACTACACAGTATATAATAGGAAAAATAACATATTAAATAACATTCCCATGGGGTATTGATTTGGTAATATTCTATTTCTGAAAGTTTACTTTCATCTGAAAGAAATATCATGTCCATTTCCTATGTTCTGAATGTTCATATATATTTGTATCCATAAAAAACACACCCCACTCTGGCTTGGCCACAGTGGTATGCCGTGCTAAAAATATTTTCTGCAATAAATATACTGTCTTACTAGGAATTAAACACCTTCTGAAGAATATCTTATTTACTGGTAGCTTCATTTTTACCTTTATTTTATGTGCTGAAAACACTATTTTTTTTATTGGTGCACTGTATTCATACATCATAGTGGGATACAAAAAAACTTTTGTAGACAAACATGCACACATTGCCCAGTCAGCCCCCACCTGATCCCCACCCCATTCCCTCCCCATCCCTCCTTCTTATGCTTGGCTTAGTGGTTGACATCTAGTATTATAGCAATTTATCCAAAATTAAAAATGATAATCTCACATAATAGTTTCATTTGTCTGATACCAAGCTTTTGATAACTTAAAGATACCATTTCAATATTTCTTTTTGCTTTCTTTCTTACCAGAGAATATTTTTTCTTTTTTTTTTAGGTGAAACTATCATATATTTATATATTTATTTTTCAGAAAAAAATCTATCCTTATATGGAATATGGACTCTAGATACCCAAAACGATCTCGAAAATGAACAAAGCTAGAAGATATATATTTTCTGATTTCAAACCATATGAAGCTACAATAATTGAAACAGTGTAGTACTGTTATAAAGGCAGATATATAAACCACTGGAGTTAAGTAAAAGCCTAGAGCTAAATTCTTCCATATATTGTGAAGTTATTTTTGACAAGGTTTCCACGAACATTTGGTGTAGGAAATAATTATCTTTTAACTAAATATTGTTGAAAAATAATAATTACATGAAAAAGAATAAAGTTGGACCCTTACCTAATCCCATATACAAATATTAACTCAAAAAAGATAAAAGACCTAAATATAAATCTTAAGACTATAAACTTTAGAAGAAAATCTGGGTCATAAAACCTCACAACATTGAAATTGGCAGTGATTCTTGCATATGATTTCAATGACACAGGCAACAGAAGAGTATACAAACTCCCTAAAAAATAAAAAAAATATTGTATATCCATAGACAATGTAAACAGAGTTAAAAGTTACTGATAGAATGGGATGAAATATTTCCAAATGCTATATCTGAAGGTATATTAATATTCCAACTAGAAATCCTAAAAATTAACAACAATAAAAGCAAACAATACAATTTAGAGATAGGTAAAAGACTAACATAAATAATGAATCTCCACAGATAACTAATTTTAGTTGTCTGTTGGATGGAAAATCTTGTTTCTCTGGTTCTGGTGTGTGTTACCTATTTCTTCTTTGTAGTTAATCTCTTTGAGTATTTACTCTAGCCTTGGTTTTGAAGACACAAATGCCTTCAGTTTCTGTCTGTCATGGAAGCTTCTTACTTCTCCATTTAATTTGATAGAAAGTTTTGCTGGGTAGGAAATTTTTGGCTGGAAGTTGTTTTCTTTCAGAGTTTGGAATATGTTACTCCAAGCCCTTCTGGCTCTCATGACTTGGTTTGGGAAGTCTGGAGTGATTCTAATTGGTTTGCCTCTGAATGTCACTTGGCCCTTTGCTTTTGTTGCCTTTAAGATTCTCTGCTTGGCTTCCACATTGGTCATTTTGACAATTATGTGGCGTGGGGATCCTCTTCTCCGATCCTGTCTAAAGGGAGTTCTATAAGTTTCCTGGACCTGTGTATCAACCTCTTGCTCTATGTTTGGAAATTTTCTGCTATTACTTCCTTGAAGAGATTGTTGATCCCTTTGGTTTCACTTTCTTTTCCCTCCTCTATTCCAATTATTCTTAGGTTAGTTCTCTTAAAATGGGGCCATATTTCTTCAATGTCAGATTCCTGCTGTCAGATATTTTTTTCTAGATTAGAAACCATGCGTTCATTTTTGGATTGATCATCTTCTAAGAGCGAGATTCTATTCTCCATGTGGTCTAATCGGTTGTTTGTACTTTGAATTGAGGCCTTTACTTCATTAATTGCATCCTTTATCTCTTTTTGGCTCTCTCTGAATTCTTTTCAAAATACCTCTATTATTTCTACAGTTATTTTCCTGATTTGATCTTCTAGAAATCTCTGAATTTCTGTCTTATCGGGTTCTGATGTTGTGGGGTTGTGGGCATTCATTGCTCCATTGTTATTCCTCTTTCCCATGATTTCGGAAGTTTGTGCTTTCTCTAGGTTCTTCCCTTGGGTCACTACAACTTCACTTAAGATGCTCTGGATCTCGAGTCTGTGGTATGTCAGACCCCACTACTCCTTTACTGGGTTGTATCACAGAGTCTCAGACCCAGGAAGTCGATATAGGCTGCTTTAGACTAAGGGGGGTGCCAGGTTGGGCATTCTCCTATGGTGTGATATTTCTGCCACTAACACTCCCCCACTGGGTCCAGTCCCTGGGAATGCAATACTGGGATTTCTCCTCTGGGGCCTGCAATTTGATTCACTGTTGTTGAGTATGCAGATGGAGCTGTAGTGGACTCGGTGAATTTGTTGCTGCTGCCACCGGTGGCAATATGGCGTTGTTGCCATGCCCTCGGCCATGAGGCTGGCGTATTTCTTCTCTGTTTTTGAGCTCTGCTCTGAGTCCCTGCAGGGTGTGCTGAGCCCAGCCACTGGGAGCTTTAGATGCTCTCTGCGCCGAATAATCTGCCGAATCCCGCCCAGCTGTCCCGCAGCAGCTCACCTCGGCTCGCTGTCCACCGCTTCTCTCTGGAGCCTGGTGGGCTGTTGAGTGCGTTGGTCTGGAGCTGTCCGATGAACTCGCCACTGCCGCCGGCAGTAAGGCACTGCTGCTGTGTCCTCGGGCGTGAGGCTGGCGTATCTCCTTTGTGGCTCTGAGCTCCGTTCTGAGTCCCGCTCCTCTCTGGGCCTGGCACTGCAAGGAAAGATGGCATCTGCCGTTCCGTGCCTCGGCTCCAGCCGCAGCACTGCAGTCTGGTTTCTTTCTGGTTTCCCGTTTTTCCAGCCCTCTTTTTCTCTGTCCTTTGTAATTACATTTTTTTGTTTCTCTGGTGATGGTGTTTTCTGACTATGAAAGGCGCTGGTTTTGTGGTAATAGAGATTGGTTTAGCGGGGCTCTTAAGCCCCGATTTTCTTGGTCGCCATCTTCCCGGAAGTCAGAAAACAATATTGACCGATATATTTGAAAAAAGAGAAAACAAATAATAGTACAAACCAAAATTTGTCAGATTCTGCTTAAGCAATTTTTAAAATGTACAGGACACTGTATAGCCTTTAAAACAAAAGCTAAAAAAATAATGAGCTACGGAGGTCAAATTCCCCTGTGTTTCATCCCCAGACCCACCAAAAAATAATAATAATGAGCTAAACATCTATCTCATCCATAAATAGAACAATAAAATAAAGTGGATTAAAAACCAGTAGAGAGCCAAGCATGGTGGCACACGCTTGTAACCCCAGAGCTTGAAAGGCTGAGACAAGAGGATCACACAGTTTCGAAGCCAGCATAATAACTTAGTGAGACCAGTTAAAAATTTAAAAATAAGCCGGGCGTGGTGGTGCATGCTTGTAATCCCAGCATTCAGGAGGCTGAGACTGGAGAATTGTGGTTCGCCGACAGCTTTAGGTACTTACTGAGGCCCTCTGCAAATCAGTGAGACCCAGTTTCAAAATAAAGAATAAAAAATAGGGCAAGGGGTGTGGCTTGGAGGTCAAATGTCACTGGGTTCCATCCCCAGATCTGCAAAAATAATAATAATAATAATAATAATAATAAAAACAAAAGGGTCAGGCATGGTGGGGCATGCTTGTAATCATAGTACTTGGAAGGCTGACTCTAGAGGATCCCAGGTTCAAGGACAGCCTCAGAAATCTAGTGAGGCTCTCAACAACCTAGTGAGACCTTGTTTCCAAGTAAGAAATAAAAAATTGGTCTAGGAATGTAGCTTGGAGGCAGAATGCCTCTGGGTTCAAGTACCAATACCACAAAAAAAAAAAACCAAATAAATAAATAATTTAAAAAAGCAGGTGTGGTAGCACAAACTTGTAGTCAGCCTCAGCAACACACTTATAGAAAGGCTCTCAGCAACTCAGTAAGACCATGTTTCCAAATAAATGTGTCTGGGAGTATAGCCCGGAGGTAGAAAGCCTCTGGGTTCCATCCCTAGCAACACACACACACACACACACACACACACACACACACACACACACACTGTAGAAAAAAATAAGAACAGTAATTAAATAAAAAACAGATAAAAATAGAAATCAATAAAGCAAAAGGTTAGATCTTTGAAATGACTATAAAATTGATAATCCTGTAATAACAATGAAGAATAAAAGAAAAAAGTGTGGAAAAGGAAAGTAATAATGTTGGAAATGAAAGGAAGGCATTACCATAATATCTATAAATATTAAAATTAGACAAGAGTATCATCACATTTATAATAATGCACTCAAAATCAAATTAAATGAATACATTTCTAAGAAATACAAAAAGTAATACAAAAAGTTTGTTTCAATAGTTCTATACATAATATAGAAACTAAATCTGTAATTAAATTTTTTCTTCAAAGTTTAAATAGCTTTATTGGGAAATATTTCCAAATGTTTAAATGGAATATAAAATCTACTTATACAACATCTTCAAGAGAAGAGATAAAGGAGAAACTTTTCCAACTTACTTTAGATAAGCATGACCTTGATAACACATTTTCACAAGAAACTGATTCAAAAGAAAAACTGCAGATCAGTTTCACTTGTGGACATAGATACAAAAATCCTAAATAAAATGGCAGTCAACCATATCCAGTAATACTACAACAACTGATACATTTTGATCGATTTGGAATTTTCCCCTAGGGCTTAGCATTTTGGACTTCATAGTCTATAAGAATGTAAAGGCTTAGAGTCAAAGCCTGTGGACTATTGAAGTTAGTAAAATTACAGACCCCTTACAAAGCAACAACTTTGGAACTGCCACGCCCTCCACGAAAGAGTGAAGGAGAGAATAAAATACCTCTGCACAATGAAAGGAAAGATGACCTGTTGTTCGTGTGTGTGTGTGTGTGTGTGTGTGTGTGTGTGTGTGTGTGTAGTGCTGGGGATTGAACCCAGGGGCACTCTACCTCCAAGCTACACCACCTGCCCAATTTTTTATTCTTTAATTTGAAACAGGATCTCACTGATTGCGAAATGGCCTCACTAAGTAGCTGAGGCTGTCTACGAACAGCGATACTCTGGTCTCAGCCTTCCAAATGCTGGGATTACAAGCGTGCGCCACCACGCCCAGCGACCTGTTGTTGTTGAATATAGGTGGAGGTGGGTGATTGAGGGGCTGAGTTCACAATATTTGTGTGATCAAAAAACTGAGACGAGCCGGGCGTGGTGGCGCACGCTTGTAATCCCCGCGCTTGGGAGGCGGAGACAGGAGGATCGCGCAGGTTCGAAGCCAGCCGTGCTGGCGTAAGAGACCCTGTTTCCAAAAATAAAATAGGTCTGGGAGTGTAGCCCGGAGGTAGAAGGGCTTCCAGGAACCCCAGTACCACCAAAAAAAAAAAAAAAAAAAAAAAAAAACCCACTAAGACAAATTATTAATATAAAGTAACCCAAGGTCACTACAGTCTACAGTTTTGAATGAAGCAAACTCAAGTTCTCTGCAGTAAAGCACTTTAAATAAGAAGCCCAGACCGGGTGTGTTGGTGCATGCCAGAACTTACGAGGCAGAGACAGGAGGATCAAGGCCAGCCTCAGCAACATAGCAAGTCCTTCAGCAACTTAATGAGATCCTATTTCAAAATAAAAAGTAAAATAGGGATGGGAGTGTAACTCAAAGGTAGAACATTCCTGACTTCAATTTCAATCCCCAGTACTATAATGCATACATACACCTACATACATAAATGAATAATTTTGATTTTTTAGCTCAAAATACTTCTAAAGATAAAGTTCCATATAATACAGTGCCAATAAACAGCTAGAATGGAAGTGGGGAAGGATAGCACATGCCTGCAACCTCAGTATTTGTGAGGCTGAGACAGGAGGATGGCAAGTGTAAGAATAGCCTCAAAAACCTATCAAGACTCTCAGCAATTTGCAAGACTCTATTTCAAAAACAAAAATTTCAAAAAGGCTAGGGGTGTAGCTTGGAAGTAGACTGGGTTAATCCTCTGGGTTTAATCCTCATAACAGAATGTAGAAACATCAGAAAAAAGAAAACAGCAATAGCAAAAATAAACAAAGATGCCTCTATATTTAGCAAATATCTAAAATAAAATAACTATGTTTCCTGATACTTGAAAATATTTTATTTTTATTTTATGTTTTTGGTACTGGGGTTCCTGGAAGCCCTTCTACCTCCAAGCTACACTCCCAGACCTATTTTTTATATATTTTATTTGGAAACAGGGTCTCTTAAACCAGCGAGGCTGGCTTCGAACCAGCGCGATCCTCCTGTCTCTGCCTCCCAAGAGTGGGGATTATAAGCATGCGCCTCCACGCCCGGCATTAAAATATATTACAAGCATGTGCCACCATGCCCGGCTTGAAAATATTTTATAAATATTTGGGAGGCAGATATCAGAGGATCTCAATTTGCGGCCAGCCTCATCTACTTAGTGAAGCCCTCTGCAATTTAGTGAGACCCTGTTTCAAAATGAAGAACAAAAAATAGGGCTGGGGGTGTAGCTCAGAAGTCGACTGCCCCTGGGTTCCACCCTCAGTACCGCAAAAAAAAAAAAAAAAAAAAAAAAAAGATTTTAAAAAAGTATTTTAAAATAAATGAACCCTGATAAATTAAAAAAAAACTAATAGAATTTCAAGATTTGACAACTGTTATTATTAAATGTGAAATGAAGCAAATAAGATAAAAGGCATTTTATACATAGCTGAAAAAACTGTGAGATGGAATATAAAGATGAAGACAAATCTTAGAACTAGAACAAGAAGTTCAATTGTGGTTAGAGACCCTAAGACAGATTCTGTAAACTTTACTGAAACTCATAGCTAATCTACTAAATAGCCAGTTTTTAAAAAAATATTGCATGTTGCTCAAGAATACTAAGTATTGCTGCATGATCTACTGGAGTGTTCTGTACTTTCTAGCAGTTCAAGTAGTTAGCTATTATTCACATGTATTTATTTTTCGTATATATTTGTTTTTCCATTTCTCTTTTTTTCATTTTGATACTATGTTATCAGGTATGTTACAAAAATAGTTCTGTCAAGTTGAGCATTTTTTTTGTTAAATAGTATATGATCGTCTCCATAAATATACAAATAATAATGTCATAAAATGCAACATCCACTCATGATGAATGGAAACAAGCTCTTATTATGAATAAAAGAAGACATTTGTCTGAAAAAGATATTAAAAATAAAGCATTCATTTAATTCAAAGTCAAATCAAGGATGCTTTCTGTTAACATTAAAGGTAAACATTATAGTGGAGATTTGTACCAGTGTAATAACACAGAGATATGATACATCATGCAGAAGAGTTGGAAACAGGAAAACAAAACTGTTATTTACAAATGATACAATTATCTACAAAGAAATCTGGAGGAGCATAAATATAAATCATTTAAATTATGAAGAGATATTATCCAGATATAAGAACATTATATAATTGTTAATAATATGCCTTTAGGCCATCAAAAAATTGTTAATTTAAGAAAAAAATATTTACAAAGTTCATGCAAAATATAAAGAACCTAGAGGGAGATTTCTGGGGACCAGCATGTATAATTAGCCAAGAGTCATTACTAAATTTTCAAGAATGTTTCAAGTCCATTGTTAAGTATAACTATTACTAAAAATATATATATATATACTAAAAATATATATATATAAGCCTAAAATTTAAAATTTGTTACTATGTTTTGAAATTATTTAAATCATTGAGATTACTGGCATCTATTGTTTCTGTTTATGGGAATACCACATGACAGTCTGATACTCAGCATCTCTTTCCAGCTCCATATCTGGTGATGTCACATTAGTGGCTTGACATGGATCGTGGTAGGAGGATTTGTAGCATGGAAATTAACAAACTCTACAAATTGTTTCTCTTCTCCCATTCCCAGAGTTTCTACTGTTAAACAGTTATGGGTATACCACTGAACTAAGAAATAAATCTATTCAAAGATGTAAAAGATATTTATGGAGCCAGGCGTGGTGGTACACGCTTGTAATCCCAGCCTTTGGGAGGGTAAGACAGGAGGATCATGTTTTATGGCCAGCCTCAGCTACTTAGTGAGGCCCTTGGCAACTCAGTGAGACCCTGTTTCAAAATAAAGAATAAAAAATACAGCCAGGGTGTAGCACAGAGGTAGAATGCCCTTGGGTTCCATTCCTAGTATTGCAAAAAATACATTTATTGAGAAAATTATGTAAAAATTAATATATTAAGTATCTACTGTGTATCAGGCACTGTTCTAGGAATATTAGACAGATTAAAATCTCTGTTCTCAGCTGGCCATGGTGGCACACACTTGTAATCCCAGCATTTGGGAGGCAGAGACTGGAGGATCACGGTTCATGGCCAGCCTCAGCTATTTAATGAGGCTCTTAACAACTCAGTGAGACACTGTTTCAAAATAAAGAATTAAAAATAAAGCTGGGGGTGTATCTCAAAGATATAATGCCCCTGGGTTCTATCCCAGTACTGAAAAAAAAATTAGAAGAAAGCATAACAATATTTTCATGATCTTAGCTTACAGAAGGATTTCTTCAATAATAAGCAAAAACAGAATCCATACAGGACAAAAGTAGATTGGATGAAAAGACTTCATTGAGAAATAAAAACTTAATTATGATTAGGACTTCCGGGAAGATGGCGACCGAGAAAAGCGGGGCTTAAGAGCCCCGCTAACAACAAATCTCCATTACCACAAAATCAGCGCCTTTCAAAGCCAGAAAACAACATCACCAGAGAAACAAAAAAAATCACCAGGCTCCAGAGAGAAAGCAGACTGAGAACA
This sequence comes from Muscardinus avellanarius, assembly GCF_963383645.1. Lineage (NCBI taxonomy): Eukaryota > Metazoa > Chordata > Mammalia > Rodentia > Gliridae > Muscardinus > Muscardinus avellanarius. Next base: position 77,514,756 of record NC_137797.1, read on the forward strand.
GAGCCACAGAGGAGATCCTCACACCCGAGGACGCGGCTTCACGCCCGAGGACGCGGCAGCAGTGCCATACTGCCGGCGGCACCGGCGAATTCACGGGACGGCCACAGCAAGCCGAGGGGAGCCGCTGCGGAACAGCCAGGCGGGATTTCTCGGCGCACAGGGCATCTAAAGCTCCCAGTGGCTGAGCTAAGCACACGCTGCAGGGATTCAGAGTGGAAATCAAAACCAAGAAAAAAAAAACGCCAGCCCCATAGCCGAGGGCGTAGCAGCGGCGCTATATTGCCACCGGCGGAAACAGCACCGAATTCCCGAATTCAGTACAACTACATCTGCGTACTCAAGAACAGTGAGTCAAATTGTGGGCCACAGCGGAGAAATCCCAGTACTGTACTCACTGGGACTTGACCCAGTGGGAGAGGGGCGGTGGCAGTGATATCACACCATAGGAGAACGTGCAACCTGGCACCCCCCCATAGTCTAAAGCAGCCTCTATCGACTCTCTGGGTCGGAGACTCTGTGATACAACCCAGTAAAGGAGTAGTGGGGTCTGAGATACTACTGACTCGAGATCCAGAGCACCTTAAGTGAAGTCATAGTGACCCAAGGGAAGAACCCAGAGAAGGCACAAACTTCCTAAATCATGGGAAAGAGGAATAATACTGGAGCAATGAATGCTCACAACCCCACAACATCAGAACCCGATAAAACAGAAAATCAGAGATTTCTAGAAGATCAAATCAGGAAAATAACTGTAGAAATAATAGAGGTGCTTCGAAAAGAACTCAGAGAGAGTCAAAAAGAGATAAAGGATGCAATTAATGAAGTAAAGGCCTCAATTCAAAGCACAAACAACCGATTAGACCACATGGAGAACAGAATCTCGCTCTTAGAAGACGATCATTCCAAAAATGAACGCATAGTTTCTAATCTAGGAAAAAATATCCGACAGCAGGAATCTGATATTGAAGAAATATGGGCCCATCTTAAGAGAGCTAACCTAAGAATAATTGGAATAGAGGAGGGAAAAGAAAGTGAAACCAAAGGGATCAACAATCTCTTCAAGGAAGTAATAGCAGAAAATTTTCCAGACATAGAGCAAGAGGTCGATACGCAGGTCCAGGAAACTTATAGAACTCCCTTTAGACAGGATCAGAGAAGAGGATCCCCACGCCACATAATTGTCAAAATGACCAATGTGGAAGCCAAGCAGAGAATCTTAAAGGCAACAAAAGCAAAGGGCCAAGTGACATTCAGAGGCAAACCAATTAGAATCACTCCAGATTTCCCAAACCAAGTCATGAGAGCCAGAAGGGCTTGGAGTAACATATTCCAAACTCTGAAAGAAACAACTTCCAGCCAAAAATTTCCTACCCAGCAAAACTTTCTATCAAATTAGATGGAGATATAAGAAGCTTCCATGACAGACAGAAACTGAAGGCATTTGTGTCTTCAAAACCAGCACTAGAGAAAATACTCAGAGATTAACTACAAAGAAGAAATAGGTAACACACATCAGAACTAGAGAAACAAGATTTTCCATCCAACAGACAACTAAGATTGGTTATCTGTGGAGATTCATTATTTATGTTAGTCTTTTACCTATCTGTAAAGGGTATTGTTTGCCTTTATTGTTGCTAATTTTTAGGATTTCTAGTTGGAATATTAATATACCTTCAGATATAGCATTTGGAAATATTTTATCCCATTCTATTAGTAACTGTTAACTCTGTTTCAATTGTCTTTGGATATACAATATGTTTTTTATTTTTTAGGGAGTTTGTATACTCTTCTGTTGCCTGTGCCATTGAAATCATAACCAAGAAATCACTGCCAATTTCAATGTTGTGAGGTTTTATGACCCAGATATTCTCCTAAAAGTTTATAGTCTTAAGATATATATTTAGGTCTTTTATCTATTTTGAGTTAATATTTGTATATGGGATTAGGTAAGGGTCCAATTTTATTCTTTTCCATGTAATTATTATTTTTCAACAATATTTAGTTAAAAGATTATTTTTCCCACCACCAAATGTTCTTGGAAACCTTGTCAAAAATAACTTGACAATATAGGGAAGAATTTAGCTCTAGGCTTTTATTTAACTCCAATGGTTTATATATCTGCCTTTAGAATAGTACTACACTGTTTCAATTATTGTATTTATATGTTTTGAAATCAGAAAATATACATCTTCTAGCTTTGTTCTTTTTCAAGATCGTTGTGGGTACCTAGAGTCCATATTCCATATTAAGATAGATTTTTTTTCTGAAAAATAAATATATAAATATATGATAGTTTCACCTAAAAAATAGAAAAAATAGATTCTCTGGTAAGAAAGAAAGCAAAAAGAAATATTGAAATGTTATCTTTAAGTCATCAAAAGCTTGGTATCAGACAAATGAAACTGTTATGTGAGATTATCATTTTTAATTTTTTGATAAATTGCTATAATACTAGATGTCAATCACTAAGCCAAGCATGGGAGGAAGGGATAGGGAGAGAATGGGGTGGGGATCGGGTGGGGGCTGACTGGGCAATGTGTGCATGTATGTCTACAAAAGTATGTATCCCACTATGATTTATGAATACAGTGCACCAATTAAAAATAAAAAAATTAAAAATTAAAAAATTATAAAAATAAAAAAATGATTAAAGATTTGACTAAGGAGAGTGATGAAAAGTAAATAAATGGAAAAGTCTAGCACATTTGTGAATTATTACTTCTGAACTTGAAAGGCACAACTTCACCACAAATTTATCTTTATGTGGATTGCTAGTCAAAATCCCAAAAGCTTTTGGAAGAACTTTATAATCTAATTCTAATATTTACATAAAAGAGCAAAGGTTCATGAATAGTTAAAGTTTCTAAGAAGGGCAAAGTGGAGAGATCCAGCCCTTTTTATCTTAATTTATTATAGTTAAAATGATTAGGGTAATATAAAATTAGGGGGATAAAGAATTCAGGAAAAAAAACACACAAATGTGGAAAACTGACATGCCAGAGATAGCATTAAAGATCAGTTGAAGGGAAGGGTACTGTTACAACTAGTGCCTTAAAAAGCTTTTTTTAAATAAGAAAACACTAAAAAATATCCTCATAACCTCAGTATATATAAGGTTTTCTTTAACAAGATACGAATGCACAATACATATAAGAAAGAAACTTATTCATTCAGCTACATTATAATTGCAAACTTTGCTGATCAAAAGAAAACTCAATACAGTAAAAATAGCCTTCATCAAATTCTATAAAATCTGTCATTTGCCTGGGGAGGAGGGTAATGAATTGTGAGAAGAGGTATAGATGAAATAAGAGTAACCACGAATTGGTGAGCTTGACACTGTCCTGCAGATCCAGGATACTGGGGGTTCATTGCACTAGTTCATTCTCCCTATGTGTGTTTAAAATGACTGAAATTTTGAAGAAAATATTCATAATCCACATATTTTGAAAAAATTTCTATCCAAAGCACTTAAGTAACCACTAAAATTTTAATAAGAAAAAATAACTTAACAGAAAAAAAATGGCCCACAGATGTGAATACGCTTTCAACGGATGAGGAATACGAAAGATTAATAAACATATGGAAAGATGTTCAACCTCATCAGTAATTAGGAGAATTAAAATTGTAAACAGATATATCATATAGATGAGTGAAAAATTTGAAGTCTGAGAAGTATGTGAATAAGTAAGAACTGATCTCCAGCTGCTAGTAGAAATTGGTACAACCAATCTGTAAAAGAAGATACACTTAATTTGCAATCCTAAAATTTGACTTCTAATTATGTGTTACCTATATACATGAACACAAAGAAATCTGCCATAAGAACGTTATTAGAAACAATGCTTAAAACAATAAAACCTTTATGAAACTTAATTTCTCAATAAGAAAAAAGACCACTTTTCTGTGAAATTTTCTTATACTATAATACAGATGTGAAAATCAGTAAGCCTTTGTCATAAATAGAAACACTTTTACATCTCAGGAAAAAAATTGAGTGAAAAATCAAGTCTTAAAGCTATCATACTCATAATTATTATTTTATTTATATTAAGCCCCAGATATGGAAAATATCATGTTATTAAAATAGATTTGTAGCCAGGCATGGTGGTGCATGCTTGTACTGGGAAGTACTTGGGAACCTGAGACAGGAGGATTGCAGGTTCGAGTACAGCCTCCCCAAGTAGTGTGATTCTCATCAACATAATGGAACCCTGTTTCAAAATAAAAATAATATAGGGATGAAGATGTAGCTCAGAGCTAAAATACCCTTAGGTTCAATCTCCAGTAACACACACACAACGTGTGTGTATGCATATATGTATATGTATATGTATATATATAAATTTATACATATACATATACATATACATATGCACACACATACAGATATATACATAAGTAATAAAATAAAATGAATCGAAAGAGTATAATTTTTTTTTGGTGGTACTGGGGTTCCTGGATGCCCTTCTACCTCCGGGCTACACTCCCAGACCTATTTTTACATTTTTATATGGAAACAGGGTCTCCTAAGCCAGCGCGCATGGCTGGCTTCGAACCTGTGCGATCCTCCTGTCTCTGCCTCCCAAGCACGGGGATTACAAGCGTGCGCCACCACGCCTGGCTAATTATTTTATATATTCTTTTTTTGTATTAGGGATGGAACCCAGGGACATTCTACTTCCAAGCTCTACCCCCAGTCTTATTTTTTATTCTTTATTTTGAAACAGGGTCTCATTGAATTGCAAAGGGCCTCACATAGCTGAGGCTGTCTTCAAACTGTGTGATCCTCCCATCTCAGCCTCCCAAATGCCGAGTTTACAAGTGTGCGTCACCATGCCTGGCTTTATATATTATTTTCTGTACTTGATATATTTAATAATCATATCTTTTCTAGTGATTTGAAAAATTTTGGCAGAAGAATTTTTTTTACTGTGATATGAGATGGTGACCTCTGCTATTGATAATGATTCCTATGATCTAGAAGCTTTTCTCTATATTATTAGAGCCCAAAACCATGTGCAGACTAGCACATAGATAAACCACAGAGAACAAAAAGCTAGAAAACACTCAGTGGGAAAATGGGGCATGTCTTCTCATGTTATAAAATACCTACCATATCTTTCATTTGATAAAAAGACATTGAGAAAACCCAAGAGCCCTCAGTGATCTCCCAACTGCCCTCCTTTCTCTCTTGGTGTGATTCTAGATGGAAACATCAATAAAAACATCTAGAATTAAATGACAATCCAACACAGGGAATGCACAGTTCTACCCATGCCCTAATGTTTCCTTGCAATAATCTGTCATCCTGCATAGCCTGTCTAACTAACTACAAGACATCAATACCTGAGAACGGCTAGCAGGAAAAGAATCTAAGTCAGACTGAGCATAATAATAAAGTTTGCAGATTTGAAGGAAAGAACTCATTCACATACACATTAACTAAGATAGACAGCAATGAATAGAAAGTCAATACTTAAGGCTAAACCTAAACTAAGGCAGTCCTCTTCTACTGCTTCCAGTTTCTTTTTTTTTTTTAACACATTCTATGTCTTTAATTAAATATCACAGAGGATCTTATTTGCTTTTTCTTTTTTCTCCCACTGGACTGTAAGTTTTTGAGCACAAAAAAAATATAGTTTATTCCTTTTCAAATGCCATGAATTAGGCATATATTAAACCCTCAATAAATAGTAAATGAATAAATAGATGAAGACATAATCAATGAATACAGAGGCATTCATCCACTCAATGCCTTTGCTTTTATGGGCAAGAAAAAATGAGGCCATCCAGACTTCTCTAAATGCCTAGAGGGTTTTGTTGTGTTGATGTTTATATTTTTTACTGTACCAGTCAGGAAACTCAACAGAAAATAACCAGTAGGAGAAACACACACACACACACACACACACACACACACACACACACACATTGATTTACTATGAACTCACATGATTATAAAGGCTGAGAAGTTCCACAATCTACCACCTGGAGACCAAGAACTGACAGAGTATAATTCATTCCAAGTACAAATACAGAAAAGTAAAGAATCTGAGGGTATAAGGCCCAGTTTGAGGACTGGAGAAGTCAAGAAGAAATGTTCCAGCTCAAGACAGAAAATGGTAAAAGGGGCAAATTCTTCCGTTCTCTACCTTTTGTTATATTCAGGCTCTCAACAGCTTGGATGATGCCTGCTCATAGCAGAGAGGGATATTTGCTTTATTGAGTCGACTCATTCAAACGCTAACCTTGTCTAGAAACCCCCTCACAGACACACCCACAATCAATGTCTACTCTGGGTACCCTGTGGCTTCTCAAGCTGACACAAAACTAACCACCAAGCCAGGCGTGATGGCTCACATTTGTAATCCCAGCATTCGGGAGGCTGAGACAGGAGGATCGGGGTTCGCGGACAGCCTCAGCTACATAGTGAGCCCTTTGCAACTCAGTGAGACACTGTTAGAATAAATACAGGGCTGCGGGTGTAGCTTGGAAGTAGAATGCCCCTGGGTTCCATCCCCAGTACCGCAAAAAAAAAAAAAAAACTAACCACCACACTTTTAAAAGGTACACCATGTATTATTACTTTTCTACAGAGTATAGAGTTGTCGACATGTAAAATAATCATTTATTCTTATCTTTACCTAATTTTTATAATTTTAATTTTTTTGAGTTTGGTTAATAAGCAGATAACTTGTGAATCTAATTTCATAGCAATCCTGAGTCCAAGCTACCAAAGATTGCAGAAACATAGCTACCAAAATTACACAACTCTTCATCTGTAGAATTTTATTTTATGGACCTTAAATAATCACTGTAGATTAAATTGCATTACATATCATCCTTATATTTTAATATACTGGAACTAATTTGACAACTATTATTTATACAGTTGGTATTTATTTATATTTAATATCAAGGTAATAACATGGAAAGCTATTATTGATTTTCCTGAGAAGCCATTGAAACCGAGGACAAAGCCACTTCTTGCTCTGTGTGTTCTCTCTCTCTCTCTCTCTCTCTCTCTCTCTCTCTCTCTCTCTCTCTCTCTCTCCATAGTTTGAACTCAGTGAATTTTTATGGTCTTAGCTGCTAATATAAAAGAATGTTTTTGTAGGTTATCCAACATTTCAAGATTAGATGTTCATAGTAGAGGGATTTATTTTAAATATAAAGACTGTCTTAATGTAATTAACAGAAGTTTAACCTGTTTCCTAAGAAAGAAATTTTTCTTTTTTACATTTTCTCATCCTCTTTTGTTGAGGGACTTAGAAATATGTATGATGCTCTAAGAAACTAATACTATCAGAAAATGAATGGATGCTATGAGAATTATACATATTATACTTGCTGTTGACCAAGTAGACAAGACCCACAATTAATACGGTCAGCACCTAGCCGGGCACAGTGGCGCACGTTTGTAATCTCAGCATTTGGGAGGCCAAGACAGGAGGATCATGGTTCACAGACAGCCTCAGCTACTTAGCGAGGCCCTCTGCAACTCAGTGAGTCCCTGTTTCAAAATAAAGAATAAAAAATAGGGCTGGGAGTATAGCTTGGAGGTAGAATGACTCTGGGTTCCATCCTCAGTTTTGCAAAACAATAAATGAGTAAAAAATAAAATCAGCACCTTATCTCCATTGAACTGAAAAAAACACACCAAAGTCTATTAAAACGGTCTATGAGTCTGCCCTGAAGAAGTCACCAGCATCAGCTGGTGCCTTCAGCTGAAGGCAACATTAAAGAAAATCTAGTTGGCAGAGATCTTTGTAGTCTACTACCCATTGCCAATCAAGAAGCACTGCATTAAAAACACTTCTATTAGATTCTACTCAGTCATCCTTGAAGAAGAATGAACCAAAATATAGGTATCAAAATATGCTTCTACATTTTAAAAATTCTACTAAAAGGATTTTTTAAATTATCCAAATATCTGGAGATCACCATGGAAAAATATTTTAATCCAGATCATACTATGTATGTGACTTTTGGCAAATTACTTTATAATCCTGGGCCTCAATTGTTTCAGCTATTAGCTAAGGGAGTGGAATTTAGAGCTGTGGTATGTTATGTCTCTATGACTCGATCAAGACCATGTTGTAAAGATAATCAAAGAAAGAGTTTTCAGAGATGGCACATTATTATGGAATAACTCTAAATTTGAACATTCCTCATTTGTTTGCTTTATGCCTTTATTCCAAATACTAGAATAATGGGAGTGTCACAATACATTTTGTGTTTTTTGTTTTTGTTTTATTTTGTTCTGGTTTTCTTTTTGGTGGTACTGGGGTGAGGCTGGCTTCGAACCTGTGCGATCCTCCTGTCTCTGCCTCCCAAGTGCGAGGATTTCAAGCTTGCGCCACCATGCCCGGCCTTCACAATAAGTTTTTTTACAGAACAACCTATTTCTAATCAAACTGCGTATTGACAGTAAATAGCAAGCTTGTATTTCAAATATAAAAACCCTAGTAATATGTAATACCTGGCTTAAATCTAACAGAAAAGTGCTAAACACCTGGACTCACAATCACATCTTATTTTTATATTTAAACAGTTTAATTACTATCATTCCTCGGGCATACAGACCACCAAACAAAAGGTTTGAAGACCTCCACTATTCACTTAGTTACCACTAAAACTGTAACTTAGCTGGGTGTGGTGGTACACCCTTGTAATACCCGTGCTTGGGAGTCTGAGACAGGAGGACTGCACAGGTTTGAAGCCAGCCTCAGCTACTTAGTGAGGCTCTCAGGAACTTAGTGAGACCCTGTTTCCAAATAAAGCATATAATTGCTCTGGGAGTATAGCCCCCGGCACCACACAATAAAAAGAATGTTGTTTTTAAATTTGGCACATTGTAATTGTATATCATAATGAGGTTCAGAATGATAGAAACATTCGTGCACCACAGCATTTGTTCTTGATTTTAGAAAATGGCTAAATATCCCATATTGGAAAGTTTTTGTACTATTTTTCCTATAAATTTAAAATTATTTCAAATAAAAGATTAAAAAGGTTTGAATATGTATATGGCAGTCAGAAATCTTGTAACATAAAGGAGCTCCAGGCAAACATAATGCCTGCCCTCGTGAGCATAACAAAGAAACAGAAAAAGAAGATATATAACAAATTATTGTAAATTATGATAAGTGCTATAAAAACAGCACTTACATAATAAATATTGGAAGTAGTGGAAAGGTTTCCATGACAATTATTGATGTAAAGGTCAAGCAAGGTCTTTCTGAGAAGATGACAAATAAACTGAGGCCTGTGAAAACCCAGTGGAAAGCAACAAAGGCAAATGGATGGCATGTGCTGAGATCATGACATGGGGCCTCAGGGTTTTAATCACAGTCTGAATTTACAAGGAAAAGTAGAAAACAATATAGCAGCCAGATATCAGAGCAGCAGAAATATAAAATCAGAACAGCCTATGAAATTATTTTGAACTCATGCTTTACAAAAGATAACACCACTGTAGACAGCTAGAAAACAACCACAGAAAGACAATACACAAAATGAATTTTCTCCTCTGGGTAAAAGAATGATAATAATCACAAGACCAAGAGGCGAGGCCAAGAGGTGGTAACCCAAATCCTAAGAAGGCCACCTGCTATCATCATGAAGAAGCTAATACACTTGGTCGAAGAGAGGGTGGAAAAGATAATGGGTCTGTGTTAATTTATACTGACAACTAACAAGGAGCCACTCTCAGAATCATCTTTCAAAGAGAAGGATAGTGACCTGGGCTATCTGAAATTTCCTACAAATGCCTCCAGGAAGGGGTAGATTCTTTAGTTACACTAGAATGCCACAGTCTTTGTTAAGAATTGTAGCTGTGTAATTAATAAGAATTGTAGCTGTGTAATAAACCTAAATTTGAAGTTCTATCACATATGTAATCATCGACATAAGATTTGAAATACCATCTGTTATATTTAAACTTCAGAAATTTTCTCTAAAAATGTTGTTTTTCTCTAGGAAAGAGATTCTTCAATACAAGTTTAATAGAACAAAAAATGAAGTGTTCCAGTATGCTGCTAGCAACATTTTTCCCAAAAAAAATCTGAAGTTACAAATTGTCCATGAATTTTATCACTATATTTTCCTAAACTCATAAAAAGTTTTTCAACATCATTTAGTATAACAATTAAAAAGAGGAATATTTATCTATATTATTTTGTCTGCATTTAAATGAAATGGATTGATTTGATATTTGCCCATTTCTCTCTATATTTCATTGTTATTTCCTAAAATTCTACCAGAATTGGAATTAAAACTCTTCCTATTTCCATATTAGTAGAAGACATTACATTGAATACTTATTAAAGCATAGGGAGTTTAGAGTTTATCTAATTCTATCTTAAATGGAAATCAATATTGCATACATTTGATCTGTTGTGTACACTTTGGGTATGGTGGTCAGAGCACCTGGATTATCTGTTCAGCTTTCTGTCTGACTCATTTTTTTATCACTATTATTATTGTTAAGCAAAATTGAGTCTTTAATTTACATTAATATCTTACAGGCACTGCTTCATGGATTCCTCACAGAAATGATTGATATTACTCATTATCATCTCAATTCTATACAAAGAACTAAAACCCAACAAGGCCAAGTTATATGCCCATGGTCCTTCACTCAGTTGCTATGTAGTGAATTTTATTATGTTTGCAGTGGAGCAGCTTAGTCACCTTTTGGACATAACTAGAAATCTAGCTCCTCATCCAGGCAATGTAACCATCTATATTTAAGACTATATGGAAGTCAAAATTGCGTGTTTGTATGTATCTATGTGTGTATTATGTATTCAAAGGCATAATTTTATACCTATACTAATGATGAAAATAATTTTCCTAATATTAAGGAAATTCAGTATGAAATGTTTAGATGAATTTTCCTCTCAATCACCATAATCCTTTGACTTTGTTTTCATTTTCATTTGTTATTTATTTCCCTTCCTTCTCCCCTTCCTCTCTCGCCCTCCTTCCTTCCTTCTCTTTTTCTTTCCTTCCTACTACTTACTCAACTATATACTGCTTTCTTCCTACATTTTGTAATATCATTATGTATATCATACAAATGGACACTAAGTAACACTCTTGTTGCTAAATAACCCATCCTCATGCTGTGATCACTTCATGCTCCCTGAACATACCCATCACAGGAACAAACATGGCGAGCAGGAGTGCCCCTTTCACATCTGCCCGTACAGCAACATTTTAATCTTGTATGCTCTTTAGGTCACCTTATTTTTATTTGACTTTTTTTCTATCAGGGGTCTTCATTTCTTGGCATATACTCTGAGTAGATGTCTAAACTGACTTCTCTTCATTTTGACTGCACTGTCTTTGCTGTGACACCCGAGTGCAGTGCACTAGACCAATTGTATGTATCTGCTTCTAGCTGCACTTAGCAATGTAGTATATTGGCTCACAAAGAGCTAATTTCAACAGTTCGTTGCCTGTTCTTTTTCTTTTTCTTTTTTTTTCTTTTTTTTCTTTTTTTTTTTTTTTTTTGCTGTTCTAGGGGTGGAACCCAGGGGCATTCTACCTCTGAGCGACACCCCCAGCCCTATTTTTTAATCCTTATTTTTTTTTTTTTGAAACAGGGTTTCACTGAATTGCAAAGGGCCTCACTAAGTACAAGTAGATAAGGCTGCCTGAGAACCACGATCCGCTGGTCTCAGCTTCCCAAATGCTGAGATTACAAGCATGCGCCACCATACCCAGCATTCATTGTCTGTTCTGATCCCACTTTAATATCATGCTAATCTCTGAAAAAGGGTCCCCAGTGCTCATGTGTGCTATTTAAGAAAGACCAAGTCACCTTATTGCTTTCGTTCAAGCATACTATTTGCATTTTTCTATTGGTAGACCTGGGTACATCAGCCTAACAACATAAAGATATTGAGAAAAACACTGAGTAGCACATCCCACTTGGAGCCACTGAACATTGCCCTATCATTAATCTGTTTCTGTATCTGTTGTGTATGATTAGATGCCAGACCTCATTGATATAACTCATTGTCTGATAATTCATTAAGTTTTATTGGTCCATTGTAATTATACATCATAGGGAGGTCCAGATACATGCACATACATGCACACAGCATTTATTGTGTGTTTCCCTCCGGTTCCCACCCTGCCCTCACCCGGACCATGGATAGTTTTATATCAGTAACTTTATGCATGAAGAAAGATTATTTGAATAGTTTTCATTCACAGGTCTTTCCTTTCCACTTCCTTCTCCAGGTCTCCTCCCCCATTCACCAGTGTCTCTCCTTCCTCATCTGAGGTCCTTTGGTTCCCAGTTTCTCTCTAGCTTCCACATGAGTGAAGACTATAGCCCTTTACTTTCGCAACTGGCTAATCTCACTGACTTCTTGGGTTTTTAAAAATCCATATCTGTATTTGAGTGATTTATTTTTATTTTTTTGGTGGTACTGGGGGTGGAACCCAGGGGATTTCTACCTCCAGGCTATACTCCCAGACCTATTTTATATTTTATTTGGAAAGAGTCTCACTAAGTTGCTGAGAGCCTCATTAAGTAGCTGAGGCTGGCTTCAAACCTGCGCGATCCTCCTGTCTCAGCCTCCCAAGCGCGGGGATTACAAGCTTTCACCACCATGCCCGGCTTGAGTGATCTTTTTATAGTTTGAAAATAATATATAATTTTTAAAATTATATATAAATAATTATATATATAAATTATATATAAATCATAGTTGAATACTATTATAATGTATGTGAATCATGAAAAGGATTATCTTAATCATTTGGGGGTACATTATTCTGAGCATTATTCCCACTTAATATTTCACTTTTCACATTTCAAAGTTGTTTTTTACATAAATACAGAACTATTGCCTGAAGACCTAATGGCTTTTTTTGTAATGTTGTTGTTGTTGTTGTTTGTGGTATCGAGGATGGAACCCAAGGGCATTCTACCTCTATGAGGCACCCCCAGTCCTATTTTTTTATTCTTTCTAATTTTGAAACAGAGTCTCACTCAGTTTCATACATCTTAAGGGGGTACAAGGTGGTAGAGGCATACATGCACACATCACCCAGCCCTTTCTCGATTCCCACACCATTCCCTCCCCCAACCCCTTCTCATGTTTGGCTTAGTGATTGACTTTGATATGTTTATGAATGAATGTACGTGTATGTCATGTACATTACATTACATAATGTCTTTTTAAAACTAAATATGACCCATTCCTAAAGATCTTGCTTCTTTTAGGTGTTAAATTCCTCAAGACATTTGTAGATGCCTTTTATGATATACTTCATTTTACTATTGAAGCACATATATAATAGGAAGGTGTGTGGCTTATCTTAAGCTAATATAAAAAAGTCAAGCACATTTCTGACTCCAGGGTCCAGTCGCAAATCTCCACATACCATGTTAATGGTATTGTGTATTTACAGTCTGCTGGAAAACTCTGAAAAAAAAAATGACCAGGGTTATTCTGGGGAAATTGTGATGGATACAATTCAAGATGGTTGCAGTCATGTCCAGCTGAATCTATACAATTATTACTGTTATACTAAATAAAACTGAAGTTCAAAGTCACCTAAATGAGGCCAAAAGTTGAAGGTATAGTTAATCCAATTAATTGTACTGTGCTAAAGTTCACAAATTTCCTTTATACCCTTTAGCTATCTCTGTATTGCTGTTAAGTAAAAGAAACATGATTATTTAGATAAGATATTTATAATGTAGAATTACTTACATAACAATAATTATTTTGATTACAATATAGCATAATCATTTTTTGTAATAGAGATTAAAACCAAGTGCACTCTACCTCCAACTTACGCTAGCCACCATATTTTATTTTTTAATTTGAAACAAGGCCAGCCGGGCGTGGTGGTGCACGCTTGTAATCCCCGCATGTGGGAGGCAGAGACAGGAGGATCGCGCAGGTTCAAAGCCAGCCACGCTGGCTTAAGAGACCCTGTTTCTAAATTAAAAAGTATAAAATAGGTCTTGGAGTGTAGCCCGGAGGTGGAAGGGATTTCAGGAACCCTGGTACCACCAGAAAGAAAGAAAGAAAGAAAGAAAGAAAGAAAGAAAGAAAGAAAGAAAGAAAGAAAGAAAGAAAGAAAGAAAGAAAGAAAGAAAGAAAGGATGAAGGTCTTGCCAAGTTACTCAGGCTGGCTTCCAACCTGCAATACTCCTGTCTCAGTCTCTCAAGTACTGGGATTACAGACATGTGCCAACATACCAAGTTTACTATTTTTAACATGCTTTTGTAGTTGTGTTGTAATTGCACATCATAATGAGGTTCCAAGTGATAAAACACACATGTACACAGCATTTTGATTGTTTCCCAAGCACTGAAAAACCTCAATGAACCCTAGAGAGACTGACTTGTCACACAGCTAATAGACAAGGCTCACACTCAAGGGTCTTGACTTTAACTCCTTTGCTGTTTCATTATCTCATCTACATTTATTGTTCACAGAAAAAGAATAACCACGTTATAATTTCACAACACAAAGGAACAATTTTTACTGCATCATTTACATAGATTCATTTTCTACATACTTAGTAAAAAGCAGTTCATCTTGGTTTATTATTTGCAAATGATATATCCATGGACATAGGATAGGCATAAGTGGTATGTCTGAGAATTTGGGGGTTGATCAAGGAAAAGGCAAGGCCACGAGAGGCAGCCCTAGAGAATACACCTTATTAGCACTTATGGTTGTATGAAAAAGATGTTTCTTGCAGCAAGAACACTTCAAAGACAAGCAGGAGGCCACCACTCTGAAGGGGAAGGGCAAATGACCTCCAGGGGAAGAAGGAGAAATTGGAGAGAGGCTTCCCCTAGGTGACAAGATTCAGCAGTAAGGTGCTCCAGATCAGAGGGCTCAAAGGGCAGCAGGATTTGGTGTCTTTTATAGCTGGAGTTTGTCTTGTGGGTGGTTAGCAGATGTTGAGTGCCGTTTCACAGGATATGTAAAGCAGGCAGGCACTAAGTGACTAAACATATGCTTATTTGGGCTATATTTAAAGCAACTGAATGTATAAGAACTTGACTTTAGTGCCAGCCAACCATCTGAGCCTGCTACAAACAAGGAAACAACACAGGGGCCACGTTAAGCTAATACATCAGCGCTACCTGGAGTCCATTTGTACAATAGAACACAAATCTCTCATCAAATTACATGTGGATGTCAGTTAATCTATGAAATGGAAAAGAATAGTTAAATATATTAGTTTTCCTCCTTTTTATTTATTTATTGGTATTGTGGGTTGAGTTCAGGGGCATTCTACCTTCGAGTTATACTCCTAGCCATTTTTACTTTATATTTTTAAAACAAAGTCCTAATAAATTGCTGAGGATGTATGCTAATTTGCTGAAGCTGGCCTTGAACTTCTCTTTCTCTGTCTCAGGCTTCTAAGTATTGGGATTACAGGCATTCACCACTGCACCCAGCTGACTACTCCTATTTATTTATAACAAATGAG
The DNA here is from genome assembly GCF_963383645.1 of Muscardinus avellanarius. Taxonomy (NCBI): domain Eukaryota; kingdom Metazoa; phylum Chordata; class Mammalia; order Rodentia; family Gliridae; genus Muscardinus; species Muscardinus avellanarius. The sequence goes on from NC_137797.1 coordinate 77,530,243, forward strand.
CTTATAAGCTCTGCCCTAATTTCAGACTACATACAGAAAAGAATAAATACCTGTATTTCACAAGCCCTGTAGTATCTATCATCAAATTCAACTAGCACCAGAAAGCATGTTATATGTGATTTACCTAACAAACTGACGTATAAATGGTAGAACAATCTTGGATTTTGTAATTTCTGTGTATTATAGTCTCCATTCTGCCTTCAGCATGTTTCACAAATGGAATGGAAAGTGTATGAAGAATGCTGGTTTCTAGCTCATTTTGGCAAACGATTGCTCCTTTAAGATTTCCATAAAATATCCACTATTGAGAATTTGGAGATTTTTACAGAATAGCTGAAGTTTATATGAAAACTCTTTAGCTTGAGTTTTTGTAGTCATGCATACTACTGCGTTATGCTTAGAGTTTTAAGGATAGTTGCTTAAATATTTTCATAAAGCTTTAGGATTGAAAGGCATAAAAATAATGTTAGGCCAGTTCTCTCAATTTATAGATGAGAATGAATGAAGACCCAAGGTCACAAAGCTAGATGGCTTCAAGCAATAACCTAGAAGCCAGGAATCTTGAGTTTAAAATGAGTTTTTGAGTTCTGCTATTCCATGCTAACACTTTATACATGTTTCACAGTTAACTTTCAACCAAGAGAAAAATACGTAAAAAGTGGATACTATGAGGCTTACCACTGCTTATGCTTTTAGAATGTTGATTTTTGCCAGTTTGGCATCCATATAATGTGAAAGATACAAAAGAAGTCTTTGAGTATATGATTCACTATTAATGAACACTGCTAACACAGAACCTTATTATCTTCATTGAAAGAGTTAAGCAATATTTTATCAAAAATATTCACCTGATCATTGGATTTGACCCAAAGACCTATAATTCTTTGACCCCAGTTTATTCAGAAATTTTAATTTACTTTTAATATGCACCATTAACTATTGAAAATTTCTAAGGAAATACTATTTCCTTAGAAAATGACTACAAGCTCTCTGCTACTAGAGAGAGGTATTGGGAGAAGAATTTCTATTTGCTGAGCATTTTCACTGACCAGATTCTATTACAAAGTGTCAACAACAGGACCTTCAATTCTGTTTAAAGGAATTTTTTTTCTGAAGTTAGGGATCACCCTACATTGAAAGAGGAAAATCAAAGACATTTGATGAATTCATTAGTCATGTTCATAGAGCCTTTATTAAAATGCTTTCACACTTTTCTAGAGATAGAAATCCATCTGTTGATAATTAGGAATGTAAAGGAAACCCTTCCACACATGTCAGTGGTATAAAAAAGCATCCTTTGCATATTTTATAATCTGTACATATTTTACTGGTTAACAAACCCATAAAGCTAAAAGAAAATTTAAAAATTAGAAAATGATGCTCTATAAATGAGAAATTATGCATTTGAGATAAAACATTGAATAAAACTTGCAATAAGGCCACATTAAAGTTAAATTGTCTACATATATTTATCTAGTTAAAGAAAGAAAAAGATAAACAATCAAAAGGAGGAAGAAGAAAAGAAAGAGAAAGGCTTAACTAAGGCAGCCCTAAGCCAGGCATGGTGACACGTGCCTGTTATCCTAATACTTGGGAGGGCCATAGGTTTGAGGCCAGCACCCAGTAACTTAACAAGACCTTTTCTCAAAATAAAAAAATTAATTAGGGCATAAGATAAGCTCAGAGATAAAATGTTCCTGGGTTCAATTCCCAACATAAAAAAAAGTAGAGTACCAGATCAGGTATCAAAAGGTTTGAGTCCTACCCCTAATTCCAATACTCATGAACTTTGCAAATTTGAATGAGTCAGTGCTCTCTTAGAGCTTCTGTTTCCACCTCTGCCTCTCTCAGGGCTACTGCGAGTGAGTGGGAACAAACGTATTTATTATGAGTCTTCCAAGCAGCAGAAACTGCCTCTGTCCAATCATTTAGGGAAGCAAACACAGGGTTCGCCTGAGATCATCATTTTGTCGTGTGTGTGTGTGTGTGTGTGTGTGTGTGTGTGTGTGTGCGCGTTTCTGGGGATGGAACCCATCTCTACCCATCTACCTTTGGGCTACACTCCCCACCCCTCTTTTATCTTTTATTTGGAAACAGGTTTTCACTAAGTTGCTGAGGCTGGCTTTGAGCAGGTGGTCCTTCTGTCTCAGCTTCCCATCTACTGGGATTACAGGCATGCACCACCATGCCCAGCTTTTTGAGATATCTCCATCTCATATTTTTTTCATGCATCACATCCTGGGGAAAGAGAAGTCTGGTCACACCAGATGAGCTTACACCAAAATGTGTTCCAAAAAATCTGTTGCCATCCATCATAAAGGCCCACCCCAAACAATGATCTTTCATACAGAAACACAAGTAAGCAAGCAAAAGATTCCATAAGAAATTTGGACACATAAATCTCCTCCTTCCTGCCCAGAAAGGAGAAACACTGAAATATACTTATAGATAAGTGCAGTTTCAAGAGTAAATTATCTAGGTTGCTTTCTGGATAAAATATTTGATAAGGTCCTAAGAATTGTTGTTCAAAGTTTATTATGTTGTTTAAGGAATTAAGAATAGCAGGACTCATTTAAGTACAACTAATGAAATAAGTGGTACAATGGGTAGTTTCATAATATAAAAATGTAATTTTTTATTAAAATATCTGTCTCTAAATGAGTGTGGCCAGCCGGGCATGGTGCCACACACTTGTAATCCCAGGATTTGAGAGGCTGAGGCCTGAGGATTGCAGACAGCCTCAGCTACTTAGCAAGGCCCTTCACAACTTAATGAAACCCTGCTTAAAAGTAAATAAATAAAAAGACTAAAAAAATAAGGCTGGGAGTGTAGCTCAGAGTTACAATGTCCCTGAGTTTCATCTCCAGTGCCACAAAAAATATAGTAAATAAATAATTAAATAAAATAAACTACTGTGGCCATTTCTTAAAAAATCAAATATGTTTCACCTAGTTTACCCTGATATATATATATATATTTGGCATACATATCTGATATAATTTTGGCCTTTCCTTAAAGTAAACAAATCATTTTCAAATGAATTAAGAGAAAAGTATAAATGGTAGAAAAGAATTTAAATTTAATCTCTTTGAACGAGTCTTATCTTTCTTGTGATAGAATTTTGTACATTTTATTAAAATTCCATAGTTAGTTTTCTTTTTTCCCCACTGCATTATTTTTTATTAGCGCATTGTATTTATACATGATAATGGGGTAAAAAGGTATGTAGACATAAATGCACACATCACCCAGCCAGCCCCCACCCAGTCCAAACCTCTCTCCCTCCCCATTCCTCCCTCCCATGCTTGGTTTAGTGGTTGACTTTGATATGAATAAGTACATCATGCACTTTAAAGAGTTTCCCTCTTCCCACCTCCCATCCCCACAGTTTAGTTGCCTTATTTGCTCCTCTATAGGATCTCCTTTTTCACTTGAAGTTCCTCCTATGACCCCATTCACCCTAGCTTTCACCCACCCTGAACGTGCCCGATCTCGTCTGAGTCTTTTCTGTCAGCCGAGGTTCATTTTTGCATTTTTTAATCATTCCGGAAATCTAGCTGACAAGGGTCAGCACTTTTCCCTGTGTGTTGATGTTTCCCGTCCAAAATCAAGACAAAGGCACAAAAGGCTGTGCCTGGGCACAGCTGCAACACACAGCATGAGCTAAGCCTAGCAGAGTGGCCTAGTCACCAAAAACAGCCGCACACACTAAACTGGGAGTGATTAATTCATGACGCACCAACTAGATAGACTAATTAAATAACAATGGTTAATTACTAATTAGTATGTGACTTCTGTAGATAGAAGCAGTTAGGCTTGTCAGATGTTAAAAACAACACGAAAAAACTCAAAGCTCTGTCACTTCAATGATCTGTTTTAAAATGATGCATTACAAAATTTTTTTTTTTTTTTTGGTGGTACTGGGGTTCCTGGAAACCCTTCTACTTCCAGGCTACCCTCCTATTTTTATACTTTATTTGGAAACAGGGTCTCTTAAGCCAGCGCAGCTGGCTTCGAACCTATATGATCCTCCTGTCTCTGCCTCCCAAGCACAGGGATTACAAGTGTGCGCCACCATGCCTGACAGGATTTTTTTTTTTTTTTTTGCTACCCTTTGACAAGCCAAAATGCATGATAAAAAAAAAAACTTGTTTTATCTTTCTAAAACTATTGTTTTAATCCTATGTACTTAAAAATGTTACTTCTGATGTCATAGGATATTTTGAAGTGTGTAGAAATCATGTAGTCCCTTTATCCACTTGAACACTAGCATATTTGAATATCTACTGGTTATCAACAGGACAGTTTGCTTCTCATGTCTCACATGTTTATTAAGTTCATGCTCAGAAATATAAACTTTTAGAACATGCAAATCTATTCCCCATGCTGTCCTTCGTCCTAGGATTCAGGGCTAAGGATGCCAGTAGAATCTGAGCTTTGGTTTTAGAAATTATATAAGACTTGCTTCTACCACTGTGAGACTTAGGAGGCTTTTTTTTTTTTTTTTGGCATCTATAGAAAAAAAAAATACCATCTGTCTCCTCATTACCCTAAAAAAGAAAAAAGAGAAAGAAAAAAAGCTTGGTGTGGCCTCGTGATGCCAACCTTCACTTTCAATGATCATCGAAGACACACATATACAAAAGGCTTCAGACATGTTTTCTTTTTTTGTAAAACGTGGAGGTACATATACCACATGTATATTTCTAAATGAGAAAATCTGATCAATGCTCAACTTTTCCAAACATTATTTTTTCATGATTTTGCCCACCTCAAGAAAAAAAGCAACTAATAAATAATACCATTCCTATCTCCTTAGTGACACATTTGGTTGCCTGCAAATAGGAACCTAAAGACAAATGGTAACACTCTGAAATTCCGACACTTCACAAGAAAGGCCTGAGGATGCAGGACCCATTGCAGAATTCATCAGTATGCGACTACAATAACACCCATGACACCCTCATCGTGTGTGTGTGTGTGTGTGTGTGTGCGCGCGCGTGTGCGTGCGTGCGTGTGTGTGTGTGTGTGTGTGTGTGTGTGTGTGTCTGTTGCTAGGGATGGAACCCAGGGTCATTCTACCTCTGAGCTACACCTGAAATCCTATTTTATCCTTTATCTTTAAACAGGGTCTCACTAAATTGCTGAGACTAGCCTCCAACCTGCAATCCTCCTGGGACAGCCTCCCAAGCACTTGGATTACAGGCATGAATCACCACACTCAGATAAGGATGCGTATTTAAAATGCCCTTCCCTGAGCCCCAACCCACACCTCTGGGAATCTCTATTTTCAATAGACACCCCCAGGTAGTAGCAATGCATATTGAGTTAGGAAGGTGGCCCGAAGTGACTTCATAAAGCACACACCTGCTGACGCTTGGTCACGACTCACCTCCGCCTTCATCCCCACTAGATCTGAAGAAAATAAGTAAAATTGTGATTTTATACTTCCACTAAAGAACAAAGAGAAGGGTAGTAATCAGGGTGAGGAACTAACTCTTGAGTTCTGTTCTTTTTCCTCTCTGGCTTAAAATATTGGTTAAAATTTAGACTCTCATAGTGACAATGTAAAGGAAAAAATATTGGATAACAAAAACATCAGTAATAAAGTCAGGAAGAAGAAAGTTGAAGAGGAAGGAAACCATTAAGGGAACCACTCAATTGCAAAGGAAAAGAGCAAAGAAGACTCCGCCATGGCCATGGTGGTCCCATTCCCACCTGGGAGGTCTGCATGTTTGTTTTGTTTTTGTTTCTAAGGGATGGAGATTGCAACTTGGTACTATTTCCAAGCTTCTGGAATTAAACGTTCCCTCCACCTCTAAAATACTCTCTATGTTCAGGTATTTATTTATTTATTCATTCATTCATTTATTGTGGTACTGGGAATGGAACCAGGGGCTTTCTACCTCTGGGCTATACCCCAAGACCTATTTTATATTTTATTTGGAAACAAGTTCTCACTAAGTGGCTGAGAGCCTCACTATGTAGCTGAGGCTGGCTTCGAACCTGCGTGATCCTCCTACCTCAGCCTCCCTAGTGCTGGGATTACAAACGTGTACACCACACCCGGCTATGTTCAGATTTTTTAAGTCCATATTTTTTAATCTAAGTGGGTTTTGTAAATTTATCAGTGGTTTTGTTTTTGTTATTGTTGTTTACTTTTATATGGAAAATAAACTTGATGTGTGTGCACACGCACGCTTGCATATGCACATTTGTATATGTTTTACTGAGACTGAACCCAGGGGCATTCTACCTCTGAGCTATATCTCATTATATTTTTTGTTTATTTTATTTTTAGTTTGAAACAGCATCTAAGTTGCTGAGAGCTTCACTAAATTGCTGAAGCTGACCTCAAATCTGCTATTCTCCTGTCTCTGCCTCCCAACTACTGAGGCTATAGACATGCACCACTATGCCTAGTTTGAACCTGACTTGTAATACATTAAACAGACTATTTGGGGACATAGGAATTAATTACTTAAGAATATATTACTTATTTTATTCTATGAGAAATAATGCATTTTTAGTTCTGAAGAAATAATTTACAAATGAATTTTTGAATCACACATATATGTAATTGAAGACTGTGCAATTAAATTCTGGCAAGATATAGCTATGCTGTAGCTATGCTTGGTACAAAAGTTTATCTACAGTGCCCTCTAGTGGTTTTAATTCCCATTCCAACACAGCTAGACAAAAAGATCATCGAAGCAAAAGCTTTTTCATATTATGAGATGAATGTATGTATTTAAGAATTTTGGAACCATGCCATAAGAATTTTAAATCTGTAAAATAGTAAGCAATATCTTTTGCATTTATAATAACTCAAAACTTAATCACTGTTCACTTGCTCATGACACAAAAGGAATAAGGTCTTGAGGAATCAATAAATGGAGGCCTTCCAGGGTCTTGTTCTTTTTAAATTAAGGACATTGGTATGTGTAAAAGAAGGACTATTTTAAGATGGTCTTTTTAAATTTGATATTTCGTTTCCTATTTTTGAGAGTTCATCTTCCCTTCTTCTAGATGATACATTGTTCTAGATAGTTACATAATAATAACAGCCAAGAAGAAAAGCAATTTTCCATGGTAACGTCATCTTCTGTGTCCGAAATCTCAAATATCTGCTTTATCCACTATTATTATAGCCTTCCCCCCATTTTTTCTTCTGAATTGAGTTACAAAGTTTTTTCAGATGTCTCTGAACAAGTAAGACCTCCAAAGTGGGCTGATAATGGAAATTATGGCACACTGTTTGTTGTTCTCATACTCAATGCAAGGTAATTTACCTTAAGCTAATTAAATCATATTATTTTCACATATTTATCACAGTATTTCATAGTACATGGGGAACAAAACACAACCTTAAATAGAGGTGGTAGTAAGGAAAGATCAGAGTATGAAGAACAAAGAAAATAAGGGGAAAAAGAAAAACATGAACATAAAAGCACATTAAAGAAAAAAATCGGAGTAACCAAAAGATGGAAATGCAAGTGTTTTTCTTCTTTTCTAAAACCAGATGATTAGCCACAAAATAAAAGAAGGTACACAGCTCTGGTATTAGGTTGTGTAACATACTTTTTGCTTATGCATAAATCTACTTATACTCACAAATAAGATGAGGTTAGGAAGCTGGCTGCAGTACAGCCCACTGGTTTTCAAAGTGCTGTTTCAAAAGCAGGTGCATTAGAATCATCTGAGAACTTGTTAGAAATTCCTAGGTTTTGTCCCATATTTCAACCTCCAGCTCACATCCTGCTTCACAGAAGAGACTTAAGGGAGCATGTCTATACCACTCTCACAGGCAAGGAAAGATGATTCTGTGTCTGCACCACAAGGGGTGGAACCCATGAGCTGCCTCAGCGGCTCACCTGCCTTTCCTCCACAGGTAACCATTCTGCTTCTTGTTCCTGTGCTGTGGGGGATACAGGACTTCTGAAATTGGCTTGCCATCTCCCGCCTTCACACAGTAAGGAAAAACATAGTTATTCTCTTTGCTCATGTTCACCGACATAGCTGGGATGTCAATTTTCCCATGCCACTCCCTGAAACTTTACTGGATTTACAACCCTTCTTCAACTTCCAGATTTCCGCCCAATATGTGATGAGCTTAGAAGTTGCCACTCTGTCCTAACAGCGAGTAAAAGACTGAACAAACTGAAAACCTACAGCTCTTCTTAGATCTGTCAGTGGAGTGAGATCACATTGGAGATGGATGAATACTGAGAATCACAATTTCCAAGAGCAGAAATCCAGGAGCAAACCTTGTGCAGATACCAGTGCTAGGGGTGTGGAAACTTGAACTGGAATTGATAAACAGCTGAAGGCTGTGTGCAGATGTCTGGCCTCAGGGGGACGGGTGATAGGGGGGAGTTAACAGCCCCTATTTGGTCTGCATCTGTAAAGTTGCCCAAAATACTCATGTGCAGAGGGCTTCTTCTCAGGACTTTGAGGAAGTGATTGGATTATGAGATTCTGATCTCAACAGTGAACTGACCCATTGATGGGCTGCAATTGGATGGGCTATTGGAAGGTGGTAAAAACTGTAGCAAGTGGGACCTAACTAAAGTGAATGGATCTTGAGGACGTCTCTTTTCCCTGACCCCTTCCCCTCCTTTGTGCTTCCTGGCCTCCAGACTTCCTCTGCCACACCCTCTGCCATGATCTTCTGCCACACCTCATGCCCAAAGCAATGGAGCCAGGCAACCATGGACTGAAGTCTGGGAAACGTGAGCCAAAAGAAATCTCTCTGCCTTTTAAGTTGCTTATGTCAGGGTTTTTGTCACAGCGATGGAAAACTGGCTAACACAGGGAACCCACACTTTTGTGAGCTTTGCCTTCAGGTCCACATAAGTAATTACTAGAGAAAAAAAAAATCTCATGCCACCCCCCCTTTTTTGTGATACTGGGGTTCCTGGAAACCCTTCTACCACTGGGCTACACTCCCAGACCTATCTTTATACTTTTTTTAAATTTGGAAACAGGGTCTCTTAAGCCTGCGTGGCTGGCTTCGAACCTGCACGATCCTCCTGTCTCTGCCTCCCATGCGCGGGGATTATAAGCGTGCACCACCACGCCCCACATCATGCCACCCCTTTTAATACAGCACTAGATATTAAATCCAGAGCCTTGTATATGCTAGAAAAGCATTGTACCACTGACCTATATCCCTAGCCTTTTTGACTTAATTTGAGACAAAGTCTCTCTAAATTGCCCAGGCTGGCCTCCAGTTTACAGTCCTTCAGCCTCAACATCTCAGTAACTGGGTTTAACTGCACCACTGCACCTGGCTCTCATATTCTTGCTGCTACTTTTGTCAGTGAAAACCACATGGAGAGAGAAATCTGAGCGAAGTTCTTTGGCAGTCTGAATCATAGCAGTTGAGGATGCGATTATATCAGTTTTGCACACCAGTTCAACCATTTTCCAGCTGACCTAATTGTTTAGATCTTTAGTTTTCTAATCTCCAACCTCTCAAAGTTAATGTGTCTGTCAAAATATTCCATAGAAGAGATTTTGTCTAACCCCAATCAGAATGTCAATTATAAAGAAGTCAAATAACAATAAATTTTGGAGCTGGGCATGGTGGTGCATGCTTGTAATCCCAACACTTGGGAGGCTGAGATAGGATAGGAGTTCAGGGACAGCCTCCACTACTTAGTGAGGCCCTTTGCAACTCAGTGAGACCCTGCTTTAAAATAAAGATAAAAAAAGCTGGGCATGGTAGCCCACGCTTGTAATCCCAGCATTTGGGAGGCTGAGACTGGAGGACTGTGGTTTGTGGACAGCCTCAGCTACTTAGTGAGGCCCTCCGCAACTCAGTGAGACCCTCCCTGTTTCAAAATAAAGAAAAAAAAATAGGGCTGAGGGTGTAGCTTGGAGGTAGAATGCCCCGGGTTCCATCCCCAGTACTGCAAAATAATTAATAATAATAATAATAATAATAATAATAATAATAATAATAATCAGTGTTGGCAAGGATGTGGGGAAAGAGGAACTCTCCTACACTGTTGGTGGGAGTGCAAACTAGTTCAGCCACTGTGGAGATCACTGTGGAGATTCCTTAGAAAACTGGGAATGGATCCATCATTGATCTAGCTGTACCACTCCTGGGTATCTTTCCAAAGGAGTTGAAACCAGAGAACTACAGTAACATATGCATACCCATGTTCATAGCAGCACAATTCACAATAGTCAAATTATGGAACCAATCTAGGAGTCTAGATGTCTATCCACAGATGAATGGATTACAAACTTATAGGGAATACACAAAATGGAATTCTACTCAGTAATAAAGAATAACAAAATTATGTCATTTTCAAGAAAATGGAAGGACCTAGAGAACATTATGTTACATGAAATAAGCCAGTTAAAGAGTGAAGTGTCATATGTTTTTGCTAATATGTGAGGGATGGGGAGGAATTAGGATATGAGGGACTCCAGATAAAGGAGGAGAAACCTCAGTGGAGCCACGGAGGAGATCTAAGGGGAGGAGGAGGAGAAAGTCTGAGGTTCATTAATGTAAACACTATCACTGACTATGTGTGTACATGTGAATATTCCAGTGTCAGTCTGGATACTCTGCAGTGTGCATGTATGTCATTGTCAACATGATTTACTTTATGATGTGAGACTAAAATGCACCAATAAAAGCAAAAAAATATATTTTGTAGAAATCCAGCTTAAACCAAAAGGGAATTTACTGGCTCAAAACATCCAAAGAAAGAAGAACAAAGGAGTCTTGGGAAGGCCACAGATGAAGTTCAGCCTCAAGGACCTCTGGAACCACAGGTACTGCCTGGGTATATTTGTGCTTTGCATTGTAAATTTAATTTTCTCTCACAAAAATTTATAAATATGGCATATGAAATCTCCCAGCGCTTTACCTATCAAGGAGGCTGCAATAGTTGAGATCATGAATGTGGCCCAAAGGCCATGTATAGCAGGCTTGGATCCCAAGATGGCTCTGTTAGGGTGTGGTGGAACCTTTAAAAGATAAAACAAAGTGTCTACTTCTGATCCAAATAAATATGACCAAAGGTATATGGATATAAAAGAACATGATTGCTCATTGTAACGATAGTACTGAATAGGATAAAATATGATATAAAATCCCATAGATATTAATTAAATTTGTAATTTTGAAACATTTGTAATAATGTTAATAAAATGTTTTTTTTATTTTATTTTATTGGTGCACTGTATTCATACATCATAGTGGGATACAAACTTTTGTAGACATACATGCACACATCGCCCAGTCAGCCCCCACCCGATCCCCACCCCATTCTCTCCCCATCCCTCCTTCCCATGCTTGGCTTAGTGGTTGACATCTAGTATTATAGCAATTTATCCAAAATTAAAAATGATAATCTCACATAACAGTTTCATTTGTCTGATACCAAGCGTTTGATGATTTAAAGATAGCACTTCAATATTTCTTTTTGCTTTCTTTCTTACTAGAGCATATTTTTTTCTGTTTTTTTAGGTGAAACTATCATATATTTATATATTTATTTTTCAGAAAAAAATCTATCCTAATATGGAATATGAATTCTAGATACCCAAAACGATCTTGAAAAAGAACAAAGCTAGCAGATATATATTTTCTGATTTCAAACCATATAAAGCTACAATAACTGAAACAGTGTAGTACTGTTCTAAAGGCAGATATATAGACCATTGGAGTTAAATACAAGCCTAGAGCTAAATTCTTCCCTATATTGTCAAGTTATTTTTGACAAGGTTTCCACGAACATTTGGTGGTGGAAATAATAATCTTTTAACTAAATATTGTTGAAAAATAATAATTACATGGAAAAGAATAAAATTGGACCTTTACCTAATCCCATATACAAGTATTAACTCAAAATAGATAAAAGACCTAAATATAAATCTTAAGACTATAAATTTTTAGGAGAAAATCTGGGTCATAAAACCTCACAACATTGAAATTGGCAGTGATTTCTTGGATATGATTTCAGTGGCACAGGCAACAGAAGAATATACAAACTCCCTAAAAAATAAAAGAAAATATTGTATATCCAAAGACAATGTAAACAGAGTTAAAAGTTACTAATAGAATTGGATAAAATATTTCCAAATGCTATATCTGAAGGTATATTAATATTCCAACTAGAAATCCTAAAAATTAACAACAATAAAGGCAAACAATACAACTTAGAGATAGGTAAAAGACTAACATAAATAATGAATCTCCACAGATAACCAATCTTAGTTGTCTGTTGGATGGAAACTCTTGTTTCTCTGGTTCTGGTGAGTGTTACCTATTTCTTCTTTGTAGTTAATCTCTTTGAGTATTTTCTCTAGCGCTGGTTTTGAAGACATAAATTCCTTCAGTTTCTGTTTGTCATGGAAGCTTCTTATTTCTCCATCTAATTTGATAGAAAATTTTGCTGGATAGGAAATTTTTGGCTGGAAGTTGTTTTCTTTCAGAGTTTGGAATATGTTACTCCAAGCCCTTCTGGCTCTCATGACTTGGTTTGGGAAGTCTGGAGTGATTCTAATTGGTTTGCCTCTGAATGTCAGTTGGCCCTTTGTTTTTGTTGCCTTTAAGATTCTCTGCTTGGCTTCCACATTGGTCATTTTGACAATTATATGGCGTGGGGATCCTCTTCTCCAATCCTGTCTAAAGGGAGTTCTATAAGTTTCCTGGATCTGTGTATCAACCTCTTGCTCTATATTTGGAAAATTTTCTGCTATTACTTCCTTGAAGAGATTGTTGATCCCTTTGGTATCACTTTCTTTTCCCTCCTCTATTCCAATTATTCTTAGGTTAGCTCTCTTAAGATGGGCCCATATTTCTTCAATGTCAGATTCCTGCTATTGGATATTTTTTTCTAGATTAGAAACTATGCATTCATTTTTGGATTGCTCATCTTCTAAGAGCGAGATTCTGTTCTCCATGTGGTCTAATCGGTTGTTTGTGCTTTGAATTGAGGCCTTTACTTCATTAATTGCGTCCTTTATCTCTTTTTGGCTCTCTCTGAGTTCTTTTCGAAGCACCTCTATTATTTCTACAGTTATTTTCCTGATTTGATCTTCTAGAAATCTCTGATTTTCTGTTTTATCGGGTTCTGATGTTGTGGGGTTGTGCACATTCATTACTCCAGTGTTATTCCTCTTTCCCATGATTTCGGAGGTTTGTGCCTTCTCTGGGTTCTTCCCTTGGGTCACTATGGCTTCACTTAAGGTGCTCTGGATCTCGAGTCTGTATTATCTCAGACCCCACTACTCCTTTACTGGGTTGTATCACAGAGTCTCCGACCCAGGGAGTCGATAGAGGATGCTTTAAACTATGGGGGGTGCCAGGTTGCACGTTCTCCTATGGTGTGATATCTCTGCCACCACCACTCCCTCACTGGGTCAAGTCCCAGGAGGCACAATACTGCGATTTCTCCTCTGTGGCCCGCAATTTGACTCACTGTTCTTGAGTACGCAGATGTAGCTGTACTGGACTCGGTGAATTCACTGCTGCTGCCGCCTCCGGTGGCAATATGGCGCCTCTGCCACGCCCTCGGCCATGAGGCTGGCGTATTTTTTCTTCTCTGGTTTTGATTTCCACTCTGAATCCCTGCAGCGTGTGCTGAGCTCAGCCACTGGGAGCTTTAAATGCTGTCTGCGCCGAAAGATCCCGCCTGGCTGTTCCGCAGCGGCTCACCTGGCTTGCTGTAGCCGTCCGTTGAGTTCGCCGCTGCCGCCGGCAGTATGGCGCTGCTGCCGCGTCCTCGGGCGCGTGTGTCTCCTCTGTGGCCCTGAGCTCTGTTCTCAGTCCGCTTTCTCTCTGGAGCCTGGTGGTTTTTTTTTGTTTTTCTGGTGATGGTGTTTTCTGGCTATGAAAGGCGCTCTTTTTGTGGTAATGGAGATTGGTTGTTAGCGGGACTCTTAAGCCCCGCTTTTCTCGGTCGCCATCTTCCCGGAAGTCAGTAAAATGTTTTAATGAGCCAGGCATGGTGGTGCATACCTGTACTCCCAGTATCTGGAAGTTTTAATAATATTAATAAAAGGGTTCAATGAAAATGGATACAATAAATTTAAGTAAAAAAATATAAAACTACATATAAAATGCAACCTCAACTTTAAAAAGCATACTATAGACTAAAGTCATGAAAGAAAATTCACTAAAACAGTAATAGGGCTTTTTATTTTTCTACATGTTTTAACTTCCCTATATTTTTTCTAAAATATGGTTAAATTACTTTTATAATCTTATGATAAAAGATTTCTATTATTTCAATATCACCTGTATTTCTTTTTTTTTTTTTTTTTTTGCGGGTCTGGAGATGGAACCCAGGGGCGTTTGACCTCCGAGCTACACCCCCTGCCCTAATTTCTATTCTTTATTTTAAAACCGGGTCTCAAGAAGTTGCAGAGGGCCTAACTGAGTAGCTGAGGCTGTCCGCGAACCGCGATCCTCCAGGTCTCAGCCTCCCGAATGCTGGGATTACAAGTGTGCGCCACCACGCCCGGCTATCACCTGTATTTCTGTCAGATTAAATTCTGTAATACCTAAGACTCAGGTTCAGACCTCGTTCATCTTATAAATCTAATAGTAATCCAAAGAACTGAGATAAAGTTCTGTAAACTTTTTGTAACTTCTGTAGCAATTACAAATGTTTTCTGGATATTATATACTTAGAAATAGAATTATAGAAAATCCAGGCATGGTGGCACACATTTGTAATCCTTCGAAGGCTGAGACAGGAGGATCACAGGTTCACGCCAGCCTCAGCTGCTTAATGAGGCCCTCCAGAACTTATTAAGACTGTTTCAAAATGAAGAGTAAAAAATACAAGAGAATCAAAGGTTTGAAGCCAGTCTCAGCAACTTAGCAAGTTCTTGTTTCAAGATAAAAAGGGTTGGGTGTGTAGCTTGGGGGTAGAATGACCCTGTGCTCAATCCTCAGTACCTCCCCAAACCCTGTATTATGTTGGATAAACAAATTCAAAACGTGATTCTCCTTGAGCATATGCATTCATTGAGACAAAGGGGCAATTATAAGCTCTTCAATTCAGTGAAAAAGGAATAGTAGCTGTGAACTGTACTACTAGATGAAAAAGAGAAAAACATGAGTGTTTGGACTACATGACAATAGCTAGTGTCCACATCCTGGTCTTCTTCTTGTTGTTTATTTGTACATTCATTTGTTTTGCCTTCCAATCTCTGGTTTGCCAAAATAAGAAAGCTTTAAGATTGTACAAAAATTATTCTATATAAACAAATATTTATTTTAGCTGTCAAATACTGTTATGTCAATATATAAAGTATCACCACCAACCTCACCAAACTGTACAAGGGAGGGGAGGGATGGAAGAAGAAGGAAACGCAACAGGTGATGGGTGCATGGATGTTTCCATTACTTTGAATTTCACTATAATGCATAATTATAATGCACCAATAAAAGGATACAATTTGTATATTATTAAAGGATAAGTTTAAATTGGCCTAGAAAACTCTTGCTATAATGAGGAGTCAGAATATAAGAAGATAAAGACCTACCAAGTTTTGTTGAATATTCCTTCTATAACTAAGCATTTTCAGGGCCCTATTATTAACAAATATGTCATTATTCCTAAGAAATGCAACACATCACCTTAGTTATAGGAGAAAGGACAAAAATAATCAATTTTAAAAATTTCTTGTTAGACCACAGAATCTCTTAAAAAATACAATGTTCCTGACAGGGAATGATAAGTATACTTTAATATTTTGTACGTTTTTAGTTCAAGAAGCTAACCCTATCCAGAGGACGTTTGTAGGCCTTCTATGAACTCACACTGGTCCCTGACTTTGCATGATTAAGATATCTATATACTCTACATTAACATCTCCATTCTTAGGAAAATATCCTCATGATAAAACTAGAGTGCTGGAAGAAAACAATATCTGAACTATAGATAGTTTTAAAGAAATTTGAAATAAATAAGTCTGTATCTGCTATCCAAGAAAGGTAAGTAGTGAATTTTATTATTTCTTTCCCATTTTCTCCTTCTGTTGCTTTGAGGTAAGGTATACGACACAAGTGATAACGATAAGTGTGACAAACACCAGTTGTTGAGCATCTATTATGCACCAGGCACCATGTCAGGTCCTTAAAGCCATAATAAAGACTCTTCTCAACATGCCTGCAAAGGAGGCGTTATTATAATATCCATTTTAGAGATGCATAATATCTCACAGACGAGAAGTGGCTGACTTGAGATTACATTCTGACACGAAGCTACAATTTGACTGATGCCCTAGAGGTTTATTCGAATGCCTATTCTAGAAAGACCAAGAAAAAAGCTCTTCCAGACCAAGGACTGCCGGTTCTGTGACTCTCTGCCTATACAAGCTCAGCTGATCTCTGCTTTCTGGAATTGGTCACACTTTTTTCCTAAGTTGTTTATTATTAGTAGTAGTAGTAGTCGTCATCATCATCGTCGTCGTACTAAGGATGGAACCCAGGGGCATTCTACCTCTAAGCTACACCCCCAGCCTTATTTTTATTCTTTTCTTTGAAACAGAGTCACTGATTTGCAGAGGGCCTCACTAAGTAGCTGAGGCTGTCTGCAAACCGTGATCTTCCTGTCTCAGCCTCCCAAATGCTGGAATTACAAGCATGTGCCACCATGCTCTGAGTTGATCATTTAATATTTTGTTCCACTCTCCTGTGTTCTATTAATCATTCAACATATATTAATTGAGTATCTACCATGTGTGAAGAATCAGACCCTGAGGAAAGACCAGTGAGCAGGACATGGTCTTTGACCTCAGTACCCCCCCCTTTTTTTTTCCTGTACTAAGATTGAACCCAGGGGCATTTTACCTCTGAGCTACACCCCCAGCCCTTTTTATTTTTTATTTTGAAGCAGGATATGACTAAGTTGCTGAGGCTGGCCTCAAACCTGTGACCTTTCTGTCTCAGCCTCCCAAGTACTGGAAGTACAGGCATGTGTCACTGTGCCAGGTGACCTCAATACTTTTCAGTTTAAATGTGGGAAGGAACCGAAAGATTATTATAATCAAGTGTGGAAGGTAGGTTAAAAGGTAGGAATAAAAGTGTTTGAGAGCACCTAGGAGATCAGGGACGTCTTCCTAGAGGAGGCATATGACCTGAACCTCAAAAGGTGAATAGAACATCACCTGAGAATGGAAGAGAAACAGAAGCAAAGGACAGAAAGTGTGCCAGGGCTCAGGCAGAAAGTGGAGTCCTGTGGAGCTGAGACAGTGTGGAGAGCTGGCACACTGGGATGTAAAGTCAGAGAACACGAGTGGTCCAAGCAAGCCTGAAGAGATAGGGTGCTGGCTCATGAAGAGGTCTCTCTAGTCACATAAGCTAACTCATTCTGAACTACATGAAGAGCAGTGAGTTTTAAGATGATGGCCAGCACTGTATTAAGTTATCTTTGAGTTGAAAAATGGATTGTGAAGGCTGAGATGTGAAACAGAAGACCAGTTTTGGAGGCTGCTGCAGTCATTCAAATGAAAAGTGATGATAGTCTGATTTGAGATAATAGGATGGAAAATAAACAGAGCTGTAATAATAAGTCATCTCTCTACCTTTCTGTCTTGCACATTTTTGTTCTTGCTCTCTCACATCTTGTCCATAGATAATAATGGCATTTGTTAAGTTTTTATTATGTAGCAGTCTCTTTTCTAAATGTTTCATATTTGACTCATTTAATCTTCAAAATAAGCCAAATACAGCTAGGTGCATTGGCATATGCCTATAATCTTACTATTGGGAAGCTGAGACAGGAGGATCACAGGTTCAAGTCCAGCCTCAGCAACTTATTGAGACCCTATTTCAAAATAAAATATAAAAAGGGCTACAGGTAGAGTTCAGTGGAAGAATGTCCTTGGCTTAAATCCTTGATAACAAAATAAATAAATAAATAAATAAATAAATGCAAAATAAAAATCAAATTTCTCATTATATAAATGAGAAAACAAGTTTAGTAATATATAATATGGACAAAGTTCTTAAGGTCAGAGACATTATCTTATATATCCTTTATTTGGTATACTGAAATTTCTCTCTTAATATAGAGAAAAACTGATACATGAGAGAGAGGTGAAATCAATAGGTATTTGTGGATTGGTAACAATTACTTACCAGTGGAACAAATTTCATGGAATGAAGCAGCTTCTCATATATAAAGAGACTGTGTGATGGCTTTTGAAGCATGCTTTGGAACAAAATCCTACATTTTGTGGCAGTTATACTCAGAAAACCATAAGGGCTCAGAGTAACACTAACATTCCGGTTTTAATAAGTGTGTTTTAATAAATGTATGTTTTAATAAATGTGTTTTAATAAATGTATGTTTTAATAAATGTGAAGGAGGCATGACTTGGTAATTAGAAAAACCTCTGTGTTTACAAGATTCTCCATCAGCAAGAAAGCCATCCCTAATCTCAACCATTCTAGGAGTTCTTCTCCAGCCACTGTGTCTGTGGTCTCCTTTTGGCAGTCCCCACATGACTGGACAAAAGGAAACATCCACTTATGTACAGTAAGGATACTTGGATCACACATATTTTCCCAGAAACATAATCAACATGTAAAAGAGAGAAAGAGATATTTTATTAAATTCCTCTCTGGTCCACTTTAATTTTCTAAAGCACTAGCATATAATAATATGCTAATTTTCACCAAAAATGTAGCTATTTAAAATGGAATTAGGGATCTATTCTGGAGAAAGGTTGAAAATCTCTCAGATCACAGTACTGTGCCTTTATTGCTTTTCTGCTATTAGCTTGATCTGGGACTTGGAGCAAGTCTCTTAAGCCTCTCTCAGCTTCATTTATATCTCATTTGTAAAATAAGAAAAAATACTTAACAACTACCTTACATGGACATACTGAAGACAAAATGAGCTAATGTAGACTGGCAAGATGCTTTGAGATATTTTGATGAAAGATTTGGAATATTAAATCTTAATTAATTGTAATGAATTAAAGAGGCATACAAATCCTATTAAATGTATATACTGCAGAGGAATGGACTGTGATATCATAATGTATTTAAAAACTTTTATGAGATGAGGTATAAAAACACTTCAATAAAAGATCATTTTCTAACTGTTCATTCCTTTTAGATTAAAAGCCAGTAGTATTTAATTTCATCTACCTAGAAAGCTCCAGAGGGCAGCAGAATGCCCCATGATGATATCTTAAAAGAAAATGTGGAGATATCTCAAAGTTGTTTCTGGATAACAAAATGGTGTCAAGACTATTATCGAAAACTGTAGGAAAAAGTCCTCAGATCCCCAAGTCCCTGGATTCCCCGGCTTACCCACTTTTCTTAGGTGAGTTAAAACTGGCAGGTCAGTCGCTGCTGTAATTGAGAGTTCTAGACTGAGGGACGACGCTCCTTGCTACGGCATCCTCCATCCCAAGAACTGCCTCCCAAGGTTATTTTTAATCAATTTCTCTATAATTAAGGCAGATCCGCTTCCACATTAGGAAATGCTAGCCTTGATTTATGTGCTTGTTTAAATATTACCAAGAGGCACATTTCTCATTTTGAAGATAGGGCCTAAAATGCTGTCTGAGAGCTAATACTTAATATGGTCATTATCTTATTCAAACACATTACATTTCAGATATGCAGAAATAACACAAATAAAAATCAATTTCTTTAGGAGTCAGGAAATGTCACTAATCCAGAATGTAAGATTGATTTTAAGATCTAAGCTCCTGAATGAAATTCCATTGTTCAGATTAAATATAAAATCTCAGACAAAAATGAAAATAATAAGAATAAATGAAAATAATAAGAATAATATATTATAAATGAGCAACAGAAAGTTCTATGGAACTGGAATTCCTAACACAAGCATTATTGACAGCTTAAACAGAATCCACTAATGGAGAGGAGAGAATTGTACAGAAAGATAAATTCATTCAAATGGAAAGAGGTCATCAGTCTGATTGGAATGGTATGTGTCAGAGCTGAGACCTCCTATACTCAAGTGTTAAGCTGCTTTCCAGGATGTCAGCTGGCCTTTGAAGAAGGTTGGAGAAACCAACCATGAGTATAATAAACTGTAGAATGAAGAATGAGACAGTTAAAATGCAGCAGTAGAGAAATTCTAGGTCTTATCTTTGTGAAACCAAAATGAAATTTGGAATACAAACGAGTCAGGAACACACAACTCTGAACTGCCTGTCTGCTGACTTCCCATTTAGAGAAGGTCTGAATCAAGCACAGTGGCCAGAAAGCAATGAGGATTACCAACATATGCCAAAGAAGAACAAACTGAAAACCCATCCCAGGAATCTGAATATGAAGTTGGAAGAAATAAAGCTGTATCCATTTGTAAATCTACCTTTTAAATAGCTTAGTAGGACCAGATAACAAAAAAATAAGATGTTCCATGCACTATTTTCTTAGCACCTGGAGAAGAGTCAGTAAATGTCTCCTCTGGGTACCATCTCTCCCTTCTCTCTTGGCACTGCATACATCACTTACTTGATACACTGAGCATGGAGAGGGCCTTTGAGTCCTTTTTAAAACACTGCCCCTTTTAGTCACTGCCTGTCAACTGGAGTTGGATTCTGAGGTGACAGATATTTACTGTCCCCAACTGAGAAACTGATAAAGAAAAGTTGCTTATAATTTAAAAGCAGGGATTTCTTTTCTGGGTATTATTATATTTATAAAACAATTAAATACTTACTTGTAAACATTTTGTAAAATATCAACTATCATCCAAAGAAACTTCTCTCTTTTGGGTCCTCGGAATTGAACCCAGAGACATTCTATCCCCAAGATATTCTCCCAACTAATTTTTTTAATGTTTTGTTTTGAAACAGGGTCTCTCTGGATTGCTAAGAGTCTCTCTATATTGCTGAGGCTGTCCTCTAACCTGCAATCTTACTATTTCAGCCTCCCAAGCACTGGGATTACAGGCATGTGCCTCCATGCTCAATACAGCAACTTTTTACTGAATCCCCTCCTCACACTATCCCTATGCAATTCCCATTGGTAACCACTGTTCAATATTTGATGAAATTTTTCCAGAATTTTCCAATGCACTATAAATCATTTATTCTTAAGACTAAAATGTTTTCATTTAATTTAGCAACAGCTTTCCTGAAGAAAAACAAAACCTGAAACACTACTATATGAATGTAATCATAAATTCTGACACTACCAAATTTGTCATTAAAATTTGAAAATTATGTCACATGTGTTACATAAGCTAAATCTCATAATTCTTACTCTCTATATTTGTTATTTATAGTTTTAAATTAAGAGTTAACAACACACACATATAAATTTTATTTATAGATGTAAATACTTTATATGAATCTGGTAAGTCCCTTCTGTAGAGACCTATTGTCACACAGTATATTTTTAATTTTATTTATTTATTTTTGCAGGTCTGGGGATAGAACCCAGGAGTATTCTACCTATGAACGACACCCCCCAGTCCTAATTTTTTATTCTTTATTTTGAAACAGGGTCTCACTGAGTTGCAAAGGGCCTCATTAAGTAGCTGAGGCTGTCCATGAATCACGATGCTCCTGTCTCAGCATCCCAAATCCTGGGATTATAAGCGTTCGCCACCATGCCCAGCCTTCTTTTTTATTTTTATAAGAAAATATTTTGGCTTAAATATCTTCTGATAAGATATTCTGGATTAAATATATTCTTATAAAAATAAAAATTAAGGCCAGGCATGGTGGTGCTCGCTTGTAATCTCAGCATTCTGGAGACTGAGATTGAAGGATTGTGGTTTGCGGACAGCCTCAGCTATTTAGCAAGGCCCTTTGAAACTCAGTGGGACTCAGTTTCAAAAATAAAATGACTAAAATATAGGGCTGGAATGTAGCTCAGTTACAATGTTCCTGGGTTCCATCCCCAGTACTGCAAAAAAAAAGAAGATACTTAACTAAACTTTTCTATTAAAAATTGTCAAGTTTTCATGTTTTCCATAAGCACTAGAATTTTTCCTAAGCTTGCTTTAAGATTCTAAAGGCATTCCAACCAAAAGGGAGTATATTATTTTAGTTGTTATCAAATTATAATATGATAATAGCTTGATAAATTGAAATTGGTGGTGTTTTGTGATTAACTGCACATGTTACATAGAGCTGAAAAGTTTCCTCCTCATCTTCAAACATTCAGGTAATCACAACTACAGAATAAATATTAATTTTCATCTTCCTGATGGAAATCAAAAAGACTTAAACTTGAAAGCATCACAAGTCTCAGAAATAATAACACTTAATCATCACATCAAAATGTAAGTTGACATGTGGAGAAGTGTGAACTTTAATACATTGTTGGTAGGATTGCAAATTAGAGCAACCACTTTGGAAAACAGTATGGAGGAGCCTCAGAAGAATGAGAACAAACCTACCATATGATCCAGCTATACCACTTCTAGGTATCTACCCAAAAAATGGACAACAAACTACCAAACTAATGGATTCATATCTATGTTCACAGCTGCACAATTCAGTTGCCAAACTATGGAACCAGCTAAGATGTCCATCAACAATTGAATGGATTACAAAACTATAGAATATGTACACAATGGGATTTTACTCGGCAATAAAGAAGAACAAAATCATGTCATTTACAGGGAAATGGATAAAACTGGAGAATGGTATGCTAAGTGAGATTAGTCAGTCACAAAAAGTAAGAAATCAGATGTTCTCCCTAATATGCAGAAGCAAGACCCTCAACAATTTAGTAAGACCCTGTTTCAAAATAAAAATTAATAAATGATTGGAGGTATGACTGAGAGACAGAATGTCCCTACTAGAGTTCAAACTCTAGTACCCAAAATAAATAAATAAAAATAAAAGTAAAACATGATTTAGAATGAAAAACATAGCCTGAAATTTCAAATCTAATTGGGATTTTAAATAGCAGAAGTTCAGTTCAGAATAGTAGAAGTTCAGTACAGAATTCAGAAAACAAATTAGTGAACTTGGAAATATCTCTGAATAAAACATAATGTGGCACAGGGAGAAAGAGAAAAAGAAAAAGTGATCAATAGAGATAAATAAGAAGAGATGCTCCAAATTTAATTTCAATGACATTCCAAAAATAGATGTTACAATAGTGAGGGAAGAGATAATATTTAAAAAAATAATTATTGAAGATTTCCCACATTGATGAAGGACACTAATTCTTTAAATTGGGGAAGTTCAAGAAATTCTAAGCGAGTTGAAAAAAATCTACATTGATATGTATCATACAGAAATGCAGAATTTCAAACACAAAGAGATCATAGAAGCAGTAATGAATAAAAAATCATTTCAACAATGAAATAAAATTATGACAACAGTAACAAAGGATGCCACAGGATAACAAAATAACATCTCCAAATTGCTGATGGATAATAATATTCAATTTATAATTCTATATCTAGTTATACCAACAATCAAAAAAGAAGGTGAAATACAGAAAAGCACTTAGAAGTAACAAAAAGTTATAATCATGATTACTTCCAAGTATGTTAATTTTTAAAGATTTTTTATAATTTCAAATTTTTCTGCAATGAATTAATGTTACTTTTATTCTCTAGCATTTTAATATGAACAATTAATATTTATTTATTTTTATTTATTTAACAATTAATATTTAAATAAAACATTTAAACAATTAAATAGGTTTTGTTGCTGTAAAGATTTCTGTATATCGCTGACTGTGTTTTCGGTTTGGGATGTACTGTCTTCTAATATTGATATTCTGTTTTCTATTTCATCTAATCTTCCAGAATTTCTTTCTATTGCTGTCTTCATTTCACTTATTGCCTCTTTCATTTCATTCCAGACTTCTTTCTGATTCTTTTTTAGTGTTTCTAATTCACCTTTAACCTCCTCTATACTTGTTTTAAATCCTTTCATCATATTGTACATTAAGATTCTGAACTCCCCTTCTTGCATTTCTAGTAGGTCAGTATTCGTGATTTCTGCTGTCTCTTCATAATTCCTGGTTCTCATATTTATAGCGTTCTCTGTCCTGTTTTTCTGATTTCTACCCATTGTTCGTGAGTATTATGCTTAGTCTAATCTTAATATTAGGAGATTAGGGGTATCGGCAAGTCAGCAGAGCCTTTCCAGTGTTGAGGGTGAGTGATGTGGGAGGAGCTGGGGTGATTGGTAAAGGAGTCAGATTAGGTAGAGGATATGTTTAGACTGAGAAAGACTTTAAGTATGATAAGGTAGTATCTTGCTAGGAATGAGAGAGAGTTAACTAGTAGGACTCTTGTCGTTAGTAGAGTAGTAATTGTGGATATAAGAAATACTTTGAGTACTAAACCAGGAGGTATATTATGGGGAAAAGTTTTGGGGGAAAAAGTATGTAGGTTAGTGTGGGAAAGTTTGTAAATAGGGGTGATGGAAGGAGCAGACAAACATAAAAAAAAAAATCCACACAAGATACCAAGACTATTGTGTAATCCAAGAAAAAGAAAGGAAAAACCAATCAAAGGAGAACAAAAAAAGGAGGGAAAGAAGAAGAAAGAGGATAAAAGAACTAGAATAAAATAGAAGGAACTAGCCGCTGTGTGAAATCAGAAAATAAGGTAAACTATCCAATATATATATATATATATATATATATATATATGTGTGTGTGTGTGTGTGTGTGTGTGTGTGTGTGTGTGTGTGTTAAAGTAAAAGAAGTGTGGATTAAGAGAAAAAAAATAAAACAGCAATAACCATATCAAAACAAAAGCACTATAAAAGCAAAATAAAACAAAACATCCACATTAAAAGTAAAACAAACAGTCCTGCTTATTTACGCATATGGGGTCAGGTCCATATAATATGTGCGTATCTGATTGCTTTGGTAGCTTTCAGAATATAATCCAAACACAGGAATCAACTCAAGATGGATCAAAGACTTAGAAATTAGACCTGAGACTATGAAGTTAGTTGAGGAGAACATAGGTTCAACACTACAACATATTGGCACAGGCAGTAACTTTCTCAACAAAGCCTCCAAAGCTCAGGAAATTAAAGCAAGAATAAACAAGTGGGATAACATCAAACTAAAAAGTTTCTTCTCATCAAAGGAAACTATCAATAACCTAAAAAGGAAGCCTACAGAATGGGAAAGGATCTTTACCAGCCGCCATCCTGATAGGGGGCTAATATCCAGAATATACAAAGAGCTCAAAAGACTCTACACTAGCAAAACAAACAACCCAATCAAGAAATGGGCAAATGAACTAAATAGACACTTCACAAAAGAAGAGATACAAAGGGCCAATAGATACATGAAAAGATGTTCTTCATCACTGGCCATCAGGGAGATGCAAATCAAAACTACACTGAGATTCCATCTAACCCCAGTCAGAGTGGCAAGCATAAAGAAATCAAACAACAACAAATGCTGGCGAGGATGTGGGGAAAGAGGAACTCTTTTACACTGTTGGTGGGAATGCAAACTAGTTCAACCACTATGGAGATCTGTGTGGAGATTCCTAAGAAAGGTGGGAATAGATCCACCATATGATCCAGCTATACCACTCCTGGGTATCTTTCCAAAGGGGCTGAATTCAGAGAACTACAGCAACATATGCATACCTATGTTCATAGCAGCACAATTTGTAATAGCCAAGATATGGAACCAACCCAGATCACCATCAACAGATGAATGGATAGCAAAACTGTGGGAAATACACACAATCGAATTCTATTCAGCCATAAAGAAGAACAAAATTATATCATTTGCAAGGAGATGGAAAGCCCTGGAGAACATTATGTTAAGTGAGATCAGCCAAGCACAGAAGGAGAAGATACATATGTTTCCTCTAATATGCCCAAACTAGGAAACACAAAGGATACCAGTGGAACTCCAGATATTGGAGGGGAAATACTAGCTAAGTTTGAATGGTAAGATAGGAGAGGAGGAAGGCTGATCTTGATTAATGAGGGTCTACACCTGAACATGTGTAAAATTATGAATAAGACATGGTTAACCTGGACAACCATTGGTGGGAGGGGGGAAGGGAAAACGGGGGCGGGGGGAAGAAGGCACCAAATATAGTTTAAATGTATACTATTTATGTTCAATAAAAAATTGTTAAAAATATAAAAATAAACAATTAAATAAATACATATTGGTTTATTTCATTGAAAAGAGAATTAATTTCTTAAGTCATTTTCTCATTAACCAAAAATCTACTTTTTTGGTGTATTATATCTCAGAGTTTATTCTAAAAATACAATTCATTTAAAAACTTTCACTTTTATTCAATGAAATTTGTGACCATAAGATAGGGATGTGAGGCAAGAAGTGGGACACTTATAGAATATAATGTAATTCAGGTGTTACACTGTGTGTGTGTGTGTGTGTGTGTGTGTGTGTGTGTGTGTATGTGTGTGTGTTTTACTGGGGACTGAAGCGCCAGGGGCATTCTATCTCTGAGCTACACCTCCAGTCTTTTTTACTTTTTATTTTTGAAGCAGTGTCTCACTATGTTGATGAGAGCCTGCTAAATTGATGAGGTTGGCCTTGAACCTGCGATCCTCCTGTCTCAACTTCCCAAGTACATGCATTATAAGCATGCGCCACCAAGCCCAGCATAGATGTTACAGAATTTAAAACTTTAATTAACAAAATATTATTGAACCAACAAGTACAGAAATTTCTATTTGAAGAGTCTACTCTGACTGAAGGTTTGTTCTTCCAGCAGGAGACTACTATGTCAGCAGTCAGATTGTGGCCAAGGGGTCAAGGTGGGAATGCCACTGGAATTCCACACTCAGTTCACCTTAGTTTATTTGGAAAATTGCCTTCTTTTAATCACCTTCATTTTAAGTTGTTAACATTTGTTTACCAATATCTTGATTATTTTTATTAATGTATCTAGCACTAATTATAAGCTGACTGCTGTTGCTTAAATTTCCTCCTAAACAATGCCCCGTCCACAAAACAATATTTGAAAATAAATGAAAATAACTGTACAAAATTATATTGCAAAAATATTTAAAATGAAAAATTATCACAATTAACATCTAAAAGTTTATGTTTGTCATAATTTCTTAAATTTATGATGATTATCAGAATAGATCATGATAAATTGCCCAATCACTTTGTCTTTCAACATTTCTTTGGAACAGGGCATTTTTCTAAAAGAATTCTATCATCTTTTGGGAGGTCCAAATATTACTTTCAAATAATATAAAACTTTGACCTTGTAATTTTCAATATTTTCCTGCGATATTAATAGCAGTAAAATTTGGACTTCTGCAAAATCATGCTGTTTGCCTTGCAATAAAACGACTTTAAAATAACCTTCCAAATCACACTTTACTTGGTGAACATGGAATATGATGGCTTTTAAAAAATCTCTAATCAATCTATAAAGCACTCCTGAGAATTTCAAGCAACCATTTGAATTCTTTGCATGAAGAGATTTATAGCAATTTATGGACACTTTCCCCCATTGTTTTCTTTCAAATGATTCCAAGTTTATTAATCTGAAATCTTTATGTTGGTTAAGTACCCAAAAAAAATCTCAAAGGAAGAGGCTTCAAAAGAGCCATCATACAGGAACTCATTTCTGAACTTTCATTAGAACTGTGCCTATTTTTGTTGTTGTTTTATAAAATTCTCTTTTTCTTCCAATATTTAATGGAATTAAGTATTTTCATTTTACAAATAAAAGAAGACATTTCAGTATGTGAGTTGGTTTTGAAAGGAGCATTCCATTTTGCATGATTGAAGAAAAATGAGATTAACAAAGAAATATTAATAGATTGTGACAGGATGCTTTACTGAGTAACAAATGCTTCAGTTTAAACCCAGGGCATTGCATCCAAACAATGTCAACATGGCCTACACTCCTTTTTTGTTTCTAAATGACTCTATCAATAAGGGAAATTTATGTTCTAATTTCTCTTATCCTAGCATTCAAGTCTTTCCCTAAGGTCATGATTTTCTTCAAGTCACAAAGAAATGTTAGTAGATGCTAATAAAAAGATATTTATTGCAGCGGGAAAGGTCAGATGCATATCACCTGATTAAAACACTATGTCAGTGTAATGCAGTAGTCAAGGTACACCTTTCAGATAAATCAGAAATGAGAACTTAATGGTATACATTAAATGCCTCTGGTTTTGACCACTCTGGCCTTACATGCTCATGGAATGCCATAGAGAGTAATAGAGTAGTTTTCAAGTTCTTTAAAACAAAACAACCCATGGAAAGAATTCTATTTTTATTGTGACCCAAAACACACACACACACACACACACACACACACACACACACACAGAATTTATGAGACAATACCTATCCTTATTATGTATTATTATTTGTAATTTATATTCTATTTTTATATATATATTTTTATTGGTGCACTGTATTCATACATCATAATGGAATAAAAAAATACTTTTATAGACATAGATGCACACATCGCCCAGTTAGCCCCTACCCGATCCCCATCCCATTCCCTCCTCATCCCTCCCCATCCTTGGCTTAGTGGTTGATATCTAGTATTATAGCAATTTATCCAAAATTAACAATGATACTCTCACATAACAGTTTCATTTGTCTGATACCAAGCTTTTGATGACTTAAAGATAACATTTCAATATTTCTTTTTGCTTTCTTTCTTACCAAAGAATATTTTTTCTTTTTTCTTTTTTTAGGTGAAACTATCATACATTTATTAATTTATTTTTCAGAAAAATCTATCCTAATATGGAATATGGACTCTAGATACCCAAAACGATCTAGAAAAAGAACAAAGCTAGAAGATGTATATTTTCTGACTTTAAACCATATAAAGCTACAATAATTGAAACAGTGTAGTACTGTTATAAAGGCAGATATATAAACCATTGGAGTTAAATAAAAGCCTAGATATAAATTCTTCCATATATTGTCAAGTTTTTTTGACAAGGTTTCCACGAACATTTGGTGGAGGAAATAATAATCTTTTAACTAAATATTGTTGAAAAATAATATTTACATGAAAAAGAATAAAATTACACCCTTACCTAACACCATATACAAATATTAACTCAAAATAGGTAAAGACCTAAATATAAATCTTAAAACTATAAACTTTTAGAAGAAAATCTGGGTCATAAAACCTCACAACATTGAAATTGGCAGTGATTTCTTGGATATGATTTCAATGAAACAGGCCAAAAAAAGAGTAAACAAACTCCCTAAAAAATAAAAAAAATATATTGTACATCCAAAGACAATGTAAACAGAGTTAAAAGTTACTGATAGAATGGGATGAAATATTTCCAAATGCTATATCTGAAGGTATATTAATATTCCAACTAGAAATCCTAAAAATTAGCAACAATAAAAGGAAACAATACAATTTAGAGATAGGTAAAAGACAACATATAATGAATCTCCACAGATAACCAATCTTAGTTCTCTGTTGGATGGAAAATCTTGTTTCTCTAGTTCTGGTGTGTGTTACCTATCTCCTCTTTGTAGTTAATCTCTTTGAGTATTTTCTCTAGCGCTGGTTTTGAAGACATAAATTCCTTTAGTTTCTGTTTGTTGTGGAAGTTTCTTATTTCCCCATCTAATTTGATAGAAAGTTTTGCTGGGTAGGAAATTTTTGGCTGGAAGTTGTTTTCTTTCAGAGTTTGGAATATGTTACTCCAAACTCTTCTGGCTCCCATAACTTGGTTTGGGAAGTCTGGAGTGATTCTAATTGGTTTGCCTCTGAAATGTCACTTGGCTTTTGTTTTTATTGCCTTTAAGATTCTCTGCTTGGCTTCCACATTGGTCATTTTGACAATTATGTGGCGTAGGGATCCTCTTCTCCGATCCTGTCTAAAGGGAGTTCTATAAGTTTCCTGGACCTGCGTATCAACCTCTTGCTCTATGTTTGGAAAATTTTCTGCTATTACTTCCTTAAAGAGATTGTTGATCCCCGTGGTTTCACTTTCTTTTCCCTCCTCTATTCCAATTATTCTTAGGTTAGCTCTCTTAAAATGGGCCCATATTTCTTCAATGTCAGATTCCTGTATTCGGATATTTTTTTCTAGATTATATACTATGCGTTCATTTTTGGATTTCTCATCTTCTAAGAGCAAGATTCTATTCTCCATGTTGTCTAATCGGTTGTTTGTACTTTGAATTGAGGCCTTTACTTCATTAATTGCATCCTTTATCTCTTTTTGGCTCTCTCTGAATTCTTTTCGAAAGACCTCTATTTTTTCTACAGTTATTTTCCTGATTCTTCTAGAAATCTCTGAATCTCTGTTTTATCAGGTTCTGATGTTGTGTGGTCATGGGCATTCATTGCTCCATTGTTATTCCTCTTTCCCATGATTTCGGAAGTTTGTGCCTTCTCTGGGTTCTTCCCTTGGGTCACTACAACTTCACTTAAGGTGCTGTGGATCTCGAGTCTGTGGTAACTCGGTCCCCACTACTCCTTTACTGGGTGGTACCGCAGAGTCTCAGACCCTGGAAGTCTATCGAGGCTGCTTTAGACCATGGGGGGGTGCCAGGTTGGGCATTCTCCTATGGTGTGATATCTCTGCCACCACCACTCCCCCAATGGGTCAAATCCCTGGGAGTACAGTACTGAGATTTCTCCTCTAGGGGCTGCAATTTGACTCACTGTTGTTGAGTGCGCAGATGGAGCTGTAGTGGACTCGGTGAATTTGCTGCTGCCGCCGCCGGTGACAATATGGCACCACTGTCACGCCATTGGCCATGAGGCTGGCATATTTTTTCTCTGTTTTTGAGCTCTGCTATGAGTCCCTGCAGGGTGTGCTGAGCCTAGCCTCTGGGAGCTTTAGATGCTCCCTGTGCCGAGAAATCTGCCGAATTCCTCCCAGCTGCTCTGCAGCAGCTCACCTCGGCTCGCTGTCTGCCACTCCTCTCTAGAGCCTGGTGGTCTGTTGATTGTGTTGGTCTGGAGCCGTCCGGTGAACTCAACGCTGCCGCCAGCAGTAAGGCGCTGTTGCTGCGTCTTCGGCCCTGAGGCTGGCATATCTCCTCTGTGGCTCTGAGCTCCATTCTGAGTCCCCCTCCTCTCTGGGGCCTGGTGCTGCAAGGGTAGATGGCACCCGCAGTTTCGCGCCGCGGCTCTGGCCGCAGCACTGCAGTCTGGTTCTTTCTGGTGTCTCGTTTTTCCAGCCCTCTTTTTCTCTGTCACTTGTAATTACATTTTTTGTTTCTCTGCTGATGGTGTTTTCTGGCTATGAAAGGTGCTGATTTTGTGGTAATAGATATTGGTTGTTAGCAGGGCTCATAAGCCCCACTTTTCTCCGTTGCCATCTTCCTCTTTTTATATTTTCTTATGCTTACACAGTCCCATAGGTAGGAGTGTGAATTGCTAATTGGGACCTTGGACAAGTTATTTACTCTCCCTGCATCTTAGTGTTTTTAGTCTGGACTTATAAATTATGAGATAAAACATGTAAAATTCTTGGCACTTCATGAGCTCTTAATGCACTTTAATTCCACTCTTTTTTCCTTTACATAAAGTTAATCCTCATATTATGTTGACCAAAACCAAAACTTAAATGCTTAAAAAAATTAAAACTATACACAAACTGTGATTGATGATAATGAATCCTAATGAATACTATGGGCTTGGCCATGTGGCTCTCTTTGACTAATGGCATATTAGCAAGCATGATGTAAGCTGAGGCTTAATAATTACTTGTGAATGGAAGCTTGTCCTCTTGGAAACAACTGCTATGAACAAGCCTGTGCAGGAAGAGATTTGTCCAACCAGCAGTTGCAACCAACAAATATGTAAGGCCATTTTAGATCATGTCTGATCTACAGCTCTGTGTGATGAACACAAGGACACTCAGCAAAGTCCAAACTGAACTGAGGACCCGGAGATGCATGAGCAAACAAGACAGCTTTGTTTTAAGCAACTGCATTTTGAGGTGGTTTATTATGCAGCTCTTTTGAATGCATAGTTATTTGTTAATCAGCTTGAGAAGCCAAAGATTAAGGAAATCTTTGGCTAGAGAAAATGAGGTACTATATGGAAGGGGTCAAAGGACTTTTTCAAGAAAAAAAATATACCTCAAATCCTGATAGCTGAGCTTTTAAACAAAATGCATAACACATGAATACCCTCTGTGATTTGACTTTTAATATCACAGGAATCAATCTATTGCTAGTCTACCTCCTAGAAAAGATCACAACTGAGAAATCTGGGGTGTATATTTTTATTGAAATAATCAGGCAAGGTGACTTTAAAATAGGAGATAAGATGTCTTTTCATAGCCTGAGATAAGGGGGAAATATTAAGATGCCATCGAAAAACTTGTCACATCTAGATAGGGAAGTACATAAAAATAAATAATTATTTAATTATTTGCTAGAGTAATGTATTAATACTAGAGGCAAAATAAATCAAAACAATTTCACCCTCAATTTTTAAAACATCTTTATTGTTGGCCTTTCTGGATATTTTAATTTATAGAAAACTGATTAAAATAAGCAATTTTTTAAAATATGAATTATTAGAGGTATTTCCTGAGAAATCTGATAAGTAAAACACATATAAATAGAACCTAAGTAAAAATGAATAAATGTACTTGAAAACAAATAAGATTTGTTTGATTTGACTGTAACTTGACCCAAGGTATTCTCTTTCAATGTGTTTAATTAGAAGAAACCCCGTAAAAAATAAAAAAAGAATATGTGGGTGTCTTCATTAAGGTTCTTATACCTAATTTTAAGTTTTAGCATATAGATCAAGCGTGAGAAGAAAATTTCTATAGTAGAGCCACCTTCCTCTTAATTTTATGAGACAATGTTTTGCTTTGTTGCAAACACTGATGCCTTCTTTTTTCATATTAAAGAATTTTAGACTAGGTAGAGATTGTAGTGTCAGGCCTAAGCAATCATGCAAAGCAGACTTTTTTTTATACGTTCTTGCTGATGTTTCATTCAGTAGCTACTTGAATACTTCTGTTGGGAAGCTCATTGCAACAGATGCCTCTAATACTTAAAAAAAAAATTGCTTCTTTAAATACCAAATTAATTCTCCAAAACTGAGACTCATTCATTCTTCTCTTTCTGTTCTCTGCACTATCCAGAGAAAGTCTACTCCCCATTGTACACAATAGCTCAATAAGTATTTGAAGCTACTGATAATATTCTCCAGGCTAAAACTCATACTTAACAGCTCCTCTAAATTAAAATTTCAGGAATATCTTCGTCATGTGAACTGGCCTCCAAATGCAGAGAGATGTCCAAGAACTCAGAACAGGTCAAAATATACTAGATGTGGTGGGATACTGCAGAATACAATTTCCTTGTTTTGGAAACCAGGTTACTTGTGATGTGTTAGCTCTTTGAACACTCATGTCAAACTGGTGACTCCCACACAGGCTCCAGCCAGGGACATTGTTAAGAACTTCACAAAAACAAACTTCTCTATAGAGGTTGAGTACCCTTAATTGAAAAATCAAAAATCCCCAAAGCTCCAAAAGACAAAACTATTTGAATGCAGATAATAAGCAAAATTTTGGATTTTCTCATTTCAAATGAGGGATGCTTAATAAATAAATTCTATGCAAATATTGCAGAATATATAGAGTTCCATTTAATTAATTAATTAATTAATTAATTTACTTACTTACTTATTTATGGGATTAAACCCAGGAACCATTTATCTCTTAACTACATTCCCGGCCCTTTTTATTTTTTAATTTTAAAACAGGATCTTTCTAAATTGCTGGGCTCCAAAATCTAGAACACTTGTGGTTCAGGGCTTTTTGGATAAGGGATATTCAACTTGTATTGTTCTGGTAGACTTTTAATCCAAGTTCAGGATGTAAAGATGTCTATAATTTTTAGCATGTTACTTTAAACCCATTTACTTTCCTATAGAGATTTTTCTTAATGCTGATACCTTCAGCTACTTCCTTTGACTTCTTTACCATTGTCCAAACTCCCGATAGGAAGCTGAGTGAGTCAGGGACATAACTAGAATCCAGTGACTTACCATTAGGTACTCGTAAGGGTCCTGTGGCTATGGTTCTTTCGAACATGTGCTTCTTTACATCATCCTAAAGTGGACACGCTTTAGCTTTTTTGTTGCATAAGATAATAGCCATCACAAAGACATTGGGTTTTCAACAAAGATCGGCTTTGTTTATGGGAGAAAGCAATGCACACCGAGAGTCTGCTAAGCTTTGTTGAGTAAAGATTGATTTTAAACAGAAAATAATGTATTATTTTCATACATTATATTACTTAGTTACCAAACTAATCCTATAAGGTAGGTGATACCATTTTTACTTTATAACTTGGAAGGAAAACTCAATGTAGCTAAACCTGTAATGAGTTCTCTGGAGCCAGAGTCCCTGCATTTGAATTCTGACTGTGCCTGAGATGGTATCACCCACATGACTGTCACCAAACTTATTGGCCTCTGTTAGTGGTCAGTCCCTTCTCCTGAGGTTGTTGTGAGCATTAAATAAAATAATACATATAAATCATGTTACACAGTACCTGGAAACCTATAAGGTCTTGATAAGTGTTATCTATAATTACTATAGCTCGAGACAAGAGAGTGAGAAATGTAGTGGAGGCAGGATTTGAAGAAGAGCCTGCCTGACCCCAAAGTCAAGGACACACAGAACTAATTTTATTTTTCCTCTAGCAAATATAATTTGTCTTCCTGATTATATCCTTTGATTTAATAAGAAAAATATAAAATTTTGAGACTAATAAAAGAAACAAGGCAATCAAACACATAGCCCAGTTATAGATTTTATAGTAAAAACTTAAAGACAAAACTCAAGATAAAGAAGAACTAGGTCACAGGAATAATAAGCTACAAGACAGGCAGACAAGGTAGCTCATGGCAAGACATTTAAGAGGTAGCCATGAATTTGTGTGCTGCTACCTCTCTGTGAGCAAATGCTAAATGGCACATTGATTGCAGTGAGTTGAGCTCATTGTCCCAGATCTTAATACCTCCTGATTTCCTGTGTTTTAGAACACCTCTATCTTCTTCTAATTAAAAAATAACATTTAGAGTAAACTAAATTTTTTTGTGGTACTGGGGGTGGAACCCAGGGGCTTTTCTACCTCTGACCTATACTCCCAGACCTATTTTATATTTTATTTGGGAACAGAGTCTCACTAAGTTGCTGAGAGCCTCACTAAGTAGCTGAGGCTGGCTTTCAACCTGTGCGATCCTCCTGTCTCAGCCTCCCAAGTGCTGGGATTACAAGCATGCACCACCACGCCCAGGCAAGCTAAACTATTTAACAGACACAGCAATGTTACTAAGGATATGAACATAGGAAAAGATATTATTGTCTACAATGTTATTGTTTAAAAAAAACTATTTCCATATTGCAACAAAGTTGAAAAGGTTCTATTGAATACATGATAACTAGAAGAAAGCAAAAATGGACAGCTAGAATAGGATAGCATACAGGGATAGATCATACATTTTGCCCATTGTGCTTATTGGATAAGGTTAATAAGAAATAAGAAAAGAAATTTCCAGAAGTATTCTTCTCACTATTGGTTATCAATTAATCTAAAGTATAATGAATCGTGAGCACTCTTCAAATATATGTTAAAAAGACAAGAACTCAGAAAGAGAACAAGTTCTTCACAAAACATACTTCTCAAGGATAATATCCTGCTAGGTGATACTTAATTTTAAACAAGCAGCATCAATATTCCCCTCTAAAATGAAAGTTGCCAGGATAAAATCAGATTTTAAAATTCTGGAGTTTGCTCAAAAGTCTCTAATACTGAATTCCACTTGAGAAGTAAACTTGGGGTTTATCTAGACACCAAAATCCTTGAGGAGAGACAAGATGTGCCACCGCTCTGGGTCAGGTAAAAAATGGACAGAATGACAAACTTGGATCTTTCCAGAGTGTGGCAAAGGCAGGAAACTCTTCCAATCATGACTTAAAGTCAAGATACCAAAAGTTATAAAAAATGCTACTTAATTCTATTTAATCAAGGCTGTCTCTCTCTAGTGTGATGACTAGAATAGTTTTGTGGGAAACGCTAAGTCAACTACAATTCTGGTATAATTCATACAAACCAATATTTAATATACCTAGGTTTATTTTAGCTTATGAAACATCTCCCTATTCAAACAAACATCACTACTTTAAAAACTAAGAAATCACTTAAAACTCAGCATAGGAAAATGGATCATAATCTTTATTTAGAAAGAGTCAAAGACCTTTAACTGCAGTTGCCTTTAAGCAGCAGGCACCTAAAGATGTATCGCAGCAAGAATTATGCCATTTTGAAAACTCATCTAAAACCAAGAACCCAAAGTTGCCTGAGTAGCTCTGCAGGCCAGGCTGGGCTGCAGTAGGCATGTAATGGTCATAAAGCACAAGTCACTGCCAAGAGCTTTAGGCTTGTTCCTGGCTTTTCAGCCACATGTACTCCAAAGGAATAGCTTTTTAAATATGTGAAGCGTGGTTAATCTCACTTAACATAATATTCTCCCATATTCTTACAAATGACATAATTTTCTGAGTAGAAGTCCATCGTGTGTATTTCCCATAATTCTGTAATCCATTCATCTGTTGATGGACACCTAGGTTGGTTCCATATTTTAGCTATAGTGAATTGTGCTAATATGTTCAAGTTAGAGAGTATATGGGATACCAGAGGGACTCCAGAAAATTGACGAGAAACCTCGGTGAAGACTGAGGTTCATTAATGGAAATGCTACCTACGACTATGTGTATACAAGTGATTTTAACATTGCTAACCTGAACACTCAGTATTGGAAGGGAGGGAAACGGGGGTGGGGGGCACCAAGTGCTGTGTGAATATATGCCACTGTCAACATGATCCACATTATAATGTGAAACATAGTGCATCAATAAAAATAAATAAATAAAAAGTAAATAAATATGTGAAGCAGTATCTGGATGGAGAAAAACTAATTAGTAAGATAGAAAACAACAAGAGTAACACCACAGTTGAAAGAGCTCTGTTACTCTCCACGGCATGAAGCATCTTCATCTCCATCCTGTCTTGTGTTTTTCAAAGCAAGCCTGAAAAGCATGTGTTTTCAATTTACAAATGGAAATAGAAACTCAAAGACCTAAACAAATTACTTAATGGAAAAAATAAAAAGAGGCGAGATTCAAACATCTTATTTTACATCATGAAATCACAGTTGTCAGCTGTGTGAATCCCCTTCTTCTTCAAGCGTATCCATTTGTTCCAGCAATTAGTCTGACCTTCTTAGTTCTCCTATGTATGCTTTTTCTTTTTCTTTCATCTTTCTTGTTGTTTTGGGTGCTGAGAATTGAACCCAGGGCATTTTACTTCTGAGCTACATCCCCAGCCTTTTATGTTTGTTTGTTTATTTTGAAACAGGGTCTCCCTAAGTTTCTGAGGGCCTTGCTAAGTTGAGAAGGCTGGCCTCAAACCTGCAGTCTTTCTGTCTCAGCCTCCCAAGTACCATGTGCCCCCATACCCAGCCTGTGCTTTAAAAAAAAAAAAAAAGAGAACAAGAAGCCGGGAGTGGTAGCGCACACTTGTAATTCCAGCATTTGGGAGGATGAGACAAGAGGATCATGGTTCGAAGACAGCCTCAGCTACTACTTAGGTCCTCAGTGAGACCCTGTTTCAAAAATTTTTATTTTTTATTCTTTATTTTGAAACAGGGTCTCACTAAGTTACGGAGGTCCTCACTAAGTACCTGAGGCTGTCTATGAACCACGATCCCTCTGTCTCAGCCTCGCAAAACCTGGGTTTACAAGCATGTGCCACCATGCTCAGCTTCCTTCAGTACCATTTAAAATGACAATTTTATAGATCCTAAGTAATATACCAGTTGGAAATAAAACCCCACGGGGCCAATTAACAAATATTTATTGATCACTTATTATATGCTGTGTGGACAGCTGAGTAGGTAATATCAATACTAAAACAAAGCAAAAACACAAAGTCTGCATGCATTTTTCAGAAGAGATAAATAATGCTTTGATAATAAGCTACCAGAAGTCTCAGTGGTTTAACACAAGAGATATTTACTCCTCACTCCTCCTGTTATGTGTTCCATTCAGACTGCAGGGCTTTGCCCACTCAGGGTAAAAGTTTATCACACTAAAATGATGCTGTCTGAGAAATGTGATCTTCTCAATCACCATAGACACAAACAAAACATAAAGGGCAATATACTAGAGAAAATAACTATGGGAAATAAACAGAATTCTTGGCATCCCGTTACAATTACATACTCTACCTAACTATAAGGTGGCTCCAAAAAAAAAAAAAGAAGAAGAA
Source organism: Muscardinus avellanarius (assembly GCF_963383645.1). Lineage (NCBI taxonomy): Eukaryota > Metazoa > Chordata > Mammalia > Rodentia > Gliridae > Muscardinus > Muscardinus avellanarius. Next base: position 77,568,479 of record NC_137797.1, read on the forward strand.
GAAATAAAATATTCTCTGAATTTAGGAAAGAGAGAAAAATCAAGTGTCAATATGCACTGGTAAAACTGCCTTCCTAGGACTCATAATTTGATAATAAATATACACAGATCAAAAGGCAATTACAATTCAATGTAGAACCTGAAATGGTGGCACAGGCTTGTAATCCCAATGCTCAAGAGGCTGAGACAGGAGGATCGCAAGTTGGCGGCCAGCCTCAGCTACTTAGTGAGGCCCTCCACAACTTAGTAAGACCTTGTTTCAAAATAAAAGATAAAAATAGGGCTGAGAGCGAAGCTTGGAGGTAGAATGCTCCTGAGTTCAACCCCAGTACCCCACACACACATAAAAAGAAAAGATGTGTAGGCCTGGCGTGGTAGCGCACGCTTGTAATCCCCGCCCTTGGAAGGCAGAGAGAGGAGGATCGCGCAGGTTCGAAGCCAGCCATTCGCGCTGGCTTAGGAGACCCTGTTTCCAAGTAAAAATGTAAAAATAGGTCTGGGAGTGTAGCCTGGAGGTAGAAGGGCTCCCAGAAACCCCAGTTCCACAAAAAAATAAAAATAAAAAAAGAAAGAAAAGATGTGTAGTTACCTTAGCAAGATGGCAGAATAAGAAACCCTAGAAATTCATTCTCAACAGTTTCTTTGTGAAAACTCCAAGCACAGACTGATAAATTCCTGAAATCCAATTGGGCATGAAAACAGCCAAGTAGTAGCCAATAGGAACCTTAGAGACACCTATGGCCATAATCCTCACGTCTAGAGCACAGTCTTGTATGATCATGAGAAGACACACAGTTCCCTGCTTCTCCCTGGGAAGAGAGAGAAAGGACTAGACCATGCATGTGACCTTCTGATGCTTCTGATGGTTGCCCACGGCATGCTTCTGCTTGACCTCTTTTGGAGCGCCGGTGGGACTTGGCATACACTAGATGCCTGAGGGATGATGAGAACAAATTCAGCAGCTTAAATTATCAAATTAGCACTCACGATGTTTATATATTAGAAAGAATAATATAGTTAAAAAGTCTATGCTTCCAAAAATTATCTACAGATTCAATGCACTCTCTGTTAAAATCCCAATGTCCTTTTTACATAAAGAGAAAAAATCCTAAAATGCATCTAGAATGACGTAGAACTCTAAATAGCCAAACAAGCTTCAGAAAAAAGAATAAAACTGGAGGCATCACATTTCTTGAGCCCAAAACATATTACAAAACTATAACAATTAAAACAATATGGTCCTGGCACAAAGATAGGTCAATGAACACAATAAAAAGTTCAAGAAACTTTTAAAAATTGATATTGAGTCAACCAATCTTCAACAATAGTGGTAGGAACATACAATGGGAAAGGATATTCTCTTTAAATAGTGTAGGAAAACTGACTATGTACATGCAACAGAATTAAATAGCAACCTTATTTACACCATATGCAAAAATTAAACTTAAAATAGGCTAAAAGACTTAAACATAATACCTGAAACTATATGTAATACTCCTAGAAAAAACAGAGACCCAAAGCTACATGATTGCTTGAATATGACACAAATATTATAAGAAATGGAACAAAATATAGAGAATGGGGCCATATAAAATTGAAATATTTCTGAACCACAAAGGAAATAATTAACAGTGAAACAGCAATCTACAGAATGGGAGAAAATCTTTGCAACATATATATCTATAATTTTTTAAATGGGCAAGGGACTTGAATAGATATTTTTCCTAAGAAGACATACAAATGACCAATAAGTATATGAAAAGATGCCCAACACTACTAATCATCAGGAAATGCAAATCAAAATCACTATGAGATGATACTCAAGAAAACCATTCAGTATTCTGTCATTTATCTACCTTTTGGGGGCCTCTTAATATATTTAGTGAATTATTGTTATGGTATGCTTTGTTATTTGCATGTTTCATTCTCAGAATTCTTATCATTTTTATTTATTGTCTCATAACAATTTTTCTAACTATACATATTGACACACAAGTTGGTATATAGAGATTTTGTGTTTGTAAATGTCAGTCCCTAAAATATAGAATAATTATATGAAATATAGTGCCTTTGAAAAAATTATATTAGAGTATTATCAAAGATAAAATATCACAATGAGATACCAGCTTATATCTGTTAGGATGACTGCTATCAAAACAAAAGGATAATAGATGTTGGCAAGGATGTGGAGAAATTAGAACCTTTGCACACTGACAGTGGGAATGAAAATGGTACAATTGCTATGGAAAACAGTATGGAGGTTACTCAAAAGAAATTAACAATAGAACTATCATACAATCTAGAAATCCCTCTTCTGGTATATAGCTGAAAGAAACAAAATTGGTACTTTAAAGAGAAGACATTTGAACTCCCATGTTCATTGTAGTCATAACAGTCAAGATACAGAAACAACCTAAATGCTCACAGCAAATTAATGAATAGATAAAGAGAACATGGAATATTATTCAACCTTAAAGTAGAAAGAAATGTTGACATATGATAAAACAGATGAAACTTGAGAATATGCAAAGTAAAACAGTACAGTCACAAAAGAACTGACACAACATAATTCCACTTATATACATGCAGTATCTGTGTGAGTCAATGTGGGGAGGGTGAAGGAGTTCAATTCTGAATTATCCAGGTTGACTATTGTTAAGATAATCAAATCAGGTATTGCCAGAAGCTGATAAGGTGATCAACTATGGAGAAAAAGCAGGGATAGACATGTCTATTTTAGAATCATGTACATAAAGACAGTTAATCCAGAAAATTGGGTTTCATACAATGAGCTTAGAGTAAGAAAGGAAGAATAAAGCTTGGTCTGATGGTAAGCTAAAGAAAACTGAAAATAAGTACCTCAGAGGAGAGAATAAAGAGAATAGGAGAGAGTGAAGAGTTAGGAACCAAGGAAATGGAGCATGTCCAGAAGGCAGGAATGGTGGTAGGTGTCTAGTGACAGAGAAGTCAAGCAGCAGACTTAGAGGTACCCTATGGATGACTTAGCAAGGAGGCCGCAGGGAAGACCAGGTGAATACTGTACACAAGCAAGAGCAAGATGATATTAAAACTTAGAGCAACAAGCAGGACTGTGAGATGTCTGATACAACCTGTTAGTGAGGAAATCATCAGCAAGTCAGTAGATGACAGGGAGGAGGAAGTACGAGGTGAATGTCAAAAGCTTCTAAGAGTTTTTATATGAGGGTGGGAATATCATTTTAAATTAATTTTAAAGAGATCATAGATAGATCTGTACTGCACGCTAACAGACATCTATCACAAAGAATATTTTGCTTCTGTCTTTTCTGGAAGGCAATCAAAGGGCATTTTTACTTCTCTCTGCAAAGTGAAAAGATAATTCTGTGGCTCTGTTGTGCTTTCTTTGATTGGTGGGGCTGTGACATTACCAACTGAACTGGTTTATTGTATCTTTTTATATTTCCTCCCACAATATAATTCTTACTTATGAAAGTAAAATTCAAACTCACTTCCTACCAAAAGGATATGCATATAAATCTACATGTCACACAAAGCTCGTGAGGAAGCACTAAGTGATTTTAGTAAGAATTATTTGTCTGTGTGCAAGCTGTAGAAAAGCTGCCAAGTCTGGAAATAGTTTTAAATACAGGTGCTTTCTCAGGCCTAACTAAAATAGCCGTGCACCATTTTTCTAAATTAAAGTGGTATGTGGCATCTCTAATCTAATGACACTAAAAATTGCATTGTGCTAAACATAGAAATAAAAATATTCTGCAAAGGGTTCTACCTACCCCCAAATCAGAAAAACATGAAAAGTAGCCTGAACTTAACCTTCCTATATCAGTTTTCAAGCTTAATAGTTACCTTTTATGAGAAATGCTAAAGAATATGTTTTAGAAACAAACTGCAAAATTATATAGCTGGGAATGAGGAGAAAGATCAGTAAAATAATGGGAGGGAGTTTAGGAGGGAGATGAGGAGGGGAGAAAAGGATTAAAAAAGGAAACAAAGTCAAATAATGTTAGGTCTGTATATGAATGTATCACTGCCAATCTCACTAACTTGTATGGGGAGGAATGTGGGGAAAGCCAGGTAAGGTAAGGGGAAAGATAGCAAGAGATCTGTGTTTGTATATTGGCATCACTTTGAATCATGCTATGGTGTGTAATTATAATCTACAAATAAAAGTATAATAAAATCAATATGTTACCTGCCAATTACTTTTTACTTTATTACAAGTAGAATTTGAAACCATTCCTAAAATAAACATCTGCAGAAGGAATTTGATACATTCTTTTGTTGTGATACTTGATAATTATTTTTTAAAAAGTCAAGCATGCTAGAAGTTCTCCTTGGACACTAATAATTTCCATTTGGATGCCTGTTTTAGTCAGCATTCTCAAAGCCACAATCTAAAAACCATGTGACTTAAAGCAAATATTTATTTTCTGATGGTTTGAGGCCCTGTCCATGTGAGGCTGGGGACCAAGGAACTCAAGAAATGGAAGCAGAGAGCAGAGAGAGGGAGAGCACATGAACTCTGCTCACATTATGGAGCAAGAAAGAGAAAGCAATAGTAGGAGGAACCATATACACAATCCCAAGGCCACACCCCAGGCACCCACCTCAGCCAGCTACACCCTACAGGTCTACAAGGTACCACAGAGGTAAATCCATTACAATGGATCTATCCACTTTGGGGATCACAACCCCCACGACTCCACTATATCAACCCTGAATATTAATAAATGAGCTCTTTAGGGGACATTTTGTCCTTAAAACTAGGCTGGTCCTTAAAACTAGAATAAAGACTATGTTGACAGACCTGAAAAGAAACAGCTGGCAAACATTGCTCTGCTTACTGTAAAGGTGCTGTTAAGAATGCCACTGAAGATGTTGTTTTCTATGTTTGAGAAGGTCTTCTTTATGAAAACTCAGGAAAAATTCTCTATTTCACTAAGAAAAATCAGTAGTTTTTCTCCCAAGTATTCACTGCATAATTTAATATATGCCCATTATGCCTGCAACTAAATTCTGTTTATCTGCTTGCTCTTACTTATTCTCTGAGTCCATACTCTGAAGGAAGCAAGCCAACATATTGGGTATTCCTTGGAGAAAACATAATTCTATGGGACGGTACTAACGGTTCCCACCATTATGATGAAAAAAAACATTCCATAGGAGCACAGGAAATAAGATAAAATTGGTGCAGAGGATGGAGTAAAGCAAAGAAAAACTCTCATCCAGCATCTGTGGGGATTTGGTGTTTATTCTCTGTGTGTGTGTGTGTGTGTGTGTGTGTGTGTGTGTGTCCGTGTTTCTTTTTCACACTTTTATCACACATACAGAGCATACTATATTAAATGCAACATATTAGTTTATTGCTTGAGAGCATATTATCACAAAATAGAGCAATTTAAATCAACATTTATTATCACACAGTTTCTGTGGGTCAGGAATCTGAACTCAGCTGAGACCTCTGGGTCAGGGTCTCTCACATGGCTGCAGCTAAATCATGGCTGAACTCAGAATAGTCCGCTTCCAAGCTTGCTAACATGGCTGTTGGGAGGCTTCAGGCTTTGCTGGTTGTTGTCTGGGACAGGTCTTTGCCAAGTGGGCTCTCCATAGAAATACCCAATATGTTGGCTTTCTTCTTTCAGAGTATGGACTCAGAGAGCAAGTAAGACCAAGAGAGACAGAAGACACCAACCGAACCAGAATAGCATCCCATTACCTATATCACATCCTATTGGAAAAATTGAGCCAATCAGTTTAACCTGTGATAAAAGGGAGAGAATGCCCACTGCAAAACTACATCATGTTCTCAAACCACGGGGACTGAGCAGATCTGGGCTTGATAGCTTTGCCATAAACAAACTGAAACATTTTATTTTTCTTAAAATAGAGTCATGAGCACAGAAACCACAATCAAATTAGTCAGTGATCCTTTAACTCTGATGATTCTTCTGTCAATCACCAATGGATTTTCTGAGGTTTCACTATTAATATGATACTTATGACATTTTTGTCTAAATCATTACTACTATGTATTTAGCATGATACCAATTATTCCTTGAAAATTGGCCTTTTATCTTAAAACCTTGCTCTAATTATCCCTATTATAATTGAAACTTGCTGCAAATTAGTTAAAACTGACTCTGGCTATTCAATGTGCATCAGGGCCAAGATTTACTTTTAGATAACCCCAAGTTGATGCTCTTCCCTTCTCATCTCTCTGACTTCTCCTACTGATTTTAGGTACTACAAAACATATTTAAATTAGCCCTTAGCCGGGTGTGGTGGTGCACACTTGTAATCCCAGCATTCGGGAGGCTGAGACCTGGAGGATCGCAGTTCGCAGACAGCCACAGCTACTTAGTGAGGCCCTCTGCAACTCAGTGGTTTCAAAATAAAGACTAAAAAATAGGGCAGGGGGTATAACTCGAAGGTCAAATGCTCCTGGGTTCCACCCCCAGACCCACAAATAAATAAATAAATAAATAAGCCCTTGATGTCACAGTCCATGCCTTCCACCTTATGTTATCATTAGCAGTTCTCCCTTTCAAAAGTTTTGTGGTTTGAATAATAAATCACAAAGCCATCCTGTTTTTAGGTAATATGTGTTGTTGGTTTTTTATATATGTTCTGTTATTATTAGGATTTGTTGGAAGCTATATAAAGTAGGATGGAGAGACCACTTCTATTTTTGTAATGAGAAGAGTTTAAGAAAGATAAAATAGAAATGAAGAGAGGGAAGCACTCGTTGCTGTTTTTCCCAATCAATTCATTACACAGGCCGTGCTGCGCATCCAACATATATTTAATAAGAGCAAAACGCTCAGACCACCAAGCAGAATTCAAACAGGTTTTAGTAAACAAAAAATACACTAAGAAACATTAAAAAACAAAGTAAAAAAATTTAAAGAAAAATATGGTCAAGCCTGTTTTACTCTCTCCTAACTCTGCTGGGCTGATGAGAACTTCCTGGATGATAAGCAGGTGGAGCAATGCAGACTTGGGTGGTGGTTCCCATCTAAGCCAGCTTACACACACCATGATGTTCCAGAACAGTGATTTTTTTCCCCTGGGCTGTAGACTGAAGTATGGAGGTGTGCAACTCTATGGTTTACTGTCCATCCTAACCTCCCCCGAGTCAGAAGAAACATGTTATATGAGGTACTGTGTCTAGATGCTTTCGAGCCCAGGCTCAATTTAATTCTTACTTTTTTAATTCAAAACTTTCCTTCCATAATTTTATCCTTTGCTTTCAGCAAATGCCTGTCTACTTCCCCTGAAGTAGGAGGTAACCTGCACACATATTTTTCCACCTCCAACTAATATTACCCCATTAGTACTAGCATGGGAAGGAAGTCTAATGCCATGGCAACGGAGGAGAGCTTAAGGTCATCCTGGGTTGGATTTTCTTTTCCTTTTTTTTTTAATTTTTTTTATTTTGAAACAGGGTCTCACTAAGTTGTGGAGAGCCTCACTAAGTAGTTGAGGCTGTCCACGAACTGAGATCCTTTGATCTCAGCCTCCTGGAAGCCCTTCTACCTCCAGGATACACTCCCAGACCTAATATATATATATATATATATATATATATATTTTTTTTTTAATTTGGAAATAGGGTCTCTTAAGCCAGAGCAGCTGGCTTTGAACCTGCGCGATCCTTGTGTCTCCGCCTCCCAAGTGTGGGGATTACAAGCGTGCGCCACCACGCCAGGCAGGATCTTCTCTTCTAACTGATCAAATTCCCCATGTTCTTGACTCTTTTGAATCGTGTAGACATAGACAATAAAGGATTTTCTAATTCCTCTGACTTACTATTGAAGTTTTAGCCAGATCTTTATAAGATCTCACTGAACAGCACTTTCTCCCTGACTTTGTTAATTTAGCATATTTATTTCTACTAACCAAGGATTGATATTCAAAATATTTAGGACAAACATGACATAAGTAACAATCAGAATGGATATGTTCACCAAATAAGAAAGTATACTAGCTGCAGATAAGAACTGAACCATATCTCACATGGAAATGTACTGGAGCAAGAAATATCTTTATTGTTGTAAGCCACTGAGATTTGGGGATGTGTTTATTACTGAGGTTCAGTCCAACTCTGACTAATTAATATATCTTATTTTAAGAGATTATTATTGGGGTCCCCCATTCATTATGCTATTTCTTAGATACTCTAAAGACTTTTAACTTAAATCCCATAAACTCCTTTATATTATATGTGAAGACTGGAGGAAAGGAGACAAGAGTGTTCACTCAATTCTCCCAAACACTTGCTAATTCCTAAGCAATCCATGAGATTATATAACCACAGCCTTGATTGGCATCTTAGCCCTAGATTCTTACCCAGGTTCTGTTACCCATCATCATCCATTGTCTGGTTATGACAAAATGTGTCCACACTAGGCTTCCTGAATCAGCTCTGCATATATATTTAGTTCACTTCAGAGAGATCTGTCCTTATGTCTTAACTGCTGATTGATGCTCAAAGTAGATGCTCAAAACATACTTTAAAGGAAAAAAATCAGTGAGGACAATCCCAGAGGGATCAACAGTGTCAATAGCTCTGGCTCTGAGAATTTGTTCCAAAGAAACATGAGGAGAACTGGTCATTGTGAATTTTAAAATCATTCTCAAAGCATCAAGGTAATAAGAAAATTCTTTGGAAGCACCTCACTAAATGGATGCCCAAATCTAGCTTCTTTACTAGTTTTGGGTCATTGAATTTTCAAAAATATACCCTATCTGAACTCAGTTTCAGATGAGGTACTGAAATGATAATCAAAGCCACCTTTGCCCCATACTTATATTATTTAAAAAGTGAAACTTCCTACCTCATCTGTCCTTTCACTGAGTCCTAAATTACTGTCATATGATCCCAACAAACATATCACATCTGATGCTCCTTTAATATCTGTCCTATGCAATCTTGTTCACTTCAGTTTTGTGTTCATCGACATATCCAATTAAGATACTTCCATAATGTTCAGTTGTATCTTTGTGTAGTTAGTTATTTGTTTGGGATACTTAGACTTAAGTTTATACATCAAATTCTCTAATAAAAGTTAAATGCTTTCATAAATAGGTTTGATTGCCTAATAATGTATATTATACATGTATGCATACATATTATGTATAGTAGTATATTAAATAATATGTAACAGATGTTTTATAATACATACAAATAATAGAATATGCATACATAAGTAATAGCATAAGGATAATCTAGACTCAATCAAATCTATCAAATTTTGCTACAACAATGAAAGTTTATCTGAATATTTTTTTTTCCTTTTACCACACAGGATAAACAATTTATAAAAGCCCTGTCATGTACATGGAGGTCAACTTCCCAATCTTTAAAGCATATGGTCTAGTTAGAAAGAATGAAACTATATTAAGTTATAAAATATAAGCCAGGCGTGGTGGCGCACGCTTGTAATCCCCATGCTTGGGAGGCGAAGACAGGAGTATTGCACAGGTTCGAAGCCAGCCGCGCTGGGTTAAGAGACCCTGTTTCCAAATAAAAAGTATAAAATAGGTCTGGGAATGTAGCCCGGAGGTAGAAGGGCTTCCAGGATCCCCAGTACCACCAAAAAAATAAAAATAAAAATAAAATAAAATATACATCAAAATGCAACACTCCTTTTTCTCTTCAAATTTTGTATTTATTTTGTTGACTTTTTATTGTAAAAAGACCTGGTGGGTTTTTAAAATTATGTAAGAGTATTCATTTAATTGGTTGATTAAATCAGGTGTTTCAGTTCCCTATTTCTAAAGAATTTCAGTATTACAAATATGCTCTTCCAAGGCCTGTAATTCCATGTGTTTTGAACTAACTTATTCACTTATATTATGTTCATTTTCTTCTGCAGAAAAAAGAGTGTCAGCGTCTGATTTTTTTTTCTGTGATTTTTCTTTGTGTATGCCACTTTGCAAATTCCAATCCCACTTTTGAAGGTCCCAGCACCAGCCTGGCCACCTGGTAGACTCTGCTCCAGGCCTCGCTGGCTCCAGTACTGGCCTGCAAAACTAGGAAGAAATGGGTAATAGAAGGGAATCTAATGGAAGAAGGGGCCCCTATGGAGGAGCAATTAAGGTGACCAAACAAAGGGGATGAGATGGGGGAAGATGGAATCTCTTTAAAGCACATGATGTACGTAAATAAATATATCAATGTTAAACACTAAATCAAGCATGGGATTGAGGGAGGGGAAGGAGTGGGATGGGGATTGGATAAAGGTTGATTGGACGATGTGTACTTGTATATCCTAACAAGTCTTGTATTCCATTGTGATGTTTGACTACAATGCAACAATAAAAATATATGAAAAAAAAAGAAAAGACAAAAGATTGTCAGGGTGCCTAACAGAGTCCGAAGCAGACAAGTTAACCAGTTCCAACATGATTCTGTCCTTGTCTGCTCACTTAAATTTACCACAATGAAGCCAATTTCCTCTTGACCTGATGCTAAGGGTAAAAGAGATTGTAGACATTTCTAATTTGCAGTAAAAATAATGCATACAACTGCACTGCAGCTGATGCTACCATAGTAGAAAAAATTTTAATAATAAAATATTTTATTAATAGAACTCTGCTTACTATTTTCACCAGTCCCTCAAGAATTCCTTTGGAGATAAAAGAATACAAATAGTATAATTTGTCACAGAAATGTGACTTCCTCAGATGGTACTGGGGTCCTTATTAATTTATTAAATTAGACTATGTAACTTTTGATAAGCCATGAGCCTTGGGCTATAATATACATCAATTTTCTATGTGGAAAGCAATCATTTCCTAAGTGTTCATCACTGGAAAGTTGGAATTGAGATGCAACTTAAAATATTCAGTAGTATATGGGCTCTAGATAACATGCACATACACAAGCAGAGGTATGGCCTGCTATCCAATGAATATGCGTGATTTCATTCATAATTCCATCAAATATTCCTCTTTTCAAAAATAACAAAATTACCAAGTAATCATTTAGTAACTTAATATATGCATGCATGGTTTCTTCTTCTGAAACCTAATAATTATAATGTTAGATTTTCATTGATAGAAAATAAAATAAGAAACATCTTGTATATATTCATAAAAATGAATTTTAACAAAATTTGAGCCCAGTGCCACATATTCCATATACTAATTTTATATTATTAGTACTTTATGATTATATATTATGCAGTATGGCATAGGAAATTCATATTTATAGAAGACCTACTTGTGTCAGGTGTTCATTTGGGCATTTTTCCATAAAACTAGTAATATATATATATATATGTGTGTGTGTGTGTGTGTGTGTGTGTGTGTGTGTGTGTGACTGGGGATGGAACCCTTCTACCTCCGAGCTACACTCCCAGACCTATTTTATATTTCTATTTGGAAACAGGGTCTCTTAAGCCAGCGAGGCTTCGAAGCTGCACGATCCTCCTGTCTCCGCCTCCTAAGCGCGGGGATTACAAGCGTGTGCCACCACGCCCAGCTAATGAATTATATTTTCTATAAATATGTCACTTGGGGTTGGGGATTTAGCTTAGTAGTATACTGCTTGCCTAACTTGCACAGGGCCCTGGGTTTGATCCCCAGCAATATGGGGGGGGAAAAGAAAGGCCATATAAATTATATTGGCCAAAATGCTTATTATTATTATAGCAACTAATATTGATTAAGAGCTAAAGTACTTGAAAAACTAAAGCACATATTTTATAATAGCAACTAACATTTATTAAGAGCTTATTATAAGGTAAGCATCATACCAAGTGCTTTGCAAACACTGTCTTCTTTGTCACAATAACCCTAAGATTAAGACTAAAGTGATACAAACTTGCATGGACACTTAGCATCTTTCCCTCCACATCCTATCCACCCCTCCTTCTTCCCCCACTTACATGTTAGTGAGACTGGTAGATCCCCCTCTGCTATTCTACTTGTCTCTCTCCTTATTTGTCTAAAGTCCTCTTCTTCTCTTATTCTCTCTCTACTTGGGAGAGAAAACATGGAACCCCTGACTTTATATGACTAGCTGATTTCTCTTAGCATAGTATTCTCTGATTCCATCCATTTTCCTGTAAATGACATAATTTTGCTTTGGTTCCATAATTCCATTATTGTGAATTTTGATGCTATAAACTTTATGTGCATGGGCCACTATAGTATTTGATTAGTTCTTTTGAAACCTCGCCCCTTCTCCTTGGGCCCCCCTGAGTCAACCCTCCTGGCCAGATCCAGCCATTCCTTTCCAATTTTTTGTTCTCACAAGCACATCCTTAGCAACCAGTTTTGCCCCTTAGTCCCAGCCTTAGTAATTAATGATGATGCTATTGTGAATTAATTGTACAAGCAAGTCAATGTTTAGTCTAATTAAGAGTGAAGCCAACAAATTATTTAAAGCACCACTCCAGCAGAATTTGCATTCCGACTTGTATTAGCAGGCCAATCAAGCTTTTCAGTTATTGACTGACTCAAGTACTTCTAGATTTCTCTAAAACGTACAACTAAGCTCCCTTCCCACCCAGATATTGGCCACTGCCCAAGTCTTCCAACCTCCACCCATCCTAAAAACGATGCTTCACTGCATATCTTTGGAAAAGACATTGTGTCTGTTTTTAAATTTACCACAATTCAAATCAATAGCTTTGTGCTTCCGTTTTGTCAATTTTAGTCAAAAAGTTTTTTCTTTACTATTTCCCAAAATTAATTTATCTTACTTAAAAGCAAAAACAAAAGCTGAGCATAATGATCCATAGTTGTAAATTCAGTACTTAGGAGGCTGAGACAGAAGAATGGTAGGTTTGCAGCCAGCCTCAGCAACTGAGGCAGTCCATCCACAACTTAGTGAGACCTTGTTTCAAAATAAAAATAAATAGATAGAATAGAGCAGGATGTGTTGCTCAGAAGTAGAATTCCCTAGCATTAATCCTCAGTACCACATTAATTAAAAAATAAAAACAAAAACACAATAAACATTCCTTCCTTAAAAAGAAGGCACCAGTGTAAACAGTGGTAACAAGCCAACCACCTTTCTACTTAAAGAGCAGCTAATGAAAATGATGGCTCCTAACATTAAAAACATGTGCACGGCTCCTGGATGAATGATGACTACATGCATCAAAATATCACATTGTGCCCATTAAGTTTGTACAATGTTTATGGTCTATCAAAAAAAATTTAAAGTTCCGTGTGGTGGCACATATGTGTAATCCCAGTACTTGGAAGGCTGAGAAAGGAGGATTGTAGGTCTGAGGCCAGCCTCAGCATTTTTTTAGCAAGACACTCAGCAACTTAGCAAGACTCCTCTTCAAAATAAAAATTAAAAAATGGTTGTGTGTGTAGCTTAGAGGAAGAATTCCCCTGATTCAATCTATAATATCCAAAACAAATAAGAAAAAATGAGAGGTGGGAGGGAGTTCAAATGAGGAATTTGTAAACAGTGTGTGTGTGTGTGTGTGTGTGTGTGTGTGTGTGTGTGTGTTACTAGAGGTTGAGCCCAGGGGAATTCTACCAATGAGCTACACCTCCAGCCTTATTTTTCATTCTTTATCTTGAAACAGGTTCTCACTAAGTTGCAAAGAGTTTCACTAAGTAGCTGAGGCTGGCTGAGAACCTGTTATCCTCCTGTTTCAGCCTCCCAAGTGCTGGGATTACAAGTATTTTTGACAGACCATAATCATTGTACAAATTTACTGGACACAATGTGATATTTTGATAAATATAGTCACTATTCATCTAGGAGCTAGGCACATACTCAGCTGACAATTTTTAAAATACTGGACTTAGCAAAAAAAAAGAAGAAGAAGAAAAAAAGAAGAAGAGAGAAAGAGAGGAAAGAAGGGAGGGAAAAGAAAAAAAGAAAGTACCACCCAGAGTGAAAGCTCACTTATTTTTTCATTATTTTTATTGGTGCATTGTAGTCATACATCTCAATAGTGTACAAGATGGTGGAGGCATATATGCACACATCGCCCAATTAGCCCTTACCCTATTCCCACCCCATTCCTTCCCTTCTCATGTTTGGCTTAGTGATTTACTTTGATATGTTTGGTAATGTACATCATGAACATTAGAGAATTCCCCTCCTCCCCGCTCTCATCCCCTCAGGTCACTGTATTTGCTCATCTATAGCATCTCCTTCTTCGTCTAGAGTTCCTCCTATGACCCATTTTCTCTCTAGCTTCCACATATTAGGGAGAACATCTGATTTCTTACTTTTTGTGACTGACTAATCACACTTAATATAATGTCCTCCAGTTCCATCCATTTCCCTGTAAATGATGTAATTTTGTTCTTCTTTATAACTGAGCAAAATTTCACTCTTAATTTTTCCATTAAAGAAAAATTCAGCCTTGGGAAAATTATGTGCTCTGTATATCTTTGGAAATGACATTGTGTCTCTTTTTAAATTTACTATAATTCGAGGCCAATTGTATACCTTTGGAAATAACATTATTTTATTTCTCTGGCACTATAAACTGAAGCTATATAAATCAGAGTCTTTTCTGATATAATGTGTGACATACTAATGGACTAGAACATCAGCCATTCTTTTAAAAACTAGGATAAATATAAAAGCGTGAGAGGCAACAACCTAGGTCAGCTGTATGTAGGGATTCTAAAATGCGTTAGCTCTTGAACAACTTTGCCCAGCCTTCCGAATCTCTGCTTGTCTCTCATCATTTTTAAATTATTCATCCTGGCTTGTTTGGGCCGGCCCCTTTATTTACAGAAAATATGCATTTTAGATCTCAGAAAGTCTCTATTTCAAATATTCTTTCGTGCCCCTGCCCTAGGTTCACTGTTCTTGTCAGATCACGGGTGCTGAAGGTGCTCACCACACCTGGCCACATAAGCTCTCCATACAATTTCTTATTCCATTCTTCAAAAAGGAGGCAGGAGAGAGAGACATGATAATTCCATTTTAATTGTACCTATGACTAGTTATCACCTTAATTTTTGAGATATTAAGTATGAATATTAATGTTTATTTTCAAAATTGCTTGCATCACTTTATCTTATTTCTCAAATTCTTGCTCTGCAATACTTAACATATATTGGCACATTTTAATTGGTATTTGTAAAAAGTCTTTGGAAGAGGCCTTGTATAAGAAAAACAGAAGTTTTCTCTGTGATTCACAATAGAAAACATCAGCTTCTTCATATTCTGCCATAAACACTATGTATTCTTTGGAAACTAACAGAAGTTCAGAGAGGAATTTCCACCAATGAGTCTCAGTACTTTCACTGTAATACTGGAGTAAGGAATATTAACATATTCCTATTAATGTAAGTGCATATATATATATATATATATATATGCATATGTTTTCTACTACAGCTTAAATAGTAGTACAAATATATAATTAGAGTAATATATACCAATTTTTAAGCTGTAATAGAAAATAGCATGAGAAGGGACTCAGGACACCAAAAAATAATAGGTGCATATTATAAAATTCACTGCGTAGTTTTCTGCAAAAAAAAAAAAAACTCATTAACAAGGCATAAAAATATTTCAGTTCCAAAACACACAATTCACATATACAAAGTTATCAATGCAAATCTTGATATTGAGTTCAGGGAAAGGAAGGGAGTAGGGAGAGGGAAAGCTCACCCAGTGCTATGTGCATTCATGTCTCTATTACTGTGAATTTCATTATGATGTATGATTACAATGCAAAAAAAGAGGAAGGAATGAAATGAAATGAAATGAAATGAAATGAAATGAAATGAAATGAAATGGAAGAAGGGAGAAAGAAGGTAGGAAGGGAGGGACTCAGAAGGGGTAAGGAAGATACCTTCTTTTACCAGGGGAAAACCACTAGGAATGAGACACTGCTGAAAACATGCCTTTTGCTGCCCTCAAGTGGTTTTCTGGGGGATATTCCCATGAAGCCAGCAGTAGTGACAGTTTAGTGTCCCCATTTCATTCCTTGCACACTATTATATGTATTCTCCTTCCGGGAACGGGGATATTTGAAAAGACCAAGAAAGCTTTTCATAAATTAAAGCTTTATACTTTGAATGCTATAAAATTAGATTACTATAAATATCTTCAGAAATACAACTTCAAAAAGTCCAAAGACTAAAATCCTTCCCAGCCTCATGTGACCTGCCCATTTTCTAGTCAACAAAGACCTCAATCCAGACTTTGAAGCACAACTATCTTTATTCCTACAAAATAGAGAATTTATGAGCAGAGGCCATAAGAAAACTTGTTTAACAGAGAGGGTTCAGAAAATTCATTTAGAGCAATTTTTAATTAAGTTATATCTCATTACTGTGGAAGAAAGTAGTTTTGTGTTTCTTCTTTTAATGTCTTACTTTCTCGAGGTTTTCAATCCTGTAAGTGATGCAGTTGACTTCATTGTCACTGCAAAAGTTCTGCTGTGATTTGTACATAACTCTGTTTTTAATTCGGATGATCACTTTGCCCCTGTTTCTTTGATCACCTTCCTTTTTCTCTCCCAAGAGATAACTAGACAGACAGTAGAGTTAGAGGAAAATGAACAATTACTACCTTAAAAACAAAGACAAAACACCAGGGCAGAAACCCTTTGTATTCTGAGAAGACGGCACTCACCCCAGAGTACTAGTACTAGTTCATTCGACTGAAAAAAAAAATGTATTAATTTGATTTTGGTCATGAAAAAGCAGTCTCAGATAAATCAAGGTGAAAATAAGTTGAGGCAAAGAGGAACTAAATTTCCCTGTATAACAAAACTGAAGAATTCTGCAAATTACTGGAGGCTCCAGAGAGAAGAATCTGAAACTGGAAGATAAGAATATGTGAGTGTGTGTGTGTGTGTGTGTGTGTGTGTGTGTGTGTGTGTGTGATTAAAATCCTAAAAAGCTGGGCGTGGTGGTGCACACTTGTAATCCCAGCATTTGGGAAGTGGAGAACAGAGGATTGTGGTTCACAGACAGCCTCAGCTACTTAGCGAGGCCCTTCACAACTCAGTGAGACCCTATTTCAAAAAAAAAAAAATTAAAGACTAAAAAATAGGACTAGGGATGTAGCTCGGAGGTAGAATGCCACTGGTTTCCATCACCAGTACTGAAAAAAAAAATCCTAAAGAAACTGTATGTTCAAAATCAGAGAGTTGTATCTATGATGTTATGTGTTCCCTGAGAGTATTTTCCTTTTAGAGCCCAGTTTACGTCAGAGATGCTTCATGGACACTTGTTTGTGCTGGTGCTTGTTTCCATTACATTCTCCCACTGAAGCCCTTCACAGAGTCATCTAATATGAGAGTTTCTGTTGCAGTTTCTCTTTGAATATGTGTCCAATTCTTGTTTCTGGTTCCTATATGAGAATAAAAACTCAAGTCCCTAAGTCCTTTGAACATCCGTTCATTGAATTCCTGACCTAGCTTTCAGATTCTTCATTTTGGTCCGCTTGGGGGTTTTCCTTACCTTTGGGTAATCAAGTAAGCTCAGCCATGTCTCTCCCTCCCTCCCTCCCTTCCTGTCTTTCTTTTATTTTTCTTTTCTTTCTTTATTTTTATGTGTGCAGTACTGAGGATTGAACCTACGAGTGTTCTATCTCTGAGCTACACCCTAGCCCTATTATTTTTTTTAATTTTGAAACAGGGTCTCACTAAATTGAATACTGAGGCTGATCTTGAATCTAATACCCTCCTGTCTCAGCCTACCAAATACTGGGATTACAAGCATGCACTACCACTTTAAAAGAGTCAATCAAGCAGCATTATATCTTCCAGCAGTATGTAGTAGACTATGTAGTAGAAGAAGCCTCAGGTTACTTAGTCTGTCACCTGGTGGGGAAAACAAGAAAGCAAAGACAAAAACTCTCCTCAGTACCAGCGGCTTTTCTGTAAAAGAACCCTCACCTATAGCCTCAGACACTTAAATAAAGGTGAGCTAACTTCCTCTTGGTGACCTAAGGAACAAAAGGAGTTAAAACAAGCATTTGGGTGGTGTGAGGTATAGAGTGATGAAAAAAGAATCAAAATTAGATGGGTTTTTTTTCTCCATAATGCTAGGATAGACAGATAATCTAAGTCTGCATCATCCATCTTAGTCCAGCCAGCTAACTTACCTCTTCTCCCCTCAGTCAGACTTCCTGGAGATGTTTAAACCCTGCACCTACTTCAGGGAACTCACTGTAATGAGAAAAAGGGAAGCCAAGCAACTTGTCGCCTATCAAGTCAGTTGTGGCTGAGGTGCTGGTTTAGATAAACCTAAAGATTCTGTTCTCTGTAACAAGGGATTATGGAAGACAAGCTTGAGCCTGAATTTATACCCAATTCCAAAATTCACAAAATAATAGTAATAATAGTAATAAAGGAGTCCCAAAATACAGGAACACAAGTGTAACCATCACTGGAAGTTCCTAAAACACTTTTGGTAGTAGTTGTAGGTCAATATTCCTACAGAAACCTATAAACAAGGACAGATTGGAATCCTCAATGCAAATCAGATTCCATGTAAAGAATCCTAAATTCCTCTCTACCACCTGCAATCTTCTGATATAAAAAGTCACTTTCAGTGTCTGTGTGCTGAAAGTCCTCTCTGAACTCTGTCTCCATCACTGTCTGCCTTCATAAGAGGAAGCAGTTCCTCAGATAACACTGTGTGTCCTGCAGTACCCCAAAGTACAGCTGCATCCATTTGCTCTAAGAACTAATTTCCTTCCAAGTTTACATTGCTACTCTGAAGTGTTTGCTAGTTTAAATGATAGACGGTATCATGGAGCACCTTTTGCCTATGGCACCTTTATCAACGGCAATTTGTATTTTATTTTACTTGTAGAACTAATATTGTTCCTGACTTTGGATTTTTTAAAAGTCCAAAAAGTGGATTAAAAGTTACACTTTTATGATATCTATCAGTAAAAGATCCTTTACCAGTAAAGTGACACATATTGCTAATGGATTCAACAGTTCCATGGAAATATGTAATGCTGTATATAAACTGACAATAAAAAGGAACCACTTGTAATTTTAATGAAGATACTACACTAAAATTATTTTTTAAATTTTTATTGGTGCATTATAGTCTCACATCATAATGTAGATCATGTTGACAATGGCATACATTCACAGGGAACTTGGTGCCTCCACTACTTTCCCATTTCCCTCCCTCCCAATACCAAGTGTCCTGACTGACAATGGTATATTCACATGTACACACATAGTCTCAGGTAGCATTTCCATTAATGAATCTCAGCCTTCTTCCCCCCTCCCCTTCCTCCTGGCTCTTCTGAGGATCTCCTCCATTATCTGGAGTCCTTCTGGTATCCCCAATACTCCCTAGCTCAAGCATATTAGAAAAAACAAAGCACGCATCCCTTCTCTTTCTGTGCTTGGCTAATCTCACTTAGCATAATGTTCTCCAGGTATTTCCATCTTCTTATGAATGTGTATCTTTCCAAAGGGGTTGAAATCAAAGAATTACAGTAATATATGCACATATCCATGTTCATAGAAGCACAATTCACAATAGCCAAACTATAGAACCAACCTAGATGCCCATCAACAGATGAATGCATTACACATAAATTCTAAAATACATATTATTTCTTGCCAGTACCTCTTACTTTTTTAAATTTTCAAATTCAGCTCAAATGATTATTACAATACCAAAAAAAGGCTAGTAGGCACATCAGGAATGAGTAACAAGATCAGCCATCAATCACATCTATGTTATCCTTTCAGTGGGTTGCATTATTAATATTTGCTTCCAATAGTTCAAGTCCTTCTCTATTATTGTTTCAACTGGAAACAATAGTTCAAGTCCTTCTCTATTATAGTTCAAGTCTGTCTCTATTATTGTTTCAAATGGATATTTAATTAGAATATAACCTAGAGAAAGTGGTAAAGCATCTCCAGTAGGTTTTTTTAACTGTAAAATGGAGATAATAAAAATGCCCATTGGAGGTGAGTATAAGGTTTAACTGAAAAGAGTCATGTCACATACTAAGTACTCAGTAACTATTAGCTGCCACGCCTGCTCGTTTTAGCAGGAATGCTGCACGGCAGACATTCCCTGGAACAGGCGCACGGCATCTCCTTCTGGGGAATAGTATTAGGCATGGGGATTTGGGGGGTTTTTGGAATTGGCTTTGTTACTAAAAAGATACCTGAGACTTATGTTATTAATGGCTTTAAATTCTTTAAAATAATTCAAGATTTACTCCCTGAAGCTGTAACATTAATGAATGAGTTGCACCTAAATTTCCAAATGACTGATCTAACAAGAATTCTATAAGACTCAGACAACAAGCAGAACAAGGCATACATTCTTATGGCAACCGATCCTCCCCAGGTTTTTCCCAAGCAAATATTAACAATAAACTTAAAATAGAGCCAAGACAAGTTGTTCCTACCATTATAAATTCTAAAAGGCCAGCATGTTTAATCAGAGGTAGGCTATGGTAGAGTGGCTACTGACCCCCAAGTCACCCTACCCTCTTTTGGTTGTACAATGGGTATGTGGACAGCAGCAGAATAAATAGGTACCCAGGCACAGCCTTGGGACATGGGAAAGTATGAAACGTTCCTCTCCTCAGTAGTGCCTATTGATTAAAAACAATGATGTATATCAATCAGACAATTTAATGCTTAGTATAGGTTATTGTTATATTAGTAGTTAATAATAAACTTCTGATCTTTTCCTTGGTTGTTTGTAAGAGGAAATGTTCCCTTAAAAAAGAAACTGGCTGTTTGTCACCTTACCTTGATGTATTAGTTCTTTGTATACTTACTGGTGGATTAATTCTAGAAAAAATTGTAAGAGTAGAATGTAGCCAAAAAAGAAAGTATAAAATGCTTGCCAAATCCGAAAGTAGGGAGAGCAAAAATGTAAAATAAAGAGAGCAGCTTCACTCTCCATTGCGTCTGTGTGCTGCTTCTCCGCCGAACTTCACAGACTCCTCACTCCACCACTCGCGGACTCCCGACTCTTGCTAGGGCTGGACCCCGGTAATTAGCCCTCATTAAGACTATTTTTTATTGGCTAGTGACTGATTTACAGTGTGTAAGGGGTTATCTATTACCAATATTTTAAAATTTTATTTGCTGCATTGTAGTTATACATCTTAATGGAGCACAAGATGGTAGAAGAATACAGGCACACATCATTCATTTAGCCCGTCCCCAATTCACATTCCACTCCCTCCTTCTTATGTTTAACTTAGTGATTGCTTTGATATGTTTGTAAATATACATCATCACTATTTCAAATTTTTGCTTTGAAATATGTTCCTTACTCAGAATAAGCATCTCTGGTTAACATAGACCTCATTAGCTCCATACAAAAATACAAATATAATCAAATGAAGAATCATCTGCCGCACAAAGGACATATCTTATACACTACACAATGTATTGTTTCTGCACCAGCTTTAAAAATGTAATTTTTACATGGGTTCTTCCCCTTCTGGTCCAGTGCTCTGAGTGTACAAAACCTCCCAGAGAGCCCCTTGATTGTGTTACTCCAATCATTACCCATTCAGTCATGATAGACTCTAAGGCTGAGCCATATCAGTCTGTAACTCCACATTTGAAAATCATTATACCCAGTACTAATAGCATCATGCTAAATATAAGAAATAATTACTGATAAGACATTTTAATAACCTTATAAGGCCTGAACATTCAATGTAACGTCACATTCTTCAATTTGCCACTTATTAACATGGGTTAAAGTATAAGCCTTATGAAATATTTGCTTTCCCTAGACTATTCATCTCCTTTAATGGTACAGGGGGGAAAAAACAACACAATTTTAAATTTGTTTTCCTCCTAGCATTGAAGAGTGGTGGCCCAAATCTATACAGGAGTAGCAAAACGATTTCATACTCTAGAACTGGACAGAAATCTTGTGTATCTTAACACTTAGAAGAAAAGAATTCTACCTAGCTTTCCAATATATTGGAAAAAGTAGGTTGAAACCTTCCTGGTATATTTCTTAATGCTGTTGACTAAACCAATCTCCTTATATGGTCTCCTTAAAACCTACTGAGGGCAACCCAAAAGGAAATTATTGTATTGAAAGACCAACCCTTCTGTGTCACTATATAATTAAAGAACTGAGGAATTTGAAAAAAAAAAACTGTCATCTACTTATTAACTCACCTTCGTGCTATAAAGTATGCTATAAAGTTTGATAAGTATGGATTACAATCCTGTATTTTTCAGAGTGGCCCAGTTTTTAAATGACCCACTTATAACAAAGTTCTCTCTGTTGAGACTGCAAAAAGAGTGAAAAGTAATGCTACAAATATCAAACAGCTTTATCTAGCTAGAGATTACAAGAGTTGTGTGCCTGTATTTTTCTAACATTCTGTACCCCAATAGGATGTAAAATTACAGTGCACCTAAAAAAATAAAATAATGGAATTGCAAACATTTTCATAATATACCTGTTCTACTAATTAGGTGAACATAAGCAAGTCAATAAGTTTTTCAATTCTCATACTTTCTGTCACTATAATAAAATTAGTACCTGCCCTCAAGCTACCACATAGAAAAGTCTAGTAATATGCTACACACTTTTATATTTTTATTTTCAAATAAGCAAGTTTGTAAAAAGTTTCCATCCTCCACTATGGTCCAAATATCAATATATTTGTCTGACAAAAACAAAACAAAATAAACTGTTTTGAAAAAAAGAAAAACATAATTATGGCTATTTGTTGAAGATGGTTTAAACTACTACAAACTAAAAAATCCTGGTTGAATTCTTATGTGTTTCAAACATAACACTCACCACAGTAGACAGTGGAAAGATAACCTACCCCATGTTCCCATCCATGAGAAGAATTGTGTTGTATATGTGCGAGAATATGAAGAGAAAGAGAATTGTGCTGAAGAACATTGTCATCCATGATCCATGATCCTCTCGAAACATTTTTAACCGGAGTAATTGACCTGAAATAGAAATATTATCATAAATCATCATACATAAATAAAAATTCATGCATATATACTTTAGTGATTCTTAATTTTTTCACTATATTCTGAACTATTTCCCATAAAACAAATGAAACCACTATAAAGTGGCAAAATGACTGTACAATATCCTTTTATTCTTTTGCAAGTAAATGATATGAATAAAGTCCATGATGACCCTCATATCACGTATTATCCTACAGCAAATGGTCTTAATGTGAGAATTTAGTATACAGAGACTGTTCATTAGGCTGGTGTGGAAACAAGATGACTTAATGCATTACTACTGCTGCTTTTCTTATTTTATAACATGCTTTTGGTTCATACCAAAACTACTTAGAGCAAATGGTAAAGAAGTTGCATAAATTCCTTATCATTTCCTTTTGCTTCCATCAATACATTCTTAATACTAGCCAGATGATTAAATGAAAACCAACTTCACTTATAAAAAGATACAATTGTTTAAGGTACAAGAAGTCTTGAAAAAATAAAATCTGTCATAAGACACAACAGTTTAGCTTCATTCTTAGACATACCTAAGTACAGACTTTTACACAAGTGCTCTGGAAGAATATTTGTGTGTATTTGGAAGGTGGGTGTGACTTTTGACAAAACTTAATTTCCACCATAATGCCTAAAATTAAAATCCAATTACAAAGACAAATACGAAAATTAGAGAGAATATTAAAATTCAAATATTTTAAGATAAAATACTAAAATGAACATGAAAGTAAATTAATACCCTAATTATTAATACCAGAATTAGTCTAAAGAATGTTTTGATTTATTGTAAAAGAGAGAGATGAGGGTACTAGTACCCTGAAAGGTGGGGAAAATAATTAAAATAAAATGAGAGTAAGCAAAAAGTGAACATTGGTCACTCTGGCCTCTCACAAGAAAATGTTTCTCAATTATACTTATTTCAAATCTTTAGAAAGTAAAACTAAATAATGATGAGAGATGATATAGGGACTATAATTAAACTAGGGTATTTCTGAAAGCTTACAACAAAATTTCTTACTAAAAAAAACCTAAATGTTCCCTTTTTATTGATTATATATATATATATATATATATATATATATACACACATATATACACATATTTATATCCATCAGGAAATGATCTCTCTAGGGACAAACATTAGCTCTCATGTAGCTCACGGAGAATAGAAAGTTGTAGAACTTATAGAATAGAAAATTATAGGACTTATTGATTCATTGATCGATAATAGAAATAAATCATCTTTATTTATTTATTTATTGCTGAAGATTTAAAGAACTTTATTAAAAAGATAGAAATACAGAAAATAGAAATACAGAAAATGGCATGAAGGGGGAGGGCGGCCTGGGCCAGTTGCTGAAGATTTTAAAAAGTTTATTAAAAGATAGAAATACAGAAAATAGAAATACAGCCCCATGCCAAAATGGCATGAGGGGGTGACTCGAAATGAATACACCTATAAATCATCTTTTATAACTAAACTACTAAACTCCCCCTTATATATCACTTTTTTTTAAGATTTTTTTTAATTGGTGCACTGTATTCATACATCATAGTGGGATACATACTTTTGTAGACATACATGCACACATTGCCCAGTCAGCCCCCACCCGACCCCCACCCCGTTCTCTCCCTATCCCTCCCTCCCATGCTTGGCTTAGTGATTGACATCTAGTATTATAGCAATTTATCAAAAATTAAAAATGATAATCTCACATAACAGTTTCATTTGTCTGATACCAAGCTTTTGATGACTTAAAGATAACATTTCAATATTTCTTTTTGCTTTCTTTCTTACCAGAGAATATTTTTTTCTATTTTTTTAGGTGAAACTATCATATATTTATATATTTATTTTTCAGAAAAAAAAAATCTGTCCTAATATGGAATATGGACTCTAGATACCCAAAATGATCTTGAAAAAGAACAAAGCTAAAAGATATATATTTTCTGATTTCAAACCATATAAAGCTACAATAATTGAAACAGTGTAGTACTGTTCTAAAGGCAGATATATAAACCATTGGAGTTAAATAAAGCCTTGAGCTAAATTCTCCCCTATATTGTCAAGTTATTTTTGACAAGGTTTCCACGAACATTTGGTGGTGGAAATAATAATCTTTTAACTAAATATTGTTGAAACATAATAATTACATGGAAAAGAATAATATTGGACCCTTACCTAATCCCATATACAAATATTAACTCAAAATAGATAAAAGACCTAAATATAAATCTTAAGACTATAAACTTTTAGAAGAAAATCTGGTTCATAAAACCTTTCAACATTGAAATTGGCAGTGATTTCTTGGATATGATTTCAATGGCACAGGCAACAGAAGAGTATACAAACTCCCTAAAAAATAAAAAATAATATTGTATATCCAAAGACAATGTAAACAGAGTTAAAAGTTACTGATAGAATGGGATAAAATATTTCCAAATGCTATATCTGAAGGTATATTAATATTCCAACTAGACATCCTAAAAATTAACAACAATAAAGGCAAACAATACCATTTAGAGATAGGTAAAAGACTAACATAAATAATGAATCTCCACAGATAACCAATCTTAGATGTCGGATGGAAAGTCTTGTTTCTCTGGTTCTGGTGTGTGTTACCTATTTCTTCTTTGTGGTTAATCTCTTTGAGTATTTTCTCTAGAGCTGGTTTTGAAGACATAAATTCCTTCAGTTTGTGTTTGTCATGGAAGCTTCTTATTTTTCCATCTAATTTGATAGAAAGTTTTGCTGGGTAGGAAATTTTTGCCTGGAGGTTGTTTTCTTTCAGAGTTTGGAATATGTTACTCTAAGCCCTTCTGGCTCTCATGACTTGGTTTGGGAAGTCTGGAGTGATTCTAATTGCTTTGCCTCTGAATGTCACTTGGCCCTTTGTTTTTGTTGCCTTTAAGATTCTCTGCTTGGCTTCCACATTGGTCATTTTGACAATTATGTGGCGTGGGGAACCTCTTCTCCGATCCTGTCTAAAGGGAGTTCTATAAGTTTCCTGGACCTGTATATCAACCTCTTGCTCTATGTTTGGAAAATTTTCTGCTATTACTTCCTTGAAGAGATTGTTGATCCCTTTGGTTTCACTTTCTTTTCCCTCCTCTATTCCAATTATTCTAGGTTAGCTCTCTTAAAATGGGCCCATATTTCTTCAATGTCAGATTCCTGCATTCGGATATTTTTTTCTAGATTAGAAACTATGCGTTCATTTTTGGAATGATCATCTTCTAAGAGCGAGATTCTGTTCTCCATGTGGTCTAATCAGTTGTTTGTGCTTTGAATTGAGGCCTTTACTTCATTAATTGCATCCTTTATCTCTTTTTGGCTCTCTCTGAGTTCTTTTCGAAGCACCTCTATTATTTCTACAGTTATTTTCCTGATTTGATCTTCTAGAAATCTCTGATTTTCTGTTTTATCGGGTTCTGATGTTGTGGGGTTGTGAGCATTCATTGCTCCAGTATTATTCCTCTTTCCCATGATTTAGGAAGTTTGTGCCTTCTCTGGGTTCTTCCCTTGGGTCACTATGACTTCACTTAAGGTGCTCTGGATCTCGAGTCAGTAGTATCTCAGACCCCACTACTCTTTTACTGGGTTGTATCACAGAGTCCAACCCAGAGAGTCGATAGGGGCTACTTTAGACTGTGGGGGGTGCCAGGTTGCACGTTCTCCTATGGTGTGATATCACTGCCACCGCCCCTCTCCCACTGGGTCAAGTCCCAGTGAGTACAGTACTGGATTTCTACGCTGTGGCCCGCAATTTGACTCACTGTTCTTGAGTACGCAGATATAGCTGTACTGAATTCGGTGAATTCGGTGCTGCTGCCGCCTGTGGCAATATGGCGCCGCTGCTACGCCCTCGGCTGTGGGGCTGGCGTTTTTTTTCTTGGTTTTGATTTCCACTCTGAATCCCTGCAGCGTGTGCTGAGCTCAGCCACTGGGAGCTTTAGGTGCTCTCTGCGCTGAGAAATCCCGCCTGGCTGTTCCGCAGCAGCTCCCCTCAGCTTGCTGTGGCCGTCCCGTGAATTCTCCGGTGCCGCGGGCAGTATGGCGCTGCTGCTGCATCTTCAGGCATGAGGCCACGTCCTCGGGCATAAGGATCTCCTCTGTGGCTCTGTTCTCAGTCCGCTTTCTCTCTGGAGCCTGGTGATTTTTTTTTGTTTCTCTGGTGATGTTGTTTTCTGGCTTTGAAAGGCGCTTATTTTGTGGTAATGGAGATTTGTTGTTAGCGGGGCTCTTAAGCCCCGCTTTTCTCGGTCGCCATCTTCCCGGAAGTCCATATCCACTTTTATTAAAATAGCATATTAGTTGTCATTTGGAAACCAGGCTAACAGAAACATTATCCTAACTAAAACTTTAGATGGAGCAAAATAAAGCAGATGGGGTTACATCACCTGCTTTCGTGGCCTGTACAGGAGAAGAAAAGGGCAAATATGAAAGTCAGGAGAGTGACAGTATAACTGAAAGAAAAATATGTAAAACTCTACTGAAACCTATGACACTATCACAGAAAATTACAAGATTATAGAACTTATTGACTCATTGATTGATAATTATTGGAAGCCCGATATTTTCAAGCCTCTCCACAACAGACTGGCAAGAATATAAATAAGTAAATAAATACTAAGCATGGAACATTTGAGAGTAAAGATACAGGACAAAAATATCTTAATGCAAACTATAAAGAATTTTTATTCATTCATTAAACAAATGTTTAATAAATGCCTATTATGTCAGACAAAGCCCTAGATGTCAGAGGTACAGCTGTGAGCAAAGCACAAAAGGGCTTGAAGTCAACCATTACTTGAATATTTAATGAAAATATGACCTTATTTTAGACTCCTGGACTCTCTTTGTTCAGGGATTCTTTTGTTGCAAGTTCTTTCAGCTTTAAACCAAAATCTACTATTTAATTCAGTACTTGATAATGAAGAACCATATAAACTAGCAATTAGAGTTCCTTTAAGATTTAAATGTGAATTTCTTAGCATATGCATATGTCAAAAACTCACTAATGATTGTACTTTAAAAGTCAAGTAATAATGCTGGAGATATGAGTGCTTTACAAATAAAACATTGTGGATTGCTATGTACTGGCTGAAATAATACTATGTTTGTATAAAAGAGAAATGTGACAATACCACTTATGCTATCATTGCCAAGCTCATTGTCTGGCACCATTTTCTATCATTAGAACAAAATGGCAGGTTGACATGGCTTAAAATTCACTAGGGGTAAAAAAAATAAAAAAAATAAAAGTACTGCAATATTTTAAGGCCAGAACTGGTGTGACCCAATTGTTGACTCAAATCGTATTATAAAATTTCCCATCAGCTACCTCAAGATTAATTCATGACCATCTAATGATAAAAACATGGACATATAGACTGCCATCAGCTGACTGTTCTCATGAATGACTTTCCCACAAAATCTAGTCAAACCAAGAGCCTTGTAGCTACCCAAAGATGCCACATAAAAATATATCATTCACGCCGGGCATGGTGGTGCACGCTTGTAATCCTAGCATTTGGGAGGCTGAGACCGGAGGATTGCGGTTCAACACCAGTCTCAGCTACTTAGTAAGGCCCTCTGCAACTTAGTGAGAGCGTGTTTTGAAATAAAGAATAAAAATATAGGGCAGGGGATGTAGCTCAAAGGTTGAATGCCCCTGGGTTCCATCCCCAGACCCACAAAATAAATAAATAAATAAATAAATAAATAAATAAATATCATTTCTGTAGGCAGGGTCATCATATGTGCTACTGCCTGGGACAGTAGTGGCTTATAATTAGGATCCTGGGGTAATTATTAATAGTGACCTCCTCCTCTGTGTGTGTGTGTGTGTGTGTGTGTGTGTGTGTGTGTGTGCGTGCGTGTGCGAGAGAGACAGAGAGAGAGAGGGGCGGGGGGAGAGAATGAATGTTAATAAATTGCTGGAGATTGAACGAAGGGGCATTTTACATATGAGCTACACCTCCAGACCCATGTTATTTGCTAAGTTGCTGAAAGTCTGGATAAGTTGTTGAGTCTGTTTTCACACCTGGTGAAGATCAGGTTATCAAGTATCATGGCCTTGGAAGTCTAGGTCATCATAAGGAGCTAGTCCCAAGAAAATGGGATCAGTGGGGCAGTCACCCACCTCCATTAGGATAACAATGACCCGATTAGCTCACAGTCATAGTGCCAAAGAGGTGGTAGAAGACCACCGCCCAAACAGCATTAGGAAAAGGAGTGAGAGATAAATGAAAACTGAAGGATTTATTTTTAAATCCCCTCTACTTCCTGATATTTTTATAAACTTTAATGATAGAAAAGATGATCTAAAATATTACCAATATCGTACCCTCTACCTTCCTAAGACAAAACAAGATTAATTTAATTTGGAAGAAAAAGTATGGCATTATTACAAGATCCTGACTAGATAATATAACAGGACAAATAAAAGGGTACTTTGCTCAACGGAACTGCAAATCTAAGTTAACGCTGTCATCTATCATCTTCTCCAAAACCTCACATAACTATATGACTTGGATATCCACATACATAGGAAATGAATGGCACCTGCAGTTATTATTATTATTATTATTATTATTATTATTATTATTTTTGGTGGTGGTACTGGTGTTCCTGGAAACCCTTCTACCTCTGGGCTACAACCCAGACCTATTTGATACTTTTATTTAGAAACAGGGTCTCTTAAGCCAGCGCGGCTGGCTTAGAACCTGTGCGATCCTCCTGTCTCCGCCTCCCAAGGGTGGGGATTACAAGCGTGTGCCACCACACCTGGCTTGCACCTGCAGTTATTTGAAGGAATACTATATTTTTCTTGTATGTTTGGTAGTGGGGATTGAATCCAAGGTACTCTACCACTGAGATACACCCCAGGCTCTATTTTATTTATTTTTATGAATTTATTGGTGAATTATAGTCTCACATCATAATGTAAGGAATAATGAGAGTGACATGTATGCACACAGCACTTAATGAGCTTTCCTCAGCTCTCTCTTCATCCTCCCTTCTCCATATGAGATTGTCATTGGTATTCTCACATATGTACATAAAGTCAATGGAAGTAATTTCTTCATTGACCCTTCATTCCCCCTCCACCTTCACTTAGACCACTTCCCTAGCTCCACTAGAGTTTCTTCTCCACTCTTTGAAGTCTCTCTGGTATTCCAATTACACTCAAGCTTCTGCATATTAGAGAAAATATATGACGTCACTTTCTATTACTGGCAAATTTCACTTAGCATAATGTTCTCCAGATCCATCCATTTTCCTGAAAATGACATTATTTTGTTCTTCTTGATTGCTGAGTAGAATTTCATTGTGTGTATATCCCATAATTTTCTAATCCACTCATCTCAACAGACCCTAGGTTGGTTCCATGATTTGACTATTGTGAATTGTGCGGCTATGAACATGGATATGCATATATTACTACAGTTCACTGATTTCAACCTCTTTGGAAAGTTAGCCAGGAGTGATATAAGTGGACCCATTGCCCAATTTTCTGAGGAATCTGCACACAGATCTCCATAGAAGCTGCACTAATTTACAATCCTACCAACAGTGTTCCTATTTCCCCACATCCTCATCAGCATTTATTGTTGTTTGACTTTCTGATGGTTGTCATTCTGATTGGGGATAAATGGAGTATCAGAGTAATTTTAATTCACATCTTTCTGATTGACAATGATGTGGAACAATTTTTCATGTATTTACTAGCTATGTATATCTCTTCTTTTGTGAGGTATATATTTAGTTCAGTTGTCCATTTTTTTATTGGTTTTGTTAGAGTCTTTTAAGTATTCTATATATTCTAGATACTAGTCCTCTATCAGAGAGATACCTGGCAAAGACCTTCTTCTATTCTGTAGGCTCTCTCTTTAGACTCTTTAGAGTCTTGATGATTTCTGTTGATAAGCAGCTTTTTAGTTTAATGCCATCCACTTTATTATTATTTTAATTCCCTGAGTTTTGGAGATATTAGTGAAAAAGTTTCTCCCTGTACCTATATGCTACAGTGTTGGATCTATATTCTCCTCTAGTAACTTCAATGTCTCTGGCCTAATTTCCAGACCTTTAATCCATCTTCAGTTGATCCTTAAACAGGGTGCCAGGTAAGGGTTCAATTCCATTTTTCTATAAATAATAACTGGTTTTGCCAGCACCATGTGTTGAAAAGGCTCTCTTTTCTCCAACATATCTGTTTGTCATTTTTTCAAAAATCAATTTGCTACAAGTGTGTGGATTTGTTTCTGTATCTTCTATTCTGTTCCATTGGTCTATTTATCTGTTTTGTGCTAATATCATGCTGTTATTTCTATAGCTCTGTGGTATAATTTGAAGTTAAGAACTATGATTCCTCCTGCATAGTTCCTATTGCTAGAATTATAATGCTTCCTGTATGGTTCTTATTGCCAGAATTGTTTTGGCTATTCTGAGTCTTTTGTTTCTCCATATGAAGTCTATGAATGATTTTTCTAGGTCTGTGAAAAATGACATTGGTATTTTGACAGGGATTTTATTGACTCTATAGATTACTTAGTAGCATGGCCATTTTGATAATATTATTTCTGCCTATCCATGCAAGGGAGATCTTTGCATCTTCTAAGATGTTCAGCTTCTTTCTTTAGTGTTTTATAATTTTCATTAGAGAGGTCTTTTACCTCCTCGGTAAGATTTATTCCTAAGTATGTATTGTTTTTGAGGTTATTGTGAATATAATTGTTTTATCAATTTTTCTCAGTGGATACATGGTTAGCATATAGAAAAGCTACTGAGACTTCTGGGAAGATGGCGACTGAGTAAAGCAGTGTTTAAAAGTCCTGCTAACACTCAATCTCTATTGCCACAAAATCAGCACTTTTCATAGCCAGAAAACACTATCAGCAGAGAAATAAAAAATGTAAACACAAGGGACAGAGAAAAAGAAGACTAGAAGAACAACCAGAGACCAGAAACCAGTCCACATAGTGGCAGCGGAGCCATGCTGGCACCATCTTCCCTCACAGCACCAGGCTCCAGAGAAGAAAGGTAAACAAAGAGCTGAAGTGAGCAGCTGCAGATTGTTCAGGTGTAATTCAGCAGTTATTTCAGTCCAAATAATGTCTAAAACTCCCAGTAGCCAAGCTCATCACGCCTTCCAGGGACTCAGAATGGAGCTCAAAACCAGAAAAGAAATACAGGAGCCTCACAGACGAGGGCATGGCAGTAGCATTATATTGCCAGCAGCAGTGGCAAAATCACTATGCACACGACAGCTCCAGATCAGCATACACAATAAGCATAAGTGAAATTTCTGCCCCTAAAGGAGAAATCCCTGGACTGTACTCCTAGGAACTTGCGCAGGTTTGATAATCCCCCTGGGTCTGAGATTTTGCAGTCCAACGCAGTGAAGGAGTAGCAGTGGCAGAGATATCACACCCTAGCTGCAGCTCCCTATGGGAAAATGCCCAGCCTGGCACCCCCATGGTCTCGCGCAGCCTCGATTAACTCCCTGGGTCTGAGACTTTGTGATACAACCCAGTAAAGAAGTAGTGGTGGCTGAGATTACCACAAACTTGAGATCCAGAGCACTCTAAGTGAAGTCGTGGAAACCCAGGGAAGAACCCAGAGAAAGCACAAACTTCTAAAATCATGGGAAAGAGGAACAACAATAGAGCAATGAATGCCCGCAACCACATAATCTCAGAACCTGATAACACAGAAATTCAGAGACCTCTAGAAGATCAAATCAGGAAAATAACTGTAAAAATAATACAGGACCCTTGAAAAGAATTTAGAGAGAGTCTAAAAGAAATAAAGGATGCAATCATTGAAGTAAAGGCATCAATTCAAACTATAAACAATCGATTAGACCACATGGAGAATAGAATCTTGCTCCTAGAAGATGATCACTCCAAAAATGAATGTATAATATATAACTTAGGAAAAAAATCAGACAACGGGAATCTGACATTGAAGAAATATGGGCCCACTTTAAGAGAGCTAACCTAAGAATAATCGGAATAGAGGAGGGAAAAGAAGGTGAAACCAAAGAGATCAATAATCTCTTCAAAGAAATAATAGCAGAAAAATTTTCAAACATAGAGCAAGAGGTCGATACACAGGTCCAGGAAACTTATAGAACTCCCTTTAGACAGGATTGGAGAAGAGGATCCCCATCCCACATAATTGTCAAAATGACCAACATGGAAGCCAAGCAGAGAATCTTAAAGGCAACAAAAACAAAAGGCCAAGTGACATTCAGAGGCAAACCAATTAGAATCACTCCAGCCTTTCCAAACCAAGTCATGAAAGCCAGAAGGGTTTGGAGTAACATATTCCAAACTCTGAAAGAAAACAACTTCCAGTTAAAAATTTCCTACCCAGCAAAACTACCTAACAAATTAGATGGGAAAATAAGAAGCTTTTATGGCAAACAGAAACTCAAGGAATTTATGTCTTCAAAACCAGCACTGGAGAAAAGACTCAAAGAGATTAACTACAAAGAAGAAATAGGTAATACACACCATAACCAGGGAAACAAGATTTGCCATCCAGCAGACGACTAAGCAAAGAAGAATAAACAGTATTTCAAACAGAAATAAAATCTTAATAAATGCATGAAGAAATGCTCAACATCATTGCCAATCAGAGAGATGCAAATCAAAACTACCCTGAGATTTCACCTAACTCAAACTAGAATGACAATCATTCAAAACACAAACAACAACAAATGCTGGTGAGGATTTGAAGAAGTAGAAACTCTAAAACATTGTTGGTGGGATTGCAAATTAGTGCAACCACTTTGGAAAACAGTATGAAGAATCCTCAGAAGAATGGGAACAAATCTACCATTTCATCCAGCAATACCACTTCTGGGTATCTACCCAAAAGAAAGGAAATCAAACTACCAAACTAATGCATGTGTATCTATGTTCATAGCTGCACAATTCACCATAGCCAAACTATGGAACCAGCCAAGATGTCCATCAACAGATAAATTATTACAAAACTGTGGGATATGTACACAATTGAATTTTACTCAGCCATTAAAAAAAACTCAATTACATCATTTTCAGGGAAATGGATGGAACTGGAGGACATTATGCTGAGTGAGATTAGTCAGTCACAAAAAATAAGAAATTGGATGCTTTCCCTAATATGTGAAAGCTAAGGAGACATGGGTCATAGGAGGAACACTAGATGAAAAAGGAAATCCTATAGAGGAGCAAATAAGACAATGTAAATGAGGGGATGGGAGGGGGGAAGAGGAAATTCTCTAAAACACACAATGTACTTAAACACACTGAAATCAACCACTAAGTCAGGGAAGTATGAATGGGAAGGGAATGGGGTGGGAATTGGTAGGGGTTAAATTGGTGATGTGTACATGTATGTACACACAAGATTTTTACCCCAATATGATGTATGAATATAATGCACCAATAAAAAATTTTCAAGAAGAAAATCTTAACATGTTAGGAATTAATAGTTATCTTTCAATAATCACACTGAATGTAGATTGCCTTAATTCCCCAATAAAAATATATAAATTGGCAAAATGGATTAAAAACCAGATGCTGACTTTTGTATACAGCCTTAATTATGTTAAGTTACAAGAAATGATATTGCTGCTTACAAGAAACACACTTTACAGGTTAAGATAATAACAAACTCAAGGTAAAGGGCTAGAGCAAGGTAATTCATGTTAAGTAGCCATCCTAACAAATGTGAAGTAGTATTTCACTATAGTTTTTATTTGTATTTCCTTAATACTTAGTTATATTATTATAATGATGAGTGATATTCATGTGCTTATTGGTCATATAAAAATCTTTGGAGCTTCATTATCTATTTTAGTCTTTTACCTATTTCTAAATTGTATTTTTTGCTTTTATTGTTGCTAACTTTTAGGATTTCTAGTTGGAATATTAATATACCTTCAGATATAGCATTTGGAAATATTTTACCCCATTCTATCAGTAACTTTTAACTCTATTTATATTGTCTTTGGATGTACAATTTTTTTTATTTTTTATGAAGTTTGTTTGTTTATTCTTTTGTTGCCTGTGCCTTTGGAATCATATCCAAGAAATCCCTGCCAATTTCAATGTTGTGAAGTTTTATGACCCAGGTTTTCTTCTAAAAGTTTATAGTCTTAAGATTTATATTTAGGTCTTTTATCTATTTTGAGTTAATATTTGTATATGGTGTTAGGTATGGGTCCAATTTTATTCTTTTTTCATGTAATTATTATTTTTCAACAATATTTAGTGAAAAGATTATTATTTACTTCACCAAATGTTCTTGGAAACCTAGTCAAAGTAACCTGACCATATATGGAAGAATTTATTTCAAGGATTTTTTATTTTAATCCACCGGTCTATATATCTGCCTTTATAGCAGTACTACACTATTTCAATTATTGTAGTTCTATACGGTTTGAAATCAGAAATTGTACATCTACTAGCTTTATTCTTTTTTGAGAGTGTTTTGGGTATTTAGAGTTCATATTTCTTGTTAGGATAGACTTTTTCTGAAAAAAAAATAAGTGTAAGATAGTTTAACCTTAAAAAAAATAGAAAAAAAATCCTCTAGTAAGAAAGAAAGCAAAAAGAAATACTGAAATGTTATATCTAAGTGATCAAAAATTTGATATCAGACAGATGGATCTGTTATGTGAGATTATCATTGTTAATTTTGGATAAATTGCTGTAATATTAGATGTCAACCACTAAGCCAAGCATGGGAAGGAGGGATGGGGAGGGAATGGGGTGGGGATTGGGTAGGGGCTAACTGGGCAATGTGTGAATGTATGTCTACACAAGTTTTTGTCCCATTATAATGTATGAATACAACGCACCAATAAAAAGAATAAAGAAAGAAAGAAGAAAAAAACCTTAGTTTTTAAATGTAAAAATTGCTTGAAATCTCAGCTTTTTTTTATTGCAGTACCACAACCCTAGACCTATTTTTAGTCTTTTTTTTCCTCAGCTATTTCTTAAAAAGAATAAAAGTAAAGATATTAGAATAAATCCATTGTAACTGGCCATATAATTTTTCCCAGCAAGCAGATTATCGTAAGAGGCTTAGCCTTATTAGAGGGAGTATCTATTTCTTAATCCAATTTGTTTTCTTCCAACTAGAAAAGGATCCACTAGCCATAATACTCCTAATGTCTCCATGTCCAGGATAAAAGAATCTTAATAGATCAATTTAGAAAAAGAAAACTGGCATGTGTAAGATGGGACTTTCTTTCTAGAGCCCATTTCTCTTTTGGTGAGCACTCTAAATTCTCCTCTGCTCTAGAGAGAGGTGTGTCCTGCAGCATTATTGCTCAGGACTGCAAAATCCTCTTTGACTTTGGAGTTTAATATCAGGAGTTCCTCTTGCCTACAGATAGAAGCCATATTCTCCAATATGCAATCTTTCCGGAATAAAGGTGATATGATCACCATAATCTTTCTTTCTTTCTTTCTTTCTTTCTTTCTTTCTTTCTTTCTTTCTTTCTTTCTTTCCTAGGGATTGAACCCAGGGTCATTCTACTTCTGAGCTATAACTCTAGCCTTTTTATCTTTTATTTTGAAATAGGTTTCACAAAATTGCTGAGGGTCTCACTAAATCACTGAAGCTGGCCTCAAACCTGAGATCCTCCTCTCCCCAGCCTCCCAAGCACTGGGATTACAGGCATGCATCCCTACACCCAGTTTATTATTCTTATTTCTTAATTTGCTTAAAACTTGGGCAGAGAAAAGGAGTACTTCTTATTGGGCCTTATAGAGTAATTAAAAACATCAGTGGTAAAAACAACCAAATGCTCTACAAAATGATAAAATTCAATCACCCAGACACTAATCAGTGTTATCATGAATTCTAGTTTCTACACTTTTGCAAAACTACCTATGCTATTTAAAATTACAATGAAAATATATAAAGAAATTAGGTAAGGGTAAAATTAACAAGCTGACATGGATTTACCAAGCAAACCTCAAAGCAAAGGCACCAGAAGCCTGAGACCCTGGAGTATAAGGAAGCAACATCATGATAACAGAAGGTCCCCACTCACCAAAGTTAGCACCTAATTGTAATGTCTTTGCCTTACCAAAAAAATACAGATATTTAAGTATAGGTAAACTAAAAGCACAAGTAAGGGCTAGATTGCTTGTATCTTAATGTCAGATCTTCTTTTTGCTCACTGTAAAGGAAGTCACCAGTGATGCCTTATTTTCTAGTATGCTTTTAAATTCAAACACACAACAACCCATTACATATTGCTATGTTACTGTTACAATCTTTAGCATTATATCTCCTTTTATTAGGAGCACTATTGCATGTGTATTGCCTTCTAACACTCAAGAAAACAGACTACAGGATCATTGAGAGAAATCAGAGTTGGTGAGAGACAACTACTCACTGGTTAAAGCCAACAAAAAATTCTTTATTGTGCAATTCCTGGTCCTGCCTACAAGTGGGTGCTCTTGCTAACATGAGCAATTTGCATGGAGATTTAGTTTGGGGGGAAAAAATGATTTGGGGCTGTACACTGTGGGGTCCAAGAAGAAAGGCCACCTTGAGAACATGAAAGTGGGAGCTTGGGAGACCTAGTTGCAAGATGAAAGCAATCAGACAGAGGTAGAAGTGGAGGAGCAGCCAGCATGGAACATCAGTGAACAGAATGTCCACTAAGCAAAAAGGTGCAACTCATTTACTCATCAAATATTTATGTAGTGGTGCTCTGTGTGGAACTAACCTTAACCACCATTGTGAATATAAAAACTGTTCCTCAAGAAACTTGAAATTTAGCCGGGCGTGGTAGTGCACGCTTGTAATCCCTGCACTTGAGAGGCGGAGACAGGAGGCTCGCGCAGATTCGAAGCCAGCTGCACTTGCTTAAGAGACCCTTTCTCAAAAAAAAAAAAAAAAGTATAAAATAGGTCTGGGAGTGTAGCCCGGATGTAGAAGGGCTTCCAGGAATCCAGGAACCCCAGTACCACCAAAAAAAAAAAAAAAAAAAAAAGAAGAAGAAGAAGAAACTTGAAATTTAGTTGGGGTAAAATGATATACAAAGAAACAAAAAGGCAAATGGCATGGATAAATAACAGTTGATTTGGGTAGAAAATGTAATACATGAGAGTAGAGAAAAAGAAAAAGGACAAAAGAGAGCAGAAAAAAACAAAACTTTCATTTAGCCTCTAGATAACTAGATAACTAGATTGATAGAGACAAACCAATACATACAAATAATGCAGAGCTCCATAATAAAAGTGTTACAGAAAAAAATAGAAAATGCTATGGATTTCAAATGAGGAAAGATAACACTGTGTGAAGAGAATCAGCAAAGGCATGATTTTTTAAATGGAAGGGTGGGAATCTCCCTAATTAAGAGGCTCCAGTTATAAAAGACAACATAAGTCAAAATGCCTAAATGGAGAGCACAGCATAGACTGAGGGTTAATAAAAAGCAACTGTGTTACTGGCCTGCAAGATATAGGAAGCAAAGAGCAGAAAGTTAGACTGCCTTAAACTTGGGAAGGACTTCAAATATCTGGTTAAGATATTATACTTAATTTTGAACACAATGAATGCGTAGATCTCCAACCAAAGATGATGCACTCTCAGGATTACACTTTAGAAGACACATTTATACAATGAATTCACATGTCAAAAAAATGGACTTTAAAATGCTCCTGCAGTAGCACAGTGGAAAGCACTGTAGGTCTGGAGTAGTATGATGGCAAAAAGAATTTTTAATATGAGGAAGAGGTGCAAATATTTTTTGTTTTATTTATTTATTTATTTATTTATTTATTTATTTATGCAGTACTGGGGATTGAATCCTGTCGGGGCCCACTCGGCTGGACCGAGATGGCACCCAGGCTTGTTGCCAGCGTGGACTCAAGATGGCGCCTAGGCTTGCAGCCAAGTCACGAGGCTCACGGGGCTGGTGGTGCCCTGAGCCTGTGCATTGAGCCCTATCAGGCACCCTATGGATGATCAGTGATGCAGCGCCTCATGCTACCACCAGCCCGCCTATGAGAGGGTTAGAAATGCGCATGCCCTAGCTGTGGGAAGCTTGGGGTTGGTGGAGTGATGAGGGAGGGGTTATGAGACTGATATATATTTGCCTGCTGTGCGCATTGAGTGGGAAGCATTAAAGAGGAAGCATCATCAACAGAGTCGGCGTTCATTTGTTTTTTCCCTAGGCTCTGCTGGTCAGAGCCTTAGGGACGCGATAAGTGGCGCCGAGACCCGGGAGAGAGAAAAAAAAAAAAAACGTAGCAAAAAATTCACAGGTAAGTGATAAAATAAGATAAGGCTCGCGGATAAGTGAGGGACAGCGCTGTGTAGGTTCACAGGAATTTGCGATGATAGGTTCGCAGGAATTTGCGACGATAGCTTCGCAGGAATTTGCGACGATAGCTTCGCAGGAATTTGCGACGATAGCTTCGCAGGAATTTGCGACGATGTAAAACTTATCATGGGGTCTAAGGTTTCTACCATGAAGGTCAAAGAGGCTCTTCGTAACATTCTGTCTAAGGGGGGAGAGAAAGTGAAAGCAGCCACTTTAGAAAATTTTCTTAGCACAGTTAAAACTGTAGCTCCGTGGTTTTTAGAGGAAGGATATGTTAACACTCCTCAGTGGAAATGTCTTGGTCAGGATCTTCTTAAGGCCGATGCTGAAGGGGCTCTCCCACCTGGGGCATTGGCTATCTGGAGCTTAATTAAATCATGCCTGACAGACAAAACAGGGAGGTATCATCAAGTTCTAGCTGAAGGCTCTAATGTTTTAGAAGAAACAAAAGAAGAGATTTCAGGGCAAGGTCAACAGGCAGACTCTCACAGGGATGAGGAGTCCTCTGAAAGCGACTCCTCTGATTCCTCCGAGGAGGAACAAGAAATATGGCCTGTTCCACCAGAAAGAGATAAGGAGGAAGAAGCTTTGTTAGAATCTTGGCGCAGATTCCAAATGTCTTATAGCAGAAAAAAGAAACATCCTGAACCTTCCGCTCCTCCCCTTCCCTCTCCTAGTCTGCCACCATATTTTACTGAGAAAGGAAAGTCTGATAGGCAGAAGAGACCTGAGGTTAGTCCGTGGGCGGAGATTTTGCCTACACCAGGAGCATTTCCTGTGTTTCTTGACCAGAATCAGCAAAGGTATCATGAGCCATTGGATTGGAAGATTGTTCAAAGATTAAAAGAAGCTGTGTCTACATATGGAGTGCAGGCCGCATTTACCTTGTCACTGGTAGAATCCTTTGAAAGATACTCCATGACTCCAAATGATTGAATGAATTTGTGCAGGGCTGTACTGTCTGGTGGAGCCTATCTTAATTGGAAGTCAGCCTATATAGAATATTGCTCTGATCAAGCTCGTGTTAATGCTCAGACAGGGCAACCTGCTTGGATTTGGATATGTTAATGGGACAGGGACCATTTGCTAATAATCAAAATGGGTACCCACAGCAGGTGTATGGGAAAATTAATCAAGCAGCATTAAGGGCATGGAAGATGTTATCAGGGACAGGTAATTTAGGAGCCAGTTTGTCAAAAGTTACTCAAGGACCCAATGAGCCTTTTGCTGATTTTTTTTTTTATCACGGCTTGTGGAAACAGCTTCTCGGGTTTTCCCTGATGTGGACGCTGCCATGCAATTGATTAAACAGCTAGCTTATGAGCAAGCCAATAAGCCTTGTCGGGATGCAATATGTCCCTATAAAAATAAGGGCCTAGAAATATGGCTCAAGGTATGCAGAGACATAACTGACTCTGTCATACAAGGACAAGCCATAGCTGCTGCCATTGTTGCTGGGTTGCAGGGCAAGCCTTACAACCAAAAGCAGAGAGGCAGTTCAGGGAATTGTTTCCGATGTGGTCAACCAGGACACTTTAAAAGAGATTGTATACAGACTAATTCTGGAGCATCTCCTAGACCAGCCCAGAGGATTCCCAATCTGTGTCCTCGGTGTAGAAAAGGCAATCATTGGGCTGTAGAGTGCAGATCTCGATGGGATGTAGATGGAAAGCCTCTTCCCCCACCGCAATCAAGTGCTAGGCCAAAAAACGGGCAGAGGGGCCCTGTGCCTCAAGGCCCTCAAATGTATGGGGCAATTCAACAGGAGACAGGGAATGCAGGACCACAGATGAGGTAGGTGTCTCGATTTCAGCAGCCTCTCCCACCATACGGAGAGCAACCCCAGGGAGTGCAGGATTGGACGTCTGTGCCACTGCCCGACTCATATTAACCCCTGAAATGGGAGTTCAAAAAGTAGATTCAGATTTTCACGGACCCCTTCCTTCTAATACTGTAGGACTGCTTCTAGGCCAAAGTTCCACTACCTTATCGGGTCTAGTGGTGCATCCAGGAGTTATTGACCAGGACTATACAGGCAATGTGAAAATATTAGTTTCTTCCCCTTGTGGGATTTCTGTTATAAATGATGGGGACCGCATTGCTCAGATAATTCTGTTGCCTAGTAAACATTCTCTTTTTCCTAGTCAAAGACAGGCAAGAAAAGATAAGGGCTTTGGTTCTACAGGTACTCCTGGAGCAT
Source organism: Muscardinus avellanarius (assembly GCF_963383645.1). NCBI lineage: Eukaryota > Metazoa > Chordata > Mammalia > Rodentia > Gliridae > Muscardinus > Muscardinus avellanarius. The sequence goes on from NC_137797.1 coordinate 77,609,943, forward strand.
GGTTCACTATGGATATGGGGTCATGTCCCATGTGTCAACTCATATACAGGGAGTCTCTTTTTGGGGTCTCTTGGACTCAGGTGCAGACCGTAGTATCATTAGATTATCTGAATGGCCAAAAGATTGGGGATTACAACAGACAGATCAATTAATTAAGGGGTTAGGATATGCAAATAGTCCAAGCTGCAGTGCTGTTCACCTTAATTGGACAGATCAAGAAGGTCATTCAGGGACATTCCAACCTTTTGTTCTGGAGCTTCCTGTATCCTTGTGGGGTCGAGATGTGTTACAACAAATGAGAGTAAAATTGACTACTGAATCTGTATATAGCCCGCAAAGTCAACAACTTATGCATGATGCAGGCTATTCAGGGACAGGCGGGCTTGGCCGATTTGAACAAGGTCAAAAGTCCCCTGTTCCCATGATGGGGAGAAACAATCTTAAAGATAAAAGAGGACTGGGTTTTTCTATGGGGCTACTGAACAATTAAAGATTAAATGGAAAACAGATGTGCCATTGTGGGTCTCTCAGTGGCCCCTTCCTAAAGAAAAAGTTACAGCAGCCCACGAGCTGGTACAGGAGCAGTTATCGGCAGGACATTTACAGTCCTCCACATCTCCATGGAATACCCCTATTTTTGTTATCAAAAAGAAATCAAGTAAATGGAGATTGTTACATGATCTCCGAGCAGTAAATAATAGTATGGAGATCATGGGACCAGTGCAATTGGGGCTACCAGTCATATCAGCCCTCCCTGCCAATTGGCCCACTGTTGTGTTGGACATCAAAGACTGTTTTTTCTCTATCCCACTGCATCCTGCAGATACCCCTCGATTTGCTTTTACAATACCGTCCATTAACCATCAGCAGGTGGATCAAAGATATGAATGGACAGTGCTACCAGAGGGTATGGCTAATAGTCCCACGTTGTGCCAAATATATGTAGATAAAGCCCTACAATCTATTAGGAGAGAATTTGCCTCTTCCATGATTTGTCATTATATGGATGATATTTTATTATGTGCTAAAACCCCAGAAATTTTGGACGAAATGTTTATAAAAACTATACTATGTCTTAAACAATGGAACTTAATTATAGCTCCAGAAAAAATACAACAGGGAAATGTTAAACAATACCTTGGCACCAAATTAGAAGATACTATTATTCGTCCTCTTAAGGTTAGCTTGAGGGTGGACAATTTACAAACTTTAAATGATTTTCAAAAACTTTTAGGGGATATAAATTGGATTCGACCATATTGCAGACTTAGTAATGCTGACCTAAAACCTTTGTTTGATTTGCTAAAAGGGGATTCGGATTTACTTTCTTCGCGATCTTTAACACCTGAGGCGCGAACATGTATTCAACTTGTAGAGGAAAGATTATCTGAAGCACAAGTGGATCATATAGATTATCAGAAAAAACTGCTCTTATGTATTCTTACCACAGATCTCACACCCACTGGAGTGTTGTGGCAAGAGGGTCCCATAATGTGGGTACACCTCCCTCATTCTCCCAAAAAAATGTTGCCATGGTATCCAGCCTGTGTTGCACAAATAATTATTAAGGCACTAAAGGCAACTCTGACTGCATTTGGGATGTAGCCTGATCTTATCATCACTCCATATACTAAAGAACAGCTTGCCACTCTAGCTGCCACCAATTCTGACTGGGCTATTGTCCATGTAATGGCCACAGGACAATTCGATAATCATTATCCACAACATCCATGGCTCAGGTTTGTTTTGGCTCATCCTATTGTTTTTCCTAAAATCACTTGATCAGCACCGATTGCTGGAGCGCCAAATATTTTTACAGATGGATCCAAAGGAGGTATGGGAGTGATATTCAAAGAGGGCTCAGATCCACAAACTTTTCTTTTTCCCCATTCATCAGCACAGGCAGTAGAGATTTTGACAGTGATTCAAGTATTTATGCTCTATGTTTCCACTCCATTCAATTTAATTTCAGATAGCTTATATGTAGTACAGGCACTTAATAGCCTTGAATGTGTAGGACATATTAAGGGACAATCTACTATTCTTTTATTATTGGCTAAGTTACAACAATATATTTGGAACCGAAAATGTTCCTTCTATGCAACCCACATACGAGCTCATTCAGGACTTCCTGGACCGCTTGCTGAAGGCAATGCTATTGCAGATTTTCATACTCGAACTGTACTTATTTTTTCAAATGAGGACAAAGTGTTACAGGCGCAAGAATTTCACAATAAATTTCATGTAAATTCCCAAACGCTGAGACTAAAATTTAAAATCACTAAAGAACAAGCTCGACGCATTGTATTGCAATGCAAAAATTGTTTGACATTATTGCCACAGCCTACTACAGAAGTAAATCCTCGAGGTCTGCGATCTCTTCACCTATGGCAAATGGATGTCACACATGTTCTTGAATTTGGCTCTCTTAAATATGTTCATGTTTCCGTGGATACATGTTCCGGAGTCATCTTTGCCTCTGCTCATACTGGAGAAAAGGCCCAACATGTAATTTCCCATTGTTTGCAGGCTTTTGCTGCCTGGGGCATCCCTCACCAAATTAAAACTGATAATGGACCTGCTTATGTTTCTCAGAGATTTTCTCATTTTTGTGCCCAAACGGCTATACACTTAAATCATGGATTACCATATAATCCACAGGGCCAAGGCAGAGTAGAACGAGTGCATGCCACTATTAAGTCTGCTTTAATAAAGCAAAAAGGGGGAATAGGGGCTCAATGGAGCACACCAAAAGATAAACTAAATCTTATATTATTTATTCTAAATTTTTTAACGTTGGATACCAATGGACGAACGTCAGCGGAAAGACATTACAGGCCTCATGAGCGCTATGCAGGGCAAGCAATGTGGAAAGATATTCTTACAGGAGCATGGAATGGTCCAGATCCAGTGCTAACGTGGGGTCGAGGGTCGGTGTGTGTTTTCCCACAGGACAAAGACTCACCGATTTGGGTTCCTGAAAGATTGGTGTGCCATGTACAGGAGCCAATGGAAGATGTCAAGCAACAAATGGATATTGCTAACTCTGTTGGTAATGTTTCACATTGGAATGGGTGAAAAAGATCTTTGGGGAATTATTTCTGCTTTCCCTCTTCCTTTACCTGTGTCCACCATTGCCACCATTTTTCTATGATTTCAGGGGGAACTGTAAAAAATTGCAGCTATTCTCAAAATTTTTCCGATACTTTTGAGGCTAGCGTCAAGGTAAATTATTCAATGGGACCACGATTCCCGTTTGGGCCCACTCCTGTTTGTGTAACTACTCAATTTTTTTTGGCTTGTTTCTAATAGTTCTTTGGTTAATGATAGTCTAGGTTGTTTTATTGATACCTGTTTTCTAACTTTCTGCTGGAATGCTTCTATGCACCCTTGGGCAGTAGCAATGCGACTGCCTATAGCAGTTCCTTGGCCAATATGAGAGAATGTAAATTCCCTTCCAGTTTTGCTGAAACGAGAAAAGAGAGACTTTGGAATTTCTGCTCTTATTGCTGTAATTGTGGCCTCTGTGGCCGCGGCAGTTACAGCTGCTGCCGCTTTGGCGACATCTATAAATACTGCAGCCACTATGAATGCTCTATCCTCACATGTGGCTACTGCCATAGCTTAGCAAGCTCAAATAAATGGGCAACTTAAAGCTGGCATATTAATGGTAAATCAAAGAGTAGACCTGTTACAAGAACAGGTTGACATTCTGGGGCAAATGGCCATGGTACCATGTATTCATAAATTATCTGGATTATGTATAACGTATGTGCAGTATCAAAATTTCTCCCATGCAGGCAATTTGTCTCGTCAATTAAGCAAGATGCTTCTAGGAACTTGGAGCCGTGAATTTGAACACACCATGATTGAGCTTTGAGCATCTATCGTTGCAATTAATTCTACCCGCGTAGAAGTCGCCACAGTACAACAATGGATGAACTTGATACAAGGAACATTGGGTTTCTTAAAAGATTGGGGTGGCATGGCATTCTGGGCATTCTTGCTGGTGGTAGCATGCTGTTTCGTGGTTGGATATATCAGGCGAACTCGACAACACACACTGCAACAACAGCGCATATTGGTGCAAGCTATGGCAGCCCTTGATGTTGGCTCATCTCCTCAGGTTTAGCTCAATATGCTGGATTGGTAGTCAAAGACAGGTACGATCGTCCCCGGGATCATATCAACCTAAGACAGGGAAAAAATCATGCTATTGTTCTCCCAAAGACGGGTAAGAATGATCCTTGAGGGTCAACAACCTAAGACAGACACGATCCTGAGCCTTATTTTTAATAAAACAAAAAGGGGGAGATGTCAGGGCCCACTCGGCTGGACCGAGATGGCACCCAGGCTTGTTGCCAGCGTGGACTCAAGATGGCGCCTAGGCTTGCAGCCAAGTCACGAGGCTCACGAGGCTGGTGGTGCCCTGAGCCTGTGCATTGAGCCCTATCAGGCGCCCTATGGATGATCAGTGATGCAGCGCCTCATGCTACCACCAGCCCGCCTATGAGAGGGTTAGAAATGCGCATGCCCTAGCTGTGGGAAGCTTGGGGTTGGTGGAGTGATGAGGGAGGGGTTATGAGACTGATATATATTTGCCTGCTGTGCGCATTGAGTGGGAAGCATTAAAGAGGAAGCATCATCTACAGAGTCGGCGTTCGTTTGTTTCTTCCCTAGGCTCTGCTGGTCAGAGCCTTAGGGACGCGATAGAATTCAGGAGCATTTTACCTCCAAGCTACACACTCAGCTCTATTTTTTATTCTTTATTTTGAAACAGGGTCTCACTAAGTTGTGTATAGGGCCTCACTAAGCTGACACTCGCTGCAAACCTGTGATCCTCCTGTCTCAGCCTACCAAGTACTGGGATTACAATCATACACCACATCTGGCTGCAAAGATCTCTTAAGGACTAAATATATAAAATCTGGAAACTAATTGTCTGTTAAATGTAATGGGGGGGGGAATCATGTACACAGAGAGTGACCTGGTCGTAGATGAATGGTCATGGCAGTAACAGAAAAGCAGAAGTTGCAGTAATTGACTGCTGAGATCAGGAGTGATGGGGAGAGGATTACCTGCTTGAGTCTGGAGTTCCAGTAAAATATGGGAATGGAGAGAAAGGTCCTAGAGAAAGATGAAAATGTCATCAACTACAATGGACCTAGAGATAAGAACTGGAACTGTGTCAATTTAGATCTCATCAGTGGACTTTTGAGAATTAAATTCGCCAAAAGGAGAAGATACAAATCAAAACCATAATGAGATGTCAAGTGTCATTGATGAGGTGGAAAAATTAGAACCCTCACACATTGTGGTACAGCTGGTATAAAAAACAATACAGAGGTCCTTCACTAAATTAAATATAGAACTACCATATGGTCCAGTAATCCCACTTTTAGATATTTACCCCAAACAACCAAAATCAGGAACTCAAAGAGATATTAACAATCCTTTGTTAACTCTGCAGCACTATTCATAATAGCCAAGCTGTAGAAACAACCTAAATTTTCATCAGCAGATGAGTAAACAAAGAAGATACTATGCATATACAACACAGTAGGATTCAGCCTTTTAAAAAGGAAGAAAATTCTGAAAATGGACAACATGGATGAACCTTGAAGACATTACGGTAAATAAAATAAGCCAATCACAGAAGCACAAATATTTGATGGTTCTATTTCTATGAGGTCTCTGAAATACTCAGATACATAGAATCAAAGAATGCAATGGGGGTGCTGGGGCCTGTCAGCAGGTCTTTCCAAGTTAATTTATCCATGGGCACAAAGTTTTAGTCAAGCAAGATAAATGAACTCTATCTGTATGCAACACTGGATCTATAGTCAACAATAATATTTTGTATACTTAAAAGTTTGTTAAGGGGACAGGCCTCATGGTAAACATTTTTTTCACAATAAAATATTTTTTTGAAAAATGAAAAAGAGTGAGAGCATAAAACATGACTAGAAAAATGGGGTGGAGTTAGGGCTAGAGAGACAACACCAGACGTGCCAAACTGACTAGAAGAGTGGAGAAAAGTTAGGGCTAGAGATACAATACCAGAATTTCTAAACTGCATAAGCAGTTTCTTGTGTGGTTTACTAAATAGTTGTAGAAAACAGGAAACTAAATATCCAAGTAAAGAGAAAAAGAAAGAAAGGAGTAATACAAAAGATCATTTTCATCATGGGAATCAAATAAGAAAACACAGAGGGGAAATGAGTTTACAGTATCAAACAGTAAAGAGGTTAAAGAGAATAAAGACAGAAAAAAGATTTGATGTTTAAATGGTAAATTGAGACTGATAAAAAATATTTCAGAAGCATAGTGAGAAGATTAGAGTAACTTTGAGTGTTAGTTATAGACAACATCTGTGGAACTCAATATAATACAGGATAATTCTCTGTGCCCAGGGCCAGCACAATGACCCACTTGTGCTTGGCAAGCATCAAACCAGTTTTAAAAAATAAGTAAAAGGAAGCTAATGTGTACATGCCAATAATCCTAGCACTTGGGAGTCTGAAACAGGAGGATTGCAGGTTTAAGGCCAGCCTCAGCAATTTACCAAGGCCCTCAACAACTTAGCAAGACCCTGTTTCAGGTTTTCAAAACAAGGCTGGGGGTGTGGCTCAGAGACAGAACACTCTGGGGTCAGATCCCCAATACTACAAAAAGAAATAAGTACATAAAGACATAAAAGGGAAAATAATTAAAGAAAAGGACTAAAGCCAAATCAGAAGTAGCTTGTAATTAGCTAATTATCTACTTAGTTCTACAAAGCCATCTGTGAAAAAAGGGACTCAAAATTTCTACAAGGAATATTCTAAAAATAGAACCAAAATTATGATTGTTGACAACATAAAAAATAACCATCTATTTTAATTGGACTAGACCAGATGGAGTCTACATGCAGAAAAAAGGCACTGTCATCACTAATTACATATATATATTTAAAGCCACATTCCAGACGAGGACAGACTGATGGCCCCTTGTAACTCCTGCAATCACAGCTCCCTGCAGCCTGTCTTATGGCATCTTTTAGGCAGTGTTTTGTTGTCAGGCAATGTGAGTGCATCCCACAGTTATGTTCTATCACAGGCTGTATCCTTGATGATAAGAGCATTGTGGTGGAGCAGAAATGGAAACTGAAGGATTAGCTTAGTCACTAGAGAATAATACAGGGATATCAAGCTCTCACACTAATGAGCGTGACTCAATGTCACAGACCAAGAGACTAGAATAGAGAATGAGTCTTCCTACAAAAATCTAAATCAACCTCAACCAGTTGATGTCTAAAATTATAACCTAAGTGCATGCAGCTATACGACAGGTGAGGTGAATCACTCAGGTCATTCACTCTAGCTCCAACATTCTATGAGTTTGTAAATCCTCACAAAAATTTCTGCTTTTTGCCTGATAAAAATCTAGCAAAGAGAGGCTGAAACAGGAGGATTTCAGATTTGAGGACAGCCTCAGCAACATAGCAAGACTCTCAGCAACCTAGCAGGACCCTTTTTCAAAACAAAAAAAGGGCCAGGAGTAGCCAGGCATGTTTGCGTACTCTTGTAATCTCCACACTTGTGAGGCTGAGACAGGAGGATCGCACAGGTTCAAAGCCAGCCTCAGGTCCTTAGTGAGGCTCTCGGTAACTTAGTGAGACCCTGTTTCCAAATAAAATATAAAATAGGTCTGGGAGTATAGCCTGGAGGTATAAAGCCTCTGGGTTCCACCTTCAGTACCACCAAAAAAAAAAAAAAAAAAAGGACTGGGAATATAGCTTAGAGGTAGAATGCCCCTTGGTTCAATCCTCAGTGCCATGAAAAGAAAAAACAAAAACAAAACAAGCAAACAAAAGTAAAAATAAAGTTTAAAATTAGATATAAAAATAACTCATTTAAAATCTTAAGAATTATGCAATTTGGTTTTATTTTGCCCAAGAAGTTTTAAAAAATAAATTATATATATTTTATGTATAGATATATACATTTTTATATGCATAATGAATAAGGATGAGGCCTGGAGAGACAGAAACAAAAGCCTGATAACTGGTTGGGCCACTGCCCATTGGGGTGACCAAGAGCCAGTTATTTAACTGAGTTTACACTCCCTGACCTTGGTTCCTCATATGTAAAATATGGACGATAACAACCACTTTGTAGGATTGCTGTTAGGATTACATTGTTATTTATATAAATCACTTACTACAGGGCCTGACAGATGTCACATTATAGATGAGTATATAATAGTATTATTATGCTTCACTACTTAATAGTATTATTATTATCATTTAAGTGTTCCTATTGTTTTATTATTATTTTATTTCTATTGTTTTATTTATTAAATCAATCAGGCTTGATCTCTGTATACAACTCATCACATCTAAAGCTAGGCATAGGAAAGTCATGACTAAATCACTAGGTTAACTACAGCTTCAAATAAATTGAATATGTTCTAGCAGGCCACAACCTTAATACAGATTGACTCATAGTACATCATATCAAATATTGCATCTTATCAAATATTGCTAGCTCAGGAAAAATCAAGATTCAACATGTGACTTTTATTAAATGTGTATTGTTTCTTCCACACCATTGTAAAGTAAAAAAAAGTGAAGGTCTGTGTGTATCATGGTACAAAAATCTAATAACATCTTATAGCTATTATTAATGACCTAGAGTGGCAATGCCACTGTATATTTTATGATAAACATAAAATATACAGAATAAGCTCATGTTTTATGAATATATAACCATGAAAAATATACTAAAAAGTCAACAGTGGTAGCCTTTATTTAACAGGATTACAAGACAATTTCTTCTTCTTTGGGCTTTCCTGCATTTTCTAAATTTTACACAATATGGGGGGCTAATAATGTAAGCAACATTTAAAGCAACAAAGAGGTTGGCATTAAGTCACTAAGAACATTGGGTAGTAAAGAACAAAATGGGAACGGAACCCTCGCCCTCCACACTCCACTCTTCCTACCTCTCCCTCCATGCCTTCCCTCTTCAGTTACGTTGGCTCAAAACACAATTAGGGTAAAGAGAAATTGTTAATAGTGACCATGAGAATTAATTCATTCTTCTCTTTTTTATTCCCCAATCCTCATTCTCTCCCTGCCACTATTTACCACACTGGCCACAGCAGTCCTTTTTCTAGGTCTGACAGGAAGGTGGTTGAAAAGGTGCTGGGGGCAGAGGCAGAGGAAGCAGCAGCATCCTCCCTAGCAGCAGTGGAATATCACATCTGCTCGCCTTAATAAACGAGTTTCCCTGACCCTTACTGTCTCCTCGCGTTCAAAGGCACAGAGATATTCAGTAAACATTACTGGATGTTTCCCTTCCCCTGTCTTACACCACTGAGTACCGCTGAACTGCTTACTCACAACTTACACTATGGGCAAAGTCAGAAAGCCCCTACTCCAGAAGCTTTTCAGCTTCCTCTCCTTTTGATCCCAAAGTTCCAAATACCCACATGTCTTTTGCCCAGCTCCTTGATCCAAAATGAATTTATTTCATGAATGAGAGAGATGAAAGGAAAAGGGAGCTACTGTCACTTCCCAACTTCATCAGGCTGGCCATTTTCTACATGCAGATGTATCAGTTGGGGACAGTAAAAGTAACCCATTGTTCCCCATTATTTTTCGCTCATACTCTCTCTATCATGCATTCACCCAGTGGCTGACAGCTCCAACAGCAGGGACTGTATCTGGTTTGTTCTCCACGCCCAGAGCTTGGCACACAGAAGGAACACCACAAATATTCACAAGTGAACGAATTAGTTCATTCAATCACCAGATCAGGTTCAAAGTAGGGGCACAAAAGAATAAAATTAGCAGAAGAATAAAAATAGAGGAAGAACACGTGTTCGTCAACACAGAGATTCTTAAAAGATCCTCAAGTTTGAGAAGGAAAACAGTGAGAGAGAGGAAGAGAAGAAAAAACAAAGTGGAATCAGAGCCAAGTTTACTAACTCGGGTTCTTCCCCCATAGATGAATGTTTGTATCAAGTCTTCCAAGTGCACACCCTCCCTAACTCCGCCACACACTGGTATATATTGACTGTAGGCCATAGCGTGCACTTGGTTGATTGGATTTAGCCAGTCTTCTCTTGTGATCTTTGGTCCACTCTAGGATGCACCAGAAGAAAAAATAGAAAAATAAAGTGTTTCTCTTTCACATCTAGATATTTACATCTAATATCTGAAAAAGATACAAGAGAATTAAATCTCTTAAAACACATCAATATAAATGGAAGATCCTAAGAGAACATTTTCCCTATTTGGCAAGATACATTTAATACTTGGCCACTTGTAATATTGCTGGTTTATATTGTATTTCTGTAAACACAATGAAAAATAGTTTTATTTCCCCATCATAGTGGCAAACGAAGGGCATAAAATATTTCAAAATTTTCCTTTATTATTGTGTTAATGTATATTATCTGATTCTATGCCTTGCATAAATCCAATTTGTATTGATTTTCTAGATATAATACAATGCAGGTTGTAAAAGCAACTTTTACACACAGTGACAAAAATGGGAATGAGTCCTAAACTTAAAGAACAGCTGGGTATTGTATTTAAATAGAGTGACAGCTGGACATGAACAGACCTAACTGTAACTGCTATGTCCAGCTCTTCCACAGACACCACTCAGAGAGTTACAGTTCTCCAACAGGAAAAAAAAGTCTGTGTTGGTTCCCTGTCCCTCAAGTATAATAAAGGCCCTGTGCCTCAACATGGCAGGATAGATACCTAAGACAACTTTTATTAACCTACATAAATATGTGGACAGTAGGAAATTTAAAATATGTTCATAAGACAATATGACTTTATAACTAAAAGGACTTAGAGTTTGGTTAATATGTCTTAAAATCAGGTTTCCTAGCTGTACTCCAAGGATGAATAGACAGTCAAAAGATCAATGCCCAGAGATTGAGCAATCCTTAAAAATAAACATAATGTATTTACATGTTGGTATGTTTTGGCAGGGCCACTTGTTTGATAGGTATCGAATTCTCAGAAGGATTTGCAGCCCCAATAAAGTTAAGAAACATTGCCTCCAGGCCTAAAAGGTTTTCCATTTCTCAGCTGGACATGCGGCACAACCCTGTAGTACTTGGGAGGCTGAGACAGAAGGATCACAAGTTCAAGGCCAGTCTCTAAACTGTAGCAAGACCCTCAGCAACTCTGAGATTTGTTTTGTTTTGTTTTGTGGATCTGGGGATGGGACTCAGGGGGCATTGGACCTCCTGGCTATACCCCCTGCCATATTTTTTATTCTTTATTTTGAAACAGAGTCTCACTAAGTTACAGAGGGCCTCACTAAATAGCTGAGGCTGTCCGAGAACCATGGTCCTCCGGTCTCATACCCTCCCTAACTACTCAGTCTCAGCCTCTGAGTTCTGGGATTACAAGCGTGCTCCACCACGCCCAGCTATCTGTTTTAAAATAAATAAATAAAAATGGCTGTGGTATATCTCAGAGGCAGAATGCCCCTAAATTTAATCCCCAGTACTCCCTCAAAAAAAAAAAAGAGGTATTCTGTTTCTCAAAACGTTTCAAAGCATCTTTTGAATGCTTCCTCTGGAATGTTTCAAAACTCAAGATACCTTTTATGAATATCAATGATGACAAATCTCCCTTGGATAAGGACTCAGATATTTAAAGTCATCAAAAAAACATGGCAGAAAAATATGATAAATACATAGGCAATAGATAAACTGTCCAGTATACTTTCAAACTAAGGTAAGTATAAAATGCATATTTTATTAGGGGATATAAATAGATATTTTTATTTTTATTATTTTTTTTTGGTGGTACTGGGGTTCCTGGAAGCCCTTCTACCTCTGGGCTACACTCCCAAACCTATTTTATATTTTTGAAACAGGGTCTCTTACGCCAGCGCGGCTGGCTTCGAACCTGCGTGATCCTCCTGTCTCCGCCTCCCAAGCGCGGGGATTACAAGCGTGCGCCACCATGCCCAGTGATATTTTTTATTTTTAATTGGTGCATTATATTCATACACCATACTGAGGTTAAAAAAAAAAACTTGTGTGGACATACATGTACACATCACTCATTTAGCCCCTACCCAATTCCCACTCCATTCCCTCCCCATCCCTCCTTCCCTTGCTTGTATTAGTGGTTGACTTCGATATATTTAAGTACTTTTGTGTTTTAGAGAATTTTCTTCTTCCTCCCTCCCATCCCCTCATTTAGGTTGTCTTGTTTACTCCTCTATAGGATTTTCTTTTTCATCTAGAGTTCCTCCTATGACCCATTTCTCCTTAGCTTTCACATATTAGGGAAAGCATCATAAATAGATATTTTTAAAGGCTATAAATTTCCTGATCTATGGAGGTCTTGTTGAGGAAGTTTCTACCTGTGTCTATATGTTGGAGTGTTGAGCCTATGCCCTCCTTTAGTAACTTCAAAGTTTCTGGTCTAATTGTTAGGTGTTTGAACCATCTTGAGCTGACTCCTATACAGGATGAGAGGTAAGAATTTAATTCCATTTTTTTTCTACAACTAGATAACCAGTTTTTCGAGCACCATTTGTCAAAAAGGCTGTCTTTTCTCCAACATATGTGTTTTGCACCTTGGTTGAACATCAATTAGCTATAAATGTGTGGATTTGTTTCTGTATCTTTTATCTTATTCCATTGGTCTATACATCTGTTTTTGTACCAATACTTTATGCTGTTTTGAATATTATACCTCTGTCTTATAATTTGCAGTCAGAAATTATGATGCCTTCTTCATGGTTCTTCTTGCTGAGAAATGCTTTGGCAATTCTGGGTCTTTTGTTTCTACATATGAAATTTATGACTGATTTTTATAGCTCTGTAAATAATAACATTGGTATTTTGATAGGGATTCCAAAGGGAGTAAAATCAAAGAACTATAGTAATATATGTATATTCATGTTAATAGCAGCACAATTCACAATAGCCAAATTATGGAACCAACTTAGGTATTCATCAACAGATGAATGGATAGTAAAATTATGGAATAGCCACACAATGAAATTCTACTCAGGAATAAAGAGAAACAAAATTATGTCATTTGCAGGAAACTAGAAGAACCTGGAGAACATTGTGTTAAGTGAGATTAGTCAGTCACAGAAAGTAAAAGGTCACATTTTTTCTCTAATATGCAGAAGATATGGAACAAATGAGATATGAGAGAGATTCCAGATAATAGAGGAGAAACCTCAGTGAGGCCAGGAAGGTGGTCTAGGGGAAGGGGAGGAGGAAGAGTGAGGATCAATGGCATTACTACCATTGGCTTTATGTGCATATCTGAGAACACCAGTGTCAATGGCAGTATCCTGTCTGGGGAAGAAGGAGATAGAGAGGGAGCTAGGGAAAGCTTACCAATTGCTGTGTGCATTTATGTTACTATCAACGTGATTTACATTGTGATCTGAGACTATAATGTGCCAATAAAAGTATATTAAAAATCAATTCATCTAACATGTATTGCTCAGCAATGTATGTGTGTGTGTGTGTGTATATATATATATATATATATATATATATATATATATATATATGTAATTTGCAATACTGGGATGAAACCCAGGGGCATTCTACTTCTGGGCATTCTACCTCTGGGCTAAACCCCTAGCCCAGTTTTTTGTTCATTATTTTGAAACAGGGTCTCACTGAGTTACAAAGGGCCTCACTAAGTAGCTGAGGCTATCTGCGAACCATGATCCTCCTGTCTCAGCTTCCCAATGCTGGGATTATAAGCATGAGCCACCACAACCAGCTTAAATATATAAATTTTAATAGAAATAAAATATAAAACATAAAATAGAAAATTTTTAAATTATGCTATAGAGGTAATGTTCAAGTAGAAAACTACTAATGGCAAAAAACAATTACAAATGTGTAATATTTAATGTGAGCAAAAATACTTGATAAAAATAAACTAAATAATTGTAAGTAAGGAAGAAAAATAAAGAAGTAAAAATACTAATATTGCATTTGATAATTCTCAGGAAAAATATAGGTATTAATATGTTCAATTGGCTGATCTAAGCAAAAGCTATACAGTAAGATTTACAAGATTTGAGAGCACAGGATCATAACTGAGAGACAATGGAAACTAAGATTGTTAAAAGGCTGGACCCTGAGTTTTCTATAAAGTATAAAAACATTATAGATTCAGAAATAAATAAAAAATAAAGTTTTTACTCTAAATCTATAGCACTCTTTGAAATTAAATGAGTAAATTTGTCTTCATTCTCTAATCTGAACACTTCAAATTATTTCTAACACATATGCTACAGACCAAAAGGCCCAGAAATAAAAATTTGGGCATCATCCTTTAAACACATATAAAAAATAATTACATGTGGTATTAAAAGTATAGTATATAACAATAGATGTAATGAGAGAAATATAACAAGAAATTATCTTGATCCACAGGATTTGTGAGGAAAATTGAGATTACTGTCTGCTCCCCACTGCCCTAGAATTACCTCCCATTCTGTGCTTAAAACACCCAAAGGGGTGCACAGCAAAGTTAAGAGAATAAATAAGGAATACTTAAGCATCCTAGCTCAAGTACAAAGAAGCTCATGTACTGTGTTTCAATAGAAGATGCCATTTCAAACCTTTCCCTGCAAAAATTATGGGTGACCAGAAATCTTTGAGAACACACACACACACACACACACACACACATGTGCGCACACTCTGAATGTTGAAAGTAGACTGTCTGTAGGGGGGTCTTGGGGGTTGAACCTAGGGACATTCTACCTCTGTGCTACACTCCATCCCTATTTTATTTTTTTATTTTGAAACAGAGTTTCACTAAGTTGCAGACGACCTCACTAAGTTCCTGAGACTGACTATAAACCTGCAATCTTTTTGTCTCAGCTTCCCAAGTACTGAGATTACAGGCCTGTGCCAGCATTCCTGACAAAAGTAGACATTTTGATAAAGAAATGTTAAAGGAAATGATATTTTGAAGTGAGAAACCTGGGGCCACCAGGGACTAAACTGGTTAGTATAACAATGTGAAGGAGTTTTCCTGAATACAGAAAATATTAGTTGAAGGATTTTTTTTCTTCTGAATAAAACATATAGGATCAAGAAGATATAACCAAGGCACCAGTGGAATTGAGGGAATGTTGAAAAAACAACCAACTGATACAAAAGTGTTTGTGGAGATCTAAGAAGAACTACCCCTCTATGAAAGGGCTTGGTGAGGAGTGTTTGGCTGGGAATAGTAAAATCAACTTTAATATTTATGCTGTATGCTATTTAATAACCTTTTGTTCTTTTCAGACCTGAAGTTAAAAGAAGCTTAATATATTAAGAGAAATGTATCCATTGTCCTGAAATAAGTAAAGGTTTTTCTTCGCGTGACAGAGGTTCAGTTCAGTTCAGAGATCAGATCTAGCCTGGTGCAAGGGTGCATGCCTGCAATGCCAGTTCTTGAGAGATTAAAACAGAAGGATCACAAGTTCAAAGCCATCCTCAACAACTTAGTGAGATCCTCAGTAAATAAGCAAAAACTTGTTTAAAACTAAAAAGGTTTTTTAAAAGATCTAGGGTGTAAATCAGATGTAGAATACCCTCTGGATTCAATCCCTGGTACCAACAATTAAAAAAATAATAAAAGCACCTAAAAACTGGAACAAGACAAGGATGTCCACTATCACCACTTCTCTTCAATATAGTACTAGAGACTCTAGCCAGAGCAATAAGGCAAGAAAAGGAAATCAAAGGAGTACAAATAGGAAAAGAAGAACTTCAGTTTTCACTATTTGCAGATGACATGATACTATATTTAGAAAACCCAACAAACTCAACCAAAAGGCTTATAGAACTGATCAACAAATTCAGCAAAGTCTCTGGATACAAAATCAATCTTAAAAAATCAGAAGCTTTCCTGTACACCAACCATAAATCCACTGAAAAAGAAATTCAGAAAACACTTCCACTCAGGATCTCCCACAAGAAAATAAAATACCTAGGAATAAACTTGACCAAGGACGTAAAAGGTCTCTATAAAGAAAATTATAAAACACTGAAAAAAGAAATCGAAGAAGATCTTAGAAGATGGAAAGACCTTCCATGTTCATGGATTGGCAGAATAAATATCATTAAAATGGCCATCCTCCCAAAAGTGATCTACAGATTTAATGCAATGCCCATTAAACTACCAAGATCATTCCTCACAGACATAGAAAAATAAGTCCTTACATTTATCTGGAATAACAAAAAGCCCAGAATAGCCAAGGTAGTTCTCAGCAATAAAAACCACGCAGGAGGAATCACAATACCTGACTTTAAACTATACTACAAAGCCATTGTAATAAAAACAGCATGGTACTGGCAAAAGAACAGATATATAGACCAATGGAGCAGAATAGAAGACCCAAAAACAAGTCCACACACTTTCAGCCAATTGATTTTTGACAAAGGGGCCAAAAACATACACTGGAAAAAAGATAGCCTCTTCAACAAATGGTGTTGGCAAAACTGGTTAACCATATGCAGAAAATTGGATATTTATCCCACTTTTTCACCCTGTACAAAAGTCAACTCACGAAGGATCAAAGACTTGGAAATTAAACCAGAGACCTTGAAGCTCCTTGAAGAGGGCACAGGTCCAACACTACAACACATAGATACAGACAAACATTTCCTCAAGAAGACCCCAAAGGCACAACAAATTAAAAGAAGAATCAATACATGGGACTGCATGAAAATGAAGAGCTTCTGTTCAGCAAAGGAAACTATCAAGAACCTCAATCGAGAGCCCACAGAATGGGAGAAGATTTTTGCCACCTACACCACCGATAGAGGACTAATATCTAGAATATACAGAGAACTCAAGAAACTCAACGCTAAGAAAACAAAGCATCCAATAACAAAATGGGCAAATGAACTAAATAGACACTTCACGAAAGAAGAAATTCAAATGGCCAATAAATGCATGAAAAAATGCTCAACATCACTGGCAATCAGAGAGAAGCAAATCAAAACTACCCTGAGATTCCACCTAACTCCAACTAGAATGGCAATCATTCAAAACACAAACAACAACAGATGCTGGCGAGGATGTGGAGAAGTGGGAACTCTAAGACATTGTTGGTGGGATTGCAAATTAGTGCAACCACTTTGGAAAACAGTATGGAGAATCCTCAGAAGAATGGGAACAAATCTACCATTTCATCCAGCAATACCACTGTTGGGTATCTACCCAAAAGAGAAGAAACCAAACTACCAAACTAATGCATGTGTATCTATGTTCATAGCTGCACAATTCACCATAGCCAAACTATAGAACCAGCCAAGATGTCCATCAGCAGATGAATGGATTACAAAACTGTGGGATATGTACACAATGGAATTTTACTCAGCCATCAAAAAAAAACTCAATTACATCATTTTCAGGGAAATGGATGGAACTGGAGGACATTATGCTAAGTGAGATTAGTCAGTCACAAAAAATAAGAAATCAGATGCTTTCCCTAATATGTGAGAGTTAGGGAGAAATGGGTCATAGGAGGAACTCTTGAAAGAGGAAATCCTATAGAGGAGCAAACAAGACAATCTAAAGGAGGAGAAAGGAGGGGGGAAAGAGGAAAATCTCTAAAACACACAATGTACTTAAACATATCGAAGTCAATCACTAAGCCAAGCAAGGGACAGAGGGATGGGGAGGGAATGGGGTGGGAATTGGGTAGGGGTTAAATCAGCGATGAGTACATGTTTGTACACACAAGTTTTTTACCCCAATATGTGGTATGAATATAATGCACCAATAAAAAAATTTTTAAAAATAAATAAAAATCTTTAACTGGAAAAAAAATAATAAAAGCAAAAAGGCCTAGAGGTGTAGCTCAGAGGTAGAAAACTCCCGGATTCAAACACACACACACACACACACACACACACATGATCTGATCTACATCTACAGAATCCTCTGTTGTGAACAGTCTGCTCTGCCATCAGAATAGTAATTCATCTATCCAGTTATTAATTTTTCCACTAATTTCAACATTTGTTTCACTCATTTATAATAAACTATGTACATTTTAAAATTATTGCACATAATAGAGGATACACTAAGAAATTCTCATTTAGTAGATGAAGCTATAACTCAGAACACTAATATAAAAAAGAATTATAAAAATAAAAAATCATGATAAATAAACTTTCCTTCAGTGAACTTTTTAATGCATCTGTTGTATGGTTTTGAAGAAACAAACATTCTTTTTCATCTGCGAACATCCCAAGTTGCTCATGCAAACTGACCTTAGAAAAATAAAATACTTTTTTTCAAATGATACTATCTGGCAAATGAACACCCATTTACTCAGGACACAATACCCTGTAAATGTGTGGTCATTGAATATAATAGTGATGAAAGTTGAAGAATTGGACTTTGTTTTATTTCATAGGAGAAAATGTTAAGCCATCAGAACTATGCTATTTGAGTACATAAAGGAGTCATTGAAGCAGGGTTAAACACTTTCTCCGCCACTCTTGGTGGTAGGAAGATGAGAAAGGACATGATTCCTGTTCCAAGAGGTCAGATAACCAGATAACCATGGCATGTAAATGGTCCAGGCTGAGTTGAGCTGAAAGATAAAAATATTGTCTGGGTCGAATAATCTCCAAGGATAAAAGCCCACAGGCAAAAATAAAATAAACTGTAGATATGACAAATATTTTAAAATTTTTCTAATGTCAGGGCCCCTCACATCCCACATCTCAGACTACAAATGTTTTCTTATCACCTAGTGCTTCATCTTGTCTTTATATATAAAGGAAATAAAAATGAACTAACAAGCTTCAAGAGATATTTTTCCAATATTTCAACCAATTTTAAAGGAAATTTCACATTAATGCAAAGCATAAAAATCAGTCTAACAATGTTTTCTGCTGTGCTGATATATTCACTTAAGGTCATTGGGGTGACATCCTGGTATCCTTTCAGCTAATTTGCACTTTCCTTTATTCTGTGTTCAATAACTCCCTCCCTCCTTTACTCAATTGACCTCATGTCTTCAAAACTCAATTTCTTAGAAAAGTTCTTATTAAACCACCAACAGAAGCAATAATTACCAGTGCTGCATGACCTTTTACCATCCAAAACTAGAGAAACCAGATTTTCCTTTTCAAATTTTCATGGTATTTACTTTCCTTTGACTTATTGCCAAAAAAAGAGAAAAAATACCTCTTATGAGAAGTACCTGCCAAGTAGAACCAAGAGAAGTCTGATAAATTTTTTATTATTTTTCTAAATGTAATTGGACTCCACAAAATCAAGTAAATTTCAGGAGACATTAAAACTGGCAAGAATAAAGTTACTAATGTCACAGTTTAAAAATTCCATCAATACCTCATGAGTTTTCCCGAAAAGGGCAAACAGAAAATAAAGGTCTTCAAGCCTTTGGTCTTTAATTCAAAAGAAATCATTTAATTTAAGAATTTGTTTTCTAGGCACTGTCATGCTTTTGCCCTTGCTGAGCCACTGTTGGGTTTTAATCACAAATCCAGTTGTTTACACTAATGTCAAATTATCTTATTTTCCTAATATATAAGCAATTACTTTTATTTAATGTCATTTGAGTAATGAATTATTTGTCCTCTGACCTATCAATTTAAAGTGAGTGTTAAATGGCATTGAATCTAGGGCTGGCTCTTTTGCGTTACAATATATCCCACTTACTTCTAAAACATTCATAGTCACCTTTGGGTGATACTGCCATGATCTATCTCATTCCAAAACCCTTCTACCAATGCATCTCTCCCCAGAGTGGGAGCCACTTAATCTTCCCTAGGTGTTCAGTCTTATCTCAGGCTTTGGACCAATAGTATCCTCATGAGAAAGGAATTTAAGCTCAATCTAGAGCACCAGATACCAAGCCAACCTTGCTATTAGTCCAGCTCTGATAACAGACTCTTTGGCAATGTTCTAATGAGAGGCTCTCCCTTTTTCTTGAAACCAAGTCCCATCTGATTCTCTAGATGTGGTAAGTAGGTTCCCTGCTCATTCCCCTTTGGTTCTAGGTCTCTGTCCTCATAAAACCACTAGATTTGTTCTCCCGATAAATAAAGTACCATCCTGAATGATTTTCCTCCAGTGTATATAGTTATGTCTTGGCCCTCAATCCATCTCATACCCAATCTCCCCCACTCAAGGGTGTGCCTAGTCCTAATTCCCTAGGTCCCCCTAATCTTTGTTCCAGTAGAGTTAACAATGTCATGTCTGAATTTATCTCAATATATAAGAAAACCAGTTGTAAATTCACCAATAGAATGTATAATCATACAAGGCTTAAAAACTTTTGTAGACTGAGTAGTCAAATGTCCTACCAATTAACAATATAATACTCTATGTATAATATGCCACTATTATAAACACATATGATGTGAGACCTATAATGTATCAATAAAAGTACAAAACTAAAATTAGCATATACAAGACCAAAAATAGTGCAAATTTGATATAATGCCATAATAAATTGTATAATACTTATTGAATACTGACTCTCATTTTCTCTTAGGCTCTTGAAGCAATTATTAGGCAAAAGAAAAATTATAGGTTTTTCTTCTATAACATGCAAATCAAAACTGAGATTATATCTAACTCTAGTTAGAATGGCAATCATCAAGAATACAAACAATAACAAATGCTGGTAAAGATATGGGGAAATAGAAACTCTTCTCCACCATTGATGTAATTGGAAATTAGTACAACTACTATAGAAATCAGTTTGGAGGTTCCTTAAAAAAAAAACCTAGAAATGGAATCACTATATGACCCAGCTCTATCAATTTTTGGCATCTTTCCAAAAGAATCAAAATCATAATACTGTAGTGATACATGTATATCCATGTTTACAGCAGCATAGTTCACAATAGCCTTATTATAAAACCAACCCAGATATCTGTTGATTATGAATGAATAAAGAAAATGTGGTTTATACACACAATGGAATTCTACCCAGCCATAATGAAAAATGAAATTATGTTATTTACAGAAAAATGAATGGAACTAGATATATGCTAAGGGAGATCAGCCAGACTCAAAAAAAAAACAAGAGCTATATGTTTTCTCTCATACATGGAAGCTAGAGAGAAAATAGGAAACTTTAAAGAATACGGAGTACCTGTAGAGTAGTGGAAGGGGATTAGAGAAGGGAGTTAGGGAGGGGGATACAAGGATTAAAGAAGCAAGCAGTTCAAATAATATTATGGCAATAAGTGAAGGTATTACTATCAGTCTCACTAATATATGTGGAGGAGAAAGGGAAATACACCAAGAGCTGTAGGCATATGTGTTTTATCACTTTGAACCTCACTATGGTGTAGAATTGCAATGCATTAAGGAAAAAATATTATTTTTTGCAGTACCAGAGATGAAACCCAGGGGCATTCTACCTCTGAGCTATGCCCCCAGCCCTATTTTTTATACTTTATTTTGAAATAGGGTCTCATTAAGTTGCACTAAGTAGCTGAGGCTGTCCTTGAACCATGATTCTCCTGTCTCAGCCTCCCAAATGCTGGGATTACAAGCGTGAGCCACCACATGGAACTCAGAAAATAATTTTGAAAATAAAAAATTCCTTCAAAAGCTTCATCTCTTTTTTCACAAATCCGTCTTTAAAAGTCAGTAGCTCTGTGATGCTCACTTTATTGTAAGGAAAATAGCAAATGCAAATTAGAAAACCAAATGAATGATCTATTGTTGAAAAAGAGAGCATTTGGAGAAAAGTAGCTCATATGCTACTGGTGGGAACATAACTTGTGTATTGTTTTCAAAAAGCCATCAAACGCCAGGCGTGGTGGCACACGCCTGTAATCCCAGCGCTTGGGAGGCTGAGACAGGAGGATCGCACAGGTTCAAAGCCAGCCTCAGCTACTTAGTGAGGCTCTCAGCAACTTAGTGAGACCCTGTTTCCAAATAAAGTATAGAATAGGTCTGGGATTATAGCCCGGAGGTAGAAAAGTCCCTGGGTTCCATCCCCAGTACCACACACACACACTCACACACACAGCCAAAAGGCCATCACAAAATGTATTATCACACAGTGTATTATCACACAATATATTTCCTGAGATTTTTAAAGTCAATTCATTTAGGGAAACCCAATAATTTCCTTTTTAGGAGTCCTTCCTAACAAGTAAAAAAATAGATATTAAGACAAATATTTATATGCAAAGATGTTTCAGTTACATTCACGGGAGGAAACAACATAAGTAATGAAATTTCACTCAGTGAATTACAGTGCCTGTGTGTGTGTGTGTGTGTGTGTGTGTGTGTGTGTGTGTGTATGATTGAAAACCAGACAGTCTTTAAAAGTATGATGCTTAAGGAAATGGGCAAATCTAAGAACAAAACTGAATTTTGGTTAGTCAAGAATAGTAGAATAGAGCTGGGTGTGGTGGTGCACGCTTGTAATCCCAGCATTTGGGAGGCTGAGACTGGAGGATTATGGTCCGTGGACAGCCTCAGCTATTACCTAATTAGTGAGGCCCTCTGCAACTCAGTGAGACCCGGTTTCAAAATAAAGAATAAAAATAATGGGGCAGAGGGTGTAGCTTGGAGGTCAAATGGCCCTGGGTTCCATCCCCAGACCCACAAAAAAAAAAAAAAAAAAAAAAGAAAAAGAAAAAAGAATAGTAGAATAGCAAGTGATTTAAATTTTTCATTGCTCTCTTTTCTTTCTTTTCCTCCTCTTCAGCTATTCTTTCTGGTTTTCAAATATTCTATATTAAACATGCTTTACTTTTAAAACAACCTCTCTCCCAAAAGGAAAGAATTACAAAGAATGAAAAATAATTTAAGACCACAAGAGTATTTTCACTTATCATAAAGTAACTTTCTAATTGGTGTCTCTTCTAATTCCTTAATAAATTACGAGGAGTAATTCTTCAAAAGAGGGGCTGTACTATACATGCTGGTAATTCTAGAGGCAAAGGAGCTGAGGCAGGAAGATGGAAAGTTTGAGGCCAGCCTGGGCAACTTATCCAAACCATCTCAAAATAAAAAATAAAAAGGGTTGGAAATGTAGCTCAGTGGTAGAACGCCCCCAGTACATCAAAAACAAAACAGCTGCTGTAACTTCCTAATATACCTGTGTGGTGGTCACCCCCAACTTCAAAGCACTGCCATAGTGCATCTCTCAGCAGGACCAGGAGAAAAAGCAAACAGACAAACCAAAAAAAACGAGCCCCTGTACTTAAATACTGTGTTCCAATTACAATGCTGCAACAGCCTGCAGCTAGGAGAACCAGAAGATTTGAGAACAGACAGAAGAAGTAATAGTCGATGGGCTCCAAATTTAAAAACAAAAACTCACTCTCAAGCTGGGCGTGGTGGTGCACGCTTGTAATTCCAGCATTTGGGAGGCTGAGACCAGAGGATCATGGTTCATGGACAGCCTCAGCTACTCAGTGAGGCCTTCCGCAATTTAGTGTGACCCTGTTTCAAACTAAAGAATAAAAAGTAGGGCAGGGGGTGTAGCTCAGAAGTAGAATGCCCTGGGTTCCATCTCCAGACCCGCAAAAAAAGAAAACAAAACAAAAGAAAACAAAAGAATGCATGGTGTCAGTGTCATATGCCTATAATCCCGTGCTTTGAAGGCTGCGACAGGGGTATCACAAGTTAAAGGACAGCCTCAGCAACTCAGAAAGACCCTGTTTCAAAATCAAAAATAGGGCTAGAGGTGTAGCTCAAATGTAGAATACTCCTGGAGTTAATCCCCAATACCAGTTAAAAAAAGAAATGAAAAGAAAACAAAGCACAAACATTGTCATGATATGAGGTTGGTTATTATTGCTACTTGAAAATGCATATATGGACCACCAGTGTGTTACATTCCATGTAAAAATCTCCTAACATCTACTAAAATGAGTTTTTCTTTTTCATGACGCAGAAGATAGTTCAGAATCACTTACAAATTAAGAACATAAATTTTTACTGTGGCCTAGAGTGAAAAACCATCAATAAAGATACTCAGTAATTTAAACTCTAAATGATACAACTTTTACTACCATACAAAGCTTACTACTAACAATGATGCCTTCCATTGGAGCTAAGAAAAATAGTTTAGGTTTCCTAGTTAAATGTTTAGGACCAGACTTCAAGCAATATGAGTCTAAATAAAATAGAATGATCATCAGTCACTCTCATATGGCAAGATTAGGACAAGCACTGAATTCTCAACAGTATGAAAAGTTCTTTTGTGAGGGCAGAAGTTATATTATCAAGATCTTTTTATATCTTTTATCTTAAGATCAAGTATATAACATATATTTGATAGCTATCCATTCACGTGGAAAATGACGACTGCTTTCTTTCCTGGCTAAAGTGATAATCTGGAAGTTCTCCAATTAGTCAAATAGGTTACTTTTCCAATGACTTGTAAGGCCACTATTGTCTTAGCGCCAACCCTACTTTCTGTAGATCTCAGACTTTCTGGTTCCTTTGCAAATGTTAACAAATCAGTTCAGGCGTTGAATTTCAAGAAAGTGCAATGTAAGAGAAACGGCCTATGAGAGTACAACTAACTTTTGTGCTTGACATTGTGAAGTAAGTCATTTAACACCAACATCACATGGTGCTCTCGCCCTTAGAAACCTGTTTAGGCAACGCTATACTAGGTCAATGAGATCAACTCACTCCTAGGACTCTTGGAGGCACTTTTGTTCCTGCATCCTAGATATCTACAATGGATTACAGATGAGAAGAAAACAGACTCCTATCTCACATCCATATCTGGTTCAGGTCTGGAAATGTGGGGTGTAAGTAGAGACTGTTATTATTACTCACTACTCAGACAGGGTCTATTATTAAGCACTATAAATCATCATGTGTCCTGAAAGTCTAGCTTGGCACAAAAAATGTCTAGAAAGTTATATATGCTTATAGCTAGATTACTAAAAGAAAAATTATATCATCAACAGGAAATAAAAAGTCATAAGGACTTAGGTTCATAGGATTAAGAGTGAATCCTAAATCTATATGAACTCACTTGAGGAGGAAAGATAAATTTTGCTTAAACTTGTTATGGTTCAGATGCCAGTAAGTAAACAGTAGAAATCAGAAGAGAAGCCAAAGCTATGAAATATGCGTGCGCGCGCGCACACGTGTATGTGTGTGTGTGTGTAATACATTAACAGTCACCTTTGTACACATAACAGCTGATGTCATGAAAATAAGAGCAATGAAAATGTGCAAAGGAAAAGGTCAAGAGCAATATCTATGTTTAAAAGATAAAAACAAAGGGTTACAAAATGCAAGCATATAAAGAGTTGTCAAAAAATAGAGGAATTTTAATAGTTCAGTACCATAAAAGCCAAAGAAAATAATTATTTCAAGAAAGCAGCTCTGGGCAGGAGTTTAAGAATACAGCCAGAGATGGCGGGAGATGTGTTCTGGAAAGATTGAACTGGCAACATTTTGGTAAAAACATCTTGAGAAGACTCAATATAGTGCAAGTGAAGTATTGACTTATAGCCTAAAAGAATCTCACAAGGAAAGTCACTTGCTAAGTTTGTATTTAAAATGTCTCCCACATCTTATGTGCTAGAGGCAGCAGTGTTGGAGGTGAGACATGGCAGCTGGAGAAGGTCCTTGGGAGCACGGCCGGGGACAGTGCGTGTGCCCCAGGCTGCACTGTGTCTTTCTGACCTCTTTCCTCTCTGCTTCCCACCATGAGGACCTGCAGCGCCAGCTCCTGGTTGGAAGTCGTGTAACATGGATCAAAATCTCCACAACCAAGAGCAAACAAACCTTTCTTCCTCTATTTACTGCCTGCCTTAAAATTATATTAAGTTACAAAGCAAACATTTGCCACAAATGGAAACTTCAATTGTCTTAGTGCAAACTCATTAGAGAAGCTGATACACTACGGTTCAGGCAGTGAGCTCACCAGCCTTGGGCCGTGTGCACTTTTCTGTCCAGTCAACTGCAGTGAGGGAGGCGGAGGCACCTGTTATCACCATGGCCACCAAGGACGGCTCTCAGCAGAGGCGTGAACTTAGACACAATAAAAAAGGGTGTGAGGAAATGGTGGGCCATAAAATATGTATTTATTTTAGGCAACCTAGAAATGCCCGTTAAAATTTACTCCATGTTTGGCAGAGTGTAGTGGTACATACCTATAATTCCAGTACTTGGGAGGCTGAGACAAGAGGATTGCAGGCTTGAGGCCAGTTTCAACAATTTAGTGAGACCATATTTCAAAATAAAAAATAAAAACAACTGAATTGCATAACTCAGAGGTGCAATGTCTTTGGATTAAAACCCCAGTACCAAAAAAGAAAAAATATATTTACTCTATGTTCAAAAACATGAGAGTACCTACACTGTGATAAGTGCTATAAATTGGTGTTTCCACAACACAAAATGTATGCATATATATTATAATTTCAAAATTTACTTCTCAAATGTCAGCAGAAGAGTTGAAGACAAACATATGATTACAAAGTATGAACAGGATCACTACCACATAAAAGTGCTGAGATTACCAGAGAAAACAGAGATGACTCTATAGAGAAAGTGGCATTTTTACTGAAAATTAAATAAAATTTTGATGAAACAGAACTAAGAGACACTGTCTCAACCACTATGCTGAAAGCCCCTTTACGAGAGGGAATATCCCCCACTTACCTTTGTATCTCTCATTTCTAGTACAGTATCTTACACAAAGTTAGACCTCAATTAATATTCATGTTTAATATTAAATATAAGCTGGGCATGGTGGTGCATGCTTATAATCCCAGTACTTGGGAGGCTGAGATAGGAGGCTTACAGGTTCAAAGCCAACCTCGGCAACTAAGTGAGGACTTCTTTAACTTAGTGAGATCCTGTTTCCAAATAAATAAAATTGAGTTGGGTGTGTAGCCAGAGGTATAATGCTCCTGAGTTCAACCCCTGGTGCCACAATAAATAAATAAATAAATAAATAAATAAATAAGCAAGCAAGCAAACTAGGGGAAGAGGTAGAATTCAGAGGTAGAATGCCCCTAGCATATGTGTGTGTATATATATAAGATAAGTAAGATACATATACATTAAAGATAAGCAAGCACAAACAAATAAAAAGGGAAGAAAGAAGAAAACATCAGCAAAATTATAGGAAAATTTGGGTTCTATTTAGAAAACATGAATAGTCAGTACTTAAAAATTAGTGAGGCTGAATATGTAACACACACCTTTAATCTCAGCTACTGAGAAAGCTAAAGCAGGAAGATTGCAAGTTAAAGGCCAGAGTAGGCAACTTAGTGAGACCCTGTCACAAAATAAATTAAAAGGACTGGGGATGTAGATTGGTGGTAGAGTGATCCTGGGTTTAATTCCCAGTATGGGGGAAGATGGGGCTAATGAGAGATCAATGGAAGCAAAAGCTTATGGTCAGAGGATGAAGTGCCTTGAATGGACACTAAGCATTAGATCTTCAGTGTGGAGCAGAAAGTATGAGTACCTTAGAGATAAAGTTACTAAATTATAGGCCCAGATCAATCACAAGTTCCTTTCACCATTCCTCATCTGTAATATCAAACTAGCAAATTGTTTCTACACTTCCAGATGGTTGTTGTGTAACTCAAATAACGTATCTTAAAGATATTTTTCATTCAACTTTGAATTCTTAGAGCACCCATCACAGAACTTAGCAAAATAAATGCTTAGTGACTTTAACTCATCTGTAAACTGCAAAAGTACTCAAATATATGAACTGCTCAGCCCTCAATAAAACCATTGAATTTAGTAGATATTTAATAAGTATTTGTTGAAATGAGTCATATTTTATACCAGTACATGTTTTTCAAGAATATTTCCATATAAATTCTATTCAAGAAATGGAAAAATCTGTGGTATGAGACTGGAGATGCAAAGATATACCAGCCATCATTCTCACCCTGAGAGAATTTATAATTTAACAATGTATATGAGACAGCTGTGCAAATATATATAATGCCAAGCAACACTAAAATGTTGAAATGTGTGTTTGTGGTGTTGGGAATTGAGTGCTAGGGCATTCTACCTCCAAGGTACACCACCAGCCCTATCTACTTTATTATTGTTATTATTTTTTTTTGGAAACAGGTCCTTGCTAAGTTGATGCCAGCCTCATTGAGTTGTTGTGACTGGCTTCAAACCTGTGATCATCCTGTCTCAATCACCCAAGTACTAGGATTACAGGTTTGAAATACAAATTTGAGTAAAATGGTATGCTGAAACAATCCAAAGCCTTAAAGGATGAGGTACTCGGTGGCGATGAGGAAGGTCAAAAGCACTGAAGTGCCAAACTTGAGAGTGAACAAGAATCTTGAATATGAATCCCCCACATGTTTTCTCTAATATGCCCAAGCTAGAGAGTAGTGGTAATACCAGAGGGACTCCAGATTATGGAGGGGAAATCTCAGCAAAGATTGAATGGAAGGATAGGAAAGGAAGAAAACTGAGGTTCTTCAATGGAGGAGCTACATACGAAAATGTGTAATAGCATAAATACAACATGATTAACCTGGACACTCTCTGTTGGGGGAGAGGAAGATGGAGGGGGAAGGGCATGAAGCACAATGTAAATGTACACCACTCTCAATATGTTCCACTTATAAAAAATAAAAATTAAAAAAAGAAAATGAATCCCCTATTCCCAGATACTTCAGATCATGACACCTAGATAAATCATAAAACTGACCCCTTCCTGAATTTCTGATACACAAAATCCTGAACAAAGCAAGTCTTATATTTTTAAGCCATTGAGTTTTGAATTATATTCTATGCAGCAATAGATATGTGGACTATTCAGAATCATAGAATAGAAATTAAAACCAAAGTAGAAAATAGGCAAGGATTCGTGAAGGAGTAGATTTGAAGAAAATGTAACATTTGGATTTTAAATGAAAGGAAAGTAATGGCAAAGATTGTGGGTTGATTTAAATATGGAAAAGAATTATGAGAAATTTTTCATGGGACAAAGTTCAAGATTGGAATTTAGTTCAAGACCAAAAAAAAAAAAAAAAAGCCATGAAGGCTAGATTGAGATATCTACCCTCCAAGGCCAGCTGGCTGAGAAGCTTCTATGCAGCCAAATATCATCATATTCTTCTCATTTCCCCACTGTTCTCACCATTTTCCAAGCCTCCATAATGTCTGGAACTTAAAATATAAATGAGATCATGTCCCTCACTGTTCAAAACACTTAGAGAAACTTTTATCATACTTAGAATAAAATCCAAACTCTTCACATTGCTCCCTAGAGAGCCAGCATACTCTGCGCCCTGCCTATTTCTCCAAAGCCATCTCTTCACATACTCTATTTGGCACATTCCAGTCCAGCAACACTGAGCTTCTTGCAGTATCTGGAATACATGAAGCTCATTTTACCTCTAGACTTTTCACTTCCTGTTCTACCTGGATGCTCTTTTAGGTCTGATAAAAATGCTTCTCCCTATAACATATAGCATATAAACACATAACATATAATAAACATATAACATATAACATATAAAGTAGTGCCCACTCTACCCCATTGTTCTTTTCCCTATTAGATTGATTTATTTTATTTATAGTATTCTTTGCTACCTGACATTTTATTACAAATTTTTTTGTTTATCTTTTTGTGTGTGTGGTGCTGAGAGTGGAATCCAGGGGCTTTATACCTCCGGGCTATACTCCCAGACCTATTTTATATTTTATTTGGAAACAGGGTCTCACTAAGTAGCTGAGGCTGGCTTTGAATCTGTACGATACTCCTGTCTCAGCCTCCCAATCACGGGGATTACAAGTATGTGCCATCATGCCCAGCTTATAGTATGTCTTCTTTTACAGATTAAAACTCAAGGCAAGGTCTTACCTATTTTCCTCAATGCTGAATCCAAGTTTCTGAAACAGTACCTAATAGACTGTGGATGATCAATAAGTGTTGAATTAATTAGTTAATATCAGAGTTATACTTGAGGAGGAGTGTGAAAGAAAAATTTGGCATATCAGGCCAAAATTACTATCCTCAGAATAGTAATAACTATTACCTGCTTACAAAGTTGGCCCTTAGTTAGATTTTGGACTTGGGGAGCTTAGATTTGGGGAGGATTTGCACTATTCTGTAACTAGTCTGGCTCACTGTCCCTAAACACTTTTTTTTTTAACTTTTAAACAGAGTCTCACTAAGTTGCTGGAGTCTCACTATGTGGCTGACACCGACAAAAGTCTAAGATTCTCCTTTCTCAACCTCTCAAGTACTGGGCTTACAGGCATATGCCACCATTCCCAGCTCCTAGACTCTTTATATTATAAATACTCTGGCTTATAAATACTATGTTTTCCTGCTAGGAATCTGGACTTTGGTTATGTGCCAGATAGAGGGTACCTACATGACCAGTACCCAATAAAAAACTTTAAAAAGAACTTGGTCACTGAGTCTCAAATGAACTTTTGAGGTGGCAACTTTTTGTGTGTATTGTCATAACTCCTTGCTAGGAGAATTAAATGTATATTGCTTGCCTTTTCCTTTTCACTGAGAAAGGGCTCTGGAAGTTTGTGTCTTGTTTTGCTCCATCCACTTTTTTTCTTTGATGATTTTATTTTAGATCTACACTCTAATAAATCACATCCCTGAGTCCCCATATATGTTGAGGTCTGAGCCCACTTCATGAATCATAAAAACTGGGGGTGGAGCCGACAGTCTGGTTAGCAAAAGGGCAATTGCAATGGTCAAAAGGAGAGATAATGACAGTAACAGAAAGAAGCAAAAAGGATGCTATGAAAATATGTCTTCCAGAAAGCCATTTTGCAATCTTCTGAAGGTGACACTAGATTACAGGGGGGTAAGGAAGAAAGGAGAACTGAGGAAGCTGAACGGTGAGTTCAGACTATCTTTAAACAGTTTAGAAAAAGTCAAGAATAGTGGCACACACCTGTTATTCTAGTGCTTGGAAGGCTAAGACAGGATAGAAGGTTCAAGGTCAACCTTGGCATTTTAGCATTTCAAAATAGGACTGGGGGCATACCTTAGAGGTAGAATGCCTGAGTTCAATTCCCTGTATAGAAGAAGAAAGAGAAGGTGAGAAAGAGAAAGAGGAGGAGGAGGATGACAATGAGGAAGACAATGGGGAGGAGGAGGAAAGTTTGAATATGGTGGTTTTAGGATAGACTGAATGTGAGGAAGTTAGAGTAAGTGGGTATGAGTCAATTTTTCAAAAGCAGTCAAAAGAACATGAGGATTCAAGAGGTTTTTCCCAAAGGAAACCCTTTGAGATGAGCTTAAACACATAAATGGGATCAAGGATAGAAGTCAGACTGTAAGCTCAATGAGGACCAAGACTTCCATGTGTTCTGTTCACTGGCATTGTCACTCAACATGTACTTTCCAACTGTTAAGGAAAAAAGAAGGAGCTTATGGAAAAACACCCAAATCTTGAAGTGAGAAGATACAAAATTGAGAAATGTCAAGTAGGATTACCTCATCCTTGTCAGTAGAGTAGGGGGCTACTGGGTTGAGGAGAATAGTGCTTGAAGAGCATAAAAAACATCTGTGGCCACTTCTCTAAGAAAGTCACGAGGAATCAATAAGAAAGGATAAAATAAAGCATTTGCTTTCTGCCCAGATTTCCTTTAAGAGAAAAAAAATGTCAGATGTATATATATTCTCACAACATCATCTAGTTGAATGAATGTCTTTAATAATATTCAGAAGAAAATGACTTTTGGGTGAACCCTTTATCTCTAGGCCCAAAACCTGATGAAAAAATTAGGAAAAGCACTACTTTTAAATCCATCTATAATGACAGGACGTACAAAGAATTTTAATTTAAACTAGGAGAAAGAAGGTACTTTTACACTGTGTGGGGTGAGATTTATTAACAGATTTTCACTAATGATTTTACAGTTTAAAGTACAGAAACAGTCAACTTTGAGTAAAAGTTGCAAAGGGAATTATTAGCATTTGAAAAGAAAACACTATAAATTAAACAACAAATACTATCTTATAAATGCTCCAAAAAGAAAGCATTGAAAATAAATTCAAATGCCCACAATCAATATTATTTTCTTCCTTCTTGCAAGTCACACATTATAGAATATTTCGTGGTTCTATGCTGCACATGGTTCTGTGCTGTACCAGGTACTCCCTCGAGACTGAAGGAGATATGTTCAAAGCTGCTGTGGAGGTGGTGAGCTATCTGCTCTCAACTCTTAGCCCTCAGTCTTCTCCAAGAACTGCCCTCATTTATCCAGAGCTCCTGCCCAAGATCATATGCCCTTTCCAGAGCATACTTCATGCATGTTGGTTTGTGTACAGATATGAAATCCTAGCCCTGGACAGGAGGTGCAATTCTGTGATAGAGAACTTATCTAGCAAGTGTAAGGCTGTTTGTTTGATGTCCAGCACCACCAAACAAAGAAATAAAAGCCAATTCCTCATCCCAGATCAGGACTATTCTAAAGGACACTTTGATCCTCAGAGGTCCCTATGCAGGGCGGCCTGGGACCCAGTGGCCACTCTGCAACTCAGCCTCAGCATGTGCCTTATCCCACTTTGCTTTCTTCCTTCCCATTCCCAACTGAATTCCCTGTACCTCCTTCTCAGAGTCTGCTACCCAGGAAACCCAAACTGTAAGAGAGAAGAAAGGGTCACCCACTGCTCTAAGAAGTAAATGTAAATGAAATTTATGTATTGCCTTTTCTGTAATTTCAGCAAAGTGATTATTTATAACCTATCCCTCAAAAATCTCATTTTGATAAGCAATCTCATTATAAGCAAATCTCACTTACTTTCTTGCAATGCAATAAAGTTAAAAAAGTATATTTCTGCTTTCAAATGAAACTACTGCAGTCCCATTATTAATTAGCTACATGAGCAATTTAATCTTTTTGATCCTCAGTTTCTTCATGGTTACGGATAAAAGATAATAGCACCTATTTCATTATGTTATTGTAATGATTAACTAAAGTAGACAAAAATACACAAGAAGGGCTCAGCAAATACCTTTTCTTCTCTGTACTGATTACACATGGGGCATGAGTTTAGAATTGCTTTCCCTTTACAGCCAAGCATTTTTACTGTTGATGTAAACCCCTGATAATAAACTGCATACAATTGTGAAAGCTATATGTTTAATGGATGGAATTTCTTTTTCTTTTTTTTTTTTTTTTTTTTTTGCAGTACTGGGGATGGAACCCAGGGACAAGGAACTTCCAACTACACTCCCAGCTCTATTTCTTAGTCTTTTTAAAAAATTTTTGAAACAGGGTCTCACTGAGTTATGAAGGGCCTCACTAAATAGCTGAGGCTGTCTGCGAACTGTGATCTTCCAGTCTCAGCCTCATGAATGTTGGGATTAGAAGCATGAGCCACTATGTCCAGCTAAAAGATGGAATTTCTGATCAATAAGGTATTATTCAAAATGTATGAAATTAATTACAAAACAATTGTGTGTGCCTGTATGTGTGTGTTACTGAAGATTGAACCCAGGGACATTCTACCTCTGAGCTATACTCCCAGATCATTTGATTCTTTTTAATTTTAAAACAGGGTCTCACTAAGTTACTGCACACTGGCACCAAACTTGCAATCCTCCTGTATCAGCCTCCCAAGTACTGGGATTACAGGTGTGCACCACCATTCCCAGCTAGTAATTTACCATTTACTCAGCATGTCAAAAGTAGTTACTACAATGAAGTGTCTACATTTTATTTAGTCCTCAAAACAACACTGTCAGACAAGTATGACACCTCTTTTTCAGATAAGAAACTGGTGATTACTCAGAGAAAGTAATCTGCTCAAGGTTATCATCTCTTAAATGGCAGAACCAGCATTTGAATTTGGGTTTTCTGTATCTAGGGTTCTGTATTGTACTCTTGGCTCTCTTTTGCTTTATATTTACTCTTCCACAGACTAGCTCCAATTAGAGACTACTCTGGCACACCAGTTACACGAAAATACATGGGGCCATCTCAGAGACCACAGCCTTCAAAACACTGCAGAAAGAAAAGATTGTGACCCATACTTTGACTCTCATCTCACACACACACACACACACACACACACACACACACACACACACACACAACACATCCTCTTGAGTACTGGATTCCAGCTTCGTTCCAAGTAGTAGTCCTGCTTCCTGCGTGAGAAGAGAAGGACAGAGAGGGCAGCCACCCAACCCCTCATTTAATATAGATGAGGTCCTTAAATCACAATCAAGAGAGGAGAACAGTAAGAGGGAGCTGCATCCTGATTCCTTTGAAGCCTCATGTGTTGACAATGATCCTACAAGGGGAAGGGCCACCTAGATCTCAAATAGTGTCCTCATAGCGCCCGCCTGCACTCAGACTGATGGACACAAAGCTGAGTTGTTCATGTCAAAAGAGGCCAGGTAGACACCCACTCTCAAGGGATTGTGACTGCTGCTAATCCAATGAGGTGTTTTTTGGCTCAGAGCCTTGTTTTCACAAGTGGGATGGAACAGGAAAACAAGAGCAGTAAGACTGGAGCCACAGTGTGGGAGACAGTGAGGGCAGTTGTTTGAAAGCATCCACTAGAATGGAAGCCCCTTCCCAAAGAGAAAAACAGCTGTCTTTTTTTTTGAAGAGGACATTGGCTCAAGCCTCTCATCACAAAATCCATCACTGGAGTCCATGAAACAGGCACAGATTGCTGGAAATGCTAGAGAACTGAACAATAGTTATCACTAAAAACAAATCTGTACATCTAAAAACTGACTTTTGTGAAAAATGTGTTTGAATGAATATTTTGTTTCATCACGAGCCTATTTACCTAATAAATAATAAAAAGTAATACCATATATTATTAAGTAATGATCCAAAAGTCTATTAACACATAGAAATTCATAAAAACATTTTAAGTGATAATATTTTTCTAAGAATGAAACAATTATTTCAGCTATTTGTTGTCCATTTTGCTAATGTTTGACTTCTTTTGCTAACAGAGTAGGTTATTTATTGTGCTTTCTTTCTTAGGATAGATTTGGTACCATTTGTGTTATATTTTCATAATCAAATTTATTTTTCATGTCTTATTATTACCAAAGAGAAGTATGCATAAATCAAGCACAAATTTAGAAATGGACAGCCAGAGAATCCATATTAAAAGAAAATACAATGAATCTATTCCTTTATACATACTCATAGCTATTTTTCTTACCTCAACCTGGAAAAGCAATAAATGTTTTGGAAAATTTTGGTTAGCTGACTGGATGAATGTTGACTCACAATTGTTTTGATGGGTTTGGTTAATGTAAATCCAAACCCTGAGAAATCTATTTTGTTCTCAGTATTAAGATCTCAGTAACTTAGCAGTTATTTTAGGCAAGTTTTGAATATGAAATTTAGTAGTGATATATGTATGTATATGTATAAAGTATATGTGCCTATGTATAAAGATATTACATATATATTGCATACATATATGATGTAATATATAATATATATATATATATATATATATATTACATCAAGAAGAAACAATAAAAAATCTCTGATCCAGAGCCTTTCAACAATGATTTATCTTTAAAAAGCATAGCTGCAGCCAGGCATAATAGCACCTGCTTGGGAGGCTGAGACAGGAGGATTGCAGGTTCATGATTATCCTCAGCTGTTTAGTGAGGCCCTCTGCAGTTTGGTGAGACCCTAAAGAATAAAGAATAAAAATAGAACTGGGGTATAGCTCAGTGGTAGAATGTTCCTGGGTTTGATCCAGTACTGGAAAAAAAATGCATAGCTCCAAAATAACTAAAAACTTATCTTGAGAAAAAGTAATGTGGCCGGGCGT
The DNA here is from genome assembly GCF_963383645.1 of Muscardinus avellanarius. Lineage (NCBI taxonomy): Eukaryota > Metazoa > Chordata > Mammalia > Rodentia > Gliridae > Muscardinus > Muscardinus avellanarius. The sequence goes on from NC_137797.1 coordinate 77,645,726, forward strand.
GGTGGTGCACTTTTGTAATCCCAGCACTTGGGAGGCGGAGACAGGAGCATCGCACAGGTTCGAAGCCAGCCGCTCTGGCTTGAGAGACCCTGTTTCCAAATAAATAAATATATATATGCATATATGCATATATGTATATATATATGTGTGTGTGTGTGTGTGTGTGTGTGTGTGTATACATATATACATACATATATACACATATATATAATAGGTCTGGGAGTGTAGCCCGGAGGTAGAAGGGTTTCCAGGAACCACAGTACCACCAAAATAAAAAAAGTCATGTGATTTGTACACACCTCTTCCTCATCTTTTATCTAATGAAGCCTACTTGTACATATTAAATAATTTAAATGGCCTCAAGTTTTACATAGAAAAAGAACAAATGCATATGACTCCTTTTTTATAATGGATACAAAACCCCCAGTTGGAAACTTTTGGAGGAAAAAAAAAACGAATGAAGGCTTTGTGTGTTTGAAAAGAACTCCAAATCAGAATGTTCTTACTACATTTTCTCAATCTCAGCATTGCTTAACTAGAAAAAATAAGTTCCAAAACTGAAAGGAGCTTCAGCTATGGGAAAAAATGCTGCAGAAAATGAACATCCTTATCATTAATCTTTGTTTTTCTTAACTCTAAATAAACATCTAAAATAAATCATATGTCAGTTCCAGGATCTTAAAATTCATAGCAGATCACTGAATAAGCTGCTATATTCCATACATTCCACAAGAAGGTGCCCTTTCCCTAGCAAGAGAGCCTCTTGCACATACAGCCAGCTTCGTATGTAATTTTAAATTACTAGTAGCCATATTTGAAAAATTTTAAAAAGTGAAATTGATTTTAATAACATTTTTATTAATCCAAAATGTAATCACTATGAAATTAATATAAAATTATCAAACACTTTATACTTTCTTTGTATCACTCTGGTATATGCTTCTAGGTAGACACATAGGACGAATGGCTATTACATTCAACAGTGCATGTTTGGAGAATCTAACCAGTTGCACTAAGCACCAAACTTGATTTAATACTTTAAAAATAAGCATTTGGCCAGGCGTGGTGGCACACGCTTGTAATCCCCGCGCTTGGGAGGCAGAGACAGGAGGATCGCACAGGTTCGAAGCCAGCCGCACGTGCTGGCTTAGGAGACCCTGTTTCCAAATAAAAAAATGTAAAAATAGGTCTGGGAGTGTAGCCCGGAGGTAGAAGGGCTTCCAGGAACCCCAGTACCACAAAAAAAAAAAAGCATTTGTCCTTTATTTCTTAGGTTACATAATATGTACATGCAATAGAAAAAATGATGTTTATATAATACTTGCCACCGACAAAAGAGTACACAAATGCTTTTTGGCTATGTATCGTATGAAAACAAGTGGTCTCAATTCTCTTTGTCCTCTAATATTTTAACTAGATAATAGGCTATAAGTATAAAATAAAATAAATTTTGTCTTGTTTAATAGTATCTGTATTACTGACATAGCTAGGCATAAAATACATAGGAAAACATAATTATCCAGAAGTTACAAGCTCTTAATATCTAAAGTGGATAGTATATGTCATGTGTATAATAAATAAGCAATAAAAATGAATTTAACAAGCATTTATTATAGATTTTAGAATTCTCTATTTAACCAGTTCTAATATTTAGACATTCCTGAATCACAAATACGAATAACATATTTATCAATCTTAATTCAATTCTTTATAATATATTGTTATTCAGGTGAAGAACAGCAAGTTGATACAGAAGCATTCTTTACAAAAATGAAAAGGGTTATTTTATTAGATCATAAGGTCCTGAAAGTAGCCTGGGTTTTATTTTTCTGGTTAAGCAGCAGCCCAAGTTGAAAAAGAAAAAAAACCTTGTTTCTTTTACAAGATGTGTTTATGAGAGCAGTGAAATACAATCACTTTGAGAAAGAGCAGCAACGAGAGGTCACACAGCTCTCTGTGTGGGAAAAAGTGGCTAAAGGGAGACACTGTCTCTGGTCTGAGTGTGATTCTTCAGGACCCCTGCACCAGATCCAAGGCGCTACCAACTGAGAAATAGATAGCTTTTCTTTAGAAACTGCATTAATCACAATTTCTTATGCTCCCCAAACTTATGCAAACCTCTGCAGGAGAATCTGAATTTAGATCTGAATAATTGGCGCACTAATTTTCTTTCTGCACATAAAAAATAAAAGAGATAAAAGTCAAACTAGTCAGAAACAATTTTTTTTAAAGTTTTCTAACCATGTTACATGACTGACTTATGTTGTGGTATATCATTTGAAAAGTTATAAAAAAGTAACAAAAGTTTAAAAAGATACTGATAAAGAAAACAATATCTTTTTTTTTTTTTTGGTGGTACTGGGGTTCCTGGAAGCCCTTCTATCTCCGAGCTACACTCCCAGACCTATTTTTACATTTTTATTTGGAAACAGGGTCTCCTAAGCCAGCGCGCGCGGCTAGCTTCGAACCTGCGCGATCCTCCTGTCTCTGCCTCCCAAGCGCAGGAATTACAAGCGTGCGCCACCACGCCCGGCAGAAAACAATATCTTAGAGTAGTTCACGAATTTATAATTTATGGGAGCTTTCACACACCCCTATTTGATCTTTGCAAATTTAAAAACCTGAGAACAGATATTATCATTTCATTTCATAGATGAGAAAATTAAGGCTTAGCAAATTTCCTACTAAAATTTGATGAAATTGGAAATGTGACAAACACTGCTCTCAAAATTTGAGAAACCATCCAATGACTTGAAGAAAAAAATGCTTATATATGAATCAATCTTCTGTCTTGGTGGAAACAAATTTCCTTCCTAAGGGTCTATTACACTTTCATGCAATATTTTTCTAGCCAGATGGAATCACTTTCAATCTTGTCCAAGAGATGAAAACTTCTCGGAGGCTTAGTAGCAGCTACTGTAGCAATGAGGCTCTGTGTATCAGCATGCTCTCAATTATTCAAGAAATGCCTGGAGATAAATTACTTCAAATGCAGCAGAGACAAATTAACTGTTAGTTCTGTTAGATAAACTTGCATAATGAAATCCTTTAAACTAAGCTTGTGTGTTCAATATATACTGCTGGGATCTGCATAAAGGAGTCAGGGCTCTTCTTAAAATACTCCCCGTAGCTGGGTGTGGTGGCGCACGCTTGTAATCCCAGTACTTGGGAGGCTGAGACAGGATTGCGTAGGTTTGAAGCCAGCCTCAGCTACATACTGAGGCTCTCAGTAACTCAGTGAGACCCTGTTTCCAAAGAATAAAAGATAGGGCTGGGGGTGTAGCTCAGAGATAGAATGTCCCTGGGTTCCAGCCCCAGTACTGCAAAAAAAAAAAAAAAAAAATGCTCTCCTTAAAATGATTTGGAATCAGACCCAGATTTAAGAGGAGGCACCAAGGCTTCTCTCTGCACGTTAGTTGTACACACTGAGGCACTCGTCTTACTCCATCGCAAAATTTTATTTGCTTCTTTGGCACCTGCACCAGGGTAACGTGTAAAGGCATTGTACAAGGTTAATGGCATTCACTCTGACCTCACCAGTGGGAAGCAATATAATTGTATACATAATTATACAGTGCAATATGTAACACCAATGACCACTATGGAAACATTTTGTTTCTATTTCAGCATTCAGTTTTACTGACCCTGAAGAAATATTCTTAAACTTTTTTTGGTAATACAGCCTTAGAAAACACAAAATCTGCCTTATTAATCTATTAGCATTTATTCATTATCTACATTAAAATTACAATTGTGTATATATTCTGAGACTGTTCTGGAAATAAAAGTTTCAGCATATGCTTTATACAAGGTTATTCATATGTGCATCCAAAATATTGCCATATTCAAATATTAGCATTATGGAGTTTTCAGATCCCTGATCTAAAAATCCTTGACAAACTTATTCACCTTTCAGCATTTATTATTAGCATCTATAATTGAACTCAAGTATATTTGGTTTACTGGCTCAAATCAAGCATAAGTTCCAATTTCCAGGAACTCCTTTTAGTAGATATTTTCAATATGTCCCTTGTACATATTTATAAACTGATCACTTAGCCATGTTTAAGTCACTGTGACACCATCTCGGTCCAGAGCCTGTCAGTGAGCAATTTTTTTCCCTGAGCAATAACCAGCTTTAGTTTTACAAAGTGTTTATTTTACTTCTTTTTCCTAAATTGTTAAACTCACAATTTTAAAAAACTGATTTTATATGGTGCAATGGGACTTTAAAATTCCTAAGACATGCAGAGGGTTTTTCCTTCCTTTAATAGTTACTGTTCTCTTTCAGAAAACCAGAAATTCAATCAAAATTACCATCTAGCAAGTGAGTTAACAAAAGCACACATTTAGCTACACATTCGTGTTACCACATTACTTGATTATGCATCTTTAACTGCTTCAAAAAGTATCCCTTCTTGTTATGAATAGAAAAATGAAGATAATTTCTGAAAATAATTTCTTAAATAGATATATTTTGCTATTTTAGCCTCTACTTCCTCTACTGAAAAACTGGTTATTTGACAGGAAACAAGGCAGAATGCGAGCTGACCATATGCTGAGCAGGCTTCTGGGGATGATTAGTTCTGAGAATATCAATCACTGGAGAAATAACAATAGTTTAGCTGTTACCTTATATAAAATAACATACCAATTATTTTAACTATAAAAGCCACCCTAACTTCAGAGGATATCTTCAAAGTTCTGAAATTCCTCTGAGGATTACAGGAAGCAGTTTGCAGAACAGTGAGCGGTTTATTAGAGCCTTGACTTTTTTATATATTTTTACTGGTGCCTTATAGTCTAACAGTCTCACACGATAAAGTAGTAAATAGTGATAGCGACACACATGCACACAGCTGGTGGGATGAGTCCCCCACTCCCTCCCCACTGCCCTATTGTCCTTACATAATATTGAGATTCTCATTGGTATTCTCATAATGTCCATGAAAGTGCTTCCTTTGTTAATTCTCAACTTTGTTTCCAACTTGTAATTACAGAAGTAAAGTTACTTCATTGTAATAGATTAAATAGATAAACTGTCATAAAGATATCTTCAAACACATTAAGAAATAGTTTCAAGCCCCTCTTGTTCAAGCTGGTGAGGTGGCACAACTTTGTAATACCAGTACTTAGGAGGCTGTTAACAGGAGTTTCACAGCCTCCTGGCCAGCCTCAGTAATTTCGTGTGGCCCTCCGCAACTTAGTGAGCCTTTTTTCCAAGTAAAATGGTCTGGAGATGTAGCTCAGAGTTCTGTAGAATGCCCCTGGCTTCAATCCCCAGTACCTCACATGTATGTGCGCGCACACACACACACACACACACACACACACACCCCAGTTCAAGAACTTGAACTCTTCTCACAACTTCCTCGATGTTCAAATAAATAGAACATATACATAGATAAAGTATGATTATATGTATGGGTATTTTTCTTTTGCTTTTAGTTTTTACAAAAAAAAAGATTCATACTGCACATGTTAATATGTAATTTCTATTTCTCATTTAGCATCTTGGACATTACCATGAGCTATCTGAGATAGATGACATAATATTATGCAGGATGGATGATCCATATTTTATTAAAACCCTTTTTTTCTTTCTTTTTGTCCATTATGTAAAACCGTTTTTTCCTTGTCTTTTATGTGTATGTGGGGGGAGGTGCTAGGGATTTAAATCAGAAACTCTCTAACCCTGAGATATACTCCAGCCTTTTTAATTCATTTATTTATATTTAAACAGTCTCACTAGGTTGCTGAGAGTCCCACTAAATTGCTGAGGTTAGTTTAAAACTTGTGACCCTCTTTCTCAGCCTCCCAAGTTTTATAGTCAATTCACATTGATTACAGCTACGTACTGCTATAAGCCCCCCAAATTTTTACTTATATATAAAACCATTTTATTACTTTTTGGGGGGTACTCAGGATTGAACCCAGAAGCATTCTACCTTCAAGCTACACCTCCAGCCCTATTTTTTATTCTTTATTTTGAAACAGGGTCTCACTAATTTGCAGAGTGCCTCACTAAGTAGTTGAGGCTGGCCATGAACCCAGATCCTCCTGTCTCAGCCTCCCAAGTACTAAAGTGTGTCCCACCATGCTTGGCTCACTCTTATTTCTATAGGACAGATTATCTCAACTAATGGATCAAAGCTCATGGTTTCTTTTAACAAATAAATATTTCCTCAAACTTAAAGTCAATATTCATAGGACAACCTATAAATATGCAGCAAGTAAAAAATTTGCAGTCTTTCACTGAGAAAGTCTAATTCTAGAAACTATTTTCAAAGAAACAATTGAGCAAGTGAGCATAAATTTTTAAGATGTTAATACAGAGATATTCTCTGAAACTCTGTTGATAAAATAGAGAAACAGAAACCATCCAAAAATTCAAGAAAAAATATATTAGTTAGACATACCTAATGAAACAATAAGTATAGACCAAAACTGGATTTATACATTAAAACTTTAAAATATATATATTTGAAAAAGATGTTTAAAATAGTCCTAAACAAGAAAAAAAATTGATTGAATGTCACTATTGTAAAATAATTCCAAAGAAAGGATATGCCAACATGTGATAAAAGTTATCTATGTAGAGTAAGACTAAGTATTTTTAACTTCATATTCTGTTTATCCAATGTCTACTATACAAGTATTTCTTGAGCAGCTATATATCCAGCACTATGCTGAACACAGTGGTGAAAAAAGAAGTTCCTAAATCTAAAACACTATGTGAGGACAGAAAGAGATGGGGGCCCATCTTTCAGAGTGGGGACTTTCAGAGGTGGGGCTTTCAGAGGTGAAGGGGACAAGTCAAAGGCTCAAAAACATTTAAAATTGTATAATTTAATCTTTATAACAAGCCTGAGAGATATTACCATAACCAATGTACTTTTTTTTTTTTTTTTTTTTTTTTTGCAGGTCTGGGGATGGAACCCAGGGGCATTCAACCTCTGAGCTACAACCCCTGCCCTATTTTTTTATTCTTTTTATTTTGAAACCGGGTCTCAGTGAGTTGCAAAGGGCCTCACTAAGTAGCCGAGGCTGTCCACGAACTGTGATCCTCCAGTCTCAAATGCTGGGATTACAAGCGTGCACCACCATGCCCGACCTAATGTACTTTAAAAGTGTAATAAGTTACCTAAGTTTACCAAGAAAATAAGTGATAGCAAATGTCTCAGATTTTAAGATTACAATATTCTTTATATTTGAATATCAATGTAAATAAATGTTTGCTACTTCCAACCAGTGGTAGTGAAAAGAAAGTATGTCTTTGCCATCCTCTCATGGATGGGTAAGAGCTGGGTGCCCTTGAAAATCACATCTCGAGGATCAACCTCAGCTCCTGAATGGCCTACAGCTGGCTTGGCAACACCAAAAGGACAGAGTTGTGAGACCACAGCCTGGACTGGGTCTGCATGGCATAAAAGAGATGAGATACTGAAGCTAGAAACCACCAGAGGGATCTGTAACACCACACAGCAGTTTGGGAATGCCATCGCACCTGAACATCTAGAGAAACCGAATCATAAGTTGTACCATACATTCCATCAGGATGAACAATGCCAGATTGGAAGGGACAGAGTCATGGTGACAGGATGAGCCATTAAACACCAGGCAGATCATGTAAGGCACATTCTTCTTCCCCCCATCCCCCATACAGAGGATGTCTAAAAGTAGAAGAGGAAGAAATATAAGAGAGAGGATATTATACCCAAAGCAATCAATTCAATTAAAATTACCCCAACATGGTTTTATATCTTTATGACTGAAAGTTTAAACCATTCAAATGATTCCATATAAGTAAGTTTATCAACTGGGACTAAATGGTAGGTTTTCTAGCTACATAGTAGATAGGGCTTGTGGACACACATTCTGAAAAAAATAAATAAAATTAAAATAATATAAAATGGAAAGAGGACTTCCAGGAAGATGGCGACCGAGAAAAGCGGGGCTTAAGAGCCCCGCTAACAACCAATCTCCATTACCACAAAATCAGCGCCCTTCATAGCCAGAAAACACCATCACCAGAGAAACAAAAAAATCACCAGGCTCCAGAGAGAAAGCGGACTGAGAACAGAGCTCAAAGCCACAGAGGAGATACACCAGCCTCACGCCCGAGGATGCGGCAGCAGCGAATTCACTGGACAGCTACAGCAAGCCGAGGTGAGCCACTGCGGAACAGCCAGGCGGGATCTTTCTGTGCAGGGAGCATCTAAAGCTCCCAGTGGCTGAGCTCAGCACACACTGCAGGGACTCAGAGTGGAACTCAAAACCAAGAAAAAATACGCCAGCCTCACGGCCGAGGGCGTAGCAGCAGCACCATATTGCCACCGGTGGCAGCAGCAGCAATTTCACCGAGTCCAGTACAGCTACATCTGCGTACTCAAGAACAGTGAGTCAAATTGCAGGCCCCAGAGGAGAAATCCCAGTACTGTACTCCCAGGGACTTGACCCAGTGGGGGAGTGGCGGTGGCAGAGATATCACACCATAGGCGAACGTGCAACCTGGCACCCCCCATAGTCTAAAGCAGCCTCTATCGACTCTCTGGGTCGGAGATTCTGTGATACAACCCAGTAAAGGAGTAGTGGGGTCTGAGATACCACAGTCTCAAGATCCAGAGCACCTTAAGTGAAGTAATAGTGACCCAAGGGAAGAACCCAGAGAAGGCACAAACTTCCGAAATCATGGGAAAGAGGAATAACAATGGAGCAATGAATGCCCACAACCCCACAACATCAGAACCCAATAAAACAGAAAATCAGAGATTTCTAGATCAAATCAGGAAAATAACTGTAGAAATAATAGAGGTGCTTCGAAAAGAACTCAGAGAGAGCCAAAAAGAGATAAAGGATGCAATTAATGAAGTAAAGGCCTCAATTCAAAGCACGAACAACCGATTAGACCACATGGAGAACAGAATCTCGCTCTTAGAAGATGATCATTCCAAAAATGAACGCATAGTTTCTAATCTTGAAAAAAATATCCGAATGCAGGAATCTGACATTGAAGAAATATGGGCCCATTTTAAGAGAGCTAACCTAAGAATAATTGGAATAGAGGAGGGAAAAGAAAGTGAAACCAAAGGGATCAACAATCTCTTCAAGGAAGTAATAGCAGAAAATTTTCCAAACATAGAGCAAGAGGTTGATACACAGGTCCAGGAAACTTATAGAACTCACTTTAGACAGGATCGGAGAAGAGGATCCCCATGCCACATAATTGTCAAAATGACCAATGTGGAAGCCAAGCAGAGAATCTTAAAGGCAACAAAAACAAAGGGCCAAGTGACATTCAGAAGCAAACCAATTAGAATCACTCCAGACTTCCCAAACCGAGTCATGAGAGCCAGAAGGGCTTAGAGTAACATATTCCAAACTCTGAAAGAAAACAACCTCCAGCCAAAAATTTCCTACCCAGCAAAACTTTCTATCAAATTAGATGGAAAAATAAGAAGCTTCCATGACAAACACAAACTGAAGGAATGTATGTCTTCAAAACCAGCTCTAGAGAAAATACTCAAAGAGATTAACCACAAAGAAGAAATAGGTAACACACACCAGAACCAGAGAAACAAGACTTTCCATCCAACAGACAACTAAGATTGGTTATCTGTGGAGATTCATTATTTATGTTAGTCTTTTACCTATCTCTAAATTGTATTGTTTGCCTTTATTGTTGTTAATTTTTAGGATTTCTAGTTGGAATATTATATACCTTCAGATATAGCATTTGGAAATATTTTATCCCATTCTATCAGTAACTTTTAACTCTGTTTACATTGTCTTTGGATATACAATATTATTTTTTATTTTTTAGGGAGTTTGTATACTCTTCTGTTGCCTGTACCATTGAAATCATATCCAAGAAATCACTGCCAATTTCAATGTTGAAAGGTTTTATGACCCAGATTTTCTTCTAAAAGTTTATAGTCTTAAGATTTATATTTAGGTCTTTTATCTATTTTGAGTTAATATTTGTATATGGGATTAGGTAAGGGTCCAATTTTATTCTTTTCCATGTATTTATTATGTTTCAACAATATTTAGTTAAAAGATTATTATTTCCACCACCAAATGTTCGTGGAAACCTTGTCAAAAATAACTTGACAATATAGGGGAGAATTTAGCTCAAGGCTTTTATTTAACTCCAATGGTTTATATATCTGCCTTTAGAACAGTACTACACTGTTTCAATTATTGTAGCTTTATATGGTTTGAAATCAGAAAATATATCTTTTAGCTTTGTTCTTTTTCAAGATTATTTTGGGTATCTAGAGTCCATATTCCATATTAGGATAGATTTTTTTTTCTGAAAAATAAATATATAAATATATGAAAGTTTCACCTAAAAAAAATAGAAAAAAAAATTCTCTGGTAAGAAAGAAAGCAAAAAGAAATATTGAAATGTTATCTTTAAGTCATCAAAAGCTTGGTATCAGACAAATGAAACTATTATGTGAAATTATCATTTTTAATTTTGGATAAAGTGCTATAATACTAGATGTCAACCACTAAGCCAAGCATGGAAAGGAGGGATGGGGAGAGAATGGGGTGGGGATCGGGTGGGGGCTGACTGGGCGATGTGTGCATGTATGTCTACAAAAGTTTGTATCCCACTATGATGTATCAATACAGTGCACCAATAAAAAAAAATAAAAATAATCAAAAAAATCAAAAAATAAAATAAAATGGAAAGAGAAAAGAATAGAACATAGCAAGGTAAAAATTACCTTGGACATTTTTCCATTGCTTTGTTAGCTAAACCCAGCAGTGGTGTGATAATTCATCATTCTTCTCTTTCACAATAAATAAAGCAAACCAAAGTGTTTTTGTTCTAGTCCCCCCCCCAAAGTGGATTCTTTGAGTTTTAATCAGATGAATGATTGATTCAACTGAAGTAGTAGTCAGAGAAAATGACAGGGCAAAACATCAAGAGATTGAAAAATAAATGTATGGAAGAATCTCTGTTGGACATGATCCTACATGACTTTTAGAACAGGAAATGAAAAATATATAAGCAAGCTGAATTGCTTGAGCTAGCAAAGCATAAAACAATAACATATCCCAAATATTCAGGTGAAGGTTTCCAGGATTTCAAAGGAAGCCAAGTACGCTGAATGCAGGGGCGTATGCCTGAAATCCCAGCAACTCAGGAGGCTGAGGCAGAAAAGCAAGTTTGAGGTGAGCCTGGCCAATTTAGATTCTGTCTCAAAAGAAAAAGAAACAAAAAGAAAGAAAAGAGCTAGGAGTGTAGCTCAGTGATAAAGCACTCCTAGGTTCAACTTCCCCACTCCCAAAAAGAGAAAAAGAAAGAAAGAAAGAACCCAGGTAAATGTGCTCCAGGGCTTCAAGCTCTCCGGATGGTCAACAGAGGAAGACAGGATTGCCCATGAAAACATTGGGAGACAGGATGTCCTATGAAGCTCAGCTGGCCCCAGGACTCCTCCTCTCCTACCACACGCCAATTGTTCATGTGTGCACACATTTTACCCTATTCTTTTCAAGCCCCTGTCTTGGGTATAAGCAAATGTTAAGAATGCAAAGCAAGTGTTTGTTTTTCCCTTTTTAAAAACACATCATTTATAAAATAAATTGGGGCAACTTGTAACTATTACTTGCAGTAATTCAGAAGAATTGATAGTTTGTATTAATCATTTCAGTTGCCCTGGAGATCTTTTGAGAAAACTTATCAAATATCAAATGTTATTTACTAGTTAGAAAGTACTATTCCAGCTACGTCCCTAGGGGGATTTCAATCACCCTGGCCTCACTCCATCCCTCTCGCTCCAATTTGATAGCACCATTACCCTTCCAGAAATAAAGGACCTGATGCATATTTAGAAGGTGAAGACATCAGCACATTAGAAACTAGTTCAAACTAACTCAGCTTATTTATACGGCTCCTATTGTGTGCTAACAAAGGTCCTAAATTGAGGAACAAGAAACATTAACTAGAACACTAAAAGTACATGATCCATTATTCAAGACCCTCGGTAGACTGAAAGCCAAAAGAAAAAGTAAAGGTGGAGAAAAACAAAGACTATATAAGGCTGTCTTCCAGTCTTAATACTGTTTTATAAGCCCCTTTGACCTCTTACCCTTGAACAGCATAGTAAATTTCCATAAACCCTTCCTGTGTATTGAGACAGAAAAGTAGAATGTTTTCACCTTCACTATATCCAGTGTGGTTAGTAGGTTTATCATTACTAAACAGAAAAGCACCCAAGAGAGAAACACGAGGGTAGGAAAATAAGGACAGAATAAATAAATGAGAAGAAGAAAGTAAAAATAAAAAGGTAGTGAAAAGATATATGAACTTTTCAGCTCAGATTAAAAACAAGCTTAAGTTCTCTGGATTCAACACTTTTGGAAAAATACCCAGGAGTGGTAGAGCTGGATCATATGGTGGATCTATTCCTAACTTTCTTAGGAATCTCCACACAGATCTCCATAGTAGCTGAACTAGTTTGCACTCCCACCAACAGTGTAAAAGAGTTCCTCTTTCCCCACATCCTCGCCAGCATTTGTTGTTACTTGATTTCTTTATGCTTGCCGCTCTGACTGTGGTTAGATGGAATCTCAGTGTAGTTTTGATTTGCATCTCCCTGATGGCCAATGATGTAGGACATCTTTTCATGTATCTATTGGCCCTTTGTATCTCTTCTTTTGTGAAGTGTCTATTTAGTTCATTTGCCCATTTCTTGATTCCCAGGTCTCCATCAACAGATGAATGGATTGCAAAACTCTGGGAAATACACACAATGGAATTCTACTCAGCCATAAAGAAAAACAAAATAATATCATTTGCAAGAAGATGGAAAGTCCTGGAGAGCATTATGTTAAGTGAGATTAGCCAAGCACAGAAGGAGAAGGTACATATGTTCCCTCTAATATGCCTAAACTAGGGAACATAGAGGATACCAGTGGTACTCCAGGTAATGGAGGGGAAATACCAGCAAAGCTTGAATGGAAAGATAGGGGAGGAGGAAGACTGAACTTGATTAATGAGGGTCTACATCCAAATATGTGTAAAATTATGAATACGGCATGGTTACCCTGGACAATCATTGGTGGGAGGGGGGAAGGGAAAACAGGGGTGGGGGGGAGAGGGCACCAAGTATAGTTTAAATGTATACCATTTATGTTCAATAAAAAATTTTAAAAAACAAGCTTAAAACAGTTATAATTCCATTTCTAGAATTAAAAACTATCAAAACATTGCTGAAAATATAAATGAAAAAGAAAGACAAGTATATGTCTTAGGGTAGAGAAAATATTAAAGAATTAAATTTAAAAACCTCATATATTTATGTTGATAAAGGCAAGAAATAAACTTTCAGAATAAATAGAAGAAAATTTAAAAAACAGAAAATAAAGATGCAGTAAAATATAGGTATAAGCAGTACAAAAAGAAAAACATTACAAAGATTAAAACTGGAAGTGAACATGTGCTTTTTCTTACAGGGGATCGAACCCAGAAGCATTGTACCTCCAAGCTACACCCCCAGCCCTATTTTGTATTCTTTATTTAGAAACAGGGTCTCGCTAAATTGCAGAGGGGCTCACTACGTAGCTACGGCTGACCATGAACCTGCAATTCTCCAAGTACTGGGATTACAAGCATGCACTATTCCCAGCTAACAAGTTGTTTCTGTTTTTGTTTTTTTGTTTGTTTGCTTGTTTGTTTTTGGTAGTACTAGGGATTGAACCCAGAAGTATTCTACCTCTGAGCTAGACCTCCTGCCCTATTTTTTATTCTTTATTTTGAAACAGGGTCTCATTAAGTTGCAGAGGGCCTAAGTAGCTGGGGCTGGTCACAAACCTCTGATCCTCCTGTCTCAGCCTCCCAAGTATTGGAATTACAAGCATGCACCACTACTCCTGACTATCAAGTGCTTTTTTAATGACATAAAATTAACAAAAATGTTTTTCTGCCTAATATAAGCCTCAGCTTTTGGCTGACATCCATGGCAATCAATAAGAGTAGATAAATGTTTTTATAACACCTCAGTGTCAAAATTAATTGTTAGATGCAAGCTTCATTACAGCTATGACTCTCTGAATGTCAGCAGAGCTTTATTCTCTACCACACATTAGAGGTAACAGAATTCCAGATATATTTGCACAATGTAAATATTCCTTCACATACTAAAAGATTTGATTAAAGTGGATTTTCAAATAAATAATTAACTTTTTAAATAATCCCTACACTGCACAGAACTCATTAAATGTGACAATCTATACTGTACTAAGCCTATTAAAAAGAAGAAAAATAAAATTTCCTTTCATACTGAAACTGTGGAATAGCACTTTGAGAATTCAAATCTGTAAAGTATTACTGTTTAAAAAAAAATAATGATTTGAATTGCTGTGTTATCACTCTCACAACATTTAACTGCTCTGTTTGCAACGTTTTTCTGTCTTTTCTAAAGCATTCAGCACCACTAAGCATCCCTTTCTTATAGTTTTATTTCCCATGGCATCTTTGATGTAATTCTCTACTAGTCTTCCTACATCCCCTTGACTATTTCCCCTATAAAGTACAGTACACATCTTTTGAATCAGAGGCATTCTAAGTCTGAGATAAACCCCCAGCCCTTTTTAAATATTTTGTTTTGAAACAGGGTCTCACTCTGTTTCTGAAAGTATTGCTATGTTACTGAAACTGCCCTTGAACCTGTGAACCTCCTGTCTCAGCCTCCCAAGTACTGGAATTATAGACATGTGCCACTACACCCAGGTACATGTTACCATCTTAACTGTCATAACTGGATGAAAGATGGAAAATTTCAAATTACCTTTGCAAGTGGAATATTATCAATAAATTATGATCACTGTCTTTCTATATAGTATGTCTTATAATGACATGATTTTCTGTTTCTGAGTAAACTTTCTGGTCTCACACACACACACACACACACACACACACACACACCCTGAAAGCTTAAATACTTGGAACCCTCAACTAATAGTTATCAAACTAGACCTAAAAAAAAATACTTTGAAGGAAAAGTCCCCTCCTTAATATCTGCTGCATCACTGAGATTCACACTGGCCAAATATTCACAGTGCCTTAGTCATAGGTCTGTTATGGTTAGAAGCAGACACTTTTCCATTTATTTTTAGAAGAGAATTGGTGCTGAAAAGGATGGCCTGTGCCAATACTGTTTTTGTGCCAATCCTTGATCACTACAGGATATGAGCCCAAAATGGAAAATGATGAACTCATGGCAGAGACAGGCGGCAGGTGGTTCTAAAGACAGAGCATTTGAAATCTTCAAAATGCCTTAGTCACAACTCCATAAAAAATAAGGCAGGGATTGCCACTTTTAATTCTACCAATAACCTTCAGGCAACTTTAACACTTAAGATAAAGCACAACTATATTTTTAAATTAATAAATATGTAGACCAAGGAGTGAAGATAGGGACCACAAAAGTCATGAATACATACACATGTGTATGTATGTGTGTATAAATATATTTAGAGATAATATTTTTTATTTATTAGCAACAACTGGAAGAATTGCTAAAGACCCAATAGGGACCAGTATAAGAATAAAGATTATTCAACAAATGCTGGAAATTATTTTATTTTTCATAAATTTTTATAAAAATACTATCAAATTTTTAGGTCAATAACAAGTCAGTAAAGTGTTCAAGTGTTGCAAAATTGTTCTGCCACAACTTATATAGTTGTATCAAATACCAGTCACTGTTGTATAGATGACCAAAGACAGATCTTCTATTAATTTCTAACCACAAAACCACGATACCAGTGAAGATGAAGCTGCAGAGGAGGTTGCTGCATCATCTAACACAGTAGGCACCTGCAACATTCATCTATCCATGGAACTTTTTTTTTTTTTTGGTGGTACTGGGGTTCCTGGAAACCCTTCTACCTCTGGGTTACACTCCCAGACCTATTTTTATATTTTTATTCGGAAACAGGGTCTCCTAAGCCAGCGTAGCTGGTTTCGAACCTGTGCGATCCTCCTGTCTCTGCCTCCCAAGCGCGGGGATTACAAGCGTGTGCCACCACGCCCGGCATTATCCATGGAACTTATTTTAAAATGTTTACTAAACTCCTGAAATATGCAAGATGACAAAAGTTATAGAAATCAAATCCAGGGATAACATTTGAAAATAATTTTGGAAGGCAGATGACATTTGAAATGTAGGGGAACCAAAGGCAGGAATTCAAAAGGCAGAAAATGATGAGCCAAAAACAGGAAACAGAAAGAATCCCAGTTTTGTCTCAAGTGTGTGTGTGTGTGTGTGTGTGTGTGTGTGTGTGTGTGAGACTTGGGATTGAACCCAGAAGCACTGACATCCTCCCTTCAGGCAACATCCCCAGCTCTATTTTGAAAGAGAGTTTCACTAAATTGCTGAAGTTGGCTTTGAACCTGTGATCCTCCAGTCTTAGCCTTTCAGGTACTGGGATTATAGGCATGTGCCATCAAGCCTTGCCTCAATTTCTTATAAACCTACAGCTATTCAGATTATTTCTTCCTGTGTCAATTATATTAAATTATGCCTGCCAAAAAACTTCTCTGTTTTATGGGTCTGTTTTGGAATTTATTTACATAAATTAAATTATCTATACTTTGTACCTATTTAGATCTATTGTAATATTACCTCTTTGGTCTCATTTATTTTTCTTTTTTTTTGTGTGGTTACTGGGGATGGAACCCAGGGGACTTCTACCTCCCCAGGCTACACTACCAGACCTTTTTATATTTTATTTGGAAACAGGGTTTCATTAAGGTGCTGAGAACCTCACTAAGAAGCCAAGGCTGGCTTCAAAACTGTGCGATCCTCCTGTCTCAGCCTCCCAAGTACTGGGATTACAAGCATGCGCCACCACACCCGGCTCAATATTACCTCTTTAATTCTTGATACTCACAATTCATTTTTTCTATATTTGCTTCTTGATTGACTTTACTGGAGATTTCAAGTTACATTACTAATTTTTTCAGAAAGCAACATTTGGAGATGTTCATTTGCTCTGTCTTTTTTTTTTTTTTTTTTTGGTGGTGGTACTGGGGTTCCTGGAAGCCCTTCTACCTCTGGGCTACACTCCCAGACCTATTTTATATTTGGAAACAGGGTCTCTTAAGCCAGGGAGGCTGGCTCCGAACCAGCGTGATCCTCCTGTCTCCGCCTCCCAAACGTGGGGATTACAAGTGTGCGCCAACATGCCCGGCTGTCTCTTATTTTTTATCTGTGAGATTATCTGGTCTCTGTTATTTCCCTCTTCCTACTTACTTTTGGCTGTTTGCTCTTCTTTTTCTAATCCCTTAAGATGGAAATGGAGCAATGTTTTTTAGCTTTTTTATAATATAAATTTACTTAGAATACTGCTTTTATTGCATCCTGTCGATTAGGATATATGCCGTGATAACAAATCTTATGGCTGAGAGCAAAGAAGGACTTTTCCTTTCATACTGTGTGTCCAGTGAGGGCTGGTTAATGCTAATCAACGTGACCTTCACTCTGGGACTTGTGTGCAGCAATGACCTGGAAGACTGCTGATTGCCAAGGAAGAGAGAAAGGAGTCAGAAGTCTTGCATGCGCAGGCAAATGTGTTGCTCAGAATGGCACACATCGCTCCTGCTCTCGCCTAACTAACCAGAACTAGTCACAAGACCAAGAAATCCTACCACATGTCAGAGGTGGTCCGACGAACATATCTCATGGGTTGCATGAATGTCCAGGACAGGGTGTGTTTCCCACCAGAGCACACAGCCCTGGCCTTGTCCCCATGCCTGGGCCTGAGACTCCGACACTAATGAGCAATCCAGAGCACCTCTTGAATGAGGGCAGAATATTATTTTATCCACTTTTATTGCATATCTAAGGCTAAAATATGTCTAGATTTGCCAAAGTATTTGTTGTATCTGAATATCTTCCTCCACCCACTGCTCACAGCTTTCTGAGGCAAAAATATTCTTTTTTTTCATTCAGTTTGATCTGTCAGCTAGAATTCAGCTAAGTAAATTTTTGTCCTCTTTTAAACATAGGTTGTTAAGCCCTGTGTTTACAAAATTCAGTGAAGGGAACAGAGTTCAGTGATCTGTTTAGGCTCTAAATAGAAGCAGGAGAGCAACCTAGAAATAAATGGACAGGGTCAATTCCATTTGCCTAAACTCACGACTCATAGCAAGGGCTATACTGGGCCGGGGGAGGGCTCTGGGCCTCATTACAACCTCCACCCCTCCCTCACAGAGATGAGTATCTCTTCTTTTCCAAAGAAAGAAAGGTGCTGTGTGTGTGTGTGTGTGTGTGTGTGTGTGTGTGTGTGTGTCCTGGAGATTTAACCCAGTGGCATTCTACATCTGAACTACACCCAAAGTTCTTTTTATTTTTTTCAACAGAGTCTTGCTAAATTGCTGAGGCTGCCCTGAAACTTTCGATCCTCCAGTCTCAGCCTCCCAAATACTGGGATTACAGCTGTGCACCGCAATGCCCAGCTGGAAAGATGCTTTCCTTATTGTAGGGAGGGATCTGAGAGTCAGACCTTTGAAGATAGATAACTATGACTGTCCCCATGACTACCACCTCCAGGATGACCTTCCCCATCACACAGCCAGCAAGAACACCACAAAATCAATACTGCTTCCCAGGAGCAAGGTTGAAGCCAGGTACAGAGAAGGGCCACACCCAAAAAGTATCTTACTCACTATAAAACCCAACTTTTTCCACTTCCATCTTCACTGGGGAGAGCTGAAATGAGGAGTTCAAGAAAGTAAAGAAACCTCCAGAATTTACATCATTGATTGCCTTATCTCAGAGGAAACTGTAGCAGGGCTTGAGTGCTTCCCTTAAACACCAAATTTAATTATTTTTAATTTTTGGTTAATTGTAGTCATATATCTTAATGAAGTACAAGATGGTAGAGGCATACATATACAAATCACCCAAATAGCTTTACCCAATTCCCACCCCATTTCCTCCTCCTCCCTCCTTCTCATATTTAGCTTAGTGATTGACTTTGATGTATTTGTGAATGTACATCATGTACATTAGGGAATTTCCCTCTTCCTTCTCCCATCCCCCTCAATTAGGTTGCTTTATTTGCTCATCTACAGCATCTCCTTCTTGGTCTAGATTGTCTCCTATGACCCATTTTCTCCCTAGCTTCCACATATTAGGGAGAGCATCTGATTTCTTATTTTTTGTGATTGACTAATCTAACTTAGCATAATGTTCTCCAGTTCCATCCATTTCCTGTAAATGATGTAACTGTGTTTTTCTTTATGGCTGAGTAAAATTCCATTGTGTACATATCCCACAGTTTTGTAATCCATTCATCTGTTGATGGACATCTTGGCTGGTTCCATAGTTTGGCTATGGTGAATTTTGTAGCTATGAACATAGACACACGTGCATTAGTTTGGTAGTTTGGTTTCTTTTCTTTTGGGTAGATAACCAGAAGAGGTATTGCTGGATCATATGGTAAGTTCGTTCCCATTCTTCTGAGTATTTACTGGTGCTTCTCTTTTACTTAAGGAGAAAAGACTCCATAGAATGAAATCCTGTGATCTTGCTATCTCACCTCACCCCCGAGTCTTCTCCTACTCTTCTTTGCTCACTTGAACCAGCCATCAGCATGTGTACAATTCATCAGACTCATCACATATGACTCATATCTTGATGTATGGCTGCTTTGTGGTTTCTGTACTTGTCCTGCCCTCTCATAGGCTGCCCCTTCATCTTCTTCAGGTCTTTATTCAAGTGTCATCTGAGTTTGGGGTTTTTTGTTTGTTTCTTTTGTGTGGTTTGTGTGTGTGTTGTGGTGTGTGTGTGTGTGTGTGTGTGTGTGTGTGTGTGTATGGTGTAGTGGGGATTGAACCCAGGGAAATTATACCTCTGAGCTGCACACCCTGCCCTATGTTATTTTATTTTATTTTATTTTTGTTGTATTGGAGATTGAACCCAGGGGCATCCTACCTCAAAGCTACACTCCCAGCTCTATTTTTTATTCTTCAATTTGAAAAGGTCTCACTAAATTGCAGATGGCCAAAGTAGCTGAGGCTGGCCATGAAACTGCCATCCTTCTGTCTCAGCCTCCCAAGTACTGAGATTATAAGTGTGGGCTGTGCCACCATATCTGGTTTTCATCTGATTATTTATTTATTTATTTATTTATTTATTTATTTATTTTGTAGTACTGGGGATGGAACCAAGGGGTATTCTATTTTTGACCTACATTCCCAGCCCTATTTTTTGTCCTTTTTGAAAAAGGGTCTCACTGAGTTGCAAAGAGCCTCACTAAGTAGCTGAAGCTGTCCACAAACCATGATCCTCTGGTCTCCCAGCCTCCTGAATGCTAGGATTACAAGCGTGCACCACCATGCCCAGCTCTCATCTGATTACTTCTAATCAGATGACATTTCTAATCAGTTGCCAGGGAATTCTTGCAACTCCTGAACCCCCTATGTAGATCTCTTCTGGTTGATTAGTTACTGTACCCTGACATAATATATAATGTTGTATTTATTTGCTTACTGTCTCTTCCCTCTGGAACATAAGTAAGGACTTCATTTTGTTCAATGCTGAGTTTCTAGGGCCTTAAAGATGCTCAGTATTTGTTAAATGAAAAAAATCAAGACCTATGCTTAAGGCTCTCATACTTTGCAAATATACTGAGACAAGCCAATAAGCATAATCCAAAGAGTGACAAGTTCAGGAAAACGCATACTAAAAAAGAAGGAAAAAATTCATGGCATTAATACCCTCACAGCTTAATATATATGTTTGTGAACATAAACCTGTATTTTTAGTTGCTTCTAGTGTTGAATAACCAGAATTATACATTCATTTCTCTCAGCAAATTTGGAGAATAATGTGGGATGATCTAATGAGAATGTAAGCTCCCAATTTTAGAAATGGATTGATATGTCTTGTGTTCAGTATATGATGTAAATGGACTCAGGAACAGGAGTGAAAATCAATTTTTTATTTAAGAAGAAAGGAAAGTGTACCAACAGGTCCTCCTCACAGGCTCTCCCTCCCTCCTCCTCTCTCCCTGGCACCACTTCTAAGTCCAGTCTTGATCACCAGGTCAGGTAGACCCCAGCAACTGCAGCACACCTCACTGCCTCCATGCCAGCTAACCCTGTGTTTTTCTTTCCACAATACTTTTTGATCTTTTCATCTCTTTGATCAAAAACGTTTAACTTTCCTCTTTGATTTCACGTATTTGGGGTTTATTTCCCCAAAATATGCTAACATAACTTTTCATATTTACATTTTTTGTGGTATTGGGGGTGGAACCCAGGAGCTTTTCTACCTCTGGGCTATACTCCCAGACCTATTTTATACTTTATTGGAAACAAGGTCCCACTAAGTTGCTAAGTGACTCACTCAGAAGCTGGGGCTTCGAACCTATGTGACCCTCCTGTCTGAGCCTCCCAAGCGCTGGGATTACAAGTGTGTGCCACCATGCCCGGCCATTTTTAAATTTTTAAAAGAAGAGATATTCTCTACTAATTTTTTCAGGATAGATGTTCAATTTCTGAACCTGAAATTCATGACCCTCTAAAATTTACTCTGGAGCTTCCATCTCGTGCCTCCAGTCTACCCAAATGTACTGATCCAGCTAGATTGCCTCATTCACACTATCTAGAAACCATTTCTTCCTTCCCCACAGCTTTGTGTTTGCTATTTCTCCAGCTTGGAACATCCTCCTCCTCTCTTCAAGAGTTTCTCCTGGTGCTGAAAGGCAAAGCTCAGATTCAGAGCCAGTAAATATTGATGGCACATAGAGACTTCTTAAGAGACAGTGAACTCACCATTGTTAAAGTTGCTCAGAGAAGGCCAAAGAGGTAACAAAGGAAACACCTAACAAATGCATTCATCCCGATAGTTCATGGTTCCCATGAGCTCCTACTTTGCTCAAGAAACTCATGTGACCATTGCTGTAGGGATAACTTTCTACCCATTCAGAAAAAAAACTGGTCCAGCCCAACTCTGTGGCAATTATCATATACTGGCATTCCAGTGATACTGCAGCTCTATTTTCAGATGCCCATGTCTAATCTGTATCTGATATTATAGTTATATTTAAATACACTTAGCCGGGCATGTTGGCACACGCTTGTAATCCCCAAGCTTGGGAGGCTGAGACAGGAGGATTGATCGTGTGGGTTCAAAGCCAGCCTCAGCTACTTAGTGAGGCTCTCAGCAATTTAGTGAGATCCCGTTTGCAAATAAAATATAAAATAGGTCTGGGGTGTAGCCTGGAGGTAGAAGGCCTCTGGGTTCCATTCCTAGTTCCACAAATAAAATAAAATAAAATAAACACATAAATAAACTTGTATAATTGCTTTGCCAGACTGCAACCTCCTGAAAGGCTCAGGGCACTATCACTGTCCCTTGCAAATGGTAAATCCTTAATACATCTGTCAATGATGATGCTAAAAAAAGGTGACTGTTGCTGGGCGTGGTGGCGCACACTTGTAATCCCCAGGCTTGGGAGGCGGAGACAGGAGGATCGCGCAGGTTCAAAGCCAGCCAGCCGCGCTGGTGTAAGAGACCCTGTTTCAAAAATATAAAATAGGTCTGGGAGTGTAGCCCGGAGGTAGAAGGGCTTCCAGAAACCCCAGTACCACTAAAAAAAAAAAAAAAAAAAAAAAAAAGGTGGCTGTTCAAGCAGGAATAAACTGAGTAGGACATAAAAGAGAGGGGACAGGATAAGAAAGAGCAAGCAACATTAACTTCCCTGAACTGTTGAAAAGTAATTTCAAACTCACTCTCTCAAGTTTTTATGTGTACAGTATTGGCTTGGTTACTCTCAGATGGTTTATCCAATTCAATGGTTGTGTCCTCAAGGACACACAAAGTATCATAATAGGTTGGACTAAGCAAGGAAAATCTTAAATTTGTGATCACATTCCTTTGAAGTTAAAAGGAAGAGTAGAGTCCAACCAAGAACGACAGGTTACCAATGGCCCCAGGGCAGGAAGCATTGTCCTGAGTTTCTCCAGGTTCAGTAGCAAAGACAGACTTTGTGTAACTACGACTTCTTGCTGGGTCAACTAAATGACTTACTTTTAGCAAAAGAAAGGGCTGGTCAGGCAGGAGGCCATGCCAGGAAAGATCCCCTAGCACAGACAATGTGGAGCAAAGCTGTAGGGAGTGGCTGCACAATCCCGTCCTGGCAGATGCCCTTGCTGACTGCCAGTTCGCCATCTGGGGTCCCTGGAAAGGCGCCTGTCTGGGAATCAGGAGGCTTCAGCTTGTGTTCCAATTTTACTGCTGGCGATTGTTGTGACCTTGGAGCAAGGCAAATCATCCCTGGACACTTCTGTTTACCCACTAACAATAAGTCTGGGTCACAGCTACGATAAGACACAAATAAAAAGCAGCAGAACTTTATCTGCTACTGATATTCAAACTCATAGGTATAGTGTCAGAACCCTCACTAAAGGCCAGGTGTGGTGGCACACACTTGTACCAGTACTTGGGAGGCTGAGACAGGGTATCGAGGTTTGGAGCCAGCATCAGCAATTTAGTGAGGCTCTTAGCAACCTAGTAAGACCCTGTTTCAAAATAAAAAATAAATAGGTCTGGGGGCACAGCCTAGAGAAAGAGGGGTTCCATCTCTAATACCCCCACCAAAAAAATGAACCATCAGTATTCTAGTCTGTTACCCTATTCTAGTCTGATACCCTGTGAGTTCATTGTAGTGGCCTTTTTTTTACCCTCTTCTATCTAGAACCCTGCATAGGAACACAGCTATCACATCAAAACATTTTTCTATTTACTCCCACCTACCAACACGTGTTCACTGTTTGGACCAATATCTCCCAACAATCTTAGTTCACTGCATCTCCCAACTAACATAAAGGAAATGGCTATAGTTGTAGGAATTAATGAAAGAGAAAAGAAACAAAGGGGGGGGGGTACCATCTCAAATCACATTCCTGTTACAGGCAGCACTAGTTTATTCTTTGAACAGAAACTTCTATGAGTGTGTTTTTAAATGAATTGAGTAAGCAAGCACTCTTCACTCCCAATTTTACTACATGTTATTTAATCTACTGTCAAGTTCTACCCCTGCTAGTGGTGAAGTGGTTTTTCTTTGCATTGTGTTCACGGGTTAAGTGCCTGCTGCAATTCCACTAACAATGGCCTTCATAAGCAATTTCTACCACCGCCTCCCATCAGTGGGAAATGAGTAGAGGAGGTGGAAGCAATGATTAGACATGGAAAGAATAGGGTCCCTTGGCCCCTGAATGACTCATCTGTAACAAGTACAATAAAAAGGTACCTAGGAAAGTACCCTGGTTAATGATTGCTTAATTATAATGCTCTAAGCTGAGTCAGTTTATTAAGTCCTTGAGGTTTCTTTTTACAGCATTTGTATCCTCTGTCCTGCGGGAACTAGAGCAGCCAGACGATTCTATCAAGCCTAAGGCTGCAGCTGATTGCCCTTTAGTGCTAATGGATGTGCAGCTGCCTGCACCGTAATCTAATGAAGACACCTAATAAGTAGGTGTGGGAGGAAATGGTTTTATACTTGGAATTTCCACCCTCACCTTCCTCTCCTACTCTATGAGGGAGAACACTAAAGTAACAGAATGAGTTTTTGTAAAGGGCTACAAAGTTCAGTAACACTTAAACCAAATTCTCCTATGAAGAATGGTAATTCTCTGAAGCTTCTTAAAAATACAACAACATATCAATAATTTTTCAGCTTACATTTTTAGCCTATCTTATATATTTTTAAAGCCTTCTTAAATTTTTTTCTTATGCAAAAAGGATACACAAAGCTCTGCAATAACATTTTTCTCTTAACTTGAACCCCTTAGTCACTTCTGGCTCTGAAATTATTTGCTCTAAGAAAAGTAATTGAGGGTTGATGATTTAAGCACTTAGGGAAATGAAGATACTAGCACTTATTACAGGTTGGCTGAGAATGAGAATCATGATACAACATTTAAATAATATTTGTCATGAATACCAAATACTGTATAATATTTTGAGAGGACAAAGTTTAAAACTATAGATATTATCAGTATCATTTGTCTATAGATTCAAATAATTCCCTTACAATGAAGTCCTTATTATCTTGATAATACTATACTTAAAAAATCAATTGCTAACATTTATGCTAAGTAGTCAGAATCATACTTTTTGAAAATGTACTAGCAACTGTCATAATAACCTGGAATTATTTATATAATTCAGCTATTGCAATATCAAATTAATACAAATGAAGTCAACCCATACCCATATTGTATTGACATAATGGTTTTCTTATCTAAAATATGTGATTCTTCATCTTTTGATAATCCTGAGTCACCATAACTATCTTGCCTATATTTCCTGGAATGTCTGAATCTTTCTGTTTTTAAGTAAAATCATATATGTAGCTCAAAATATAAGAAAAACATTTCAAACTACACTTAAAACTAAGACAATGGAAAACGGGCATTTAGCTTTATTAAATGACAAAATATTATCATTTGGCATTTCATAGGAGATGTCCTGTTGAAACAAACTAGAACTTGTCTTCTCAAATTACTCAATATATTTAGAATATTTTCCCCAAAACTTCCTGCTTAAAGCTAAAACAGACAGAAAATAGCAAACAACCTAGTAGTTTGCATAATATAAACACAAGAAAAATCTAGCCGGGCGTGGTGGAACACGCTTTTAATCTCAGCATTCGGGAGGCTGATACTGGAGGATTGCGGTTCACGGACAGCCTCGGCTACTTAGTGAGGCTCTGTCTCAAAATTAAGAATAAAAAATAGGACAGGGAGTGTAGCTTGGAAGTCAAATGCCCCTGGGTTCTATCCCCAGACTCGCAAAAAATAAATAAATAAATAAATCACGTATTCATCTATTGTAGCTGTCTAGAAACCATTCTTTTTATTTAAATCATAGACTTTTTAAAAAGAATCATGCCAAAATGTTTATGAAATTCTTATTATAACCAAGTAGAAATCCACAATCCAGTTTTTGCATCTCTAAAATCCAACTCTGATCTTTGCTGATAATTGATTGGCACTTGGAGCTAATTTATTGGCAAAACCTGACCAAATCTGAATCTGTTAGGAGCAAAACCAAACCTGAACCTACTTAAAAGCTGTTCCCTGTTTGTAGTCGTGTGTGTGTGTGTGTGTGTGTGTGTGTGTGTGTGTGTGTCTGTGTGTGTGTGTCTGTGTGTGTGTGTGTGTTGTGTGTTAGTTGCTAGGAATTGAACCCAGGGGCATATACCTCCAAGCTATGCCCTCAGCTGGTTGGTTGGTTGGTTGGTTGGTTTGTTTGTTTGTTTGTTTGTTTTGGAAACAGTCTCTCTAGGTTGCTAATAGTCTTGCTAAGTTGCTGAGGCTGGTCTGGAACCTTAAATTCTCCTGTCTCTGCCTCCCAAGTGCTGGAATTATAGGCATGCACCACCACATCCATCTCATTGTGTTTATTTACTGCACTTCATGTGACCATCTATGGAAGTACATATTTATTACGGAAATATTAGTGTGTTTGATAATGAGGTATTTATCAGAGTGGCCCACTCGATCTAGACACATGCACTAAATTCTGAAAACATCTGACCTCATTGTTTTGGATAGAAAAGGTGAACCCATGCTAAGGCTGGTAAAGACACACTGCTGCTACTTAGAGCACCATTTAAGGGGTAAAGGAATCACCCCCTACATGCTCATTCCTGAAGCCATCACTCACTAATGTAGTACCTTTTCTCTGGCCACATTCTCCTAATGACTTTTTCTTTCCCTCTCTCACAACTTCTCTCCCAGTCACCCAGCCCAGTCTTCCTAGGTCCCTTTACTAATTTCACCCTGACTTGACCCTCCTCACAGCTCTTTAGTTGTAGAAGCTTCACAACCTCTCACAGTGTTCCACTCCTAGTGTAGACTGGTCTGAACAGTCTCAACCCGGAATGATTGCCAGTCAGTCCTAAAATGCCTTCCTAGTTCATTCTTGCTCTTCAAGTGTCTTCCTTCTCAGTCCCCCTTAGATTCTGCTCAGGATTAGCTGTTTCGTCATCTCATACCTTGTCCAAATACTTTTCTTGATTCAGAGACCACATTGGAAGAGATAAGTCCAAAGTTAGGAAACTGTTTTTTTTTTTTTTGGGGGGGGGGTTCTGTTTTTGGTTGTTTGGTTTTTTGGTTTTTGTGGTACATGGGGCATTCTACCTCCAAGTTAAACCCCTAGCCCTGTTTTTTATTCTTTATTTTAAAACAGGGTCTCACTGAGTTGCAAAGAACCTCACTAAGTAGCTGAGGCTGTCCTTGAACCCCGATCCTCCTGTCTCAGCCTCCCAAATGCTAGGAATACAAGTGTGTGCCACCATGCTCAGCAAGAATTTTCCATTGCCTCTCCTCCTCTCATAAGATACACTCCTTCAATCAAGACAAGCCCTCGTTTCCCCTCCACTCCAAAAACCTCTGTTGTCCTCATCTCCTCTGCTCATATCATCGACCCCACGACCTGAATTCTGCAATGAAATCTTCACACCATTTGTGACTAGTTTAGTCCCACTCATGCTTTAGATTCAGCCGAGATGCCCCATCAGCAGGAAAGCTTCCTGTGGCCTTGCTGGCCCCTGTGATCTCCTGTCTTGAATTCCTATAGCACTTGCAATCTGTTTCACTCATTTGAAATTTGATAGACACTTTCTTGTATTATCAGAGCATTTAATTTTTCATATGTATATATATCCATATATATCTTATCTCCTTAACCAGACTTTAAATATCATGTTTCATATATTATGAATGAACTAGTGAATATGCATCTATTGCTTAAAATAAAAAGGCAACATTGGCAAAGACAACATGTAAAAGATGGAGAAGCATTAATGCATCTGTTCATTTGAATTTAATATACACTATTGTACTCGGCACTGTTTTAGGCACTGAGAACTAAATCCCTGCCCTCATATGGCTGATGAGGTAACTTAGAAACCATAAATTAATAAAAAATTATTCAAATAACTATATACAGTTATATAGAGAGGGAGAATCAAGGAATCACTTCCACTGACTCTGTGTACATATGCAAGAATGCCAATGTCAATCTCAATATCCTACATAAAGAAGGGGGAAGTGGAGAGGGATCGGGGGAAAACCAAGTGATATGTGCATACGTGTCATAATAGCTCACTATCACTTATAATGAACTATTAGTGATAGTGAACTCTAAGAACTATGTTATGACATGAGACTATAATGTACCAATAAAAGTATAAAAAAAAGGAAAAAAAATTCTGGAGGAACCTGAAATTCTCATCATTGCTAATAACCACAAGAATGCAATGTATTACATCTCCCCTTTTGCCCAAGCTCCAAGGAAGCTCAAAACCAAGCCAATTTGTATAGCAAGACTCATGAAATCATCTCACCAATGAGCTGTATTAAAATCATGTACTCAGCCAGTAGTAGTGGCGCAAGCTTGTAACCTCAGTACTTGGGAGGCTGACTGCAGACAGCCTTGGCAAGTAGTGAGACTTTCATCAACACAGCAAATGCTTGTTTCAAAATTAAAAATAAAATAGGGCTGAGAGTGTAGCTTGGAGGTAGAATGTCCCTGAGTTCAATCCCCACTACCAAACAAAAACAAAAACAAAAACATGTACTCAAATAATCATTCACTCTTCCTCACTTCTGCTATGCATGTGTGTATCTATCACTCTGAACTTCATTATGACGTTAGATCACAATGCACCAATAAAAGTATATTTTAAAAAAATTAAAAATACATTGCTGATACCATGTTGTTCTTTTGAAGTTTACTTGGAAAATATTTTTCCATAGTAAAATAAACAAGAAAAGACGAATGAAATGAAAGAGATGGTGAAATTCTACCTAATATTTATGTCTGGCATTTTATTAGAGAATCATAAAAAGTAAAACTGCTCAATTAATATCACAAAATTATTCTGATCATTTTGTAAACTATCTCAAATTTTCTATAACAAAAATTTCTGCACTTGTAATTATCAATCTCACTCCTCCCAAATGCATACATCTTCATCATCATCACCACCACCTACCACAAACCTGTATCTGCAAATTGTAAAGGGCTTAAACATAGCTTTTTACAGAATAAATTATGTATAAATGCTAGTTATTTGGAAGCAGAGATGCACACATTTATTGCATACCAAGACAATAAGAACATTTATTTGTGTTTGCATTAAATTTTGGGTTCTTTCCCATAATGCTGCAAGCTGTCACATGGCCACAAGTGGGAGCTGTAGAGAAAGCAACATAAATGCAATAGGAGGGAGTAAAAAAATAAACACTGCAGGAGAAATAATACTTGAACTATGATTTGAAGGAAAAAGAAATTAGCCAAGTTGTCAGGAAGGACATGAAAAAGTACATATGGAAGAGAAAGAGAGGCATTAGGAGAAAGAGAGGCATGAGGGAAACTGGCAGGTTTGAAAACCAGCACATAGTACAGTGCAGTGCGCAATGTCAAGAGACTAAGTTTGGAATGGGGCAGGAGTAGGTCATAAAGAGCTTTGTAGGTGGTAGGAGCCATTTAACCACATAGAAAATATACTGTAAAATCCATAATGAACTGGAAGAGGAGAGAACTATTAGAAGGAAATGATGAGTTCATGGCTATGAAGAGAGGAAGGGAGAGAAGACAAGCTTGGAATTCACCAAGAAATTGAATCTGGAGTCTACTTTTCTTACAGATTTGCAAGTTATCATTCCTTCTCTAATAGCTCATATAATTTCACATATTTTTAGTAGGGAATAAAAGGAGTAAGAAAATTACCAAATAGAAGAGGCAAAGATGATATTATAGAATATTTTCATTATAATAAAAATATATATCAATACACTTTTGCATTGTTGGAAAATAATGTGTACTCAATAAACCATTTGAAACCTAGAATGCTTTTTAAGGGATAAATTACTTATACTAAAGGAAAACTAAAAAGTAAGACATGATTGAAATGTGCTCTTAGCATAAGAGATAAGTGCAATATAATAATCTAAAATGTAGGAATTGTAAAAAGAAATGACCTTCCTTTCTTATTAATACCATATCTTACAAATGTATCCTGCTACTAATTGTAATGTATATTCAGTGTTTTGTTGTCTAGCACTCTTTACCCAATTTTTCAAATTAACCTTTTCCCACTTACAACCCACACTTACCTCTTCTGTCCTTGTCTACTAGGGCCAGCACCATGCTTATTCAATATTCAGTGGATGACACAACTAACATCGTGTCCCTACATATCCTCTTTGTCAATGATTTGTTTTTCCACTCCACTCTGGCCCCACAGACCAAAAGACCACACCTCACTGGGAACAGAACCACACTAAAGAATGACCAAAATGTTACAACATGCCATTTAGCTACACCTACATCCTTTCTTCTGATTCCCACTGCATCTGGTTAGCTTTGTCCATGCCTTCAGGCTTTGAGCCTTCCTTCCTTCCTTCCCTCCATTATCTCCCTGCACCTTTTTTCCGTGTCCAACCAGAACTCACTGTTGTTAATCATGTCGGTAAACCTTACACCAAAACTTTTCATTCGTTTTCCATCTTTGTGTGTGTGTGGGTGTGGGTTTAGGCGTGGAACCCAGGGGCATTCGACCTCCGAGCTACACCACCAGCCCTAATTTTTATTCTTTATTTTGTTTTTATTTTATTTTATTTTTATTCTTTATTTTGAAACAGGGTCTCACTGAGTTGCAAAGAACCTCACTGAGTAGCTGAAGCTGTCCACAAACTACGATCCTCTCATCTCAGCCTCCAGAATGCTGGGATTACAAGCGTGCGCCACCACACCTGGCTTCATTTCCCATCCATTATTTCCAGCACAGCAAGTCTGAGCAGTCCCATTCAGATAAATTGTTTACAAATTCTGTTCCAGGTAACTGGGCTCTCAAGAAGGCAACTGCTCAACAACTCAGAGTCTAATTATCTTAACTAACCTCACTGGCCCTTAGCAATCATCAGCCCCTTTTCATTTGTTCCCAATCCGTTCACTCCCACACTCCCTAGGGTCACTATTCCAGACCTCAGCCCCTTGCTTACTCCCTTGTCTCCTCAAACCCATCCATCTTTACTTCAGCCCTTTATAGTAAAGTGGAGGTTATCAGGTGGGGAAACCCTCCCCTCCCTGCTCCATCACCTCAGACACTATAGGAGTGTTATCCTTCATCTCACCCACACCTGTATCTGAGGAACCAGGGTCTCTCCTCTGTCCACTCTAAGCCCACCATTTTTACCTGTGTCCTATGTCCCAGAGACTTTCAGTGATGCCATCTTACTTCTACATCTTTAACTTATCTCTACTTCAATCTAACTCCTTCCCGAACCACAACTATAAGCAGCTTGATTAATCTCATACCTCCACTAAAATCACCATCAAAAGCAAGTGACACCAACAGCAAAATCTTCCTCGGGTCCTCCCATTTTTAGCTATTCCCCCATTTCGTTCTTTCACTGTCTCACAAAACTTCTTGAAACTATGTGCAGATAAGCATGTAGGTAATAAAGACAAAGTATGAGTACTTTACATACTTATAGGAGCAGATGAAAATAGTCTGAGAAGTAAATAGGGATTTGGGATAGTCTATAATGTGTGTAATATTGTGTGTATATATGGATGTTTCTTTGTGTTTTTTTTCCCTTAAAACATTGTCATTTTTTTCTAACTTTTTTTTTGTGGTAATGGAGATTTAACTACCCAGGTGCATTCTGCCTCTGAGCTATATAACCCATCCCTATTTTATTTTTTAATTTGAAACAGGGTCTCAGTAAGTTTCAAAGGGTCTTGCTAAGTTTCTGCGGCTGGCTGAGGCCCTAGGAATCCTCCTGTCTCAGTCTCCCAAGTATTAGGATTACAGGCAGGCATGCGGCACCACAACAGGCTCTAATCCAACTTCTAGACTGAAAATACTCTAAGTCACCTATGATCTTTGGTCTCAGTGAAATATCCCAGTATCCTTATAAGTTACTTTTGTGGTAGAAGGAGGGGGTAATGAGGATCGAACCCAGAGATACTTTACCTCTGAGATACACCCTAAGCCTTATTTTATTTTATTTTTATTTTGAAAGAGGGTTTCTGAGAACCTCACAAAGTTGGTGAGGTTGGTCTCAAACCTATGATCCTCCTATATCAGCCTCCCAAATACTAGAATTACAGGCATGCACCACCATGCCTGGATATAAGTTACTTAAACTAATTTATTCTATTTTTCTTTTGTTTACTACTAAGACAACCCTAAGTAACATACTATTATATAGGTTCAAAATAAACATCTTAATGCCAATGTTTATTATCATTTTTTGTTTGTTTGTTTGTTTGTTTGTTTTTTGGTGGTACTGGGGTTCCTGGAAGCCCTTCTACCTTCGGGCTACACTCCCAGACCTATTTTATTTTTTGGAAACAGGGTCTCCTAAGCCAGCGTGGCTGGCTTCGAACTTGCGCGATCCTCCTGTCTCTGCCTCCCAAGCGCGGGGATTGCAAGCGTGTGCCACAACGCCCGGCTATAATGCCAATGTTTAAAAAAAATGAAGATAAGCCAGGTGTGGTGGCGCACGCTTGTAATTCCCAGATAAACATTTCATGTTCTGGTTCTAATTCCATGACTGAAGAATAAATGTAACTATATGAGCAATGGTTTGCTTATTTAATAAAAAATTGTGGCATGATGACGAGGCATTCTCTTGACAATTTACAATTTTTTTCCTATATCATATTAGCTAATATTTAGTTATTTCCATGTCTTCTCTAAATAAAATTACACACACATTCATTTATTTATCTCTAATGTGACTTTTTTTGTGGTACTAAGGATTGAACATAGAGGCCTTCTACCTCCAAGCTACATGTACTGACCTTTTATTATTATTATTATTATTATTATTATTATTATTTATTTTGAAACAAGGTCTCACTAAGTTGTGGAGGGCCTCACTAAGTAGTTGAGGCTGGCTGCAAACCTACAATCCTTCTGTCTCAGCCTCCCAAGTACTGAGATTACAAGTGGTGCCACCACACCCAGCTCTAAAGCCACTTTGTTTTTTTGTTTGTTTGTTGTTTTGTTGCTGATCTGAAGATGGAACCCAGGGGCAATCGAAGTCCAAGCTACACCCCCTGCCCCATTTTTTATTCTGTGTGTGTGTGTGTGTGTGTGTGTGTGTGTGTGTGTGTGTTACTGGGGTTCCTGGAAGCCCTTCTACTTCTGGGCTACAGTCCCAGACCTATTTTTTTTTTTTTTTTTTTTTTTTTTGGAAACAGGGTCTCTTAAGCCAGCGGCTGGCTTGGAACCTGCATAATCCACCTGTCTCCGCCTCCCAAGCGAGGGGATTACAAGCTTGCGCCACCACACCCGGTTTATTCTTTATTTTGAAACAGGGTCTCACTAAATTGCAAAAGGCCTCACTAAGTACCTGAGGCTGTCTGCAAACCGTGATCCTTCAGTCTCAGCCTCCTGAATGCTGGGAAATCAAGTGTGTGCCACCATGCCCAGCTTAATGCCACTTTTTAATGAAGTTCGTTAATAATTTGACCTCACACTAATTTTCCTAAAGCAGCAGTAGAAAAAAAAATGCACACAAGGAAACAGAGTAGTTGAATAACCTAGATACAACTCAAAACAAATTAAGGATGAAAGATTAAAATGCATGCTAAATTGGCATATAAAATTTAAAAAGCTTATCTTAGAGAGAAGAAATTCAATAAAAATCAGTATTGCACTTCACAGGTTGTGGTACTTACCAAACAAACGCTGGTGGAAGAGAAATTTGCCAGCTATTAGTCCTATGAGAATGGCAAGTAGCCATAGAAGCACCTTCAAGATCCTCCAGCCAACTTCTCTAGGGTATTTATTCGTTACAAATGAAAAACAGTTTCCAACAACAATTACATTGGCTTCTGTTTGGCTATGAGAAACCGGGTCCTCCGCAAATATTAAGAAGTTAAAGAAGATCACCAAATAAGCCACAATCATGCGAGACCAGGGATGCTGAAAATAATAACGGAAGTCTTTACCCATCCTTCAAAACTTCAAAGCCGTCGTTTACCTGCAGAAGAAAAGATGCATAGAGTGAGAAAACAAGAAGATGGTCTCTTCCTCTTGTCTAGTCAGATTTATAACAGCTCAATAAAGAGGTGTTTGGAAAAGATGATACCTGTTCCTACTTATGGCTCTAAGACAAGTATGAGATGGAGGCAAGTTAAGATTTCCCTTCTCTATCATTTAATCATACCTCTGGTCATTTGGGGAAGAGGAAACCAAGCATAAAACCAATGCAATATGTTCCTCTTTTATATGATTTTTATCCTATGGTCATAATACAGAGTCACCTAAATATCTGAAACAATTCCAGATCCAATAGCAAGAATATACAGAAAACTCAAGAAACTTACCACTAAGAAAACTAAGAAATCAAAAAATGGGCAGTGGAACTGAATTTAGACACTTCTCAAAAGAAAGAATACAGCCGGGCATGGTAGTGCACACTTGTAATCCCAGCATTTGGGAGGCTGAGACAGGAGGATCCCGGTTCGCAGACAGCCTCAGTTACTTAGTGAGGCCCTCTGCAACTTATTGAGACACTGTTTCAAAAAAAATTTTTTTTAAATAGGGCAGGGGGTGTAGTTCTGAGGTTAAATGCCTCTGGGTTTCATCCCAGACCCGCAAAAAAAAAAAAAAAAAAAAAAGAATACAAATGGCTAATAAATATTTGAAAAATGTTCAACATCATTAGATCATTAGCAATCAGGGAAATGCACATCAAAACTACACATTACCTTCCCTTTTTAATACTTAGTGGAGAACTGGCATATACTTAATTTGTTGTTTTTTTAAAACTACAGAATCTTACTTTGTGTCCCATATAATGTCTACATGCCCAAATTAAATCAGAACATTCAAAAAATTCTTGAGGCATCTATTCCTCCCTAGAAACGGATTATTTCAGGATAAATAATTACAGTATGCCACAATCCTGAGTTAGTACATCATTTTATTCAATTCAATTTTTTGTTTGCAACATTTTATTTTTTAAAATTGTTTTATTGGTGCATCGTAGTCATACATTTTAATGGGATAAAAGACTTGTGTAGACATACATGCACACATCACCCAGTCATCCATTTACCCAATCCCCACCATTTAAGTTGTATACTCAGCAGGTGGAAAAGATAGAACCTGAATTGAGAGCAATGCCCATAAGTTAATCTTTCTGACATATCCCAGAGCTGGAAGTACTTCCTCCAGTGAGATACTTCCTGTCATGCTCACCCTTCCCTGCACTAACAGTTTCCGTGGCTTAGAGGATAGCAAAATAAAATGGGATCCTTTATTTTATTTATGATACACATATATAGTATTTCTTCTTTCCTCTTAATTAAAATGTTGCTGTGATATCCTCTCAGGAAAGGAGTCCCAAACTTCAAGCACTTACATAATAACTTGAATAAAATTCCTGCTTCTTTTTCATGACTTCAGATACAAGGTTGCACATGTATGCTTCTACCAGTTTGTACCCCATTAAGATGTATGACTACAATGCACCAAAAGAAAAAAACATTGAATACCAAAAAAATAAATAAATAAAAGAAACAAGGTTGACAAAAATTTGCCTAGTCATCTGAGTATTGTTTTGTTTTGTTTTTGTTTTGTTTTGTTTTGTTTTTTGGTGGTAGTGGGGATGGAACCCAGAGGCTTTCTACCTCCAGGCTATACTCCCAGACCTATTTTATATTTTATTTGGAAACAGGGCCTCACTAAGTTGCCAACAGCCTCACTAAGTAGCTGAGGCTGGCTTCAAATCTGTGCAATCCTCCTGTCTCAGCC
Organism: Muscardinus avellanarius; assembly: GCF_963383645.1. Taxonomy (NCBI): domain Eukaryota; kingdom Metazoa; phylum Chordata; class Mammalia; order Rodentia; family Gliridae; genus Muscardinus; species Muscardinus avellanarius. The sequence continues at coordinate 77,681,549 of NC_137797.1, forward strand.
TCCCAAGTGCGGGGATTACAAGCGTGTACCACCATGCCCGGGTGAACACTGTTTTTGAGTTCCCTGCATATCATGATATTATCCAGAGTACCAAGACTGCTTTCAGCTGTGTAGTCCACAAAAAGCATCTCTATGATTAATATAATTATTTGTGGATATTACTGTTAATGACCCATGATTGAGGTTTTCAAATTGACTATGCTCCACAGGGTATATAGTTTGCAAAACTTTTGCATTTTTAAAAAATTCAATTCTGCAACCATAAATGAGAATGTGCTTTTATATTAGCTCTCAGCATGTCATAGTGCAATTCCATGTGCATGTGTCTGTCTCCCTTACTTGGTCATATGCTCTTCAGAGAAATCCTAAGGGGCTGTTGAACTTCCAGGACACAGTACCATGCTGGGCTCACAGTGGGTATTCAGACATCTACTGAATGAGCTGAGTGGTACTCTCAGAAAGCAAAGCCCCTCATTGTGTAGGTAAGATGAGAAAACGGCAGAGCAACCTGACACTTAACTTCCACTCAGAGGAGAACAATGAGGTCCGAGAAGTGCAAAAATGACTGCGCAGATAACAATACTGGTGTGTCCACACACAACCCCATTGCACTGTAACACCAGGCTCCCATTGTTATAGCTGTCGTCATCATTGTCATCATCATCATTACTAAAGACTAACGTTTCCTACTTACCATCTACCAGGTATTATACATGAGCTTTAGAAGCGTATCTTGTGAATTTCATATCAGCCCAGTGAGGAAAATGCTCTTATCTTTCCCATTTCAGGAATGCTGAGACTGAGAGTTTAGTAATTTGTACAAAATCATAAAACTCACATACATCAGAGCCAGGATTCAGATCCAAGCCACCTGGCCTCTGTACTCTATACTACACCATCCCTGGCACAAAGACATAGATTCCAAAAGAATCTTGCTCTTTACAAGATTAGAAAGTTTCTGATAAGAAAGCCTTCTGAAATAAAAGATTCACAGCACATCTAGGATGAGTGAATCCATTATTACTGTTCAAATTGACTTTGGTAGCATGATCAGAAAAGAACTGGAATCATGCACCTGCAGGGGGGATGAAACTTTCTTCTTTATTTGAGCATCAGTGTAAGTAGCTGAGCTGACTGCCTTTTCTGCAATGCATCAGTGATGTCCATTCTGTAATTTTTCCAACTGCATCTTAGAATGAGACTAATTAACACCATTTAATTCCCTTGTACAAGTAATAACACCTTGTGGCAAATGTCACTATCAGTCTTCTAGAAGTCTCTGCTTTTTCTTATTAATTAATTAATTTGTTCATCTACAGTAATGGGGATTGAATCCAGGAGTATTCTACCTCCAAGATACACCCTCAGCCCTATTTTGTATTATTTTATTTTGAAACAGGGTCTCACTAAGTTACAGAGGACCTCACAAAGTAGCTGAGGTTGCTGGTGAACCTGAGATCCTCCTGTCTCAGCCTCCCAAGTACTGAGATTACAAATGTGTACCACCATGCCTTACTTTTTCATATACTAGCTGTGATGATAATGTTGGTAAAATTCATAGGCCTTCCATCAGTGGTTTCCAATTTGAGGGGCAAGTATTTATACTAGATATTAGTAATGTCACAGTATTTCAAAGAAATGCAAAGGGAAAAAATGGAGATATATAGAGACACTCAAGAGGGGAAGATATTTTGAGCAAAGGCACAGAGGAGTCATCTGGGACCGTATCAGCACTTCTGTGTGGCTGGAACACAGGGTGCTGGGAGGTGTCTTGTGAGAGTAAGCATAATTTGGGGCCAATTCAAGAAAGATTATACAAAATGTTGGTTTGTATTTTACTGAGTACAGAGTAGGAATCATCAAACCTTCCAGAGCAAAAGAGAGATACGATCACACACAAAAAGTGGTAAAGTCCAGATTTAATCCTAAAATAACATTCATCCACTTTTTTAATATTTACCAATTGCCTATTTTGTGCTAGAGAATACTGAGGTTCCTTCCACCTACAAGGCATTCAACAAATATTTGCTGATATATAAATGCATGGATAAGATATGTGGAAAGCAGATGAGAGTAGATGAATAAAAGACCAGCCTTGGGCTGAGAGAAAAGCAATGAAGATTTAATTTCAGAAAGAGTAAACTCTGGTTAATAAGGATACTAATAAAGTCCCTGTTTCCATGTACCTGATAGTTTCTTTATAGGGATCAACTATTAAGCAGATAAAAATGAAATAGATAAGCCAGGCTTGGTGGTGCACTATTGAAATCCCAGTACTAAGGAGGCCGAGGTAGGAGGATCACAGGATTGAGGCTAGCATATGTATGGTAGCTTAGTGAGACCATTTAAAAATTAATAATAAAATGGTCTGGGGGTATAGCTCAGAGGTAGAATCCTTGTGGGCTCAATCCCCAGTAGCGCACATGCACGTGCACGACACACACACACACACACACACACACACACATCTCAGAAAGTTGATCAAGCAAACTGAAGCAAAGAAAGTTAATAGGGAGTATCAGGAGTGAGAGAAGTGGAAGAAAGGTCTCATTGTACAGTGACAGTAGACGACAGACATGAAAAAAGAGTGGAGGCAAGCAGATGGTTGAGGAAACAGTGTTCCAGACAGAAGTTGAAAAGGCCTATTGCCTGCTGGGTGCCTGCTCAGTACATCTAAGGAAGAGCAAGGAGGCTAACGTGAGTGGATGGGTGTGATTGCTCAGGAGTATGGAAAGGTGAGGTCCAGGAGGAAGCATCTGGCCACGGTCAGGCCTTGAAGCATCCTACACAGGCGAGCTTTCCCTCAGGGGAACAGGGGCAGAGGAATGATGCAATCTGGTCTACAGGTCAGAAGGGCTCCTTTGTCTCCTGGTTCAAAGCGCTCTGTGAGAGGGAAAAGCGCGGAAGCAGGGAAGCCATGAAAGAAGCCACTGCCATGTGAGAGTCTGCAGCCACTTGGACCAGACAGGCAGAGGTCATGTCAGTTTAAACAGCTCAACTTCTGGCTACATTTAAAAGAAAGAGTTGACGCGACTGACTGAGAGCTTGGATGTGGGTAGGTCTAGGCAAAACCCAGAATGAAATTCCCATTTCCTGAGATAGGAAAGGCATTCCTGAAGAAGAGCAGCGAAGCAGATGTATGTGGCATACTCTCATTATTTATTTTGAGTGCTTTTGGAATGCTCTTGGAATGCACTTTTCCAATATTATCTCAATTAGTCCTTTTACCATCTATTTGTACTCACCAGTGAAGTGATAGCGATTCAAAGAAATTATCATCTGCCCATGGTCATAGAACTACCAACCACCAACTGGCAGAAACACAGTTACTCCTAAAAAATAATGTCAGTTAATTGTGTGTGTGTGTGTGTGTGTGTGTGTGTGTGTGTGTGTGTGTGTTTTACTGGGGGTTGAACCCAGAAACTTTCTACCTCTAAGCACACCCCCAGCCTGATTTTATTTCTTATTTGAAAACAAGGTCCAAGGCTGGTTTCAAACCTGCAATCCTCCTGTCTCAGGTTCCCAAGTACTGGGATTACAGGCATGAACCACCACACCCAGTAGGAGTTGATACTTTTAATTACTTTTGTGTCTCCTACATAATGAGGTAGAAAATGCAGAATAAGGTTTCAATGGGAAGAAAATAAGAAGAAGGTGATGACTTGCACCTACTAGGCCCTCGGTTGATATTTGTTGATGGATGAATACATGAATAAATAGATTCGTGGATGATGGATGGATAACAGTCTTGTCTTGGGCGAGAGAAAACCACTGAGGATTACATTACAGAAAGGGTAGACTCTAGATAATGGTTAAAAAAAAGTGGATAAACCAAATATATTCATATTTTCCTAGACCAACCTGGAGTTAAAGATAGGTAGTGGCATATTATCTTAAATTGTTATATAAAGACAGGCATATGGAAATGGTACATAGCATCTTACATAACACAAATGCTTAATACAGATTTTAAAAATACAAATAGCAATAATAACGAATGGAAAGTTAGAACTCTTAGTCCACTACAAAAGACCACATGGAGCCGGGCGTGGTGGCGCACACTTGTAATCCCCGCGCTTGGGAGGCTGAGACAGGAGGATAGCACAGGTTCAAAGCCAGCCATGCTGGCTTAAGAGACCCTGTTTCCAAATAAAATATAAAATAGGTCTGGGAGTGTAGCCCAGAGGTAGAAGGGCTTCCATCCCCAGTACCACCAAACCAAACCAAACAAAAGACCACATGGCCTTTTAAATTTAAAAATAAAAGCAACCTCTTAAGTCAATCAATGAAACCAGCATAAGTGGCTTCTCACAGATACCCGGATAGCATTTGTGGTACCCTAGCTAATTTAGATGGCCACATCTACAAATCACTTGCTAGACTTTTTTCTTCATATTGTTTCAACACCAAGTGATTTTCTTCCCTTGTTTTTATCCTATAGCCCTTGAAACAATATTCAAAGAAAGTTGGTCTTTGTTTTGTTCTTGGCATTGGGGTTTAAATCCAACCTACTCCCCTAGCCCTTTTATTTTTAAATTTAAAACCAGGTTGCACTAAATTGCTGAAAGTCTGACTAAGTTGCAGAGGCTGGCCTCAAGCCTATGATCCTCCTGTCTCAGCCTCCCATATACTGGGATTACAGGCATGTATCACCTTGACCAATTCAAAATAATTTGTTGTTTTTTTTTTAACAGAATCCAAAAGTGACGTAGGTCTGGGTGTCCCCCAGACAAAGACAACTTTCTATTGAAATGGCAAACTGAGTTCTATCATGTCATAAAGTAAAAACATAATCACCAATTAATTCTTTAAAATATTTTTTTCCATGGCATTTGTTTAGAATAAAGAATGGATTGCAGCCACGTGTGATGGCACATGCCTGTATTCTCAGTGTTTGAGAGGCAGAGGCAGGAGGAGGGCAGGTTGGAGACTACCCAGCCTCAGCAACTTAAAGACTCTCAGCAACCTGGAAAGACCCTGTTTCAAAACAAACAAAAAATTTAAAAAGGACTAGGGGGTAGTTTGGAGGTAGAAAGTCCCTGAGTTCAATTCCCAGTACCAGAAAGAAGAAGAAAGAAAGAAAGAGAGAAAGAAGGAAAGAAAGAAAGAAAGAAAGAAAGAAAGAAAGAAAGAAAGAAAGGAAGGAAGGAACATGGGAGGGAGGAGGACTGCCATGGTCATACTCTAAAGACATTGTCAAAGAAAATATTCTTTAATAAATTAAATAAAAGTCATGTCTGAAGTTATTTTCAAAGGATTCATTTTTCCCTTTCTTATTGTATGTATGTATGTATGTATGTATGTATGTATGTATTGCAGTACTAGGGATCGAACTCAGAGCGTTTGGCTAGGTAAGCTCTCTACCACTGAGCTGCATCTCCAGCCCCTTTTATTTTTATTTTGGGACAGGGTGTTGCTACATTGACCAGGCTAGCCTCTGACTTGCAATTCTCCTGCCTCGGCCTCCAGAGTAGCTGGGATCACAGGTGTGGCCCAGTTCACAAGTACTGTTTTCTGATCACAAGGATTAAATAGGGAATGGGAGAGAAGGAATAAGTACCAGTCAAAATGTCAAAAACCCCAACAGCCTTTAAACTACAAGACCGGAGGAATACAAAAACGTATATCCACAATTTTTTAAATCTATACAGTAAAAGTAGATTTTATAGGGATTCTATTAGTTTTTATTTTCAATAAATTGGAAGAACTTCTCTCTGAAGACAAAACAAAACCCAAAAGCTTTTTAGAGGTCCTCATTTGCATTTCAGACAATATACCCTTTATAATTAGAGGGGAAATGTATGGTCTTATATTAAACAAACTTTTACTCATTTTTTTCTCTTTGGTTTTTGAGACTTATACGCATAATACTAAACTAAGCATGTGATGTTTACTACACACACACACACACACACACACACACACACACACACACACACAGTTCCACAGAGAAACAATTCTACAACGAATAATGGCAGCCAAAATGTTACCACAGGGGTCAAATACACTTTGGGAGCCTGTAGCAATTTGAAAAACAGAAATCTAAAAATAGTGTCATTTAGCCACGAAGAAGTTAGCAAACACCCAAACACTTAAGCCTTTTTTTTTTTTTTTTGGTAGTGGTATTTTAAGGACAACACCTACGAAGTGCAACCTGTTAATTTAATTAACAATATAGGGCCTGCCTGCGCTGGGCTCCTCCGGGCGCCCCCCAGGGAGCCCGGCTGCCGCCCCCCGGCCCCCCGCGGGCGCCCCCTCCCCGCCCGGCCGCTACTCACGTCTGGCTCGGCTCGGCCGAGGGCGCCGCGGCGGCTGCGCGGGAGCGGGCTCAGGGCGGCGGCACCGCGCTATAAATACTGCGGGCCGCGCCGCCCACGCCGCCCCGCGCTCGCTCCGCTCGGCCCGCGCCGCAGAGGCCGCCGCCCGCGCCCGCCGCCCGCGCCCGCCAAGGGCGCCCGCTCCCGCCGCCGGCCCGCGCCTCTGCACGGCCAGGACCCGCGGCCGGCCGAGCTGCAGCCTACCGCGCCAGCGGCCCTGCCTCCTTCCCGCGGGGGTCGGTAGGCAGAACCTCCGCCATCCTGCAGGTAACCAATGAGGTTCCCGGCCCAGCGTCCTCAAGGAGCTGCAAACTTTCTAACGCAGCCTCCGGTCACACAGCATCCTTCTGCGCTTGTGTCTGGGCGATGCTAAGGATGGGGGTGGGGAGGGAGAGGCAGAGCCCACGGGAATATGAGAAGTCTTACACTTACTTTCCAGCTTGCCTGCTTCCACACACACATAAACACGCGTATCTATACAAAGGTATTACACATACACACGCATACAGATATAAGCAAACTCAGAGCACGAATACTGACAGATAGGAGCCCTCATGTACACACACATATGCATAAGCCCACACGTGACAGTGACAAGCACAATGGTTCACCTTTTTGCATTCTGTGGCTCTAAGGAGCCTGTCATCCTGTGGTCCTTAAGTGAGTCTCTGCAGCAGGGGGCAGGAAGAACGGTTGACTACCTCTGACCAATTCCTTCCTCCCTGATGTAACCTCCTTTCCATCATGCACTTGGGGCTGTTTTCTCCCACACCTAATAGCAACCGCAACCTCAGTTTACTGGTCACTAGTAATATGTTAAAAGTTGTGATACGGCATGCTGATAGCCTATGACAATGGGAGTAATCACTACTTTGTCAAATAGAAAATGGGATCAATCATTGATGCCCAGGAAGCAAAAGTATAAAGGGAGAAGTAGCGGCCTCCTGGAGTAATGATTTAGAAATGGGTTGTGAAGCAAGAGGGAGAGCTAAGATGTCAGCGAATTTTGAAATGGGATGGAGAGAGCCATTCCCAAGTGCTGCAGTGTAGCAAATCTGGGCAAGGATAATTGTAAGTTCACAGTCATACTTTCTGCTAGTTTGGTATCTCCCTAGCTTCTATGAATAATCACATATATTGACATTCTAGTCATAATTTATAATGAGTTTATGATTCTCTTTTGTGATGCTTTCAGAAGATTTTACAAAAAGAATTATTTTTTGAGAATACTACCACTTTGTACATTTTACTGACCTATTTTGCAACTTCTTTGCTTTCCCCCACCAAAGTGTGAACTCTGAGGAAAGTGACTGGCTGGCCTCAATTACATGGAACTTGTCACCCTAGCTTGAGATCTCCATTTAATGTGATTTCATGAATAAGCTTGATGAGTGCTTACTATTTACTCTTCAGTGGTCTCAGGGTTAAAGAATATAGTTTTCAGGACAACTTCAAGGCAAAAGCCTAGACTAGGTAAGGTTTGCTACAATATCACTATTCCTTTTCTTAACAACTGATCAAGAAGCTTGTGCCCATAACTTTGGTAGCCACCTAGGATCTCCAATTTGGCCTCATTTCAGGACCAGGCAGAGGAATAGCATTTATTTTGATATGTGTCACAAGAACATACAGTGATGAAAAACTTAGCCTATTGAAGGTTTATTGTGTACCAGGCTCTTTATGTGTATTAAAACATTTCATCTCTGTGATGGACCTGTGAAATAGCTGCTACAAAGGATCTTCATGGCTACCTTCAGAAAGAGAACCACACAGAGACTGCGTAGATCATTCCGGATCTCACCAGCAGCCGGAGTGCTGGAGTAAGGCTCAGAAATCAGGCCACGTCCCTTTGTCAACCTATGTTTTAATCTCTCATTTTATACCTCTCCACTACGTATCAGAAAGATGCAGGTTTTACAGTTAAGATACCTGTAGTAAGGAATGCTAGTAAGAATTCTGGTTTCACCTCTTACCTTAGGCAAATTGCTATTATGAAGTGACAATGGGAATTCCTAGTTTTCCCTTCCTTTACCACTAAAGTGGTGAGATATTCACTCTCCATACGGATCAGGGATGATTCAAGATTAGCTCCTGCTCAAGCCAGGCAAAGTGGTTCATGCCTGTAGCCCCAGTACTTGGGAGGCTGAGATGGGAGGATCACAGGTTCCAAGTCAGCCTCAGAAACTTAGCAAGACCTTCAGCAATGTAGTCAGATTCCGTTCCAAAAAAGAAAGTTGAGTGTGTAGCTCAGAAGTAGAATGCTCCTGGATTCAATCCCCAAACAAAAAGATAAAAAAAGATCCTACTCAGAATTTACTACTGTAATCTACTACTTTCCAGTTTTATGCCATCCGGGTCACCACCATGCAGACCAGCCAGAGTTCCCAAAGACCTGATGTGTATAAAACACCTATAGTGTCAGGTATGTAATAAGTGTCCAATGAAGATTATTTTTTCTTCTGGAATTTACTGTTCTACAAAAATTTTCCTCAGAGTCAAAATCTATTGGGCCAGTTTACAAGTGGTGATTGACTACTCACTGAGATTAGCCATTTCTCCAGTTTTCAAAGAATATTCCAAAAAGAAACCAAGATGGCAGAGCTTCAGATCTCCGATTCCTCTGTCCATATTTTAACCCAAACAACTCTCTTTTTTTTACATATAGGATCCTGTCCAACAAATTGGCCACTACTGTAGACAATGTCAGAGTAATAAAAGAACTAGTTTAAATAGTAAATTTTCAAATCACACTAGTCAGTCATCTGCCCATTCTACCTGCACATAAGAAGTCAACTGTTCGGTCTTCAAAATGTGTCTTGCTAATATACAAGTCCTTTGTAAAATCTGATCCAAAACCAGTAATAATCATGAGATAAGATGTTTTCCTGTTTACCTCATATACCAGAAAGCTGAAAATACAATTTATTCTGTATTTTAAAAGATTTTTTTCTTTTGCGGGTCTGGAGATGGAACCCAGAGGCATTCGACCTCCGAGCTACACCCCCTGCCCTATTTTTTTTATTTTTTTATTTTGAAACAGGGTCTCACTGAGTTGCAGAGGGCCTCACTAAGTGGCTGAGGCTGTCCGCGAACCACGATCCTCCAGTCTCAGCCTCCTGAATGCTGGTATTACAAGCATGTGCCACCACGCCCAGCTTAAATGATTTTCTAAAAAGTGAGATGGCATATGTCTGTAATCCCAATATTTGGGAGGCTGAAAAGTAGGACTGCAGATTCCCAGCCTCAGCAACTTAATGAGACCCTCAGCAACTTAGTGAGACCCTGTTTCAAACTAAAAATAAAATAAAATAAAATAAGGCTGGGGGTATAGCTTGGAGGTAGAATGCCCCTGAGTGTCATCCCCAGTAGCAAAAAATAAAAATAATAAAATAAATAAATAATTTTAAATAATAAAAAAGACAAGGTAAATGTTTTTTTCACTCATTGGTAAAAACTTTGATGGTGAACATTTTATATTCTGTTTAATTGACTCTTTAAAAGTAAGAGGAAACCATAGCTGGAAACATCTATGACATTAGCCAAATCAATCAAGGGATGCTTCCAGTCCATGATTTGATGGACTACAAGCAAAGCTATTTTTAAATTCCAATAGATCAATCAGGATAATGCTGATTACACTTTTTTTTTCTTTTTTTTTTTTTTTTTTTTGCTGGTCTGGGGATGGAACCCAGGGCATTTGACCTCCGAGTTATACCCCCTGCCCTATTTTTTATTCTTTATTTTGAAACTGGGTCTCACTGAGTTGCAGAAGTCCTCACTAAGTAGCTGAGGCTGTCCATGAACTGTGATCCTCCTGTCTCAGCCTCCCAAATGCTGGGATTACAAGCATGTGCCACCACGCCCAGCTGATTACACATTCTGAATATAAACAGTATAATTTTTATATTGCTAAAGAGACAAAAAACAGAAATTTGAACATAATTTTTTTTTGTATGTACAGGGCATTGACTTTACTGCCAGGACTTTCCTAATTTCAAGTGTCTGTTTCCATTGAACCCAGTGTACACTGCTATATTTTAAGCCACATATCCTGATTAGCTTGTGATGGTCATCACATATTACTGCTTGGCATAGTAGAGCCTGAACTCTGGAATTCTGGTTCTGCCAAGTAGTGATATGATACTAAGAAAATTATTTTACATTAGTAGCATCTGCTTCCTAAGTTGTTAGGGGGATTAAACAGCATATGCTTTACTTTTAGCACTTGATCTATTTTAAACTGTCCATAACATTGGCTCTTTTTTTTTTTTACCATTAGTATTCATCTCTCCCCTGTGCCATATATATTCTCCATGTCCCATGAGTTTAACTAAGGGACTGATTCACTTAGCCTTCACTTAACCCTATAAATTCATGACACATTTTGTGAACATCTTTTAAAGGAGAAGAGTCAAGCCAGCCGAGGCTGGACTAGCCATTCTGCCAGAAGTAGAGCTGTCACCTGCGTGATGCCTGCCTCACTGTCATTTAGACCCTGGCTGTTGCAGTAACTTCTCAAAGGCCAGTCCTCCTGCAGCGACAGACAGGGGAGTTGTGCTGCCCACTCCCTTCAGCTCTGAGTTGCTGTCTTCCTACTTCCTCTGCCCACACCCACTCCTCGTACAGAGGCCCTAAGAGCTGGCCAGTGCCTCTCTTTCAGGGTGCCATACTTGGCTTTGATGACTTCACCCACAGGAATGTGACTGCTGGCGTATTTATTAGTTTTCCTTCTCTTTATTGGTGCATTGTACTTAATACATCACAGTGAGATTCAAACATGCATGCGCACAGCATTTGGTGTATTTCGCTCCATGTCTCCCTATTCCTCCCACTCGTGGTACATGTTAGTGAGATTGGTAGTGATGCCTTCATGTATGGACAAAGCATTATTTGAACTGTTCCCTTCCTCCCTCTTCTTACCACTTCCTGCCCCTACTCCCATTCCACTATTCTACTGGCCTCTCCTTTCATTTATCTGAAGTCCCTTTTGTTTCCAATTTCTCTCTAGCTTTTTTTTTATGAGAGAAACATACCACTCTTGACTTTCTGAGACTAACCACTTAGCATAATGGTGCCTATCTAGATCCATCTATATTCCTGCAAATGACATAATTTTGTTCTTTTTAACTTCTGAGTAAAACTCCATTGTATTGTTTATTCCACACTGTTGTTATGCATTCATCTGCTGAGGGACACCTAGGCTGATTCCATAATTTGGCTATTGTGAATTGTGCTGTTATAAATTTGGGCATGCATGTATGGTTTCAAACAGCAAAGTTGCTTGTGAGCAGTTTTGAGATGACTTTCTCTTTCTTCCTAGTTTTCTTTCAACTAAAACAAATGCTCTTTCTCTCTCCACCCTGCCCAGACAAAACTGTTTCCAATAGGCCATACTTCAACAAGCTTAATAAATCTAGCCCAAGGTGGAGAAGGTTTTACTTAGGGAACAGAAAACTATACTGGCTTTCAAGATCTCTTGACTTCATGTAAAGTACCAAACACACCATCCAATCAATAAACACCTCTCAAGCACCTAGTCTATGTAAATCAGCTAGTGTACAGAACTACAAGGTACTGTGGTTTCAAAGAAGAAGTTAGCCAGTCTCAAGAAACCAATAGATGTATGATTTCTCTTATATGTGGAAGCTAGATAGAAATTCAGAAGTAAGGGTAACATCAGGTAGAAGAGCAGAGAGTCCAGTGGAGTGATAGAAGAAGTTTAGGAAAGGAATAAGGGAGATGAAGATGTAAATAGTGTTAATAGTTGAAATAATGCTACACACACACACACACACACACACACACACACATATACACACACAAAATTACCAATTCCAATTTCAAAGATATGCATGAGGTGGTTAAGGGAAGGGGTGGGATCCAGAGGGAAGTACTCAAAAAGTTTTGTGCATGTATATTCCTATCATTCTATACCCCAATTTGATGTATAATTATAATGCACCAAGAAGTATAAAATAAATAAATTAAATGGATTATTTTGCATTTTTTCACTGAACAGTAAAATATAAAGACAAATTCAGCATATGGTTTTCTTTAGGGAACTGGTGATCTATATGAGTGGAGAAGAGATGGATTTATAATTACCATAATAGTAATATAAGATGACATATGATCAAGACCAACTGCATTTTCCTGACCATTAGAAGTAAAGAAATTTGAAGTGGAGAAATAAAACTATCCTTAGGAATTGCTATAGAAAGCCAAACAGAAGAAATTTAAGGCAAACATTAAGGGATAAAGATAATTTAGATACACCAAAGGGGAGAAGAAGCCTAGTATCATTGTGCATGCCCATAATCCCAGGCTGAGACAGGAGGATCACAGGTTTAAAGCCAACCTGGGAAGCTTAATGAGACCCTGTTTCAAAATAATAAAATCAGTATGAGACTGTAGTTTGGAGGTAGAATGACCCTGGGTTCAATTTCCAGTAGCACAAAAAGGTGAGAGTAGTTCATTCTCAGGAGCAGAGACTCATGGGGGGTGGTAAAATATATTATTTGGAGAAGTAGGGAATGCAGATTGTTGAAAATGGACTTCTTAGTTCTAGCCACTTGAGAAGGAGATGGACAAGGAGACAAGATAGGAAGGGTAGAATGGAAGACAAGAGAAATAATTGGCACCAGGAATTTAAAATAATAAGTAAAAATTATTTCTGTAATTGAAGACAATGGTCATGTTTACTGTAGCCATGAAATGAAAACAGTAGGCCTTATCCTTTACCCAAAGGCTGGAAGAGCTGATTGCCCTGCTTTCCTCAAAGAGAGAGGGGACTGCCCTGACCCTTAGCACTTCATATGAAGAAAGAAGAGATGGGCTTGTATTCTTCCAGTCAGCTGCCTTAGGGCACCTCTGGGGCTCCTTTTGACCCATAGCTTCAGAGGCCAGAGACCTGGCTGGCCCATTCTCCTGACTTCTAGGAAACCATTTAAAGGAAGAGTCTGCTAGGCAACGTGGCTCACACCTATTTATAATCCCAGTACTAGGGAAGCTGAGATAGGAGGATTGCAGGTTCAAGGCCAACTTGAGCATCTTAGTTAAATCCTGTCTCAAAAAAATAAAAAATAGGTCTGGGAGTCTAGCTCAGAGGTACAATGGCCCTCTACTGGTTCAGTGTCCAGTACCAATAAAGAGAAAAGACAAGACAAGATGGAGTCTTAAAGAGTACTGTCTTGTCTGGTCATAGTGAGCATTCATGTGGGTTAGACATTATAAAAATACTTAATGTCATAATACTGTAGATTAACTTACCTACAGTATAACCTATATATCCTCCTATTCATAAGTTTGCAAATATAGCCGGGCGTGGTGGCGCACGCTTGTAATCCCCGCGCTTGGGAGGCAGAGACAGGAGGATCGTGCAGGTTCGAAGCCAGCCGCACGTGCTGGTTTAGGAGACCCTGTTTCCAAATAAAAATGTAAAAATAGGTCTGGGAGTGTAGCCTGGAGGTAGAAGGGCTTCCAGGAACCCCAGTACCACCAAAAAAAAAATGATAAGTTTGCAAATATCTCCTGTTATTGCTGCATTAATTTTCTAGAATGTGACTACAAATTTGATGACTGAAAACAATGAAGATTTCTTTTCTCAGAGTTATGGGGATCAGAAGTGCTAAATCAGGTTGACAGCAGGACCACATCCCCCTCAGAGAGCTCCAGGAGAAAATCCTTCCTTACCTCCTCGAGCTTCTTGTGGTCCCTGATGTTCCTTGGTATGTAGAGGTATTACCCCAATCTCTGCCTCCATTTCTGCATTGTCTTCTCTCTTGTTTCTCTGTGCGTACAAATCTCAGTCTCCTTTCTCTTGGAAAGATTTCAATCATTGGATGTAGAGTCCACTCCAAATCTAGGATGCTTTTACTTTGAGATCTTAACTACAGTTGTACATTGTTGGAACACATTCTGAGAAATGAATCCTTAGGCAATATATTCATTTCTAAAGCATCTTAGTGTTTACTTGAACTAGAATTGATAAAGTGTTATTAGGTGATGTAATTTTATGGAACCACTGTTTTATGTAAAGTCTGATGGTGACCAAGATGTCATTATATACTACAATATTACATGACTGTAATTACAAATGCAAAGAACCTATATCCAAATTGGACTACATTCTGAGGTGCTAAGTGGACATGAATGTCGGGAAAACACTATTTCACTACATTTATATTCAAAAACAAGCAAGATTGTAATTTTAGGTACAGCACCATATTATTTCTCTAATATTGAGTAAAAATATATAGCCAGATGTGGTGGTGCACACCTGTAATCCCAGTGCATGGATGACTGAGACAGGAGGATTACAGATTTAAGGCCAGACTCAGCAATGTAGAGACCCTATTTCAAAATAAATAATAAAATAGGGCTGAGGGTGGTTCAGAGGTAGAATGCCCCTAGGTACAGTCTCCAGTACCACAAATAATAATGATGATAATAATAACAATAATAATAATTTAAAAGGGAGAAGTTATTTACTTGATGATAAGGATAACTCATTTTTTAATATTCCTCCAATCAATGTAATCAAAATTTCTTACATCTCCTCATCATTGTGCTCCATTGGACTTTTAGTTTCCTTCTACTGCAGAGGTATATTAGGCTTCTAAATGCCAAAATATTGCATGTCATTTAGACTTCTGTTCCAAAATGTAAAGCTAACATTTTTAGGAAGCTCTTCTGTGCGAAACAGTTCTATGTTCTCCTAATATGGTAGAGAAAAGATAAAGCCTATTCTCTGACATGGCTTAATGACAGACAGTAAATAAGCATAAAATGCATAATGATATACTATTGGCAGTATGATGTGCTATTAATAAAGTACATTGAAGCTTGGGGTTTGGCTTAGTAATAGAGCACTTACTTATCTACTATGTGTGAGGCTCTAGGTTTGATCTCAACTCTACCAAAATAAATAAAAATAGAACATTGAGGAGGATGTAGATCACAATTTCAAAAAGGGTGGTCGGGGCAAGACTTCTCCAAGGTGACATTTATACTGAATAATTAAGATAGTTCCTTACTGCTATAATTTTATGTCTATCTCCTCCATTACATTCTAATTAGAGGTGGTAAATAACTACATTAAACATCATCTTCCTATAATTGGGTATGATGCTTGAGTAATACATATTAATATAATTATAGTTCTTTTTTATTACACAATGTACTTTGCTCTTTGCATTGTCAACCAACCAACAACAGTAGACTGCTGCATCTATCACATATCCATTCACAATCACTTTGTTTCAGGCACTATTCTAAATACAGACAGATATGGGAAAAATCAGTATAGACAAAAATCACAGGATCATGCAGCTTCACAAAACTGTAGCTTGCCTTCCAGTATTAGACCTCAAGAGAGAACACTGAGGTTGGATGCCCAATTCTAACTTTCCTTCTACTCTTAGTTTTAGTAAATCATTATATAGTTCTAAGGAAATTGAAATGTAAAGTCTCTGAATTCTCCTTTGACTCCTATAGTCTATCATTTTAGGGTAGCAGCAACTTGATTGACAACAGCTAGGAAGACATGTTAAATATGATTCCAATCTGAGCAGCCACCAATAGCCCTGGAATCATGAATAGAAAACAGTAGCAGAAATCCATGACCCTGAGTGAGTATTACTGGGAAGATGTCATTATCTATTTTAAAGCAAAGTCTCAGCTGTCAATTAGAAATATGGGGAACAGATATAGCTTCAGGGGATAGTGAGTTGCCATCAACTAGACAGGCAATTCAGTGGCTTCAAGAAGACTGAATGACTACGTGCAAAACAAAGAGTACCTGGTCCAATGTTAACCTCAATAAATAAAGCAGTTGTTACTACTGTTTCTCCCACAAGAACTGGATTATGCTTAGAAAGCCAAGATAGAGTAACTGAACAGGCATGACAAGACTTGGGTAAGAAAGCAGCTCCTTGGTGGACATACTGGTACCTTTCAACATACTCCATGATCCCTGAATTCTAATCCCCACCCAGCAAAGGTGCAGATGTGGATTTCTGGCTTGGGCAACTAAGCTGACGATACATATTAATGAAATTAAAAAAATAGAAAGGCTTTGTGCAGACCATGAAAGAACATAAAAAAATTGGGTGCAAACAAGGATAAGTTCAAGAAATATAGTTGGAGATGGTGGCGATTTCTAGCCAGCAGTTGATTGTACAGATCTATAACTCAAGCAAGGAACTGGGACTGAAATAAATGTGCTAGCCATCAGCACCCATTATGAGTCAGTGTTTCTCAAAGTGTGGTCTCCAGACCATCTGTGTTGCAGTAAACTAAGGAGGTAGGTGCTAAAGAACAAATTCCAGAACCCCACCTACTGAATCAGAATCCCTTGAGGTGGTGTTTAGTAATCTTCATTTGAATACATGCCTGGTGACTCTTATGCATATTAAATTTGAAGAGTCACCAGGAGACAGAATTATTGTGCTATGCTCTACAGCTACAACTGCCTAAGCAAAATACAGAAAATGGGGACAGAGACAGCAAGAGAAGCCTTGTTGATATGACCTCTTGGCACTTAAATTTAGTCACCTATTAAATGTATTTCTCAGTTCTTGGGAGGCTGAGACAGGAGGATCCCGGTCCATGGCCAGCCTCAGCTACTTAGTAAGTCCCTCTGCAACTTATTGAGACCCTGTTTCAAAATAAAGAGTAAAAAATGGGGCTAGTGGTGGAGCTTGGAGGTAGAATGACCCTGGGTTCAACCCCTGGAGCTAACAAAAAAAAAAAAAAAAAAAAAAAAGTGTTCCTCCCTTCCAGACTCCTAAGTAGTTGCCCTTCACGAAAGCTTGCAAACTGGTAGTAATTTGGCCTATGGATTATTTTCTTTGACTCTCACACTCCTTAAAAGCCTTAAATTAGCCCAAAATATTTAAAAGCTAGTAGATTCCAGATAGCAAGACAAACTAAAAACTGAGTTTCTAACTTCCCACAAATAAACCAAAAGAAGTAGCCATATTTAGCTTCCATTCTTCTTTGGTAAGGAGCTGCCCAGCAAGGTCCTCTTCATTTAGTTACCACCAGCTGCCTGGCTTCAGAAGGCATTGAGGCCTATGACACATATTATCAGGAGGTTTTCGCCCTTCTCCTCTCGCACCCCACATCCCAGAATTTAAAGCATCCTCTCTTGTCACAGACCCCAAAATCCCCTGAGCATGGCACATAGTTTCTGAAGAGCATGGCACATAGTTTCTGAAAATCACTTTAAACAGCCCTGTGTGGGGTTTTATCCTCTGCTTCTAGATCACATTTCTTGGAGCTGTAATTGCTAATATCTTAGGTCCCTTGGAGATAACAGTAACCAGTGTCTGACAAGCAGCACGCATCTCACGCATCTTGGGCTCAGGTAAAGCCTGACATTGGTCTGTTTGCATGCTACCCACAAGAATAGATTCTCTGCTAACCACAAATCAGCTAGACACATGGGTCCTCCTAAATGAGCCCTGGTAAGCCCTTTGCACTTCAGTAAAGCCACTGTCTATAAAGACAACAGGGCCTGCTCATTTGGCTGGGAACTTCTTAAGGCTCTTGGGAGGCTGGATCAGAATTTGTGAATTCCATGGATGAATTTGGTAAGAAGAATTCAGAAATTTGTCCCTCCCTCAATACCTGACATCACAAACATTAGTAATTGATGGATTGTAATTTTTGAAACACTAATGCTAATATTTACTGGTAATTTTTATATTTAGTGTTGTGTGGATGTAGATGTTAATCTAAGTAATTTGTCAGTTTAAATTATTAAGTTGGCACAAAATATTTCTTGTCTGCAGTAACAGGAAAACAATGGAAAGTTAGTATTTCTAGTGGTATGAGAATAGTTTCATTAATTTACTATCAGCACATAATACATTCTTTAAAAAAAACCTTGCTCATGTAACTTTGTTTTCTTATTTTGAGATGGTTTTAAGACTTATCTAAAGGTCATTTTTTAAATCATCTCCCCTTTTTCTTTGAGTAAATGTATAGAATAATGGAAAGAAGGTAGATTTTTGGAGGTAGGTGGGCCTGGGTTCAAATCCTACTTTGATATATACTCTGTCTGTGAACTTGACAAAGAAAAGATGTTTTTCCTCTCTGAGACAGATATCCTTGTCTGAAATTTTTAGCTAATAATATATAATTTATGGACTACAGTGTTGATTAAATGAAATAGTATGAACAAACATCTAGTATACCCTGGCCTATCTTCTATTACCTTCTTTATATATCTTTAAGTTTCCTTCTGGTGGATAACAAGTTTAATAAAAGTTTCCAGATACTTATAATAAAATTTATATGTGAATTATTTACCAAAATTTTAATGGAAAGATATCATTAGATCCTGTAGGTCCATGACTTATACTTACTATCTCTTAAACATGCATTGTGGGTTCAGTTTGCACAACAAATCATTATAATTACTGTAGAGAAAAACTTTTAAATTTCAATGGACTAACACTTGTCTTGAGCAATACTTCATTTACAGTCTATTGTAGGGACAACAAAAAAGATTTATCCAGAGAATTTAAAAAAGATCTCTTTAATTCCAGAAATGTTATTTGAGCATGTAATTTTTATGAATATTTGTTATCCTTAGTGGAAAAAGTTTAGGCATTCCTTAAGCTCTTTAAGGATTTTATAAATACTAAATCACAACCATTTGTAAAATCATTAAAAATCAATTTTGTTACTAAGCTAAACTGTTAGGATATAGTATGAATGAAAGGGCATCAATCATGATTTAATCTGCAAAAACAAAGGTTTTAATATTCCCTAAGAATTTATTTACTTATTTTTAATAAATAAATAAAACCAAACATGTCAATGGAATACAAGACTTGTGATGGTATACAAGCACACATCATCCAATTAGCCTTTATCTGATCCCATCCCATTTCCTCCCCCTCCCTCGAACCCATGCTTGATTTAGTGATTAACTTTGATATGTTTACGTACATCATGTGCTTTAAAGAGATTCCATCTTCCCTCATCCCATCACCTCTGATTGGTCACCTTAATTGCTCCTCCATAGGGCCCTTTCTTCAACTGGATTTCCTCCTATTACCCATTTCTTCCTAGTTTTTGTATATTAGGGAAAGCATCTGATTTTTTATTTTCTGTGATATTTCTCTGTGTGTGCCACATTGTAAGTTCTGATCCCATGCTTGGAGGCACTGGCACCAGCCTGGCCACCCAGAAGGCTCTGATCTCGGCCTCACTGGCTTTAGCACTGGCCTGGTCTCACGGCAGGCTCTGTCCCGGCCTCCCTGACCCCGGCACTGGCCTCACTCCTCGGCAGGCTCTGAACCTGGCCTCTGAGGCCCCAACACCTGTCTTGCCTCATGGCAGGCTCCGATCTTGGCCTCGCTGACCCCAGCACTGGCTTCACCCCTCGGCAGGCTCCGATCCTGGCCTCAGAGGCCCCAGCACCGGCCTGGCCTCACCGCAGGCTCTAAACCCACCCTCACTGGCCCCAGCACCAGCCTCACCCGTTGGCAGGCTCTGATCCAGGCCTTGGAGGCCCCATCACCAGCTTCCCCTCGTGGCAGGCTCCAATCCCAGCCTTGCTGGCCCCAGTACCGGCCTCACCCCTTGGCAGGCGCTGATCCCAGCCTCAGAGGCCCCAGCACCATCCTGGCCTCATGGTAGACTCCAATCCCGGCCTTGCTGGCCCTGGCACTGGCCTCACCCCTCAGCAGGCTCTGATCCCAGCCTTGGAGGCTCTAGCACCGGCCTTGCCTCACAGCAGGCTCCAATCCCGACCTCCCTGGCCCAGGCACCGGCCTCACCCCTCAGCAGGCTCCAATTCCAGCCTTGGAGGCCCAAGAACCGGCCTTTCCTTAAGGCAGGGTCCTATCCTGGCCTCACTGGCCCCAGCACAGGCCTCATGACATGGCAGGTTCCCTAAGAATTTAACAACAAGAAAAGAATAGGTGGGTTAGGTGGTTATCAGGACTCACACAAGTTCTAAGTATTTTCCCAAAGCCAGTCTCTCACGAACATCAGCTCATATTTGTATTTTAGCAAAAATGCATACCAGACATGGGGTACATCTTAGATACCCAAGCAGAAGTCTTGAAACCTTGAATATCAATCATATGTACACAAATGTCTGGACTTTTTTAAAGTTTTTTAAAATGTGTGAATTGATACCTATAATCTTTTAATTCTTTTATAGTACCAGGTATCTTACCCAGGGCCTTGCATATGCCAGGCAAAGTACCATTGAGTTACATCCCCAGCTTTTTTTTTTTTAGGAAGTGGAGAAGATATCATTAAGTTACCCAGGCTGGCCTTGAATCTGCAATGCTGTGTCTGCCTTCAGAATAGTTGGGATTACATACATGTTCCACCATGCCCAGCAATCTTCTATTTCTTTGTAGTCATCTCTATAGTAATTATCATAAGAAACAGACAAAACCAAACAAACCTACCCACATGACCAAACCCACATCTAAGTCCCCAAAATAGTACTCTTGCTCTTGTGGATGACGATGTTAGAAATACACAAAATAAGATAAATACTGTAGAAGATTTTGATAGGCTCCAGATCTCTGCCCGGTCTCACTAAAGAAACTTAATGCCAGGCGTGGTGGTGCACACTTGTAATCCCCGCACTTGGGAGGCAGAGACAGGAGGATCGTGCTGGTTTGAAGCCAGCCTTGCTGGGTTAAGAGACCCTGTTTCCAAAAAAATATATAAAAATAGGTCTGGGAGTGTAGCCCGGAGGTAAAAGGGTTTCCAGGAACCCCAGTACCACCAAAAAAGAAAGAAAGAAAGAAAGAAAGAAAGAAAGAAAGAAAGAAGAAAGAAAGAAAGAAAGAAAGAAAGAAAGAAAGAAAGAAAATGATCACCTTTATTAGTCTTTCAAATAGTCATATTTGGAACATAACAAAAAGAATTGAAATGTAAATCGTGAAGGGTGGATTAAAGTTAGCACTAATGAGCTGAATCATCTTTTTTTTTCAGTAGTGGGGATTGAACCCAGGGGCATTCTACTTCCAAGCTACACCCCCAACCCTAGGTTTTTTTGTTTGTTTTTTTTTTCATTTTTTATCTTGAAACAGGGTCTCACTAAGTTGTGAAGGGCCTGAATCCTCCTGTCTCAGTCTACCAAGTACTGGGATTACAAATGTGTGCCACCATACCCAGCTGATCTGAATCATCTTGAATGAGTTATTTAATCTTTATGCCATTTAGTACCTCATTTTTATAAGTAAATAAATGAAAATGAAAATACATGCTTCATTTTATAAATGCATTTTTTTGTGGGTACTGGGACTGGAACCCAGGGGCATTCTACCTCTGAGCTACACCCCTCGTCCTATTTTTTATCCTTTTTTTTTCTTTTTTCTGGAAACAGGATCTCACTGACTTGTAAAGAGCCTCCCTCCCAGATGCTGGGATTACAAGCGTGTGCCACTAAGCCCCACTTATAAATGCATTTTTATAAACTTTAATGTCCCATATTCGTAGATACCCATGTCAATATTCAAGATTTCAAACTATGTGTACTCTAGCTTCACTCCATGCGTATATGTATATTTTTAACAAGGGGCAAGATTTCTTCCTGTGAACAATAAGGGTAGTAAACAAAAGAAAAATTGAGTCTATTTAATCTCTAAAATTCTATAGTTCTAAATAACGTATGTAAAATGGTAATAAATGTAAAATTTACTCATTTTGTACTGTTCTTGTAAAAAGATGATTTTGGAGAATATTGAACTTTCTGTTGTTTGTGTTTGAGACTTGTCTTATATGTTTGAGTGAGCAGTGCCCCTCCTCCTGCTGTCTTCTGATTATGAGGATAAAAACGTGGTTAAGATGAATGCAATAATCACATATCTGCAGAATAAAGAATGCCTTCTGCATGCTTGTCTATAGCAATGAACTGATTCTACTTGAAAACTATACCTGTAATGACATGCTGGTAAGAAACAGAAAGCTTGAACTTCTGAAAATATGCACAGTGGATAACTAGAAGTTTTATCTTTTTTTCCTATTTATTCAACTGCCTTTATCTGGGAAATACAAGCTTATCTTTTCCATATGAAAAGGGACCACAGAGTGTTTAGGATATCGAATGCAACTCTTTTCTAGAAGCCAGGATCAGCCTACAGAGTTACATGGCATAATGATGGAGATTTCAATTTAACCACTCAGTCATGGCTATGAGAATAGAGAAAATCAATGCTGTTGGGTCAGACTTCCCTTCTGAAATATCATAAGGGGAAACGCAGCACTGCTCTGAGAAATAAGATAGGGAAGTTCATCTTACAGTGGAGTCTGCCATGAATCAAGCTTTAGAATTGAAAATCAGAAAAGCCTACAATAAAGGAAAGGCCCACAGACAGGTGAAGGCCTCTATTCTTTTTTCCCTTAGTCAAAAGTAAGGAGTAGGAAAGCAAGTAAAGACTTAGCATAGACCATGTCTACAATACTCCATAGAAAGTAGATTATTAGATTCACTATCAAACAACTGGTTCAACAAATTTTCTTCTCCCCGTATATTTAGTAATTTAACTAGTAGCTGTGGCCTAATGTCGCCTCTCTCCATTCAGTACCGTGTTTTAGCTTCTTATTCTGCGGTATGAATTTATGCAGCATATTACAGAGAATTGTGGAAATTCCCTACGTTTTGCTAGAGTGATGTGGTGCTAAGAAGTATTCAAATTAAAGGAACAAATGGTGAAAAAGAAAAAAAGTTATAGAAAAATATATGGAGACAGATAATAAGAAGGTAAATAAGAAGGTAAATAAGGTAAATAAGAAGGTAAATAAGAAGGTAAATACCGTGAATAGATAGCCGGACGTGGTGGTGCACGCTTGTAATCCCTGCACTTGGGAGGCAGAGATAGGATGATTGCGCAGGTTTGAAGCCAGCTGCGCTGGCTTAAGAGACCCTGTTTCCAAATTTAAAAAATCATATATATAAAATAGGTCTGGGAGTGTAGCCCAGAGGTAGAAGGGTTTCCTGGGACCCCAGTACCACCAAAAAAAAAAGGAGGTAGAGGAGGGTGGGTGTGGGAATGTGGCTACAGATTGCTTATAAATTGCAAAACAAGTGTTTAAAAATTTGCTTTATTTTCCAGTAAATGGGATGAAAAAAAAAAAGGTCAGCACTTACTTTTATGTACTATTTCCCACAGGCATCTTGATTTACTCAAATGCTTAGGATTAGGCATATATAAGTGAGAATATAACTTCATCTGAAAATTTGAAGGTACATGTACGAAGCTGGGTGTGGTGGTGCACGATTGCAATCCCGGTACTTGAGAGGCTGAGACAGGAGGATTGGGGGTTTGAGGAGTTACTTAGTGAGGCCTTCTACAACTTAGTGAGACCCTGTTTCAAAATAAAGAATCAAAAATAGAGCTGGGGGTATAGCTTGGAGGTAGAATGCCCCAAGTTTAATTCCCCGTACTGCAAAGAAGAAAGAAAGAAAGAAGAAAGAAAGGAAGAAAGAAAGAAAGAAAGAAAGAAAGAGGGAGGAAGGGAAAAGAAAAGGAAAAGAAAGACAAGAAGACAGAAAAGGAAGAAAAACAGACAAGAAAGACAAAAAAGGAAGAAAGTATGTAGGGAAAAAAATTAAAGTCCTTTTTTCAAGAACACTCTGAAGGATCATTTAAGATTCTATTAACTCACATCACCTCAAAGAGTCATCCTTAAAGATTAAAACCTTCCTCCTCATATTTTTGAGCTGCTAAATAAGTACATGCCTATACCTTTACTAAAACTAAGGACATACTTACACATAAGAGAAGCCAAAAGTAGACATCAAATATCCCCTTGCTTCTGTGTGTGTGTGTGTGTGTGTGTGTGTGTGTGTGTGTGTGTGTTTAAAGGGTAATCACTCATGAGATAAACTGAGAAGCAGTTCTAAATTTAGTTCACAAAACTAATCTCTCTGAAGAATAAAGCTCTTATGCTTGCATTAATACAGCTGATATAAGTAAATTTTATATGAGCAGGTAATAATTAAATAAATCACAGTCAAATTCTTTTTTTTTGGGGGGGGTGGTACTGGGGTTCCTGGAAGCCCTTCTACCTCCGGGCTACACTCCCAGACCTATTTTTACATTTTTATTTGGAAACAGGGTCTCCTGAGCCAGCACGCGTGGCTGGCTTCGAACCTGCGTGATCCTCCTGTCTCTGCCTCCCAAGCGCGGGGATTACAAGCGTGCGCCACCACGCCCGGCCTCACAGTCAAATTCTAAGCTTAGAAAAAGATTGCACTTGGCCGGCATCGGAGCCTGCCTTGAGGCAAGGCCGGTACTGGGGCCTTGAGGCCAGGATAAGAGCCTGCCGAGGGGTTAGGCCGGTGCTGGGGCCAGCGAGGCCGGCATCGGAGCCTGCCGTGAGGCAAGGCCGGTACTGGGGCCTCCGAGGCCAGGATAAGAGCTTGCCGAGGGGTTAGGCCGGGGCTGGGGCCAACGAGGCCGGCAGCGGAGCCTGCCGTGAGGCATGACCAGTGCTGGGGCCTCCGAGGCCGGGATCGGAGCATGCCGAGGGGTTAGGCCGGTGCTGGGGCCAAGCGAGGCCGGCATCGGAGCCTGCCTTGAGGCAAGGCCAGTACTGGGGCCTCCGAGGCCAGGATAAGAGCCTGCCAAGGGGTTAGGCCGGTGCTGGGGCCAGCGAGGCCGGCATCGGAGCCTGCCTTGAGGCAAGGCCAGTACTGGGGCCTCCGAGGCCAGGATAAGAGCCTGCCAAGGGGTTAGGCCGGTGCTGGGGCCAGCGAGGCCGGCATCGGAGCCTGCCTTGAGGCATGACCAGTGCTGGAGCCTCCGAGGCCGGGATCGGAGCCTGCCGAGGGGTTAGGCCGCTGCTGGGGCCAGCGAGGCCGGCATCGGAGCCTGCCGTGAGGCAAGGCCGGTACTGGGGCCTCCGAGGCCAGGACAAGAGCCTGCCGAGGGGTTAGGCCGGTGCTGGGGCCAGCGAGGCCGGCATCGGAGCCTGCCGTGAGGCAAGGCCGGTACTGGGGCCTCCGAGGCCAGGATAAGAGCTTGCCGAGGGGTTAGGCCGATGCTGGGGCCAACGAGGCCGGCAGCGGAGCCTGCCGTGAGGCATGACCAGTGCTGGGGCCTCCGAGGCCGGGATCGGAGCATGCCGAGGGGTTAGGCCGGTGCTGGAGCCAGCGAGGCCGGCATCGGAGCCTGCCGTGAGGCAAGGCCAGTACTGGGGCCTCCGAGGCCAGGATAAGAGCCTGCCAAGGGGTTAGGCCGGTGCTGGGGCCAGCGAGGCCGGCATCGGAGCCTGCCTTGAGGCATGACCAGTGCTGGGGCCTCCAAGGCCGGGATCGGAGCCTGCCGAGGGGTTAGGCCGGTGCTGGGGCCAGCGAGGCCGGCATCGGAGCCTGCCGTGAGGCAAGGCCGGTACTGGGGCCTCCGAGGCCAGGATAAGAGCCTGCTGAGGGGTTAGGCCGGTGCTGGGGCCAGCGAGGCCGGCATCGGAGCCTGCCTTGAGGCAAGGCCGGTACTGGGGCCTCCGAGGCCAGGATAAGAGCCTGCCGAGGGGTTAGGCCGGTGCTGGGGCCAGTGAGGCCGGCATCGGAGCCTGCCGTGAGGCAAGGCCGGTACTGGGGCCTCCGAGGCCAGGATAAGAGCTTGCCGAGGGGTTAGGCCGGTGCTGGGGCCAACGAGGCCGGCAGCGGAGCCTGCCGTGAGGCATGACCAGTCCTGGGGCCTCCGAGGCCGGGATCGGAGCATGCCGAGGGGTTAGGCCAGTGCTGGGGCCAGCGAGGCCGGCATCGGAGCCTGCCGTGAGGCAAGGCCGGTACTGTGGCCTCCGAGGCCAGGATAAGAGCCTGCCAAGGGGCTAGGCCAGTGCTGGGGCCAGCAAGGCCGGCATCGGAGCCTGCCTTGAGGCATGACCAGTGCTGGGGCCTCCGAGGCCGGGATCGGAGCCTGCCGAGGGGTTAGGCCGCTGCTGGGGCCAGCGAGGCCGGCATCGGAGCCTGCCTTGAGGCAAGGCCGGTACTGGGGCCTCCGAGGCCAGGATAAGAGCCTGCCGAGGGGTTAGGCCGGCGCTGGGGCCAGCGAGGCCGGCATCGGAGCCTGCCGTGAGGCAAGGCCGGTACTGGGGCCTCTGAGGCCAGGATAAGAGCCTGTCAAGGGGTTAGGCCGGTGCTGGGGCCAGTGAGGCCGGCATCGGAGCCTGCCGTGAGGCATTACCAGTGTTGGGGCCTCCGAGGCCGGGATTGGAATCCTGCCAAGGGGTTAGACCGGTGCAGGGGCCAATGGCCAGCATCGGAGCCTGGCGTGAGGCAAGTTCACTCCTGCGGCCTCCAAGGTCGGGACCAAAGCCAGCTTAGGGGTTTGACCGGTTCAGGGGCCAGCGAGACCAGAACTGGGTCCTCCCATGAGGCAAGGCCACTGCGTGAGCCAGCGAGGTCCGGATCAGTCCACTGAGTAGCCAGGCCACTACTGGGACCATCAAGAGTGGGATTGGTACTTGCAACACAGCATGCACAGAGAAATATCGCAGAAAATATAAATCAGACGCTTCTCTTAATCAGCAATAACTAGGAGGAAAAGGGCAACAGGAAGAGGTTGAGCTATAGAAAGGGCCCTATAGTGAAGCAACTAATGTGATCAATCAGAGGGTATGTAATACTGGAGGACGGAGCCTCTTTAAAATGCAGGAGGTACATAAACAAATGTATCAAGGTAAATCACCAAAGAAGTGTGGGATGGAGGGAGGGGGAGGGAATGGGACGGGGGCTGGAGGAGGGCTAATTGGATGATGTGTGCTTGTATATCCTCTCAAGTCTTGTACTCCAATGTGATTGATATATGACTACAATGCACCAATTTAAAAAATAAATTAATTAAAAAAAAAATAAAAAATAAATAAATATGTGATATTCCACACATCAAAAAAAAAAAAAAAGATTGCACTTTCCTTTTTACGCATTAATGCTGTGTAATCAACTAATCTAATATAATGTCCTTTCAAAAGTACTCTAGGACAAGTATATTCCTACACTAATTTTTTTTTTTTTTAAACGGGTCTGGGGATGGAACCCAGGGCATTCAACCTCTGAGCTATACCCCCTGCCCTATTTTTTATTCTTTATTTTGAGACAGGGTCTCACTAAGTTGTGGAGGGCTTCATTAAGTAGCTTAGGCTGTCTGTGAACCATGATCCTCGCCTCAGCCTCCCGAATGCCAGGATCACAAGCATGTGCCACCACGCCTGGCTTCACTAACATAATTTATGATCTGAAAAATAAAATATGTATTTTTAAAAACTCAAATCATGTAGTTGCTTGTCAGAGGACTCAAAAATATTTAAATCATTTCCACTGCTTTCAGTAGTAGGTCTTCTTAGTTGCTGTCAGTTTTATAAAAATCCTAAGCTTATTCTAGTCACTTAAAATCATAAATTCAAATTTGTTTTTGTCAAGTCTGATCTCCATATGAAAAGAAACAAATGTACGTATTCTACTCAATCATACAATAAAGAGAGCATCTTCTACCTCATTTTCATTCTTCCAAGAGGAGTCACTTATCAATTGTTATGTGTTGAAAACATATCTCTTCCTGTAAGAAATATATGCCCCTAACCAGCTTGTTATTCCTTTAGGCAAGGCCAATGTTTTTGACTGAGATTTGTAAAAAGTATTTTCTCATAGTAGAATAGACACAGTCTGTACTCAAGTTGTTTTTCCCAAAAACTTAAAATCATATATACTTGTGTTCAATGCATGTGGGTATACCTGTAATCTCAGTTCTTGGAAAGTTAAGACAGGAGGATCACAAGTTTGAAGCCAACCTCAGAAACTTACTGAGACCTTCGTAACTTAGCAAGCCCCTGTTTCAAAATAAAAAGTAAAAAAGAACCTGGGTTGGGGCGCTGGGCGTGGTGGCTCACACTTGTAATCCCCCGCTTGGGAGGCGGAGACAGGAGGATCACACAGGTTCGAAGCCAGCCGTGCTGGCTTAAGAGACCCTGTTTCCAAATAAAAAGTATAAAATAGGTCTGGGAGTGTAGCCCGGAGGTAGAAGGGCTTCCAGGAACCCCAGTACCACCAAAAAAAAAAAGAACTTGGGTTGTATCTCAGAGGTAGATCCATGAATTTAATCCCTAGTACCAATACCACCACCACCTCTGCCAAAGAAAAAAAAAGCATATTAGAACCAATATTTATATTAATTTAAATGTAAGAGTATCATAGGCCCTTTATGGACCCAGATGCTGAAGAATCCTGTATGCACTTTGGTGGCTAATAGGACCAACAGTTAGAATGTGTCTGTGTTCTTTCACAGCTCCAATGTCCAAATATATACAACTTACTTTAAATTCTTAATGGCTATCAGGTTGTGTGAAATTTTAACCATACCAAACATCAGATCTGAGTGAAATTAATGCTTGCATCACGTCACAGTTTGGGTGTCATGTAGCTTATTTTCAATAACTTTAACAATACTGATATTTCACTTTTAAGAACCTTTAGTTTATAAGTCATTCTTTTTAAAAAGGTATTAACCATAGTGCACTTAACTTTAGAATCTTAAGAAATCTCAAGGATTCTGTCTGAATCACCTCACCAAAGTGACACAAATATAGTTACTAGATTTTGTGTGTGTGTGTGTGTGTGTGTGTGTGTGTGTTTTCTCTTTTTGCCCAATTGTTTCCAGAACCCCAGCTCTGCCAGCCACTTTTATTCCTACCATCTCTCTGGAGTTTTAGACTACTGTATGTAATGAACAGTGACTAAAGTAGAAAATAACTGTGAAGTAGAAAAAAATGAAGTAACATGGAGTGTAATAAGGAGAATGGAATGCCATTGCCCACTCCTATTCCCCACAATCCAATGAGTTCTGGGCTACCTCCTCCCTTCCTCCAAAGCAGATGAGCCAAATGACTACTCAAATGCCACTTGAAGCCATGGGCTTTGAGCCTCAAATCCTTATAACCTGCAATAAGTATAACCTGAAAATAAGTATTTTCTAAAACTCTTCCTAACACAAAAACAACCTACAATAGAAGGCATACTCAATGCATGAGAACATGAAAACCAGCCGATGTTTCATTTAGGTGTGCCAAAAATTGATGCATTAAAACCTGAAGCCAGCCGGGGGTGGTGGCGCACACTTGTAATCTCAGCAATTTGGAGGTAGAGACAGGAGGATTGTGCAGGTTTGAAGCCAGCCTCAGCTACTTAGGCCCTTTGCAACTCAGTGAGACCCTTTTCATAATAAAGAATAAAAAATAGGATTGGAGGTGTCACTTGGAAGTAAAATGTCCCTGGGTTCCATCCCAAGTATCTCACATACACACACACACACACACACACACACACACACACACACCTGAAGCCATAAACATCTGAAAAGTATAACACATATTTAGGGGGACAAAATAAAAATGGAGAATGTTATTTCCATTATCTGTCTCTCTGCCTTCCTGCTCCTGTGCACAGCCAGCTACTGGTCTTTTGTTTTATTTATCACTGTCATCTATATTCAAAACACCACTGCTGATGGCTGGTGGTAGTGTTTTGCATGTGTGCAAGTGGGGTAAAAAGACAGCTGCACAATCAGCAGTTCTTTATCTCCAGCATATATGGAAAGGCAGGCTTTGGTTTATGGCTATTGTAGTGATTTTCACAGCCTGTTACTGTTTATGGCATTGGGCTCTTCACCTTGTATGCTACCTGACACCTCAACTCCACAAAAGTGACCTACTTTTTGCGCTTCATGATCCACAGTTGCTGCTTCCTGGCATTTTACAGCCAGGCTGCCTCATTTGAAAACATACCTCCGTGTATCCTTATAACACCTCTGTCTTCAGAAATTCACTCTGCTTCAGTTCCTCAGACAGCTGATACTGGGTATTCTATTGTCAGAACCCAGACAACTGACGAAGGACAGGGAACAACCTCGCGGCTTCCCTCAGTAGCTCTGACCAACCTGTCACAAGATCTAAAATCTTTAACTACAAAGGCATTGACAATTTACATCCAAAGTTAAAGCATTAAAGGTGCCCAAAAATGATACATCTGGCTTCCATAAATGATATATCAAAGAATAAATAACATGTCAAAGTCAATAACTAGGTCAAACATGAGAAAGTGAGAAGAGCAGGGTGGGAATTGGGGAAGGGCTAAATGAGTGATATATGCATGTATGCCTCTACCATCTTGTACCCCATTGAGATGTATAACTGCAAAGTACCAATGAAAAATTAAAAAGAAAAAATAATATAATAAGAAGTTTATTTATCACTCACTATGATCTCTCTGCTGCCTGCAATTGACCTTAAAACTTAAAAACTCCTAGAAGAACTCATATTGGCCTTATTTTACAAATGAGGAAACAGATTTCTGGATGGATTAGGTAGTTTTCTCCTGGATAACATGTCTAGTAAGTGACAGGGTGAGATTCGAACCCAGGACTGTCAGAACTAAAGCCCAGGTTGCTCCACTGAGACTGATAATGCATCAGAACAACCTTGATCAGTCACTCACATCTAGCACAGGTGCTAGGGTGCTCAATAAAAGTTTGATGAGTCAGTGAATGTGCACCTTGCTGTGAATTAGTTTACCAGATTGGCTTCCAGTTACCTGGAAAGTATTCAGAACAACTGAGACCCTGGACAAGTTAGCTGTGTTAGCAGGAAAGAGAGGTGTAATTCAAGGCTTGGCACTAGCAGGCCAGGGTTAGACACAACCTAAAGAGGCCAGGTGGGGGAGGACTGCAAAATTGCCTTAGTATTAGAAGAATGATAGTGAAACTAACAGAAAGAATTAACTCGGGAAAGATGAACAAGTACCAACAACAATTCTGGGCTAATATTGTCGCCCACAGATGACTCTGCTGTTGTTGTCCTTTCTTTGCCCCTTCTACCATCTCCCATTAAAGATCACACAGCTAGGCAGTCATAGAAATAAGATTGGAACCCAGAGATTTTCCCAACAGCAAACACTGCCTCCTATACACACAACTCAGACTTGGAATTCTTAAAAGTGCAGTTTAACTCACTGAGAGTTGTATTTTTCTCATGAACATTACCCATTATTTCAAATATATTTCTATTTCAGGCCTGTGCTGTAGAACATAAAGAGCTGTATTCTTTAGAACACTTCGTTCCATCTCATTATAAACATCTATGGTATGCTTCAACAATAAGAATGTACTGGGCCTCTCCCCCGTCTATTCCACCTATTAATGAGCTCTAGAATATTCAGTGGAAATTATCAGGGCATTGACAATGATTGTGTGTGTGTGTGTGTGTGTGTGTGTGTGTGTGTGTGTCTGTGTGTGTGTGTGTGTGAAAGAGAGAGAGAGAGACAGACAGACAGACAGACAGACAGACACACACAGACACACAGACAAAATGAAGCAGTCTTTTAAAACAAAACCAAGGTTAAAGTGGATGGCAAGTTCTCTGGCTAAAGCCAGGAAAAGCAAGCTGTAATTTAACTAGATCTGGGATATTTTGTGAAAGACCTCTTCAGGAAGAAACAACAGATAATAAGTAAGGGCCTTGAAATGAGCTGCTCTGAGGAAATGTGTAATGATCTCTGACAAGAAAAAGTGGACTGAGTCCCATGTAGGCTGGCCATACCAGGGAGCCAGAGTCTAAAGAAACAAGCTATAATGTTATCTCAGAAAAAGGAAGGAAAGAGTTTTTTATTTAAAAAGGAAAACCAGTTCAGAGAATATGAATGATAAGCCCCAGCATCAGGGAAAAGGCTGTTCAGAGTATCACTATGAGGGAAGCTGGGATGAACTACTGACCTCAGTATTTTGGAGGATTCCAAGCAGAACCCTATAGTTATATAGTGAGGCCAAGTAGAAAACTGAACTTAGAAATCAGGGTGGCAGACTCAGCTTCTTAATGAGAGAGCCTGATCTAGTCCTGTGATCAGGCAAATGGTTTAATAGGATTGGTCAGAAGCATCAAGCATAAGGGATAGTGACAGAGCAGGAGGCAGGGATGAGAAGTACCTGGGAGAATCTGGTTAACCTATGAAACTCATGTTTCATGAAACCTTTGCCAACATAATAACTGAATATCACAAAAGAAGAATTGGACATTTTTCTCACCAATACATAAATATACACCTAACTTTGCTCTTAATGTACTAAATCTAAGACATACATTAATTAAAGTAAAATGTGTTGCATTCCAATGATTAAAGAGAAAGAAAAGGCAGAACAAGCCTCAGACTTCTATGAATTCTTTGGTCCCATCCTACCCAATCCTCCAATGAGGTCGATTCTTCATTGACAACAGGTTAAACATAACTGAAATGAAGCAGCAGAGAGGAAGTGTTCCCAAGGGTTTTCTCTTTGAAGAGCTGTCTCTGAGAACTCATGTGTGAGAGAACAGATTAAAAAAAAAAGGTGTCGTTGCCGGGCGTGGTGGCGCACGCTTGTAATCCCCGCGCTTGGGAGGCAGAGACAGGAGGATCACGCAGGTTCTAAGCCAGCCGCGCGCGCTGGCTTAGGAGACCCTGTTTCCAAAATGAAAATGTAAAAAATAGGTCTGGGAGTGTAGCCCGGAGGTAGAAGGGCTTCCAGGAACCCCAGTACCACCAAAAAAAAAAGGTGTCAAGTCTAAGGCTGTAACAAAGAATGAATTCCAAACCAGAATTGTAAGATTACAATATATATACAAAGAGAAAATACTGGTTTCTCTTCACGATATTATTCAGTTATTCTATGAAGCCAGGCGTGGTGGCACACGCTTGTAATCCCAGCATTTAAGAGGCTGAGAGAGGAGGATCTGGGTTCGCGGCCAGCCTCAGCTACTTAGTGAGACCCTGTTTCAAAATAAAGAATAAAAAATAGGGCTGGGGGTGTCACTCGGAGGTAGAATGCCCCTGGGTTCCAACCCTAGTACTACAAAAGAAATTATTCTACGAAATAGTCAAATTAGCATACTAAATATTTGTTAAAGATGGCAAAGCCTTTTTTTAACCTTGGGAAGAGTCAATATTTAAGAGAATGTTACATTTCAGAAAATATATGTATCTGTTAGCTGGGCATGCTGGCACACACTTGTAATTCTAGTACTTGGAAGGCTGAGATAGGAGGATCACAGGTTCCTGGTCAGCCTTGGCAACTTGTGAAGCCCTCCATAACTTAATGAAACCCTGTTTCAAAAATAAAGAATAAAAGAATCAGCTGAGAGTGAAGCTCAGAGGTAGATTACCCCTGGGTTCTATCCCTGGTAACTAACACACACACACACACACACACACACACACACACACACACAGAGAGAGAGAGAGAGAGAGAGAGAGAGAGAGAGAGAGAGAGGGGAGGGGAGGGGAGGGGAGGGGAGGGGAGGGGAGGGGAGGGGAGGGGAGGGGAGGGGAGAGGAGAGGAGAGGAGAGGAGAGGAGAGGAGAGGAGAGGGAATATATGTATCCGTTATACTATTCTTAATTGCTATGGAAGTGAATTTTATCAAAGTTTAAAAATGCTTTATTAAAGGATGGGCAGAGCCTATTATTTCAGTACTTGGGAAGCTAAGACAGGATTGCAGGTTAGAGGCCAGTAGTATGCGGTAACTTAGACCCTGCTTCAAAAGTGAAAAATAAAATAGGTTTGGGGCTCAGAAGTAGATCACCTTTGATTTCAATCCCCAGAAATACACACACACACACACACACACACACACACACACTTTTCAAAGAATAGAGAAATATTTGTATATTTTGAAATATCTAAAATAGTTCTAATTTGATATTATAAACAATGCTTATTTACCAACATTTGTTCAAAGCAATACTTTCAGGTCTAGGCTGATTTGTAAAAATATAGAAAACCTTTGCCACTATCTTCTCACATATAGAGAATGTAAGATATGAACTAACCACATTTTACCTTCATAACTCCTTGCTCTCTTGATGTCCAAATTTTCACTAGTTGTAACATGAAATTCAGGAACTGGGTGGGCTTGTATATTATAGCATCCCCCATTTTACAAGTCTCCTATCCAAGTTCTCACTCTATGAACTAAAGAACTGTATAATGAGAGATATTTGTACCTAGCAGTTTGGGTAAAGAAAAATGCCTCACAAAATATGTTTGGTTGCTAGTAAAAAAAAAAAAAAAAAAAAAAAAAAAAAAAAAAAAACTGGAAATAATAATGGCTTAAATCATGCTAAAGTAATTTTTCTTGAATATAAAATAAGCCTAGAAATAGCTATAGCAGATCACATATGAGAGTAGCAGTGAACAGAATTCAGGTTCTTTTCTTCCATTCAATGTAGAGTTTTTATCACTAAGTTTGCTTCAGGTATAAGACAGCAGCTAGAACTTTAGCTATCATATCTTTATTGCAATAGGCAATAAAAGAACAGAAAGTGGGATGAAAAAATAAAGAAAGCATTTTTCATCGGCTAACAAGCCCAATTTTTTTTTTTTTTTTATGGTACTGGGGTTTCTGGAAACCCTTCTACCTCCGGGCTACACTCCCAGACCTATTTTTTAATATATTTTTATTTTGAAACAGGGTCTCTTAAGCTAGTGCGGCTGGCTTTGAACCTGCGTGATCCTCCTATCTCCGCCTCCCAAGCGCAGGGATTACAAGCGTACACAACCACACCCAGCTTTAACAAGCCCATTTTAAGAAGTCTTTTAAGAAGATTCACCAAATAACCTTTTCTACTCCAGGTTGGAACTTAACTACATTTAGCTGCAACAGAAGTAAAAACACAAACTTTTAGTTGGGCATTTGAAACACCAAATGAAATCTGAGGTTTGTTATAAAGAATGAGAATATTATGTAGTAACTGTCTATCTCCCCAAAAGCTGTTATTATTATTATCACTATCATTATTTTCATTATTTTTTCATGTGGTATGGGGGATTGAACTCAAAGGCACTCTATCTCTAGGCTATCCCTCCAGCAATCCCTTATTATTTTTTCTTTCTTTCTTTTTTTTTTTTTTTTGTAGTGGTACTGGGGGTAGAACCCAGAGGCTTTTTACCTCTGGGATACACTCCCAGACCTATTTTATATTTTATTTGGAAACTGGGTCTCACTAAGTTGCTGAGAGCCTCACTAAGTAGCTAAAGCTGGCTTTGAACCTGAGCGATTCTCCTGTTTCAGCCTCCCAAATACAGGGATTACACGTGTGTGCCACCATACCAGGCTCCCCTTATTATTTTGAAACAGGGTCTTGCTAAGTTACTGCACAATGTTCAACTCGAATCATCAATCTCCTGTTTTAGCCTGCCAAGCACTGGGATTATAGGCATGCATCACCACTCCAAAGGCTATTATTAAATCATTAAAAATACATGTGTTCCAATAAAATTATTTTAATGATGTTTGAACAGTCCCTTTTCTGAGATTCATTGCATGGTTTAATTTATTAACATAAAATGTTAAGAGTTAAATCAGTGGAACATCCCTAAATACAATCACCACACTGATCTAGCTTAGTCATAAAAGAACAAGATATATACATTGGAACTGCTTTATAAAACCCTTGCTGTGAAGCAGTACTTAGCTTTACTAAGTATACTAAATCGGTTTTGGATTCTACCTATATGAATATTCTTAACTTATTTTTTTTTTGCGGGTCTAGGGATGGAACCCAGGGGCATTCTACCTCTGAGCTACACCCCCTGCCCTATTTTTTATTCTTTATTTTGAAACAGGGTCTCACTGAGTTGTGAAGGGCCTCACTAAGTAGATGAGGCTGTCCACGAACCCAGATCCTCCCGTCCCAGCCTCCCAAATGCTGGGATTACAAGCGTGTGCCACCACGCCCGGCTATTCCTAACTTTTTAATTAACATTTATCTCCTTGAAGTGCTGGGAATTGAACCTGGGACCTCATACATGCTAGGCAAGTACTCTACTACAGAGCTACATCCCCAGCCCTAAAGTTTTTGTTTACAGACAGCTCCAAAAATCATTTAAAAATGACATGAAGGGGCTTTAATTCTCCAAATTTTCAAGTATTGCTCCTTGGTCCTCTTATCAACCATTTGTTGTGAACCTTTTTAAGTTTATTTTAAAAATGCAACACAACAGAAAACAAACAAAACCTTGCTATGCACACTCAGCTTCCATCTGACTTAGCATCATCTACCAGCAAGACTGCAGATTCCAGCCCTTAATCTTTTAACATGAAAATGCTTGTATCTGTTGTGACCCCCCAAAAACACTTAAAGGACATGAAAGTTGTCCCACATTAGAAACTCATTATTAGAGCATCCTCTGTGCATACTATTTTAATATCATAGAAATATTATTAGTATTAAATAGCATCACTATAAAAGACAGAACATGGTCTGTTCAAAGTGGTTTGCAAATATTCCCACTGGCCATTTAAGCCATCCTACTACCCCATATGAGATGCTAGAGATAATGAGAGAGAGATTCAAATGCTGTTGCTAAGGCATTTCTTCAACCCAGGGTGAAAATTCTACCATAAATAATACATTAAAATGCTGTCTGCTTTATGCATTTTTACACATTGATTCAAGTATACAACCTTATCAACAAATATTTTGAATAAAAATGTTTTCACTTTCTTTCATTAGGAAGTACATATTATATATTGGGATTATCTAGTCCAGATTTCATTTTGGAGAGTAATAAAAAAGGTATTATTTGGTTGAACTGACCTTTAGCCCAAACTCTTTGTTCTGTTGCTCACTGACTTATTCAAACATCACAGAGCCTGACTGGACCGAAGAATCTTCTATTATATATTCCATTTTGTTAAAACTTTTAGCAGTCTTGCCAGTGGATTGTTGGGAGTTATAATTACATTCATTTAATAAGTTACTCTCAAAGTATATTGCTTAATGCTTGATCCTCACTGTTGTGACCTAATGAGTTTTTTTTTTATTATTTGATGCTTTATAAGTCTAAGTATGTTATGTAAGATAATAGCAATTGGTTATATTTCAGTTTTATGATCCTATATAAGAAAGCAACTTTAGATAATTTCCCTTGATGATTAGAAGTTCAGTATAATCTTATTTGCTCTATTTTATATGACATTATTTTAAACATACTCTCTTATAATGTATTGTGTTAGATTATTGCTAACTAACAAGCTAATATATATTGGGCAACTAACATATCAAAAGTTTTATAAAGTCATATCTCACTTGATTTCAATGATGATAATGATAATAATAATAATAAAAAATTACTATTGTGCATTACAGGAGAGAAAATTAAAGCTCGGAGAAGATAGATAATTTTGTTTTTGGACATACAAATTCATTATGGCTTTTTATCCTATATAAGAATTCCTTTTCTAGAAAAGCCTAAAACAAACAATGCTGAAATCTGTTAAGTTTTTTCACAAATTAAAGAAGAAATGATTCTCTCCCTTTTTTAATGTGTTTAACATTCAGTTATTCCAGTTGCTTCTTTTTTTAAGTCTGTGCATTGTAAATTTACATTGTATTGGTGTATAGACTGTTAGATAGATGCATGTACATAGTTCTTGGGAAATGATTCTCTTCTAAAGAAGGTTTCCAATTCAGAGAAGAGACAAGGTAGATAAGTGATTCTTTATAGTTTTTTTTTGTCCATACACAAACATATGCTGCTCACATTAATGACATACCCATCGTATTCTCTTCTGTATAAAGAATTCATGGAGGATCTAAATTTTTAGCTGTCATTATTTGTCAACTGACCACACAGAAGATCCAGGTCAGAAGCCTTAGGGTAACAACCAATCTGCAGGCTTAATCTGACCTGCATGTATTTGTTGGTTTTGTTTTCTCATTTTTTTTAAAGTTGAAATTGAGATTTTACATGCGCATCTAATTTCTGGCATCACTTGAAAATCAGATCAGTTTCTCTGGGCCTAAATCCGCACAGGGCATCAGTGAGTTAGAGTTGAGCAGTGGCGGCTTCCTTTGGATGAAACCTGTGTTCCGGGTTACCAGAGTTATCTTTTTTCAACCTCATTAATTTGTTATTTAACTACTTCCTTCCAGCGCATTTAGGCTTGTGACTGCAACCTTGAATTTAGGTTCTAAGGACCAGCTTTGCCAATTCTGAGGCTGTTTTCCCTACCCAAGAGTCATCTCCTCTCCTGAGGCAACTACGCCTTTTATTCATGGGCATTGTGACCTGGGCAGAGCAGCCTGCTTGGCCAAAGGCTGATTTGACATCTGAACTAAGCAAAATCAATCATATACTATTTTATAGGAACTTGGACTTAGACAACCTCTTTAATCACTGCATCCAAGTAGAATTGTGACTGTTGATTTGTGGCCATATTCTGTTATTTTGATTACAGAAGCAGAGAGATTCCCTTTGGAGAGAGAGAAAGGCAGAAGATGAAGACTGGCCATGAGGACCATGAGATTCTACTGTAGCCTTGTAATGCAACCCCTTTGTGCATACTTTGTCTTAAATGGGTTGTTGTCTCTTACAAACATTTGTAAGCCTCGAAAGCCTTCCTCTTTCTGTGCCTCGATTTCTAAACTTCTTAAAGTTGCAAAATAAAGCCTGCCAGAGAGGATTATGTGAGTTGTTCAGCCTGGCAGACAGGAATCTGAGGGTGCTCAAATATAGTCTTTGAAAACCATAAACCACCATACAAATCAAAGGTATTATTTCAGGATAGCTTTGGCAAAAGTTCAATAATAGGGTTCGGCACTGGGACCATGGTCTTTATAACTTTTAATTCAAACTACTGCATTGACAGAAAAAAGCACGCTTTCTGGAAGATGTTCTAAATGGAAAGTCCATTTAAGTTGATGGTCCTAACCTAAATGGCCTTTCCTCTTCAGGGCTGAGCATTAAGTGATCCTAGGCATTAACGTGGGGAAGTTTTCTTACTTTTTTTTTCTCTCTTTATCGGTACTTTTGAGCAGCGCCAGCTTCCTTAGGCAATTTTCCCTAGTCACCAGGATGTGAATCAGCCAAAAAACTGAAAGTGAACTCTGCAATTTTCTGTCTGCTCAACAATGCAGTCAAAACTGGTAAATCAGGACAAACCACTGTGTCTGGAAGGACCTGGTTGGAATGAAAGACCTTCCTACACTTCTTAAATCCAAACAAGTCATAAAACTGAAATTAAATCATGCTTATTTCTGAATATAAAGTTCTTTTTTTGAGAAAGAGTTCAGATAACATGTAACAGAATGTGGCAACCTTATTTGCTCCGGTCTCAGTAAAGAAAAACAATTGAAGGCCTGCTATTTAGTAACTAATAAAAAATACACCGTATTCAAAGAATTTTACTAACTTGCACTTATTTTGTTAGTCTGAACAATATTTGTTAGCAGGCTTTAAATTTGTATTTTAGTCCAAGGTTCTAGAAACAGGGCCTCTCTTTCTACCTCGAGTAGCAGAAAAGCTGTTCAAAAATAAAAACAAAATTACCTTTTGGAAAAGAAATGCACAGAAAATGAGAATTTTAACTAACATCATGCTACCATAAAAATGTATCCAAGTGAACTTCGAAAAATTACTTAATTTAAAACAAAAACAAAACCCAGTGGTACAATCGATCACATAGGAATACTCAAGTCAGTTTATCTTTTCATTCTTAGTAGCTGTCTCTTCTGCGAGTGAAAAGGAAAAAAAATATGGTTTCTAAATATGCCCAACTGAAGAAATAACGATTTAAGACCAATGTTATTTAAATTGTGGAAGGAAAAAAATGATGAGACCTCCCCACATATATATTTATTCTTTTTTTAAAAACTGGGGTGGGGAATGGCCTCTTCTTTATGTCGAATTGTTTGCTATTACAAACCAAAGAGGAGGTCGTGCACGTCTTCTAGGATGAAAATGTAGGTTCGGCAAAATGGTCATTTCTGTTCCGAGCATCCCTAGGCCGGGCCAGCTTCCGGGGGTCCGCGGGAGGCTGGAGGCCGACGCCGGGCGCGGAGCCCTCCGCACGCTGCTCCTCACTCTCGGGTGGAGGCCGAGAGGGCGGGCGGGGGGCGGGGGGCAGAGGGCGGGGCCGGCGCCGAGGCGGGCGGCGACCCCCGGGTGGGCGGGGCGGGGGCGGGGCTCCGCGGCGCGGGTCGCGGGCGGATGACGTAGGAGTCCGGCGAGGAGCCGCCACTTCCTGGAGCCGCCGGTCGGGGCCGCTCGCTTCACTCCGCGCCGGAGCCGGGAGCCCGCGGCCGCCGCCATGTCCCACCAGACCGGCATCCAAGGTAACGGCGCGGGCTGGCGGGCGGGGAAGGGGTCCCGGGAGGCGGGCGGGCGGGCGCGTAGTGACTCCCGCGGGGCGAGCGGGCGCCCTCGCCCCGCCCGGCCCCGCCGCCTCGAGGCCTGCGTCCCCGCCCGGCCGCCGCCCCCGCCGCGCGGACCCGACCCCGACCCGGCGGCGCAGGACCCGCTCCCGGAGAGGGGCGCGCCCTCCCCACCCGCGGTCCCCGCTCGCCGGGGGAAGAGCCCCGGCGACCCGGCTCCTTTCCCCGTCGGGCCGGGAGAGTTTTCTTTCTGTCACAGGAGATTGTTGCGGGACTTTGTTTATAAAAGAGGGACAGGCCAGAGTCGTTCTTACATCCGTGGGGAGCTTGAATTCTGTTAAGAGAAATCCTGGGCATGGCGTTTGTTTCGACCTTTTTCCTGTGTGCTTCCCAAGGAAACTGAGAAGTCTGATCTATGTGGTTGCCTTTAATTATTCCCGTCTTGACAACTGAATGTGCAGTTACTGTTTCTCTGACCTCCATTATTTTCTGGTTTGAAAATGGACAGTCTGGAAGTGCTCACCTCATGAGAATCAAGTAATATATCCCGGGGTTACTCACGATCACTTAACGAGTTCTAATATAAATGTAAGCTCTTCCTGTTAATAGACGAGGAATGTTTGCCCCAGTGGACACTTAGTTTCGTGTTTTGTTTGTAAGGATCTTTGACACTGCTCCACGGAACTCCCTGCATCACACACAAGCAAAAATGGTCCGAGTTCTACAAGTATTGCTCTATTTATCCGGGCTAATGTTGACATTTAAGTATGTAATTACTGACATTCATGCTTGAGTCTTACAGGAAGCGCTACCTAAATAATGATCTTGAGAGTAATGGACAACACAAGAACAAATTAAAGCTTATAATAGGTACACAAGGGTTAGGCTATTAAATGTGTATTTGCTCAGTGAGTTTAACTTTTTTTGAGAAATAGAAGTAAGAATATGGGAAATATAAGACCTAATGCAATTATTCTTAAACCAGATTAGAATATTTGATACTGATATTTTTAATGGGCAAATACATAAAATGAGTTGATGAAAAGACTATCATAAGCATGAAATTTAACTAGAAGAGAATGAAAGTTTTTGACATTTTTAAACAAGTTGTAAGGGTGTTTCTTAAAATGGTTATTTGCCCGTTATTGGGTTTCAACAACTTAAGTAATTCACTTCATTTTCATTTCTGCTACAGAATTATCTACCTAAAACATTAGAATTAGTATGCTTTAAAATATATTTGTTTATTTTAATTAATGTTTATATTATACTGCTTAGTTGTATTTAGTGTTCACTATTTTATACCTTTAAGTCTTTTAATACTGAGAGGATGCTAAAAATTCTAGATTTTTTCCTTGTATTACAATTTATTTTTCTTCATATAGATAGCAAATGAAAATACTTCTAAGTATAAAAAGTAAGTTTATTTTTCCCTATCCTTTTCTACAGCAAGTGAAGATGTTAAAGATATTTTTGCCAGAGCCAGAAATGGAAAATACAGACTTCTGAAAATATCTATTGAAAATGGTTAGTTAAATATTTAAAAGTTTTTGTCCCTGGATTACTGGATGTTATACTCTAAATTTCAGTGTGTTGTCAGTAATTTGAACTATTAGTATGAAGCAAGTTCAAACCTTGCCTTAAAGTAATTTGGGCTCTTTACATTTTGTACAGGTTCATAAGGGCCCTTGTTTTCCTTCTGAATTCTGTAGTT
This sequence comes from Muscardinus avellanarius, assembly GCF_963383645.1. Classification (NCBI taxonomy): domain Eukaryota; kingdom Metazoa; phylum Chordata; class Mammalia; order Rodentia; family Gliridae; genus Muscardinus; species Muscardinus avellanarius. The sequence goes on from NC_137797.1 coordinate 77,723,741, forward strand.
ATCAGGGAAATCCAAAGATGATTTTTTTTTTGGTGTGCCATCTTCCTTTTACTTTTTGTGTCTCAATTTCAATTTCTGTACCAAGATCCATTTCTAAGCCAGTTCCGTACAAAGGATTTCACAATCCCATTTTTTCCACCTGATTGCAACCTGTGCTACAGAAATGATTGCCTTTTCTTGTTTGTTTAAGTTCTGAGAATATAACACTCTAAGTTGACTTTTTTTTTTTTTTTTTTTTTTTGGTGGTGGTGGTACTGGGGTTCCTGGAAGCCCTTCTACCTCTGGGCTACACTCCCATACCTATTTTTTATACTTTTTTATTTGGAAACAGGGTCTCTTAAGCCAGAGAGGCTGTCTTCGAACCTATGCGATCCTCCTGTCTCTGCCTCCCAAGTGCAGGGATTACAAGCGTGCGCCACCACGCTCGACTAAGTTGACTTTTTAAAAATAACTTTGTAAGTAGAAAAAGTGCTTGCGTGGAGAATCTTCTAAACCAGATAGATTCAAATTTGAACCATTATTATTATAACTACTTGGCCAACAATGTATTAAAATATTCCACTGGCCTATTTTTGAGTACTTTGAAATATTTTGCTTTGGAAAAATAACTTTTTCATAAACTGGATTATAAATATAGTTTTCCATTTTTTGCTTATATATTAAAATACCAGATCGGTTGGGTGCGGTCGCACAAGTCTGTAATTCTAGCTACTCAGGAGACTGAGTCAGGAGGATATTAAGATAGAGACTGACCTGGGTAACTTAGCTAGATTCTGTAGCAAAATAAAATTTAAAGAGCAGGGAATGTATCTCAGTGGTTGAGTGCCCTTGAATTCAATCCCCGATACTACAAAAACAGAATAGTTTATAAAATCTGCAGTTGTTCTACAGATACACAATATTTAACAGGAATAAATATATGGTGCAAAGCATTATTGAGCAATAATGAGCTCAATATTTTAGCAGTATTGAGCTAAATTTGTTTTTCTTTTCTTTCTTTTCTTTTTTTTTTTTTTTTTTTTTTTTTTTTTTTTTTGCAAGTCTGGTCATGGAACCCAGGGGCATTCTACATTCGAGCTACACCCCCTTCCCTATTTTGTATTCTTTATTTTGAAACAGGGTCTCACTAAGTTGCAAAGGGGCTCCCTAAGTAGCTGAGGCTGTCCGCAAACCACAATTCTCGGGTCTCAGCCTCCTGAATGCTGGGATTACAAGTGTGCGCCACAAGGTCTGGCTGAGCTAAAATTTTTAAAGGGCATCTCTTCCTAAGTGATTAGTTAAGTAACTAAATAGAAAACTTAAAAGTTCACTAATTAGTACCTATTCAGAAGGTAAGTGCCACTGTTTTCTATGTTAGTAGTTTTTGGTTTTACTTTTTGTTTTGAGAAAATTTTAAAAATAAGAACATTATAAAGAGTAAATAAGAAAAATCCTTATTCTTAAATTTATTTAAATCAATATTTTATAATATTTGTTGCAAAGTTTTTAAAAAATTTAATATTTTTCTGATATAAGAACTTCTTTAATTATATTTCCCAACTTTCTTCTTCTGAGGCATTACAATAAAAAATTCTTATATATGTGCAAGCCCTTTTTACACTAATCTTTAAATATAGTGATGTTTAAGGTTTTTAAGTTCTTATAAACTGCATGGCATCTTAATTTTCATCTTTTCTGTTTCTGTGAATGTTATTTTTGTAGTTTGTTTTGATAGAGAACTCATGAATGCTCTTTAAATAGAATATAATGTTTTCATGATTGTACCACATAATATTTGTTCTTTATTTTAAGCTATTCCTGAGATTTTATAGTCTGCAGTGAACATTTTTATACAAATGTGCAAAAGATTTTCTATGAAGAGTACATTCACAGTTTTACTTCTTTCTGGCAAATAGCACTTGGCTGTGGCAATACCAATTTATGCCTCTGGGCAAATTTTTAAATATGGGGTACTATATATCCAAATAGTTAAATCTTGTTTTATTTAACATTTCTGACCGACAGTATCAGTTTCAGAAAACATAGTTTTAAATGGAAGTATAGATATGTTAATGTGTTTTGTTGGCAATTTACAGCATAGACATTTTGAAAAGCAAATATAATCACCCACTAATCACAACCATTTGATTTAAATGTTATGATAATTTCTTTGTATTTTATTTTTCTAGTCTACATTGTACATCCATTGGTATTTCAAACTATTAATTGTCTTTTTAAAAACTTCTTTTCATAGAGCAGCTTGTTATTGGATCATGTAGTCAGCCCTCAGATTCCTGGGATAAGGATTATGATTCCTTTGTTTTACCCCTGTTGGAGGACAAGCAGCCGTGCTATATATTATTCAGGTTAGATTCCCAGAATGCCCAGGGATATGAATGGATATTCATTGCATGGTCACCAGATCATTCTCATGTAAGTAATATTTTTATACTTTGTTTGATATTAAATTCTAGAAGGAATTTTCTTTTTTTTTTTTTCTGGGCCAAATGAAGGTTAATAAAATAGAGCCATTTACAATAGGAGGGAATGATCATGGGGAAAATCCTAGGATTGCTAATATGTAGTCATTAGGAGTACTCCTAATGTATAGGAGTAACTTACGTTCCTTCAAAAGTCTTGCCCTTGAAATTAAATTACTTATTTAAAAGTTTTAAACCTGAGGCAATTATAATCAAATTTATGAGACTCTGAAGAATGAAGCTAACTACTTTGTTCTCAGCGTAATAATTGTAATTCTGATTACTAATTGAAGATGATAGTAACTGTTGTTAATGTACATATGTTACTAATAGCTATCTTTCAAGGGATGAGCATGCACACAATTTTTTTTAGGAAAATTGGTAGTTGACTAAATAGAACAAAAGATAAAATTAATAAAGGAATACTATCTGATTTCTAAAAGAACTCTTAAGGTTTCTTATTTTAAAATTAATCAGTAATTTTAAAGCTATCCAGATGTCATTCTCAAAAGATAATCTTGTCCTCTTTAATTCTGCACATTCTGTCTGAAAGAAATAATAGATTTCACCATTCTGGATTATGAAATTATTGATGATAGTTAACTTTAGTAGCTTTCCATAGATAATAATAGACTCTTTAATAATAGTATGTATTATATTTCTTTTCATTCCTGTGTTCCTCATAGAATGATAAGTGCCATAGGTAAGCCATGAATATTTGATTCTTAACAACTTCATAAATAATATCTGATCTAGCTTTGAGTAAAATGTCACTATCAAAAATTATTTCATTTCAGTATTTTTTTCCTCATATTTTAAAATACTTTAAGTAGTTTTTTTTACTATTGGAACTCATTTTATACTAATGAAGAGTTTTTTTTAAATTTACATTTTTTTCTACTTTAAAAAAAGTGACGCTACAATTTGAAATCTACCTTAGTAGCCATCAGTAGTTTAGATCCTCATGTTATATGGTTATTCATTCATGTGTACTCTAGCATTTTATAACCAGTGAGCTTCAGCATTATCACAGTTTGTTTTTAATGCACCTAAAGATTTTAAGAGATTAAAAATGTGCTCTCTCTTGTAATGATATGTCTTCATCTTAAAACATCTAAGTAAACTTTCACAACTTGAATAGGTTCGTCAAAAAATGCTATATGCAGCAACACGAGCAACTCTGAAAAAGGAGTTTGGAGGTGGCCACATTAAAGATGAAGTATTTGGAACAGTAAAGGTACAAAACTCAAACTTTTGTTTTTGTTTGGAGACAATGTTTCCCCATGTGGCCCAAGCTGGTCTTAAATTCTGTGAGCACTTCTCCTATCCCAGCCTCCCATGTAGGACTATAGGCTTACACCACAACGCCTAGTTAAAATGTATATTTTTATGTGGGTTCTTTTGTTACAAATAAAAGATGATAAAAAGAAAAATTTCCAGGAGCAGTGGCACATGCCTGTAATGCCAGTAATTTCACTAGACCTTGTCTCAAAATAAGGTTGGGAATGTAGCTTAGTGATTAATGCTCCACTCTTCGATCGATCCCTAGTACTACCAAAACAAAAACAATATCAAAAGCAAAATAAATCTCTTAGGTAATGGGTAATAATGAATTTAGATGGATAAATATGTAAACACAAGGATACAAGAGAAAATGTTATATTTCATATATATTAACTGATGAATCTATAATTTTGAACTCATAGGATAAATGGTATTAAAACATACCCTTTTCAGACATTTATATGGAAAGTATACATATACTTATGCCATATACATACAAATTAAGAAAATTGAAACATTTTAATAGATTTGTTATTTACTTGTTCAGAAAGTTTTTTTTAATTCAGAAAGTAATATAGTGTAGTGGATAGAGCACAAAAATAAATGGGAATATGTTGCGTGTTCACCATTTTGAGGGGCTGCTTTCTCAGTTTTCTGAGTCTCAGTGTTTTAAACCACAAAAGTTAATGATAAATAAACCCCTTTGGAGGATATTTTAACATCAAAACTGCAATTTTTATGAATGATTATAGAGAAATTTTATAAATTATTTTAGTATCTCAGAATCTGAATGTGTTGATTATTGAATAACTAATAAACTTTTTTCCCAGAAGGTTAAATACAGTTGTACTGTTTACTTGAAGCCTGCCGAGGTTCATTATTTGGCTGGCATCATCATCACCAAATTTATACAAAAGATTTCGTAAATTATAAAACTTCTGGAAATAAAGAGTAGATACTCACCTTAAAAATTTTGAGCTGGGTATGGTGGTGCATGTTTGTAATCCCAGAGCTTGGGAGGCTGAGACAGGAGGATTGCACAGGTTCAAAGCCAGCCGCAGCTACTGAGTGAGGCTCTCAGCAACTTAGTGAGACCCTGTTTCCAAATAAAGTATAAAAAAGGTCTGGGGGTATAGCCTGGAGGTAGAAAAGCCCCTGGGTTCCATCCCTAGTATCACAAAAAAAAAAAAAAAAAGAAAGAAAGAAAGAAAAAGAAAAGTTTAATTTAAGGCCGGGCATGGTGGTGCACACTTGTAATCCCCGTGCTTGGGAGGCAGAGACAGGAGGATCACGCAGGTTTGAAGCCAGCCGCGCATGCTGGCTTAGGAGACCCTGTTTCCAAATAAAAATGTAAAAATAGGTCTGGGAGTGTAGCCCAGAGGTAGAAGGGCTTCCAGGAACCCCAGTACCAATAAAAAAAGAAAAGAAAAGTTTAATTTATGGGATTGAAAAAAAGAAAATAAAATTCTTAATTTTCATTTGACATCTTTTCTGTTAATAATTTTGCTTTTCTAAAGTAACCTCACTTTGGTTTTATTTCTAGAGAATTCTGATAGTATTCCATTTCTGTGCTTACAGGAAGATGTATCATTACATGGATACAAAAAATATTTACTGTCACAGTCTTCTCCTGCCCCACTGACCGCAGCTGAGGAAGAATTACGACAGATTAAAATTAATGAGGTAAGTTACAGCTTTGAATTGTTTGCAAAATTTTAAGTGTTTTGAAATACCATATTTTTAATTAACAGATATAGAGGTAATTAGAGAAGAAAGATGTTAGGTCAGTAACATTCTACCTATTTTAATTAGAGATGAGCATGTGTGCTTAATATATTTTCAGAAAAAAATGTTAAAGTGAATTTTAAACCATCATTTTCATAAGTAACTTTCTTCTAAAATGAACATGGCACAACAATAAATATTGTTAGAAGTATGGCTAGTGTTAAATCTCTTTACTTCGAATACTATATAAATGGGAAATGTTTTACCCACTTACTGCAAAGAATTTTATATCTAGTAGGGTTGCCAAAGCAAGTTTTCTGTTTGTTTTTGTTTTAAAATGTTATATCAGAGAATAGGGTAACTAAAGAGAATAAAAATGCTGTAGAATGTTTAAAATTTCTTGAAGCTCTATAAATTATGTGAACTCGGATGGAGATACATTTGAAAGTGATTTGAATACTTGTTGACCATGCAAAAGTGCATACATTTTAGCCCTATTTTAGTTTATCATATCTTTAATGTGTTTTCTGTAGTCATTCTAATTGAATGTTGGAATAACTACTATACTTAACTAGGACTTTATAGAAAAGAACAAATAGTCAAAACCACTATTCACTAGTTTGATTAATAAGCTTATAGGAATCATTCTTGAAAATGGTTAAATATCATTTAATATTAAATTGGTAGTGGGTATCTATTTTATTATTTAGGCAGAAGTTACTTGGCGTAGTAGGGCTTTTTATGTGAATTTTTTTTATGAGTTTGATAGTTTGTTTTATTCCTTGCAATCAGAACCCAGAGGATCATATTGGGGTATTGCATATGTTCTATGATGTTTTCATTATCCAGTATCTTGCTGTAGAATCTCCATTCATTTTTTAAAGTAAAATTTCTATTTGACTTTCTGTTACATGCACAGCAAATGAGACCTTATATGAGCTATCATTTATCAAGTATAAAAACATAAACGTGCAGTGAAAGCTTTTTTGAAATATTCTATCTTCTCTTCAATCCATGCACACTCATGTTTTAGTATAGAGAGCTCTAAAAGTGTGGAACTTCTTCAGTAGTATAGTTTGTTGAGCTGTGTTGTGTCTATGTATTCTGTCTGTACTTCTTTCAGTTCAGTGCATGATGTTTGTGTTGCATTTTATGTCAAACAGGACAAAATAAATTACTACACGTAGTTATGTATTTTGCTGCTTATAAAGTCTATCAAGGAAAACTTTGTACTTAAAGGGGAGATCTTACAGCATTTTAATTAAGTTTATGTAGTTCATTGAAATTTTGCCAGACCAAGCATAGTGATTATCAGAGAAGAAAATAGAGCAAACAAAACCTTTCCCCCAAGTCCCACTAAAATTGCACACTCATCCATTCACTTGCAACATTTTCATAAAGATGTGTCATGCACTCTGCATGTCAAGAAAGTGCTAGCAGGACTATGAACAAATAAGTTCATGATTTTAAATTGTAGATTGGGAAGGGTTTGAATGATCTTATTTTATAGAGGTTAAGTTGTCTTATTTTTGCCATAAGACACTGCTAAATGCTAAAGCTTTACTAGTAAATTATATCTGTCATACTTAGGTACAGACTGACGTGAGCGTGGACACTAAGCATCAGACATTGCAAGGAGTTGCATTTCCTATTTCCCGAGAAGCTTTTCAGGCTTTGGAAAAACTGAACAACCGACAACTCAACTATGTGCAGTTGGTAAGAAATGTAGAGTGGTTATTATGTAATGACTTTTCTTTTGTTAGCTTAAAGCTTATGTGAAGTTTATTTCTAATAAAATTTTAAAAGTTTACATTTGGTTTTGATTTTTTTTTTTTTTTTTTCCCCCTTCTGTGGTACTGTGGATTAAACCCAGGGGCATACACTAGCCCTAATTTTTTTTTTTTTTGAGACAGAGTCTCTCTAAGTTGCACAGGGCCTTATAAGTGCTGAGGCTGGCTGCAAACTTGTGATCCACATGTGTTGACCTCCCAACTACTGGGATTACAAGTGTATGCCACCATGCCCAGCTTTTTATTCACTTTTTTAAAGTTACAAATCTGTATGTGTTCATATGAAAATGTTTATTTAATTCAGAACTCTTTAAGTTCAGTTTTCTCCTAGCTTTTTTATTATGAAATTTTAACTTAATTTCTGTTTTAGTAAATATATTTTCTTCCTTATTGACAGGAAATAGATATAAAAAATGAAATTATAATTTTGGCCAACACAACAAATACAGAACTAAAAGATTTGCCAAAGAGGATTCCCAAGGATTCAGCACGTTATCATTTCTTTCTGTATAAACATTCTCATGAAGGAGACTACTTAGAGTCCATAGGTATATGATACAATATTTCTAACATGTTCCTTTCAGTTTGTTTATTGATAGTTCAGCACTATATTCTTATTTATTTCTTGCCTAGAGGGCTCAGTTGTAGTTTGAGGCTTATAAACTTGCATTAACTTTTATGCTGCTAATTGTATTTGTTATTATTTTAACTTACAGTTTTTATTTATTCGATGCCGGGATACACTTGCAGTATAAGAGAACGGATGTTATATTCGAGCTGTAAGAGCCCTCTGCTAGAAATTGTAGAAAGACAACTACAAATGGATATAATCAGAAAGGTAGAATTGCCTATTTTAAAATATTCATTTTTGCCAAGTTTTTGTCTTTTCCCTGTAGCATAAGATGAATTGTGATTTATAAATGAAAATGTTTATTTTTATTGTTCTCACCCTAAATCCTTAGGTTCTTCTCTAAGTGCCTGGAGATGACCTATTATGATTCTCATTTCTCTGTAGATCTGTACTGTCTAATGTAGTCATAAGCCATATGTGGCTATTTAAATTTAAGTATAAAATTTTATTTTATTTTTTCATTTATTTTGGTACTGGAGTTTTGAGACCAGAGGCATTCTACCTCCTAGCTTAGCTACATTCCCAGCCCTTTTTATTTTTTATTTTGAAATAGAATGTCACTAAGTTGCAGAAGCTGGCCTAGAATCTGTAATCCTCCTGTCTCAAACTCCCAAGTACTGGGATTATAGGTGTATGCCACCACACGTGGTAAATTTAAGTGTAAATTTAAATAAACTTTAAAATTCAGTCTTAATCACACTAACCTCAGGTGCTCACTAGCCACATGTGGCTAGTGGCTATAGTATTAAGAGATGCAGCATTTGTAGAACATTTTCATTAGTTTAAAAAGTTCTGTTGGACATTGCTGCTAGAGCTACATACTTGAGATTGTTGCTGGGTCTTTTATTAATAAGAAACTACAGTATTTGTATATTACTGTGAATCTTTGGGTGGCTGGGAATCTTTTCAGTTGTCAAGAAAAGAAGAAATGGGCGTAAACATTTAATTTTGGGAACCAAGCTATAAATTTTCTTAAATTTAAATTTAAATTTAAATGCAGTTAAGACATAAGGGAAGATACTGTTTTTTCTTGAACTCTTCAACTCTTAAAAATATAGTTCCTAGACAAGTGTGGTGGTGCACGCTTGTCATCCCAGTATTTGGGAGACTGAGACAGAAGCATTGCATGTTTTAGGCCAGCCTCAACTAAGTGAAGCCTTCTGCAACATAGTTGAGACCCTGTTTCAAAGTAAAGAATAAAAAATAGAAGTGAGGGTATAGTTCGGATGCTTCTGGGTTCAATCCCCAGTTCCCACCAAAAAACAAAAACAAAACAAAACACATACAATATGTATCTCCCTAACAATTACCCATGTTTTTGGTATGGAACCCTTTTTTTTTTTGGTGGTACTGGGGTTCTTGGAAGCCCTTCTACCTCTGGGCTACACTCCCAGATCTATTTTTACATTTTTATTTGGAAACAGGGTCTCCTAAGCCAGCGCGCGCGGCTGGCTTCGAACCTGCGCGATCTTCCTGTCTCTGCCTCCCAAGCGCGGGGATTACAAGCGTGCGTCACCACGCCCAGCTGGTATGGAACCCTTTTAAAGCAGGGGTCAGGTGACTTAACAAAGGACCAGAGAGTAAATCACTTTAGGTTTGTAAATCACTCTAGGTTTTGCCAGGCCAGTTGTGATCTCTGTCATATGTTCTTTTTCTTGATGTTTTGTTTTACAACCTTTTAAAAATGTAAAACAGTCTTGGGCTAGATTTGGCCTGCAGGCTGTAGTTCTACATCTGTTCTAGAGTGATCTCAAGTGACTCAAGGGACAAAGTTGTGAGTAATGTTTCTTAAATATGTAGTGAAACAAAGCAGAACAATTTGAGCATAAATACTAGCTTCTATTTTAAACATACTTAAAATAGTGCTGAGCAGTAAGAGGAAGCCAAATAGAAAGTAATTGTAATTGCTTGTATATTTCAGCAACTCTTCTAGCATCCTCCTAAAAATGATAAAAGTGAAACTATTTACACCTGTGGTCCTTAGTTCTCTTTTGTTGGAATGGGTAGTATGCATTTGTTTGGGAGCATTCATACTTGAAAACTGGCTTGCTTTATTAGGTTTTGAATGTTTTGCTTTATTATATTGTATCACACTATTTCCTCTTTTGCAGATTGAGATAGACAATGGGGATGAATTGACTGCAGATTTCCTTTATGAGGAAGTACATCCCAAGCAACATGCGCATAAGCAAAGTTTTGCAAAACCAAAAGGTCCTGCAGGAAAAAGAGGAATCCGAAGATTAATTAGGGGTCCAGCTGAAACAGAAGCCACTACTGATTAAAACTGCTTTATTGAAACAATGCAATACTAGTTTTTTAAAGTCCAGCTTTTAGTACAGGAGAACTGAAATCATTCCATATATAGTAGGGAAAAAATTGTACTTTTTGAAAAATAGCACTTTTCACTTCTGTGTGTTTTTAAAATTAATGTTATAGAAGACTCATGATTTCTATTTTTGAGTTAAAACTAGAAAATATTTCAACGTAGTAATGTTTAATTTTGTCACACTGTTTTCATAGAGTATTGATTCCACACTTTCACATAATTATTAAAGTTTTATATAGTTGGGCCAGTTTCAGAAAGTCTAATGTCTTAAAGTAGGATATACATATTCCTCTTTAGGGAGATATCTGAACTTTTTTTAAGAGAAGCTTTCAGAAGGACCTTAAAATATTCATAATACTTGGTGAATATGTTAAGGACAAAGTTAGATTATTTTCTAAGTTGAAAATTGAGTGTGCCTAGGAAAAGGTAATGGAAACTTGCTTATTTGGAGGAATTGTGCTATCAGATTGGATCATATCTGCAACTTTTAGAAACAGTGCTTTACTGCAGCAGTCTTTTCTATTTGTCCTTTCTTCTTTTAATAGCATTAAAATTTCTGAAGGTCTAGATTACTCTGAAACTTAAAGGGTACCAATTGTTTTCTGTATTTTAGGATTTCTAAATAATTTTAAAAACAAACAGCCTCAGTAGATTCTCTTTCTAGTGCTTTTAAAAAATTTTTTCTAGGCAGGTGTGGTTGTGCATGCTTGTAATCCCAGTACTTGGGAGAGTGAGACTGGATTGCAGATCAGCAACTTAGTGAGACCATCTGCAACTTAGTAAGACCTTGTTTCAAAATAAAAGAATAAAATAGGGCTGGAGGTGTAGCTCAAAAGTAGAATGCCCCTATATTCCATTCCCAATACGACCCAAAAAGGAAAAAAAAAAGTCTGTTTTCAAAGTGAGTCTTTTCATTATAAATTCTATGAGGCCAAGTATTTATGTTCAGAATGAAATTTAAATTAATATCCAAAAGGAAAAAAAGTTAAGAATATTAAAGTTTTAACAACTTTTCTCAAAACCATGTATTTACAGTAAGTGTTGTGTTCTTTATTGCTTGAGCATATTCAGACTGAAAATTATTTTAAAGTTCTATTGCTTAACAGCCTATCACAGATAAAACAATTAGCTTACTAATCTTATTTTTATTTCAAAACACATTTAACTGTTTACTAAAGCTTTGTATTTTTCTTCACAACCTAGACAGATTTTTGAGCCTCATATTTCTATGATACTTGAAACAGAGGGAGCTAGAACACTTCATAATTTAATCTGTTAAACCTGCTGCAGAGCCATAACATGAGGGGTTTTCTAAATGAACTGTAGGTATCCAGGACTTGGAATTTCTTGACCTAAACTTCATGTTGCATAGAACAACATCAGAAATGCACATTTCATAGTATAAAATATGAAGCACTCATTGCTAAACCTTATTACCTAAGGTAATACATGCACCTTTCAAAAATCAATGTGTGTTCAAGTAAAGCCTATAAGAATAATTGTGGGTTGTCAGATTTTTTAAAAATAGATTTAAGAGTATTTGTGTGGATTTTTCGTTTGTTTGTTTACACATAACTAGACTAAAATATTTAAACATGCAAAATAATTGACAATAATGTTGCACTTGTTTACTAAAACTAAACTTTTAAGTTGTTCCGTGGGTGCACAAATAGACACATATACACACAAATTTTTGCATTAAGAATCCTAGAGCTATGTTGCAAACCATAGCTGAAGCTGTCATTTTCAATCAGGAAGACTATTACATGTCATGAAGACATAAAATAATTTAGTAATGAATGTTTTTCTATACCATCCATGTGCAATTATATTCTAAATTCCACTGCACTACATGAAAGTAAATGGACATTCCAGAATAGAGATGATTGTGTAATCTTTAATTATTATTAAACCAATGATTGCTGAGAATCAGTGATGCATTTGTTTTAGATTATAACGTTGTTTACATTATGTTTTAGGTAACACTAGATGGTGGATAACATATTCCCAATAAATTTATATAGCAGTGAAAAATTACATGCCTTCTGTGAACATTTTATAAGTGCATTTTATATCACAATAAAATTTTTTTCTCTTTAAGTTGTGTATGTTCTGTATTGGTTTACTGGTATAACTTTAAAGGTAGGTATTTGGATAATTTTGCCTAATTTAATAACCTGGCAGTAGTTTAGAAATTTCATTTCTCTATTAATTTACTAATAAGCTTAAATCTAAAAAGTTTTTAAGTAGTTTGAAACCTGGCAAGAAATTGTGATCATAAAGTGCTTAATTTAGATAAGAACGGTCCCACTATTATAGCAATAATGAAAACCCCATGAGTTAACTCTGTTCCTGTTGTGATAGAAGCATCCCAATACAAAGGACCAGATCGCTTGACCCTAACTTCTAGAAAATTACTGTTCATCCAAAGATGATGAATGTATTTCCATTTTACTCAATTCAATGTCGAGTATTTCCTTTTTATTGTTATGAAACATGTCTGGTAGCAATTTAATAAAAGGTTAATAAAGGCTGACTTTTAAAGTCATTTTAGAGCATTCAGAATGTGCCTACGGTACATTGTAAATAGTTCATATTTTTTCTTATTTTCTTTAAATATGTAGCCATACACTGTAAGGCTAACAGGTTCATTTTTATATAAAATAGTGGCAAGTTCTTTTTTATTACAAAATACTGATCCTAGGGCTTCATATTCAGAGATTTGGTAATAGTAGGTTGGCCTACCGTTGCACAAGTGACTGTGTAGCCGTGACAGAACAGCTTACCTTAAATGATATAAATCATGCTCCCTTCTTCAATTCCACAACTGTGTACTTAGTGTACCTATAGTGATTATGATAGTGATTTTATCTCAATAGAATAAAACTTAGTCTTCACTGTCACCTGCTTTCGTCTGCATGTGTCGTCCCATGGCTCTTCCCTTGATCTATTTCTGCTCCAGCTCCTTGGCTGCTCTTTGTGTAGTTGACCAAGCCCAGTGTCAAAAACATTATACTGCATGTCTTTCTTCCCCAGTTACTTACCTCAAGTGTCATATCCAGTCTCCAATCTGATTCACACTTATTGTCTCCTTTCTTGCCTTAGTTCCATTTTGTTTTTCCTCATAGGACTTGGGCATTATGTATCTGTATCTATTGCTTATCTCCCTGACTAAAGCACAAGCTCAGTGGGGATGAGGAATTGTGTTTTATTTGCTGCTGCATCTTCAGCACCTAGAGGAGTGTCCAGGACATAGTGGACACTTTTCATCTGTTGAAAGAATAAATGTTAAGGGAGCACATGCCAGCAGTGGTGGATACAGCACAAGATCTAGCTTCCATGACTGCATTTCTAGCCAGAACAAACCTACTAGCCGTGTTAGGGCTTCTAGCCCTATGAAAGCCAATTTCAGGGCATGGTGGTGCACACTTTTTAAAAATATATATTTTTATTGGTGCATTGTAGTCATACATACATCTTAATGGAATAAAAACTTGTGGAGATATAAATGCACACACCACCCAATTAGCTTTATCCATCCCCATCCCATTTCCTCCCCCTCCCTCCTCATGCTTGATTTAGTGATTGACTCTGACATGTTTTAAGTACATCATACACTTTAAATAGTTTCCATCTTGCCCCTCCCCTCAGATAGGTCACCTTAATTGCTCCGCTATAGGGTCTCTTCTTCATCTAGAGTTCCTATTACCCATTTCTCTCTAGTTTTCACATATTAGGAAAAGCATCTGATTTCTTTTCTGTGACATTTCCCTGAAGATGTCATAATTTTATTCTCCTTTATGGTTGGGTAAAATTCCATTGTGTACATATCCCATAGTTTTATAATCTCCTCATCTGTTGATGGACATCTTGGTTGGTTTCATAGTTTGGGGATGATGAATTGTGCAGCTATGAACATAGATACTCATGTATTAGTTTGGTAGTTTGGTTTTCATCCTTTGGGGTAAATACCCAGAAGTGGTATTGCTGGTTCATATGGTTTGTTTTCATTCTTCTGAGGATCTTCCATACTGTTTTCCAAAGTGGTTGCATTAATTTGCAATCCCACCAATAATGTATTCCATGTCTTCACATCCAATCAATGACAGTTCATCTTTTCCATGGAAGTCCTTTTATTTTCCACAATGATTCCCATTTGCTGAAATCCTGACAGCCAAAAGGTTTGACTTTGACAAGATGATCCACTCACACCCATTTTTAAATAAAGGTCACTTGGATCTGGGAATCTGAGAGACGGGGTGAGGCAGCGGCAGTTTCAAGTGCTTCCTGCCCACAGGACTGCAGGGACCCGCTGGCCCTTTGCTGTGCAACAGGCACGGGCACCTGCCTCACCATTTGGCAGGCCCCAGTCTCGGCCTTGCAGGCCCTGGTCCTGGCCTCTCCGCTCAGCATGCTCCATCCCTGGATCTTGCTGGCCCCAATTCCAGCCTTCACTATGTGGCAGGCTCCTGTCCCCGTGGGCAGGATGTCTACAGAGGTTCCCATTTATATACAAAATGATCCACTCACACCCATTTTAAAAAGGGCTGGGGGTGGATATTGAAACCATGGTCTCTTGCCTGATAGGCAAATGTTCTATTACTGAGCTACATCCCCAGTCCTCTTTTTTTTTTTTTTTTTTTTTTTTTTTTGGTACTAGGGGTTGAACCTACGGGCATTCTTCCTCTGAGCTACACCCCCAGCCCTTTTTTACTTCTTATTTTAAACAGGGTTTCACAGTTTAAAGTGCTGAGGATGACTGCAAATTTGCAATCCTCCTGTCTCAGCTTCTCAAATACTGAGATAAGCATATATCACCACACCCAGTTTTCCAGTACTTTATATTTTATTTTTTGACACTGGGGATTAGACCCATTCTACCTCCAAACCACACTCTTAGCCTTATTTTATTTTTTTAAAAATTTGAAACAGGGTCTCACTAAGTTACCAACAGCCTCACTAAATTGCTGACATTGGCCTCAAACTTGAATCTTCTGTCTCAGCCTCCCAAGTATTGGAATTACAGGCAATAAAGTAAAACCATCCTGCTTTTACTTTTATCTTGAGACAGGGTCTTGCTAAATTACACAGATGGCCTTGAACTTAGTAGGATCCTACCGGTTTAGCCTCCCAAGTAGCTGGAATTCTACATGTGCCACCATGCCCTGATGATAATATCCTTTGATTCACAAAAACATTTACTTAGGGCCAATTTATTCTTTTTTCAAAAAGATTACTAATGTTTTGAATATTGAATGCTATATCTAAGATATTGTTGTTTAATCTAATATCACAAATATTTATACCCTTTTTTTTCTCCAGAGTTGTAGTAGAGTTTTAGTGCTTATATTTAGGTATTTCATCCTTCATGAATTAATTTTTTTGCATATGATGTGAGGAAGGAGTCCAATGTCATTATCTTGCATGATGATACTAAGTGTTTCAACACCATCTGTGGAAAATATTATTCTTCTACCCTATGGAAAAATTTCCATGCATTGCCCATATATGCCAGTTTATTTCTGTCCTCTCAGTGCTGCCATTGATCTATATTTCTATCTTTATGACAATGTCCTACTATCTTGATTATCAGTTTTACAGTAATTTTTTTTTCTTTTCTTTTTTTTTTTTTGTGGTACTGGGGATGGAATCCAGGGTCACTCTACCTCCGAACTACATCTTCAGCCCTATTTTTATTCTTTATTTTGAAACAGGGTTTCACTGAGTTGCAAAGAGCCTTACTGAGTAGCTGAGGCTGTCCGTGAACTGCAATCCTCCGGTCTTAGCCTACTGAATTCTGTGATTACCAGCATATACCACCATGCCTGGCTAGTTTTGCAGTAAGTTTTAAAAATGGGAATGGTGAGTCTCCCAACTTACTATTTATTATTCTGTGTTATTTACATTTCCATATAAGTTTTGTTTATTGATAAAAAAAAAACCAGTTGGGGTTTTACTAAGGTTTGCACTGAATCTGTAGATATTTTCGTGAAGCACTGCCATGTTAATATTGTCTTCTAATCCATGAATATGGGATGCCTTTCCATTATTTAGATCTTTAATTTTTGTTCAATGCTGACTCACAGTTTATAGTCTTTTTCTTTGATTAAATTTATTTCTAAGTATTTGTTCTTTCAGATTTTATTGTAAATGACTTTATAATTTTTTTTACAGATTTATCTTATATAGTGCAACTTTGCTGAATTTACCTATTAGCCCTACTACTTTCTTTTCCTTGATGTGTGTGTGTAGACTATTAGGGTTTCTATATTTAAGATATGTCATTTTTAAATAGTTTGTTTTCTTTCTAATCTGGACTTCTTTCCTTCTCTTCTTTTCAGTTTATTTCTTTTTCATCTCTGTAACATCTCCTTTACCCATCTTTTCCTTCTCCTTGTTCTTTTGTTTTGCCTGATATTCCTGGATAAAATCTCCAGGACACTGAATAGAAATGTTGAGAACAAGCCAAGTGTGGTGGTGCACACTTGTAATCCCAGCACTTGGAAGGCTAATTCAGGAGGATTGCAAGTTTGAGGCCAGCATCAGAAACTTAAGGAGGCCTTCCACAACTTAGTGAGAACCTGTTTTAAAATGAAAATAATAAAATGGGGCTGAGGGTATAGCTTGGAGGTACAATGCCCCTGGATTCCAGCCCCAATACTACAAAAATAAATAAAAAAATAAAGAAAGAAAGAAATGGTGAGAACATCTTTGTCATGTTTCTGGTCTTGAAGAAAAAGTTTTGTCTTTTATCAAAGTAGACACAAATATCTTTATCTTTCTTTCTTTCTTTTTTTTTTTTTTTTTTTGGTGATACTGGAGTTCCTGGAAGCCCTTTTACCTCCGGGCTACACTCCCAGACCTATCTTTTACATTTTTTATTTGGAAACAGGGTCTCCTAAGCCAGCACGCGCGGCTGGCTTCAAACCTGCGCGATCGTCCTGTCTCTGCCTCCCAAGCGCGGGGATTACAAGTGTGCACCACCACGCCCGGCCACAAATATCTTTAAAAATATTAAACCAAACATGAAAGAGATTATATAAAGAGAACAATAAACTAAACCAGGTAGAATTTATTCTGGAAATGCAAGTTTGAGTCAACATATTAAAATCAATCATAAAAAGGGTGCTGGATCTATCAACTGCATTGTCTGCATCTGTTGATATGATCCTTTTAAATTCTATTAAAATGGTACATTATATTCATTAATTTCTTTTGAGTTTAGGTGATGCTAAAGCTTATTAGTCAAAGGAACCTGTTTCTCTTTCTCTCTCTCTCTCTCTCTCTCTCTCTCTCTCTCTCTCTGTGTGTGTGTGTGTGTGTGTGTGTGTGTGTGTGTGTGTGTGTTGCTGGGGGTGGACCCTAGTTGTTCTACCTCTGAGCTATACCCCGTCCCTACTTTATTCATTTAGTTTTTGAAATAGGGTCTCATTAATTATCTGAGGGCTTTGCTAAGTTGCTGATGCTGGCCTTCAACCTGCAATCCATCTGTCTCATCCTGCAAATATTGTCTTAGTTGTTGGTGTTATCATCACTTCCTGACTTTTTTTTTCCTAATAAAATCCTAGAGAAGGACTTTGTACTGTTATTTTATGTGCATTGTTTTTGACATTCTATCACTACACCCCCATCCTATTTTATTTATTTTAAAACAGGGTCTCAATGAGTTCTAGAGGATCTTGCTAGGTTGCTGAGGTAAACCTGCAATCTTCCTATCTTAGCCTCTCAAATATGAGATTACAGGCCTGTGCTGCCATGCCTAGCTATGTCCATTGTTTTTACAAGTGCCCAAACCATAGAAAGTGATAAGTAAACATTTGTTCCACTAACTCTTTATGTGGGAGTATTCTGTAAAATGACTTTTCCTAATCTCAGCAGAGGAATAGGATCTTAGTATTAATTTTAGAGATTCATTGCTATTGCCTCCACATTGGCTATTTTTGAGACTAGAATCTGAATTAAAAAGCCATTCCTACATGTGTCCATTCTTGTAGTGGACTAGCTTAAATACATATGGATTCCTGAAATCTTTAGCCTTCTTATAAGGAATCAAAAAGTAGACAATAAATACTTTAAGAAATCTTAAATTTTCCTTAATCATAGTGTCAAAACATTGACTACATGTTCCTTACACCTGTTTGTCCCTCACAGAACATACTATGAGAAACTTAGAACTGAAACATTTTAGTTGGCCAATTAGCAAATCATTAGACTAGAAATGTTTGTTCTTTTAGGAAATGAGGTAGGCCATGGTTTTCAATCATGGTATCATTACTCATTAACTTTCCAAATCAGTTGCTGGACTCAACATGAAAATACTAAAGTTTACATAATTTGTATAAACTTATTTTTTTTCTTTTAAATTGTTTTATTGGTGCATTATATTCGTACAATATATTGGGGTAAAAAACTTGTGTGTACAAACATGTACTCATCACTGATTTAACCCCTACCCAATTCCCACCCGATTCCCTCCCTGTCCCTCCCTCCCTTGCTTGGCTTAGTGGTTGACTTCGACATATTGTGTGTTTTAGAGATTTTCCTCTTCCCCCGTCCTTTCTCCTCCTTTAGTTTGTCTTGTTTGCTCCACTATAGGATTTCCTCTTTCAAGAGTTCCTCCTATGACCCATTTCTCCCTAACTCTCACATATTAGGGAAAGCATCTGATTTCTCATGTTTTGTGACTAACTAATCTCACTTAGCATAATGTCCTCCAGTTCCATCCATTTCCCTGAAAATGATGTAATTGAGTTGTTTTTTTTTTTTTTTTTGATGGTTGAGTAAAATTCCATTGTGTACATATCCCACAGTTTTGTAATCCATTCATCTGATGATGGATATCTTGGCTGGTTCCATAGTTTGGCTATGGTGAATTGTGCAGCTATGAACAGAGATACACATGCATTAGTTTGGTAGTTTGGTTTCCTTTCTTTTGGGTATTGCTGGATCAAATGGTAGATTTGTTCCCATTCTTCTGAGGATCCTCCATACTGTTTTCCAAAGTGGTTGCACTAATTTGCAATCCCACCAACAATGTTTTAGAGTTCCCACTTCTCCACATCCTCGCCAGCATCTGTTGTTGTTTGTGTTTTGAATGATTGCCATTCTAGTTGGAGTTAGGTGAAATCTCAGGGTAGTTTTGATTTGCATCTCTCTGATTGCCAATGATGTTGAGCATTTTTTCATGCATTTATTGGCCATTTGAATTTCTTCTTTCATGAAGTGTCTAGTTCGCTTACCCATTTTGTTATTGGATGCTTTGTTTTCTTAGTGTTGAGTTTCATGAGTTCTCTGTATATTCTAGATATTAGTCCTCTATCAGTGGTATAGGTGGAAAAAATCTTCTCCCATTCTGTTGGCTCTCGATTAAGGTTCTTCACAGTTTCCTTTGCTGAACAGAAGCTCTTCAGTTTCATGCAATCTCATGTATTGATTCTCCTTTAAATTTGTTGTGCCTTTGGGGTCTTGTTGAGGAAATGTTTATCTGTGCCTATGTGTTGTAGTGTTGGACCTGTGCCCTCTTCAAGGAGCTTCAAGGTCTCTGGTTTAATTTCCAATTTTCTGCATATGGTGAACCAGTTTTGCCAAACCATTTGTTGAAGAGGCTATCTTTTTTCTAGTGTTTTTGGCCCCTTTGTCAAAAATCAATGGGCTGAAAGTGTGTGGACTTGTTTCTGAGTCTTCTATTCTGCTCCATTGGTCTATGTATCTGTTTTTGTGCCAGTACCATGCTGTTTTTATTACAATAGGTTTGTAGTATAAAGTCAGGTATTGTGATTCCTCCTGCATGGTTTTTGTTGCTGAGAACTACCTTGGCTATTCTGGGCTTTTCGTTATTCCGTATAAATTTAAGGACTGATTTTTCTATGTCTGTGAGGAATGATCTTGGTAGTTTAATGGGCATTGCATTAAATCTGTAGATCACTTTGGGGAGGATGGCCATTTTAATGTTATTTATTCTGCCAATCCATGAACATGGAAGATCTTTCCATTTTCTGAGATCTTCTTCGATTTCTTTTTTCAGTGTTTTATAATTTTCTTTGTAGAGGTCTTTTACCTCCTTGGTCAAGTTTATTCCTAGGTATTTTATTTTCTTGTGGGAGATCCTCAGTGGAAGTGTTTTCTGAATTCTTTTTCAGTGGATTTATGGTTGGTGTACAGGAAGCTTCTGATTTTTTAAGATTCATTTTATATCTAGATACTTTGCTGAATGTGTTTATCAGTTCTATAAGCCTTTTGGTTGAGTTTATTGGGTTTTCTAAATATAGTATCATGTCATCTGCAAATAGTGGAAGCTTGAGTTCTTCTTTTCCTATTTGTGCTCCTTTGATTTCCTTTTCTTGCCTTATTGCTCTGGCTAGAGTCTCTAGTACTATATTGAAGAGAAGTGGTGATAATGGACATCCTTGTCTCATTCCAGTTTTTAGGGGGAATTCTTGAAGTTTTCCCCCATTTAATATGATGTTGGCAGTGGGCTTATTGTAGATTGCCTTAATAATGTTGAGATATGTTCCTTCTATTCCAATTCTCTGCAGTGTTATCATAAATG
The DNA here is from genome assembly GCF_963383645.1 of Muscardinus avellanarius. Lineage (NCBI taxonomy): Eukaryota > Metazoa > Chordata > Mammalia > Rodentia > Gliridae > Muscardinus > Muscardinus avellanarius. The sequence continues at coordinate 77,744,505 of NC_137797.1, forward strand.
GATGTTGAATTTTATCAAATGCTTTTTCAGCATCTATTGAGATGATCATGTGGTTTTTGTCTTTGATTCTGTTTATATGATGAATTACATGGATTGATTTTCATATATTGAACCAGCCTTGCATCCCTGGGATGAACCCTACCTGGTCATGGTGTATGATTTTCTTTATGTGGTTTTGAGTGCGTGTTGCTAGTATTTTGTTTAATAGCTTTGCATCCAAGTTCATCAGAGTTATAGGCCTGTACTTTTCCTTCCTTGAACTATCTTTATTCGGTTTGGGTATTAGTGTGATGTTGGTTTCATAGAATGTATTTGGGAGAGTCCCAGTTTTTCTATTTCCTGAAATAGTTTGAGTAGTATTGGGGTTAGCTCTTCTATAAAGGTTTTATAGAATTCACTTGGAAAACCATCTGGTCCTGGGCTTTTGTTTGATGGTAAGCTCTTTATTGCTGTTTCGATCTCTTTGATTGTTATTGCTTCATTTAAGTGTTCTATATCTTCTTGACTTAGTTTAGGAAGGTTGTATTAATCTAGGAAGTTGTCGATTTCCTCCAGATTTTCCATTTTGTTTGGGTATAGTTTTTCAAAGTAGTTTCTGATAATCCTCTAGATTTCTACGCTGTCAGTAGTAATGTCTCCTTTTTCATCCCTCATCTTCATAATTTGGGTTGATTCTCTCTTTTTTTTAGTTAGGTTGGCTAGTGATTTATCAATCTTGTTAATTTTTTCAAGAAACCACCTTGGTTTTGTTGATTTTCTGTATTTTTTTTATTCTTTATTTCGTTAATTTCTGCTCTAATTTTAATAATTTCCCATCTTCTGCTGGCTTTGGCGTTCAATTGTTCCTGATTTTCAAGGGCTTTGAGGTGTGTCATTAGGCTATTTATTTGAAGATTTTCTGTTTTTCTTATGTGAGCACTCAGTGCTATAAATTTTTCTTTTAATACTGCCTTCAAAGTATCCCAGAGGTTTTGATATGTTGTATCTTTATTTTCATTTGTTTCTAGAAATTTCTTGATTTCACCTCTTACATCTTCTATGACCCATTCTTCATTCAGAAGTGTGGTGTTCAGTCTCCACATGTTTATATTGTTTCTCTGGGTCTTTGTATAGTTGATTTCTAGTTTCATTCCATTATTGTCTGAAATGACAGAGAAAAGTATGTAACATTTTTTAAATTTGCTAGTGTTCATTTTGTGTCCCAGGATGTGATCTATTTTGTAGAAGGTTCCGTGAGCAGCTGAGAAAAATGTAAACTCCGCTGTAATTGGGTGAAATATTCTGTGTCCAACAGGTCCATTTGGTTAATGGTGTTCTTTAGTTCTGAGGCATCTTTACTGACCCTTTGTCTGGAAGATCGGTCTAGTATTGTGAGAGGTGTGTTGAAGTCTCCCAGTATTATTGTGTTGGGATTTATGTGTGACTTCATGTCACAAAGAGTTTGATTTATGAAAGTAGCTGCCCCTATGTTTGGGGCATATATGTTGATTATTGTTATTTCCTCTTTCTGGACTATTCCTCTTACCAGTAAAATGTGACCTTCTTTGTCTCTTCTAATAAGTTTGCGTTTGAAGTCTAACTTGTCTGATATTATAATTGCTACTCCTGCTTGTCTTCAAGTACCATTAGCATAGATTACCTTGCTCCAGCCCTGTACCTTGATTTTGTTCCTATCTTTACTTGTAAGGTGTGTTTCTTGTAAGCAGCAGATGGATAGATTCTGGCTTTTAATCCATTTTTCCACTTTATGTCTTTTTATTGGGGAGTTGACGTCATTTACATTCAGTGTGATTATAGAGAGATAATTTTTAATTCCCAACATGTTCAGATCTTATTTCTGTTTGAGATACTGTTTATTCTTCTTTGCTTAGTTGGCTGCTGGATGGGAATTCTTGTTTCTTTGGTTCTGGCCTGTATTACCCATTTCCTCTTTGTAGTTAATCTCTTTGAGTATTTTCTCTAGTGCTGGTTTTGAAGACATAAATTCCTTCAGTTCCTGTTTGTCAAGGAAGCTTCTTATTTCCCCATCTAATTGATAGATAATTGTGCTGGGTAGGAAATTTTTGGCTGGAAGTTGTTTTCTTTCAGAGTTTAGAATATGTTACTCCATGCCCTTCTGGCTTTCGTGACTTGGTTTGGGAAGTCTGGAGTGATTCTAATTGGTTTGCCTCTGAATGTCACGTGGTCTTTTGTTTTTGTTGCCTTTAAGATTCTCTCCTTGGCTTCCACATTATTCATATTGACAATTATGTGGCGTGGGGATCCTCTTCTCTGATCCTGTCTAAAGGGAGTTCTATAAGTTTCCTGGACCTGTGTATCAACATCTTTTTCTATTTGGAAAATTTTCTGCTTCACTTCCTCGAAGAGATTATTGATCCCTTTGGTTTCACCTTCTTTTCCCTCCTCTATTCCAATTATTCTTAGGTTAGCTCTTTTAAAATGGGCCCAGATTTCTTCAATGTCAGATTCCTGCTGTCTGATTTTTTTTTTTAATTAGAAACTATGCGTTCATTTTTGGAGTGTTCATCTTCAAGTAGCGAGATTCTATTCTCCATGTTATCTAATCTGTTGATTATACTTTGAATTGAGAACTTTATTTCAATGATTACATCCTTTATCTCTTTTAGACTCTCTGAATTTTTTTCGAAAGTCCTCTATTATTTCTAAAGGTATTTTTCTGATATTATCTTCTAGAGATCTCTGGATTTCTGTGTTATCAGATTCTGATGTTGTGGGATTGTGGGCATTCACTGCTCCATTGTTATTTCTCTTTCCCATGATTTTGGAAGTTTGTGCCTTCTCTGGGTTCTTCCCTAGTTCACTACAAGTTCACTTAAGATGGTCTGGATCTCGAGTCTGTGGTATCTCAGTCACCACTACTCCTTTACCGGGTTGTATCGCAAAGTCTCAGACCCAGGGAGTCAATCGAGGCTGCTTAGACCATGGGGGGTGCCAAGTTGGGCATTCTCTAGTGGGGAGTTGTGACTATGGTGTAATATCTCTGCCACCGCCAATCCCCCACTGGGTTGCACTGCTAAAATCTCCGACCCAGGGAGACTATCTGTGCAAATCCATGGGAGTGCAGTACTGGGATTTCTCCCTAGGGGCCACAATTTGACTCACGGTTGTTGAGTGAGCTGATGGAGCTGTAGTGAACTTGGTGGATTCGCTGCTGCCGCTGCTGGCAATATGACACCACTGCCACGCCCTTGACCGTGATGCTGGCATATTTCTTCTGTGGTTTTGAGCTCCGCTCTGAGTCCCTGCCAGGTGTGCTGTGCCCGGCCCTTGGGAGCTTTAGATGTTCCCTGCATCAAAAAAACTGCTGACTGCCGCCCGGCTGTTCAGCACCTGCTCACCTCGGCTAGCTGTCCACCCCTCCTCTCTGGAGCCTGGTGGCTGATTGAGTGCGTTGGTCTTCAGCCATCCGGTGACCTCACCGCTGCTGCTGGCAGTAATGCGCTGCTGTCACGTCCTCGGCCGTGAGGTTGGCATAGTTCTTCTCTGGTTTTGAGCTCCGCTGAGTCCCTGCGGGGTATGCTGATCCCAGCCCTTGGGAGCTTTAGATGCTCCTTGTGCCAGAAAAGCTGCTGTCTGCTGCCCGGCTGTTCAGCAGCGGCTCACCTTGGCTTGCTGTCCACCCCTCCTCTCTGGCACCTGGTGGCTGGTTGAGTGCATTGGTCTGAAGCCGTCCGGTGAATTCGCCACTGCCGCCAGCAGTAAGGCGCTGCTGCTGCATCCTAGGCCGCGAGGCCAGCGTACCTCCTCTCTGGATTTGAGCTCCGTTCTGAGTCTCCCTCCTCTCTGGAGACTGGTGCTGTTAGGGAAGATGTAGGCCGCACCGCTCCACACCGCGGCTCTGGCCACTCCGGCTTCTCTGCACCGCGGCTCTTCTTGTAGAAACTTATTTAAGAGAAATAGTTATATTTGACAAGTTGAGACAAGAGGATCACAGGTTCCTGGCCTGCCTCAACAACTTAGTGAGACCCTGTTTCAAAATAAAAAAAAAAAATAGCCAGGCGTGGTGGCACTCACTTGTAATCCCTGCACTTGGGAGGCAGAGACAGGAGGATTGCGCAGGTTCGAAGCCAGCGACGCGCGATTGGTTAGGAGACCCTGTTTCGAAATAAAAATGTAAAAATAGGTCTGGGAGTGTAGCCCGGAGGTAGAAGGGCTTCTAGGAACCCAGTACCACAAAAAATAAATAAATAAAAATAAATAAATAAATAAAATAAAATAGGGCTGGTGTTATAACTCAGAGGTAGATTGCTCCTAGGTTCAATCCCCAGTACCACCAAAAAAGAAAAACAGTTAAAAATCATATAAAAATAATTTTGTCACTACTATAGAAGGTCTCTCACTCTCTACAATAAAACAAACTACGAAGGACTAGGGACTGATGAAAAGAGAAATCCAGTTAAAACCAGTAGACTACAGCCCCTCGCATACTCAATAATTTCCACATAATTTTTGAGTAGAGGCGACACCTATATGTCTGATGGGATCATCACAGGAGGGAATCATCATGGGAGACTCTGCATTCATTGTCTTTTCTTTTCTTTTTTTGGTACTGTGGATTGAACCTAGGGGCATTCTACCTCTGATCTATACCCTTTAGCCCTATTTTTTATTCTTTATTTTGAAACAGGGCCTAAGTAGCTGAGGTTGGCCATGAACCCATCTGCATTCATTTTCTATTGCTGAAAAATAAATTACCACAAACTCAGAGGTTTATTGGAACCCATTTATTATCTGAAAATTCTGTATATCAGAAATCCAGGCACAGTGTAGGCAGGTTCTCAACCTGAAGGTCTCACCCATTGTCACCGGGGCTGTGGTATCATCTAAAGGTTGCATGCAATACTCTTCTTTCAGGTTATAGGCAGAATTCAGTTTCTTGTGGTTGTACAACTGAGGTTCCTTTTGTTTCTTGCTAGCTGTCAGCTGAAGGGTAGCTCTTATCTGCTAGAAGACATCCTTAGGTGCTGGCCAATGTGGCTGTCTCATAACATGGTATTTGTCTTCAAGGCCCATAGGAAGATCTCTCTGACTTCTATAAGGGTTCACATCTGACTTGGTCAGACAAATTCCAAATAATTTCCTTTTCATCCTCCAAGTTAGCCAATTAGAGCACTTACAATCAGCAAAATACCTTCAACTTTGCTTAATATAATCTAATAAGAGTCATCTCATCATGGGATATTTGATTTGTGATAAATGATATTGAAAACAGCATACTGTAAACATGATCATACACACACACACACACACACACACACACACACACACACACACACATATATATGTACGTATGTATATATATTTTTATGTGGTACTGGGGATGGAATCCTGGGGCATTCTACCTCCAAGCTACACTACCAGCCCTATTTTTATTCTTTATTTTGCAACAGGGTCTTACTGAGTTGCAAAGGACCTCACTAAGTAGCTAAGGCTGTCCTAGAACTATGATCCTCCTGTCTTAGCCTTCCAAATACTGGGATTACAAGTTTGCGCCACCATGACCGGCTTGATGATCCCATATATACATACATACATGTATGAATGTGTGTATGTGTGTGTAGCAGGATTTTATAAGTGCATTTATAAACTTTAAATGTTATTATCACTTTACTATTTACACAGTGCTTGTATACATTCTGCCTCATTTGATTTTAATGACTATCTATTAGGAAGGCAAGGACTAGCAGATATTGGTCCAAAGTTATAGGTGTAAAAAACTGTTTGTCCAAAGCTTTACAGCAGATTAAGGGCAGGATCAATTGAAGAGGGCTTTCCATACTATGGCTTGTATTCTTTTTGCTGTTCTTGTAGTTTCACGATTGGTGATGTTCAAAGAGGGATTACAACAAGAACTGAGGTTGATACTAAGTGGGAAGGAATGCGTGTTGATAAGGTTTCTCTACTTTTATTTGTTTTACCCATTGTAGGTTCATCACATGCTTTAATAGCCACTGTGTTACGTTATGCTGCCTTGTTATTTGTAAAGAACATTTATAAAAAATAGTTTAAAATGATTTAGATAGTTGTATCTGAAAATGCAAGAGCCTATTTCAATAAAAATTTAAGAAGCTGTCATCTCTTCCAGCAGCTGTTGAACCTTTTAAAGAGGAAGACAGAATAAACAAAAGAACCACATTATAGAGTTAGAGTATGCTTAGAAAAAAATGACAAACCCTATCCCTTTCTTTCTTTCTTTCTTTCTTTCTTTTTTTTTTTTTGTCTGTGTGTGGTACTGGGGATGGAACCCAGGGCATTCTACCTCTGAGCTACATTCCCAGCCCCATATTTTATCCTTTATTTTGAAACAGGGTCTCACTAAGAAGCTGAGGCTGGCTGTGAACCTGTGATCCTCCTGTCTCAACCTTCCAAGGACTGGTATTACAAGGGTGTGCCACCACACCTGGCTCCCCTTCACTTTTTATTCTTTATTTGTGTGTGTGTGTGGTACTGGGGATGGAAACCAGGGGCCTTCTATCTCTGGGCTAAATGCCCAGACCTATTTTCTATTTTATTTGAAAATAAGGTCTCACTAAGTTGCTGAGAGCCTCACCAAGTAGCTAAGGCTGGCTTTGAACCTCTGCAATCCTCCTGTATTAGTCTCCCAAGTACTGGGATTACCAATGTGTGCCACTATACTCGGCTTCCCCTTCACTTCTTAAATGAGTACAAAAAACTAGTACCTTCTTAATGTCTGGTCTCTTATTTTTCTTTTCATGCAGACATTGACTAGCAACACAGTACATAGCTTCAACTGAAGTGGAATCAGCATCATTCATCTTCACATCAATATAATCTTCAATTGTCTTTTCTTCATCTTCTATTTCTTCTTTAATATCTAGCTTTAAAACAGTGTTAAATTTTGCTAAGAGCCTCAAATAAAATGTGAAATAAATGAGCATTAAATTATTTAAATTTATCTGCTTTGTAATAACATGTACTCTCATTTAATTATCTTTTTTTTTTTTGTGGCACTGGGGGTGGAACCCAGAGGCTTTCTACCTCTGGGCTACACTCCCAGACCTGTTTTATATTTTATTAGAAACAGGGTCTAAGTTGCTGAGAGCCTCACTAAGTAGCTGAGGATGGCTTCGAACCTGTGCGATCCTCCTGTCTCAGCCTCCCAAGCATGGGGATTACAAGCGTGCGCCACCACGCCTGGCTTATTATCTTCTTTTTAACCTCATCAGGATATAGGTTATAAAGATATATAGGACAAACACTAAGTAAGACAATATAGATTTACTTCATTTAAACTCCCTAGATACTTTCAGGCACTTGTCCTTTACTTTTTGTATTTGTAATGAGCCAATTGCTCATGTGCTACCATTAGCAGCATTTAATAGGGAGAAACACATCGCTTCTTGATGTGCTTCTGGTAGTGCAATTCTAACTTCTGGACCTAGACAATCCTTCCTGTACCTGTGAAACTTTTCTGTAGGTACTCAGATTGCTGAGTCAAAGAGAAAAAGGAGGTGGTAAAGAGGAGAATCCATGATGAGTAACAAGTAGGGAGAGAAGTGTAGGACATAACAGCATGGTGGCCCCAAAACCCCTAAGTCTGTGTCCTGAGACCGATGAGTAATATGACCTTATCTGGAAAAGCTGTATCATTAAACATGTACTTAAATATCACAAGATGAGATCATCCTGGATTATACAGATGACCATTAAGTCCAATGACAGTGTCAATACATGAGACAAAAAGAGGAAGAAAAAGAGAAGACAGTGTGCTCATGGAGGCAGAAACTGAAGTGATGGGCCTTCCACCCAGGAATGGCGCTAGCAGCTGGAAGAGCAAGGAAAGATTCTTCCCTGGATCCTCCAAACAGACCATGGTTTTGCCAATACCTCCATTTCAAATGCTTGGCATCCAGAATTGTGAGAGAATAAATTTCTAACACTTTAAATCACCTAGTTTGTGGTAACTTTTACAGGGCTCAAGTAAACTAGTACAGATAAAAAATATTATAGAACACAGAATGACACATAACAGAAAACCTTCCAAAGGATGAATCTTGAAAGTGGGCAATGGCAGAAACTAGTATTAGAATAGCTCATTAGAGGGTCAAACTCTTAGCTATAATTGTATTTAAATCTGATTACTTTCTAGTCACAGCATATTCTTCTTAAGACCAAGATATCCATCAAGATGAATGGATTATAAAACTATGGGATATGTACACAATGGAATTTTACTCAGCCATAAAGAAAAACAAACTTGTGCCATTTGAAGGGAAATGTATATAAGTGGAGAACATTATGCTATGTGAAATTAGCCAGCCACAAAAAGTAAAAAGTCGGATGCTCTTCCTAATATGTGGAAGCTAGGAAGAAAATAGAAGCAACTCTAGACAGAGAAGGAGAATCCATAGATGAGCAAATAAGGTGACCTAACTGAAGAAGATAGGAAGGGGGTAGAAGAGAACACCTTAATGTACATGATGTACATTCACAAATATATCAATTACTAAGTCAAACATGAAAAGGAGGGAGGGGAAGGGAATGGGGAAGGTATTGGGGAAGGGCTAAATGAGTAATGTGTGCATGTATGCCTCTACCATCTTGTACTGCATAAGATGTATGATTACAATGCACAATAAAAAAAAAGAGCATATGGGGAGTGTTTTAAGAGAAACAAAGCAACAGGCAGACAACTCTACCCTTTCTAGTTAACTCTTAGAATTTGAGCAATGTATTACTAAGTTGACTCTTAAAAAAATACTGGAAAGGTATTAGGAAATGGGAATACTCTGATGTGCCAATCTGAGTGCAATTTGTTATGGGCTTCTGAACAAAGTATTTGTGCACTGTAAATAAAGTAAAAGGCTTTTTTTTTTTTTTTCCCCTTGGTGGTACTGGTGGTGGAACCCAGAGGCTTTCTACCTCCGGGCTATACTCCCAGACCTATTTTATATTTTATTTGGAAACAGGGTCTCACTAAGTTGCTGAGAGCCTCACTAAGTAGCTGAGGCTGGCTTCGAACCTGTGCGATCCTCCTGTCTCAGCCTCCCAAGCGTGGGATTAAAAACATGCTTCACCACACCCGGTGAGTAAAAGCCTTTTTTAATAACTTAAAAAAAAGAATGAGTGAACAGTATAAACTTCCCTGAAGATTTATGATGTTCTCTGTTAAATAATGAAGTGTAAAGTCTGTGACTAAGGGAAACACATCAAGTGATATGTGCATGTATGTTTGCCATCACTTTGAACATCCTGGTGTGTACAAATACAATGCACCAATAAAACTGTAAGAATGCAAGAGAGACTAATTTTCTGTATTTCATCCTTACCCAAACCAGAATTTTGAGGTTGTTATGTGCTCTGAAGGGGAAAAAAGTTTTAGATAGTAGGATGAGAAAGTTAGGTCTCTAGACAGGCAGGCCTTGCCTAAAAAGTATAAGCTGAAAGTTAGTGAAACGGTGGGCTACATCTTTAGGCTTCTGTACCACTATTTCCCTGACCTGTATTTTTAATATATATGTTTTCTCTGTAAAGCTCATTTTACACGAAGAGTTTTATCTACGTCCATACAAAAATGGCACTTTCAGCCCAGGCTTCTCTCTTGACCTCAAATAAACACTTGGCTAGAGAACTGCATTTCTCTGATTAAGACAAAGTTTTACTTTTTAATGTCCCATAGTTTGTTCTGTTAAGACACATAAATTAGAATAAAATCAGTGTAGTTATTTAATTTATTTTAAGAAAAATTTATGTAGGATAGCAAATATTTCCATAAGTCTTAAATTTTATAAAGAGATTCTTGAGTTCTTAATTTGTTTTTGTTTTTTTTTTTTGGTGATACTGGGGTTCCTGGAAGCCCTTCTACCTCCTGGCTATATTCCCAGACCTATTTTTTACATCTTTTTATTTGGAAACAGGGTCTCCTAAGCCAGCGTGTGCGGCTGGCTTCAAACCGGCGTGATCCTCCTGTCTCTGCCTCCCAAGCGCGGGGATTACAAGCGTGCGCCACCACGCCAGGCTTGAGTTCTTAAATTTATGACAGAGAGATCTCTGGGAAGATGGCGACTGAGAAGAGCAGCATTTATGAGTCCCGCTAACAATCAATCTCTATTGCCACAAAATCAGCGCTTTTCATAGCCAGAAAAAAAAACATCAGCAGAGAAATAAAAACTGTAAATACAAGGGACAAAGAAAAAGAAGACTAGAAGAACAATAAGAGACCAGAAAATAAACCAGCCCGCATTGCGGCAGCGGAGCCGCGCCAGCGCAATCTTGCCTCGCAGCACCAGGCTCCAGAGAAGAAAGGGACTCAGAACGGAGCTCAAAACCAGAAAAGAAATACGCCAGCCTCACGGCCAAGGGCACAGCAGCAGCGCCATATTTCCAGCAGTGGCTGTGAGTTCACCACGCCCGCTACAGCTCCAGATCTGCTCATTAAACAACCCACCAGGCTCCAGAGAAGAAAGGTAAACAAGGAGCTGAAGCAAGCAGCTGCAGATCATTTGGGTGTAATTCAGCAGTTTTTTCAGTGCAAAGAATGTCTAAAACTCCCAGAGGCCAAGTATATCACACCCTCCAGGGACTCAAAACGGAGCTCAAAACCAGAATAGAAATATACCAGCCTCACGCCTGCCAAGGGTGTGGCAGCATCGCCATATTGCCAGCAACAGCGGCGAGACAACCAGGTCCGTGACAGCTCCAGATCAGTGCACTCAATAACCATAAGTGAAATTGGGGCCCCTACAGGAGAAATCCCAGTACTGCACCCCCAGGGACTTGCGCAGCTTTGATAATCTCCCTGGGTCTGAGATTTTGCAGTCCAACCCAGTGAAGGAGTAGTGGAGGCAGATATACCACACCCTAGATGCAGCTCCCCATGGAAAAACACCCATCCTGGTACCCCCATGGTCTTACGCAGCTTCAATTAATTCTCTGGTTTTGAGACTTTGCAATACAACCCAGTAAAGGAGTACTGGTGACTGAGATTACCACAGACCTGAGATCCAGAGCACCCTAAGTGAAGTCGCAGTGACCCAGGGAAGAACCCAGAGAAGGCACAAACTTCTGAAATCATGGGAAAGAGAAATAACAATGAAGCAATGAAAGCCCACAACCACACAACATCAGAACCTGATAACACAGAAATTCAGAGATCTCCAGAAGATCAAATAAGGAATATAACTGTAGAAATAATACAGGACCTTCTAAAAGAATTTAGAGAAAGTTTAAAAGAAATAAAGGATGCAATCATTGAAGTAAAGGCATCAATTCAAAGTAAAAACCATCGATTAGACCACATGGAGAATAGAATCTTGCTCCTAGAATATGATCACTCCAAAAACAAACACATGATTTCTAATTAGAAAGAAAAATCTGACAGCAGGAATTTGACATTGAAGAAATATAGGCCCATTTTAAGAGAGCTAACCTAAGAATAATTGGAATAGAGGAGGGAAAAGAAGGTAAAACCAAAAGGATCAATAATCTCTTCAAAGAAGTAATAGCAGAAAATTTTCCAAATATAGAGCAAGAGGTCGATACATAGAGCCAGGAAACTTATAGAACTCCCTTTAGACAGGATCAGAGAAAATGTTCCCCATGCCACATAACTGTCAAAATGACCAATGTAGAAGCCAAGCAGAGAATATTAAAGGCAACAAAAACAAAAGACCACGTGACATTCAGAGGCAAACCAATTAGAATTGTTCCAGACTTCCCAAACCAAGTCATGAAAGCCAGAAGGGCTTGGAGTAACATATTCCAAACTCTGAAAGAAAACAACTTCCAGCCAAAAATTTCCTACCCAGCACAACTATCTATCAATTAGATGGGGAAATAAGAAGCTTCCATGACAAACAGAAACTGAAGAAATTTATGTCTTCAAAACCAGAGCTAGAGAAAATACTCAAAAAGATTAACTACAAAGAAGAAATAGGTAGTACACACTAGAACCAGAGAAACAAGATTTTCCATCCAGCAGATAACTAAGCAAAGAAGAATAAACAGTATCTCAAACAGAAATAAAATCTTAATATGTTAGGAATTAAGAATTATCTCTCATAATCACACTGAATGTAAATAGCCTCAATTCCCCAATAAAAAGACATAAAGTGGCAAGATGGATTAAAAACCAGAATCTATCCATCTGCTGCTTACAAGAAACACACCTTACAAGTAAAGATAGGAACAAAATCAAGGTAAAGGGCCGGAGCAATGTAATCCATGCTAATGGACCTCGAAGACAAGCAGGAGTAGCAACTATGATATCAGACAGATTAGACTTCAAATGCAAACTTATTAGAAGAGACAAAGAAGGTCAAATTTTACTGGTAAAAGGAATAGTCCAGAAAGAGGAAATAACAATAATCAACATATATGCCCCAAACATAGGGGCAGCTACTTTCATAAATCAAACTCTTTGTGACATGAAGTCACACATAAATCCCAACACAATAATACTGGGAGACTTCAACACACCTCTCACAATACTAGACCGATCTTCCAGGCAAAGGGTCAGTAAAGATGCCTCAGAACTAAGGAACACTCTTAATCAAATGGATCTGTTGGACACATATAAAATATTTCACCCAATTACAGCAGAGTTTACATTTCTCTCAGCTGCTCACGGAACCTTCTCCACATCCTGGGACACAAAATGAGCACTAGAAAATTCAAAAAATGTTACATACTTCCCTGTGTCATTTCAGACCATAATGGAATGAAACTAGAAATTAACTATACGAAGACCCAGAGAAACAACATAAACATGTGGAGACTGAACATCACACTTCTGAAGGAAGAATGGGTCATAGAAGATGTAAGAGGTGAAATCAAGAAATTTCTAGAAACAAATGAAAATAAAGATACAACATATCAAAACTTTAAAGGCAGTATTAAGAGAAAAATTTATAGCACTGAGTGCTCACATAAGAAAAACAGAAAATCTTCAAATAAATAACCTAATGACACATCTCAGAGCCCTTGAAAAGCAGGAACAATCAAACTCCAAAGCCAGTAGAAGACAGGAAATTATTAAAATTAGAGCAGAAATTAATGAAAGAGAATAAAAAAATACAGAAAATCCACAAAATCAAAAGCTGGTTTCTTGAAAAAATTAACAAGATAGATAAACCACTAGCCAACCTAACTAAAAAAAAAAGAGAGAATCAACCCAAATTATGAAGATAAGAGATGAAAAAGGAGACATTACTACTGACAGTGTAGAAATCCAGAGGATTATCAGAAACTACTTAAAAACTATACCCAAACAAAAGGGAAAATCTGGAGAAAATTGACAACTTCCTATATATATACAACCTTCCTAAACTAAGTCAAGAAGATATAGAACACTTAAATGAAGCAATAACAATCAAAGAGATTGAAACAGCAATAAAGAGCTTACCATCAAACAAAAGCCCAGGACCAGATGGTTTTCCAAGTGAATTCTATAAAACCTTTATTGAAGAGCTAACCCCAATACTACTCAAACTATTTCAGGAAATAGAAAAAACTGGGACTCTCCCAAATACATTCTATGAAGCCAACATCACACTAATACCCAAACTGAATAATGACAGTTCAAGGAAGGAATATTACAGACCTATAACTCTGATGAATTTGGATGCAAAACTATTAAACAAATACTAGCAACACGCACTCAAAACCACATAAAGAAAATCATACACCATGACCAGGTAGGGTTCATCCCAGGGATGCAAGGCTGGTTCAATATATGAAAATCAATCCATGTAATTCATCATATAAACAGAATCAAAGACAAAAACCACATGATCATCTCAATAGATGCTGAAAACGCATTTGATAAAATCCATCATCCATTTATGATAAAAATACTGCAGAGAACTGAAATAGAAGAAACATATCTCAACATCATAAATGCAATAAGCCCATTGCCAACATCATATTAAATGGGGAAAAACTTCAAGAATTCCCCTTAAAAACAGGAATGAGACAAGGATGTCCATTATCACCACTTCTCTTCAATATAGTACTAGAGACTCTAGCCAGAGCAATAAGGCAAGAAAAGGAAATCAAAGGAGTACAAATAGGAAAAGAACTCAAACTTTCACAATTGGCAGATGACATGATACTATATTTAGAAAACCCAATAAACTCAACCAAAAGTCTTATAGAACTGATAAACAAATTCAGCAAAGTGTCTGGATACAAAATGAATCTTAAAAAATCAGAAGCTTCCTGTACACCAACCATAAATCCACTGAAAAAGAATTCAGAAAACACTTCCACTGAGGATCTCCCACAAAAAAATAAAATACTTAGGAATAAACTTAACCAAGGAGGTAAAAGATCTCTGCAAAGAAAATTATAAATAAAACATTGAAAAAAGAAATCGAAGAAGATCTTAGAAGATGGAAAGGTCTTCCATGTTCATGGATTGGCAGAATAAATAACATTAAAATGTCCATCTGTCCAGAAGTGATCTACAGATTTAATGCAATGCTCATTATACTACCAAGATCATTCCTCACAGACATAGAAAAATCAGTCCTTAAATTTATACGGAATAACAAAGGCCCAGAACAGCCAAAGTAGTTCTTAGCAACAAAAACCATGCAGGAGGAATTATAATACCTGACTTTAAACTATACTACAAACCCATTGTAATAAAAACAGCATGGTACTGGCACAAAAACAGATACATAGACCAATGGAGCAGAATAGAAGACTCAGAAACAAGTCCACACACTTTCAGCCAATTGATTTTTGACAAAGGGGCCAAAAACATACACTAGAAAAAAGATAGCCTCTTCAACAAATGGTTTGGCAAAACTGGTTCACCATATGCAGAAAACTGGAAATTAATCCCACTTTTTTACCCTGCACAAGAGTCAATTCAAGATGGATCAAAGATTTGGAAATCAAACCAGAGACCTTGAAGCTGCTTGAAGAGGGCACAGGTCCAACACTGCAACACATAGGCACAGATAAACACTTTCTCAACAAGACCCCAAAGGCAAAAAAAAATTAAAAGGCGAATCAATATGTGGGATTGCATGAAACTGAAATACTTATGTTCAGCAAAGGAAACTGTGAAGAACCTTAATAGAGAGCTAACAGAATGGGAGAAGATTTTTGCCACCTACCACTCTGATAGAGGACTAATATCTAGAATATACAGAGAACTTATGAAACTCAACACTAAGAAAACAAAGTATCCAATAACAAAATGGGTAAGCGAACTAGATACTTCATGAAAGAAGAAATTCAAATGGCCAATAAATGCATGAAAAAATGCTATCACTGGCAATCAGAGAGATGCAAATCAAAACTACCCTGAGATTTCACCTAACTCCAACTAGAATGGCAATCATTCAAAACACAAACAACAACAGATGCTGGCGAGGATGTGGAGAAGTGGGAACTCTAAAACATTGTTGGTGGGACTGCAAATTATTGCAACCACTTTGGAAAACAGTATGGAGGATCCTCAGAAGAATGGGAACAAATCTACCATTTGATCCAGCAATACCACTTTTGGGTATCTACCCAAAAGAAAGGAACCCAAACTACCAAACTAATGCATGTGTATCTCTGTTCATAGCTGCACAATTCACCATAGCCAAACTATGGAACCAGCCAAGATGTCCATCAACAGATGAATGGATCACAAAACTGTAGGATATGTACACAATGGAATTTTACTCAGCCATTAAAAAAAAAAACTTAATTATATCATATTCAGGGAAATGGATAGAACTGGAGTACATTATGCTAAGTGAAATTAGTCACAAAATGTTAGAAAATGGATGCTTTCCCTAATATGTGAAAGCTAAGGAGAAATGGGTCATAGGAGGAACTCTAGATGAAAAAGGAAATCCTATATAGGAGCAAACAAGACAACCTAAAGGAGGAGAAATGAGGGGAAAAGAAGGAAAATCTTTAAAACACACAATGTACTTAAAAATATCGAAGTCAACCACTAAACCAAGCAAGGGAAGAAGGGATGGGGAGGGAAAGGGGTGGGAATTGGGTAGGGGTTAAATCGGTGATGTGTACATGTATGTACACACAAGTTTTTTTACCCCAATATGATGTATGAATATAATGCACTAATAAAAAATTTAAAAATACTAAAAAATACAAAGTAAAAAATAAAATACTTATCAAAAAATTTAATGACATAAATAAGAGCATGATATATAGTTTTACTTATCATTTAATTAACCTACTTAAAATTATCAATGAAATATGATATAAAAATTAATGTTTTATGATAAGCTTATAAATAAATAAATGCTCTGTAGTATAAATAGTGAACTTTTATTCGTAATTCTATTCTAATACAAATTTGAATACAGTTATTTCTTTCTGAACCGAAAATGCTTTTAGCAACCACTCTGGAAAGTAACAAAATAAAGGCAAACTAGAGAGGACCTCAGAAACCATTTAATTATATTCCCATTTTATCCACAAAGAAGCTAGAACTAAGAATGTATAAGTGATTGCTCTAGGTTTTACAGACACTTGTGAACTGAGATCAGAAATACATAATGCTCTTTCTATATGCTGTTATGTATTGCCAGTGGAAAGAATTCTGATAGAAATGTCATTTCTAGATGCTAAATTTGCCCATATACATTTACACATGCAAAGAAAAAAGGATTAGAAAAAAATTGCTCTGTCAATTACCAATAACTGAGGTTCACGGTGTTCGTCCACAGCTGGAAGTCCAGTTATTATTTCTAATAAAACCTATGAAGACAAAAACAATGCATCAATACAACACTTAAGGCATCACAGAGAAACTAGAAGAGATATGGGTCATGATTATGATTAACAATGTGTGTGTGTGTGTGTGTGTGTGTGTGTGTGTGTTGCTGGGGATTGAACTCAGGTGCATTCTACCTCCAAGCCACAGCCCAACCCTATTTATTTTTTATTTTAAAATAGAGTGTCACTAAGTTTCTGAGTCCCACTAAGTTGCTGAGACTGGTCTGGACCCCATGATCCTCCTGTTTCAGCCTATCAAGTACTGGCATTACAGGTGTGCACCACTAGCTAGCATATGGCTTTTAGGTATGAAAGCAGAAGGAACATGATCTGTGACCACTTCTCATTAACTTTCCATCATGAACATACTGGATCCCACCATGCCCATAGTAGTTCTTCCCTTTTCTCTTCTCTTTTCTCTTTTGTTCTCTCTCTCTCTCTCTCTCTCTCTCTCTCTCTCTCTCTCTCTCTCTCTCTCTCTCTTCCCTCTTCCGTGTGTGTGTATGTGTGTGTCTGTGTGTGTTGTGTGTTGGCGATTGAACCTGGGGCAGTGTACCTTCAAGCTCTATTTTATTTTTTATATGGTAACAGGGTCTCACTAAGTTGCTGAGAGCTTCAGTAAGTTTCTGAGACTGGCTTCAAACCTGTAATCATTCTGACTCAGCCTCCCAAATACTAGGATTACAGGTATGTGTCATCACACCCAGCTCTTAAACAGTTCTATTCTATTGACAAACAACCAGTTCCGCTCAACATCCTTTTGTTATTTTGCAGAGGCTTCTTCATAAGAATAATTTTCTCTGGCACTCAGAAATATATTATCTTCTTAGCCGGGCATGGTGGCGCACGCTTGTAATCCCCACACCTTGGAGGCTGAGACAGGAGGATCGTGCGCAGGTTCGAAGCCAGCCTCAGCAACTTAGTGAGACCCTGTTTCCAAATAAAATATAAAGGAGGTCTGGGAGTATAGCCCGGAGGTAGAAAGCCTCTGGGTTCCACCCCCAGTACCACCAAAAAAAAAAAAAGAAAGAAATATATTATCTTCTTATCTTCTAAACATTAAACATATTCTATAACCTTGTACCTTAATTTCACAGTGCAATGAAGTTACATTTCTAAATATGAAACATATTTGAAATAATAAGATGAAGGAAATCCCTTAATATCTCCAACCCATACTCAACCCATAACTCTAACTTATAAATGACTAGAAAGAGACAGGTGTCATGGTGCATGCTTGTAATCCAAACATTCATGAGTGGAGACCTGAGGATCGCAGTTAGTGGACAGCCTCTTAGCAAGGACAGCTATTTAGCAAGGCCCTTTGCAACTCAGTGCGACCCTGTTTCAAAAATTAAAAAAGACTAAAACTAGGGCTAGGGGTGTAGCTTGGAGATACAATTCCCCTGGGTTCGATCCCTGGTACTGAAAAAAAAAAAAAAATTACTACAAATAGACTGTTAGATCAGAAATGCCAAAAGAGACTATTTTCTCTTTACATACTTACATACATATATATCTGTATACACACACACATATATCTATATATTTTTTATATTGGGGATGGAACTCAGGGACACTCTACCTCCACACTACACCCCAGTCCTATTTTATTTTTTATTTTGAAACATGGTCTCACTAAGTTGCTGAGAGCCCCACTAAGTTGCTGAGGCTGACTTTGAACTTGCAATCATCCTGTCTCAGTCTCCCAAATACTTGGATTATAGGTGTGTGCCACCACACCCAGCTGACACAATTCATTTTATGCATTGAATTAAGCTTCATCCTAATTCATGAAGACAGGTGACAAAAAGTAATTTCTGATAGTTTTCTAAACCAACTCAAAACTGTTATATATTGAGAGATGTATAAACTTTCTGTTGTAAATACAAATTAATGTGAATAACTCATATATTTATATATAAAAGTTAAAGGAAGGTGGTACAGCCTATAATCCCAGTAGTTGAAAGACAAGAAAGTAGAAATGCAAGTTCGAGGATGGCCTCAGAAATTTAATGAAGCCTACTTATATCAACTTAGCGAGACTCTGTTTCAAAATAAAAAATGAAAAATAAAAAAAAGGGCTGGGTGTGTAGCTTAGAGGTAGAATGCCTATGGGTTTAATCCCTAATACCAAAAGGAAAGAAAAAAAGAGTTGATCAAAAGGCAGCTATATTTAAAGTATTCTTAATTCAAAATTGTAAAAGAATACTTATTGTTTGTAACTTACCACACCAAAGCTGTAGATGTCAGATTTGGGTGTTATTTCTCCTCGCAAAGCTTCAGGTGCCATGTAGGCTGTTGTGCCCACAATTCTGCTAGTCATAACTGTCTGGGCAAACTTCTCAGAAGCCCGTGCAAGGCCAAAGTCAGATATTTTGGCAGTAAAGTCTTCATCTAGTAAAATGTTTGCACTGAAAAGAATTAAAATTTGGAGAAAAAGTTTTTGCAAGAAAGCCAGTTTCTTAAAATGTATGAATATACATATGCATATATATGTACACAAATATTAATATTTTATGCCATTTTATAGTATATATCAGTAAAGCTTAAAATTTTGTGTAAATAAATCTAGAATTCAGATTACAGTTAAAGAAAAATTGTTTTTGTTTCTTTAGAAAAAAAACATTTAGAAGACTTAAAATGAAATATAACTTTTCATGGTAATGAGAGGTTTTCATTATTCCCAAATAAATTATTACAGGATAATTCCCTGCAGTCTTCCAAAGCACCATTTTTTTCTTTCTTCATGGTGCTGGGTACCAAACCCAAGGCTATGAGCATGTTGGCCATATACACTACCACTAAGCTATATTACCAGACTCAAAAAACCATTCGTTTATATATTTTATTTATTTATTTATTTTATATATTTATTCATTCATTCATTCATTTTTATTGTGATTAGTTATACATCTTAATGGGGTCCAAGATCATCATTCATTTAGCCCTTCCCCAATTCCTACCCCATTCCTGCCTTCCCTCCTTCTCATGTTTGGCTTAGTGATTGACTTTGATATCCAAAGAACCATTTAAAAGGTTTTACTTATATTGTTGACATAATATTTGTACATTTTTATGTGATACTTCATGATAATTCAATACATATGTATAATGTGTAATAAATCAAGGGTACTAGCTTTTCTATCTCTTTAAACGTTAATGATTTTTATGTATTGGGAACTTCAAATTCTTCTTTCCTATCAATTTTGAAATAATATCCTAGTTATTGTTTTAGCCTATAGTTATCCTACTGTGCTGGGGAAGAACTAGAAGCTATTCTTCCATTCTGTATTTATGCCCCTTTATGAACTTCTTTTTTGTCCCCACTACTTCCTGCTCTTCCCAGTGACCGTTATTCCATTCCATGTTTAAGAAACTGACTTGTTTCAACAAATGAATGAGAATATGTGGTTTTTGTTTTTCTGTTTCTGGCTTTGAAATAAGCCAAAGACACCAGTTTTAATTTTTTTTCCTATCATTTCTCAATTCACTTAAGAACAATTTCCAACTAAAGTACCTCAATTATTTCTTTGAACTATTCTTTTTTTTTTGGTACCATCTGCAATCTTGTAAAAAGAAGAAAATGGCTTAAAGATTTTCATTCATGATATTCATATATTTATATACTCATACTTTCAATCAATAAAACCTTATTGAGAATTCCTTATGTTTATTGTATTTAAGCTCAATGTTAAAGATAGGACAAATATTAGAATCTTATTTGTGAGAAAAGCATATCATTTTTAAAAAAATCAATAAGTCCTATATAATGAGACTATTGGGTACAAAATACTAAGAGAAAAATCATGTGCTTAGAAGAAGTAGGAAAAGTTTCAAAGAGAAGTTGAGAAGTTTACTTAGTATTGAAAGATTACTAAAGGTTTATGATTATTTACTGAAGGAAAGGAATGTCAGGTATATGGATCAAAATGTACAAAGTAATGATATCATGAAAGATATGGTGTATATGATCAATTTCACAAAACTATTGTTCATAGAAAATGAAAGAAATTTGAACTTTCTCTTCTGAACGATAGGATACCATCTAATTTTTTCACAGTAGGGAAGTGATGTTATCAGACTTGACTTTTTAAATACTTTTTGTATATATTGGTGTATTATAGACTCACATCATAATGCATTTCATAGTGATGGTAACATATATGTACACAGTACTTGGTGGGCTTTCCCCTGCTCCCTTCTCATTCTCTCCTTCCCCATACAGGATACTGAAATTGGCATTGATATTCATATGTGCATAATGTCAATGGAAGTAATTCTTTCACTGATTGTCTCTCTTCCTGCCCTCTTGCCCTAGACCATCTCCCTGGCCCCACTGGAATTTCTCCTCCATTATCTGAAGTCTCTCTGGTATCTTGATTACTCCCTAGGTTCCTCATATGAGAGAAAACATATGACTCTTCACTTTCTGTGACTGGCTAATTTCATTTAACATAATGTTCTCCAGGTCCATCCATGACATAATCTTGTTCTTTATTTTTGAGTAGAATTCCATTGTGTATACATCCCATTAATTTTGCAATCAATTCATCTTTTGATGGATACCTACATTGGTTCCATAACTGAGTTACTGTGAATGTGCTACTATAAACACGGACATGCATATTTTACTACAATATTCTGTCTTTACTCTCTTTTAGGATCAAAACCTGGCAGCATTGTAGTGAGTAGATAAGAACTAGCAATGACTGGTTTTACACTGACTAGGAAGGTTCACAATAAAGCCGATAAAAGATAGATAAAAAAAAAATAACAAAGGTCTAAACACAGGTAGAACACTAGAAATAAATGGAAAGTACAAATTTTCAGGCACACTCAACAGAACTTGGTGATATAATACATATAATGAGAAGGTTTTAAACTGGGGAGAGAGAATGAATAACAACTTCATTTGACTAGAAAGAAAATATAGAGAAAAGACTTTCATTTGACAAAATTATGAGTTTGATCTTTGGGATGGTGACTTAGAGGTTCCTGTAGGAAATCCAGGTAAAAAGTTTGGTATGGGCACACTGAAAATACCGGATTTGAAGCTTATGATATAGGGTTGAGAGACATCCACATATAGACAGCACAATGTCAAAACAATATCACTCAGTAAGAACACATAGGGAGGACAGAGTAAATAAGGAGGTAAGAACATGAGAGAATACCAATATATAAGGGTTAGCGATGGTATCTCTCCTTTAACCTAAGATCAGTCCCTCTGCTTGGACTACTTGTATTCTCAGAAACCTTACTTTACAAATTATCTAACTTCTCTCTTCTACTGTTCATATTCTCTCTCTTTCTCCTTCTCTCCCTCCTTCTCTCTCTCTTCTCTCTTCTCTCTCTTCTCTTCTCTTCTCTTCTCTTCTCTTCTCTTCTCTCTCTCTCTCTCTCTCTCTCTCTCTCTCTCTGGCATATTAGCATGCATTTGTCACTGTCATCTTAAGAAAGAATGTTTCCTGAATGGTACACTATTTCTAGCTGCCATACAAAACATCTTTAAAAGACTTGACTGTACTCACATCTCAGTTCTCTAGTTCCTACTCTCTCAACTACAACCTGACTTCTGATTCAATTGTTATAAAGTCACCAATGACCTTCATGATGCTAATCTAGAAATTAAGTATAAGACTATAACTTATTGGGGAACACTTTCTTATTTTCAGAGATCCTATACTCCTGTATTTCATCTTACTTTTGTACGTATATACTTTTATTTCTTTCTAGGATTATTCTCTTCTACTTGGCTCCTTTAGACTTAATCTTGGGCCCTTTGTTAGTTTATATCTTTCCTTCAGTCCATATTTAATTATCAAATGTATGCAAGTATATACATATTTATTTATATTTTCAGCTCAGATTTCTTTAATCTTCAAGTCTGTATATCACACAGTCTGTTTAATATTACTATATATTAAATATGCCATAACTTGTGGATTGAGCCCGAGAGTGTATATATGCTAGGCAAGTTAGGCAAGTGTTCTACCACTAAGCTATATTCACAGCCTTCTTACCTGTTTTTCAAATTCTGAGATAGGATCTTGCTAAATTACCCAGGCTTTCCTGGAACTTGTGAGCTTCCTGCCTCAGTTTACTCAATTGCTGAGATTACAGATGTGTACCATAGTATACTTCTATATCTTTTTTATGGTAGTGCTGGGAGTTGAGGCCAAGAACATTCTACCACTGAGTTATACCTCCAGTTCTATTTTTTATTCTTTACTTTGAAACAAGTTCTCACTAAGTGTATAGGGCCTCACTAAGTAGTTGAGGATGGCCATGAACCTGCAATCCTGTCTCAGCCTCACAAGTACTGGGACTACAAGCATGCGCCACCACACCTGGCTTTACTTCTATATCTTAAAAGAATCTCAAACACAACTGTTTTTGAATGCAAAAGAGGACTCACATTTTCCACCTTTCCCAACCCCCTCCCAACCTGAATCTCCCTCAGTCCTTTTATAAGAGTGAATCATGCCACAATCACTAAAGAGTACAGTTCTGGAGGTCATAATTTCAGAAATCATTTCGAATAATTCTCTTTCCCTGACCCCTCCACAGCCAAGATTTCAGCAAAGTCTGCCATCTTAGTCTCTCAAATCTTGTTCAGTTCTAATCATGGGAATTTTCACAACAAAGAACTTTAAGGTAGGCGACTAACTACCCCTTCTTATAACCCATTCTGTATAATGGAGTCAAGTCAAAATGACTTTGCAAAACATATATGATGCCAGATTCTTACCTATAGTTTTCAGTGACATCTCATTTCACTTATGATAAAATTAAAATACTTTGCCCACCTGGTTCTATAGAACTTAACTCCTTGCCTATCTGTTTAGTCTCACCTCTTTCACCCCTTCAATTTCTGCATACCAGTCATACTGAATTTATTTCACTTCCTAACTCATCATGCTCCTATATTCACTCCCACCATTGATTTTATTAACATGGTTCTTTCTACCTTTGAATGCTCTTTTCTCCCTCTTCTGAGGTGCCCTCAAGTTGCACCTACTTATTTCCTTCTCATGAGGTTTGGCATAATAGAATTAAACATCACAGAGCACTTGGTATGTTTTCCTCTGGGTCTTACCCCAGTCCCTGACCCTCCTCATATCTAATACTAAAACTGGCATAGATAACTTCATACATGAACACAGCATTACTTGAATTGTTTCCTTCAGTAACTCTCCCCTTTCACTTCTCCACCTCCCTTCCCAACTCCCCTTCTACTATTCTATTATTTCCCCTTGTTTATCTGGAGTCTCTTTTGTGTCTCAATTTCTCTCTAGCTTCCACATGAGTGAAAACATATGACCCTTCACTTTCTGAGACTAGCAAATCTTGGTTAGCATAATATTCTCTAGTCCATTTTTTTCTTCTTTATGTTTGAGTAAAATTTCATTCGTGCATATAATAACCATTACTCTATCGACAAACATCTAGGCTGGTCTGCTTATTCTTTATATCTCAGCTTAAACCTCATTTTATTGGGATTTATATTATGTTTACATACTATATTTAATCTAACACTATATAATATAGTAAATACTAAAATTTTATTATTTTGTAATAATTTCATTGATACTAAATGTTATATATTTTTTGCTAATTATATTTTCTATAGCATTGAGCATACAGCACATTAATATTTAACTAGATAAATATAAATATGTTATAATTTGGATAGTAAATTTCCCCCAAAAGCTCATATGTTGAAGGCTTGGTCCTGAATATAGCCATGTTCAAAGGTAGGGATTTGAAAAAGTGATTGAATCATGAGGGTTCAAGCCTCAAAAACCGAACAATCTATTAAGGAATTTTCGGGTGATGGAGTTATTGGGAAGTGGTGGGAATTGTAGGGTGGGGCGTTGTTGTAGGAGGTAAGTCACTGGGGGTATGCCCTGGAAGGATATTTCTTGTTCTTCAGGCCCCTTCCTTATGCCCCACACCCTCCCTGCCCTCACCCTCAGGCTCAAAGCAATGGAGCCAGCCAACTATGGTCTGAAACTTCTGAAACTATAAGCCAAAATAAATCTTTTATGATTTATGTTGTTTATCAGACATTTTGCCACAACAATACAAAGCTAACACAGATGAAGGTGATTTTGAAGAGTGGTGATCCAGAAACTAAAACAACAACAACAAATTTCCATAAGGCAAATGTGGAAAAGAAGTCAAGAAGAACAGACCAACATACTTCCATAAAATAAAGAAAAGTCAAGTAGGATGAGTTTGGAAATAGGCCCCTGGATTGGGAATAAAGATTATAGATGTCCTTAGTGAGAAGAGCTTTTGTGGACTGAAGGGGATAAAAGGTGCATTCCTCTAGGTTAAGTCAAGCAGGTGAATAAAAAGAGTAACAATAAATTATTCTTCAAAGATGGCTTTCCAAAAGCCCTTTTACAGTATCATTTACCTTTTAATATCTCTATGAATATGATGGTTTTCATGTAAAAAACTGATGCCATTAGCTGCACCCCGAGCAATCTTGCATCTTGTGTGCCAAGAAAGTGGTGCTGTACCATCCTTATGAAAAAATAAACCAATTCTTAAAAAAAGAAAGATATATAGACAATATATAACTCAGAAAATTATTTCTAGACAAAAAGCAGAGAATGATATTATATCACTAAACATATAAAACTGTAATTTTTAAGTTGTTAAAAAACCTCTAAATAAGATCAGGTAATGTTAGCATTTCTCATTTGAAGATAAAAATACATAAAAGCCAAAGTCTAAACTTGACTGATATTTTATATTCTATATTATCACTGAAGAGATTGGCAATCCTAGTTGTTTACATATCAACTGTATAATTTTCATAGAGTAAAAATATTTATTATGGCTTAAATGCTCCTGTGCAAAGTTAATATTAATATTTCAATATAGAAACAGAAAGCCAAACAATTTGATGAGCAAAATATCTTACCAAGCAAGACAGTCTGTCTAGCAATGAACCATTGGGCATGTAAACATATACCAAGCAGAGGTCATCTCCATCACTCGAGAAACCAAGCAGTTGAACTAAATTTTCATGTTGACACCTGTGACAATTTTTCATGCAAAATCATTATAATAAATGTTTACATATTCTTTTAGAGGTTGGAAATTATTCAATTTAAAGTTACAACAAAAAAGTCAAGAAAATAGTATATATCATAAATGAGTTACATGTTCATATTTTCATGTTTAACATTTTCTGTAGTTATATTTTCAGTAATACTGATCAACATTAGTACTAAAATCTCTTTGTATTTTATATTAAGTGCTCAATAATTCAGATAATTGGAACATGTGCTAATTTGGTTAAGGACTAGACTGTTGCTTATTTTTGTTCAGCGCAGTTTTCAATGATAGAACAAAGAAGATTTCAAGAAGTCTATTGAAACTTTTATAATACTTTCAAGAGTTCTCTAACACACTAAAACATTCAATACATGGAAATACTGATTTACAGCTAGTCCCCTTAATCACATCTAACATCTAATGTATACATTTCTGATCTTTCATCTCATCTGATTATCTATAACCTAATTTGATTTTTTTTAATATTTGAGAGTAATAAAACTAAAAAGGAGCTGCAGTCCAAAAAACTGCAGGTGTCTATGATACAGCAAAGAGAAAACAAGGCTCAGATTGCAGTCATTAAGTTGAAAGTCCAGCTCTCTCACCCTTGTAATGCTAGTACTTGGGAGGCTGAGACAGGATCACAAGTTTACAGCCAGCCTCAGAAACTTAGTGAGGCCCTGTTTCAAAATGAAAGAACAAACAGGGCTGAGGGTATAGCTCAAAGGTAGAATGACTCTGAATTCAATCTCTAGTACCATATTTAAAAAAAAATTCCTGATTTGTTTCTCCTATCATTCCTGATAATATTCAACAATCTCACAGCACTATGGGTCAATACTTTCTGAACATCTTTTTGCATATACTTTCTTAGTTCCTTTATGAATGTTACCTTATCTAAGGTTCTACTATTCTATGAAGTTTTTTTTTTTTTTTAAAGTATCTCTATAGCCAGGTGTGGTTGCACACACTTGTAATCCTAGTACTTAGGAGGTTGAGATAATAGGATTGCAGGTTCAAGGACAGTCTCAGCAAATAGTAAGACTCTCATTAACCTAGTGAGACCCTGCTTCAAAAAATAAAAATAAAATAAGGCTGGGAGTATAGCTCGGAGGTAGAATGCCCCTGGGTTTAATCCTCAGCAACACACACACACACACACACACACACACACACACACACACTATGATTGATTGCTCATGAATTTCAAGAGCAGGAGATATGATCATGGAGGATAACTGAGATTCCATGTAACTTTATTGTGATTTAATATACTGACAGCTTTTAATATGAGTAAATGTAGTCATAGGATTGAAGAGCCAAAGGTACTGGGCTAAACCCTTATTTTGATTTTATATATCTGTATTTGAAAATATCCCTAGCTCATGGTGTACTTTGGTTAAGAAACCAGGCTCCTTCATCTTGTCTTGTTCTTTCCCCCAAACCACATTACCAAATTAACACTTACTTTGCCATTACTTTTATTTCTTGATCAAACTGCTGTTTTAGTTCTTCAGTACTAATGTCAACCACCTAAAAATATAAAGTAATATATAATACAATATAACCCACAGCTCCTAAAGCTAGAAGAAAGCACAAGAGACAGATGGTTGATCTGCTTTTTTAAAAAATAATGTTTTATTCTATTTTTTTATGGAACAACTAAAATATCAGTTCCTTGCTCAAGGTCTATAGTTTGTTAGTGAATGGAAAAAATCATAAACGTCACTGAATTTCTGTGGGAACAAAATGAATATATGACTTTATTGCATAGGAATTTTGAAGCAAATACTGTGTAGCAGAAAATTAGCAAATTTGAGCTGGGCATGGTGGCTAATGCTTATAAACCCAGTATTTGGGAGGCTGACACAGGAGGATCATGGTTCAAGGACAGCCTCAGCTACTTAGTGAGGCCCTTTGCAACTCAGTGAGACCCTGTTTCAAAATAAAGAATAAAAAAATAGGGCTGGGGGTATAGATCAGAGGTTGAATGCCCCTGGGTTCCATTCCCAGTACCTGGAAAAGAAAAGAAAAGAAAGAAAAGCAGCAAATTCAAGCAAATTTGAATGCAAAAGGAAAAATCCAAACCTATAAAAGTGTTTGCAACATATATGTAAAAGGGAGTTATATATATATATATATGTAATCTATTAATATTTTAAGAATATAACAATAGATTTAGACTATAACAAACTAGTAAATAAAAGGTAAATATCTCAAGAGAAATGGGAACAAAGGATACACAGAAGAAAATTCAAATTTTTTAAGTGTGTGTGTGTGTGTGTGTGTGTGTGTGTGTGTGTGTGTGTTTGCAGTACTGGTGATGGAACCCAGGGCATGATACTTCTGAACTACACCCCAGTCCTATTTTTTAGTCTTTTTATTTTTTGAAATAGGGTCTCACTGAGTCACAAAGGGCCTCCACCATCCTCTGGTCTTCACCTCCTGAATGCTGGGATTACAAGTGTGTGCCACCATGCTTGGCTAAATGTGTATTCTCTAAATTATATATTTAAATGTGAAAAGTAAACCTGGGTGTGGTGGCCCACGCCTGTAATCCGAGTACTGGGAGGCCAATAAAGGAGGATCATAGGTTGGAGGACAGCCTCAGCAAGTAGTGAAATGCTCATCAACCTAGTGAGACCGTTTCCAAATAAGAAATAAAATCAAGCTGGGGGTGTAGCTCAAAGGTAGAATGCCTCCGGGTTCAATCTCCAGTATCACATGGAAACAAAAAGTAAAAAGTAATGGAAACAAATTATTTATATGAAATTTACTTAGTATCTTAATATCTTACCATTTTCTCTTGATTATGTATTAGGTACAGTGTAGAACAAGGCTTTTCAACTGTATTTTTCAAATCTCTCAAAATTATATATATGATCATATGCATGAGTACCCAGCTACATTATTCTAGGGATGGGGTCCATAACTCTCAGTAGATTTTTTTTTTTTTTTTTTTTGGTTGTACTATGGATGGAACCCAGGGGTCTTCTACCTCCGGGCTACACTCCCAGACCTATATTTTTATATTTTTATTTGGAAACACGGTCTCTTAAGCCTGCATGACCCTCCTGTCTCCGGCTCCCAAGCGCGGGGATTACAAGAGTGCACCAGACACCCAGCTCTCAGATTTTTAAATGTTAAGAACTACAACTGTAGAGTGGCATTTATTTGGAGAAAATACAAACTGAAATAATATATTTCTGAAAGGTTAATTTAAAGCTTGTTATGTAGCACACTAGGAAGAAACCATAACTTTCATTTCTTTTATCCTCAAAACATAACTTACTGCTGCAAGCTTCTTCACTGCCACAGTGCTGTGATTCACATAGCCCTTATACACAACTCCAAATCCTCCCTCTCCCATTTTATTGCCACCAACAGAAACAGGTCGTTCATCAAAGTTATTTGTGACATTCTTCAGTTCATAAAATGAAAAGCTATGAAAACCTATCAATAAAATAAAAAAAGTGATTAAACAAAAAGAAATTGGTTTTAATAATTTTGATATTTTCTCAATTTAGAGATTATGTATGCATATACAATTGTTTGAACTAAGGAATAAACATAGGGGAGGATAAAAAGATTTTTTTAATATTATAGCAATTTATCCAAAATTAACAATGATAATCTCATATAACAGATTCATTTGTCTGATATCAAATTTTTGATCACTTAGAGATAACATTTCAATATTTCTTTCTTGTTTTCTTTCTTACCAGAGGATACATTTTCTTTCTTTTTTAAATTTTTTTAAGGTGAAACTATCATAGATTTTTTTTCCAGAAAAAAATCTATCATAACATGAAATATGAACTCTAAACACCCAAAACAATCTCGAAAAAGAACACAGCTAGAAGATGTATATTTTCTAATTTCAAACTTTATAAAGCTACAATAATTGAAACAGATATATAAACCAGTGGAGTAAAATAAAAAGCCTAGAAATAAATTCTTCCATATATGGTCAAGTTATTTTTAACAAGGTTTCTAAGAACATTTGGTGAAGGAAATAATAATCTTTTCACTAAATATTGTTGAAAAATAATAATTACATGAAAAAGAATAAAATTGGACCCTTACCTAACACCATATACAAATATTAACTCAAAATAAATAAAAGACCTAAATGTAAATTTAAGACTATAAGCTTTTAGAAGAACACCTGGGTCATAAAACTTTACAACATTGAAATTGGCAGTGATTTCTTGGATATGATTCCAAAGGCATAGGCAACAAAAGAATAAACAAACAAACTTCATAAAAAAATATTGTACATCCAAAGACAATGTAAACAGAATTAAAAGTTACTGATAGAATGGGAATAAATATTTCCAAATTCTATATCTGAAGGTATATTAATATTCCAAATAGAAATCCTAAAAATTAGCAACAATAAAAGCAATCAATACAATTTAGAAATAGGTAAAAGACTAAAATAGATAATGAATCTCTAAAGATTTTTATGTGACCAATAAATACATGAATATCACTCACCATTAACATAATATAACTAATCATTAAGGATATACAAATAAAAACTATAGTGAAATATAACTTCACATTTGAATTACCTTGCTCCAGCTGTTTACCTTGAGTTTACTATATTTACTTGTAAAGTGTGTTTCTTGTAAGAAGCAGATGGATAGATTCTGGTTTTTAATCCATTTTGCCACTTTCTGTCTTTTTATTGGGGAATTGAGGCCATCTACATTCAGTGTGATTATTGAGAGGTAACTTTTAATTCCTAACATGTTAAGATTTTTATTCCTGTTTGAAATACTGTTTATTCTTCTTTGCTTAGTTGTCTATTGAATAGAAAATCTTGTTTTTCTGGTTCTGCTGTGTACCACCTATTTCTTCTTTGTAGTTAATCTCTTTGAGTATTTTCTCTAGCTCTGGTTTTGAAGACATAAATTCTTTCAGTTTCTGTTTGTCATGGAAGCTTCTTATTTCCCCATCAAATTTGATAGATAGTTTTGCTGGGTAGGAAATTTTGCGCTGGAAGTTTTTTGCTTTCAGAGTTTGGAATATGTTACTCCAAGCCCTTCTGGCTTTCATGACTTGGTTTGGGAAGTCTGGAACACTTCTAATTGGTTTGCCTCTGAATGTCACTTGGCCTTTTGTTTTTGTTGCCTTTAAGATTCTCTGCTTGGCTTCTACATTGGTCATTTTGACAATTATGTGGCATGGGGAACATTTTCTCTGATCCTATCTAAAGGGAGTTCTATAAGTTTCCTGGCTCTGTGTATTGACCTCTTGCTCTGTGTTTGGAAAATTTTCTATTACTTCTTTGAAGAGATTATTGATCCCTCTGGTTTCACCTTCTTTTCCCTCCTCTATTCCAATTATTCTTAGGTTAGCTCTCTTAAAATGGGCCCATATTTCTTCAATGTCAGAGTCTTGCTGTCTGATTTTTTTTTTTTCTATGTATTCGTTTTTGGAGTGATCATCTTCTAGGAGCGAGATTCTATTCTCCATGTGGTCCAATCGATTGTTTATAGTTTGAATTGATGTCTTTACTTCAATGATTGCATTTTTATTTCTTTTAGACTCTCTCTAAATTCTTTTAGAAGGTCCTGTATTCTTTCTACAGTTATATTCCTTATTTGATCTTCTGGAGATCTCTGAATTTCTGTGTTATCAAGTTCTGAGATTATGTGGTTGTGGGCATTCATTGCTCTACTGTTGTTCCTCTTTCCCATGATTTCAGAAGTTTGTGCCTTCTCTGGGTTCTTCCCCTGGGTCACCATGACTTCACTTAGGGTGCTCTGGGTTTCGAGTTTGTGGTAATCTCAGCCTCCACCACTCCTTTACTGGGTTGTATGGCAAACTCTCAGATCCAGGGAGTTAATCAAGACTGCGCAAGACCATGTGGGTGCTAAGCTGGGTGTTTTCCCATGGGAAGTTGCAACTAGGGTGCGGTAACTTTGCCACCACTACTCCTTCACTGTGTTGGACTGCAAAATCTCAGACCCAGGGAGATTATCAAAGCTGCGCAAGTCCCTAGGGGTGCAGTACTGGGTGAGATTTCTCCTTTATGGGCCACAATTTCACTTACGGTTATTGTATTGTGTGCGCTGATCTGGAGCTGTTGCGGGTGTGGTGAACTCGCCACTGCTCTGGCAATATGGCGCCACTGTTACCTCCTTGGCTGTGAGGCTGGCGTATTTCTTTTCTGGTTTTGAGCTCTGTTCTGAGTCCCTGGAAGGCGTGATGAGCTTGGCCACTTGGGAGTTTTAGACGTTCTTTGCGCTGAAAGAACTGCTGAATCACACCTGAATGATCCTCATCTGCTCACTTCAGCTTGTTTACCTTTCCTCTCTGGAACCTGGTGCTGTGAGGCAAGATGGCGCTGGCGCGGCTCTGCCGCCACAATGTGGGCTGGTTTCTTTTCTGGTCTCTGGTTGTTCTTCTAGTCTTCTTTTCCTCTGTCCCTTGTGTTTACAGTTTTTATTTCTCTGCTGATAGTGTTTTCTGACTATGATAAACACTGATTTTGTGGCAATAGAGATTGAGTGTTAGCAGGAGTCATAAAAGCTGCTTTTCTCAGTCACCATCTTCGGATAAGAAGATTTTTAAAATATAAACTGTAACCTCTATCATGAGAATTATGTTCAGTGATGCTACTCATCATTCTAGTCATCTACCCAAAATTCTAGTCACATTGTGTGTGTGTGTGTGTGTGTGTGTGTGTTACTGAACATTAAAGCCAGGAGCATTCTACCTCTAAGATATACTCCCAAACCTTTTTATTTTATTGTTTGGAAAGAGGGTCTTGCTGGGTTGCTGAGAGTCTTACTATGTTGAGGAGGCAGTCCTATATGTTTTCTTTTCAAAAATGAACTTGGCAAGTTATATAAGAGAGAGAGACAGAGAGAGAGACAGAGATTGTGTGTGTGTGTGTGTGTGTGTGTGTGTGTGTGTGTGTGTATGTTTTTACTAGGGACTGAGCCCAGAAGGGTTCTACCACTGACCTATATGTGGGGAGCCATTAAGGCTTTCCCCTAGATTAATGTTTCTGACTCAGTTGACTGTCCTTTGCCCAGAGTCAACAAGGTTTGGGGTCATGGATAGTTCAGAGTAAAAGGTCTGGGAGAAGATCAGATGGTGATGGCACAAGGGTACTAATTAACCTATCTGTAATATATGTGCTTTGGATTGGTCTTTATTGTATTCTGGTGGTGGTAGCACAAGGATATTGATTGACCTGTAACTGTATAAATACCTCTGGAAAAACAAACCCAGCATCAGCACAATAGACAATACTGACCCAGGTGTAGTCATCGACCAGTAGGAAATACTGACCCAAGAATAGGGGTTGGCCAGTAGAGATAGTAGGCTGGCAGCCCCCCCCACACATTAAAATAAATTAAATATTCTGAGAATCAAATTCTTAGAGTTAAATTCTTCACCCTCACGCCTCTCTTCAGAACCTATACTTTTGCCAGCTGGCTCTGGCACCTATACTCCCAGACCTATTTTGAAATTTTTTTATTTTGAAGCAAGGTCTCACTAAGCTGCTAAGGATTTGCTAAATTGCTGAGGCTGGTCTCAGACCTGCAATCTTCTTTTATCAACCTCCCAATTACTGGGATTACCTTCTGGCAAGTTATACAAATATTTACTTATATTTTTCCTAGTTTCTATGCTTTTTTGCATAACCTACCAACTCTAATCACTGATATTAATGAAATTAAAATATTACTTAATAAATTAGAAGGAAAAAACATAAACAAAAAGAAAGATTTATTTTAAAGTAGTGTTGTCTTCATGACAAATCCACCAGTGGAAAGCTCTGGAAATGTTGTTACTTACGTGTATCACTAACTTCTAAACTTTTATTTTCTGTATTTGAGGAGTCAGGTAGCATACAGTTTTGTTCAAGATTCTGCACACATATCACAGATGTCCTGTCCTTTTCATAGAAAGGCATCTGCTGAACTGTTACAGCTTCTTTAGCAGGTAGAGTATTAACAATTTTGGGAACAGCATCTGCCAAGTACAATAAAATACAAGTTGTCCTTACATATGAAAAGGTGTAGGTGAAAAAGTTAAACTAGGAACTTGGTTCATTTAACAACATTCCAGTGTCCAAAGGTTGACACTACATTCTCACAGTACACACAAGAAGCTACCTAGTAAGAATTTGTCAGTTGTGATAAAGATGGGTAAAGAGAAAGGCAGCATTTACAAAAAGTGGTCCATGTGCTATCTGCATCAGAGTCACTGAAGTACTTGTTTAAGAACACAGACCTTGAATGCAACTCCAGAATTCAGATTAAGTAGTCCTACAATAGAGCCCATAATTCACATGCTCAACAAGAACTACAAGTGGTTCGTTCTTCTGCACAATAAAGAGTGAGAACCACTGGTGTAAACACCAACAAAGGGAAAAGGGAAGATTTTGAGATAAGTAACTAGACAGTAATGCATCAAAAAACATTGTAAAGAATCATAATCATGGGTCCCATTAAGGTGGAAGCTGAAATTGAAAAAAGCAAAAGCCCCAAAGAATAACTAATTTCTTAGAAGTATATATCCATCTAAGCTTCCTACTGGCACAAACCTTCCTGGCTTTGGATGTCAGATTCAACCACAAAGTTTGGAACACCTCAGCAGCAGAGACACTATCTGCATGGTAAGGAGTTGGGGAGAGCAGACAAAGTAAAAGGGGACTCTCAAATAGAAGGCATATCTACTATGAAAAAAAAAATAAGAGTAAGAAGAACTCACTATACTTCTGCCATTCATCTTTCTACCATAATTGTTGACACCCTGGTCACATTTCATTTACCTGGTAGCAAAAGACTTGCAGGAGCAAAAAATTCATTTTGGATCAAAAGATCCACCAGATCACCAACCGTGCAATTGGTGGTACCCCAGTCAAACAGTAATTCACAAGTAGGACTTTTTCCAGTTTGAAGTAATGCTTCAAATCTCCTAAAAAAGCAAGTAACAAAGAAACAGATTAATATATAATTTGAGCACATAATTGAAGTAGGAATTAATCTTCTTTGCCCCTGTCCTGCTCACAGGAAGAAGAGGCAGAAGGAGAAAGATGCCAAAGATGATGATCACAAAAGTTAGCATTTACTGAATACTTACTGAGCATTCAGTAAATGAATACTCAGGGCTACTGGATATGCATAGATGAACTTTAAAGATATTATGATTATATAATAGTTTATAATTGAGAAAGCCAAGCTTGGAGGGATAGGGTAACCAGCCTAGAGCTAAAAAGCCAATAAGATTTATCCAAGTTGAGATACAAATTCAGATTTCTCTTGGCATAAAGACATGCTTTCAACATACTTTGCTATATTACTTCCTACATGACTTACTAGCTTTGCTGGCTTTTTAATCATTAATAAATTAGCTTGCTCAAACAAATAAAATATATGCAAATTTAGGATATTATTCCCTTGATCTTAACTATAAGAAAAAAATACAAATCCTTTTTGTATTCCCTTTAGAATTAAAACTCAGTTTTAGAAAGTAAGATTTAAAAATTTAACCAATGTACCTTTTTCTGTGTTTCCTCCAAACTTTTTATTTGGAACATTTTCAATCTTACAGAAAACTTAAAAGAATAATACAATGAACGAAAATTTGGTCACATCTGTGCTCTTTTCTTTTTCTCAGTGTGCTCTTGCACATGCTTTTGCAACTGGTGTGTGTGTGTGTGTGTGTGTGTGTGTGTGTGTGTGTGTATGAGTGATGTGAACTTAAGTAAGATGCCTTGTAGAAGTCTCACAGTCTAAGTAAGCTGAAGTGGCACATGCCTGTAATCCTAGGTCTTAGGAAGCTGAAGATCGCAGGCTTGAGGACAGCCTCAGCAACTTAGCAAAACCATTAACAACTTAGCAAGACCTTGTTTCAAAATAAAAAATAAAATAGAGCTGGGGGTGTAGCTCCAAGGTAGAATGCCCCTACATTCAGGATCTAGTCCCCCCAAAAACAAAGTGCTATATGGGGGTATAGCTCAGAGGTAGAGCCTCCTGAGTTCAACTCCAGTACCAAAACATAACAAAAACAAAACAAACAAAAGAGAAACAAAAACACACTAAAAACAAGAGTCAAAACAAAAAAAAAATCTTATAATAGTCTAGCTTTATTTGACTACTTTCTTTTTCTAAGTTTTAAGTCATACTTCTTAATGGGGTACAAGATGGTAGAGGCATAAATGCACACACGACCCAATTAGCCCTTACCCAATTCTCACCCCATTTCCTCCCCCTTCCCTCCTTTTCATGTTTGGTTTAGTGAAGGACTTTGATATGTTTGTTAATGTACATCATGTGCATTAGAGAATTTCTCTCTTCCCCCCTCCCATTCCCCTCAGTTAGGTCACCTTATTTGCTCATCTATAGTATCTCCTTATTCATCTAGAGTTCTTCCTATGACCCATTTTCTCCCTAGCTTCCACACATTAGGGAAAGCATCCTATTTCTTATTTTTTGTGACATACTAATCTCACTTAGCATAATGTTCTCCAGTTCCACCCATTTTGCTGTAAATGACATAATTGTGTTTTTCTTTATGGCTGAGTAAAATTCCATTGTGTACATATACCATAGTTTTGTAACCAATTCATCTATTGATGGACATCTTGGCTGGTTACATAGTCTGGTAATTGTGAATTGTGCAGCTATGAACATAGATACACAAGCATTAGTTTGGTAGTTTGGTTTCCATTCTTTTGAATAGATAACCAGAAGTGGTATTGCTGGATTATATGTAAGTTCGTTCTCATTCTTCTGAGGACCCTCCATACTATTCCAAAGTGGTTGCACTAATTTGCAATCCCACCAACAATGTAGTAGAGTTCCAACTTCTCCACATCCTCACCAGCATTTGTTATTGTTTGTGTTCTGAATGATTGTCATACTAGTTGGAGTTACGTGAACTATCAGGGTAGTTTTGATTTGCATCTCTCTGATTACTAATAATGCTGAGCATTTTTTCATGCATTTATTGGCCATTTGAATTTTTTCTTTCATGAGTGTCTATTTAGTTCCCTTGCCCATTTTTTGATTGAGTTATTTGTTTTCTTAGTGCTGAGTTTCGTGAGTTCTCTGTATATTCTAGATATTAGTCCTCTATTAGAGGAGTAGGTGGCAAAAATCTCCCATTCTATTGGCTTTCAGTTGAAGTTCTTGATAGTTTCCTTTACTGAACAGAAGCTCTTCAGTTTCATGCAATCCCATGTATTGATTCGCCTTTTAGTTTCTTATTCCTTTTGGGTCTTGTTGAGAAAGTTTTTACCTGTGTCTATGTGTTGCAGTGTTGGATGTATGCCTTCTTTGAGCAGCCTCAAGGTCTCTGGTCTAATTTCTAAGTCTCTGATCCATCTTGAATTGACTCTTGTGCAGGGTAAGAAAGTGGAATTAATTTCCAATTTTCTGCATATGGTTAACCAGTTTTATCAACACTATTTGTTGAAAAGGCTATCTTTTCTCCAGTGTATGAGTCTTCTATTCTGTTCCACTGGTCTATGTATCTGTTTTTGTGCCATAACCATGCTGTTTTTATTTCTATGGCTTTGTAGTATACTTTAAAGTCAAGTATTGTGATTTCTCCTGCATGGATCTTTTTGCTGAGAACTACTTTGGCTATTCTAGGTTTTTGACTATGTTCTCGTGATTAAACTCAGGATAAAAATTTTTATTAGTGCAGCATATAGGTGATAATATGCCCTTTCCATCATATCACATCTAGAGTACAGAGTGGCATTTTATATCATTACTAGTGACACTAGTTTTATCACTTGTTAAAGGAAGTATGTCCCAGACTTCTTCATAATAAAGGAAGCTTTCCCCTTTTTAATTCATAAGTAATTTATGCATAATACTTTGAAATCTTGTGTGTAGCCTGTGCGTACATAATTCTATCATTATGTTAATAAATACTTGCTGGCATTATTCTGTAAAGAAGAGCTTTTTCTTCCTTCCACTCTGCTACAACTACCCTTAAGTTTTGAAGAGCAGCATCAACAAATTATCTTTAAAAAGTGGCTTTCCCGGTTTAAACTTGAGCTTCTCCCAAGTAATTTAAGATGAGAAAACAACTGGGTGTGGTCTGTTATCCCATTCATTTGGCAGAGACAGGCGAACAGTATATTTGAGTATAGACTTAGCAAGACCCTGTTTCCAAACAAATAGTTAAAAGGGCTGGGCTGGTGATATATCTCAGAGGTAGAATGCCCCTGAGCAATTACAGTATAAAAAAAAATGAGAAAACATTTTCTGGAACAACTAATAGAAGAGCTAGGGCTTTAAACAGTATTTAGATATATAAGTCATCCTTATGTAAGAATTTAAGCTGGGCATGGTAGTGCATGCTTGTAATCCCCACGCTTGGGAGCCGGAGACAGGAGGATTGTGTAGGTTCAAAGCCAGCCTCGCTGACTTAAGAGACCCTGTTTCCAAATAAAAATATATTTAAAAAAGGTCTGGGAGTGTAGCCCGGAGGTAGAAGGGCTTCCAGGAACCCCAGTACCACCAAAAAAAAAAAAAGAATTTAAGAAGAATTTTATATATTACCTTATGTGAAACTGATTGTATCTATCATCACCAGATGGTTTTTTGATAGCTACAGCTAACTTCTTCCATCCTTCTTGAGGATCAATAAAATCTGACAGCTTCCGAAGTAGTCCAACATTGAGGGAGCGCACATATGTTGATGGTGTAATGGGTTTGCTCATCTTCTAATCCTGAAATATGAAAAGTTCTCATTAAAATTTTACAATAGTTTTAGAGAGAATATCTGTAAACAGATAAACCATATTTTGTTATACTGCATGAATGTTGGCAACTGATTATAACATAACAAGGTGGTACAAAAGACAAAGAAAGGTCAAGTAAATGGGTGGTGTTAAATCAAGTACATGGGTGATGGGTATGTTAGAGCCAGACACGATAGGCCACTGGTGACTTAAGAATAGTTGTACTGGAGTACTGAGTAAATGGTAAAAACAAACTTTCCCAGATGTCTGGCTATGCAGAGAAGGAAAAAGAGGAAGTGGGAAAAACAGAAAGAGGAGTAAAGGGACAGGAAGAAGGTAAATAGTAGTTCTCAAACTTGATTTTGGAGCCGTTTACATTCTTAAAAATTATTGTGAGCAGGGTGTAGTGGTGCACACTTATAATCTCAGTACTTGGGAGGCTGAGACAGGAGCATTGCAGGTTCAAAGCCAATCATGACAATTAGTGAGGCTCTCAGCAACTTTGTAAGACCCTGTTTCCAAATAACAAATAAATCCAGGCTGGGAGTGCATCTTGGAGGTAGAATGCCTTTGGGTTCAATCCCCAGCACCAAAAAAAAAAAAAAAAAAAAAAAAAGAAAGAAATTATCGTGTTTATGTTGGTTGTATCTACCAATGTTTACCATATTTAAAAATCACTTGTCAATTAATTTAAAACAAAAAATAAATGTTAGCAAACATTTTAATAAAATAACTGTTTTCCAAAGAAACAGAAAGTAGTATAATTTTATAAGCCTCTTTACTGTTTAACTTCATGGGGAACATTTGGAATCTCATATCTTCTGCATCTAATCTGCCACAATGTTATTTTGGTTATGCATATAAAAAAAAACCTCAGGTTCACACAGACATGTGGTTGGAAAGGGGAATATTTTAATATTCTTTTCACCAAGTAGTAGATATTTTCCTCTGATAATAAAATTTGACAAGGAATAATTCCCAGAAGGTAAGCTATAATGTGAAACTTTAAGTTGTATCAATAAACATGTCATTGAAATCCATCGTGCTGAATGACTCTTTTACCAGCATTTAATTTTGACTCTACAAACCTCCTGCAAGAGTCTCAGGGACACGAGTCACACTTTGAGAACTGCCAATGTAAGAGTTTAAGGTTTAATGTGGTTGATGATACAAATGGAATAGTGAACAGCATATAAGTGGAGGTTAGCCTTGAACAGAAGGGAATCTCTTCCTTTGAATCTAGAAAGAGAGAAGCAGAGAGGGAGAGTACCTACACCATGTCATTTTCTCTGTGATGTAGGACATGAGGTCATCTAGTGCGAGGTAAAAGAACTGCCTAAGCATCTGAAAGGTCACCTGATAAATATCTGCTATTCCTCCAAACCCAACTCAAAAGACACCACTGGTTTTCTTGATAGTCAACTCTTTTGCTCCACAATGTCACCTGGTCATTCTTCTATTATAATAATAATTATAATATTATTAATAATTATTATAATATTATATAATTATTATAATATTATTAATAATTATTATGATCTATTGTTTATATTTCTGTCTTCTTTGCCAGACAGTGAGTTCTCTTGGGCTGAGAACTAATCAAATTTACTTCAGCACCTATAGAAAACATGTGTGCTGAATGAAAGATTTAATTTTTAAGAATTAAGAAATTCTATCTGCCTATAAATTTTACAGTTGTACTCTCAGGTCATTTTTCTTATTTATTCAGATTTCTCTCCACTCTAAAAAGTATATGATTGACAAAGCTAATAAAGGAAGAACTGCTTAGTAATCCTTAAAAGTACAGTTAAGATCAGGGAACGGAGGCTATCATAAGGCCAGAGATAATTTCTGTAGCTCTTCTACACCCAGATTTCTAGCAGAGGTGATGGTGTAGTGTAGGAAAAGGAAGGCATTTTGACACCTCCTTCACACATATTTGCCCAGATGTTCTAAATCCCAGAATTTAAAATTTTACCTTAAACACATTCATATACATATGGACATCATGGTGCATGCTTATAATCCTAGTACTTATTTTATCAAGCACAGAGTTTTAAATATATTTACAATCTTTCTAAAATGCATTATTTATTCTCATGCATTCTTAGCAAAATATGCCAGATAACCATTAATTTTTTTAACATCTCAATGTCATCACTATTTACAAAAGCCAATACCTTCCAGACCTATAAATTCTATACAGCTATCTTTTTTCATACTGGGATATGTGCTGGGATACATTTAACCATACTAAACCACATCTTTCTCAAATATTGATTTAACTTTAAAATGTAAGTACTTTAAAATGCTTTCAATGTAGTTTAAATGATGTAATTAATTCATTCACAAAATATTTACTGAGTATTTCTTTGTGCTGTATATTAATCATGGCCCTTGGAAATAAAGCATTAGAAATATGATTATACATATTTGAATGAACTCATGGACTTTAACATATATATATATTAACTGGAGATTGAACCCAGGGACATTCTACCTCTGTGCTATACCCGCAGCCCTATTTTATTTTTATTTTAAAACAGGGTCTCGCTAGGTTGGCAAGTCTCACTACTTGTTGAGGCTGTCTTTGAACCTGCAATCTTCCTGTCTCAGCCTCCCAAATACTGGGATTTCAGGCATGTGCCATCACGCCTGGCTTATAGAGCTTATATTCTACTGGAGGAAGACAGGCAATAAGCAAAA
Organism: Muscardinus avellanarius; assembly: GCF_963383645.1. NCBI lineage: Eukaryota > Metazoa > Chordata > Mammalia > Rodentia > Gliridae > Muscardinus > Muscardinus avellanarius. The sequence goes on from NC_137797.1 coordinate 77,785,753, forward strand.
GAATTAATTCTATAGTATGCTAGATGGTGTCAAGTGGAGTGATTATCAGAGAAGGGGTTAGGTTGCAATTTTAAATAGTATAGACACAGCAGGCCTCAATAAGAAGTAGCCATTTGATTAATAGTCTGAAGGAACAAGAAAGCTGATCACTGGGGTATCTGTGGACTAAGTTTGGGGAAAAGGAATACTAAGCACAAAAGTTGGAAATGGTTCACTGAGAAACAGCAGCACAGAGGAAGCACAGAAGTAAGGAGGCCAGGTCTCCAAGGGCCTTAGATCCTTTGTACTGACTATCTTCTGTGATGAGGAGACAGTAAAAGTTTGGAGAAGACCACAGAGTGGAGAGGATGTTGGAATGAAGAGAGAAATAGGAAGAGCTCAATTTGAAAAGTGCACCAACAATCTGGGTTGGAGGTGCTGGTGGTTTGTACTAGGAGGTACAGGGAAAGATACAGAATTCCCTGGATGCTGGATATATTCTAAGGGAGAGCCAACAGAATCCTGTGTGAAGATGGTATCAAGCTTTTTGACTTGAACGAGTTTCCTGACATGTACTGATATGGAGACTATAAAAGGGACACGTGTGGCCTCAGACTGGTCAGATAGAAATCAAATTTCCAACGAATGTTGAGCACAAAATCAAGAGAATAAAAGAACTGTGAATGTTCCAACAGACTTCCACAAGGATTAGTCCTCATAGGGGAGGGGTGGATATTATTATCTTCTGCTATAAAAGGAGCTTTTGAGGCACTAGTAGCGATAATTTTTCGAATGGCTAAAAGTATTTTCTCGTGTGTGTGTGTGTGTGTGTGTGTGTGTGTGTGTGTGTGTGTCACTGGGGATTGAACTCAGGGACATTCTATCTCTGAGCTATATCCTCAACTCAATTTTATTTTTATTTAGGCGGATAAGAGACGAGAGTCTCACTACTTGTTGAGGCTGTCCTCCAACCTTCGATCCTCCAGTCTCAGTCTCCCAAGTACTGGGATTACAGGCGAGCACCACCGCGCCCAGCTCAACTTTTGCTTTTGATTCTTTTGTCTCCTCTCTTGCAACCAAGCTGTCAGGTACACCCTTCTTCCATCTACTACTGTGGAATGTCTCCACTTTCTAACTCCCTGAAAGCTTGGAAGCGGGAGAAACTAATTAGAATTTCTGCTTTTAAGGCGAAAAGCAGGTTATATCTGTGGGGGCCGACCTTACTTCCTGGTTCTCAGAAAGATATTTCTCTGTTGAAGGGCTCAGGAACGCACAGCCAGGAGTGGCGACCCGGCGGGGAGGTCAGTCTGAGCCCTCCGGTGGCTGGGTGCGGCCCCTCCACGCATAGGGTCCATCCTCAGTTCCGACGAACTTTTGGATACCCAGGGAGCCACCCGAGTGGAAGAGAGCTCAGTTCACGCAGCATACTTCCTCTCTAACCTTTCTCTTTGATAAGGAGATCTGCATTCTACCACGGTCCCGCGACCACCCAGAGAGCGACAGAGGTCCTGGCGCGCACCTGGCACTAGCTGGGATGAGGAGGCGCCCACGCGGCGAGCCCCTTACCTGCCCAGAGCGCGTCCCGCGCTGGCGCCGCCCTGCGGGGAGGCGCGTCCACAGCAGCGCCCCGCGAGCCCGGAAGCCCCGGTGGGGCGGGGCCAGAGAAAGCCCCGCCCCCGAATCCTCTAGCGGCCTGCAGGAGGCTCCAGAGCCCGGGCAACTCCACGTCTGGAGCTGCGCTGGTCTTTAAGCCAGGGCGTGCCCCTTTAAAAGTGCCTCGGTCGGAGGCTAGAAAATGTTCACTTCCGGACATGCGCACAGCGTTGTGCCGAGGAACTTCACCTGGACGCGAGGTACGCGCGCGGCGCACATCCTCTGGCGCCTTGGTGGAGATAGTGTTTGGGTCCGGGGCTAGATCGGCTGGAGGATTCCGACCCTTTGTCCCCAAGAGAAGGGCGGCGTGTGCTAGAGTCGCGCCTGGGCCGGGCCGGGCTGGAGCTGCTGTCAGAGTCTGGGGGACGTTTGAATGAAAAGGCTGCGCCGCCGGGGTTCGAGTTCGGCGGAGGGATGGATTGGCAGGGCCTGTGCCATTACTGAAAGAAGAGCTGGAGGGAAAGGAGCCACCCTCTATTCCTGCGCCTTCCAGGGCCCCTCCTCAGCCGTGGTCGCCGAGCCACACTACACCAGCCACTCAGTCATCTGTTGCGTAGGAACACTGCAGGTCCCCGCTCTCCCCACCCGGGCTCCCTGACAGCTGCCAGTTCCAAGCCACTGCTCTACCAAGATGCTTGCCTGGAATTACCTCCCTGTTACAGTCTCCTTAAGGTTTTCCTCCTATTTCACCAGCTTAGAAGATCTTCATATCTTCTTTTCCTAGAAAAGAGATCATTATCTCTTCCTTTAACTGGAAAGAAAAGATCATTATTCTTGCAGGGCCAATCCTTACAGCTGTGGAATTCTTGTTTTCTTGCTTCAACTCCTTTTAAAATTTATTGTAATGAGGTTTAGTGATATTTTTAGAATTTTCTTCTGGATCAACCTCAAAATTATGTATCTGGCCTAATGGAGGTCAAGGGCCAGGAGTAACTTAAGCCTACCTTGACAAACACATCACAAGTTGATATTAAAACTTTATAGTCAAGTGTGATGGCACACACCTGTAATGCCAGTACTTGGGAGGCTGAGACAGGAGGATCACAATTCAAGACTAGTGTACACAGTAATTTAGTAAGAATCTATTTCAGAGTTAAAAGGGGCTTGGGGTAGCTCAGAGGTAAAACAGCCCTGGGCTCAACCCCTAGTGTGTATATAAGTATATATGTACATATATATATATATATATATATATATATATATATATATATATACACACACACTTATATACCCCTAGTGTGTATATAAGTATATATGTACATATATATATATATATATATATATATATACACACACACACACATATACACACACATACGCACACACATACATATATACACACATACAAACAATTTATATTATTCATTTTTGTATTCTCATCCTCTCTCATGTTCTAGCCTATAATATATAAAAATCTAGTCACAATTTTTCTGTAATTAGCTAGCAATTTTAGGCACAAGGGATGGAAATGGACAAACCATTATAAAACAGTCCTCTGTTTTTGTCTCTGTAGGCTTTCGTATTTTATTTTAATTTTTATTTATCTATTTTTTTTTTTTTTTTGGTGGTGGTACTGGGGTGGAACCCAGAGGCTTTCTACTTCCGAGCTATACTCCCAGACCCATTTTATATTTTATTTGGAAACAGGGTCTCATTAATTTGCTGAGAGCCTCACTAAGTAGCTGAGGCTGGCTTCAAACTGAGCGATCCTCCTGTCTCAGCCTCCCAAGTGCAGGGATTACAAGTGTGCACCACCATGCCTGGCTTTCATTTTTTATTTTTAAAGTAATCTTGAAATTTACCATTTTAGTCATGAGTAATAGAAGTTTGGAGTGAATGAAAAATCAGTTTTTAAATCACTATTTATACCAAAACTATCTTTCCTATTAGTTTAGCTTGGTATAGAAGGGTAAAGTACACATGATGTAGAGTCACAAATTAAACTATTAATATCATTTAAAGGGACTCAGAATTGAAAGAGCAGATAGAACTATGTAAATCTTGCAAAACTTTGTGTGTGTGTGTGTGTGTGTGTGTGTGTGGTATTGTGGTTCCTGGGAGCCCTTCTACCTCCAGGCTACACTCCCAGACCTATTTTTTATATTTTTATCTGGAAACAGGGTCTCTTAAGCCAGCATGGCTGGCTTCGAACCTGTGCTATCCTGTCTCCACCTCCCAAGCACGGGGATTACAAGCGTCCGCCACTACGCCTGGCTAAACTATCTCATTTTTGTTATCTACAACTTTTTCTGACTGCCCTTCTGTTTCCTTTGTAGGTATTATTAGGAATGGAAGAGGATACAGATTATAAAATTGAGTTTAGTTCTTTGTGTTTTGTTAATGAGCATGTTGGCTTTCAGGGCACTATAAAAGGCTCACCAGGTGACTTTGTTGTTATTGAAATTGATGAACAGGGACAGTTAGTTAATAATGCCATTGATGAACCTATTTACAAGATTAATAAATTACCTGAGCTAATTAATTTTGCCAAAAAGCCAAAACTAGATCTTCAAAATTTTTCCTTTGAAGATAGAAGTAGCCAAGAACTTTATACTTTGGCTAGGTGCTCGGACAATGACCAAAATCATCAGTCTGACTCAGAAAAAGAAGACACTGTCAATGATAGGACTTCCGTATGTGAAGAAGAAAATTCTGATGTATTAAACTCCTTTATAGATGAAAAAACAAATGAAAACCTGAATCAGTTTGCCTGTGATATAAAAGAAAAGTGGAAGTCAGAAACTGAGTTTATGGAACCATCTCCTGAATTCTCATTAGGCAGAATCCCTGACAAAAGCCAAAGGGCTAGTTTACATAGTGCTATTAGACAGAAATTTCCTTTTTTAATAACTGTTGGAAAAAACAGTGAAATTGTTGTAAAGCCAAATCTTGAGTATAAAGAACTTTGTTGTTTGGTATCGGAAGAAGAAGCCCTTGACTTTTTTAAATATTTGGATGCAAAGAAAGAAAATTCTAAATTTACCTTTAAACCTGATATGAACAAAGAACACAGGAAAGCTGTCCACCATTTTGTCAACAAGAAGTTTGGAAACCTTGTGGAAACCAAATCTTTTCCTGAGCAGAACTACAATGTTGGTAATCCAAATGTATCAATAACAGTGAGATTTCGGGAAAAAGCACACAAGAACAGGAAAAGGTCTCTTCTTGATTGCCAGGAAAAAAAAGTGATTTATACAGGTAATTTAATAAATCATCATAAACGTATTGTGTAAGCTTAGTTAAGTTTAAAGTTGTGTGAAGGCTGAATACCTTAAATGAACTGAATAGACTTGGCCAGAATTATACTAGAAAGAATATAAGGATCTGGAAAATATAAGGATGGAAAATAAAGCTTTTCAAATTACTTTAAGTATAAACATTAACCTTCTAATGAAAGTAACAAAGATATTTATAGTTAACATCATCACTAAAATATAAGATTGAATCAGTTGTATGTGTTTAAGAAGTTTTATTAGCTGGGTGTGGTGGCACATGCTTGTAATCCCAGTACTTGGGAGGCTGAGACAAGAGGATCACAGGTTGGAGGACAGCCTCAGCAAGTAGTGAGGCTATTATCAACCTAGTGAGACTCTGTTTCAAAATAAAAAATATATTTTTTCTTTGCGGTGCTGGGATTGAACCCAGGGGCACTCTACCTTCAAGCTACACCCCCAGCCCTATTTTTTATTCCTTAGTCTGGCCATGGACTTGGGATCTCCCTGTCTCAGCCTCACAAGTACTGGGATTACAAGTGTGTGCCACTATGCCTGGCTCAAAATAAAAATTCAAAAAAAGGGCTAGAGGTGCAGCTCAGAGGTAGAATGCTCCGGGGTTCAATTCCCAGTACCACAAAATAAATAAGTAAATAAAATAAATAATTTTTATTAATGGCAAATCTTTATTTCATATTTTGAAAGTAATCTTAATTAAAATTAAATATTCAGAAATAGGAGGAATATGGTATGCTTGGGAAAGTGAAAAGAACACCCGACAATCAATTAAATTTCCCTACCCTTGGTAAGGAACCTGAAAATTTGGCTATTAGTCTTGTCTAAGATGTTCTCAGACTTTAAGCATGCATTATAGTCAGCAAAGAAAAAAGTCTTGGTAAAACAGATTTTTGAGTCACATTTCCAGTTTCTGGCTTAGAAGGAATGTAGCAAGACTTTGACAGATTCCCAGGTGAAGCTTAATCAGCTTGTTTGGGGACTACAGTTTTAGAATCACTGTTTTAGGGGATAGACATACTTCCTAGCATAGTTAGAACTGATGAAATCTCACTGTTTAAGTCCAGCTGACCAAGTTTAATTGGTCTGTATCCTAATTGAAGGATTGAAAGTAATTCAGATGGTTGTGTTTTATAAACTTATTTAGCAAGTCATTTAAAAGACCAGCACCCCAGGTTTGTGCCGATGCATGTAGCACAGAATAGGATTGTACTCTAGGGATTTTGTGGTATAACTGAATAAAGTTTGGACTTTGGAGTTAGGTGCATTTGATTTTACCTTATGACTATTTCACAAAAATATTTACTAGATTTTAAATATCTTTTAAAACTTAACTCCCACAAAGGCAATAATAGGAAAAATATAATAACATGGGCAAGTTTCTTAACATTCATAACTTTTGGTTGTATTTTTAAAATGGGGTGGCAGTATAAAATTACAGTAATATTCTAAGGATCAAATGAAACTCATAAAATTGTTTATTATGTAGTAGTTTACATAAATGTTAACATCTTTTTCTGTCCTGATAATTTTTGTCTAGTTGTGTGACTTGCCTTTTTTATGAAAATCTAATACTAGCATTTGGGATGTTGAGAGTGGAGGATTGCATTCACGGACAGCCTCAGCTACTTAGCACATAACTCTATTTTGAAGGAAAAACATTATTAAATATATATATATATATATATATATATAGAGAGAGAGAGAGAGAGAGAAAGTAATCTTAATATATATGTTAAGATATCTATCTATCTATCTCTCTCTCTCTCTCTCTCTCTATATATATATATATATATAGAGAGAGAGAGAGAGAGAGAGAGAGGGAGAGGGAGGGGGAGGGAGGGAAGGAGAAAGAGAGAGATTGGTGATAAGTGATTTAAGAAACTCTGGGTATTTTTTTTTTGTGTGTGTGTGTATGATACTAGGGATTGAACTCAGGGGCATTCTACCTCCAATCTGCCTCTCCCCCGGCCATATTTTATTTTTATTTTGAAATCTCACTAGGTTGAAGAGAGTCTCACTACTAGCTGAGGCTGTTCTTAAACCTGTGATCCTCCTGTCTCAGCCTCCCAAGTACTGGGATTTCAAGGGTGTGCCACAACACAACGCCTGGCCTTATTTATTTTTCTTAGCTGGGTGTGGTGGCTTATGCTTGTAATCTCAGTCTTTAGGAGGCTGAGACAGGAAGATCTCAGATTTGTGGCGAGCCTCGGCTACTTAGTGAGGCTCTCTGCAACTTAGTGAGACTCTGTTTCAAAAATAAAGAATAAAAAAATAGGGCTGGGAGTATAGCTTGGAGGTAGTTTACCCCTGGGTTCAATCCCTGGTACCACACACACACACACACACACACACACAGAGAGAGAGAGAAAAATAAAAATAATAATAATGATAAGAGAAAAGAAATTCTAACAGTATTCATTTAAATTTTAATAAAAAATTGTGGAAATATATTTTTTAATCTGGTACTACTAGTGATTGAGCCTTTGAAATTAAATATTAAACTTGAATATAATTGATTTGCTTTGTAATACTTTAATTTTTCAAATAACTAAGAAATTGTTATTACTCTTCAAAGCTTAAAGAATAGTGACCTTTATGGTTTTGTAAATCTTCCCATGTTGCTAACTAACTTAAATAAGATTCAGTGCAGAAGGATTAAAGTAATTAACTGTGTGTGGAGTGGTTGGGGTACTGGAGGTTGAACCCAGGGGAATTCTACATTGGAGCTATACCTCACCCATTTTGACTTTTTGTTTTGAGACAGGGTCTTGCTAGGTTGCCAAGAGTCTCCCTAACTTGCTAAGGCTGTTCTTGAGCCTGCAGTCCTCCAGTCTCAGCCTTCCAGGTACTAGGATTACAGGTATGCACCTCCATACCTGGCTAATTAAATGTTTTTAACTGGAACTACAAATCTTATTCTCTTAAACTTTCAAGTATATATAACTCTGTATTGACATAGGTTATTAATCATATAATGGGTTTGATTCTTTAAATATTTGTATGCAATTCTAAATCTTCACGCATAAAAATGCTTATTTACTCAATCAACAACAAACTGATATCTTAAACTAAGGTGGGGTTCCTTATATGACTGAGCTAATGTCATCCCCAAGACTGGCAGGGACAAATCTGACACATTGAACCCTAGTTATCAAATTCCTATAACGAATATTATTGTGCAGTATTTTAATATTAGATTGCTGGTCTGGAACTCGCAGTCACTGAACATGATAGTCAATAAAATAAGCATAATTCTTGTTTTGGGATCATTCAGCCATGGAACCTGAAAAGAATAAGATCAGGGACTGCTGCCAGTATTGGATCCTGAAGAATGAATAGAGGTATGACAAAGAATAAATGAAGGAACACATGTTTTAGAAAGGTAGACTCAAATGTGCAAAAATATAAAACTGAAAGGCTATACTCTATACAGGGATTAGAAGAAGTTTTTTGTGCCAGAATTATGACACAAATGGAAATGGTGCATGTGAAGATGAAAAGATGAACGTAAGCCAGATATAAATGCCAGGTTAAAATTAATGTTTCATTATCCTCATCTGTTAGCCAATAATGTAACTGATATGTGATAATGCTTTTTTAGTAATCTATAATTTTTTTTCAGCTTTTACCCTACGAAAGGAAAATCTGGAGATGTTTGAAGCCATTGGTTTTTTAGCTCTCAAACTTGGTGTGATTCCTTCAGATTTTAGCTATGCAGGCCTTAAAGACAAGAAAGCTATCACCTATCAAGCAATGGTTGTTAGAAAAGTGACTCCAGAGAGGTAAAAATGTATTGCTTTATAAAATAGAACTTTGTTTTCATATTATATCAAATAAGTATAAGATTAAAAGCTCAAAATAATATTGAGAACATATTAACCTCACTATCAAAATGAATTGATTATAGACCAAACAGAACATTTTATACTAATAATGTGATTGTCTTCTACATAGAACTATATCATAAGTTTATGTTGAAAATATCAGAAGTTTCAGGATATAAACTGAGAAGTAGCAATTTTTTCAATGATTTGATAATTTATTCCTCTAAAAAAAGTGTGTAAAAGTAAATAGCTCTCATCCACAAAGTATATTTGAATGACATTTAAAGTGGAAGCATTTTATTATTGTTTCTTTTCTTTCTTTTGTGGGCCTGGGGATGGAACAGGGGCATTTGACCTCCGAGGTACACCCCCTGCCCTATTTTTTATTCTTTGTTTTGAAACAGGGTCTCACTAAGTTGCAGAGGACCTCACTAAGTAACTGAGGCTGTCTGCGATCCTCCTGTCTCAGCCTCCCGAATGCTGGGATTACAAGTGTGCACAACCACACCCAGCTTTATTGTTTCTTTTTATCAAAGTCCTTTAGTGTAACTGCCAGCACTATAGTATATAAAAGAAGCTCACTGAAAAGTGCTTGAAGGGAAAAGGAAACAAAAGAAATTTAGAGCTTCCCAGAAATGTACAACTTTTACATTTAAAAAGGGTTCTGAAATATAAATACAAGCATGCTGGGCAATACCCCCTTCTCCCTTCCCACTCCCCCTTTTTAGTTCAAATCATGGTAAGAGTTCTGCTTTCTGCACTGTGGTGTACCACCACACTGGCAGAATCTCACTTCTTGCTGAGACTGTCTTTGAACCTCTGATCCTCCAGTCTCAACCCTCCCATGTACTGGGATTACAGGAGTGTAATGTTCAGCTATGGTTCCCTATTTGAAATATGTTCTTGTTAGACAGAATGTAAAATACTCAAATAAGCTTCCCCTTCAAATTAACCAAGCTTTTAAAAAAATTTTTGTAATTGTAAAAATATTTTTGTAATGGAAATACATATTCATTGAAAACGATTTAAAAATAGAGAAAGTTCTAAATATTAAAAGTCACTAATAATTACACTACTTATCAAGACTTTGTTCAAAAAAAAGGGGACTGGGATTACATTTTGGAGGTAGAACACCCCCTGGGTTTCAATCTCTAGTACTACACACATACACACACAAAAAAAAAACCACCCTAAATAAATAAATAAAATTTAAAAATAAATATATCTGTGTCATTGATGCAAATTTGAAATAGTTAATGACATAATTTTCATATCATAAAACTAATAATTTTATTTAAGGTGTAAAATATAAACTGTTTCATATATATGTCTGTGAGGTATGTGTTGTGGTATACACACTTTGAAAAACATGTTGAAACAAATAGATCAAAACTTTTATTGTTGTCAGGCAACAGTCTTGCTTAGTTGCTGAGGCTGGCCTTGAACCTGCAATCCTCCTGTCCCAGCCTTTCATGTACTAGGATTAAGGCATGCACTACAGTGCTCACCTAATATAGACATATTTAACAGTTCTCTATTTTGGGAAATAGGAATTCTTTCCAGTTTTTTTTTTTTACTATGAATAATGTTCTCATTATTATCCTTGTACTTAAATCTGTACTTCCTGTACACTTTTTTAATATAAATTTCAGAAAATTGAATCATTGGGCCAGAAGTCAATGTAATTTGATATACTATTGATATCTTAATCCTTAGTCATCACATATTTAATTGCCTACCTATTTGCAAGTAGACCTTCTAAGTTCTTTTAAGGTCTTACATAAGGGACAAAAATATAAATGATTTTGTTTTTATGGCCAAGAAGTTCAGTATAAGTAAGAAATTCAATATAAATAAGGACTTTAGATATTAGGCATTTAAGAAAAAAGCTAGTTTTTAACAAAAACAATAAACATTATTAGTTTCTGGCAGAAGAGATTTCCTTGGCTTGCCTCATGGGTATGGGATTTTAATTACCCTAAAAGTAATAGTAGGGTTTAGCAGATGCAAAAAAAATTAGATATATTTGGAGGGGCAATAAACTAAACAGTGTGCCTAATAAAACATATTTATAAGGACTACAGAAAATATGAATATAAAAGGAAATGAACATGGTCTTGTAAAGGATCTTAAAATATATGCCAAGATGGCCAAGCATTGTGGCGCACGCTTGTAATCCCCACGCTTGGGAGGCGGAGGATCGTGCAGGTTTGAAGCCAGCTGCGCTGGCTTAAGAGACCCTGTTTCTAAATAAAAATATAAAATAGGCCTGGGAGTGTAGCCCGGAGGTAGAAGGGTTTCTAGGAACCCCAGTACCATACACACACACATGCACACTATATATATATATTCCCAACATCTATAGATACAAGTTTTCAAAATTGGTATCTATAGATGTTAGGAGAATTGAAAGTTTTTTAAATACAATATTATTGATGCATTATAATTATACTGCAGCATTAGATTCAAAGTGATACATTTGTATATGTCCACATCACTTAGCATGTTTCCTGCCAGATCCCACTGTAGGCCTCATGCATATTCATGAGATTGGTAGTGATGCCTCCATATATGGACATAACATTATTTGATGTTTCCTTCCTCAAGCCTGCTTTTTCTACTCCCTTCTGCCTGTCTCGTCTCTCTCACTATTCTACTGTTTTCTCTCCTCTTTTTTTCTCAAGTTTCTTTTGTTTTCTTCTCCCTAGCTTCCACATATGAGAGAAAGCATAAGACCTTTGACTTTCTAAGACTGGCTTTTCTCATTAGCTTACTCTTCTCAAGTCCGTTCATTTTTCTAAATATGACATAATTTTGTTCTTCTTTATGGCTGAATAAAACTCCTTTCTGTGTACATACCACATTTTCGTTAGCCTTACACTGCTTACACTGTTGGTGGGATTTTAAATTGGTACAACTGCTGTGGAGATGACTATGGAGGTTTCTCAAAAGATTAGGAATGGAACTACCCAGATATGACCCAGATATACCACTCATTGGGATCTTTCCACAAGAAAGAGTACTTTAGTGATACTTACATATTCATGTGTATAGCAGCACAGTTTACAGTAGCCAATGTACAGAACTAACCTAGGTGTCCATCAACAGAAGAACTGAATGATTGAGAAAGGAAGTGTTCAAAGCAGAATTTTAGGAAAATTCTGTAGTGCTGGTGGTTTTCTTGATCATGTGGAGAAAAGAGAGACTGAAAAAGCAGAATCTGGGGGCAGGAAGAAAGATCAGAACTGTTAGGAGCTTCTAGCATTTGAACTGAGAAGTCAGAAGTGCTACATAGCAGAGTAATAGCATTAATAATATATGTTCAAGTTCCTAAACTTTAACACTGTTAGTGTAATCCCTTAACAGTGCATATTTACTGCATACTGATGAAATAATATTAATTTTAGAATAACCCAAAAATATTGTATTAATATCCTGATATAAGGGATTGCCTTCTAACTATCATTTAAAACCTTATATTCAAGTAATTTTAAAAAATGACCTTCAATTTTATTTTGTGGTGCTGGGGTTTGAACCTAGAGCCTCATGCCTGCTAAACAAGTACTCTACCCCTTAACTGTATTCCAAGCCCTATATTCAAGTAATTGTTAAATGTAAGATTTAACTGAGTTTATATGATTTATCACTTACAGGTTGAAAAATATTGAAAAAGAAATTGAAAAGAAAAGAATGGATGTGTTTAATATTCGATCTGTAGGTGATTCTCTTAGACTTGGTCAGCTCAAAGGAAATCATTTTGACATTGTCATCAGAAATTTAAAAAATCAAATAAATGATTTTACAGACCTGAGAGAGAGAATTCTGGAGGCAACAGACAATGTTAAGGTAAGAAGTTTTAAAATGAGTATTATAGGAAAATCTTCATAAACCCTCTTTCTACATTGAGGCAAGAAAGGAAAATTGTCTATTTTGTGTGTGTGTGTGTGTGTGTGTGTGTGTGTGTGTGTGTGTGTGGTGCTGGGGTGTTCCATTTTAAAAATGATAGTTAAATCCATTTGGCTTATTTTCTGTCTACTCCTCCTTCTCCTCCTTTTTATTCCTCCTCCTCCTCCTCCTTTTTATTCCTTCTCCTCCTCTTCCTCCTTTTCCTCCTCCTTCTCCTCTTCCTTTGCATTACTGGAGATTGAGCCCAGTGGCATTCTACCTCTGAGCTAAACCTCCAGTCCTATTTTTTAAATTCTTTATTTGAAGCAGGATCTCATTAAGTTGCAGAGGGCCTCAATAAATAGCTGAGGCTAGCTGCAAACCTGCAATACACCCATTTTAGCCTCCCATGAACTGGGATTACAAGCATGTGCCATCATGTATAGCTTGTTTTCTTGTTAATCTTTTTTTTTTTTTTGGTGGTACTGGGGTTCCTGGAAGCCTTTCTACCTCCGGGCTACACTCCAGACCTATTTTATATTTTTGAAACAGGGTCTCTTAAGCCAGTGCTGCTGGCTTCGAACCTGCGCTGATCCTCCTGTCTCCACCTTCCAAGTGTGGGGATTACAAGTGTGCGCCACCATGCCCGGCGTGTTAATCTATTTTTGTATTAAAATAAAACATAAGTATAATTTTTAAAAATACAATATATGGAGTTCCCCAAAGAGGGAGAAACAATATCTCTGCATAAGAAGAGATTTTTAGCCAGATGTGCTGGTACACACTTGTAATCCCAGTACTTGGGAGGCTGAGTCAGGAGGGTCATAGGTTTGACACCAGCCTCATCTACTCAGTGAGTCCCTCTTCAACTTAGTGAGACCCTGTTTCAAAATAAAGAGTAAAAAATAGGGCTGGAGGTATATCTTGATATTAGAATGCCCCTGAGTTCCATTCCAGTACCACACAAACACACAAAAAAAAGAAAAAAAATCACCACTTTCATCTATGTATACAAGTTCTCTGATTACTTTATGTTCCATGACTGACCTACCTGAAAATTCTACTTTTTTTTTCTTAAAAAAACTTATTAAATTTATATCTCAGCCAGGTGTGGTGGCTCACGCTTGTAATCCCAGCATTTGGGAGGCTGAGATAGGAGGATTGCGCAGGTTTGAAGCCAGCCTCAGCTACTTAGTGAGGCCCTTTGCAACTCAGTGAGACACTGTTTCAAAATAAAGAATAAAAAATAGGGCTGGGGGTGTTTCTCAGAGGTAGAATGCTCCTGGGTTCTATCCCCAGTACCGCAAAAATAATAATAATGAGAAGAAAAATAAAAATAAAATAATAATAATAAAATAAATGTATATCTCTTAAAAAAATGGAAGGTGTTTTTACATACCTTTATATCATTTATTACCAATATTTCATTGGTACTTATTAAGATACAACTGCATATTATAAAATTCCCACCAGAAATAATCTCAGAGTTAGCCAACTTTCTTTTAATTATTATGGTGAGGGGAGTTGAGTAGCCTTTAAAATAAGGAGTCTGAAGTTTTCTTTGGAGAGTTATAGCTCTGATTATTTTAAATCTTTGGTTATTAAGGAATTTGGGTAGGTAGTTAACATTATCCTGTTTATTATAAATTATTACCTGAGATTATTTAGACTTGAAATAATTAAAAATATTCAACAGTGAGATTTAATACAGGGAATACTCTATCAGCAGTTGAATTTTGTGCCTGACCTAAAGTAAAGATAGTTTCTTTTGTTCCTTGCTGATAAATTATCTTAGCATCTTTTATTGAAGTTGGTCTCTATAATAATTATTGGCAGAATAAATGTGTATTCCTATCATAAAATGAGTGTAGAGGACTTTTAACTTCTTAAGTCTGGGCCTAGTATTTTCTTTGTAGAATATATTTAACTACTGACAATTTTTTAAAAAGTTACCATAATGAATTATAATTTTCTATTTTTCTGAGTAATGTGGCAGTTTGAAAACCTGGCCTCCTGTTTACTTCCATCAAGAGGTGAATTCTGTGCTCCTCACCCTATAATCTAAAGTGTAGTGCTGGTTTAACCAGTTGAGTACTGCTAGAGGAATATCCTGACATTGTCTTGGACCAAGCTTTAAGAAACTGAAGCAAACTAAGTAAGAATTATAAAGGAGCCAAGACTTGTGTAGTTTGGAAAGAATGTGTTTCTTCTTCCCAATATTTCCTACAGCAAAAAGTCTCAAAATAATAAAATTTAAGGGGAAAAATCAAATCTAGGTAGTAGGTGTATCTGTCAATATTCTTGCAGTTATAACCTAAAGATTAACCATGTAACCTAGAGGAAAGAATTTATTTTCTTATGGTTTCAGGTTCAGTCCTTGTGAGGCCAGGGACTGTAGATGTCAGGGTGGTAGCAGAGGAAAAGGAGAGCATATGGACTATGCTCACATCATGGAGAAGAGAATCAAGAGAGAGCGCTGGGGAAAGAGGAAGCCTATGTGTTATCTCCACGGCTGCACCCTCAAGGACCACCTCTTCAGCCACACCCTACTGATGGGGATGGCAACCCTCATGACTCAATTATATTAACCTTGAATATTAAAAAATGAGCGCTTTAAGGGACATTTTATATCCAACTATAACACTAGCTGACTAACACATCTCAGTTTGCCCAGACCTTTCCTGGTTTTAACTCTGAAAGTTACATCCCCAGGAAACCCTCAGTAATGTGAATGGAAAACTAACATTTTTTAAGGTTTCTTCACTGGTATTATGTGCTAACATTTTATGTTTTTTTGTTTTTTTTTTAGTCATTTGGTCTCCATATACATATTACTAACTTTAAGACTTTTTATTCAATAAACATAAAGAAAAATATTTTATTAATTTTTGACATTTTATATTTATTTACTTTGAATTTATTATTTTGTATTCATAGAATAAAGGTTTTGTGAATTACTATGGACCACAGAGATTTGGGAAAGGAAGGAAAGTTCATACGGACCAAATTGGATTAGCTTTGCTGAAGAGTGAAATGGTATGGATTTTTAAAATATAATCGTATCCTCTTAGTCATTTATACTTCTTACATGAACCAGCCCCTTGGTTTCTCAACCTTAGCATTTAAACACATGTATATTACCATATATGTTATATAGTATATCATTGGACATTTACTAAGGAGTTATTATATTTTTGGTATCATATAATAAGAAAGCAAATATGTAATATCTCTGTGTTTAGTATTTATTTGAGATTTGAGAATTGACCAACACTCCTGAAGTCCTTAGTGACTGAATGAAAGATTTAAAAGAAACATACCCTACAGTTTCAGAAATCAGGTATCAGATCATATAAAAGATAGAATTAGCCCAATTCCAGACATAAAAAAGGATCGGTGGATTTAAAAACAAATAGGCTTAAGGAGGGAAGGGGGCAGTTTTTCCAGTTTGTAATGTTTTAAGCCTACACATAGTTTGTATAGAAAGATTGTTTTCATATATAACTTTGACTCTTTAATTTTTGAAAGCCTAAAGAGAAAATGGCAGCATCAAATATCATTTCTAAGAATTTGTGTCTTTAAAAAAACTAATTTGAGATGGTCATTTAACCTATGTTTGCTTGATTTATTTTTCAAGGTGAAGGCCATAAAATTATTTTTCACACCAGAAGATCTGGATGATCCTGTAAATACAGCAAAGAAATATTTTCTTCAAACTGGTATATAAGTTTCTTTATCCAATATGTAACTATACAGATGTTTAATATAAATGTTACATCAGCAGGAAGACATTTATTGCAATATATATGTGGTAAGAAATAGATTATAACATATTAAATAATTTTATTGCATGAGCTAAGTAGTTAATCTTTGCCAATAAACTAACTTGGGATAGGGAGAGAGAGAGAGAGAAAGAAATAGTTTCTTAGTATCTCAGCCAAAATCATCTGCAGAGGGAGGAGTTCCAAGTTTTGAAATGATACCTATGGCAATATAATTCATTACCACCAGAGGAGACTCAATCATAAACTAAGTAAAAGCTCATTTGTGATAGTCTTTTTTAACTATAATGTATTTGTTAAATGTACTTTTATTGATGTATTGTAATCCCACATCATAAGGAAGTTCATATTGATAGAAATATGCATACACACAGCACTTGATTTCTCCCTCAACCTCCTCCAGTTTCTACCCCCACTTCCCCATGCATGATCTTGAGATTAGCATGGATAATTAATCTATTGTTTTAGATCTAGTTGTTATTTAGTCCCAACTCAATTTCCTTTATCATAGATTCCCATAAATTCACTGGAAGATCCAGAGGGGCAGTAGTAGTCTCAGATGCAATTAGAGGGCAATGAATAAAATAAAAGTAAGAGGACATTGAGTATTTTTAATTCTGAAAAGGGGGTTGTAAGCCAGTGAGTTTGGACATCTATGTATTACTTCAATGCGATAGGTAAAATGCTTAATGTTTGCACCAAAGCGGCTGTGAGTGTGCTTGCTGATAACCTATACAACTTTACACTTAAATACTTTCCATCTGTATGATTTTGTGCAGGTAGTTTAACCCCTTGTTTTAGCTTCCTTAATTGCAAATTAAAGCTAATAATCATACCTAAAAGATTGGTAAGAGATTTAAATAAGACTCTTAAGATAGTGGCTAGCACACATTATATACTGGATGAGTGTTATTGTATTTACTTTATTTTTTTTTAATTTTTTATTGGTGCACTGTATTCATACATCATAGTGGGATACAAAATACTTTTGTAGACTTACATGCACACATTGCCCAGTCAGCCCCCACCCGATCTGCACCCCATTCCCTCCCCATCCCTCCTTCCCATGCTTGGCTTAGTGGTTGACATCTAGTATTATAGCAATTTATCCAATATTAACATTGATAATCTCACATAACAGTTTCATTTGTCTGGTACCAAGCTTTTGATGACTTAAAGATAACATTTCAATATTTCTTTTTGCTCTCTTTCTTACCAGAGAATATTTTTTTTCTTTTTTTCTTTTTTAGGTGAAACTATCATATATTTATTTATTAATTTTTCAGAAAAAAATCTATCCTAATATGGAATATGGACTCTAGATACCCAAAACAATCTCGAAAAAGAACAAAGCTAGAAGATATATATTTTCTAATTTCAAACCATATAAAGCTACAATAATTGAAACAGTGTAGTACTGTTCTAAAGGCAGATATATAAACCATTGGAGTTAAATGAAAGCCTAGAGATACATTCTTGCATATATTATCAAGTTATTTTTGACAAGGTTTCCATGAACATTTGGTGGAGGGAATAATAATCTTTTAACTAAATATTGTTGAAAATAATAATTACATGGAAAAGAATAAAATTGGACCCTTACCTAATCCCATATACAAATATTAACTCAAAATAGACAAAAGACCTAAATATAAATCTTAAGACTATAAACTTTTAGAAGAAAATCTGGGTCATAAAACCTCACAACATTGAAATTGGCAGTGATTTCTTGGATATGATTTCAATGGCACAGGCAACAAAAGGGTCTACAAACTCCCTAAAAAATAAAATATTGTATATCCAAAGACAATGTAAACAGAGTTAAAAGTTACTGATAGAATGGGATAAAATATTTCCAAATGCTATATCTGAAGGTATATTAATATTCCAACTAGAAATCCTAAAAATTAACAACAATCAAAGCAAACAATACAATTTAGAGATAGGTAAAAGACTAACATAAATAATGAATCTCCACAGATAACTAATCTTAGTTGTCTGTTGGATGGAAAATCTTGTTTCTCTGGTTCTGGTGTGTGTTACCTATTTCTTCTTTGTAGTTAATCTCTTTGAGTATTTTCTCTAGTGCTGGTTTTGAAGACATAAATTCCTTCAGTTTCTGTTTGTCATGGAAGCTTGTTATTTCTCCCTCTAATTTGATAGAAAGTTTTGCTGGATAGGAAATTTTTGGCTGGAAGTTGTTTTCTTTCAGAGTTTGGAATATGTTACTCCAAGCCCTTCTGGCTCTCATAACTTGGTTTGGGAAGTCTAGAGTGATTCTAATTGGTTTGCCTCTGAACGTCACTTGGCCCTTTGCTTTTGTTGCCTTTAAGATTCTCTGCTTGGTTTCCACATTGGTCATTTTGACAATTATGTGGCGTGGGGAATCCTCTTCTCCGATCCTGTCTAAAGGGAGTTCTATAAGTTTCCTGGACCTGTGTATCAACCTCTTGCTCTATGTTTGGAAAATTTTCTGCTATTACTTCCTTGAAGAGATTGTTGATACCTTTGGTTTCACCTTCTTTTCTCTCCTCTATTTCAGTTATTCTTAGGTTAGCTCTCTTAAAATGGGCTCATAATTCTTCAATGTCAGATTCCTGCTGTCGGATTTATTTTTCTAAATTAGAAACTATACGTTCATTTTTTGAATGATCATCTTCTAGGAGCGAGATTCTATTCTCCATGTGATCTAATCTGTTGATTATACTTTGAATTGAGGCCTTTACTTCATTAATTGCATCCTTTATCTCTTTTAGACTCTCTCTGAATTCTTTTCATAACACCTCTATTATTTCTAGTTATTTTCCTGATTTGATCTTCTAGAAATCTCTGAATTTCTGTTTTATCGGGTTCTGATGTTGTGGGATTGTGGGCATTCATTGCTCCATTGTTATTCCTCTTTCCCATGATTTCGGGAGTTTGTGCCTTCTCTGGGTTCTTCCCTTGGGTCACTATGACTTCACTTAAGGTGCTCTGGATCTCGAGTCTGTGGTATCTCAGTCCTCACTACTCCTTTACTGGGTTGTATCGCAAAGTCTTTGACCCAGAGAGTCAATAGAGGCTGCTATTAGACTATGGGGGGTGCCAGGTTGCACGTTCTCCTATGGTGTGATATCTCTGCCACCGCCACTCCCCCACTGGGTTAAGTCCCTGGGAGTGCAGTACTGGGATTTCTCCTCTGGGGCCCGCAATTTGACTCACTGTTGTTGAATACGCAGATAGAGCCGTTGTGGACTCGGTGAATTCGCTGCTGCTGCCGTTGGTGGCAATATGGCGCTGCTTCCACGCCCTTGGCCGTGAGGCTGACGTATTTCTTTTCTGTTTTTGAGCTCTGCTCTGAGTCCCTGCAGGGTGTGCTGAGCCCATCCACTGGGAGCTTTGGATGCTCCCTGCACTGAAAATCTCCCGAATCCAGCCGGGCTGTTTCGCAGTGGCTCACCTCGGCTCGCTGTCCGCTGCTCCTCTCTGGAGCCTGGTGGGCAGTTGAGCTCGCCGCTGCCACCGTCAGTATGGCGCTGCTGCTGCGTTCTCAGCCGTGAGGCAGGTGTATCTCCTCTGTGGCTCTGAGCTCTGTTATGAGACCCCCCTCCTCTCTGGGGCTGGTTATTTTTTTGTTTCTCTGGTGATGGTGTTTTCTGGCTATGAAAGGCGCTGATTTTGTGGTAATAGAGATTGGTTGTTAGCGGGGCTCTTAAGCCCCGTTTTTCTCGGTCGCCATATTCCCGGAAGTCCTGTATTTATTTATTTATTTTTTAATTTTTTGGTGGTACTGGGGATGGGACCCAAGGGCGTTCTACCTCTGAGAGACACCCCCAGACCTATTTTTTATTCTTATTTTGAAACAGGATCTCACTGAGTTGCAAAGGGCCTCATTAAGTAGCTGAGGCTGCGAACCGTGATCCTCCTGTCTCAGCCTCCCTAATGCTGGCATTACAAGTGTGCATGCCCTGCTGTTATTGTATTTAAATAATGAAATCTACAATACCAGTTCAGGTTCATTCAGATACTTGATGTACATACATGTGCATAATGAATTTTACTTACATTGAAATGTAAGACATTAGTTTTCAAATATCTATTCATTATTTTTCGTTATGTGCATATTACACAAAGGTAATTACTCATAGGCAAGTAATATTTGTGCCACACTATGATGTGTTAACCGTGTGGGCATTTCCAACTGTTATGAGTAACCTAGTAATACTAAAGAAAATTTAAAGTGGCTTATTTATACCTTTGATAGACTCTGTGAACATAATTTCCTCATGTCAATGATTCTTAAAGTTCATTGTGCCTAAGAAACTAATTACAAGGCCTTATTTGAATAAGTATTTCTACAGTAGAGTCCAGTAGTCGATATTTTAAGAAGCATCTCAGTAATAAGACCTAATACTACGCTTGAAGGATCCAGCTCTTTCTTACTCTAAAAATCCTGTGTATATGTTCATAACAGTTCTTAAAAAATCTCTGGCCTCTATCAGTTTGGCAGTTTATTTAATTTGGGGGGATTTTTTTTTTTTTTTTTTTTTTTTGGTGGTACTGGGGATGGAACCCAGGGGCCCTCTGCCTCCAGGCTATACTCCCACACCTATTTTATGTTTTATTTGGAAACAAGGTCTTACTAAATTGCTGAGAGTCTCACTAAGTAGTACTGGGATTACAAGCATGCACCACCATGCCCTGCTTGGGGAATTTTTGTTGTTGTTATAGTCATCTGAATACAATGAAAGTTAGTTAAGCTCTATTCTGAAGGAAGGAACTTTGGCAAGCCATTACTAATGTTGGGAGTTTTTGGTGTGTGTGTGTGTGTGTGTGTGTGTGTGTGTGTGTGTGTGTGTGTAGCAAGGAAAGTAAAAGGAGGACCATACTACAATTGACTTTCATTTAAAGAAAAAAGCTCATTAAGCAGAGCTAGGTTTAACAGATAGTACTGAACCTCATCTTCATATACATTTTGATTGCCTCGCATTTGGACAGTATACGAAAAGTCTCCCTATGTGACTTTTAAGTAAAAGTGGCTATATGGTTTGCTCTTCATTTCAGAGGATGCAAAAGGTACGCTTTCACTGATGCCAGAGTTCAAAGTTCGAGAGAGAGCATTGCTGGAGTCCTTACATCGCTTTGGCATGACAGAGGAGGGCTGTGTCCAGGCATGGTTCTCCTTTCCCCATTCCATGCGCATATTCTATGTTCATGCATATAGCAGCAAAATTTGGAATGAGGCAGTGTCTTACAGACTTGCAACCTATGGATCAAGAGTAGTGGAGGGTGATTTGGTCTGTTTGGATGAAGATGTTGATGAACATTTCCCTGGTAGCAAAGTGAGTATCGTGCCATCAAGAAAATGTGGTTACCACACAGGGACATTCATTTGCAGAAGCGCTGGTTTTGGAAGTACTTCAAAACTAAACATACTTTATATTCATTCATCTGCTTTTATTCTGCTGTCAATAGAAGAATAATACATGTTAGTAAATCCAAGAATAAAAGAGTAAGTAAATGGTACAGAGTTTATTGGGCTTTACAACTGCAAGTTCAAATTGATTCAGGCAAAGCTTTATCCAAGGGTTTAAGAATGGCTCAGTCTGTGTTCCAAAGACCTCTTCCTGGGACCATGCCACCAAACCCACATCAGAGAATGGGAGGAGGGCCCCTGGAAAAAGAGGGTGCTACTGCCAGAAAAGAGGGAATAAGGATTATGCAAACCAGACACCAGATGTGTGTTTTGCTGTTTCATTAAATGGATGGTTTATGGATATTGAGATAAAGTGATCAATAGGAGATAGCACATTTCTTTATTTGTGTTTTTGTTTATTTATTGTGGCACTGGAGATTGAACCATACCCCCAGCCCTTTTTATTTTGAAATGGGGTCTTACACACACACACTGGCCTTTAACCTTCCATCCTCCTGTCTTGGCTTCCCAAGTACTGGGATTATAGGTATGTGCTACATCTGGCTGAGAGAGCACATGTTATTAAGACTGGTTGTTTGACTGAAACACAGACTCTCAAACTGGAAAAAGAAATATAGCAGTATCATAGGTTTTGCTTTACTTCATAGGGGGCAAAGATATTTAATTTTTATGTAGATTACTTCTCCAGAGACACATGAAAGATCTTGTTTGATTATATGTATAATCAGCCTAGAAACCAAATTATATGAAACAGATTTAAAGAAATTTGAAGTAATTTGAACATTGGAAACCACTCATATTTTCTTTATGTTCTTTAAAAATAGGTTCATCTGGTAACTAAAGAAGAGGAATCAGCTAATATATATGCAATACACCAGGTAAGTATGCTTAAAAATTACTATCACAAGCTGGATGTGGTGCATGCTTGTAATCCCAGCACTTGGGAGGCTGAGATAGGAGGATCACAAGTTCTCAGCCATCCTCAGCAACTTGTGAAGCCCTCTGAAACTTAGTGAGACTCTGTTTCAAAATAATGAATAAGATAGGGCTGGGGGGTATAGCTCAGAGGTAGAATGCCCTTATGTTCAATTCTCAGTACCATACACACACACACAAAATTACTATTACATAGAGCTAAGTATAAAAATTGTTCCTGAAAGATAAAATGTTGACCAGTTCTCCCCTTTTTATTAACTTTTAAATTAAGTTAGCCTTGTGTGGTGGCACTAATTCTAGTACTTGGGAAGCTGAGACAGGAGGATCACAGGTTTGAGGACAGGTTCAGCAAGTAGTGAGACTCTCATCAGTTTAGTGAGACCATGTTTCAAAATAGCTCGGAGGTAGAATGCTCTTGGGTTCAACCCCCAGTGCCACCTAAATAAATAAATACATAAATAAAGTTGTAGTTTATATACAAATTCACTTAGTTTACAGTTGTACAAGTTTCGGTAAGCATATATAGTCATGATTATCCCAAAAATCAATGTAAAAGGTTTTCTCTCTACTTCAAATTTCCCCATGTGCTTTTAGAGTTAACCCCCACTCCCATATCCAACTTCTGACAAGCACTAATTTATTTTCTGTCACTATGGTTTTGCCTTTGAAAGAATGTGATAAAAATGGAATCAACACCATACATGCCATTTTGTGTGTGGCTTCTTTCATTCAGCACAATGAATCTGAGATTCATTTATGTTGTTCATTATGAGTTTTTTTTTACCTTATTCCTTTTTCTAACTACCTTTTAGTACTGTTCAAGCAAATTGTACTAAAATCATCAGCAAAGGAGGAAAGCTCCACAAAATGAAGTATTTACACACAAGCAGTTGAGAAAATAAGCATCTTTGCTGTGACTTGTTTGCCTACTTGCTTTTAAATAAGAGAAATTTAAATTGTTACCTAAAATACCAATTATATGACTGAACAGTAGATGCCACTCCTTATGTTGAAGAGAATAGGCTTTTAGAATTGTATGATTTCACAGATTTAGTCTGTTATTGGTTAATTAAATATACTTAAATTTCTTGAACTATGGTTTAGCTAGAGATAACTTATCCTTCTCCTTCTCCTTCTTCTTCTTCTTTTCCAGTACTGAGGATAGAACCCAGGGACATTCTACCTTCAAGCTATACTACCAGCCCTATTTTGTGTGTGTGTGGGGGGGTGGGGGGGTACTGGGGCTCCTGGAAACCCTTCTATCTCTGGGATACACTTCCAGACCTATTTTATATTTTTATTTGGAAACAGGGTCTCTTAAGCCAGCGAGGCTGGCTTCTAACCAGTGTGATCCTCCTGTCTCTGCCTCCCAAGCACGGGGGTGCCACCACATCCGGCCCCCCAGCCCTAGTTTTTAGTCTTTATTTTGAAACAGGATCTCACTGAGTTGCAAATGGCCTCACTAAATAGTAGCTGAGGCTGTCCGTAAACCACAATCCTCCCAACTCAGCGTCCCAAATGCTGGGATTACAAGCATGTGCCACCATGCCTGGCTTCTGACTTAATTGTTGTTGAGTTCTTTATTTTAGTTAGCTCTTTTCTTTACCTGGCAGCTCTAAAATTATCACAGTACAGTATTAAAAGCATGTTTATTTTGACTATAATATTTAGTTCCTGAGACTGTTTTTGTATACCTAGATGCCAGTTATAAAAGTAAAAGATGATTATGCATCTTTTTGAAGGCTGTTTCATATATTTTTTTTCCATCCCATTCACAGGTGGTTCTTCCAGTGCTTGGATACAATATTCAGTACCCAAAGAACAAAGTAGGGCATTGGTACCATGAAATACTTAGCAGAGATGGACTACAATCATGTAGGTTTAAAGTACCTGCTCTGAAACTGAATGTACCAGGATGCTATAGACAGATTTTGAAACATGCACATAACCTCTCATACCAACTGATGGGAGATCATGACACTGATGTCAAAATGGGAGAATCCCAAGTTGATGAAGCAACCTTATCTCTTTTGATCTCCTTTGATCTTGATGCTTCATGTTATGCTACAGTGTGTTTGAGGGAAATAATGAAGCATGATGTTTAAAACTGATACCCTTGATATAATCATATATGTATGTCACCCTTTGAAGGAAAGGGAGCTAAATTTTTTGAGTATCTACCATGTGCTAGGAGCTTCATAATTGTTGTTTCCTATAATTTTCAAAGCATCTTGAGAAGCAGGAATTTGGTGCTTTAAGGTTCCAGGGGACATTTAGCAATAAAGTGTCACAGTCTGAACTTAAGATCTATGTGAAAGCCTGTGTTCTTTCTATTATATCATGTTTCAGTGAACTTCATGTCATAAAGTTACAATCTTTTAAAACTCTTGGGTACATATGCAACTTCAAGATAAAATTTAAGAAAAAAACCTTATAAGGCAATGTTCATATCCTCTAGCTCCTTGTTTAGAACATAGGTGAAGCTAGGCTGCACTGGAATCACCTGGTTGAAGAGAAAGATAGATGAGATATTTTGCTAACTAATAATTTCATTCTTCCCTGTTTCTGAAATTATTGTTCACAGTAATATACAAGGAATATATTCTTCTTTATGGTAGTTACCTTATGCTAGTTATTACCCCTTTATGAGATGAATAAACTTTGATGAATATTGAAAAAGAAATTTTCTATCTTGACATATATTGATCCCATAACTTTTTAAATTTTTTATTCTGTTATCTAAAATAGATTTTAGAGTCAAACAGATCTGTGCTTAGCCTCCAGCTCTGATACTTATTAGTGACTTTGGATATGTCATTGAATCCAAGAATCAAGACAATATCAATTTCATAAATGACAAATAAGAGGACTATTTCTACCTTTAATGTTACTAAAGGAAGAAAATATTTTGCCCATTTGAAAATTGCAATGTTTGCTTATTTAACTGTCCCACATCATAGATTATCTTCAATCACTTTATATCAGTTAAATTTGTATATGTGTATGTGAGGGGAGGATAAATGATAGGTATTTATTGAGAAGATGTAAGCATCCTTTTATTGCTGGTATCTTATCATCATGAGACTTACAAAGCAGTAGGGAACATTATATATAAGTAATGATGTATTTTATCTATGTATATGAATTTAACCACTTAGGAAGTAAGCATAAGGAAATAAAATTCAAAAGAAGGAAAAGGCTATATGCAATGAAAATTTGCTTATTATAGTTTTTATATATAATGAAAAATCAGAAATACTTTGAAAACCCAGCATTAAATAACTAATATATAAATGAGATATACCAAGTTGATGGAAATTATTTTTTTATTTTTATTTATTTTTATTTTGTGGTACTGGGGATGGAGCCCAGGGTCTTTTCTACCTCTGGGCTACACTCCCAGACCTATTTTATACTTTATTGGAAACAGGGTGTCACTAAGTTGCTGAGAGCCTAAGTAGCTGAGGCTGGCTTCGAACCTGCGCTATCCTCCTGTCTCAGCCTCCCAAGCGCGGGGATTACAAGTGTGCGCCACCACGCCTGGCTTTATTGGAAATGATTAAAAATAATTATGAAAGATTTAATAACATTAGAAAATGTTGCCCACAAAAAGAGACCACGTAGCTTACAAATGCATTAATACACTGAATTCAACTTTTATAAATGAGAGGCATGTTGGCATAGTGATTAAAAGCAAAAATATTAATAAGACATCCCTCCCCCCCATTGTGAAACCTTGTTTCTGCTACTTACAACATTGGAAAAGTTATTTATTTATTTTGCATATATTCTTTTTTTAATTGGTGTACTGTAGTCATATACCTTAATGAGGCACAAGATGGTAGAGGTATACATGTACACATCACTCATTTAACCCTTCCTTCTTTCCTTTCTTTCTATTTATTTGTTTAATTCATTTTTGGTACTAGGAACTGAACCTAGGGTCTTCTGCCTCTAAGCTATACCCCCAACCGTATTTATTTTTGAAGTACTGGGGATGGAACCCAGGGCTACCTTGGAGCTACACACCAAGCTCTATTTCTTATTATTTTTTTTGAAACAGGGTCTCACTGAGTTGCAAAGGGCATCACTAAGTAGCTGAGGTTGTCTGAGAACCATGATTCTCCTGTCTCAGCCTACCAAATGCTGGGATTACAAGTGTGCACCACCATGCCCGGATTCCAAGCCCTGTATTTTATTCTTTAATTTGAAACAGGGTCTCACTGAGTTGATGAGGATCTCATTAAGTTGCTGAGGCTGGCTGAGAACCTGTGATCCTCTTTTCTCAGCCTCCCAAGTACTGGGATTATAGGCGTGCCCGGCAGGATGCAATTTTTTAAGAGAACATGTTTTAGCTTTATTTCATAAAATAAATTATATCCTGAGAATGCAATCATAAAATTAATTATATAAATTATTAAATTCTAGCTTCTTTTAAATGTTGAGTAGCTATAAGAAAGTGTGAAAGCATTAAAATGGGCAATCTTTATTTTCTTTGCCTGTAGATGGCACTGTAATTTTAGCTATATTGTGTATTTATATAATAAGTGCTATATAGCTGTGTATGAAGAAAAGGTCACTGTTTATTTCAGATTACTAAAATCTAATCAGATATCATTTGTTTTATATACCTATAATATTGCCATGATAATATTTTCCGCTTAGGGACTGTATCAGTGTACTTTGGACATACTTATGACCAGTCACTCAGGTTTTTAGTTTTTATGAGACATTTCAGATCTTTATAAGCATGATCTTTGGTTTAGTTTTAATTTTCAAAGTTACATTTGAAACCAAATAATAATGCCTGCGGACTAGTAAGGTGAAGCAATTTTGAGCTCTTTGTAAAGATAAAAGCATCTGGACTTTTTGTGAGCTGTAATAAACTGAAAGTTACTTGTAATTTTTGACCCAATGACATTTACTTAATTTGTCTTATAGTACTGTATAGCCATGTATGAAGAAACATCTTATTTTATTCATATGCCTAACCTAAGGGGATATATTTTTCTCTGATTTTGCAGATTAGAAATGTATCTGAGTATTTTATTGAACTTTTTAAAGTCAAATAAGATAATTTATGGTTGAGTTAAGATAGTATATGGTTGGTAGATCACTACTATTTCATCTACCCAATATTTGTCTTCTGAAAACTTTTGTGGATAATAACTTCCATTTGTACTTGGCATTGCCTGCCATTAGTTAATAGAGATATTGGGGCATGTCTTGAAAAAAAAAAAGGATTCCTTTTTAGATTCTGTGACTAAAATATAAAATATAAGTAAAAGATATTTCAGGGAATTTCCAAGTTGTTTTGGGATACTTAACAAGATATTTTAGGATTCATATCATAGTGGTGTGCAAAATCATTACAGGTCTTTAGGAGTTATTTTATTGATTTATTGATTGATTTTTGTGGTACTGGGGGTGGAACCCAGAGGCATTCTAACTCTGAACAACACCCCCAGACCTATTTTTTATTCTTTATTTTGAAACAAAGGGCCTCACTGAGTAGCTGAGGCTGGCCGCGAACCATGATCCTCCTGTCTCAGCCTCTCAAACGCTGGAATTATGAGCATGTGCCACCATGCCCACTCCTAGGGAGTTACTATAGATGGCAACTCAGCCTAATATTAAATATCAGTGAAAAAGCATGATGAGGAATTTGCTCATTTCTTTTAGTCTTCTCATCAGTCTTTCTGCTTAAGAAAGAAGAAAACTGATTAAAACTAGTTTACATATATCACTAATGCTTTAGTTTACTTTTTAAGCAGAAACAGAGGCCTCACACTCAGGAATATCAACAAGTAACAATATATAACTAGAATTTATTAAATTTGTTTTGATTTTTTGAATCTATTTTTCCATTTACCATGTATTTATGGCAGATAATTCTGATTTCCCACTTATGTGATGATACTATGCTTCCTTTGGAATTAAATTTAATTTTAAAACGTGAAAATCAATTGGAAGGTATTAAGTAGATAATAGTATAGTATAGCAATAATTATGATAGTAAGAAATACTGACATAATTGAGAATTCCTGGACTACTTGATTTTAAATAATCAATTGGATTTCTATGTTGTGGTGTTTTCCTAATTGAAGTGATGTTAATTACCATTTTTTCAGTGTTGGATAGCCTTCTGTCAAGCAGTTACAAAAAATGTACAATGGATAGAACTGTTAATGATCACATGTGCCATATCTTAAATTAAGTTTTATTCTTTATTTTTAAAACAGGGTCTTACTAAGTTGCAGAGGACCTCACTAAATAGCTGAGGCTGTCCATGAACTGCAATCCTCCAGTCTCAGCCTCCCAAATGCTGGGATTACAAGTGTGCGCCACCACGTCCAACTCATATCTTAAAATTTTACTGATAAGAGATTCGTGTTAGATAATCGTATGAAGCATAAAGAACGCTATCTAATACCTAGTAAATTATCAGTAAATTCCAGCTGGTATTCTTGTAGTTAATACTACTTTTCTCTGCTTTCTGATAAAAATTTTACAATAAAGTATTGAATGACTTTCCATTGAGATCCAATTTATCTTGTAGCATAAAGCAATTAAAATTTATATTTTTAGAGATTTTTAAAAGTGGAAATAAGTATCTCTAAATCTGGGGGTTCAGCAGTTCATTCAAGTTAAGATCTTTAAGAATTATTTACCTGGACTTGGTGGCTCACACCTAAAATCCTAGTAGTTGGGAGGCTGAGACATAGAATTGCAGGTTTGCAAACAGTCTCAGCAAGTAGTAAGACTCATCAACTTAGTGAGATCCTGTTTCAGAAAAATAAAGTAGGGCTGAGGGTATAGCTCATAGACAGAATGACTCTGGGTTCAGTCCCCCTTGCTAAAAAAAAAAAAAAATAGAGTGTCTGCAGGGGAGGCCACTGCGGGGAAAATGGCAGAAGGGCAGGCGGGAACCGGCTGGAGCCGCTGGAGTAATGGAGGGGAAAGTTCCAATCGCAGCGCTGAGAAGCGATCAGCTGAAGAAGCAGCTGCAGACCTCCCAACAAAACCTACAAAGATCTCCAAGTCTGGATTTGCCATAGGTAGTCAGACAACAAAGAAAGCATCAGCCATATCCATCAAACTTGGATCAAGTAAGCCTAAAGAAACTGTTCCGGCTCTTGCTCCAAAAACCCTATCAGTAGCAGCAGCTTTTTTTTTTTTTTTTTTTTTTTTTTTTTTTTTTTTTTTTTTTTTTTTTGTGGTACTGGGGTTCCTGGAAGCCCTTATACCTTTGGGGCTACACTCCCAGACTATATATATATATATATATATATATATATATATATATATATATATATATATATCTTTTTTTTTTTTTTTTTTAATTTGGAAACAGGGTCTTTTAAGCCAGAGAGGCTGGCTCCGAACCAGCGCGATCCTCCTGTCTCTGCCTCCCAAGCGCGGGGATTACAAGCGTGCGCCACTACGCCCGGCTCAGTAGCAGCATCTTTTAAGGAAGATGAAGATAGTGAACCAGAGGAAATGCCTCCAGGAGCAAAGATGAGGATGAAGAATATTGGAAGAGATGCACCAACATCAGCTGGACCAAACTTCTTCAGTAAAGGAAAGCATGGATTTTCTGATAACCAGAAGCTATGGGAACAAAATATAAAATTTCATCTTGGAAATGTACATGACCAAGACAATTAAATGATGTGTTTTGAAATTGGGGTGTGGGGTATAAAGTTAAAAGGAACAGTTTCCTTTTATAAAGAATGGTATATCTTTGGAGCCACCTTTTTTTTTTTTTTCTTTTTCTTTTTCTTTTTTAAGATTGAGTGGTACATGCCGGGTGTGTTGGCACACGCTTGTAATCCCTGCGCTTGGGAGGCAGAGACAGGAGGATCACGCAGGTTCGAACCCAGACTCGCTGGCTTAAGAGACCCTGTTTTCAAATAAAATATAAAAAATTGGTCTGGGAGTGTATGGTTCCATCCCCAGTACCACCACCACCAAAATAATAAAAAAAAAGGTTGAGTGGTACACTAATAAATGAGTTTGAAATTAGAGGTAATTTATGTTTTATATACAGATTTCAAGACATTTGCTAATTTTGTAGTTTCATGTGATTAGTTTCCAAAGGTTGCAGATAAAAAAGAAGTCAGAAATGGTACCATTTTAAGAATTGCATATTTTTTAGACACAATTATTAGCACATTAGGAGGGAAGCAAAAAGTTGTCTATTTTAACTGTAAGTTACTTTCCTAACTTACCTCCCTCATTTCTAACCTATCTGACTCCCAGGAACAGCCTTATAGAGAAAGAGGGAGTATTGTATTGAGGGGAAAACTGAAAGTAAATTTAGATGAAATTAAAATACAGTTCTTTTTTTTCTTATGAGCATTTGTTTTGTTTGAAGTCATCATATACTAGGTATTGCATTGCTATCAGTGGATACAGATGCTTAGATCTTTAAAAGTGGTTTTTAATTTAATTTTTATGAAAAGTATCGAGTATTTGAAATAGCCCACTTCACTTAATGGGTCTTGTCTATCTTCATTAGTCTTCAAAGAACAGCCATTTGCTACCAAAGCAAATCAGTATTTTGAATATGCTTCTTGGTTTTTATTAGCCAGTTCCTGTAAGCATTTCCACAGAACGTGCGGCAAATCCTAAGGAAACTATTTCTTTTTTTTTTTTTTTTTTTTTTTTTTTTTTTTTTTTGGTGGTACTGGGGTTCCTGGAAGCCCTTGTACCTCCGGGCTACACTCCCAGACCTATTTTTACATTTTTATTTGGAAACAGGGTCTCCTAAGCCAGCGCGCGGGGCTGGCTTCGAACCTGCGCGATCCTCCTGTTTCTGCCTCCCAAGCACAGGGATTACAAGCGTGCGCCACCACGCCCGGCGAAACTATTTCTTTTAAAATACAAACCACCACCAAAAAATTAAATGTACATATTGTTAAGTATTTGGCTGGGTTTTATTTTAAAAAAGATATAAGCACCAAAAAAATTGACATTGTATGAAGACAAAAGAGGATGCACTTTCTGTAACTTTGTCAAAGCATTTAAGTTACTAACTTGTTAAATCCAATTTAAATGAGCTCATTTCAGTATTTTTGTTTAGTACAATTATATGGTTTATTTTGAGTATGTACATACTGATCAGTATCCTCTCAAAAGCACATTTTAGGTATTGAAAATAGAAGGAAAGAAAAACACATCTTCAAACACATTTTATGGAATCTCATCACATATACCATGTTAGATTTGTGTATTGCCATGTGTTTGTTTTGTATTTTTGTATTGTATATGGACTTTTTAAAAAATGTGACAGTTAAACATATCTTTAAAAGCAGTCACTGACCTGAAACATGGCATAATGATTTTCTTAAACTCCTACAATGTTAAATTTGGAGCCAGCTTCAGCCTTTGTGATTGGTGATAATTGCTCACTGTGCTCTTTTAAGAGATCATAACTCCAGAGAAGCAGCCTGTGTATGTTCCTAACACTTGTTCACTTACATTTAAGTTTAGATAAGCCCCAAGTAAAACAATGGAAATGTATATAGAACTATTAGTTCTTACATGATTTAATTATATCAAGATACATGAACTTAACATTCTTTTATGTAGGCAAACTATCCATTTTTGTCCATTTTACTGTTTGTTGAAATAACATCCTTCTCCTACATATTCTTTTCTTGACCCAAATGAAATAATAAGATGAGGTCAAGATTAGGAGAGATAAATGACTGAGATGATTATCTTTACTAAAATACCAATAAATTTTGTCAAACTAAAAAAAAAAAAAAAAAGAATTACTTAGGCCAGTGTTCCCCAACATTTCTTACTTTAATCGTTTACAGACCAAAAAGAGTATGAAACTTAACATAGAGCCGGGTGTGGTGGCGCATTGTTGTAGTCCCAGTACTTGGGAGGCTGAGACAGGAGGATCACAGGTTCGCTGCCAGCCTCAGCTACTCAGGCCCTCCACAACTTAGTGAGACCTTGTTTCAAAATAAAGAATAAAAAGTAGGGCTGGGAGTATAGCTCGGAGGTAGAATGCTTCTGGGTTCAATCCTCTGTACAATAAATAAATAAATAAATAAATAGGTCTGGTGGTGTAGCTTGGAGGTTGAATGAACCTGGGTTTGATCCCCAGTACCACACACACACACACACACACACACACACACACACACACACACAAAGAAACTTTGCATAAACCTAAGTTTTCTTGTATTAATGGAAGGGTAGGAAAGACGGTTGGAGGAAGGTAAGAAAACAAGACCTTAAAAATCATGAAGACTACTTATGTTTCAGAGAATGGAAAGTAAGAGAATTGATGGATTATCATTGCATTTGTTCAGAATGGTCCTGGTAGCCTATGCCATAATATTGCTAGGGAGAGAAGTCTATGCATTATACATTTGAATGGTACTAATGGAAGCTAATATAAGTACTGTAGTTTAAAATTTAGTGCTGTGTTGTAGGTCTTGCTTTCAAATATTTGGTAGAACCTGTCTTAGTGATAGCTTAATACCTTATGGTACTACTTTAATCTAGTTTTGTTAGCCTTCTCTGCTTTATGTATTTTTATAGGCCATATAGCAGTGCCAAATACAGCACAATAATTACAAATATTTGAGTGACCCAAATTAAAGGTACTCTTCAATCTGCAGTGAGAACAACCAAAATATGATGCCTTTGAGAAACTAACAATACTATATCCTAGACCTTTTTATTTTATTTGAAATACCACCTGCAAAAGAATATGTAGACTAAATGGCAAAGAGAAAAAGAAGTAGCATCCTTATATTTCACTTATGGCTCACTAGATGACCAATAATATCTTGCTGACCTCTCAGCATCCAATCTTAAATCCTTAAATGATACTAATACTAGCGTTTCTAAGCATTTGAGATCACCTCTTAAAATGTGCTTTGAACTATTCAGTCTAAACACAGCTGCTTTCTAAAAATCTACCAGTTTAAATGGGAAATGGTGTTAGTGGAATTAATTTTGTGTAGTTTCAATGTGGGTTGTCAGGAATAACTTTAAGTGGAGGAAATGACTCTAATCTTAAGCAATTTATTTTCTCAGTAACTTTGAAGCAGGAGTTAATTTATTCTGCTCATGTACATAGACCCCCCTCTTACTAAAGAAATATTTTACTTATGAGAAGTCAGGATAGCAATGAGATCACTTTAATTCAGATATTGATAATATTAAAAATTATAAAATATTACATTATTTTAGTTATAAGTCTTAATAAATATCCAACTCAGCTAGCAATGGACAAATAAAATCCATGTTGCATGGAGGAAATTTAGCCATAAAGGCAGAACAAGAGCTATTCAGTTGCTTTAAAAAAGAAGAGATCAAAGAGCTGGTCACTCCTTAACTAAGGATATTTGGGTAGCAAGATGGGGTGGAGAATGGAAGGTTATGCTTTTATACCAAGCCACTCTTTTCTAATAAGCCTTACTGACATTTTCTTAGATTGGTTAAGTCAGGATTCTGGGTTTTTCACTACAGTAGGGTTTTAATCTTAGCTGATTGTTACCACCTTTTCCTCCGGTAATAAAGGTCTAGTGTTCTTTTCTAAAAAGGGAAGATGATGATTCTTTCTCTGAAAACTTTTATAGTTCCCTTAAGTTATAATAAAATTGATTGTTTGCATATGATTTTAAAGAGGGAACTAATTTTAATTGTATTTCTCCATGATATATCTTAAGGAAATCCAATAAATTTTTATACTATGTAAATAATAATAATGCAGTTTTCACATTGAAAAAAAACTTATCCTAACTACAGAAAGCATTGTCCCAGTGCATGTAATTTCATAGTGAATCATTTGATGACTATGTTTTCTATGTTCATAGTTTTTCTCCTTTCAATTGTAATATTTTTCCAAATGGGTGGCCTCTCTTTTTCTCACTCTAGCTAGTCTGCTTTCTATACTAGTGCCAGTTATTTTCCTAAAAGTAGAAAATCTTATTCTGCCATTGTTTTTGGACTATGTTTCAATAGCTTTCTAGTATCTATGTAATAATATATTCGTTTTTTCCATAATAATTTTTAATAATATTATATATTAATATATTGATAATATTGAATAATATTAAATAATGATAATTTAATATTACTAAAATAATATTTTAATTTTATTCCATAATTTTTATGGAAAAATCTGAACTCAACATAGCACATGCCTGTAGAGTGCAGTCCCAGATCATCTTTTCAATGCCATCTGCTGCTACTACACAGAACATACCCTTTGTTTCAACTATTTGCTTCTTCTCAAATATAGCAATACTTCCCATGCTATACACTCTAAATTTCCATTCCTAATGTGTGGAGCTTCTCATTTACTTGTAAATAAGTGCCTTGTGGGAGATTCAAAATGGCGACTGTGGGACACAGCACTTCTCAGTAGTAAATAAAGTTCAACTTCCGAGAAAGCAGTGTCTTAACCAACAAAATAAATACATCTCACAAACCAAAATTGATCCAGGAGCCTCGGGGAAAGATATCCAGAAACCCTGAACTGTGGAAGAAAAGGAAAAAAAAAAAAAAAAAAAGGTCGAGTATTGGACCCGCTGCAACCATAGGCTGGGGACCCAAACGTGAGTCCGGGGACCTGACTTACACCAAGAGGAAAATTCCCTTGGGGACCCAGGCTGCCAGCGAACTGAGCCACCTCCTCGATGGACCGTCCTCCGCCGGTAAGCCACCTCCACGCCAGACCGCCAGCCACGGGTAAGCTGCCCCAGCCCCAGGAGGCTCGAGCTCCGCTCACCCTGCACCCCTTCCAGCACCAGCCAAGAGCGAGCACTTTTTCAGCAGCTGCAGCTGAGATCCAGCGTAGGCTACATCACAGACCCAAAGACCTAATCTATGCAGCCCCATCCAGAGGATCTGAGGCCCAGCCACGAGAGGGTGCGGCCCAGCCCAACTTACCTCCCCAAACGGACTCAGACTACTGCAGAAGAGACCCAGGAATTCTGACTTGCGAGAGTCTCCGCAACATCCACAAAAGGTGCCATTTTGAGCTGCCGACCCAAAAAGGGTTTGGGGGAAGGGCAACACTGGCAGCCCTGTGAACTAAGAGTCTGAAAGTGTTCATAGAACTTTAACATACCAATCTACAAGAGAAGCCGAACCCCTGAGCAGCACAGTTGGTGCAACAGAAGAGGCACCCACAGAGACACTGGGAGACCTACAGGAAGGATCCCATTCCCCCCAGACAACCAGATATGGATGTACTGCCTGCCCGTCAGAGCTTCTGATTGGATGGCCAGGCAACAGTGCGCTCAGATGAGCTACAGGAGCCAGTGGGCACGCAGTGAGTGTCACTAGACGCGGCTATAACTGAGGGTGA
Source organism: Muscardinus avellanarius (assembly GCF_963383645.1). Classification (NCBI taxonomy): domain Eukaryota; kingdom Metazoa; phylum Chordata; class Mammalia; order Rodentia; family Gliridae; genus Muscardinus; species Muscardinus avellanarius. Next base: position 77,821,803 of record NC_137797.1, read on the forward strand.
CAGTGCCCACACAGGGTAATGCGTTCAAATCCACTGACAGAGGAAGGGTGCTTAAGGCGTGACACTTGCACAGAGCCACACGGCATGTTAGTAAAATAGTAGGACTGTTTCCTTCTCTCTCTCTCTCTTTTTTTACTCTCTTATTTTAGTTTTTTGTTTTATATTTTCTTCCTTTTTGTTGCCAATTTTTGTTTTATTGTTGTTGCTTTTTTCCCTTTCTTTGTTTGGTTTTGGAGTCTTTTTTTCTTCTGTTTTTTTTGGGGGGGGTTATTCCTTTTTTTTTTTTTCCTTTCTTTTGTTTTGTTTTTCTTCTTGTTTTACGATTATTTGGGTTTATTGCTTGTTTGGATCTTTCACTTTATATCACATGGTTATTAGGTTGTTTTATTTTGCTTTAGGTTTATCCTTCCTACTCTCTTAACCCTTCTTGCTCCCATCTGGTGTTCCATTATTGTGTGGTTGATGCTGCTGTATTTATTTGATGTATAATAGTCTTTCTACCTTATTCTGTTATGTTATCCATTTGTGTGTGAGCCTTCCCCCCACTCCCTCTACAAAACTCTACAATTCAGACTATTAACTAGCTTCCTTCAAATCTTTCCCCTTGTCCCCTAACTGAACCTCTCTCTTTAACACACAAAGTTCCTCACATCTCCATACTTAAATATTCTAATAAATACAAGGGTCCTACTACCTAAACTTCTCACATTCTCAACTTGATTCAACCCCATTATTCTTAAATTCATCCACAACCTACTTATATTCTCTACCTTACCCAAATCCTCCACCCATCACCCTAGCTACTCCACCATCACCCATCCCTCAACACTTGAAAAAGTACTGCTTGCATGTTGACTCTTTTAAATTCCTACTACTAAGACTGGACTATACACAACAACCACAATCAATGAGAAGACAACAAAAGAACAGGCCTGAGAACTCTGAAAATATGAGAACCAGGAATAGTGGAGAAATGACAGAAGTCATGAATACTGACCTACAAGAAATGCAAGAAGGGGAGTTCTGAATCTTGATTTACAATATGATGAAAGGATTTTAAACAAGTCTAGAGGAGATGAAAGATGAGTTAGAAACACTAAGAAAGAATCAGAAAGAGGTATGGAATGAAATAAAAGAGTCAATAAGTGAAATAAAGATGGCAATAGAAAGAAATTCTGGAAGATTAGATGAAATGGAAAATAGAATATCACTTTTGGAAGACAGTACATCCAAAACCAAAAACACGGTCAGCGACATACAGAAATCTTTACAGCAACAAAACCTAAACATCCAGCAAATATGGGATAATATGAAGCGTCCTAACTTATGGATAAAAGGCATTGAAGAAGGGATAGAGGTACAGACCAAGGGCATCCATAATCTCTTCAAAGAAATAATTTCAGAGAATTTTCCAAACATGGAAAGAGACTTGGACCTTCATGTCCAGGAGGCATACAGAACACCATTGAGACAGGACCAAAGAAGGACCTTCCCATGCCAAATAATAGCCAAAATGACCAACATAGAGGCCAAGGAAGGAATCTTAAAAGCAGTGAGAACAAAAGGACAGGTGACATATAGAGGCAAAACAATAAGAATCACCCCAGACTATACAACACAGGTCATGAATATTAGGAGAGACTGGTACGATGTGATTCAGAACCTGGAAGAAAATAACTTCCACCCAAAGCTTATTTATCCAGCAAAACTACTATTCAAGATCAATGGAGAAACCAGTCTTTCAGGATAAACAGAATCTTAAAAAATTCATGAATTCAAAGCCAACACTAAAGAAAATTCTTAAAGAAATACACCATAAGGAAGAAAAAAGAAACATACTTCAGAACCAGAGGAGAGTGGAAGTTAATAAGTATGCCATCTAAGTAAAGAAGAAAGACCAAACCACCCAAGAGTAGACAGAACACAAAATGGCAGAAAACAAAAATCATATTTCAATAATATCTCTTAATGTCAAAGGACTTAACTCACCAAACAAAAGACATAGACTGGCAATGTGGATTAAAAACATAATCCAAATATATGCTGTCTGCAAGAAACTCACCTTACAGCCAAAGACATTCACAGACTGAAAGTGAAAGGATGGAAAAAGATAGACCATGCTATTGGAGACCAAAAAAGAGCAGGGGTAGCAACCCTGATATCCAACAAAACAGAATTTAAACTAAAACACATCAGAAGAGACAAAACAGGGCACCTCCTTTTATTAAAAGGAACAATACACCAAGAAGATATAATGATAGTAAATATTTATGCCCCAAACACGGGTGCAACCACATTTGTAAAACAAAACCTTCTGGACATCAGATCCCAAATAGACCCAAACACAATAATTCTGGGAGACTTTAATACACCTCTCATGCCACTGGATTGATCTTCAAGGCAAAAGATGAGTAAAGACTCTTTAGAACAAAAGAAAACCATAAAACAAATGGACCTAATAGACATTTATAGAATATTTCAGCCAAGAACTACAGAATACACATTCTTCTCAGCAGCCCATGAAACCTTCTCCAAAATAGACCACATCCTGGGACGCAAAGAAAGTGCCAGCAAATTTAAAAAATGTAATATAATTCCTTGCATCTTTTCAGACCATAATGGAATAAAATTAGAAATCAATAACAGGATACTCAAAAGAAATTATTCAAATACATGGAGATTGAATGATACACTATTGAATGATGAATGGGTAAGAGCAGAAATTAGGAAAGAAATAAAGAAATTTATGGAAACAAATGTAAACAGAGACACAACCTACCAAAATCTATGGGACACTATGAAGGCAGTACTAAGAGGAAAGTTTATTGCAATGAGTGCCCACATAAGAAGGACAGAGAACCACCAAGTAAAGAACCTAATGACACAACTCAACGACCTAGAAAGACTGCAGCAATCTATTCCCAAATCCAGCAGAAGGCAAGAAATCATTAAAATTAGAGCAGAAATAAATGAAATAGAGAACAAAAAAAAATTCAAAGAATCAAAAAAACAAAAAGTTGGTTCTTTGAAAATATTAATAGAATTGATAAACTCCTGGCCAACCTAACCAAAAGAAAAAGAGAATCAACTCAAATTATCAAAATTAGAAATGAAAAAGGAGATATCACCACAGATAGTGAAGAAATTCAAAAGATTATCAGAAACTACTTTAAAAATTTACACTCCAATAGACTTGAAAACATGGAAGAAATTGATAGATTTCTAAGCACAGTTAACCTACCTAAACTCAACCAAAAGGATGTAGCAAGTCTAAACCAACCAATAGCAGCCAAAGAAATAGAAATGGCAATAAAAATTCTTCCACCAAAGAAAAGCCCAGGCCCAATTGGGCTTACAAAACCTTCAGTGAACAACTAATACCAATACTTCATAACCTGTTCTGGGAAATTGAAAGAGATGGAATTCTTCCTAATTCCTTCTATGAGGTCAGTATCACATTAATTCCCAAACCAAATAAAGATACCTCAAGAAAGGAAAACTACAGACCTATATCCTTAATGAACATAGACGCAAAAATTCTAAACAAAATACTAGCTATACGCATTCAAAAATATATCAAGAGAATAATACATCATGACCAAGTTGGTTTCATCCCAGAAAAACAAGGCTGGTTCAATATACGCAAATCAATACATGTTATTCACCACATAAATAGAACCAAGAACAAAAACCACATCGTCATAGCAATAGATGCTGAAAAAGCATTCGACAAAATCCAACACCCATTTATGTTAAAAACACTGCAGAAAATTGGGATAGAAGGAACATACTTCAGCATCAGTAAGGAAATATACTGTAAACCCAAAGCTAACATTATATTGAATGGGGAAAAACTGCAAGAATTTCCTCTAAAGTCAGGAACAAGACAAGGATGCCCACTATCACCACTCCTTTTCAATATAGTCCTTGAGACTCTTGCCACAGCAATAAGACAAGAGAAGGAAGTCGAAGGAATTCACATAAGAAGAGAGGAATTAAAGTTATCCTTATTGGCAGATGACATGATCCTTTATCTGGAAGACCCAAAGAACTCAACCAAAAGACTTCTGGAGCTGATCGACAAATTCAGCAAAGTTGCAGGATACAAAATCAATCTAAAGAAATCAGTGGCTTTTCTATATGCCAACAATGAATCCACAATGAAAGAAACAGCAAAAACAACTCCATTCACTATAACCTCAAAACCAATAAAATACCTACGAATAAACCTAACCAAAGATGTAAAAGAGCTCTACAACAAAAAGTATAAAACATTAAAGAAAGAAATTGAAGAAGACCTTGGAAGATGGAAAGATCTCCCATGCTCATGGATAGGCAGAATAAATATCATCAAAATGGCCATTCTGCCAAAACGGATCTAAAGATTCAATGCAATTCCCATTAAAATACCAGAGACATTCTTCAGAGACCTAGAAAAATCAATCATGAACTTTATATGGAGAAAGAAAAAACCCAGAATAGCCAAAGCAATTCTCAGCAATAAGAAACATGCAGAATGCATCACAATCCCAGACTTCAAATTATACTATAGAGAAATAGTAGTAAAAACAGCACGGTACTGGCACAGTAACAGATATACTGACCAGTGGATTAGAATAGAAAATACAGAAACAAATCCACACATCTTTAGTCGATTAGTCTTTGACAAAGGGGCCAAACTCATATGCTGGAAAAAAGACAGCCTTTTCAACAAATGGTGCTGGGAGAACTGGCTATCCATTTGTAAAAAGATGGAACTAAATCCCTACATCTCACCATGCACAGGAATGAACTCGAGATGGATTAATGACTTAGAAATTAGATCAGTTACTGTGAAGTTATTAGAGGAGTGCATAGGCTCAACACTACAACATATTGGCACAGGCAGTAACTTTCTCAACAAAACCTCGAACGCTCAGGAAATTAAAGCAAGAATTAACAAGTGGGATAGCATCAAACTAAAAAGTTTCCTCTCATCAAAGGAAACCGTCACAAACATAAAGAGGAAACCTACAGAATGGGAGAAGATTTTTACCAGCCATCACTCTGATAGGGGGCTAATATCCAGAATATACAAAGAGCTCAAAAGACACTACACTAGCAAAACAAACAACCCAATCAAGAAATGGGCAAATGAAATGAATAGACTTTTCACAAAAGAAGAGATACAAATGACCAATAGATACATGAAAAGATGTTCTACATAATTGGCCATCAGGGAGATGCAAATCAAAACTACACTGAGATTCCATCTAACCCCAGTCAGAGTGGCAAGCATAAAGAAATCAAATAACAACAAATGCTGGCGAGGATGTGGGGAAAGAGGAGCTCTTTTACACTGTTGTTGGGAGTGCAAACTAGTTCAACCACTATGGAGATCTGTGTGGAGATTCCTAAGAAAGGTGGGAATAGATCCACCATATGACCCAGCTCTACCACTCCTGTGTATTTTTCCAAATGGGCTGAATACAGAGAACTACAGTAACACAAGCATACCTATGTACAAAGCTAGAAGATATATATTTTCTGATTTCAAACCATATAAAGCTACAATAATTGAAACAGTGTAGTACTGTTCTAAAGGCAGATATATAAACCATTGGAGCTAAATACAAGCCTAGAGCTAAATTCTTGATATACTGTCAAGTTATTTTTGACAAGGTTTCCACGAACATTTGGTGGGGGAAATAATCTTTTAACTAAATATTGTTGAAAAATAATAATTACATGAAAAAGAATAAAATTGGACCCTTACCTAATCCCAAATACAAATATTAACTCAAAATAGATAAAATACCTAAATATAAATCTTAAGATTATAAACTTTTAGAAGAAAATCTGGGTCATAAAACCTCACAACATTGAAATTGGCAGTGATTTCTTGGATATGATTTCAATGGCACAGGCAACTTGCAGAAGGGTAAACAAACTCCCTAAAAAATAAAAAAAATTGTATATCCAAAGACAATGTAAACCGAGTTAAAAGTTACTGATAGAATGGGATAAAATATTTCCAAATGCTATATCTGAAGATATATTAATATTCCAAATAAAAATCCTAAAAATTAACAACAATCAAAGCAAACAATACAATTTAGATAGATAAAAGACTAACATAAATAATGAATCACCACAGATAACTAATCTTAGTTGTCTGTTGGATGGAAAATCTTGTTTCTCTGGTTCTGGTGTGTGTTACCTATTTCTTCTTTGTAGTTAATCTCTTTGAGTATTTTCTCTAGTGCTGGTTTTGAAGACATAAATTCCTTCAGTTTCTGTTTGTCATGGAAGCTTCTTATTTCCCCATCTAATTTGATAGAAAGTTTTGCTGGGTAGGAAATTTTTGGCTGGAAGTTGTTTTCTTTCAGAGTTTGGAATATGTTACTCCAAGCCCTTCTGGCTCTCATGACTTGGTTTGGGAAGTCTGGAGTGATTCTAATTGGTTTGCCTCTGAATGTCACTTGGCCCTTTGTTTTTGTTGCCTTTAAGATTCTCTGCTTGGCTTCCACATTGGTCATTTTGACAATTATGTGGCGTGGGGATCCTCTTCTCTGATCCTGTCTAAAGGGAGTTCTATAAGTTTCCTGGACCTGTGTATCGACCTCTTGCTCTATGTTTGGAAAATTTTCTGCTATTACTTCCTTGAAGATATTGTTGATCCCTTTGGTTTCACCTTCTTTTCCCTCCTCTATTCCAATTCTTTTTAAGTTAGCTCTCTTAAAATGGGCCCATATTTCTTCAATGTCAGATTCCTGCATTTGGATATTTTTTTCTAGATTAGAAACTATGCATTCATTTTTGGATTTCTCATCTTCTAAGAGCGAGATTCTATTCTCCATGTGGTCTAATCGGTTGTTTGTACTTTGAATTGAGGCCTTTACTTCATTAATTGCATCCTTTATTTCTTTTTGGCTCTTTCTGAATTCTTTTCAAAAGACCTCCATTATTTCTACAGTTATTTTCCTGATTTGATCTTCTAGAAATCTCTGAATTTCTGTTTTATTGGGATCTGATGTTGTGGGATTGTGGGCATTCGTTGCTCCATTGTTCCTCTTTCCCATGATTTCGGGAGTTTGTGCCTTCTCTGGGTTCTTCCCTTGGGTCACTACGACTTCACTTAAGGTACTTTGGATCTCAAGTCTGTGGTATCTCAGTCCCCACTACTCCTTACTGGGTTGTATCGCAAAGTCTCAGACCCAGGGAGTCAATAGAGGCTGCTTTAGACTATGGGGGGTGCCAGGTTGCGCGTTCTCCTATTGTGTGATATCTCTGCCACCGCCACTACCCCACTGGGTCAAGTCCCTGGGAGTGCAGTATTGGGATTTCTCCTCTGGGGCCTGCAATTTGACTCACTGTTGTTGAATACGCAGATAGAGCTGTCGTTGACTTGGTGAATTCGCTGCTGCTGCCGCTGGTGACAAAATGGCGCCGCTGCCACGCCCTCGGCCGTGAGGCTGGAATGTTTCTTCTCTGTTTTTGAGCTCTGCTCTGAGTCCCTGCAGGGTGTGCTGAGCCCAGCCACTCGGAGCTTTAGATGCTCCTTGCGCTGAAAAATCTGCCGAATCCCTCCAGGCTGTACCACAGCGGCTCACCTCGGCCCGCTGTCTGCTGCTCCTCTCTGTAGCCTGGTGGGCTGTTGAGCTCACCGCTGCCGCTGGCAGTAAGGCACTGCTGCCACGTCCTCGGCCGTGAGGCCGGCGTATCTCCTCTGTGGCTCTGAGCTCTGTTATGAGACCCCCTACTCTCTGGGGCTGGTGATTTTTTTGTTTCTCTGGTGATGGTGTTTTCTGGCTATCAAGGTCTGTTTAAAAATAAATAATATGCCGGATGTGGTGGCACATGCTTGTAATCCCCGCGCTTGAGAGGCGGAGACAGGAGGATCATGCGGGTTCGGAGCCAGCCTCGCTGGCTTTAGAGACCCTGTTTACAAATAAAAAAAATATAAAATATAGGTCTGGGAGTGTAGCCCGGTTGTAGAAGGGCTTCCAGGAACCCCAGCACCACCTAAATAAATAAATAAATAATAAAAAATAATAGAACTGGGATGTAGCTTGGAGATAGAATGCCCCTAGGTTAATCCCCCAGTTCACAATAAATAAACTATCCATATTTACTTTCTTTTGTGCTTTTCCATTTTTCTTTTTTTTAGTTCATAACCCCATTCTCTGAGTTTTCATTTGACAACTGACTCGATCAGTTCTATAATCCACAAAAAAGTCTTAAATGGTTACCTTCATAATATACTTAGGTGACCTTTGTACTGAGGATCACTTACTGTTCCCAAAAGAAAACTCAATAGGAGCCAGCCTTCAACTTCAGTGCCTACTCAAGTTTCACAGTGAAAGGTATCCCTGCACTCATGCCCTCCTCGTAGCTAGTCTAATTTTGCTAGGTAGACTTCATACCTTAGTATTCTAGGAAAACCTAGGCCAACCCAACCATTTTTTTCTGCCTATTACTGGAGTTTTGGAATGCTTATTTTATCATGCAATCACTTTGTAGATGATAAAGTATTTTGATAATCAACTGAACTGCTCTAATATTTGCAGTTGAATAGAATTTCTCTTAGTAGGAGCTATTGGGAAATGTTTTATATGTCTTCCAAAGTAAAACAAATGAATGATCTTAACATTTTCAGTCCTTGATTACTATGTTAATAATTTTGTTCTTTGTAATTCAAGAGAGTAGACGGAACACTTTATTTTTTCAGACATGAGTTAGAACTTAGGTTTCACCTTTAGGTCATTTCTGATGTGAGCATGGTTGTATAGGTAGGCATTTCCTCTTTCTCCTAGAAATCATACAAAAACAGTAAAGAAAATGACAATAAAAAAAACCCTGCAAACAATATAATAAGCAAACTCAAAGCACAGATAATAACTACCAAGAGCAGCCAAGACATGAAAAGAGTTGCCTGGTTAGAAATGAGAAAGTGACAGGCCTTCAATAACACAAGATTTCAAAAGCAGCAAAAAAAAATGTTTTTTCTTGAGAGAAAAAATTGTTTTTGAGAGTGTAAGAAATCAAATAAGGTTGGCAGTAGAAATCCTGCTGAACCCCACTTGGGGCTTAAACAAAATGCCACAAACACTAATGTGCTTTATTTATAGGAGGCAGAAGAGAGAAGGGTTGAGTTTAAACACTGGGCAATTATCTTGCCCTCTCCTTACTGACCAAGAATCTCCAGCAAATAGCTGGATTGAATTTAATAACTCAATCTATTAAAAAAAAAAAGGAATAAAGTACACTAGCACAAGCCCCAGTGCCCAGTGCAGATAACTATAAGTGAAATACTTGGAATGCAGTAGCAAACTTACCAATTATCTATGAAAAGAAAACAGATACTGTGACAAACACAAGAAAGAAAATATGGGAAAGATGAGGCAAGAAGAGCTGAACCCAAGATAGTAGATCTCAGAAAAGGTACAAAAACAAAATCAGAGAAGCTAAATTGAAAAACCATCAGTAACAAGGAACAATAAAGAAAATAAGAGGCAAAAAATATAACAAGGACACAACTGAAATCTCCCAAGTATTTAAAGATTTAAACACATATGTGCAAAAAGCAATAAAATGCAATGTTAATGGTTAGAATATAAAAGCCTTTTACATTGGTGCTAACAAGAATATATGGGAGAGAGTAAAATGTACACCTTTCTATGAAATTAGCAGAGATGCAAGGGAATCTTAAGGGACTAATTACTGGAATAAAATGAATTCCTTATAGCAAAGGAAATACCCATATTATTTCCCATTCTGTGTGGTTGTAAACTCAACCTAACCAAAGGTGTAAGTAAGCCTCAATTTAATCCAAATCCTAGAAAGTCAGACTAAATAGCCTTTTCTCTAATAGCCAAACACGAAAAGAGCTGTACTGTTTCAGAAATGAATAAGACAAAATAACACTAGAATTTTAAAAAAGACATTAAATGAAGCGAAGTAATGCAATCTATAATAAAGAGAAAATAGTGAAATATTGAAGTTTCTATTAGAGATCAGAGATAAGGCAAAAATGTCTGTTCTTACCACTTCCATTGTGCCAAAGGTGCTAGTGATACAGAGCAAGAAAAAGAAATATATGAAGTTTGGAAATGAAGGAATTACATTTTTATCTTTGGAACACATGATGGTGTACACAGCAAATACAGAGGAAGGGCATGGGGTCTTGCATGAGCTCCCTGGTGGGCTGTGGCTATGGGTCCCGATGAGCCTGGGCCAGCTGCAGTGGTGGGTGGATGTCCACTTGTACAAGTGTGGACCTCCATGCTACTCCTCGCCAGCTGCATGGGGTCCTGGTGGACTGTGCGGGGCTCCCTGGGGTCCCTGCATCAGGGACGCTTGTCAGATTATAGGATTTGATGCACTGAAGATATTACAAGAATCTCATGGACCAGTGCAAGACCCTGAGTCCCCTTTGCTTCCAGAGCACCTCAACCACACTTTCTTCTACGCTCTTTTGTGCTGCAGGGTGGTTGAACAGGGCTCTCACTCTGCCCTTCTTGGTATATCATATTTGGAGTTATATGAGTAGATCAGGACTCTGACCCTACAACCATAATGAATGCCAATACAGCATACTGTTTGAAAGGATAGCACACATTAGCTTCTTACCTTCTAGTGTTGTTTTGTTTTATTGTTATTACCTATCTGGCATGATCTATGTTTTGGCCAGCTCATAGAATAGCAAACAGAAGAATTGGTCCAGTTAAGTGCATGCAACAGTCATCAAATGAAGGGATTCTATCCAGAAGGACCCTTTGTCCAAGATGCCTATAGAATCTGATCAGTGACTAAAAATAATATTCCTTGTTAAAGACCCTTTCATAGGTTATACTTAGATAAATAATTTAAATGACATTTTGTATAAATTAATATAAAATGCTGACAGGTTTGAACTTTAGAAGTCATTCTCTGAGTAATTGCACTATAATTACTTTGCCCATAGTCCATTGGAAGCTTTTGTTTATAGGATATTGTAGGGTGCATTTTGGTTTTATTGAAATGCATTTTGGTTTTATTTATAAAAATTGGCTATAGATATCAGGGACTTCTGATAAACTGAAAATGTATATCTGACTCATGGGAAAGTTTGTAGGTTTCCTCATTTATCATATAGGTGATTATATATGGACACATTTACAAAGAAGAGTGAGTTTTTTTCCCTTCAACTTAAATATTATCTCTGTATATTACATGAATGAGAGATTTTCCATATTTCCATCAGCATAATATACTTGTTTTAATTCTTAAGCATAAATGAACATGAAATAAAATATATATGCTCAATTACTTGCAAATGATGCATTTAAAGTTGTTTCACATTTATTTATTTATTTATTTATTTATTTATTTATTTATTTATTTATTATTTTTTGTGGCATTGGGAATTGAACCCAGGGGCATTCTACCTCTTACCTACACTCCCACCCCTATTTTATTTTTATTTTATTTAGAAATAGGATTTTGTTAGATTGATGAGAGTCAATCTAAGTTAATTGATGAGAGTCAGCTAGTTACTGAGGCTATCCTTGAACCTGCAATTCTCTTGTCTCAGCCTCCCAAGTACTGGGATTACAGTTGTGTGCCATCACACCTCACTTAAAGCTATTTTAAATATGTTTTTATTTCTAAGACATTATTTATTAATAAAAATATTATATTTACTGTTCTAATCTTGTTGTAAAGGTATTCTTAAGAATTAGCAGGCACTTTAGGTTTTCAAAACTGAATGACAGAGGAAATTATATAGTCATCCTGCTATTCCCTTAGTGCAATATAATAAAACTCAAATTAAAAAATACAAAGTTATCTTAAACAAAAACAAAGAACTAGAACCAGTAAATTATTTTAAGTAGTTCACAAATTACTAGGAAAATATATAAAAACAAACTTTATTTCTAGTGAAAAAAAGTTAAAAGCAGTGCTATTTACAATAGCATAAACACATAAAATATTGAGCAATGTACTTAAAAAGTACATGTCTTCCCACTGTTAGGAAAATATTTCTGAGAGAAAAAGACTAAGAAAATGAAGAGATAGATAATAGTCGTTGACTGGAAGACTTATTTCATTTAGATTTTAACAAAGTGGTATATAGATTCAGTTAATACCAACCAAATTACAGCTACATGTTTGTGTGAGAAAAGGTGCAAATAATTTAAAAAACTGTCAGTTTCTCATAATTTTTTTGTAACACTGGGGATGGAACCCAGGGGCATTCTACCACCAAACTACACCCCCGTCCCTATCTTTTATTCTTATTTTTGAAACAGGGTCTCTCTGAGTTGCAGAGGGCCTCACTAAGTAGTAGCTGAGGCTCTCCATGAACCACAATCCTCCTGTCTCAGCCTCCCAAATGCTGGGATTACAAGTGAGCACCACCATGCCCAGCTTCTCATGAATTTAACATATACTTACCATGTATTTGTCAATCTCATTCTTAGATATTTTCCAAAGATTAAAGAAATATGCTTCCCTGAAAAAACTTGTACAAAAATATGTTCACAGTAACCATATTTATATTAGCCAACAATTGAATAAACTAAAAGCCCGTAAAAGAAAAATAAACAAATGGTGATAAATTCAAACAATAGAATAAAAAATAAAGCTACTAATACATGCAATAACATGTATGAATATAAAAAGCATTATATTGCATGAGAGAAACCAGAAACAACAAAACAGAACATGTGCTATAATTCCTTTTATATGAATTGAAAGCAGTCAAACTATGACAATAAAAATCAGAGCAGTGGTTGTCTCCGTGTGTATATGTGTGTGTGGTATGAGAGCAGTGGGTAGGCAGGGGGAAGGGGTTGGTTGTATCTAGGGGCACAAGCCAACATTTGCTGTGTGAAGGAAATATTTTATACTTTGTTTGGGATAGGGTAAATAGTTTTTTGAGTTTATGTTTTTTTTAGTTTTTTAGTTTTTTGAGTTTATGAGTTTTTCAAATCTTGTTCATTATACACTCTTGTGTATACTTAAGGATCTGTGCATTTCTATATGTGAATTATATTTTAATAAAAAGGTTATAAATGTATGTGGCAGCCATGAAGATCTTTCTGATGTTTGTTTGTTTTTGTGGTACTGGGAGTGGAACCCAGGGGCATTCTACCTCCAAGCTACACCCCAGCCCAATTTTTTATTTTGAAACATGGTCTCACTGAGTTGCAAAGGGCCTCGCTAAGGAGCTGAGGCTGGCCGTGAACTGAGATCCTTCTGTCTCAGCCTTCCAAATGCTTGGATTACAAATGTGAGTCATCATACCTGGCCTGCTCTTTTTTTATATCATAAACATTACACCCAATAAATATTTTGTATGTTCACACTATCTTAGCTTCTGATACAAATTGCCAATTTAAAATTAAGCTCTGATGGAAATGGAACCAAATTTGTGTTGTGTTGTATTAACTTGTATGTGTGTGTGTGTGTGTGTGTGTGTGTGTGTGTGTGTGTGCATGTGTGTGTGTGTGTGTTTGTGTGTGTGTGTGTGTGTGTGTGTGTGTGTGTGTTATACTGGGGATTGAATCTAGGGACATTTTACCTCTGAGATACACCCCCAGCCTATATTTTTACTCTTTAATTATTTTTAAAACTTTTTATTGGTGCATTGTGGTCATACATCTTAATAGAGTACAAGATGATGGAGGTATACATGCACACATCACCCAATTAGCTCTTACCCAATTCCTGCCACATTCCCTCCTTCTTTCTCATGTTTGGCTTAGTGACTGACTTTGATATGTTTGTGAATGTATACCATGAACATTTAGAGAATTTCCCTCTTCCCTCCTCTCATCTCCTCAGGTTGACTTATTTACTCATCAATAGTATCTCCTTCTTCCTCTAAAGTTCCTGCTATGACACATTTCCTCCATAGCTTTTGCATATTAGGAAGAGTATTCAATTTTTTATTTTTTTGTGACTGACTAATCTCACTTAGCATAATGTTCTCCAGTCCCATCCATTTCCCTGTAAATGACATAATTTTGTTCTTCATTATGGCTGAGTAAAATTCCATTGTGTACATATCCCACAGTTTTGTAATCCATCCATCTGTTGATGGACATCTTGGCTGGTTCCATAGTTTTTGCAATTGTGAATTGTGCTGCTATGAACAGAGATACACAAGCATTAGTTTGGTAGTTTGGTTTCCATTCTTTTGGGTAGATACCCAGAAGTGGTATTGCTGGATCATATGGTAAGTTCATTCCCATTCTTCTGAGGATCCTCCATACCATTTTCCAAAGTAGTTTCACTAATTTTCAGTCTCACCAACAATGTAGTAGAGTTCCCACTTCTCCACATCCTTGCCAGCATTTGTTGTTGTATTTTGAATGATTGCCATTCTAGTTGGAGTTAGGTGAAATCTCAGGGTAGTTTTGATTTTCATCTCCCTGATTACTAAGAATTTTTATGCATTTATTGGCCATTTGAATTTCTTTTTTCATGAAATGTCTACTTAGTTCCCTTACCCATTTTTTTGATTGGGTTGTTTGAGTGCTCTGTATAGTCTAGATATTAGTCCTCTATCAGAGAAGTAGGTGGAAAAATATTTTCCCATTCTGTTGGCTCTAGTTGAGGTTCTTGATAGTTTCCTTTGCTGAACAGAAGCTCTTCAGTTTCATACAATCCCACATATTTATCCACCTTTTAGTTTCTTGTGCTGTTGGGGTCTTGTTGAGAAAGTTTTTACCTGTGTCTATGTATTGTAGTGTTGGACCTATGCTCTCTTCAAGGAGCCTCAAGGTCTATTGTCTAATTTCTAAGTCTTTGATCCATCTTGAATTTACTCTTATGCAAGGTGAGAAAGTAGGATTAATTTCCAATTTTCTGCATATGGTTAATGAGTTTTGCCAACACCATTTGTTGGCTATCTTTTTTCCAGTGTCTGTTTTTGGCTTCTTTTTAAAAAATCAATTGGCTGTAAGTATGTGGATTTGTTTCTGAGTCTTCTATTCTACTCCATTGATCTATGAATCTGTTTTTGTGCCAGTACCATGCTGTATATTACTATGGCTTTGTAGTATACTTTTTTATATTTTTTATAATTTAATGTAGTATTTTATTTATTTTGTTCACTAAAAACTAATATTTGAAAACATCTATAATAATAATTGAACTTAATTTAAGAGGAGATTAATTTCCATTTCTTATACCTCAATATTGGGCATTAGTGAGAGAGATAGTCAATATAATTCTGTTAAAATTATTATGTCAAAGACTAATAAATATATGCTTGGTGTTAGCATATCTACACACAACTCAGTTTTTGATGTAAAATTCTTTGTCTGCAAGAAAGAACATTTGGTTTACTTCACTGATAGGAATATCTTGTAATACTGGGATGGCCACTTCTTGGTGTTTTTTGTGCTGCTGATTTGTAGCATAGTTATCTGTGAGTGTATGAATGGATTTGAGTGGCAAGGTACTCATCATGTTAACTCCAAATAAGAGAACATAACCAATAACTAGAGTAATCAGGAGGTAGACAGGCAGTGCAACTGCCCAGTATTTTTGAGGACAATAGGTTAAGCCAAGGGAGTTTAGCCAAGATTCAGGAATAAAAGCCCACATGAGATAAAGTATGAAGCCAAATTGGGAGCTTAAGAAAAGAACAAAGCCATAAATCACTCTTTCTGGCAATGGGGACAGTGAATTTTCCACCACCTTTTCTGGTGGCTTTAGCCAGTCTCCGAGCCGAGTCCTCTACGCAAGTACCTCCTGAGAGCCACAGTGAAGGAAAGAGAGGCAAATTCAAGGGAGAGGCTGAGGTGCTCCCCACACCCCTGGCCAGGGTGCCTGTAGTATACTTTAAAGTCAGGTACCATGATTCATCCTGCATTGTTATTGTTGCTGAGAACTACTTTAGGTATTCTGGGTTTTTTGTTTGTATCAAATGAATTTAAGAACTGATCTTTCTATGTCTGTAAGGAATTACCTTTGTAATTTAATGGGTATTGAGTTGAATCTGTAGATCACTTTTGGAAGTATGGCCATTTTTTTTTTTGTACCTCCAGAACTTTTTATTTTTTTTATTTTTTTTAACAATTTTTTTATTAAACATCAATAGTATACATTTACACTATATTTGGTGCCCTCTCCCCCCCGCCCCCATTTTCCCTTCCCCCCTCCCACCAATGGTTGTCCAGGTTAGCCATATCTTATTCATAATTTTACACATGTTCAAGTGTAGACCCTTATTAATCAAGATCGGCCTTCCTCCTCTCCTATCTTACCATCTAAACTTAGCTAGTATTTCCCCTTCAATATCTGGAGACCCACTGGTATTCTTTGTGTTTCCTAGTTTGGGCATATTAGAGGAAACATATATATCTTCTTCTTCTGTGCTTGGCTGATCTCACTTAACATAATGTTCTCCAGGGCTTTCCATCTTCTTTCAAATGATATAATTTTGTTCTTCTTTATGGCTGATAGAATTCCATTGTGTGTATTTCCCACAGTTTTGCTATCCATTCATCTGTTGATGGTGATCTGGGTTGGTTCCATATTTTGGCTATTACAAATTGTGCTGCTATGAACATAGGTATGCATATGTTGCTGTATTTCTCTGAATTCAACCCCTTTGGAAAGATACCCAGGAGTGGTATAGCTGGGTCATATGGTGGATCTATTCCCACCTTTCTTAGGAATCTCCACACAGATCTCCATAGTGGTTGAACTAGTTTGCATTCCCACCAACAGTGTAAAAGAGTTCCTCTTTCCCCACATCCTCGCCAGCATTTGTTGTTATTTGATTTCTTTATGCTTGCTACTCTGACTGGGGTTAGATGGAATCTCAGTGTAGTTTTGATTTGCATCTCCCTGATGGCCAGTGATGAAGAACATCTTTTCATGTATCTATTAGCCCTTTGTATCTCTTCTTTTGTGAAGTGTCTATTTAGTTCATTTGCCCATTTCTTGATTGGGTTGTTTGTTTTGCTAGTGTAGAGTCTTTTGAGCTCTTTGTATACTCTGGATATTAGCCCCCTATCAGAATGGTGGCTGGTAAAGATCCTTTCCCATTCTGTAGGCTTCCTCTTTAGGTTATTGATAGTTTCCTTTGATGAGAAGAAACTTTTTAGTTTGATGTTATCCCACTTGTTTATTCTTGCTTTAATTTCCTGAGCTTTGGAGGTTTTGTTGAGAAAGTTACTGCCTGTGCCAATATGTTGTAGTGTTGAACCTATGCTCTCCTCTACTAGCTTCACAGTCTCAGGTCTAATTTCTAAGTCTTTGATCCATCTTGAGTTGATTCCTGTGTTTGGTGAGATATAGGGGTTTAGATTCATCTTTTTACAAATGGTTAGCCGGTTCTCCCAACACCACTTGTTGAAAAGGCTGTCTTTTCTCCAGCGTATGTGTTTGGCCCCTTTGTCAAAGATTAATTGACTAAAGATGTGTGGGTTTGTTTCTGTGTCTTCTATTCTAATCCACTGGTCAGTATATCTGTTTTTGTGCCAGTACCATGCTGTTTTTACTACTATTGCTCTATAGTATAGTTTGAAGTCTGGGATTGTAATGCCTCCTGCGTGTTTCTTGTTATTGAGAATTGCTTTGGCTATTCTAGGTCTTTTCTTTCTCCATATGAAATTCATGATTGATTTTTCTAGGTCTCTGAAGAATGTCACTGGTATTTTAATGGGAATTGCATTGAACCTATAGATCAGTTTTGGCAGAATGGCCATTTTGATGATATTTATTCTGCCTATCCATGAGCACGGGAGATCTTTCCATCTTCCAAGGTCTTCCTCAATTTCTTTCTTTAATGTTTTATAGTTTTTGTTGTAGAGGTCTTTTACATCTTGGGTTAGGTTTATTCCTAGGTATTTTATTGGTTTTGAGGTTATAGTGAATGGAATTGTTGTTTTTATTTCTTTCATTGTGGATTCGTTGTTGGCATAAAGAAAAGCCACTGATTTCTTTAGGTTGATTTTATAACCTGCGACTTTGCTGAATTTGTCAATCAGGTCCAGAAGTCTTTTGGTTGAGTTCTTTGGGTCTTCCAGATAGAGGATCATGTCATCTGCGAATAAGGATAATTTTAATTCCTCTCTTCCTATGTGAATTCCTTTGATTTCCTTCTCTTGTCTGATTGCTGCAGCAAGAGTCTCAAGGACTATGTTGAAAAGGAGTGGTGATAGTGGGCATCCTTGTCTTGTTCCTGACTGTAGCGGAAATTCTTGCAGTTTTTTCCCATTCAATATAATGTTGGCTTTGGGTTTGCAGTATATTGCCTTAATGATGTTGAAGTACTTTCCTTCTATCCCAATTTTTTGCAGTGTTTTTAACATAAATGGGTGTTGGATTTTGTCGAATGCTTTTTCAGCATCTATTGCTATGATGATGTGGTTTTTGTTCTTGATTCTATTTATGTGGTGAATAACATGTATTGATTTGCGTATGTTGAACCAGCCTTGTTTTTCTGGGATGAAACCGACTTGGTCATGATGTATTATTCTCTTGATATATTTTTGAATGCGTATAGCTAGTATTTTGTTTAGAATTTTTGCATCTATGTTCATTAAAGATATTGGTCTGTAGTTTTCCTTTCTTGAGGTATCTTTATTTGGTTTGGGGATTAATGTGATACTGGCCTCATAGAAGGAATTTGGGAGAGTTCCATCTCTTTCAATTTCCCAGAACACGTTATGCAGTATTGGTATTAGTTGTTCACTGAAGGTTTTGTAGAATTCAGCTGGGAACCCATCTGGGCCTGGGCTTTTCTTTGGTGGAAGAATTTTTATTGCCATTTCTATTTCTTTGGTTGTTATTGGTTGGTTTAGGCTTGCTATGTCCTCTTGGCTAAGTGTAGGAAGGTTAACTGTGCTTAGAAATCTATCAATTTCTTCCAGGTTTTCAAGTCTATTGGAGTATAAATTTTTAAAGTAGTTTCTGATAATATTTTGAATTTCTTCACTATCTGTGGTGATATCTCCTTTTTCATTTCTAATTTTGATAATTTGAGTTGATTCTCTTTTTCTTTTGGTTAGGTTGGCCAGGGGTTTATCAATTCTATTAATCTTTTCAAAGAACCAACTTTTTGTTTTATTGATTCTCTGGATTGTTTTTTTGTTCTCTATTTCATTTATTTCTGCTCTAATTTTGATGATTTCTTGCCTTCTGCTGGCTTTGGGAGTAGACTGTTGCAGAATTTCTAGATCCTTGAGTTGTGTCATTAGGTTCTTTACTTGGTGGTTCTCCGTCCTTTTTATGTGGGCACTCAATGCAATAAACTTTCCTCTTAGTACTGCCTTCATGGTGTCCCATAGGTTTTGGTAGGTTGTGTCTCTGTTTTCGTTTGTTTCCATAAATTTCTTTATTTCTTCCCTAATTTCTGCTCTTACCCATTCGTCATTCAATAGAGTATCATTCATTCTCCATGAATTTGAATACTTTCTTTCAAGTTTCCTGTTGTTGATTTCTACTTTTATTCCATTGTGATCTGAAAAGATGCAAGGAATTATATTACATTTTTTGAATTTGCTGGTATTTTCTTTGTGTCCCAGGATGTGATCAATTTTGGAGAAGGTTCCATGGGCTGCTGAGAAGAAAGTGTATTCTGTAGTTCCTGGTTGAAATACTCTGAAAATGTCTATTAGGTCCATTTGGTTTATGGTTTCCTTTAGTTTTAAAACGTCTTTACTCAACTTTTGCCTTGAAGATCGGTCCAGTGGTGTGAGAGGCGTATTAAAGTCTCCCAGAATTATTGTATTTGGGTCTACTTGGGATCTTATGTCCAGAAGGGTTTGTTTTACAAATGTGGTTCACCCATATTTGGGGCATAAATATTTACTATCATTATATCTTCTTGGTATATTGTTCCTTTTAGTAAAAGGAGGTGCCCTGATTTGTCTCTTTTGATGTGTTTTAGTTTAAAGTCTGTTTTGTTGGATATTAGGGTTGCTACCCCTGCTCTTTTTTGGTCACTGGTGGCATGGTATATCTTTTTCCATCCTTTCACCTTCAGCCTGTGAATGTCTTTGGCTGTGAGGTGTGTTTCTTGCAGACAGCATATATTTGGATTATGTTTCCTAATCCACATTGCCAGTCTATGTCTTTTGATTGGTGAGTTAAGTCCTTTGACATTAAGAGATATTATTGAAATATGATTTTTGTTTTCTGCCATTATGTGTTCTGTCTACTCTTGGGTGGTGTGATCTTTCTTCTTTACTTAAGTGGCCCACTTATTAACTTCCTCTCTTCTCTGATTCTGAAGTCTGCTTCTTTTTTCTTCCTTATGGTTTATTTCTTTAAGAATTTTCTCTAGTGTTGGCTTTGAATTCATGAATTTTTTGAGATTCTGTTTATCGTGAAAGACTTTGGATTCGCCATTGATCTTGAATAGTAGTTTTGCTGGATAGATTAGTCTGGGCTGGAAGTTATTTTCTTCCAGGGTCTCAATCACGTCGTACCAGTCTCTCCTAGCATTCCTAACCTGGGTTGTATAGTCTGGGGTGATTCTTATTGTTTTGCCTCTATATGTTACCCGACCTTTTGTTCTCGCTGCTTTTAAGATTCCTTCCTTAGCCTCTATATTGGTCATTTTGGTTATTATGTGGCGTGGAGTGGTCATTCTTTGGTTTTGTCTCAGTGGAGTTCTGTATGCCTCCTGGACTTGAAGATTGAAGTCTCTTTCCATATTTGGAAAATTCTCTGAGATTATTTCCTTGAAGATATTACAGATGCCCTTGGTCTGTACCTCTATCCCTTCCTCAATGCCTATTATCCGTAAATTAGGGCGCTTCATATTATCCCATAATTGCTGGATGTTTAGGTTTTGTTGCTGTAAAGATTTCTGTATATCGCTGACTGTGTTTTCGGTTTGGGATGTACTGTCTTCTAATATTGATATTCTGTTTTCCATTTCATCTAATCTTCCAGAGTTTCTTTCAATTGCTGTCTTCATTTCACTTATTGCCTCTTTCATTTCATTCCAGACCTCTTTCTGATTCTTTTTTAGTGTTTCTAATTCACCTCTAACCTCCTCTATACTTGATCTGAATCCTTTCATCATATTGAACAACAAGATTCTGAACTCCCCTTCTTGCATTTCTAGTAGGTCAGTATTCGTGATTTCTGCTGTCTCTTCATAATTCCTCGTTCTCATATTTGTAGCGTTCTCTGTCCTGTTTTTCTGGTTTCTACCCATCGTTCGTGGGTAGTATGCTTAGTCAAATCTTAATATTAGGAGTTGGGGTATCGGCTAGTCAGCAGAGCCTTTCCAGTGTTGAGGGTGGGTGATGTGGGAGGAGCTGGGGTGATTGGTAAAGGAGTCGGATTAGGTAGAGGATATGTTTAGGTTGAGAAAGACTTTAAGTATGGTAAGGTGAAATCTTGCTAGGAATGAGAGAGAGTTAACTACTAGGACTCTTGTCATTCGTGGAGTAATTATGGATGTAAGAAATACGTAGGGTATTAGACCAGGAGGTATATTATGTGGAAAAGTTTTGGGGGAGAAAAGTATGTAGGGTTAGTGTGGGAAGGTTTGTAAATAGGGGTGATGGAAGGAGCAGACAGACATAAAAAAAAAGAATAGAAAAAAAAATCCACACAAGATACCAAGACTATTATGTAATCCAAGAAAAAGGGAGGAAAACCAATTAAAGGAGGAGAATGAAAATAAAGGAAGGAAAGCGGAAAAAAGAGGAAAAAAGAACAAGAATAAAATAAAAGGAACTAGCAGCTGTGTGAAATAAAAAAATAAGGCAAACAATCCAATATATATATATATATATATATATATATATATATATATATATATATATATATACAACATGTGAAAGTAAGAGAAGTGTGGGTTAAAAGAAAAAAAAATAAAACAGCAATAACCATACAAAAACAAAAGCACTGTAAAAGCAAAATAAAACAAAACATCCACATTAAAAGTAAAATAAACAGTCCTCCTTATTTACGCATATGGGATCAGGTCTATATAATATGTGCTATCTGATTGCTTTGGTAACTTTCAGAGTACCATCCAATGTCTCTTGGTTTTCTTTGTACTCTATTTTTTATCTACTTAGGTCACTCTGGGTGTTTGGACACCTTTCTCTCCTTTAGCTGCTTTAGGTTTATGTGTCCGGATGTCTGGTTTCACTTTTATTTGATTCTGTACAATTCACAGGTTCTGCGAAATTCTAACCTGTGGTCAGTACCTCTGCACTCACCACCCTAGGCTCCAACCTGTGCTTCCCTACAACATGGGTGGAGCATGACCAAGGTATAATTAGAACCTCCCCCTGAGGTCCTGTGCAGATATTGTGGCCCTCTGGAGTTTCCTGTGTCTCTGGAAATTCCAGCTGGGTTAGCCGGTGTGGTCCCAAGATGTACCCTGGGCAAATGAGTGCTGGTTCCTGGATGCCCACGCTTGCTGCCAGAGCTCTGCCTATTCCAAGGATGCAGGCTGGGTGTGCTACTTTTACTGGACCCAGGAATGAGTGGATGCAGCTGTCTGTTGCTGCTGGTATGCTCTTCCAAGGTGTATTGAGCTGAGTTCTCGCTTAGAACTAAGCATCTGGCTACCAGGAGAGTAGGAACACCTAGCGGTGGGCCAGGAGTGCAGGATAGGTGCTCAAGGATCCAGTGCGTGGTGCCCAGTAATGGTCTCTGCCTCCCGCGGGATGTAGAAACTGGGGGTGCCCTAAGGAGATTTCCGGTTTACATAGGGCTTTCGCAGCCTGGAAGGCAGTCTCTGGCAAGGTGGCGGGGGCGGGGGAGGGGGGCGAGACACACAGGAAGGCTCCAATTTAGTGAGAGAGTGGCCCAGGCACTTACTGCTAGCAGGGGACGGGGCGCAGACAAGGTGCGCAGAGGAGAGTGCTCGGGTCTGAGGCTTGGGTGTGCTGGGGGGGTCTGCACTTCCCTGGGCGCCCGCAGGTACCTGTCTTCCTTGGTTCAGGATTCGTGGGAGTCTCTATGCTGTTGTGGTCCAGTCGCTGGTGAACACACAGAATTCTGACGGTGGGTGCTGCTCGCTGTTTTCAGTCCTGGATTATCTTGCTGCGGGACTATCGGGCAGGCAGCTCCGCAGGCCCGCGAAAGCAGCCCGCCGCTGAACAGCGTTCAGATCCGATTGTATCTGCAGCTGGTCCGGTGTCCGATCTATGTTCTTCTTCTTCTTCAAGTTCAGAGTTCCCCCGAGGTACCAGGATTTTATTTGGTTCCTGGTATGTATTTATTTTGTTGATTAAGAGACAGCTTTCTAAGTATTTGAACTTTATTTGCTTCAGCTACTGAGGAGTGCTGTGTCCCTCAGTCGCCATTTTGGAAAAAAAAACGAAGTATGGCCATTTTGATGATATTTGTTCTGCCTATCCATGAACATGGGAGATCTTTTCATCTTCTAAGTCTTCTTCGATTTTTTTCCCCAATGTTTTATCATTTTCTTTGTAGAGGTCTTTTACCTCCTTGGTTAAGTTTATTCCTAAGTATTTTATTTTTTGTGGAATATGCTGAGTGGAAGTGATTTCTGAATTTCTTTCTTAGTAGATTTAATGTTGGTATACTGAAAATATTTCAATTTTTTTGTGGTACTGAGGGTGGAACACAGAAGCGTTTCTACCTCTGGGCTATGGCCATACTCCCAGACTTGTTTTTTATAGTTTGTTTGGAAACAGGTTCTTACTAAGTTTCTGAGAGCCTCACTAAATAGCTGAGGCTGGCTTGAACCTTTGTGATCCTCCTGTCTCAGCCTCCCAAGCACTGGGATTACAAGTGTGCACCACCACCCCCAGCCAATATTTCAATTTTTAAAGACTGATTCTGTATCCAGACATCATGGTGAATTTGTTGATCAGTTCTATATGCCTTTTGGTTGAGTTTGTTGGATTTTTGGTTGAGTTTGTTGGATTTTCTAAGTATAGTATTATGTCATTTGCAAATAGTGAAAGTTTTAGTTTTTCTTTTCCTATTGGTATTCCTTTGATTTTCTTTTCTTACCTTATTGCTCTGGCTACAGTCTCAAGTACTATATTGAAAAGAAGTGGTTAACCATGTTATATTTATACTATTACACATATTCTTAGGTAGCTCCTCCACTGAACAACCTTAGCTTTCTTCCTTTCCTCTCCTTCCATTCTAGCTTTGCAGAAATTTCCCCTCCAACATCTGGAGTCCCTCTGGTATTACCAATACTCCCTAGCTTGGGCATATTAGAGAAAACACATATACCTTCTCTTTCTGTGCTTGACTATCCAGTTCCTTCCATCTTCTTGCAAATGCTATTATTTTATTCTTCTTTATAGCTGAATAGAATTCCATTGTGTGTATCTCCCATAATTTTGCAATCCATTTATCTGTTGATGGAGATGTAGGTTGATTCCATATTTTGGCTATTACAAACTGTGCTGCTATGAACATGGGTATGCATATGTTCTCTGATTTCAAGTTCTTTGGAAAGATACCCAGGAGTAGTATAGCCGGATTAAATGGCGGATCTATTCCCAGTTTTCTAAGGAATCTCCACACTGATCTCCATAGCGGCTGAACTACTTTGTACTCCCACCACCAGTGTAAAAGAGTTCCTCTTTCCCTACATCCTTGCCAGCATTTTCTGTTGTTTGATTTCTTTATGCTTGCCACTCTGATTGGGTTAGATGGAATATCAGCGTAGTTTTGATTTGCATCTCCCTGATGGCTAGTGATGTTGAACATCTTTTCATGTATCTACTGGCCATTTGTATCTCTTCCTTTTTTTTTTTTGGTGATACTGGGGTTCTTGGAAGCCCTTCTACCTCCAGGCTACACTCCCAGACCTATTTTATATTTTGAAACAGGGTCTCTTAAGCCAGCGCGGCTAGCTTCAAACCTTCACAATCCTCCTGTCTCCTCCTCCCAAGTACGGGGATTACAAGTGTGTACCACCACACCTGGCAATATCTCTTCTTTTGTGAAGTGTCTATTCAGTTCAGTTTCCCATTTCTTGATTGGGTTGTTTGTTTTGCTAGTGTAGAGCCTTTTGAGCTCTTTGTATATTCTGGATATTAGCCCCCTATCAGAGTAGTGGCTGGTAAAGATCTTCTCCCATTCTGTAGGCTTCCTCTTTAGGTTCTTGATGGTTTCCTTTGATGAGAAGAAACTTTTTAGTTAGAAGAGATCCCACTTATTAATTCTTGCTTTAATTTCCTGCCCTTTGGAAGTCTTATTGAGAAAGTTACTGCCTGTGCCTATATGTTGGAGTGTTGATCCTATGCCTTTCTCTAATAACTTCACAGTCTCTGGTCTTATTTATTGGGAGGAGGGAAGAGAAATGGAGGGGAGAGGGCACGCAGCACAATCTAAATGTATACCATTTTCAATATGTTCAACTTAAAAATAAAATAAAATATGGAAGAAA
This sequence comes from Muscardinus avellanarius, assembly GCF_963383645.1. Taxonomy (NCBI): domain Eukaryota; kingdom Metazoa; phylum Chordata; class Mammalia; order Rodentia; family Gliridae; genus Muscardinus; species Muscardinus avellanarius. The sequence goes on from NC_137797.1 coordinate 77,847,142, forward strand.
AAAAAGAAGTGGTGATAATGGACATCCTTATCTTGTTCCTGTTTTTAAAGGGAATTCTCACAATTTTCCCCCACAATAGGCTGTAGGTAGATTGCCTTTATAATGCTGAGGTATGTTTTTTCTATTCTGATTCTCTGTTGTGCTTTTAGCATAAATGAATGTTGGATTTTTTTCTAATGCTTTTTTAGTAACTATTGAAATAATCTTATGATTTTTGTCTTTGGATCTATTTATGTGATAAATTACATGGATTTGTTTTTATATGTGGAATCACCCTTGCATCCCTGGGATGAACCCTACTTGGTCATGGTGTATGATTTTCTTGATGTGGTTTTGAATGTGTGTTGCAAGTATTTTGTTTAGCAGTTTTACATCCAAGTTCATAAATGATATAGGCCTGTAGTTTTCCTTCCTTGAGCTGCCTTTATTTGGTTTGGATATTAATGTGATGTTGGCTTCATAGAATGTATTTGAGAGTCCCATTTCTATTTCACATAGTAGATTGAGGAGTATTGGGATTAGCTCTTCTATAAAGGCTTTATAAAAATCACTTGGGAAACCATCTGGTCCTGGGCTTTTCTTTGATGGTAGGCTCTTTATTGCTATTTCAATCTCATTGATTGCTATTATTTGGATTTTCTATATTTTCTTGACTCACTTTAGGAAGGTTGTATTTATCTAGAAAGTTGTAAATTTCTTCCAGATTTTCCATTTTGTTGGAGTGTAGTTTTTCAAAGTAGTTTCTGATAATTCTCTGTATTTCTATACTGTTGGTGGTAATATCTTCTTTTTCATCTCTTATCTTCATAATTTGTGTTGATTCTCTCTCTTTTTGTTTTGGTTAAGTAGGCTAGTGCTTTATCTATTTTATTAATATTGTTGAGAAACCAGCTTTTGGTTTTGTTAATTTTCTGTATTTTTTAAAATTACTAAATCTTTGATTTTTTTTGCTCTGATTTTAATAATTTCCTGCCTTCTACTGGCTTTGGGGTTAGACTGTTCTTGTTTTTCAGGGGCTTTGAGGTGTGTCATTAGGTTATTTATTAGGTGAATTTCTGTTCTTATATGGGCACTCAGTGCTATGAATTTTTCTCTTAATACTGCCTTCAAAGTATCCCAGAGGTTTTGATATGTTGTATCTCTATTTTTTTTTGTTTCTAGAAATTTCCTGATTTCACCCTTTATTTCTTGTGTGACCCATTCTTCATTCAGAAGTGTAGTATTCAGTCTCCTCATGTTTATGTGGTTTCTCTGGGTCTTCTTATAGTTGATATCTAGTTTTATTCCATTATGGTCTGAAAAGACAGAGGGAAGTATGTCACATTTTTTAAAATTGGCTAGTGTTCACTTTGTGGAACAGGATGTTATGTATTTTGGAGAAGGTTCTATGAACAGCTGAGGCAATGTAAACTCTGCTGTAGTTGAGTGGAATATTCTATATATGTCTAACAGGTCCATTTGGTTGATGTTGTTCTTTAGGTCGCAGGCATCTTTACTGACCTTTTGCCTAGATTAGTTTAATGGTGTGAGAGGGGTGTTGAAGTCTCCCAGTATTGGTGTATTGGTATTTATGTTTGACTTAATGTCACAAAGAGTTTGTTTTATGAAAGTACCTGTATCTGTGTTTGGGGCATAAATGTTGACTATTGTTATTTCTTCTTGCTGTATTGTTCCTTTCACCAATAAAAAATGGCCTGCTTTTTCTCTTCTAATAAGCTTGGTCTTGAATTCTAACTTGTCTAATATCATAGTTGCTACTCCTGCTTGTCTTTGAGTTCCATTGGCATGATTTACCTTGATCCAGCCTTTTACCTTTAGTTTTGACTATTCTTACTTATATGGTGTGTTTCTTGCAGGCAGCAGATAGATTAGTTCTGGTTTTTAAAATCCATTTTACCACCTTATTTATTTTATTGGGGAGCTGAGGCCATTTATCAGTGTGACTTTTGAGAGATGATTTTTAATTCCTAACATATTGAGATTTAACTTCTGTTTGAGGTAGGGTTTGTTCTTCTTTGCTTAGTTGTTTGCTGAGTGAAAAATTTTTGTTTCTCTGGTTCTGTCATGTATTACTTATTTTTTTCTTTACAGCTAGTCTCTGAGTATTTTCTCTAGTGCTGGTTTGGAAGACATATATTTCTTCAGTTTCTGTTTGTCATGGAAGATTTTTATTTCCCTGTCTTATTTGAGAGATATTTTTGCAGAGTAGAAAATTTGGGGCTGCAATTTGTTTTCTTTCTGAGTTTGGAATTTATTACTCTAGGCCCTTTTGGCTTTCATGACTTGATTTGGGAGGTCTGAAGTGATTCTAATTGGTTTGTCTCTGAATGTCACTTGGTCTTTTGTTTTTACCTTTAAATTTCTCTTCTTGGCTTCTACATTGGTCAGTTTGACTATTATGTGGCATGGTGAACCTTTTCTCTGATCTTGTCTAAAGGGGTTTCTATAAGTTTCCTGTACCTATGTATCGACCTCTAGTTCTATGTTTGTAAACTTTTCTGATATTACTTCTTTAAAAAGATTGTTTATCTTTTTGGTTTCACCTTCTATTCCCTCTTCTATGCCAATTATTCTTAGCTTACTTCTTTTAATATGGGCTCGTATTTCTTCATTGTCCAATTCATGCTGTCAAATTGTTTTTTCTAAGTTATATCCTATGCCTTTTTTTTAAGTGGTCATCTTTTAGGAGTGAGATTCTATTCTCCATGTGGTATAATTGATTGTTTATAGTTTGAATTGATGCCTTCACTTCAGTGATTGCATTCTTTATTTCTTTCAAACTCTTTCTAAATTCTTTTTGGAAGTCCTGTATTATCTCTACAGTTACATTCCTGATTTGACCTTTTGAAGATCACTGCAATTCTGTTTTCAGGTTCCTTTGTTGTGGTGTTGTGGAAGCTCATTGTTTCCTTGTTATTTCTTCTTCTCATGATTTCAGAAGTTTGTATTTATTGCATTTGATAGATTTATCTCAGTCTCTAGGTTATCTCAGCTAGTATATACAAGAGCAAGTTGTGTTGTATTCAATATTAATGGTTGAGTGAGGATGGAAATGAAGTTGTAAATGCAATGATAGGTTAAAGCCAAAGATAGGATCAAATAGAATGAAGGTATGAGTTTGGTAAGGTAGTATAGAGTAGAAATTAGAGATAGTGAATATTTAGTGCTATTCTAGTAACAAATGTAGAGGTTTTTTTTTTTTTTTTTTACAAATGTAGAGTTTTTAGTGTAGTGATATGAAGTGCATTTAATATAAGAAAAAGCAGAGAAAAGAAGAAAGAAAAAAGAAAAAAGATTGAGAGAAGAGAGTACGTACGTACAAAAGAAGAAGCTTTGGAGAGTAGTTGGGAATAGAGCAATCAAACAAGCACACACACACACACACACACACACACACACACACACACAAATACAAGCAAAACAAAAATAAAATAATGCAACCCTACAAATATATGAATATTCAGCAGAATGGGCCTCTGCAGTCTCTCTGTGTGCAGACACAAAATATCACTGGTACCTTTCCTGCTGAAAGCCTGGTTCTCAGAGTCTTTCTCATTCTATGCAGATGACTGGTATCAGTGGGGCTGGAAGTAGTGTTACATGTAGATTGCCCTCCACATTTTCCACAAATGTGGAATCTCAGTGTCTCCCAGCCTCTGTAGGTGGCAGATGCCTCTGAGTCCTAACTCAATCTAATAGTCTCTTTTCTGCACAGCTACAGCTGGGCTGGTTTAGCTTCTTCCCATTTAACATGATTGGGTGGTCTGTGGTCATTCAGGAGATCATAATAGTTGGATCTAATGCTAAGCATAGGTCACCCCATACACTTTTCACTGATGCAGAGCCTAAGTCTGTCTGACCTCTACTATGTCCAACAGCAGACTCCTCTCACCTCGCCAGGTTGAACCATGAAGTCTCAGACCCAGGGAGTTTTTGCGTGAGTCCCTGGTGGTGCTGCACTGTGTGTTCTCCTGTGGGGACTGTGGCTTCACTTATGGTGTTGCTGAGTGCTGGTCTGGATCTCTGGAGGGCATAATGAGCTTGGCTGCCACTGCTATTAGTTGTAGCTGGTGTTTGCATAGGAGGAAATGATGACTTACAATTCCAAAGATCTGCAACTGCTTACTACAAATTCTTGGTTGCTTTTCTCTTCATTTATGAATATCAGGTGCAGTGAAGCAAGATAGCACTGCTGTAGCGCTCATGGATGTGAGGTGGGTGTGTTTTTTTTCTGGTGTTTTTGAGTGATGCTCTAGATCTCTGGAGGGTGTGGTGAGCTCAGCTGCCACTGCTGGAATTTGTAACCGGTGTTTGCACAGAAGAAACGGATGGCTTACAATTCCAATGATCTGCAGCTGCTTACTTCAGATCCTTGGTTGTTTTCCTATTTGTGACTGGAGTCAGGTGCAGTGAGGCAAGATGGTTCTGCTGTGGTGGCTGCATCCACAAGGTGGGTGGTTTCTTTTCTGCTCTCTGATTGGTCTTCTATCCCCCCCCCCCCCCGTTACCTTTGTTCTTTTTAAAGTTGTGGTGTTTTCTGCCTTTTGTATGAATGCTGTTTTTAAGGCAATGGAGATCGGGTGTCAGCAGAACTGGTATGTGCTGCTTCCCTCAGTCACCATCTTCCCAGAAGTCTACTCTTTATGTTTGAACAGGGTCTCACAATGTTGTGGAGGGACTTACTAAGTTGCTGAGGCTGGCCACAAACTTGTGATCCTCCTGTCTCAGCCTCCCAAGTACTGGAATAACCAGCATGTGACACCATGCCCAGGTGTATTGGATTAATTAACAGAACCTGTTTTTTGTTTTCCCCAGAAAACAAGTCTTATTTTATGCTATTTTCCACAGGCTCACTTAAGAAAGGTAGATTCAGAGTGGTTAAGTATGAAGCTGTGGATGAAGGCAGATGTAAGGCAGAAGGATCTTAACATCAGATTAGGACAAATTTATGTCAAAGCAACTTAAGTGAGACAGAGAAGGATGCTTTATAAAGCTAACATTTCCATATCACAAAATTATAATAGATTTGAATACTCATGCATTGAAAAAAGTAGTTGCATCAATCAAAAAGTGTAAGCTATTGAAAGAATCATTGGCAAAATTTTCTTCCATTCTGTTGGTTCTCTGATGAGGTTCTTGATAGTTTTCTTTGCTTTACAGAAGTTCTTAAGTTTCATGTAATCTACTAATATCTAAACTATACAGAGAACTCAAGAAACTCATTGCTAAGAAAACAAATAATAAAAAAATGGGCAAGTGAACTAGACACTTTACAAAAGTGGAAATTCAAATGGCCAATAAATGTATGAAAAAATGCTCAACATCATTAGCAACCAGAGAAATGCAAATCAAAACTACCCTGAGAGTTCACCTAACTCCTACTAGAATGGCAATTATTCAAAACATAAACAACAACAAATACTGGCATGAATGTGGAGAAGTAGAAACTCCAATACATTATTGGTGGGATTGCAAATTAGTGCAACCACCTTGGAATCCTCAGAAGAATGAGAATGAACTTACCATATCAATACCACTTCTGGGTATCTACCCAAAAGAATGGAAACCAAACTAATGCATGTATATCTATGTTCATTATCTGCACAATTTACAATTGCCAAACTATGGAACCAGCCAAGATGTCCATCAGCAGATGAATGGATTACAAAACTATGGGATATGTACACAATGGAATTTTACTCAGCCAGAGAGGAACACAATTAGTTCATTTACAGAGAAATGAATGGAACTGGAGAAGTTTATGGTAAGTGAGATAGTCAGTCACAGAAAGTAAGAAATCAGATGATTTCCCTAAATATGCAAAATCAAGAGAGAAAATTGGTCATAGAAGGAATCTAGACAAAGAATGAGAATCTATAAATGAGCAAATAAGATGATTTAAGGGAATGGGAGGAGGAAGAGGAAAGTTCCCTAATGTACATGATGCACATTCACAAACATCAAAGTTAATCACTAAGCCAAACATGAGGAGGGGGAGGGAATGGGGTGGAAATTGAGAAAGGCCTAAATAGTGATGTGTGCATGTATGCCTCTACCATCTTGTACTCCATTAAGATGTATGAGTACAATGCATCAATTAAAAATAATTTTAAAAGTATTAGCTATAGAGACATAGTTCTATTTCTTCTTATATTAGTTTTGAAACAAAATATCCTTCCTTTTATTTTATTTTATTTTATTTTATTTTTCATCCATGACATTTTAGTGAGAAAAGATGTTTGGGTATATATGTTAGTTAATAAGGTAGATACTTTATATGATATAAAATTTGATGCACAGAACAGAGAATAAAATTTAATTGCCATTGTAATATTCTATGCCAAAATTTGTTATCCATTATCCTGTACTAAGCAACATAAAAAAATCAGTAAACAACAAGACACTGGAAGAATAAAACATTTAAAAGGCACAATTCAAAAGTAGAAATAATAATGAGCACCACAAAAAGCACAGGCAATATCCAGGCATGGTGGCATATGCTTGTAATCCCCGCACTTGGGAGGATGAGACAGGAGGATCACACAGGTTCAAAGCCAGCCTCAGCTACTTAGTGAGGCTCTCAGCAGCTTAGTGAGACCCTGTTTCCAAATAAAATAGAAAATAGGTCTGGGAGTATAGCCCAGAGGTAGAAAGCCCCTGGGTTCCACCCCCAGCACCACCAAAAATAAAAATAAAAAAGATTCTCTTGTTGACTTCTACATTAATTACTTTGACTACAATGTGGCCCAGTGAACCTTTTCTCTGATCTTGTTGAAAGGGGGTTCTATAAGTTTCTTGTACCTTTGTATTGCCCTTTTTTATATGTTTGGAATATTTTTATATATTACTTCTCTAAATGACTGTTAATCCCTTTGGTTTCATCTTCTATTTGCTACCGCATCTTTTGCAGATCTTGAGAAAGCTCGATCAGGGGATCCGCAACAGCGTAGATCCCCCATGAAGAATGTCTAGCATTCCTTTCTTCAAAAAATTATTTTAGGATTATTTGGATTAATATGTATAATTGAAATTTTATGTATAATCATTATAACTATAACTGATGGGCAGCGGCTTGTGAGAGACTCAGGCAGCAAAGATTCTTTCCCAAGGATAAAGTTTTTGGGCCAAACATTATTGTTTGTTCAAACTGATCTTAGTTTGAGCCACTGTATAAGATCAGGTTTGAGTCAGCCTTGTGAAGTGAGACAAAATACACTATGATTGTTTAAATGTCTAGCACCCTTGCCCTAAAGTTTATAGAAAATAATAACTTTTACTGTCCTTGGCAATCCTGCTTGCATGAATATGCTCTTGCTTTTCTGCCAAAAAAATAAAGTATAAAAACTGTAACAAATCCTGACTAAATTGGAGAAAGATTTGATCTCGTGTGTCATTCTTCTCTCATTGGCCTTGGTTTCCCCCTCATCAACACATGAACCCCGATTCTGCTAGGGCTGGACCCCAGCATCTATTCACTCTTCTATGCCTATTATTCTTAGGTTAGCTCTTTTAAGATGGGCCCATATTTCTTCAATGTCCAATTCATGCTGTCAAATTGTTTCGTCTACATTATATACTATATGTTCATTTTTGGAGTGATCATCTTCTCTTTTACTTATTTTTTGGTGGTACTGGGGTTCCTGGAAACCCTTCTACCTTCGGGCTATACTCCTAGACAACTATTTTTATTTTTATTTGGAAACAGAGTCTCTTAAGCCAGAAAGGTTGGCTTCAAACCTGAGTGATGGAGCGATCATCTTCTAAGAGAGAAATTCTACTTTTCATGTAGTTTAATCTGTTATAGTTTGCATTGATGCCTTTACTTCAATTATTGCATTTCTTACTTCTTTCAGTGCTCCTTTCTGATTCCTATTTAGGGTGTCAGAATCTTTTTAAAATATTTTCCTTATGCTGGGCGTGGTGGCGCACGCTTGTAATCCCCGCGCTTGGGAGGCGGAGACAGTAGGATCGCGCAGGTTCGAAGCCAGCCGCGCTGGCGTAAGAGACCCTGTTTCAAAAATATAAAATAGGTCTGGGAGTGTAGCCCGGAGGAAGAAGGGCTTCCAGGAACCCCAGTACCAAAAAAAAAAAAAAAATGTTCCTTTATTTCTTTTAGGGTCTCTCTAATTTCTCCCCCAGCAATTCTTTATCATTTCTACTATTAAATTTTGATTTGTCCTTCTGGCAATCTGCAATTCTAAGTTGTCAGGTTCTGTTAGTGGGATTGTGGGAGCTCATTGCTTCCTTGGTCTTTCTCCTTCTCATGATTTCAGGTTTCTTAAGTTTGCATCTTTGTTGCTTTTTTTTTTTTTTTTGGTGATACTGGGGGTGGAACCCAGAGGCTTTCTACCTCTGGCTATACTGCCAGACCTTTTTAATATTTTATTTGGAAACAGGGTCTCACTAAGTTGCTGAAAGCCTCACTAAGTAGCTAAGGCTGGCTTCGAACCTGTGCAATCCTCCTGTCTCAGGCTCCCAAGCATGGGGATTACAAGCATGTGCCACCATGCCTGGCTCTCTTTGTTGCTTTTATTAGCTTTCTCTCACTCTGTAGCTGTTAGCTGGTATATACAAAGGCAAGTTCTGTTATATTCAATGATGAAGGTTGAGTGAGGAGGAAGGTGATAAAGTAGTAAAAGTAACAATAGGATAATATAGCAGATAATAGAATGAGTTTGGTAAGGTAATATATATTAGAGATTAGAGATAGTGAATATTTAGTAGAATTCTTGTGACCAATGTAGAGTATTTAGTGATATGAAGTTGATTTAACACAAGTTAAAGAAAAGGGAATGAAGCAAGAGAGTGGATATGGACTAGAGAAGAAGCTTGTAAAAGGTTTGGGGAAGAGAGAAAACAAGCACACACACACACACACACACACACACACACACACACACAGAGCAACAAAATAATACAATCCTACAAATATATGACTATTGAGCAGACTTAGCCCCTGTAGTCCTCATGAGTCTACATGGATTCTTTTAGCCATTTAAACTTCACATTCTATAATAGTTTCTCAATCACGTTCCAAGCCCTGTCATTTTTTTTTCTGTAACCTAATAATAATGTCAGTTTATAGCCTTGCTTTTTGGTCTCCTTCAATGATTGAGACCCTGGCCTGGTGTCTGTCTCTGAGCAGGCACTGAGGGCCACCAGTACCTTTTCTGCTGCAAGCCTGGGGCTCTGGGCTCTCAAAAATAACCTGTGTCTGATGTAACAGTGTGAGATGTAGCCGTGAATTCTGTTTTTAACTATTTTAGAAAAGAATAGCCATAAGCTATAAGCTTAAGCAATTTTATTATTACAAAGACAGAAAGATAGGACAGCTTAAAACACTGCATTAAAGAAATAAATGCAGTGGAGTAACTTGAAAATAAGTTACTGAAGTGTTTGGATACAGAACAATTTTATAAAGATACATCATCCTTTATCTTGCTCTACCAATAATCTTCTGACTAAACTAGATCTGCCCCTTCTTTGGGCATGTCTTTTGATGTGGGCATTCCTTCCTGTAAGCCTTCCCTGTCTCTGGTACAGACCCTAAACCTTTTGTTATGGCCCAAAATGTGTTAAGTGATTATCAGAGTCAGAGATCTCTTGAAGGCTTGTGGCATTCTCCCACATCCTTGGGAAATTTTTGCTTGTCTTTAAAATGCAAAAAGGCTACCGGGTGTGGTGGTGCACACTTGTAATCCCCATGCTTGGGAGGCGGAGACAGGAGGATAGTACAGGTACAAAGCCAGCCGTGCTGGTTTAAGAGACTCTGTTTCCAAATAAAAATATAATAGGTCTGGGAGTGTAGCCCTGAGGTAGAAGGGCTTCCAAGAACCCCAGTACCACCACCAAAAAAAAAAAAAAAAAAAAAAAAAAATCAAAAAGGCCTTAAGCTACCTCTATTGTTCTCCTTGGTGCCAGGAACTCTGCAGGGTTCCTTCTCTGCCTGAGTGCCTGCCTGCACCCAAGCTCTGACTTAATAATACCAGAGCTATTTTCAAATACATTTTGAAGCCATTTCCTAATACCAGCACATCTGAGACTCTCAGATTATGCAGGCAGCCATTATCATTGAGGCTGGATTTAATGTCAAGCGCAGGTCTCCATACTTTCCACAAACACTGAGCCTGTGTCTCTTCTGACTGACAAAGGCAGTGAGTTTCGCTGGGATTAGACCTAGTATATACATAGAATTCACATTCTCCACAGATAGGGATGGGTTGGTCTGACTTCTTCCTGGTCACTATGATTGGGTGATCTCTAGAAGCCCTACTAGGGCTCTGAACCCAGGGGAATATAGTCCTTTTTGCCTGATTGGTCCTGGGGGGCTGTCTGCTAATTTATGTGTCTACTGTGTCCACAGCAGGCTCCACCCCCACCTTCACCAGGGTGACCCACAAAATCTCAGACCCTGTGAGTCTATTGCTTGCTGTTCAAGTCACTGCAATCATGCCCTGTGTCTCTTGTGGGACACTTACTGTGTTGTTGGAACACACTTACTGTGTTGTTGAGAGCTGGTCCGAATCTCTGGTGAGTGTGGAGATCTCAGTCACCAGTGCTGAAAGTCATAGTTGGGGTCATAGTCGTACTCAGTGGGGCCAATCGCTTACAATTTCAATGAGCTGCAGCTGCTTACATTGTTTCTGGTTGTTGGCTGTTTTGCTGGGGATGTCTGGATACTGTCATGCTGGCAGTCCAGCATGGTAAAGCAAGATGGTGCTGCTATGACCAATGTTGTCTCCACAGCCATGGTCACAGTCACAGCCATTGGAGTCAGGCGGAGAATTTTTTGCTCTCTTCACTTTTCAATTGTTGGTGTTTTGTTCAAAATTATACTTTTTTTTCCTTTTGTCAAGATACTGTTTTTGAAGTGATGGAGATCGAGTGTCAGCAGGACTACTATGTGTATCATTGAAATTGAGTTGGGGGTCGTGAAGGAGGCAAACACCAGCCAAGTTATTAAAGGCCTCTTTAATCAACTGGCACCTTTGGGCAGGGTCTGCTAACTGTGGGGGAAGGGACCAATGACCGAGCAGCAGAGTCACACGATCAGCACAGTTGCATGGTCAGCAGAGTCACGGTTGGTCGGCAGATCACGCGCAGAGAGGAAGTGAGGATATTCATCTTGGGGTGGAGCTAGCGGCAGGGGAATGCTGGTCTTCTCACGACATCTGGAGCCTCACGACCTCTAGAGTCTGCCCTGCGATGTTGGGAGTCTCGTGGCATCTGCGCTCTGGCTTCCAGGGTCCTGCCTTCTGTCCCTGCTGCAGAGTCTCCTGGGGAGGGAGGGGCCCGGCCTATCATTATGTGCTGTTCTCCTCATTCACCATCTTTCAATCCATCTTTAGTCTTCAATGTGGCATTATGGGAGCATCACTATGTGACCTTGGGAGCCAAGTGTGGGGCAATCTCAGTGGGGCTTATCCCTAGATGAGGGAGCTCATTCTCTGTGATCCAAGGCTGCCTAAGCAAGGTTGTGTCACAAATGGACAAGCACAGGCTGACAGATTATAGCACTAACTTTCAACATTAATATCATGCATCATGTAACAGAAGAAGAAATGGTAGAATTCTCTCTTTATCTAAATGAAGACAGGATGAATCTATTTTCTGCTTATTAAGCCACTAATTTTTGCAAATTCAAAAGGGAGCTCAAGGGAGTTGTTCAACTCAATACTAAAATGGCAAATTTGGACTTAAGTAATTTGGAAAGTAGAAAAGAAGTGAACATAAATGTTTCTCAAGTTTGTGTAGCAATTTGTAATTGTTACATATTCTATCAGTTTTAAGAATTTTGTCTTGCCCATGGATGAAAACTTATTTGTGGCAAAGTTACATGAATTTTAGTTATTGGAGATTCAGTAGATCATTCAATGTTATAAAATAAGCTAGCACCAGAGCCTGTGCTCTTATCCAATAGCATATTTTGTTTCTTTACTATATTAAGTTTTTTTTTAGGTATTAGGGATTGAACATAGGGGCATTCTACCTCTGAGCTATAATTCCCAACCCCTTTTTAATTTTTTATTTTAAAACAGGGTCTCACCAAGTTGTGGAGGGCCTCACTAAATATCTGAGGCTGGCCATGAACCTGGGATCCTCCTGTCTCAGCATCCCAAGTACTGGTAATACAAACATGTGCCACCATGCCTGGCTTATTAGATTCTTTTTTCTGTGATCAAAATACTTGACAAGAACAACACATAGGTGGAACAATTTATTTTGGCTCACAGTTTCAGAGGGTCAGTCTATGGTCAGCTGACTCCAAGATAGAAACACCATGGCATCAGGGCATAGCAGAGGAAAGAAAGAGAAAACATCTAGGGATAGATATAGTCCAAGTCTGTACTCACAGTGACACCCTCTCTTGAGCCATGCCCAACTCTGAACCTTGTTACAATGAGAACCAGGCTTTCAACACCTGAGCTTTTGGGAGGACAGTCCAGATCCAAACCATTAAACCCACTATTTATTGTTTAAACACTACTTTCTTTATTTTGGCTTTTTTACTTTTGGTCAGTATAGTCTGTACTTAGTCATTTTAATGAGTGCTCAAAGATTAACTGAGTTATTTGGCAGCTTATAATCTCTGGGTTTAGTGACTGCACAGTTGCTACTATTATTTCTCTTTGGCCACTGATTTTCACTATCCAGAGCTGTTTCTCTTGAGAACCCTCCATAACAGCTCTTAATAGCCATTTGATTTGATTTGAATTTTCCCTTCACTAATAGCACCTTGATCTTACCCTTTTCATTTTCAATTTTCTACACTGTATGAAGTCTTGACATGATAGAAATCCAGGAGCCTGGTTTGTTCTAACAAAAACCAAAGACATTTGGAGTTTCCTGCCAAACACCTTCCACAATCATTATTATTATTATTATTATTATTATTATTATTATTATTATTATTTCTTTTGCATTACTGGGATGGAACCCAGGGGCATTCTACCTCCAAGCTATCCCCCAGCCTTATTTTTTAATCTTTTTAGTTTTTGAAACAGAGTCTCACTGAGTCACAAAGGGCCTCACCAAATAGCTGAGGCTGTCCATGAACCACAATCCTCCAGTGTCTGCCTCTCAATTGCTGGGATTACAAGTGTTTGCCACCATGCCTGGCTTGATCTTCCCTATTGTTGTCAATAGGAAAGGAACTAACTTGAATATGGCAATCAGTGCTCTGCTGGGACACTGACTTATGATATAGTAATCTAAAGATGGGAAGAACAGTTGTTTCTACCAAGCAGTGGTGCCATGTGAGATTGGGAAGACCTTTTAAGGTGGTCTGTTTTCACTGTTCCTATTTTTTTCTTCAGCCCTCCTACAGGTCCTATGAGCTGCTCATATTACATGGGCTTGAGTTAAGTAATCCAGGTTTGGTTTCTGTTGCTTATTGCTAAAGAATTCTAAATAACACATAGCCATGCCAGTGTCTTCCTTAACTTCCTATAAAATCCTCTTGGGGAAATAAGTCTTGCCAGGAAAACAGATAGCTAGGCTGATAATGAATGTTCATTATGATTTTAATCATGGAGTATATTATTCATGCCAGATACTGTCTGCATTTTTATAAGAAATGCTTTAATGGAAGAAACATTTTAGTCATTATATGGTAAGGCCTTTCTCAGACCTTTCCCAGCGACCATCCTGAACACTATTCCCCACTCTTGAAGTTCCAAAAATGGCACTCACATTTTATACTTTTGGCAGATCAAAGAGCAGTAATAGATTCAGAGAGATGAAGAAAGCAGAATTTGGTTTCTCATCTATAGTCCCTAAAACACCTGAAAGCTTTGGTACACTTAATTTTAACTTGAACCTAGATCCTGTCTCATATATTTTAATTTTGGGTCTCCAGTGTGAATTTCAACCAAAGACTTAAAATTCTCACAAGATAAAAATAAATTATTTAAGACATTGTTTTTAAATAGTATTAAAAGTCTTAAGATTAAATTTTTCTTTTTATAACTTTTTATAAGACCAATTAAAAATAAACATTTTTGAAATAATATAATTTTATTAAACCTTAAATATGAAACAAGCATTAAAATCAAGAAATAATTTAAATAAGGCTCTTTTCTTGTGTGGTACTAGGGATTGAACCCAGTGACATTCTATTCTGAACTTCACCCCCAGCCCTACTTTTTATTTTTTACTTTGAAAGGGGTCTCATTAAATTTTCCAAGTACTGCAATTACAGGTATGTACCACCACACTTGGTGCAAAGCCAATGCTTTTAAAGGAAGAGTGACACAAACTAACAGGAAGGCTGTCTGTTAGACATAAGCAATTCTTAAATCTCAATGCTTTTTACAAATAGTTTGCAGCATTTCTTGTTTGTTTATTTATTTGGGGGGTATAGGGATTAAACCCAAGGACATTCTACCTCTGAGATACCCCAGACCTATTCTTTATTTTTTTTATTTTTATTTTTATGTTTTTTGTGGGTCTGGGGATGGAACCCAGGGGCATTTGACCTCCAATCTACACCCCCTGCCCTATTTTTTATTCTTTATTTTGAAACCGGGTCTCACTGAGTTGCAGAGGGCCTCACTAAGTAGCTGAGGCTGTCTGTGAACCGCGATCCTCCAGGTCTCAGCCTCCCAGTGCTGGGATTACAAGAGTGCTCCACCAAGCCCTGCTCCCTATTCTTTATTTTGTTTTTTTTTTTTAATTTATTTTTTATTGGTGCAATGTATTCATACATCATAGTGGTATAAAGAAAATACTTTTGTAGACATACATGCACATCTCGCCCAGTTAGCCCCTACCACGATCCCCACCCCATTCCCTCCCCATCCCTCCTTCCCACGCTTGGCTTACTGGTTGACATCTAGTATTATAGCAATTTATACAATATTAACATTGATAATCTCACATAACAGTTTCATTTGTCTGGTACCAAACTTTTGATGACTTAAAGATAACATTTCAATATTTCTTTTTGCTTTCTTTCTTACCAGAGAATATTTTTTTCTTTTTTTTTTTTAGGTGAAACTATCATACATTTATTTATTTATTTTTCAGAAAAAATCTATCCTGATATGGAATATGGACTCTAGATACCCAAAACAGTCTCAAAGAAGAACAAAGCTAGAAGATGTATATTTTCTGATTTCAAACCATATAAAGCTACAATGATTGAAACAGTGTAGTACTGTTCTAAAGGCAGATATATAAACCATTGGAGCTAAATAAAAGCCTAGAGATAAATTCTTCCATACATTGTCAAGTTATTTTTGACAAGGTTTCCATGAACTTTTGGTGGAGGAAATACTAGTCTTTTAACTAAATATTGTTGAAAAATAATAATAAATGAAAAAGAATAAAATTGGACCCTTACCTAACACATATCCTATTCCTTATTTTGAAACAGGGTTTCACTAAGTAGCTGAGGCTGGCTACAAATCTGTGATTTTCCTGTCTTGGCCTCCTAAGTACTGGAATTGCAAGCCTGTGCCACCGTAGGCTAAAATAAGTTTTTTTTATAAAGTATTATTTGTCTAAATATAAAAAATTTAAAAGATTATAGTTATGTTTATTTCAGCTTACATTTTCTCCTACTGATTTTTGGTTCCTTGTTGTTTATTGTAGTTGTTTTTTTTTGGGGGGGGGTTGTTGTTTTTGGTGGTACTGGGATGAAACCCAGAGGCTTTCTACCTTAGGGCTATACTCCCGGACCTATTTTATACTTTATTTGGAAACAGGGTCTCACTAAGTTGCTGAAAGCCTCACTAAGTAGCTGAGGTTGGCTTTGAACCTGTGCAATCCTCCTGTCTCAGCCTCCCCAGTATGGGGATTACAAGTGTGTGCCACCATGCCTGGCCATAGTTGTTTATTTTAAAACATCCTTTAAATAGTAAATAACAATTTTACTTTTTTGCAGTAGTGCGGCTGGAACCCAGGGGCATTCTACCTCTGAGCTATACTCCCAGCCCTATTTTTTATTCTTTACTTTGAAAGAGGGTCTCATTGAGTTGCAAAGATCCTCACTAAGTAGCTGAGGCTGTCCACAAACCACAATTCTCCTGTCTTAGCCTCCAGGTACTGGGATTACGAGTGTGCACTGCCACGCCTGGCTCTTGTTTTAAGTGTTATGTCTTTTATGCTGATATTAATATATTGTTTGTAGCTAAATGCAAGCAATATTTTAAATTTGTATCATATTTAATTTTAATTTTTTTTGTGGTACTGGAGATTGAACCCAGAAACAGTCTACCTCTAAGCTACACACTCAGCCCTTTTTTTTTTTTTTTTTTTGGCAGTACTGGGGATGGAACCCAGGGGCATTCTACCTCTGAGCTACAACCCAACCCAAGCCCTATATTTTATTCTTTTTATTTTTTTTTGAAACAGGGTCTCACTGAGTTGTGAAGGGCCTAAGTAGCTAAGGCTGTTCGTGAACTGTGCTCCTCTGGTTTCAGCCTCCCAAATGCTGGGATTATAAGTGTGTGCCACCATGCCCAGTTTACCCAGCCCAATTTAATTTTAATTTTGAAACAAGGTCTTGCTAGGTTGATGAGAGTCTCACTGCTTATTGAGGCTGTCCTTGAGCCTATGATTCTTCTATCACCAAGTACTGGGATTACAGGCATGTGCCACCAAGCCCGGCTCATATTTTACTTTCCAATTCTCATATACACGGAAGTAATCTGAATATCTCCACTTTATACTTTTAGCCTTATTATTTTAGGGATTTCTTCTGTTCTTATTTCTCATTCTCATTAGTCAATACAACCATCCTTGTGAGTATAACTCCAGTCCATTTCTCTCCCAGGAGATCTTCTAAGAACATTCCAGTGCAAACCTCCCTGTTTCTGATATTCATCTAACATGGGATCATGGTTCCTTTGTGATCATTTGTTGTCTTGTTATTCAACATTCCACATACTTTCCCAGCTAGATTGTAAATTCCCTGAAATCATGGACTGAGGCAGTATAGCCAAGTAATTTCCAGACATGTACTCCACACCTAAATTGCTTTGGGCAGATGTTTGCTCAGTCACAGGACCCAACTGCAAGTTTTGTCTTCTGCTTAAATATATTCTAAAATAAATATCTGCTCTTTTTTTCAATAAAACTAAGCATTTGCATAACATATTAGCACAGTTTATTGGATTTAATGATGATTATATTCTCCTAAACGTATGCTGTCATCCCTATTTTATTGATGGGAATCCTTTTGCTCAAAGAGGCCAAGAGCTTGCATTAGATAATATCTTAAGAGATGGAGCCAGGCTTGAACCTAGAGCCCTTCACCTCTAACACAGTCTTTTACATACTACAGATACTACATTAGATAATCAGTGACTTATCCTTTGCTTGAAATCTTTTTTCTATGTAGACTTATTTTTGCACAGTAGCTATTAATTTCTTTTAGTTTCTCACCTGTTAATTTTCTTGCAAACTTCCCTCTTTCTGCCTCAAGAATTATATGAATGAGGAAAGGTAACT
Source organism: Muscardinus avellanarius (assembly GCF_963383645.1). NCBI lineage: Eukaryota > Metazoa > Chordata > Mammalia > Rodentia > Gliridae > Muscardinus > Muscardinus avellanarius. The sequence continues at coordinate 77,864,596 of NC_137797.1, forward strand.
TATGTAACAGAGGCATTTCACCATGTCTAGTCAAAGTTTTAAACAAATTTCACATTTCTGGTTTGACTTGCAAGGTCAGTCTCTGTTCATGCTGCCCTTCCTGAGCTCTCTTCTCCAATCACCTTTCTGTGACTGGGGCTGAGTCATTCTTTCTTGTTCATGGCTCTTTTGTGTACTTCCTCTCTTCCCCTCTAGTCACTGAGTCTGCCCTTCCTCAGAAAATATGTTTCTTGTTGGTTGAATCTGTTTTTAATTCTAGTCTTCAATCATCCTTCATTGCCTGGAGTACTTACAGCTTGTTTGAAAGCCCATTTGTAATTTTACCTCTTTACTTTAAATTTCTGATCTTTCTTTCTCTTTCCCTTTAAAATCTAGTTCTATTGATTTTTATGGCATTATACTTTTATCTATGTTTATTCAAACTTTACTATTTTTCTTTGCTGACCATAGAAGAACAAGTTTATCTATTCACATCACATATGTATAGCATGTGTTCAATATGTATAGTATGGGTTCACTCTATAAATTAACTATATGCAAGCAGAAATAAAAAGCCTCTCTCTGACTCTTTATATGATATAAATTTTAAAACTAAGATTTTATATTTTTAGTGAATATAGGATTCTAGGAGTAGGTAACATTTGGGTAAGATAGACATTTCTATGAAAATTTTGTTGATTTTTTTGTTTTGTTTTTGTTTTTGTTTTTGTTTTGTGGTACTGGGAATAGAACCCAGGGCATTCTACCTCCAAGCTATACGCCCAGCCCTAGTTTTTAGTCTTTTTATTTTATTTTATTTTTTAGTTGGTGCATTTATTTATATATCACAATGGGGTAAAAACTTGTATAGACATAAATGCACACATCACCCAGCCGGCCCCCACCAACTCTCCACCTCACCCCCTCCCCATCACTCCCTCCCATGCTTGGCTTAGTGGATGACTATGATATGAATAAATACATCATGTGCTTTAAAAAGTTAGGTTCTCCACAGTTAGGTTGCCTTATTTGCTCCTCTATAGGATCTCCTTTTTCACCTGGAGTTCCTCCTATGACTCATTTCACCTTAGCTTTCACATATTAGGGAAAGCATCCAATTTCTAACTTTTTGTGACTGACTAATCTCACTTAGCATAATGTCCTCCATTTCCATCCATTTCCCTGAAAATGCTGCAATTGTGGTTTTTTTATGGCTGAGTAAAATTCCATTGTGTACATATCCCACAGTATTGTAATCCATTCATCTGTTGATGGACATCTTGGCTCTTTCCATAGTTTGGCTATGGTGAATTGTGCAGCTGTGAACATAGATACACATGCATTAGTTTGGTAGTTTGGTTTCCTATCTTTTGGGTAGATACCCAGAAGTGGTATTGCTAGATAAAATGGTAAATTTGTTCCCATTCTTCTGAGGATCCTCCATACTGTTTTCCAAAGAGGTTGCACTAATTTACAATCCCACCAACAATGTTTTAGAGTTCCCACTTCTCCACATCCTCACCAGAATTTGTTGTTTGTGTTTTGAATGATTGCCATTCTAGTTGGGGTAAGGTGAAATCTCAGGGTAGTTTTGATTTGCATCTCTCTGATTGCCATTGATGTTGAGCACTTTTTCATGCATTTATTGGCCTTTTGAATTTCTTCTTTTGTGAAGTGTCTATTTAGTTCGCTTGTCTATTTTTTGATTGGATTATTATTTTTTTTAGTTTTGAGTTCTCTGTATATTCTAGATATTAGTCCTCTATCAGAGGAGTAGATGTCAAAACTCTTCTCCCATTCTGTTGGCTCTTGGGTGAGGTTCTTGACATTTTCCTTTACTGTACAGAAGCTCTTCAGTTTCATGCAATCCCACATATTGATTTGTCTTTTAGTTTGCTGTGCCTTTGGGGTCTTGTTGAAAGAGTTTTTATCTGTGCCTATGTGTTGCAGTGTTGGACCTATGCCTTCTTCAAGGAACCTCAAGGTCTCTGGTCTAATTTCTAAGTATTTGATTCCACTTGAAATGACTTTTGTGTAGGGTGAGAAGGTGGGATTAACTTCCAATTTTCTGCATATGGTTAACCAGTTTTGCCAACATCATTTGTTGAAGAGGCTATCTTTTTTTACCAATGTATATTTTTGGCCCCTTTTTCAAAAATCAATTAGCTGTAAGTATGTGGACTTGTTTCTGGATCTTCTATTCTGCTTCATTGGTATGTATGTGTGTGTATATATATATATATATATATATATATATATAGTGTGTGTGTGTGTGTGTGTGTGTGTGTGTGTGTGTGCCAGTACTATGCTGTTGTTATTACAATGCCTTTGTAGTATAGTTTAAAGTCAGGTATTGTGATTCCTCCTGCATGGTTTTTGTTGCTAAGAAATACTTTGGCTATTTTGGGCTTTTTGTTGTTCCAAATGAATTTAAGGACTGATTTTTCTATGTCTGTTAGGAATGATGTTGGTAATTTAATGGGCACTGCATTGAATCTGTAGATCACTTTTGGAAGTATGGCCATTTTGATGATATTTATTCTGCCTATCCATGAACATGGCAGATCTTTGCATCTTCTAAGATCTTCAATTTCTTTTTTCAATGTTTTATAGTTTTCTTTGCAGAGATCTTTTACCTCCTTGGTTAAGTTCATTCCTAAGTATTTTATGTTTTTGTGGGAGATCCTGAATGGGAGTGTTTTTTTAGTCTTTTTATTTTTTTGAAACAGGCTCTCAGTTGCAAAAAGCCTCACTAAATAGATGAGGCCACAAACTGCAATCCTTCAGTCTCTGCCTCCTGAATGCTGGGATTACAAGTGTGTGCCACCACACCTGGAAAAACTCTGTTGACTTTAATCTTATATTGAGGTAAATAAACAGATTCTGATATAAATGAGTGGTTTTTTATCTGCAATAAGGTTAGAGCATCTCTGTGTATATATAGAGAGCTCATGATACCATTTATTACTGTATCCTGATTGCTTTTTTCTCAAGGCAGTATTTAGTGTCTGTTATGATCCAGGGTAACTCAGCTTCTTGGGTTGAAGTGTTTTCCCCTTGGCCTAGAGCCTAAAAAACAAAACTTTATATTCTTACTTTTAAAATCAAATGTCTTATTTCTGGAACCCAGCAGTAATTTAGATTATGCATTATAATTTTAAAAACATAAGAGTAGTTGACATACTTAATTCTAGCAACATAAGAATACTATATCACAATCTCCACTAAATTTGTCCACTCTTTATTTTAAAAATTTTGATTTGTTTAGCTGGGCATGGGCACATGCCTGTAATTCCAGTACTTGGGAGGCTGAAACAGGAGGATCACAGGTTTGAAGACAGCTTTAGCAAGTAGTGAGATTCTGACCAATCTAGCAAGACTGTTTCAAAATAAAATAAAATTGGGCTGAGGGTATAGCTCAGAGGTTAAATGCCCCTAGGTTCAATCCCTAATACCAAAAAAGAAAAAAAATCTTAAAGTGTTTCTATTTTTTCTTCTAGTAGTTTCATAGTTTCAGGACATACATTTATGTCTTTTATCCATTTTGAGTCTTTTTTAATAGTGTAAGAGATGGGGGTCTAGTGTTAATCTTCTGTATATAGACATTTAGAGGCATACTGGTACATGTCTTTAATCCTAATACTTGAGAGGCTGAGACTGGGGAATTGCAGGTTCAAGGACAGCCTCAATAACTGGTAAGACTCCCATCAACATAGTGAAACACTATTTCAAAATAAAAATGAAATAGGCCTGGGATTTAGCTTAGGGAAAGAATGCCCCTAACACCTTTGTTGAGAATTAGTTGGCTCTAAATGCATGGGGTTATTTTTGGATACTATTGAATTTCAATCATGTGTATGTTTTTATTCCAACAACCATTTCTTTTGCTTGCTATGGCTCTGTACACCTTTAAATCAGGTGTATTGATGCCTCCAGCTTTGTTCCTTTTGCCTAAGATTGCTTTGGCTCTTTAAGGCCTTTTGTTTTTCATGCAAGATTTAAGACTGTTTTTCTAGTTTTTTGAGGAATGTTCCTGGTATTTTGATGAAGGTTGTTTTATTTTTTTTTATTTTTTATTTTTTTATTTTTTTATTTTTTTAATTTTTTAATTTTTTATTTTTTTGGTGGTACTGGGGTTCCTGGAAGCCCTTCTACCTCGGGGCTACACTCCCAGACCTATATTTACATTTTCATTTTGGAAACAGGGTCTCCTAAGCCAGCGCGCGGCTGGCTTCGAACCTGCGCGATCCTCCTGTCTCTGCCTCCCAAGCGTGGGGATTACAAGCGTGCGCCACCATGCCCGGCGATGAAGGTTGTTTTAAATGTGTAAATTACTTTGAGTGGCCAAGAAAAGCAGCATTTATGAGTCCTGCTAAAACTTTATCTCAATTGCCACAAAAATCAGTGCTTTTCATAGCCAGAAAACACTAGCAACAGAGGAATTAAAAATATAAACATGAGGGACAAAGAAAAAAGACTAGAAGAACAACCAGAGACCAGAAAGAAGTCAAGCCAGCAATGTAGCGGTGAAGCCATGCCGGCACCATCTTCCAGCACCAGGCTCCAGAGAAGAAAGGTAAACAAGGAGTTGAAGTGAGTAGCTGTGGATCATTTGGGTGTAATTCAGCAGTTCTTTCAGCGCAAAGAACGCCTAAACTCCCAGTGGTCAAGCTCATCATGCCTTTCAGGGACTCAGAACAGAGCTCAAAACCAGAAAAGAAATATGCCAGCTGCACATCTTTTTAAACTGTGCTTGGTGCCCTCTCCTATTCTCCCTGAAATGTTTACCTTGTCCCTCCCTAAACCTAGCTCATGACTGCCTCTCCCTAAACCTGGCCTGTAATCCTAAACTTAACTTTTGACCTCCTTGACATGTTTTTTTTTTTTTTTTTTGTACTGGGGATGGATCTCAGAGACTACCTCTGGGCTATACTCCCAGACTTATTTTATATTTTATTTGGAAACAAGTTATCATTAAGTTGCTGAGAGCCTCTTTAACTAACTGTGGTTGGCTTTGAACCTACCTGCCTTATCCTTCTGTCTCAGCTTCCCAAGTACTGGGATTACAAGCATGTGCCACCATGCCTGGTTTACCTCCTTGCCATTTGCTTTGTTTAAGCCCTCAATAAAAGAAAGGCATTGGCAGCTGGGCGTGGCGGCACACGCTTGTAATCTCAGCATTTGGGAGGCTGAGACTAGAGGATTGCGGCTCATGGACAGCCTCAGCTACTTAGTGAGGCCCTCCAAAACTTATTGAGAACCTCTTTCAAAATAAAGAATAAAAAATAGGGCAGGGGGTGTAGCTTGGAGGTGGAATGACCCTGGGTTCCATCTCCAGACCTGCAAAAAGTAAAATTAAAAAAAAAAAAAAAAGAAAGGCATTGGCTGCAGGAGGCTAGCAGAATTACCTGACTCCTCTTCAACTGACCCCAATATTAAAAATAACAATTTTGGACCCAGAGTCGTTCATGTGAGGGACTTCAGCAAGTACCAATGGTGGTACCCAGATCATTGGAGTTAAATTTATTCCTAAACTGTTAATTTACGTTTTGGTTTGGTTTGGTAACCATTGTGAATGGGATTTCTTTCAAGATTTTTTTTCTCAATAATATTATTATTGGTATATAAAATTCATTATAGAGAATGTATTATCTGATGAAAAGAATGTATATTTTACAGCTGTTAATGAAATATTCTACAAATGTTTATAAGTCCATTTGATCAATAGTACAGTTTAACTTTAATGTTTCTTTGTTGATTTTTTTGTCTGGGTGATATTTCCATTGATAAAAGTAGGTTGTTGAAGTCTCTCATTATTATTGTACTGGCTCCCATCTCTTTCTTTAGATCTAATAGTGTATACTTTATAAAAGAAGGTTTTCTGGCATGAGATAAATATACACTTATGAATGTTTTTTAAATTAATTTTTTCTCTTTATAACTATTTTATAGTTTTTTCTTTAGGTTACTTTTAGCTGGTGTATCTTTACTGATAAAGTGAGTTTTTTATAGACAGCATATCTATTTTTTTTGTATCTATTTAACCAATTTTTTTTGTTTGTATTTATTCAACCAATCAAATTACATTCAAGGTTTTAGATATATAAGGACTTACTCTAACATCTTGTCAAATTTTTGTGTGTTTTGAATATCCCTTGTTCTATTCTTCCTTTGTCATTTATATTTGTGATTATTTATTTATTTATTTATTTTTGCATCGATAAAATTTGATTCCTTTCTGTTTTTCTTTTCTTTTGGTACTGGGTATTGAACCCAGAGGCATTCTATCTCCAAGCCATATCTCCAGCTCAATTTAATTTATTTAATTTTTAAATTTTTTATGGTGTTGGCGATTGAACCTAGGAGTGTTCTACCTCTGAGCTACATCCCCAGCCCTATGGGTTTTTTAAAAATTATTCTTTATTTTGAAATGAAGTCTCACAAGTTGTGGAGGGCTTTACTCAGCACCTGAGGCTGTCCTCAAACCTGTGATCCTCCTGTCTCAGCCTTCCAAGTTCTGTGATTACAAGTGTGAGCCACCATGCCTGGCTTTCGATTATTTCTTATTTAGAAACAGGGTCTCACTAGGTTGTTGAGAGCCTTGCTAAGTTGCTGAGGCTGGCTTTGAAACTGTGACTCTCCTGTCTCAGACTCTGAAGTACTGGCATTACAAGTGTGTACCACCATGTCCAGCTCTATTTTTCTTTTTCACATCTATTGTTCCAATGGATTTTATATCTTCATGTGTTTTAATAATGGCTGTTACCATTCTTTGCTTTGGGGATGTAGGATATGCTTAAGCATCTTCTGTAAAGTTTGCCTGGTGCTGATGAATGCCCTCAGTTTTTGCTTCTGTTGAAAAGTTCTTCATTTTTGAAGAATATATTTACTTGGTATAGTTATTTTGGTTGGTATCACTTTATATTTGAAATTCTATTTATTCCTGACCTGAAAAGTTTCTGCTAGAAATATGCTGTTAATCTAGCAGGGTTCCTTTAAATATGATTTATCATTTTTCTCTTGCAATTTAAAAAATTCATTGTCTTACACTTTTGATAGTTTGGTATCTACCATGAGGATATTTCTAGTCATGTCTACTTGGAGTTCCAATAAGCCTCCTATAACCTGATTGTCTATATTTTTCTAAAGTTAGGGAAGATTTCCACTTATTATTTCATTAAATAGGTTTTATATTTTTGTACTTTTGAATACACACAAAATGAAAACATTTGTTTATTTAAATATGTCCCAAAGGTCTCAGAGGCTCTCTTCATCCTTCCTTCCTTCCTTCCTTCCTTCCTTCCTTCCTTCCTTCCTTCCTTCCTTCCTCCCTCCCTTCCTTCCTTCTTTCCTTCCTTCCTTCTTTTTCCCCCTTCTTTCTGGGATATTTCAAAAGACCTGTCTTTAGGCTGGGTGTGGTGGTGTACGCTTGTAATCCCAGCCTTCGGGAGACTGAGACTAAAGGATTGCGGTTCACGGACAGCCTCAGCTACTTAGCAAAGCCCTTCACAAATCAGTGAGACCCTGTTTCAAAACAATAACAACAACAACAACAACAACAACAACAACAACAACAAAAAGGACTAGAAATAGGGCTGAGTGTGTAGCTCAGAGGTACAATGCCCCTGGGTTCCATTCCCAGTACTGCAATAAATAAATAAATAAATAAATAAATAAATAAATAAATGAAAGAAATGACGTTGAGTTCATATAGTTCTTCCTTTGCTTGATCTAGTTTGTCATTTTATTTATTTATTTATTATTTTTATATTTTTTTAAAATGGAATCCAGGGATATTCTATCTCTGAGCTACACACTCAGCCCTATTTCTTACTTTTATTTTTGAAACAGGGTCTCACTGAGTTGCAGAGGCCTCACTCAGTAGCTGAGGCTGGCTTTGAACCTGCAATCCTCCTGTACCAGCCTCCTAAGTACGGGATTACAAGCTTGCACCCCCACGCCTGGCTCACTTAGGCTTTTGACTGTGTTTTTTATTTGACTCATTGAGCTCTTCATTTCCAAGATTTCTTTCTGTTTCTTTTAAAAATCACTCTCTCTTTGATGGATTTTTCATTTACAACATACATTGCTATCCTAATCTTGTTATGTCTGGATTCTCTTGAATCTCATTGAGCTTCTTTATAATTGCTTTTTTTTTTTTTTTTTTTTTTTTGGTGGTACTGGGGTTCCTGGAAACCCTTCTACCTCCGGGCTACACTCTCAGACCCATTTTATATTTTTTAAGTTGGAAACAGGGTCTCTTAAGCCAGCAAGGCTAGCTTTAAACCAGCACGATCCTCCTGTCTCTCCCTCCCAAGCGCAGGGATTACAAGTGTGCGCCACCACGCCCGGTTTATAATTACTTTTAAATGATTTATTAGGCATTCTGTCCATATGGTTTTCTTTGGGATTTGTTGCTAGAGTTGCTATGTTCATTCAGAGGCATCTTTTTACCTTGTTTGTGCTCCTCATAAAGATTTGCACATCTGATGGATCAATTATCTCTACCACTTTTATAATTTGGCTTTTATAATAAGTAGCTTCTGCCTAGAGATGTATCTTAGGGTGTCAGTTTGGTATGCAGTGTTGGCTTTGGTTCTGTGTGGACTCTAGTCAATGGCTGAGGGCACAGTGCACGCTGCAGCAGGGTTGATGAGGCCTGCTATCTCAAGGGGCCATGTGAGGGTGGGGACACTAGTACCCAGAAAGATGTGGTGTACACAGAAGAGGGTACGGGGTTCCCATTGTGTGGCCACTTTAATAATGAGAGTGGTACCTCTTTATTTTAACAGATTGAATTTGACATTTTAATCTGCAGTTCTATATATTTGTAAAGCTATCTTGCTCTCATGTTACCTCAAAAAAATCTAGGACTTCCAGGAAGATGGCGACCGAGAAAAGCGGGGCTTAAGAGCCCCGCTAACAACCAATCTCTATTACCACAAAATCAGCACCTTTCATAGCCAGAAAACACCACCACCAGAGAAATAAAAAAAAAAAATCAACAGCCCCAGAGAGGAGAGGGTCTCATAACAGAGCTCAGAGCCACAGAGGACATATGCGAGCCTCACGGCCAAGGACGTGGCAGCAGTGCCCAGACAGCGAGCCGAGGTGAGCCACTGCAGAAGAGCCCGGCGGCATCTGGCAGATTTTTCAGCGCAGAAAGCATCGAAAGCTCCCAGTAGCTGGGCTCAGCACATGCTGCAGGAACTCAGAGTGGAGTTCAAAAACAGAGAAGAAATACGCCAGCCTCAGGGCCGAGGACGTAGCATCAGCGCCATATTGCCACCAGCAGCAGCAGCAGCAGCAGCAGCAAATTCGGAGTCCACTACAGCTCCATCTGCGTATTTAACAACAGTGAGTCAAATTGCGGGCCCCAGAGGAGAAATCCCAGTACCGACTCCCAGGGACTTGACCCAGTGGGGGAGTGGCGGTGGCAGAGATATCACACCATAGGAAAACGTGCAACCTGGCACCCCCCATAGTCTAAAGCAGCCTCTATTGACTCCCTGGATCTGAGACTTTGGGATACAACCCAGTAAAGGAGTAGTGGGGACTGAGATACCACAGACTCGAGATCCAGAGCACCTTAAGTGAAGTCATAGTGACCCAAGGGAAGAACCCAGAGAAGGCACAAACTCCTGAAATCATGGGAAAGAGGAATAACAATGGAGCAATGAATGCCCACAACCCCACAACATCAGAACCAAATAAAACAGAAATTCAGAGATTTCTAGAAGATCAAGTCAGGAAAATAACTGCAGAAATAATAGAGGTGTTTCGAAAAGAATTCAGAGAGAGCCAAAGAGAGATAAAGGATGCAATTAATGAAGTAAAGGCCTCAATTCAAAGTACAAACAACCGATTAGACCACATGGAGAATAGAATCTCGCTCTTAGAAGATGATCATTCAAAAAATGAACGTATAGTTTCTAATTTAGAAAAAAAAATCCAACAGCAGGAATCTGACATTGAAGAATTATGAGCCCATTTTAAGAGAGCTAACCTAAGAATAATTGAAATAGAGAAGGGAAAAGAAGGTGAAACCAAAGGGATCAACAATATCTTCAAGGAAGTAATAGCAGAAAATGTTCCAAACATAGAGCAAGAGGTTGATACACAGGTCCAGGAAACTTATAGAACTCCCTTTAGACAGGATCGGAGAAGAGGATTCCCCACGCCACATAATTGTCAAAATGACCAATGTGGAAGCCAAGCAGAGAATCTTAAAGGCAACAAAAACAAAGGGCCAAGTGACATTCAGAGGCAAACCAATTAGAATCACTCCAGACTTCCCAAACCAAGTCATGAGAGCCAGAAGGGCTTGGAGTAACATATTCCAAACTCTGAAAGAAAACAACTTCCAGCCAAAAATTTCCTACCCAGCAAAACTTTCTATCAAATTAGATGGAGAAATAAGAAGCTTCCATGGCAAACAGAAACTGAAGGAATTTATGTCTTCAAAACCAGCACTAGAGAAAATACTCAAAGAGATTAACTACAAAGAAGAAATAGGTAACACACACCAGAACCAGAGAAACAAGATTTTTCATCCAACAGACAACTAAGATTAGTTATCTGTGGAGATTCATTATTTATGTTAGTCTTTTACCTATCTCTTAATTGTATTGTTTGCTTTTATTGTTGCTAATTTTTAGGATTTCTAGTTGGAATATTAATATACCTTCAGATATAGCATTTGGAAATATTTTATCCCATTCTATCAGTAACTTTTAACTCTGTTTACATTGTCTTTGGATATACAATATTTTTTTTTATTTTTTAGGGAGTTTGTTTACCCTTCTTCAAGTTGCCTGTGCCATTGAAATCATATCCAAGAAATCACTGCCTATTTCAATGTTGTGAGGTTTAATGACCCAGATTTGCTTCTAAAAGTTTATAGTCTTAAGATTTATATTTAGGTCTTTTATCCATTTTGAGTTAATATTTGTATATGGGATTAGGTAAGGGTCCAATTTTATTCTTTTCCATGTAATTATTATTTTTCAACAATATTTAGTTAAAAGATTATTATTTCCTCCACCAAATGTTCGTGGAAACCTTGTCAAAAATAACTTGACAATATATGGAAGAATTTAGCTCTAGGCTTGTATTTAGCTCCAATGGTTTATATATCTGCCTTTAGAACAGTACTACACTGTTTCAATTATTGTAGCTTTATATGGTTTGAAATTAGAAAATATATATCTTCTAGCTTTGTTCTTTTTTGAGATCGTTTTGGGTACCTAGAGTCTATATTCCATATTAGGATAGATTTTTTTCTGAAAAATAAAAATATAAATATATGATAGTTTCACCTAAAAAAATTCTCTGGTAAGAAAGAAAGCAAAAAGAAATATTGAAATGTTATATTTAAGTTATCAAAAGTTTGGTATCAGACAAATTAAACTGTTTTGTGAGATTATCATTGTTAATTTTGGATAAATTGCTATAATACTAGATGTCAACCACTAAGCCAAGCATGGGAAGGAGGGATGGGGAGGGAATGGGGTGGGGATCAGGTGAGGGCTCACTGGGCGATGTGTGCATGTGTGTCTACAAAAGTTTTTTGTATCCCATTATGATGTATGAATACAGTGCACCAATAAAAAAAAAAGAAAAAAAAATCTAGAGTTTGTATCTGTATGTCATCAATTACCTTATCTTTCATTCTTTTACTCCTTCTTTCAAGTCAGGGGTATTTGCAATTCTACGTCAGTCTCTTGCTATGCTTTTATTTCTAGCTATGGTATAAACATATTTGGTATCCCTAGGCTCATTGTATCTTTAGCTCAGTAATAAGCCCCATTTTTATTGTTGATTACCCATTCCAGTTAATGAAAGCTTTCTAGCTAGAACATGAACCTTTGCTGCTTGGCTTTTTGGCTTGAGTTTCTTAGTGTTGGTTGCCAGAATTTCGTGTGTGTGTGTGTGTGTGTGTGTGTGTGTGTGTGTGTGTGACTGGAGATTGAACCAAGTGGCATTCAACTTCTGAGCTATACCCCCAGCCCTATTTATTTATTTATTTATTTATTTATTTATTTATTTATTTGTAGTACTGGGGATTGAACCCAGGGGCATCTACCTTCAAGCTACACCCCCAGCGCTATTTTTTGTTATTTATTTTAAAATGGTCTCACTAAGTTGCCGAGGGCCTCATTAAGTTGCTGAGGCTGGCAACAAACCTGTGATCCTCTTGTCTCAGCCTCTCAAATACTGAGATTACAACCATGTATCACCATGTCTGGCTTCCAGAATTTCTAATCTTTGGTATTAGTCTTCTAGCACAGCTTCAAGTCCTTCTAGCTAAGCTGTCTACTGATTTACAATCAGGGTTACAGTGCTTGACATCTCCAACCTGACTTAGTTAATTTTCTTGAATCCTATATTTGCCTGTTTATGTCTTTGTTAATCAAGAATTAACATCTGCCCTCTTATAGCCAAATATGTGATCATGGCTCTGTAGCCTCCATCCTTTTTTCTTCTAAATTCTCATCAAATTCCCTGTTCAGTCATGCTACAAATTGAACATTAAGCATAAGGGAGGAAGTACTGTCTTTTTCAATATACGGCCTATGTAATTTAATTAAATGTAACAATGAATGGTAAGTCCAGGGAAGATGAATGCTCATGGGTCAACATGCTTGTTAAGTGCCTTAATAAAAGCTGGGTGTGGTGGTGCACACCTGTAATCCCAGTATTTGGGCTGAGGGAGGAGGGTCACAGGTTTGAGTATAGCCTCAACAAGTAGTGAGACTACCATCAGCCTAGTGAGACCCTGTTTCAAAATCAAAATCAAATCGGGCTGGGCATGTAGCTCAGAGTTAGAAGGCCCCTGGATTCAACCCCCCAATACTAAAAAAAAGTGCCTTAATAAATTAAGTTATCTACAGTTATGAAACAATCATAACTATCTTAAAGGCAAACTATAATAATTCAGTACAGTAATGAAGACATTCTTTCTGTTTAAAAAATGTAAAAATGCAATATCTTCCCAGGTATCTCTCTTATTTGTATGTGCAAGGATGAACAAACACAGGAAATAATACAAATAAGTTAATAATAAATGTTTATCAAATAAATTAATGAATGGTTATTTACTATTAGCTTATCTACTATTTGTTTTAATAACATGTTTTATATCTGATTACTCATACATATCTAGTTTTTTTCAAGGGTTTTTTTTCTTTTTGCAATAATGGGGATGGAAACCAGGGACATTCTGCCTCCAAACTTCACCCCAGTCCTATTTTTATTCTTTATTTTGAAACAGGGTCTTGCTAGGTTGATGAGAATATCACTTCCTGTTGAGACTGTCCTCTAACTTGCCATCCTCCTGTTTCAATCTCTTACATATTGGGATTACAAGAGTGGGCCACCTTGTCTGGCTTCCTCAAGGGTTATGATGGACCTAAACTACTAGCCAATTGAGAAAATGATTTGTTTTTGTATGTAGTACTGGAGATTGAATACAGTGGGACTCTACCGCTGAGCTATACACCTAGCCCAATTTATTTTATTTGTTTTTGTTTTTGTTTTTGGTGGTACTGGGGATGGAACCCAGAGGCTTTTCTACCTCTGGACTATACTCCCAGACCTATTTTATATTTTATTTGGAAACAGGGTCTCACTAAGTTGCTGAGAGCCTCATTAAGTAGCTGAGTCTGGCTTCAAACATGTACGATCCTCCTGTCTCAGCCTCCCAAGAGTGAGGATTATAAGTGTGCGCCACCACGCCTGGCCACCTAGCCCAATTTAATTTTTTATTTGAAACAGGGTCTTGCTAAGTTGCTGAAGGCCTAACTAAATTGCTGAGGCTGGTCTTGAATCTACAGCCCTTCTGTTTCAGCCTCTCAAGTCCTGAGATTATAAGCATGTACCACCATGCCCAGCTTCAAAGTGATTTTAAAATGCACACTTCATTGGAGTGTCATGTGCAGTTTAATTTCTGGAACAGGTCTATAAAAGCTTTTCTATTGAGTATTTTTCCTGCCTTTTCTATATCTAGTAGTAGTGAATTATATATTATTAATTAGTATATAAAACATCCATGCTGGGCGTGGTGGGGCACGCTTGTAATCCCTGCCCTTGGGAGGCTTGGGCAGGAGGATTGCACAGGTTCGAAGCCAGCCTTGCTGGCTTAAGAGACACTGTTTTCAAATAAAAATATAAAAATAGGTCTGGGTGTGTAGCCTGGAGGTAGAAGGGTTTCCAGATACCTCAGTACCACCAATAAATAAATAAAAATGAATAGGACATCCATGTTAGAGAGGAATCTCAGTATTTGGTCTTTTTGCCCAAAAAATTAGCTGCTACAATAACATAGCAATTATTATGTGCCAGTGACAGAAACTCAAGACAACAATGGCTAAAATAAGGGAACAATTTATTTACATCATAAGGAACTGTTCAAAATGGACAGTACAATGCTGTTATGAGAGATTGTTTCAGAAAGTTTAGAGAACAGGCTTTCTATTATGTTATTCTGAAGATGTCCACTCCTAAGGTATACTCATGGGCTAAGTTCACTGCTATCTACATTCTACCAGTCATAAAGGGAAAACAGAACAAAAAGGGGATGAAGAGTATGTGTGTGTGGTACTGGGGTTCTTGGAAGCCCTTCTACCTCCAGGCTACACTCACAGACCTATTTTTATATTTTTATTTGGAAACAGTGTCTCTTAAGCCAGCAAGGCTGACTTTGAACCAGCGCGATCCTCCTGTCTCTGCCTCCCAATCGCGGGGATTACAAGCGTGCGCCACCACCCCCTGGCATGCCATCTCTTTTAAATGAAAGGTTTTGTCCACATATTCCTGCCCAAATTCAGGAAGGTACAATACAGGAAGCCACATGAAGCTACGATGGAGACTAGGAGATGTAGTTGTTATTCTGGACATCTGTATTAGTTATCATAGTATGTGATTTACTTTAGGTTGAGGGTGCTCTGAAAATAAAAACTGAAATATTTTACTTAGTTGTTGTAGAATATTGAATGATAATTTTGTAATTTTTTAATGTAAAAACAACAATGTAGTCAGGTGTGGTGGCACATGCTTGTAATCCTAGTACTTGGGAGGCTGACATGGGAGGATCACAGGTTGGCAGCCAGCCTCAGCAACTTATTGAGGCCCTCTACAACTTAGTGACACCTGTTTCAAAATAAAAAGTAACATAGGCCTGGGGGTATAGCTTAGAGGAAGAAAGAATGTCCCTGGTTTCAATTCCCAGTAACACACACACACACACACACACACACACACACACACACACAATGTGTTTATATGTTACAACCTAACATGTAGCTTTTCAGTTTAACAAATTACTGGAATAAGACATAGAAAAGTAAATAATAAAGTAAAACATTAGCTATATGTTCTAATTGTTTATTTATCAAACCAGGTCAGTACCAATAATATGAATTGCTCAAAATTTTCTGAAATTTAGTAATTTTATATTCTTTTGTTATTACTTTGTGGGTGAAGAAAAGAAGAGGAATTGGGTTGAAATAAAAGATAAAATTGGAATCTACACAAACACTGTTTTGCAGAAAGTAGGAGCTGGTTGGGTTACCATCAAAGAGAATTAGGGAGACATACACAAATGGTATAACAAAAACTTTGCAATGAATATTGAATGCAACAATGTTATCTTTTATATTTGTACAAAATTCTACAATACATACAATATTATATAACAAAATTATCTCTGATAGTTACTATGATAATTATTCAGTTATTTTGATATTTTTATACTATTCATTAATAATTTTTTAAATGAGAAAAAGTGTCTAGAAACCCACAATCTATGCAAGTTTAAATACAATATTAACTTAAGAATATTCCAAGAAAAGATGTTACAAGCAGGGCAGGGTGGTGCATGCCTATAATCCCAGTACTTGGGAGGCTGAGACAGGAGGATAACAGGTTAGAAACCTGCCTCACATACTTAGTGAGGTTCTCAGCCCAGAGGTAGAAAGCCCCGGAGTTTTATTCCCAGTACCACACACACACACACACACACACACACACACACACACACATAAAAAGTTGTTTCAGTTTTGTTGATCTCTTAATTCATTGTACCGCTTGTTTTTCAATCATCTACTGTTTTGGGGGCACCTGCACTTGAAAGATATGAGAATGAGCTGCTACTCTTCCCCCTTCACACACACTTCAAAAACATTTTATTCAATTACTTTACCTCTTACAGGGGAGCTCAGTGGTCTTACTTTTTTTTTTTTTTTTTTAAGGTACTGGGGATTGAGCTCAGGAGCATTCTACCTCTAAACTATACCCCAGCCCTATTTTTTATTCTTTATTATGGAATAGAGTCTCATTAACTTCTGGAGGCCCTCACTGAATTACTGAGGCTAGACTTGAACCTGCAAACCTCCTATCTCAGCTTCTCAAGTACTGGTATTACAACCTGCGCCACCATACCCAGCAATCTTATTGTTTACATGAAAAGATCAAATTCTCTCAGGTAACTTTCAAACAGATGTCACTTATTAAGTGACTATATTTCTTCATTAATCATAGTATTTTTCTCATCTCTCCCACCATGAAATTATAACCAAAATAAAACTTTAAGGATGGTTTAAAATATCTACTACCCACTCCTTTTTTTCTGCTTCTGGAAACAGCTGTGTTTTAAAATAAGGTGGGATGATAATACAAAGAGGTCTTTCTTGGTCTCTTCCTTAACCATAGCCAGGAATTTATAATAATGTTGATATATATTTTGTAGGAAACAAGAATTATCTGTTGGTCATTAACATTCTGTTCAGTAAAATAAGACTTCTCCTACAAACCATCCTGTATTTTTTGTAATTAAATTAAATAAATTGAAATTTATTTATCCCTATTTTTGCCTTGGGCTTGCCAGGGTGATATCCAAAAGCCACGGAGATGCTGATGGTGCATTTCCTTCACATTTAGTGGGGAAAAGTTTCAAAAACTAAAGAGAGAGGGAGTATGAATTGAACAGTGAAAAGCAAGAGTGGATTTAGGTTTGTGAGGCTTGAAATTTATTTAATAAAAAAATGGATGAGATTCCTTTTTAAGAATATAAAATATTTTTAGAAGCTTAAAAAGTGGTCATGCTGAGTGGAGAGGAAAGATGGGAGGCTAGAGGGTGATAGTGCAATTTGGTTGCTCTGTGACTCAGAACTCAACCAGCAGGAAGATGGCTTCTTAGCAAGAGAAGAAAGCAATCAGAACTCAACAGAAGAGACAGTCAAAACACAATGGAACTTGATGAAGCACAGAGAGCAGAGGACTTTAAAGAGCTCCACTTTTCTCACCTAGTGAGCAGAGAGCAGAGGCAGTGAGATCCTGCTGAGCCCATGCTGGGGTGCTGGACTGGCAGTTGCCAGGACTGGCAGCTCTCAGAGACCAACTCCAGCAAGAAAGGAACAGAATCCTGTCAAGCCAGTAACTGCAGAAAACTATCATAAAAAAACAACCACACTCTTATCTCCATACTGGACTATCTCAAGACTGGACTTCCCAGACTGTCCAGCAAAGTCCTGCAGCTACAACTGAACTCAGACCAAGAAACAACAGGATTTTCCTGCAGGGTACCTAGTAGCTACATCCCACCTCTTCAAGACCACTGTGAATCTACAAATCAAATAGCCAAATCAACCAAAAATACCTGTGGCTTCAGCTAAACTAATCTCTGCCTGTAGGGACCCCAGCGGTACTCATCAAGAAAGACCATGAGCTTACAAACTGTCCCAGCAGAGGTTGCATAGCTACAGGGACTTGCATGCCAATGAAAAGACACATGGGGCTTGAGTTTGTAAATCATCCCTTCAGAGTTGAGAATGGGGGCTATAGCCAGACACAGGAAAAAAAAAAAAAGACTTAGTAGACAGTCCCTAGAAATATTTGGGCAGGAAGAACACAGGGTTAGCAGTTTGCCACATCCTTTGCAGGATCTTCAGAAATCACTACAGGACCACCAGCAGTGGTATTCATGGGTTGAAATAACTCAGCCAACTGTGCTGCAGTCTCTGAAGGTTATTAACTCATACCTGGTGGTGGTGGGCACAATAAGAACCAAAGCTAGAGGCCAACAAGGTTTCATTGTGATCTCAGATTCCCAGAGCAGCAACAGTGGCCTTGGGGCTAAATAAATGAGTCACCCAATTTCCAGGCTCAGAACAGTACAATCTCTTCCTGCCGTAACTTGGCCCCTGAAAGCAGGAAGGTCAAGGGTCAGCAGGAGTTCAGGTGAGAACACTTACAGGTTAGGAACCCAAAACTATCTCTGCCAATAGAGTTTGTACCTGGCTTGCATGCATGCCAATGACTGACAGCTCTCCATATAATCAGTACCAGCACATCAGTGGTGTTGTGCCTGGATCATCAAAGCTCAGTCAGCCAGGTCACAAATCCAGAACATAATAATCTCTGCCCCTATTGAGCTTAGGCCCAGTGGCCAAATAGGCCAGAAGTCAGCACTCTGCAAAATTTCATGGGTTAACAACCAGCAGAGCAGTAGTGGGGTTTGTGAAGCATTAAATCCCAACCAGCAGGCTGTAACTCTGAATAAAACATCATAGTCTCTGGCCCTATGGAGTTTGGACCTGGAGAGCACAATGACCTAAGCCAATCAGAGACTCTTATTTGCATGCACTAAGAACTATATTTTGATAAAGAGGCTCTGGGGAACAAACTAAAAAAATTCATTATATGGAACAGATTCTTAGAGGCAAATATATACCTCCAGGATAAACCTTATAAAGGGAAAACAAATAGACACAGTTCTCTGATACAAAGAGGGAGAGGATACCAAGACAAGAGAAATACAAACATAAAATGTCTGAAAACATGAAAGTAAAGACCAGTGAGGCAACTCAATAACAAAGGAGACCACTAATACTGCGCTGCAGGAAATGCCAGAAGGATATTTCAGAATTTTGATTTTCAATATGATCAAGACCCTCAGAAATGAAATAATAAAAAATGTACAGGAAATGAAAGAACATATGAACAGAGAAATTGAGGCCCAAGTAAGAACCAAAAAGAGGCTTTGAGTGAAATGAAGTAGTCAAGAAATGAATTAAAGACTCAATAGAAACAACCTCTGGAAGGCTAGACAAAATGGAAAAGAGAATTTTGCTCTTGCAAGACAGCTTTTTCAAACCTGACCACAACAATATAGAGATGACAACATGACCAGAACATTCAAGAAATATGGTATAGTATGAAATGACCTTATGGATAATAGGTATTGGAGAAGGTCTAGATGCACAAATTAAGGGTATGAGAATCCTCTTCAGAGAAATAATATCAGCTAACTTCCCAAATATAAAAAAATACTTGAACATTCATATACTGGAGCCATTCAGAACACCAACTAGACAAGACCAAAGAAGAATTTCTTCATGCTACAAACTCTTTGGAATATTTGGTCTCAAATAAATGCAAATATAATAATGTTGGGAGACTTCAACACACCACTCACACCATTAGATTGATCTTTTGGGGAAAAGATGAGTAAAGACTTTCCAGAGCTAAAGAACACTACACCAAATGAACCTGATAGATATATACAGAATATTCCAACTAACAACAGCTGAATACACATTCTTCTCAGCTGCTCATAAAACTTTCTCCAAAATAGACCACATCCTTGGCCATAAAGAAAGTACCAGCAAATTAAAAAGTGTAAGGCAAATCTATGCATCTTTTAATATCATAATGGAATAAAAGTAGAAATAAAAACCAGAAAACCAAAATAAATTGAATAAATACATGGAGACTGAATGATACACTTTTGAATGAAGACTGGAACAGGAAAGAAATAAGGGAAGAAATAGAAAAAAATCCTAGAATTAATTGAAAATAGAAACACAACATACCAAATCTATGGGACACTTTGAAGATGGTATTAAGAATAATATTTATAGCAGTGAGAGTCCACATAAGAAAAATGGAAAGTCACCAAATAAACAATCTAATTATATGCCTCAAGAACCTGGAGAAACAGGAGCAGTCTAATCCCAAAGCCAGGAGAAGGCAGGAGCTTATTAAAATCAGAGCAGAAATCAATGAAACAAAGAACAAAAAATATACAAAAGATCAACAAAATAAAAATTTGGTTCTTTAAAATATTAACAAGATCAATAAACTCTTAGCCAATCTAACAAAAGACAGAGAGAATCAACTCAAATTATTAAAATTAGGAATGAAAATAAGAAAAGAGATCACCACAGAAAGTGAGAAAATCCAGAGGATTATCAAAAACTATTTTGAACATTTGTACTCCTTAAAACTGGGCAACACTAATAAAACTGACAGATTTATAGACATATACAAACTACCTAAATGGAACCAATAAGATATAGAAAACTTACACTGACCAATAACAAGGAAAGAGATAAAAATAGCAATAAAAAGTCTCCCATCAAGGAAAATCCCAGGTCCAGCTGAATTCTCTAAAACCTTTACAGAAGAACAAATCCAATACTTCACAAATTATTTCATGAAATTGAAACAGATGGAATTATTCCAAACTCCTCTTATAAGGCCACTATCACCTTAATGCCAAAACCAAATAAAGATCCTTCAAGAAAATAAAATTACAGACAAATGTCAGTGATGAACATAGACTCAAAAATTCTAAACAAAATACTAGAGGTACATATTCAAAACCACACCAAAAAAAAAAAAGTATACCAATTTGTTTTCATTCCATGGATGCAGGGATGGTTCAACATAGGCAAATCAATGTTATTTACCACAAATATAACTAAGGACAAAAATCACATGAGTGAGTGTGTGTGTGTGTGTGTGTGTGTGTGTGTGTGTGTGTGTTTGTGTGTTAATGGGGATGGAGCCCAGGGGCTTTTCTACCTCGGGGCTATACTCCCAGACATATTTTTTATATTTTATTTGGAAACAGGGTCTCACTAAGTTGCTGAGAGCCTCACTAAGTAGCTGATGCGGGCTTCAAACCTGTGTAATCATCCTATCTCAGTCTCCCAAGCATGGGGATTACAAGCATGTGCCACTATGCCCGGCTCACATGATCATTTTAATAAATGCTGAAAAAGCATTTGAAAAAATCCAACACCCATGCATGTTAAAAAAAAAAAAACACTGCAGAAAATCAGAATAGGATGAACTTACCTCAACTTCATTAAGACAATATATAATAGACTCAAACCAACATTATATTAAATAAGGAAGAATAGCAAAATTTTTTAAAAATTAAGAACAAGAAAAAGATTCCCACTATCACCATTCTTTTTCAGTATAGGCCTGGAGAATCTTTTCAGAGCAATAAGGCAAGAAAAGTATATTAAAGGAATTCAAAAAGGAAAAGAAGAACTAAAATTGTCCCTGTTTGTAGACAATACAATCCTATATTTACAAGACCTCTTCCCCAAACAACTCAATGAAAAGACTTCTAGAGCTGTTTAATAAATTCAGCAAAATAGCAAGATACAAAATCAATCTAAAAAAGGAAGTAGCTTTTCTATATGCCAACCATGAATCCACTGAGAAAGAAATCCAGAAAACAATTCCATTCACAATAACCTCAAAAACAATAAAATACACAGGAATAAATCTAAGCAAGGAGGTAAAAGATTTCTACAATGAAAATTATAAAACACTCAAGGAAAGATTAAAGAAGATCTCAGAAATTTAAAAGCTCCTCCTTGCTATTGTATAGGCAGGGTTAATATTATTAAAATGGCCATTGTACCAAAAGTGATCTACAAAGTCAGTGTGATCTCTATCAAAGAACCAATGTCATTCTTCTAAACCTAGATAAATCAGTCATAAATTTCATATGGAGAAATAAAAGACCCAGAAGAGCCAAAGAAATTCTCAGCAAGAACCATTCAAGAGGGCTCACAATTCCTGACTCCAAATTATACTATAGAGCTATAGTAAAAAAAACAAACAAACCATAGTATTGGAACAAAAACAGACACATAGACAAATGAACAGAATAGAAGATACAGAAAAAAAATCTACACACTTATAGGCAATTAACTTTTGACAAAGGTACCAAACAAATATTTCCAACAAATGATGCTGGGAAACCTGGTTAGCCATTTGTAGAAAAGTTGAATTTAATCCTTAACTCTCATTCTGCATAAAAGTCCACTCAATATGGATCAAAAACCTGGAAATTAGACCAGGACTATGAAGTTACAAGAGGAGGACATAGGTCCAACACTAAAATATGTAGAAACAGGTAGAAACTTCATTGATAAGTCCCCCAAAGATCAGAAAATTAAAACAATAATTAATAAGTGGATGACATTAAATTAAAAAGTTTCTTCACATCAAATGATACCATACAGAGTATAAAGAGAGAGCCTACACAATGGGAGAAGATCTTTGCCAACTAGCCCTTTGAGAACTGATATCTAAAATATACAAAGTACTTAAAATACTCAACATTAAAAGAAAAATAATCCAATAAAGAAAGGGCAATTGAACTAAATAGGCACTTCACAAAAGAAGAAATACAAATGGCTAATAAGTACATGAAAAATGTTCTACATCATTAGCAATCAGGGAGATGCAAATCAAACTACACTGAAATTTTATCTAATCCCAATCAGAATGATAACCATTAAGATGTCAAACAATAAATATTGGTGAGGATGTGGGGAAATAGAAATTATTCTGTACTATTTTTGGTGTTGCAAATTAGGGCAGCCACTATGGAGATTCATGTGGATATTCCTCAGAAAATTGAGAATGGATCTATCATATGATACAGCTATCAGAAAATTATAATATATGCATATTCATGTTTATAGTAGTCAAACTAGGTATCCATCAAGAGGGAATGAATTATAAAATTATGCAATCTATACACAATGGAATTTTACTCAGCAATCAAGAAAAGTTAATGTTATTTGCAGAAAAATGGATGGACCTGGAGAACATTATGTTAAGTGAGATTAGCCAGTCACAGAAAGTGAAGGGTCATATGTTTTCTCTCCTATGCAGAAGATAGAGGTAATCAGGATACCAGAGAGACTTCAGATAATGAAGGGAAACCTCCGTGGAGCCAGAGAGGTGGCCTAGGAGAAGAGGGAGGGGAGGAAGGATCAATGAAGAAATCATTCCATTGACATTATGTATATATGTGAGAATATCAATGTAAATCTCAATATCCTGTATAAGAAAAGGGGAAATGGACAGAGACCTGGGGGAAAGCCAGGCAAGTACTGTGTGCATGTATGTAACAGCACTGCCTCCCAATGAAAGGGGCTTGATCATTCTTTGGAAATAGCTTTCAGCCCCCTACAAAGTTCAAAATCATCCTTGTATGTGATTCCTATGAGATACTCATATATGTCTTTATTAAATTCTCCCTTTTTTCTTAAAAAAATCTGCTGTCGTTCAGCACAACATGGATTACATCATGCTGCTATCTGATAAACATGAAAACTTCCTCCTAGAGGGTGGGACTGTGTGTTTGACTGGCTTCATACTGCACGCAGCATAGCCTATGTTCATTTGGGTACTTACTAAATCAAGTGGGTGATATAATGCATTTGCTAATCACCACACATCCTGAAAAATAATGATGTACCCAGAGTTGACGGGTCCATCCAGAGTTTTCTTATTGAGGGTTGTTCAATAAGAGAAGCTTCCACTTAAAAGGAAACACTGTAGAAAATTATTCAGCTTTTCAACAAAAAGAGGGGGCTTTTGTCTTGATAATTAAACTTCTTTCAAAGCTGAGAACTACCTGGATGTTTATTTTACTTGGAGAATAACAATATTTAAATAACCACATGAAGCATAGGATCCTTTTCAAAGAAGAATCAGTAAAGGGTTCAGTGGTATGGAAACAGAGACTCTTGGATTATCTGTTGACACTATAGTTTTGAAACATTTAGGAAAATACCAAGCTAGCTTCATTCCTAGTCCTCTGCCACTCCTGCTTCAAATCCTGGGTCTAGCATCTGTGGAGCTCTGAACAATCTCCAAGAGTAGAAGTGTTTTTTAAAGGCTTTTTTTTTTTCAGTTCTTCACCTGGCATATTGTTGCTTCCCCAGATTGCCATAAAATAACACTTTCTCTCTTTACATTCCCTAGCGCAAGCAGGTGAATTCCAGCTCCTGACAAGTAAAGTACTATCAATGTTCTCAAACATATTTTGCAAATGGAAGAGAGAGAACATGTTAGAGAGACTCAAAGAGGGGTAGGGCAGATCCAATACACATCTATTTACAACTCATGAATCTATTTTCAAAATTTACTTCATATCTATAGGTATCTGTCACTCTAGTGACTGGGGAAATGACACTGTACTTGAAAAGTAAGTCATCTTACAGAAAAATTTAACGTGTACAGTATATTTAACAGTATCATGTCCCTTTGGAGCACAGCAGTGGCCAAAGTGACCCTAAAGCCACACTAGTATATGCAGTTTTTGGACAGGAGAATTGGCCACTCTACCTTGTAGTTTGCATCACAACGAGGAAAAGGTCTGTTAGCTAGGACTGTGCATACTACACTCAACAGTGAGCAACTTCTCTTCCAGAGGGCTGACATGTTTCAAATGAACAGTTTCAATTCATCTTGTATTGAGTAGTGTCTGCTGAGCCTCACACAGAAGCATCATAGAGCTTCTCTTTGGCTTCCTAACATCACTGACACCTCTGAAGCAAACTGGCTCAATTTATACAGTCATCGTAGAACACAGGAAAATGCTTGGGTTTCAAGAAAATTACATTTGATAACAACTGTTACCAAAGCAAATATATCAAGACTGCCTTTGCATTTTAACAGTAGGAGTGCAATGTTCAGTGGGGCATTTCAGTTAACACATTGTTCTCCTTCACATCTGCTGAGCGACCTAACTGTGAGGCTGCTGTGGGATTTAATTTGGTGTTGCTTTACCTTTCCCACATACCTGTGGGAAAATTCACATCTTTTCTTTTCTTTTCTTTTTTGGTTTGTTTGAAAACAGAAAATGTTAGCCTTTAATTTTGTTTTGCAGCCTACTTTTCAGAATCATTATTTGTATGATTAGTGACAACAGGGGAATCAGCAGTGCTCCTATCACAGAAAACTACCACTGACTTACTGGATCTTTATAGTTTTACAATCCTAAGCCACAAAATAGCCTCTAACTCAATGTTGATGCAGTGCCAGCACTTTTTTAGAAATTTGGTTCTCCTGTGAGGTAAGTCATAGGAACATAGGGGGAAAAAAAGAAAGAAAAGAAAAAAGAGAAAAAGAAAAAAAGGTTTTCTATAAACAACAGAAACTTGATTCTTATCCTCTTCAGTAGCAATTGAGAGACTGGGAAGCTACTGAGGACTCTCTCTCGGTGCCTGCTCGAGAGGGGCAGCTCTTTAATGTCACAGAACACACTACTGTCCGCTCAGGTTCCAGGGACGCCACATGAGAACATGCCACCATTACTAGCTAATGTGTGGCTCTAGCTCTTATTTTCCCTTAAACGTGTCATCTGCATGTTTTACATTAATTTATTTCAGCCACTCCCAAAATGCATTTAGTGCTACTATGTTGAGGGGAGCTACAGTTACAAATAGGGCATCAGGGAAGGAGGTGCCCAGTGCAGGGTGGTGTTGAGAGTGTCTGCAGGCAAACTCACAAAGAGAGAAAAGCTCCCGGGAGCCCACTCACTACCCTTTGCTATACTGGCATCTGATAGAAGTGAATTTTGTAAAACACAATTGTCAATCTATGATATGTCATCTATAAAAAGAAAGAAAGAAAGAAAGAAAGGAAGGAAAAAAGAAAAAAAGGAAGGAAGGAAGGAAGAAGGAGACAAAGAAAGAAAGAAATAAATTGGGTGATCCTCCCACCCTGCTCCCTGTAGAAAAGAAAGCTCTAGTGCATGTAAACGTAGTGCTGGACTGAGCTAGCCTTTGTAAAAATGCAGTCTATGCTAGGAGGTGTTCAGTGGATATTGTTCTTCCCAAACTGAGAATGCCAACACTGCACCTCGGTCATGTGCTGAGGAATGGAGTTTGTTACTGAAAATGACAGGGAAATCACTTTTCAGGAGGTGCCTACCAGCTCCCCTCATGGCTTCTAGTAACATCGCACAAGTGGGTGAGGTATAGGTGCAGTGATCCCTGCTCTAAAAACAGGCTATTAGCTAGGAGGGATGGACACAACTTTTGAGCTTGAACTAATGGCCACGTAGATATGATGATAAGAGTTTCTTTCAGAAAGTTTTCTAAGATGATTTTATGATTTTTCTTCTCCAAATATGATGTTTGCTTAAATATATGCTAGAGGGTATCTCTTTAAAACTTGAAAAGTTCTTAAAATATATTAGCAGGTAATTATATCACTGATACTCATTTTAATAGTTTTAAGATATCCCAAAGGGGGATAAATGTTAATCCATCCATTGACTTTCCTTTGCTGCTTTTTATTTTATTTTATTTATTTTATATTTTTTTGGTGGTACTGGGGGTGGAACCCAGAGGCTTTCTACCTCCGGGCTGTACTCCCAGACCTTTTTTATATTTTATTTGGAAACAGGGTCTCACTAAGTTGCTGAAAGCCTCACTGAGTAGCTGAGGCTGGCTTCGAAACCGGGCGATCCTCCTGTCTCAGCCTCCCAAGCGCGGGGATTACAAGCGTGCGCCACTACGCCCGGCCCCTTTGCTGCTTTTTATATATTCTGTTTTGCATTTGCAAAATAATGCATGCTCCTGCAAGTCTGAACTCCTATGGTAACCTCAACAAGTATGAGTCAATTCCTAAAATAGGCAATGGTAAAAGTACTGAAAGATGCTGTACCACATTTGACTGACAAAAATGCAAACGCTTGTATGAGGAATATCCACGTGTTGCTGAGATTTGTCTTCCTGGAAACAGCTGCCTTATGGCCCTTGGAAGGTGGAAAGGCTCCTGTTTCATAAAAATGGGTTAAGAGGTCCTCTTTTTCAACAAACCATTGATAGAGCCAATTGACTCAAGTCCATCATCCTCCAGGGGTTCACGCTTGTAATCCCAGCATTTGAGAGGCTGGGACAGGAGGATGAAGGTTCGAGAACAGCCTCAGCTACTTAGTGAGGCCCTTTGAAACTCAGTGAGATCCTGTTTCAAAATAAAAAATAAAAAAAATAGGGCTGGGGTTGTAGCTTGAAGGTAGAATGCCCCTGGGTTCCATCCCCAGTGCTGAAAAAAAAAAAAAATCCTGTAATGGACATATGTGACTGTTGGCTTCCTGTATCCAAAGATCCAAGTTTGAATATCTATAGGTTCAGCTTTGGGATAGGTTATGGTTGTGTCTATTATCCTCTGAAGGCCTTTTGATTTTCTCTCTAATTCTTTACATCTCATCCTGATGGATTTTCATTTTCCTGTTGTGCTACAAGTACATTCAAAATAATTTTTGTTGCCCCAAACCTTGGCAAAGTGACATTTTAAGAAATGGCAAGTTATTGTTCTTGGGAAATGCCTGACTTGTTTGTCGCCTCTTCCTGAGAAATCCCAGGGGCTTTCTTATAGTCATTGCTATGTCTAGGAGTAGGAGAGCTAAAAGAGGAATTGAATTCTCTCTAGAGACTGCTAGAGAGACATGACACATATAATTTAATATTGAACATAAAATTTCTTAGATATTATACTTCAGAAAAAAAGAATCACCATAGCCAAAGAAAGTAAAGGGGATTACTGTTTAATAAACACACAAAGGTATTTACAGAGCTTTAAGGTCTAATATTGGCTGTGAATTAAGTTAGAGTGACACCAGACTGCCATGGGCCTGAAATATATGACTGAAATGAATTATAGTGTGTTTTTAAAAATTTATTTTGTAGTCTTGATAAAAGAACAGGGAGAGTCTTTTGGCTAAAAGTGCATAGTTATAGTGTGTTCTGATATTCATCTTTCTCTCTATCAAATGTGTGTCTGTGTCTCTTTTGGTTGCACTGTAACTTTGGCTGAAGAGCTTTTAGTTTGATTAGGAGGCAATAGGGCATCTATCTGGTTGGTAATCTAAATAGAAATTCCTACCACAGGTGCCCAGAAATTCTTTGATCAAATGTCCAGACTAAGGTAATACAATCATTTGTCTTCCTGTTGAAAATGCCCTTCATCATTCAAGATGCTTAGATGCTTGAATGATGCATTTAAGGTTAGTGAAATAGCTGTTATCCTAAAATCCAAAGTTAAACATCTCTAAGGCAATACTTCTATTTGTTGGTTCTTTTAAAGACAGAGAAATTTGGTTGTAATGTCAAAATGTAAAACTAATGAGAGGATAAATGGTTTTGTCAGAGTAAAACTAAAACCCAATTTACAATTACTTTTCTAGTTTCTTCTTTCCTTTTCTTTTGTATAAAATACCAAACATATCAAACAAGAAAAATAAAGCTAAGAGGGTGTGTGTGTGTGTGTGTGTGTGTGTGTGTGTGTGTGTGTTTGTGTGTTACTGGACACTCAACCCATTGGGATATACCACTGAGTTACACCTCTAACCCTATTTTATTTTGAAACAGGCTGTCATCAAATTCCCACACACAAATACCCTGAAACTGTGATTCTCCTGTCTCAATTTCCCAAGTACTGAGATTATACACATGCACCACTGCACCTGGCTGACTTTTTTTTTAAATACCAGAAAATTAGCCAGGCATAGTGGTGCCCATCTGTAATCCTACTACTTGGGAGGCTGAGACAGGAAGATTGCAGGTTTGAGGCCAGCCTCTGCAACTTAGTGAGATCTTCAGCAAAGTAGTGAGACCCTGTTTCAAATAAAATAATAAAATAGGACTGGAGATGTAACTCAGAGGTAGAATGCCTGTGGGTTAAATCCTCAGCACAGTGAGAGGAAGGGAGGGCTGGAGGGATGGGGAGAGAGAGGGAGGGGGGGGAGAGAGAGGGAGGGGGGGGAGAGAGAGGGAGAGGGAGAGGGAGAGGGAGAGGGAGAGGGAGAGGGAGAGGGAGAGGGAGAGAGAGAGAGAGAGAGAGGATGAAGGGCTAAAAAAATCAAAAAAACCTCAGGTCCAAGGCCTCTTTGCAATGGAAAACATCCTCTTTGACAGTACAGTACATATACTTTCACTCTGATACAGTCATGTTTGTTGGAATAATTTGTCCTCCCCACTTCGTGTGTCCTTGGTATTGAACACAAATCTGGCCTCTTTCCTATTAGCTCCCCCTGCTTCCCTTTCTCTTTCCCTTCCTGACTCAGATGGAGGCTTTACACCTCCCATTAAAGGGGTAGCTTTTCTTTAGGCTGCTTATTTGCAGAACCAGTAAGCACCTCTCATACTTATTTCCCATAAGAATGCATATGTAAATTGGGATTTCACCTTATGTTCTGTGACCACACACTCTATGTTTAAAAGGTTTCTCAGTTATCTTAGTTATGATGAATACACAAATAATAAAACATGAATGTATGCATTTTCATATAGGGATGATAAATATAAAAATAAACAATATGATAATAATAAATAATATGAAATGAGATGGACATAAGGCTATTTCTCCTAGTTAGTTTGTGTCCATGGCTGGGCATTAGTTAAAGCTAAGCTGTGTCCTAGAAAGGATACATAATAAGATTCAAGGGAGCTTGGAAGGTTGAGACAGGAGAATCGCAGGTTTACAGCCAACCTCAGCTACTTAGGTAGGCCCTCTGCAACTTAGTGTTTCAAAGTTTCAAAATAAAGAATAAAAATTAGGGCTGGAGGTATAGCTCAGAGGTAGAATGGATCTGGGTTCCATCCCCAATATCACACACACAAAAAAACTCTAATCACAATTGATGACTGCCATGATCGGAATACTCATGGGACCCCCAATTTCACATGCTGCAACTTAACCTCAGGTGACACTATTACAAGGTGAGGCCTTTAGGAGGTGACCGGGTCATGAGGACAGAGCCCCACAAATGGGAGTAGTGCCCTTATAGTAGAGGCCTGAGGAAGCGTGTTTGTCCTTTGCTGTGTGAGAACACATAGAAGGTAAGTGATTTTTATCATGAAAGTAAAGAATAGTGAATGCTATCTTATTTCAAAACTAAATTTTTTAATCTGTTTTGACATTTGGATAGGATAACATCTTTCTTTCTTTCTTTCTTTCTTTCTTTCTTTCTTTCTTTCTTTCTTTCTTTCTTTCTTTCTTTCTTTCTTTCTTTCATGGTAGTACTGGGGGTTGAACCCAGAGGCTTTCTACCTCTGGGCTATACTCCTAGACCTATTTTATATTTTATTTGGAAAGAGGGCCTCACTAAGTTGCTGAGAGCCTCACTAAGTAGCTGAGGCTGGCTTTGAGCCTGTGCAATCCTCCTGTCTTAGCCTCAGAAGTGTAGGGATTACAAGTGTGCACCACCACGCCCAGCGGATAACATCTTTCTAATACTAGGCTTTGCAAAAAATATAGAAGACAACATATACATGATTAGAGATATTTAAATTAATGTGATTGTATTTCAAAGAAGAAGGCTGTTTGAAAAGATAAGTTAACTTGTTTTCTCTTATCTCTTTGAGCAACATATAAACTGATTATAAAATATTTATTTTAGGTTTTCCTAGGACTGTGTGGTCTTAAGCTCCCTATCCATTTTACTTTCTTGTTCCCAAATAAATTATTATTCAGTAATCCCAGTACTTGAGAGGCTGAGACAGGAGGATCACAGGTTGGAGGACAGCCTCAGCAACTTAGTGAGACTCTTATCAACCTAGGGAAACTCTGTTTCAAAATAAGAAATAAAATAGACCAGGAGTGTATCTCAGAGGGTTGCATGTCCCTGGGTTTCAATCCTTAGTACCAAAATAAATAAATGAATAAGTAAATAATGACTCAGATAATAATTAGTGGGGAAAAGATTATGAGAAGCTTTAAAATGAAACACCCTTATACTCTGTCAGTGAATGGTTTCTTCTGAAAAGTGGTGGGCCTGTTTGCTTCTTTTTTCCTTGTTTCCCATACATATGCCAAAGGTGTGCCATAACAACACTACACTTTCCTTTCTTTGCTGCTTCCTTTAAATATGGACAATATATTCTTGTTCTTTCACTATCTGGAATTTCAGCCATGTTCTCTTCATACAAGCCAAACTCAGCTTCAGTGATGACAGCTTGTCTACATGCTGAGGTCTTTCTTTTAGTTTTTCTTGCCTGGTTATTTACTGTAAAGAATATATCACATATATTCATTAAGGAAATGTTATCAACTCCACAGAATTAAAACTGTTATAAATTTTAAAAATGTGAGAAACCCCTATGGAGTTATGGAGGAGGTCTAGAGGAGGGAGACTTGATAAAGGATACACTGTGAGGATATATATGTATATATATGTAATATATACAATATATTATATATAAATATATACAATATATATATACACAAAATTATCAATGCCAATCTCAATAGCATGTGTGGGAAGGGGAGTGAGTGAGGCAGGGTTAGTGGTGAGCTCAGCAGGTGCTAAGTGCATATATATCCCTGTCACTCTGAATATCATTAAGAGATATGATGACAATGTGTAGTAGAAGGATAAATGTTACTACAATGTGCAGCTACTTTCATAAAACAAACTCTTTGTGACATTAAACCACACATAAGTCCCAATACAATAATACTGAGAGACTTCAACACCCCTCTCACACCATTAGACTGATCTTCTAGACAAAAGATCAGTAAAGATGCCTCAGACCTAAAGAACATCATTAACCAAATGGACCTATTAGACACATATAGACTATTCCACTCAACTACAGCAGAATTTTCATTTTTCTCAGCTACTGATGGAACCTGCTCCAAAATAGGTCACATCCTGGGCCACAAAGGGAGCACTAGAAAATTTTAAAAAATGTGACATACTTCCCTGCATGTTTTCTGACCACAATGGAATGAAACTAGAAATCATCTATAAGAAGAACCAGAGTAACCATATAAACATGTGGAGTCTGAACACCACACGACTGAACAAGGAATGAGTCATAGAAGAAGTATGGAGTAAAATTTAAAAAATTGTAGAAAAAATTAAAAACAGAGATATATAAACCCCTGGGACACCTTGAAGGCAGTATTAAGAAGAAAATTTATAGCATTGAGTGCCCACATAAGTAGAATAGAAATCACCAAATAAATAACCTAATGACATACCTCAAAGCCTTTGAAAAACAGCAACAGTCTAATGCCAAAGACAGTATAAGAAAATAAATTATTAAAATAAGAGCAGAAATAAATGAAGTAAAGAATAAAAAATACAAAAAATAAAAACCAACAAAACCAAAAGCTGATTTATAAAAAATCCAAGATGGGTAAAACACTAGCCAACTTAATGTAAAGAGAGAATCAATCCAAATTACTAAAAAAAAAAAAAAATAGAGAGCGAGAGATGAAAAGGGAGATATTATCAGCATGGGAAACTACGTTGAAAAACTATACTCCAACAAAATGGAGAATATAGAAGAAACTGACAATTCTATAGACACATACAACCTTCCTAAATTGAAACAAGAAGATATAGAAAATTTAAACCAAACAATAGCAATCAAAGAGATTGAAGCAGCAATAAAGAGCCTCCCATCAAACAAAATCCCAGGACCAGAAAATTTCCAAAGTAAATTTTATAAAAGCTTTATAGGAAAATTAATCCCAATACTCCTCAATCTATTTCATTTAATAAAAAGAAACGGGACTCTCTCAAAAATCATATGAAGGCAACATCACATTAATACCAAAATCAAATAAAGACAGCTAAAGGAAAATACAAGAAAATATAAAAGCCTATATTGTTGATGAACTTAGACGCAAAACTGCTAAACAAAATACTAGCGACACACATTCAAAACCACATCAAGAAAATCACACTTCATCACCAAGTAAGACTTATCTCAGGGATCAAGGCTCATTCAACATACAAACCCAATCCATGTAATTCATCACATAAACAGAACCAAAGACAAAAAAAAATCACATTATCATTTCAATAGACTCTGAAAAAAGCACCGGACAAAATTCAACACCAATTAATGCTAAAAGCATTATAGAAAATTGTAATAGAAGGAAGATACATCAACATCATAAAGGCAATATACAATAGACCCATAGCCAACATCATATTAAACAAGGAAAAACTGCAAGAATTCTCCCTAAAAACAGAAACAAGACAAGGATGTCCATTATCACCACTTCTTTTCAATATACTATTTGAGACTCTAGCCAAAGCAATAAGGCAAGAGAAGAAAATCAAAGGAGGAAAAATAGGAAAAGAAAAACTAAAAATATCCCTATTTGCACATCATACTATACTTAAAAGATTCAACAAATTCAACCAAAAGGTTTATAGCACTGATCAACAAATTCAGCAAAGTGTCTGGATACAAAATCTATCTTAAAAAATCAGAAGTTTTCCTGTATGCTAACCATTAATTCATTGAAAAAGAAATTCACAAAATACTTCCATTCAGGATATCCCCCCCACACATACAAAAATGCTTAGAAATAAATTTAACCATGGAGGTAAAAGACCTATAAAAGAAAATTATAAACCATTGAAAAAAGAAATCAAAGAAGATCTCAGAAAATGAGAAGACCTTCCATGTTCTTAGATAGAATAAATATCATCAAAATGACCATACTTTTGGCCAGGCATGGTGGCACACGCTTATAATCCCCATGCTTGGGAGGTTGAGACAGGAGGATCACGCAGGTTTGGAGCCAGCCTCAGCTGGTTTAAGAGACCCTGTTTCCAAATAAAATATGAAGTAGGTCTGGGAGTGTAGCCTGGAGGTAAAAGGCCCCTGGGTTCCATCCCCCCAAGTACCACCAAAAAAAAAAAAAAAAGGACCATACTTTCAAAAGTGGTCTCCAGATCCAGGGAACTACCCATTAAATTACCTAGGTCATTCCTCACAGACATAAAAAAATCAGTCCTTAAATTCCTTTGGAATAACAAAAAACCCTGAATAGCCAGAATAGCCAGAGTCATTCTTAGCAACAAGAACCATACAGGAGGCATCATAATACCTGACTTCAAACTATACTATAAAGCCACAGTAATAAAAACAGCATGGTACTGGCACATAAACAGATACATAAACCAATGGAGCTGCATAGAAGACTGAGAAACAAATCCACACACTTATGGTCAATTGACTTTTGACAAAGGGGTCAAAAACCCCTGGAAAAAGATAGCCTCATTAACAAATGGTGTTGGCAAAACTGATTAACCATATGCAGAAAAATGGAAATAAACCTCACTCTCTCACCCTGTACAAGAGTCAAATCAAGATGGATCAAAGACTTGGAAATCAGCTAAGAAACCTTGCATCGCCTTGAAGATGGCATAGGTCCAACACTTCAACACAGATAAAAACTCTCTCAACAAGACCCCGAAGGCACAAGAAACCAAAAGGTTGATCAATACATGGGATTGCATTAAACTGAAGGGCTTTTGTTCAGCAAAGGAAACTATCAAGAATCTCAACAGAGAGCTGACAGAATGGGTAATAATTTTTCTATTATTCTTCCTATAGAGAACTAATATCTAGAATATACAGAGAACTAAAAAAACTCACTGCAAAAAAACTCAATCAAAAAAAAAGGGCAAGTGAACTAAATAGACACTTCACAAAAGAAGAAATTCAAATGGCCAATAAATATATGAAAAAATGCTCAACATCATTAGCAATCAAAGAAATGCAAATCAAAACTACCTTGAGATTTCACCTAACTCCAACTAGAATGGCAATCATTCAAACCACAAACCACAAATGCTGGAGAGGATGTAGAGAAGTGGGAATTCTAATACATTGTTGGTGGGATTGCAAATTAGTGTAACCACTTTGAAAAATAGTATGGAGGATCCTCAGAAGAATAGGAACATACCTATCATATGATCTAGCAATAGCACTTTTGGATAGCTACCCAAAAGAAAAATACCAAACTAATGCATGCATATCTATGTTCATATCCGCACAATTTACAAATGCCAAACTATGGAACCAGCCAAGATGTCCATCATCAGATGAATGAATTATAAAACTGTGGAATATGTACACAATAGAGTTTTACTCAGCCATAAAGGAAAACCCAGTTACACCATTAACAGAGAAATGGATGGAACTGGAAAACATTAGGCTGAGTGAGATTAGCCAATCACAAAGAGTAAGAAATTGGATGATCTCACTAATATGCAGAAGCTAGGGAGAAAAGGGGTCATAGGAGGAACTTTAGATGAAGAAGGAGAAACCATAGATGAGCAAATAAAGAGGCCTAACTGGGGGTGATGGGAGGAGGGAAAAAGAAAATTCTCCAGTGTACATGATGTACATTCACAAACTTATCAAAGTCAATCACTAAGCCAAACATGAGAAGGAGAGAGGGAGGGAATGTGGTAAATGGAAAGGGTTAAATGAGTGATGTGTGCATGTATGCCTTTACCATCTTGTACCCCATTAAGATGTATGACTACAATGCACCAATTAAAAATTTAAACAAAATGGAAGGTCGAAACAAGAATATAACTACAGATAAGTGGCCTGCAAAGGGCCAGATATCCCAGCAACCACTTGAAGATAGGTAAAAGTCATATCTGGCTTTGTAGAGGATCACATAGGTCAATAACCTGCTTAGAAATTTCTCTCTTGCCTTCCCAGTAGTGCCCAACTTCCTCGAGTGATCCATCACTGTTGCGATTCAGCTTCTATAAGTCCACCTGCTTGCTTCTGCCATTTTGCACAAATCTATAAGATTGGAGCTCACATGAAGCTCAGGGCTGGAGTCTTTTAGCAGTTATCCTAACCATGCCCCACTTGTGTAATATAAACTTCTTCTTTTTTACCCTGAATAGTGTTGGGTCAATTATTCTAGAGAATTTCTGCAACAAATGCAGCAATGAAAACATATTAAAACTGTGTCAGTGAACAATATGCTTTCTGATTAAAACTAAAAAAAATACTATATGAAGGCCGGGTGTGGTGGCGCAAGCTTGTAATCCCCGCACTTGGGAGGCGGAGACAGGAGGATCGTGCAGGTTCGAAGCCAGCCGCGCTGGCTTAAGAGACCGTGTTTAAAAAAAAAAAAAAAAAGTTCTGGGAGTGTAGCCTGAAGGTAGAAGGGCTTCCAGGAACCCCAGTACCACCAAAAAAAAAAAAAAAAAAAAAAAAAAAAACTGTATGATTGTTTAGAGTCAGATCATGGAAAAGGTACAGGTTGTAATAGAACTACTTAAATAACACAGGTGAATTTTTTATTCTCATGATGTTTTTCATGTTTATAAAAAGTCAGGCTGAGCCTGGTGCAACATGCTTATAATCCCAATACTTTGGAGGTTGAGATAGGATCACAGGTTCACAGCCAGCCTCAGCTACTTAGTGAGGCCCTTCGCAACTTCATAAGACACTGTTTGAAAATAAAGAGTAAGCCAGGCATGGTGGCATACTCTTGTAATCCCAGCATTTGGGAGGCTGAGACAAGAAGGATTCAAGGACATCCTCAGCTACTTAGTGAAGCCCTTTGCAATTCAGTGAGTGTTACTAAAAAGAATAAAAAATAGGGCTAGGGGTATAGCTCGGAGATAGAATGACCCTGGGTTCGATACCTGGTACTGTAAAAAAAAATAAATAAATAAAAAATAAAAAATAAAAAAAAATAGGTCTGGGGGTATGGTTCGAAAGTAGAGTATCCCCGGGTTCATTCCCCCGTACCATACACACACACACACATACATACACACACAGAGTCAGTATGATTCATACAATTTTATGCATTAGGTTTTTTTTTTATCAACCACATCTACAGTTGATGGGCCTGAGGCTTAGGGATACTAAATGACTTCTCCTATGAAATGTTCCGGGTGAGTTGGACAGAGGGTCTCAGACTCTGGTACTTGACTTTTTATGGCAACAGTTCTATCTGAGGAGTAAGCATATACGTTGTAGTATAAATGGAAAGAAGGGAGTGGAAGACGTCCAGTTTTTACCTAGTCTTAAAATGTACCCTACCCCTTTTTGACCAGAAATATTCGTTTTCTATTTCAAATTAGTGTTACAATACATTTATTTTGTTCAGGGAGTGGTGGGTGGTTTCAGGCTTTCCTAGCTCTTTCCAAGAGAATGGATTCATTTACTACAGTCAATTACTTCAATTTAGTCGCTTTGGAAGAACCAAAGGAGACTGAGAACAGAGAAAGTCAATTTTAATAGGAAGCAGAGATTCACCTTGAAAGGGCTCATGGTGCTGCACCCAATACGATGGGGAGACAGTAGAGTTTGAGGGTCCAAAGGGTAAGAAAAGGAGCCCCAGATAAATTTAGCCCCTTCTCTCCTGTGGTAAGGGCAAGAAACCTGGGATGGGAGTAAGTCAAGGCTGGGGTAAGCAAAAAGAAAATATGATTGATTTCTTTCCTGCCTCATTCTTCTTATCCTGGTTCTGCTAGATTTTCTAAGTCATTGCCAAAAGGTAAGGTTACAGGAATGGTGGAGCCCTTCTGTTCCTGTCAATTAATAGAACTATCTGTTGCAGTTAAGATTGACAGGGCTGAACTGAGCGGGGCAGGAGGCAGAGGTAGGAGCTGCCTCCAGGGCTTTGTTCTATTAGTAATAGGAAACAGACTTTAAAACATCTCTCAAAATGCTCACATTTATTCTAGATATGCTAGGCACTATTATGGTATTCTTTTGTCTGTCTTTTTACTGTGAGTATGAATGAAGACCCTTTCAAAGAAGCATTTTTATAACACACTCTACTCAGTGAAAACTCAGGAATTAAAATTAGAGAGTTCCTTCTTAGGATTGAGTTACATACCAAGGCATGTACATATTTGCATTTCACAGAACCATTCTTCACAGTGACCCACAGGGCAGCAAGGCATTTTATGTAGGATGAGAGAGTTCTTCATGACAAAGGCCACATGTTTGGTGGAAAAATTCTACCTAAAACTGAAATATAACAAAGGACTTGCAGATTCTGTTTCAATTTAATAACTTCATGTTCTTAAATTATGAACACCTTAAACATCTGATCTAAGCCGAGTGTGTTGACACATGTTTGCAATCCCAGGAGTTGGGAGGCTGAGACAGGAGGATCATATAGGTTCAAGAACAGCCTCAGCAAGTAGTGAGACTCTCATCAACTTAGACCCTGTTTAAAAATAAAAATAAAATAAGGCTGGGGGTGTAGCTCAGAGGTAGAATGTCACCAGGTTCAATCCTCAGTACCAACAAAACCAAAAAACCCAAACAAAACAACAACACAACAAAGATACTAACCTCTGCCTTTCCAAGTAGAATAACCTTTCCTCACAAATTCCTGCTCATTTATTTTTTTCTAGCTAGAAATTAAGATTTTTCTACTAAGAAATTAAGGTTCCATTCCTTTATCATTTACAATAACTTGATGAAAAGATAAAGAAAAAGCCAAATTAAAGCATAAATAATATATTCTTAAACACTGTTTTAAAACAATTTTTAGAAATACTTACAAATTTAAAGCAAATATCCTAAATTCGAGGGTATGGTTTTCTTAATTTTCTATAGGCTATAATTTGTGAGATAAGTCAATAACTGCCCATGAGAGAGTGTACTCTGTAGACAAACAGCTGAGACACTTTGAATAAATTCAGCCTATATTCTGCCATTTTGTAAGTTTGCCCAGTTTGACTGTAAATAGTGATTTCAGGGAATTTCCCAGAATCATATAGATTAAGTTTACATATGGTTATTTTTATATAACTCATGCTTTTTAATTCAAGACACATTTAGACTGAAATATTCTAGCAGTTCACAGTGAGGTGAAGAACATTTGCTTTTTTGTTCCAAGTCAAATGGTTGACAAATGAAAAAACTACTTATTTCTTGTTTGTTTTTTAACCAAAAAACAAGTTAATTTAAATACTATCTGAAACTTAGTAAACATCATTTTATTATCTTCATCAGTATTTTCTTGGCCCATATTTGGTACTCTCTCTTTAATTGTGGACTTGTAAATCCATGAGTAGCTTAAGTTAGTTCAAAGTGACTACCAGGGAAAGGCTTTAGGCTATTAGGAGATTACAATTATGTTCTTATTTCCCTTGGAGAAAGGGCCAATTGTGAAGTGCTTCCACAGGGAATTGTCCTAGTCTCTGAGTTGTGCTTGAGGTTGAAGCTCTGGCGATTATCTGGGTTGCCTTTGAAGGACTGGAGAGAGTAATATATATCTTATTAACCTTGTCACTTATCTTCTGAACCCTGAAAATACTGATTTATCTTGAAAGCAAAAGAGATGATTCTTAAATTTTCGAAAGATGAGCAGGACAGAATATTATATTTGTGGCTATTTCCTTTTCTGAATATTGTTTTTTTTAAGGAGGAAAGTACAACTCCTACATTTAAAATCATTTATAATATTTCAATCAATGGAAGATGGAGTTGTCAGCAATTACAGTTAATTCAGGTCCAGACAAATTCATTAAATCACAATTGTGATTTAACTACCAGATGTAATTGTGATTTAGCTAGCATATAGTACATCTTATTTCTAGACTGCTTAATTTTTGTTAATAAGCATATATATAGTAGAATAGAAGGCAATACTTAACCAACTCATGTATTTCTTTAATGCTTTAGTATAGCAATTATGGACACATACATTATGTTGCTAAATAAAAATATTATATGTGTTAAAAAGTTGAACAGGGTACCTATTTAAAAATATATTAAAGCAATTCTACTTTGTGTGTATGAGCAACAAAATTGTCTTTCTTTAGATTTTTCTGAAAGGCTATTTGCTCTTTGAAATTGTATTTATATATAGTCTAGTCACCCCTAGGGCCCAAGAAGAAATGATAGGAAACAATCACAAGAGGGACCCGAAGAGGCAGAAACCCACTGATGAGAAAGTCAGAAGAGATTATTGTCAAGTCTGTCTAGGGAGTGACCTTGCAAGAAGCTGTGCTTGTGGACAGTGTTCAGTTTACCAGAAAGTCCAGTAAATCAAAGACCAAAAATCTCCCATTGCATGGGGCAGTTTGGGATTCGATGGTGATATTGATATGGTGGGAAATAACATTGCTTAGGTTGAAAAAGAAAATGCAGATTAAAAAATTAGAGACAGAAGATCAGGTTAATTTTTTGAGTTCTAATGGTTAGGGAAGGGGAGTAGAGTGGCAAGGGAGAGTCTGAGGAAGAAAGACACTGAGCATGTTTGTAAAGAGAGGTAAACTAAGGCGAGGAGAAGTTCAAAAGAAGCGAGAAGAGAACTGATCAAAAGAATTTCTAGAAGTTTCAAAAGTGTTACAAAATTATCACTTTTTTGCTTTGTGTTCCCTCTTTTTACTGGCATTTGTGCATTTTTAATTATTATTTTTATACTTTCATTGGTGCATTATGGTCTCACATCATGATCTCTATATTGGGGATGGAACCTATGGGTATTCTACCTCGGAGCTACACTCCCAGTCCTATTTTTTAAAATTTTTAAACAGGGCCTCACTAAGTTGCAAATCAACTCCCATCATTCTTTCTCCTTATCAAATCTGACCCAGTTGGGAAGTGTTTCCTGTTTTCTATTTTTTCCAGGTCATAAGATTGATATTATTTCTTAAATATTTGGTTGAAATCATCAGTAACCACTGTAATTATAATGTTCTTTTTGAATTCATCTGCATTTATAAAAATTATTTTTGCATACATTATTCTCCTTTTACTTTTTATCAAGTGTTGCTTTGTATAGCTCAAAGCTATCTACTACCTGCATACAAATTTGAGTTTTATATCGTCCCAGTGGATTGACACTTATACCACAGTAAAATATCTCTCTCTAGCAAAGCTTCTGCCTTAAGGTTTACCTTGATGTAGTTATTTACATATGGCTATTGCAATTATTACTTTTTAATAGTTGATTTTTCATAGCATATCCTTGTTTACTTGATGTGTCATTTGTAAGCACATAATTGTTTAATTCATTCTAATAATCTCTGTTTTAACTAAAGTATTCAGATTGTTTTTGTTAATTGTTAATATATTTAGCTTAAATCTGTTATTTATTATGTTTTATATTCCCTTCTTTCACCTTTTTTCTTTCTCTAGAGCTAATCAAATAATTCTTTTCATTTTACTTCTTTTTCTTCTTTCTTTTCTTTTTTGCAGCACTGGGGATTGAACCCAGGGCTGTTCTACCTCTGAGTTATACCCCCAGCCCAATTTTTTACTTTTTATTTTGAAACAGGATCTCACTAAGCAGAGGACCTCACTAAATAGCTAAGGTTGGCCCTGAACCTACGATTTTCCTGTCTAAGCCTTCCAAGTACTGGAATTACAAGCATGCATCACCATGTCTGGCTTCACTCAACTTTTTAAAATTTTAGTAAGAAGGAAAAGTCTAAAAATAATGCTCACTTTATATTTGTGATTTTGTACTTCCATGGTATCATGCTTTTTGTGATTTTTTTTTTTTTTTTTTTTTTTTTTGGTGGTACTGGGGTTCCTGGAAGCCCTTCTACCTCCGGGCTACACTCCCAGACCTATTTTTACATTTTTATTTGGAAACAGGGTCTCCTAAGTCAGCACATGTGGCTGGCTTCAAACCTGCATGATCCTCCTGTCTCTGCCTCCCAAGCGCAGGGATTACAAGCGTGCGCCACCACGCC
This sequence comes from Muscardinus avellanarius, assembly GCF_963383645.1. NCBI lineage: Eukaryota > Metazoa > Chordata > Mammalia > Rodentia > Gliridae > Muscardinus > Muscardinus avellanarius. The sequence continues at coordinate 77,906,144 of NC_137797.1, forward strand.
CGGCTTTTTGTGATTATTTTTAATAGATATTATGAAAATAAAGCTACTTGATTTGATCAAAATGTCTTTCAAAGCTAATTTGGACAGTTTATCACAGCATTTTTTAGTGTCTTCATGTGAAACTAGTGAAGATTGAAATGTTTCAAAGCAGGTAGGGAGTCATGCCTAAAGTAAAATTTGCAGGCCTACCTATTGATCAGTCTCATAGGTAAGAAGTGATTATGAATAAGTTTTATTATTGCCAATGAATTGTTAAAAATACAGATAGGAAAAGTTTGTCTCAAATCAATAGGGTAAAAGGTAGGAAAATTAAGTTAAAGTCACTACTATGTTATTTCTGAGTATCTCATTATGGAATAATGAGCATATAACTCTCTCACCATGTAAAAGGTCAGTTACTCCTTTAAATAATACTTCAGAAGTTAGTATAAGAACAATGCAAAAAATACAGAGGTCTTCCCTGATTTGGCCCCTCCCTATGGAGTCAATCAATCAGTCTGTCTAGAATGTATCTGAGAAGTATTTTGCATCAGATTACAGAGATGTATTTGGAAACTACTGGTTCAGTGTCCAGTACCAATAAAGAGAAAAGACAAGACAAGATGGAGTCTTAAAAGAGTACTGTCTTGTCTGGTCATAGTGAGCATTCATGTGGGTTAGACATTATAAAAATACTTAATGTCATAATACTGTAGATTAACTTACCTACAGTATAACCTATATATCCTCCTATTCATAAGTTTGCAAATAAAGCCGGGCGTGGTGGCGCACGCTTGTAATCCCTGCGCTTGGGAGGCAGAGACAGGAGGATCATGCAGGTTCGAAGCCAGCCACATGTGCTGACTTAGGCATAAGAGCTACCCCTGAGAGTGGTAGCAATACAATGTAATGATGAAAATAACTTGAAGAAGTGGAATTTGGAAGAGCAACTATGACTGATCAGGAAAGTCAAAGATTGACTGGAGGATGGTGAATTCAGTGGACAGGGAGGCTAGTGTTAGGAACAGGACAATTGGGTTAGCTGTCTAGACTCTCAATCCCTATGACCTTTCATCCACAGTTGAGGTTCTTTCACTTCTGTTTTCTGGCTTAATCCTATCCCAGGTTCTGAAATTAATCCTGGCTGATGCAAAAGAAGTGCTTAGAAATTTTACGAGAGGCAGCTGTGTGATAAAATGATATGAGTCCTAGGTTCAGGTTTTCTTTCAAATCTTGGCTCTCCTACTTGCTAGTAGTATATTAAGCAGTTTGGTTTCAACCGATAGATTTTAATTTTCTCATCTGAAAAAAAAAAGGGTCATGACATAATGATCAGATTTTTATTTTCTTTTTGTGGTACTGGGGATTGAGGCTAGGGGCATTCCACCAAAGGGTAGTTAAAGAACTACACCCCCAGAAACATTTTAAAGTAGAGAAGACTTTAAAGAACGTAGAGTGTTTTACTCCAGACTGCTCTTCTGTATGAAGGGCTCTCTCTACCACAGAAGCAGGGTCATGGAGTACATTCATGAAAGAGGCATTGAGTAGACAGTATAATTCTTCAACTTGCTTTATCATGTCTGTTCTCTTCCCTGAGAGCATCACGTGTTCTTCTGGTTTTTCTTGCTTACATACATGTTCTTCTTGCACATGTTGCCCTGGTTTTTTGGTCAGTAAGCAATCTTCTAATTTATTTAATAGATTACATCTATGTAGTATCTTCTTTAAAAAAATAACCCACTCAGCCAGGTATGGTGGCACACGCTTGTAATCCCAGTAGTTGGGAGGCTGAGACAGGAGGATCCAAGTGTTCAAAGCCAGCCTCAGCTACTTAGTGAGGCTGTCAGTAATCTAGTGAGACCCTGTTTCCAAATAAAACATAAAAATAGATCTATAAGTGTAGCCTGGAGGTAGAAGGCCCCTGGGTTCCATCCCCAATACCACACACATGCACAAACCTCATTCAATTATTATATCAACAACAGATTACAGAAGTCCCACAGAATGCTATCATTAAAATAATCTAATTGTTCCATTTTTTATTCCTTTTGAGATTGTTTAAATATAAGCCAAATATTCCTCAGACACTAAAGAAAACACCTAAAATTGTCATTTTAGCTCATATTTTTTATATATTTCCTTAACTGGTATTTCCTCCAGAATTTAAACCAAAGAACATGTGAAACCCATGCCATTTTATAATTTGGACCTCTACCCATATCTCAGCTACCCCAAGAATGCATGTGGGATATGTACTAGAGAGTATGTTTGGAATCAACATGAGGAAATGACGTGATGCCAAAGCAGGACTGGGCAGAGAGATTAAGCTGAGCTATGCTGTGACTCCAGTGAAGGGTCTCATCCAACCTTCAGGAAGTTCTGGATCTGGGCTGATTCTTCAAGGAGTAGACATTATACTCCATATGGGTTACTCATTACATGTGGACTGATCTTGGAAGGAGATATGACCACAGGGGAGGCGATTTTACTAATAAAATAAAGAATTCCACCTAAAGAGGGATGATGGCTGAGCACTGTTTTCAGACCCCGTTCCCAATGCCTGGGGGAATAAGTTTTCCTCCTTGAAGAACAGTGAAATGTCCACAACAGCCTATCTTTGATCTCGTTAATTCAGATGTTAATTCATTTGAGCTTCCTCTACCCATGATCAATGTAAGTGAAGCAGCCTGTTACTTAAACTTATGTCTTTGACTTGCAGCTATTTCTGGAAAGAACAGGTTTGGTGCAAGTTTTCTCCAATGACACACATGTCTACCATAATAGTTTGGTAGATAGTTAGGAAACTGGGAATAAAAATGAGAATAAAATTTTAACTTATACAGTTCATCAGCAAATCTCCCATGGATTGATATAAATTAAATAAAATGAAGAGGTGTTTATTTTTCAATAAACACTTGCAATACTATGTTAAATGATTTTTTTCTTTTTTTCCTCAAATTTATGTTAAGGCCAAAAGGTGAGACGAAAAGTTTCTAAAATGTGTACATTCCACATTGAAGAAGCTTCACTCTTTAGTAAGTCTTAGTTAGTTATATATTTAACCCTATCAATAGCAGCCACCTTTACCTCCTCTTCTTCAAGCCAATGTATTCAGGCCCAAGAGAGGATGAGTTATTAATGTAATCTTTGGGGAAGTGGTGACCTGAGGAGAGTTAGAAGGGAGAGGCTGTTTCTAATCCTTGATATCAAGGAGGAATGTCCTAAGACAAATGCTTAAAAAGATTGAGAGTTAGCAAGAAAAAGACTGGAATCTTGTTTCCCAGTTGGAAGGCAGCTAATCAACAGTTCTGTTGATTTAACTTTGGACCAACCCAGTAGACAAAAGGGGAATTGGAAGGAGATGTGTGGCTTACAGGGGCGAGGTCCTCACTCTTACTCTTCATCCTGGCATGCCCATGTGAGTTTCTCACTGAAGAAATGTGGTCTAGTCTGAGTTGCTGATGTCTCCTCTGGATGAAGAACTTCAGCACTGAGAGGCTGTAGACTCTTCCTGTGCTGGAGGCTGGAGTATGAGGAAGGAGAATGAGAGGATTTCCTACTTCAGGGAATTTGCCCAGTGGTAGAAACTCTGAAGGATCCAGAGTTTTACTATCACACTTAGGTAATTGGCGGTTGGCACTGGGCACTGGAAGAGTGAGATATCCAGAGAGACCCCTGTGGGGAGACGTGGAAGCTTTTGGTGAGCCAGACACTTTTCACAGAACTTCTTTAGTTCTGAAAGCTGGGACAGAATAGGTCCTGCTCTAGTAATGCAAGTATTACCAAAGGACTTTACTGATCTAATGTAGTCTCCTAATTTGCTGATTCCTACTTTGTCATGCAAAATTGGGTCTACAAGGAAGAAGTTTCTCCATGATTACAGCTGGAGGCAGATTGCTTTATATAAAACTGTCTTCATATAAAATTCTGCCTGGCTAATGTACCAGTATTGGGAATGGCCTAGGAAGATTTGAGAAAGCTATGATTATTAATATATTTCAAAAATTGGGTAAGGGGCAAATCTGTGCAAGGACTTGGTTTCTGCCTAAAACAGGCAGCTATTCCAATGTAAATTAACCAAGCTAAAAGCAATTAACCAGTCAATAGGAGGGGAGAACTAGGCCTGTCTCTATCTAAAGACAGATCTTAGTTGAGGAGAACTAGGCCTTTATCTAAAGACAGATCTACATGATTGGATAAGCTAGCTAAGATGGTAGGAGGAGACACCTCACCACACCTTGCTAGGGGAGGTGCCTTACAGGGTAAGGGGAGGTACCTTATAGGGACGTTCACTACGTCAGAGTCACGCAAACAAGATGGAGGTCATGGGTATAAAAGGCCGAGTCCACGTGTAAGCCCTTTGGTGTATTCATTTCGAGTCATCCCTCCATGCCAGTCTGGTATGGAGCTATATTTCTATCCTCTGTATTGCTATCTTTTCCTCTTTTTCTATTCTGTTTTTTCTTTTGTTGTTGTTGTTGTTGTTGTTTCTTTGGGGAGTTTTTGGGAAATTATTCCCAGGGGTCTAACAAAGATCCCTGGGGACAGTTTCCCAATCTACAGCTAATTGTGTATCTCAGGAAACTTTGTGAACACTTCTGTGCCCCAGCTTATATATCTGTTATTTGAAGATAATAAAAATGCTATGTAATGGTGTTGATGTGAAATTTAAGTGCACTTTGGTTTTACACATCATTTAGCCTGGAGCTTGGGATATCATTTTTCCTCAGTAGATGACATGAATGTTGACTGTTAATAAGTGTAGTCAAAGATTGCTATTTCATACCGATTCATACTTTGACTCTGGAGTTCACATGTTGGGATTCTTTTGACATCCTTCCAGGCTTTGCCAGGTAATTGAACCCATTGTCTGCATTCAGAACCATTAGCTAAGTTCTCGATTGATATCAAATGCCTGGGATTGCCATTTTCATACCTTAGAACTTTACTCTAAAAAATCAGAACATTTAAGCACCATTAGGTAAAGCTTATAAAAACAGACATCTTCAAGCTGGGCATGTTGGTGCATGCTTGCAATCCCAATACTTGAGAGGTTGAAACAGGAAGATCAAAGGTTTAAGGACAGCCTCAGCAGCATAGTGAGACTCTCAACAACCTAACAAGATCTGGTTTAAAATAATAAAATTAAAAAGACTTGGGATGTAGCTCAGAGTGCAGTGACCCTGAGTTACCCTCCCTCCTCCCACACACACTGGACATCTTCATTCCTAACCCACAGGAGTGAGGACTCAGTAGATCTCGAGTAGCACTCAGGAGGCTTCTGTACATCATGCTTCCATAAGCACTGGCCTAGAGTGGTATTGCACCATTCTATTGGGATCCACTCATCTTCCAGCTCCCACTTGCATATTGAGATTGGCTTTGAATTAACAAATATGTATGAGGCCAGGTGTGGTGGTGCACACCTATAATCCCCGTAATTGAGAGGTTGGATAGAAGAATTGTAGGATCACCAGCCTCAGCAACTTAGGGAGGCTGTGGGTTGTTTAGCAAGACCCTGTTTCCAAACAAAAAATAAAATAGGGTTGTAGTATAGCTCGAAGTAAAATGTCCCTGGCAATTATCACACACATGCTCACATGCGCGCGCGCGCGCGCACACACACACACACACACACACTCTATGGAAATCTCTATGTTAAGCACTTTCATAAGCATTGGTAATAGATTTATAAATAAGATAATGTATCTGTCACCCAGTGGTTTACAGTGTAATAGGGCAGGTTAATAAGCAAATATCACTTACCAAACAAGTTCCACCTGCTGATGTATCTGTTAACTGATGTTCATCATGGTCTCTTCCCTGCTCTTTCTGACTAGCTCAAGTACCCATGTTATTCTCTCTAGCATTGTGTATCTCTCTTATACTGTCTTCATTTCTTATTTGTCTTTCTTTTACACTAGACTAGTGATTATCGTATCATTTGCTTGTGTCTACTTACATTTATATTCCAAGCACCCAGTATTCAGTAGTTATTGTTTGATTGAACATTGGGTGGGATAAGTTCTGTGATAGGAGTAATGAAAGATAAAGCAAAAGTACATAGGAAAGATATGGGAGCTGGTCTCAGAAGGCCAGAGAATGTTCCCCAAGGAAGTGCTGCTGACCTGCAATCTGAGAGCTGAACAAAAGTGAGTCTTGTGAATGTGTGTGGAGCCCAGAGTCATCTAGTCAGTAGCTTAGTGTACGTGACAGTGATAGAGACTGTTAGTTACATAGTAAAATAAAACAAGAATCCAAGCCATAGATCCAAGAGTGGTGGTACATGGCTGTAATCCCAGTACTTGGGAGGCTGAGGTAGGAGGATCACAGGTTTAATGACAGCCTCAACAACTTTGTGAGATCTGTTTTTTATTTTTTTGTTGTTGTTGCAGAACTGGGGTTTGAACCAGGGGCATTCTACCTCCGCACTACACCCCTAGCCCTATTTTATTATTTATTTATTTTTATTATTTTTTTAATACTGGGGATGGAACCCAGGGGAATTCTACCTCTGAGTTATACTCCCAGCACTATTTTTTTATTCTTTATTTTGAAACAGAGTCTCACTGAGTTGCAAAGGGCCTCACTAAGTAGCTGAGGCTGGCCGTGAACCTGTAATTCTCCTGTCTCAGCCTTCTAAGTACTGGGATTACAAGTGTGTGCGGACAAACCCAATTGAGACCACACTTTATAATAATAATAATAGTAATATAGTAATTAATAATAATAAAATAGGGCTGGGGTATAGAGTTAGAATACTCCTGGGTTCAATACCCAGTACCAAATGATAAATAAATAAATAAATTGAAGCCAAAGGCATGAAGAGTATTACTTAGGTAGGGTGCTTTATTCGATACATTAAAAAAATCAATGACTTCTGAGATGATAAAAGACATCATCATATCTTAAGTTAATGGACTATTTTCTTTTATTGTGTTTAACAGACTTGTTTTATTGTGTTTATTATTATTATTTTGTGTGTGTGTGGTACTGGGGATTGGAACCCAGGGGGTTCTACTTCTGATCCACACTCCCAGGCCTATTTTATTTTTGACACTGAAATAGGGTCTCACTAAGTTGCTGAGGCTGGCCACAAACCTGCAGTCCTTCTGTTTCAGCCTCCCAAATACTGGAATTTAAATTTGGGTCACCATGCCTGTTCTTTTGACTTTAATATATTCTATTCCAACATAAAATTCTCAGTGCAGCCAATTTTAAGAAAACTTATTGGGCGTTGTAATTATACATCGTAGCAAGATACAAATGATAGAGTTATATATGCGCACATCTCTTGGCCTGCTTCCTTCCCTCCACAGCCAGTTTCCTCCAGCTCCTCCCTCCTCACATATGCACATATCATTATTTCGTCTGTTTCCTTCCGGAGCCTCCTGCTCCCCTCCTCCCTCCCCAGGGCTCTTCGACAGCTCTACTGGCCTCTCTCCTTATTTTCATGGGGTCCTTTTTCCTTTCTATTTTATTTTCAGCTTTCATATATGAGAGAAAACATGTACAACCAAACTTTTTCTTTTTCTTTTTTTTGTGGTACTGAGGTTGGAACCCAGAGGCTTTCTACCTCTGGGCTATACTCCCAGCCCTATTTTATATTTTATTTGGAAACAGGGTCTCACTAAGTTGCTGAAAGCCTCACTAAGTAGCTGAGGCTGGCTTCGAACCTGCGCAATCCTCCTGTCTCAGCCTCCCAAGTGCGGGGATTACAAGCGCGCGCCACCACGCTCAGCTTCAACCAAACTTTTTAATAATCAGTTATCTTTACAATATTATTTAATATAAAAATGTGCTTGAGAGTTTGATTAAGATTCTTTCCTATTAAAACATGAAGTCCATTTCCAGAGAACCAGAAAATAAGATCCCCGATTATGGATTACATAAACTTGATTTCACTGGGCCATTTAACAGCGTATGACTGAGAATGCTCACAGACTCCATACAAGATGTTGGCTAGGCATTCCCCTCCTAACTTTTTCTGCCTGGTGCTGGGCCATATGATCAAGTAACATCTGATAAGTGTGTAGAATATTGTAATTCTAAGTGTAGAATACTTAGATAGCTGGGGTAGCATTGGGAAAGACTGTTGCTTTCAATACTGAATCCATAGGAAACTAAGGAAGAGCCTCACCCTATGCATATGACCCTCTCCTCCTCAGCTCCCTAATTTCTTATCCAACAATCCCACAACCCATTGTCTCCCACACTGCAGGGAGAGTATGGTAAGGACAGGGATGGAGTGAGAAGGAAACTCTGGCTGAGAGAGGGGACTTGAACTGAGGCCGAAGACCCTAGGAAAGCAAAAAAAAAGTTAGGTTTCAGTAAGCCCTCAAAAGGAACCAGAAACCCTCCTCTGCAATTCCCCTACCAGTGGAATAGTTAGAGATGTCACTATAAGCACTTGTTATAGTGCCAGATAGCTTCCACAGTATTAAAATCATGTCCTTTGGAGACAACTAGACAGGGACACATGAAACCAAGGTGTCCCTTACACTAGAGAGCATTTGCAAACTTCTGAGTCTAAACTGAGTGTTGTATGATCTTCATGGTGTTCAAATAAAATCTTAAATTCATTGGGCTCATTTAAAAACAGTTTTACATGGACATTTGAAGTTCTGAGTTATCTTTTTTTTAATTGGTGCATTATATTCATACATCATATTGGGGTAAAAAACTTGTGTGTAGAGACATGCAAACATCACTGATTTAACCCCTACTGAGTTCTCTTAAGATATAAAAAAAAGTCTGTCAATTTTCTACAGAACACTTCTTCATGGCAAAAATCACTGGATGGAGCCATGAAGCAACTGTCTCTTTTAGATAAGATAAGCCTCCAATGCCAGTCACTCTGGCAGTGTACCTGTGTAGCTTCTGTAAGCTAATGAGTTTATAACTTCTGCTTTTCCCTTCATCATGAGCTGTAAATACCATTTTCCAGCTGGTCCCAGGATGCAGAGTTTAAGTCCTCTCATGTACAGTCTGAATGTCCAGTCTATCCCTCTCTGAGACACTAGTCCCTCCCTCATGTCATCTGGGTTATATAAACATCCTGTTGTAAAAGTGACTGGGGGCCTCCTTGTAGGCCAGGTCTTCCCAAGTGACCAGTTTTTTATACTTGAGTGGGTCAGCTTTTCAAAAAGTTTCTCAAGACAGAAAAGAATTTTATGATATCTTTGTGACAGCAACATCATTGTCAGCCAGATGTTTAAATATCTAAGGAAGTTGATGACAAAGATTCTCTGAGATTAAGATCTATCTTGAAGGTCATTTATCCTTTGCCCAGGGCCCCACATTTTCATCACTATGAAAAACTACTCACATGAGTTTTTAAAAAACAAAGTTACACATCTATTCTTTCATGGATAATGTCACTGTTTCCTTGCTACATGCATAAGAAGAGAACAGCACCACAATGAGGAAGAGATTATGAATGTATCAGCCCAAGGCTTGAAATTCAGCTCACAAGCTTTAATAAGCCGATTAATTTAATAATACAATTAATTTTAAAATGTTAGACATTTCCCCCAATAATTATCATCTATAAATGTTAAAATATATGGAATCTTATTTATAAATGATAACAGTATTGGAAATTCTCATAAAATTTAAAGTACTTACCCTCCAGCCATTTGTCATGGCCTTGGATTTTATTGCTGGGGTGGGGAAGGATTCTTCCCCACCCCCATGAGAAATCTCAACTTAAAGGTATACAGGTCCTTTTAGTCCTTATTTCATAGCATAACATATGCAACAAAGAGCTGGCTCATTAAAGATCATCAATATATAGTCAATGCATTTCATGTTTGCACATTAAAACCTTAACAGAAGTTTTCAAATCTAGTTGTATTCAACTAGTTCCCATTATGTTGGTAGGCTTTGATCTAGAGGATTCCTTATCTGCAGTCCACACACAATGCATCAAAAATCACTCCTTTCATCTGTGTGAGCCTTGTTTTGTGAATCATTTGCTTGGCCCTGCTCCTTTTTAGAAGATGACTGTTCCTCTCCTTGGTTCCTAGTAAGGATTCTTTTCTTCCTTGATGAACCAATTCCTTTATTCCTTTCTACAAAAGGACCTAGCAGATGTCACTTCACATTTGTCAAGCCTAAAGCACATAATCTTTTTAGCATGGGATATTTTACAATGTCTTCCTGGGGCTTTCTGTTTACCATCTATAATTAATCCCCTTAAAGTGCTAACTAATTGAACTAAATGATCAAGGGGCATTGGGGAAACTCTATAAAGAAGGCACAAACTCTACATGTCATTTCCATGTATAGAGCTCATTCTATGAATAACTTGAGGTAGTTCACTCTGTAGTTTTAGAACTTAGGAGAGCCATCTTTTAAATTTATGCACCAAATTTATAAGATTTTGATATTTAAGTGATTATTTTAATGATACCATAGGACAGTGTAAATAAGCATAAGACAGTATTTCTATAATACAGTCTTTAGTAGTACTGTTAGGATATTCTCTTTTATGATAGCAGTAAAAAAAGAGAAGTTGAAAAATAGTTTTCCTTGCCTTTGGGCATAATTTTATTCTTCTGTCATTCCATATTTAATCTAAATTCTTATTAAAGCAGTTTAAACTGTGTAATTAATACTTCGCTCTAATTATTCCCTTGGAGAATATGTAATTTGCTCATATAGTCACAAGCAATTTTGAAATATATATTTCCTAAAAAGCCACAAAAGTTTAAAATAATTCTGTAATTTAAAGTTTAAAATTGGTTCTGCTTTAAAAATTATGGTAATCTGTTCCAAATATCATGTTGACTTCTTAAAATGACAGTATTATTTTAAAAATAAAAGCTTTAAAGCCAATTTCTTCATCAGAGGAACAGTTCATCCATTATAACTTTGAAATAATCTATTGATAATGTAGTTTTTCTGTAATTACTGTATGCATGATACATTACTCCTCTGTGCATGCCTTCCAAGTTATATGTACAATATATTAAAGAAACTATAAAAATTTAAAAGTTATTTTAAACTTGGCTTTATGGGAATGAAAAATGGATACAACTTATATTAAATAGTAACCACCTAGAGTTAATTAATACAAATCTAAATTAATACCATTGAAAAATATATAAAGGCTGAGTTACTAGAAGATTTTATGACTGTGTCTTAAAGTTGTTATTATGACTTTCATAGTTAAATTGCAGCCATTCCATATCAAGCTTTAACTGAAAGTAAAATGTTCTGATCAAGTTATTAATTACTAAATCTTAGAAGTTAAAAGGAAATACTGACAACCTATAATTTAATCATTGCAGAACTAATAGGTCTAGTATAATTAAAGACTGGTTTAATCCAAAGATTCTATAAAATTTACTTAGTTTAACTTTAAGAGTATATTTATAGTGTGGTTTGTTTGATTAGAAAGGCTTTCTTTGTTTCACTCTGGTGCAATCTAAGCATCCTCCACGAATATATATTATTACCAAGGCGCTAGATGTCAGAGCATAAAACAGTTTGTTAAAATCCACGGAGGGTCAGAACACTTAAGGTATCTCCACATATTTTATTGAACTCCTGAGATATACTGAGTGGAATTTTCCATTATGATTTCATTTTTCTAAAGTGTTACAGATGTAAGAATAAGACTTTTCTGAAGTCTATAGATTGAAAACAGGGGCCTCCTACCTCCGAGCTACACCCCAGACCCATTTTTATTTTTATTTGAGACAGGGACTCACTAGGTTGATGAGAGTCTCACTACTTGCTGAGACTGTGCTTGGACCCACAATCCTCCTGTCTCAGCACGCCCCCCCCCAAGTACTGAGATTACAGACGTTCTCCACCATGCTTAGCTGTCTACAAAGTTTTCTATAAACAGATGTTCCTATGTCTTTTTGCAAGGACTCATTGATTATGCAATGGTCTAGTCAACTGCTGTTAATTTAGGCCAATTTATTTATTATTTCTATTATTATATCCAAACACTCTTTATGAATTAGTAACATTTAAAATGTTGAAGAGAAGATAGATTGTCTTATGTTTATGAAATACAAAATTATTTAAGACTCTTTGTGTGGCTTATTCAGATTATTATTCCCTGTATTTTGCCAACCTTGTAGGACTTTCCATGGCCCAGTTATGGGATAGATTACCATTTCCACATATTTTTGCATAGTTCAACTCTCACTTTCCTTTTGAACACTCAGTACTAAGAAACAGTATGTAAAACAGACCTTTTTGTTAGTGTATAGGCCCTGATCTACAAGGAGAGTGAGTGTCAGGATTGATAGAGTTCTAAGTGAAAGATATTTTTTAGATTCTGTCTGGAGCCTGGGTTAATACCAGTTCTAAAAGGCTCAAAACTCGCAGAACTAGTCTTGAATGTCCCACAGACTCCTCTCTGGATTAAGGATTACTGCAGATGACTTTCAAGGAAGGTGAGAATTTATCTCATTTTCCCCTGAGGAATGAGGAATTCTGATGGGGTGCTCAGTGTTCATTAAAATGAAGTCTGAAGATGTGATATAACTACTGCTGCTTTGACCTGAATTCTGGAGGCAAGGAACGTTCTGATAAGCCCTAGGAAGGCTACAGAAATAAGTAACCTAACAGATCTTACTCTTGCTGGGCAGCCTCTGATTTCCCTTTAAGAATAAATAGTGCTGCTGACCCACATTTGACATTAACCATTTTATACTATATATATTTCAGACTATGTATATATACATATATATATATATACACATATATGTAGTGCTATATATATGTACAATGACATATATATATACATACAGGTGACATGTATCTAGATATTAATTAGTGAATTATATATATGCATATATACTATTAGAATATTTACCTGGGGATAAAATTACTCTTGATAAAATGTCACAGTAGCAAATTTCTCAGATTAGGTACTTTTTGTTGATAAAATGCATCATTTTTATTGGATAGGTTTGTAAGAGCGATAACAAGAGGCAGGGAAAGAGAACAAGAGGGAGAGAGAGAAAAAGAGGAAGAAAAAAGGAAAGAAGGGTGAGAGAGAAAGATTATGTTCTGACTGTATATATATATATGTATATATAGAATATCTGTATCGAATATCTATATGATCTACCTATCTATCTATAGAATTCCCTAGCATTGTTCCCTCCAGATATTTCCAAAGTATTGTTTTTCAATGTGCAATGCACATGCCAATGTGGTGATCATATCCAAATACTCCTTAGAGATTTTAATCTTTCCCAATGTCTGCCTTATATTGTATTTGTTGTTTACATGTCTGTCCCATCCAACAGGTCACAGAGCTGCCTTTGGAACTAATGGGTGATTCAAAGGCAGGACCCTGGAGTGATGGGATTCAGACTCCTAAAGCTATTTTAGTCTGAGGCACTTAGCTCTGTGATATGTACCAGGGAGAGCCAATACAATTTCTTTGATAAAATTTTCTAACTTCTAGAAACCAAAGCTTAGAGATGACAACAAAATTTTTAGTTATTTCAAGGATTAGATTATTATTTTCTATTTAACCGCTAATTTGGAGTAGAGAGTTTTCCAATAAATTGGAACATATAACAGTGATGTAATTTAGAAGAACCGTGTTGCACTTTAGCTTAAAAAGCAGTGAATAAACTCAGTAATATTGCTTGAAAACCAGTCTTTCTCAAGTATTAAATCAGGAGAATGAAAAAATGTCAAATGTATGTAGAAGTAGGAGGGGAGAAGAAGAATCAGGGCCCCTGAAACTGATTTATGAAGAAGGGTGGTGAGACTTTATGGAGTGGAAACTAACAAATGATCCACACTTTTTTTCATTCCCACAATTCCCTCCTCCTTAAGCCACTCTTGGAACATCCTACATTCTATACTAACACAAAGGCAAAAGCTCTTTGGAAGATCTGCTGGAGTGGTACGTAAATAACACTTTGGCTCCTAACACAATGACAACTCTCAGCTCCTTAGTCCCCACATTCCAAGTTGTGGGTACTGTGTGTGATAAATTCTTTTTATTCTACAAATAAGGTCGTCTTACCAGACATGATTTATCAGAGGCTTGGGAGTCACAGGTGTGCTTTTTAAGCTTCTAGTCTAGACAGAAGTTATTAAAACATTAGTCAACCACCTCCTAAATTTGTTTAAATGAATCATAAGTTGATTTCCTCCCAATTCATTTAATAAGCCTCAGTCATTAATTTTTTTCTTAAAAAATCAGAAAGGATTTTAAAACCTATTTATTTAAAAGCCAAGTCTATGAAGAATGATGCTGGTATTTTGATAGGGCTTGCACTGACTCTGTAGATCTCTTTTGGTAGAAGGGCCACTTCAGTAATATTTATTTTGCCTATCCAAGAGAAAGGGGAATCTTTCCATCTTCTAAGACCTTCAATTTCTTTCTTTAGTGTTTATAATTTTCATAGTAGAGGTGTTTTACCTCCTTTGTTAAGTTTATTTCTAGGTTTTTAAAAAATTGTTTTTGAAGTTATTGTGGAAAAATTGTTTTCTGGATTTCTCAGTGGATCCATGGTTGTAATGTAGAAAAGCTACTGATTATTTTAGGTTGATTTGTATCCTGCTACTTTGCTAAATTTGTTAATCACCAAAATAAAAATGACATTCTTCATAGACTTAGAAAAATCAGTCATAAATTTCATATGGAAGAACAAAAAACCAAGAATAGCTAAAGCAATTCTTTTTTGGTGGTACTGGGGTTCCTGGAAGCCCTTCTACCTCCGGGCTACACTCCCAGACCTATTTTACATTTTTATTTGGAAACAGGGTCTCCTAAGCCAGCGCGCGGGGCTGGCTTCGAACCTGCGTGATCCTCCTGTCTCCGCCTCCCAAGCGCGGGGATTATAGGCGTGCGCCACCACGCCCGGCAAGCTAAAGCAATTCTAAGCAACGAAAACCACGCAGTCACAATTTCTGACTTCAAATTAAACTGCAGAGCTATAGTAGTAAAAGTAGCATGGTATCGACACAAAAAAGACACGTAGACCAGTGGAACTGAGTAGAAGATACAGAAGCAAATCGACACATTTATAGCCAATTGATTTTTGACAAAAGTCCCAGACACATACTTTGGAGAAAATACAGCCTTTTCAACAAATGGTGTTGAGAAAACTGGTTATTCATTTGTAAAAAATGGAACTAAATCTTTATCTCCTTACCATGCCCAGGAGTCAACTTGAGATGGATCAAAGATCTGGAAGTTAGGCCAGAGATGGTGAAGCTATAAGAGGAAGGTCATATAGGTCCAACACTCCAAGATATAGGTGCAGGTAAGCACTTCCTCAACAAGACCCTCAAAACTCAGGAAACTTAAAAAAAAAAGTGGGATGGTATTAATCTAGAAAGTTTTTGCACACCAAAGGAAACCATTAAGAGTCTAAAGAGAAAGCCTATAGAATAGGAGATCTTCTTCATCACCTTTGATACAGGACTAATATTTAGAATACAAAGCATTTAAAAGATTTTACACTAAAAAGACTAATAACTTAATCAAGAAACTAGTACATTTTCATTTTGGCATTTTTGTTAAAAAAAGTCCCTTCAAAAACCATTTGCCTCCTAAAAGAGCCAATTCAGTATGCAGTGCTACTTATCCAAAGTTTTTCTTTATATTAAGCCAAAACTTGTCTATAGGAATGATGCTGCATTGATTAGTTATCATTTGGCCTTCTAGGAAGCTGCAGAAGTCTAATTTCTCTCCAAGAGAAGTTGCTTAAATATATGAGGTACATATAATGCCCTTCTTAAGGCTTTTTTCTTCTACATGAAGAACAGATACTTCAAATCCATTTCTCAAGCTTGATTCCCTAAGTCAAGTAAGGCCAACGTTGATGTTTTAGTGGAGTTTTGCTAATAGCCATGCTGTATCTAGATGCTAAAGCTGCTTCTTGTCTTTGGTGAGCTAAACATAGGTTATCAGTTCATTATCTTGTCTCAAGCAGAATAAGCCCTTGTCACTATCTAACATATTCTACCACAGTGCGGCACAGTGAGGAACAGAATAGTATATATTTACTGGGCATCTTAATTTGTTTTTTTAATATTCATGTGGATCATATTGAAAATGGCATACATTCAGACAGTGCTTGGTGCCCTCCCCTCCCAGCACCTTAATTTTGACCAACCATTTTGTGTGTTCTTCCTGATCTTGTAATAGTGAGAGCTCTGCTCATATTTAAAGACAAGAATTAAAGGGCAGTGGAGCAAAGAATGGACAGTAGGTATTGTATTCTGTTTTCTATGAGAGTTGTCTTTCATTTTATGTTTTTCCTACATATTCCTAAAATGAAGAGTACAGAACAGATGCTCTATGAAGCTTTTAAGATAAAATGTAAACATTAAATTCTGAGAATCAAATCAAAACATTTGCACACCAAAAAGTTGGTCAGGGTCTATGGAGGAGATTGGTTTGGTTTTGATGAATGTCAAAGATTTTAAGGACTAGACTGTGAAGCTACCCTTAAGGGAGGAGTTGGGTTGATGTACTACATCTTGAATTTGAAACATCAGTTTCTTGTCATAGGAGTTTAGAATAGCAAGATCTAACTGGAGAAAGGAGATGAAATTGGCTTTATTATAAAAATCTGGGGTCTTGATAATAATTTTGTTATTTATTTTGGAGTTTTGCTCATCTTTTTGAGGTAAATGGAAATACCTTTGGAGACAGAACAGGAAATGTAAAAGTGATTCTGAATCCCAGTTGAGAAGTTTTTAGTGGAACAAAGATATTAGTGGAATCCTTTTCACATGTTTTCTGAGCCTCACTATACTTGTCTGCAAAAGAGTAATGTAGTACTTTTTTTTGCATGGTGGTGATACTGGGATTAAGATGGGTAAAATTTTGAAGTGTCTAGAACAATGCCTGACTACCAGATAAACATTGAACACTTTATCATGTTTGTTTTATGTGATATTCATTTATTAAAAGTTCAAATAAAAAATAATTTCTCAAGTGATATGGGTTCCTGGACCTTCCCTATGCCAGTCACATTTACTAGGAACATTTTCTAATTTGTAAATGTCATTCTTCTGAATTAATAATTTTTGATAACATTTTTATGAGCACAGATATTTGAAGAAATCCAACGACTGCAGTTTTAAAACAAAATCAAAATTAAACGGAACAAAACAATGATAATTCTAAATAACAATAGCAGAAATTGACAGATTGTTGTTATTGTTTTTTTTTTTCAGAAATGGGGGTTGAACTCAGGGGCACTCTATCTCACCATCAGGCCAATTTTCTATTCTTTATTTTGAAACAGGGTCTCAATAAGTTGTGGAGGGCTTCACTAAGTTGCTGAGTCTGGCTGCAAATGTGCAATATTCCTGTCTCAGCTTCCCACGTACTGGGATTACAAACGTGTGCCATCATGCCTGGATAAGATCAATTCATTTACTTATTAAAATTTACTTATTAAATTTCATTTATACACTAGACAGAGTACTAGTCATTGAAGATATGAAACTAGGTAAAGACCCAAACAGTCTTTTGGGTGAGACAGATAAATAAACACGACACGACAAGTTCAGGGTTGTAATATAAATAAAAAGTCTTTTTTTTATAAAAATAGAGAAAGTTAAAAAAGAAGAAAGAAAGGCAGTAGTAAGGAGATCACTTTTAGGTTACGTCTCAAATTATGTGAAGAATTTGAGAAAAATTCTTCACAAAAGCAAAAAAAAAAAATACTAACAAAGGGGGTAGGTAGAATTTTTGTGTAATGCCAAGTTTTGTTTGTTTAATTGTGTGGAGTGCATGTTGGAAGTTTAAGATGAAAAGCTAAAAAGTTAATACAGGAAACCTATTAAGAAGGTGATGCAAATGAGAGCCATTAAATACTGATTATTTGATGATGGGAATAGAACTAAGGGACATTCTATCTCTAATCTACACCTCCAGCCTTGTTTTACTTTTTATTTTGAGTTGCTGAGGGCCTCACTAAGTTGCTGAAGCTGGCCTTGAGCCTGTGATCCTCCTTTCTTGGCCTCCCAAGTATTGAAATTACAAGTGTGCCACAACACACCATGCTGGGCCAACAATTATTAAATTATTTTAGTGGAGAAATGACATTCGAGGACCAGCTTGAAGTCTGTTTGAGGATAATTGGGAAGAACTAAGTTCACTGGGATCCAGGAAAGAATATCGTGCATTAGCAGATAAGAGATCATGTGGGCACTTATGAGGTTACTGTGAGATGGAGAACAAGATATGGATGAGGTTATTGTGAGATGAAGAACAAGATATGGAAAAGAGACAATAACATAAGAAAGTTGAGATTTACTGAGCATTATGTGGAATTAGGTGGTTCCTTAGAATGACCCCTATATTTCTGAATTGTGACTAAATAGATATGTTTAGTGTTAAATAAATGGAGGATATGCCAGGTGTGGTGGCACACACTTGTAATCATAGCATTTGGGAGATCGAGACGGGAGGATCACGGTTCGAAGACAGCCTCAGCTACTCAGTGAGTCCCTTTGCAGCTCATTGAGGTCCTGTTTCAAAATAAAAAATAAAAAATAGGCCCGGTGTGGTGGTGCATGCTTGTAATCCCAGCATTCAGGAGGTGGAGACTGGAGGATTATGGATTGTAGATGGCCTCAGCTACTTAGTGAGGCACTTTGCAACTCAGTGAGATTCTGTTTCAAAAAATAAAAAGGAGACTAAAATATAGGGCTGGGAGTATAGCTTGGAGGTAGAAGTCCCTGGATTCCATCCTCAGTACTGCAAAATAAATAAATAAATAAATAAATAAATAAATAAAATAGAGGATACAAAAACCAATATTTGACGATAAAGATAATGCATCCTGTTTTGTACATGTTGCATTTGAGATGCTTGTGAAGCATCTACGTGGAGTTTAGTGGAGAATAAGAAATGCATATAAGTAGACCACAGAAGAAACATGAGGTAAAGATAAAGATTGGTAGTCACACATATCCACTCATGAATACAGCAAGCATGTATTGAGTACCAACTATCATTGTGTTTTTGGTGAGCAATAAAATGGGGTACTACGTCAAGCTATCCTAGTGAGAAAATATAACCTAGGCTTCCAGAAACACCAATATTAAAAAGAAGAAAAAACTCTGTCAAGCATGGTGGTGCACACTTTAGAGACTGAGACAGGATGATTGCAGGTTCAAGGCCAGGCTCAGCAAATAAGTAAAGCCTTCAGGAAATTAGTGAGGTCCTATTTCAAAATTAGAAATAAAATCAGGCTGAGGGCATAGCTTGGAGGTAGAATGCTCCTGAATTCAATCCCCAGTACCACACACACAAAGAAAAAAAGAAAAAAGAAAAAGAAAAAAAAAGAAAGAAAGGAAGGAAGAAAGAAAGAAAGAGAAAGAAGCAAAAACATTCTGGGGGTGTAGTATGGAGGTATAGTGTCTCTAGGTTCAATCTAGTATTAAAAAACAAAAACAAAAAAAAACTACTGACAAAGTTGACAAGGTAGATTGAGAATGGTTAGCCAAAAAGTGAGAATCCAAGACATTAGAGAAAATAAGGGAGGACTAGATGCTAAGCAGTATCAAACTCTACTGTAAAATAATTATGATAAAACTTGAATCAGTCAGATTTCTTCCAAGAAATCTTTAGCCTCTTCAAAAGATACAACTAAGGATAGATTGGAGGGATGAGGTGAGATCTTGAAGAGGGTCCCATGATATAGATTGTAATCATAAGCAGAAAAATATAGTTGCAACTAAACCATGGCATGGCAGGAAGGGCGATGGAGGAATACTTCCCATCTTCTGGTCTCCCATGGTGCCTTCTATTGACAAAACCAAAGTGGATGATAGGTAGACGTCGAGCTGATGATGTCATTCATTGGGCAGCTTCTCTCATCAAGGAGCAGAGAGGGGAGGGTGGGAGGTAGACCTGGTGGGGTAAATGGGCAGTGTTCTGCTATGGTTCTAAAAGACATTTTTGTACTTGGTAATTTGGTGACCAGGGGCATAGTGAGAGGAAACTCATGAGTCATATGAGAGCAGAAGTCAACTTAGAGTAGGGTGAGGGGAAAGTGAGGGGAATGAAAATATAAACACATCAGGAGCTTTCAAAATCCTGGGAAGGGAAAGAAAAAATGTGATCTTAGCTACCAGAAGATGTGGTGGTGAGGGAACTTAGATGAGACAGATGTAATGACAGAGTGAAAACAAGTGATTGAGGAAATGAACATCTGATGAGGCAGCGTCCAGTCTGAGGTTTGGAAAAGGACAAAAGAGTTACTTTTGACATATCTTCCTCCTCTTGACAAGGTTTTATGAGATTTATAATTATGATAATATGACAGAAAAAAGGACAATGAACCCAGGGGTGGTCTTTTTCTCATTTTGAAACATGGTCTCAGCACGTTGCTGAGGGTCTTGATAAATTGCTGAGTTTGGCCTCAAACCTGCAATTTTCCTGTCTCAGCATCCCAAATACTGGGATTACAGGCATGGGCCACCATGCCTGGCTTGCACAGGCATAATTTTCAAAACCTCATCCTGCATGGACTCTCATCAACCTATCAAGACCCTGTTTACAAATAAGAAATAAAATCAGGCTGGGGGTATAGTTCTGAGGTAGAATGCCTTCAGGTCACACACACACACACACACACACACACACACACACACACACCCCTCATCCTTATGGAACATTCCCCAGGGGGAAAATCAAATCTCTCTCTTCTCTCTCTCTCTCTCTCTCTCTCTCTCTCTCTCTCTCTCTCTCTCTCTCTCTCTCTCTCTCTCTCTCACACACACACACACACCAGAGAAGTATTCTACCTCTGAGCTACACCCCCAGTCCTATTTATTTATTTATTTATTTATTTATTTATTTATTTATTTATTTATTTTTGAAACAGGGTCTCACCAAGTTGCTGAATCTGGTCTCCAACCTGTGGTTCTCCTTTCTCAACCTCCCAAGTACTGGGATTATAGGTGTGCATCACCATACATGGCTTTTCTCTCTCTCAACTCCTTCCTTCCTTGCTTTCATTTCATTTGCTTGCCTTTTTTCCTTTCTTTTCTTCTTTCTTCTCATCTCCTCTCTTTTCTTTTTTTTTTTTTTGTTTGCTATTTATCTTACTCATGGATGAAAATTGTTGACTCGTCTCTAAACATCTGTAAGCCAAGACCCTACCAAATGGTGCATGAATAGGGTAGGCTTTAAAAAATGCCATCATTTTCTTCTTAAGCAGAAATTTTATTCCAGAAACCATTCATTTCACTCCGTGTACAATGTTATTTTATTTAAGAAATTTCACTGACACTCATATTAACAAGCTTTGGTTAAATTTGATAATACTTTTTCAGGCTTGGTGTTTATGGTATAGAAATTCTAATTCACTTCAATTTTCTATGAGAGTCAGACTGAATTTAAATGCTCATACTCATAGCACATTGAGTGTTTAAAGCCATAAGTGTGTAAGATCAAGTTATCGTTGCACAGCAATGTAGCACTGTGGACGCAACCATCATTTAAACAGCCTAGCACTAGTATTATAGCTGGCAACACATATTGCATCTGTTTCTGACTCACTTAACTCTGAGATTAAGATTTGAACATGATCTTCTTGTCCTTGAATCTATCTACTTCTCTTTAAGAAAACAAATGATTTCTGTGCAAAGTTAATTATAATTTACATGCAATAGATTTACCAAATTGCTTCCAGATCTACACTTAAAAAACACCAGAAGATTGGAAAGAAATAGCTACTCTGTAAAAAGAATCTTTGTTTTTCTCCAAATATACATTTTCTTTACATATGTTCAGTTAATTTTCTCTATAGCTGAAAATAGTGCCTAGGAAACCTTGAAATATTTAGAATGGACATTGCTAGAGGCAATTCTCTTAACGTTTAATTGTTTTCTCTATCAACTACTGTCTTACAAGAATGCAAATTTACTTGTAAGAAGTGAAGTACAACGTGGAGAGAAAGTTTTTCCCACTAACCAAAAATACAGGAGGAAAATACAATTTCTCTCCTGTTTCAATATTAATTGGTTGGCAGTGACTGACTTAGGGCTATGTTGAGACGTTTTTAATTTTTTTTTATTTTTTATTTTTGGTGGTACCGGGAGTAGAACCCAGAGGCTTTCTACCTCTGGGCTATACGTCCAGACCTTTTTTATATTTTATTTGGAAACAGGGTCTCACTAAGTTGCTGAAAGCCTCACTAAGTAGCTGAGGCTGGCTTCGAACTCGTGCGATCCTCCTGTCTCAGCCTCCCAAGCGTGGGGATTACAAGCGTGTGCCACCATGCCTGGTGAGACATTTTTTAAATAATTATATTTGTTTTTATTATTTTAATTTTATTTAATTTTTTGTGGCACTGGGGATTGAAGTCAGAGGCATTCTATCTCTGAGCTAAAACCCCAGCCCAATTTTTTTAATTTCTTATTTGGAAACAGGGTCTCACTAATTGCAGTGGGCCTCGCTAAATTGTCTTTGAATCTCCAATCCTCCTGCCTCAGCCTCCCAAGTACTGGGATTACACGCATGCGTCATATTTATTTTAGTTGGTACATTCTAATCATACTTCTTGATGACGTTCAGGGTGTTAGAAGCATATATGCATACAGTGCCTTTTTTTTTTTTTTTTGAGGTACTGGGGATTGAATCCAGGGGCATTCTACCTCTGAGCTACATCCCAGCCCTGTTTTTTATTCTTTATTTTGAAACAGGTTCTCACTAAGTTGCGGAGGGTCTCACTAAGTAGCTTAGGCTGGCTTCAAACCTGTGATCCCCCTGTTTTAGCCTTCCAAGTACTAGGATTACAAGTGTGTGCCATCACACCTGGCTGCACACCGTACTTTTTGAGTCCTCTGCAAGGTCCTACCCTATCCCCTCTCCCTCCCCACCTTCCCATGCTCAGCACAGTGATTGGCTTTGATAAGTTTGTGTATGTGCATCATGTCCATTGAGTCTTCCTTCCTCATCCCATCTCCCCCAGTTACATCCCCTCCTTGACTTGACTAAGGTTTCTCCTCCTTTGTTTGCATTCCCTCTAGTGTTCCATTTTCTCCCTAGCCTCTGCACATGAGGGATAACATCAGGTCCCTCTTATTTTGTGACTGACTAATCTCACTTAGCATAATATTTTCCAGTTCCATTAATTTCCCTGCAAATGACATAATTTTGTTCTTTATGGCTGAGTAAAATTTCATTGTATATGTATCCCATAATTTTATAATTCATTCATCTGTTGATGGACATCTTGGCTGGTTCTATAGTTTGGCAATTATGAATTGTAACCTATAAATATAAATATGCATGCATTACTTTGGTAGTCTGGTTTCATTTCTTTTGAGTAGATACCCAGGAGTGGCATAGCTGGGTCATAGGGTAGGTTCATTTCCATTCTTCTGAGAATCCGCCACACTGTTTTCCTAAGTTTTTGCACATATTTGCAGTTCAACCAACAGTATATTAGAGTCCCTACTTCTTCATATCTTAGACAGCACTTTTTTATGGATTGCATTAAACTGAAGTGCTTCTGTGCAGAAAGGAAACTATCAAGAATCTCAAAGAGAGAGCTAACAGAATAGGAGAAGAAGATCTTTGACAGCTACTTCTCTAATAGAGGACTGATAAATAGATATACAAAAAAATCAAGAAACTTACAGACAGAAAAATAAATAACCCAATTAAAAAATGGACAAGTGAACTAGATACACAAAAGACCTACAAATGGTCAATAAATACATGAAAAAAAGTTCAACATCATTAGCAAACAGAGAGATGCAAATCAAAACTACTCAGATTTCATCTACCCTCACTTAAAATGACAATCATTAAAAACACAAACAATAAGCCTGGCATGGCACACCTGTAATCCCAGAGTTTGGGAGGCTGAGACAGTAGAATCTTGGTTTCTGGATGGCCTCAGCTACTTAGTGAGGCCCTTTGCAACTCAGTGAGACCCTGTTTCAAAATAAAAAATTAAAAATAGGGCTGGAGGTATAGCTTGGAGGTAGAATGCCTCTGGGCTTCATCCCCAGTACCTAAAAAAAAAATACCCCACAAACAATAATAAATGCTGACAAGACAGATTTTGAGCATGGGGCATATGGATTATAGAAAGCTGTTCACCTAATGTTCTCTGCTATAATCATGGAATGTAAAGCTTTGCTATGTGGCTTTAATTTCAGTATTAATGCCATGTTAGACATTAGTGAATAGCATTTCTCCTAAAAACATATCTATGATAAAAAAAAATTTAGAATAGGAAAAAGCATGTATTGGTGAAAATTTGGGTCAATTGAAATGATCATTACTGCTTAAAGGGTTATACATTAGTAGAACCACTTTGGAACATTTTGACTAGCACTTTCTTAAATGGCCATACACAAATCATATGACTTCATTTTTATTTTGGTACTGAGGATTGGGCCTTCTATCTCCAAGCTACACTCTTAGCCCTTTTTATTTATTATTTATTTATTTATTTATTTATTTATTTATTTATTTATTTATTTATTTATTTTAAACAGGGTTTTGCTAGATTGCTGAGAGCCTTGCTATATTGTTGAGGCTGTTCTTGAACCTGTGATTTTTTTCTCAGCCTCTCAAGTACTAGAATTACAGGCATGTATTACCAGGCTTCACTCATAACTTTACTTTTTAAATTCCTAGGAATATTATCAATAGAAAAAAAAAGTATAACTCCATGCAATGATTTGTATACAATGCTTCATAGAAGCTTTATTTGTAAAAGCCCCAAGTGTATAACTATCCAAATCCCAATCAAAAGAATGTATAAAAAATTGGGTTACTACAGAAAAGATATTATGCAACAATAAAAAAAATAATATATACATGCGAATGAGTCACAAAATCATTGCTGAGAAAAGAAAGCAGCAGAAAATACAGTATATATCTATGAAAAAGAAAGCAGCCAGAAAATATAGTATGTATCTATGATCTCATTGATGTGAAATCCTAGAAAACTCAAACTAATCATTAGGAGCAGAAAAGAGACCAACAGTTGCCTGGGGACCAGGGGTAAAGGAAGTGATAGGTTATAAGGGGTGCATAACAAATTGGGGAGATGCTTGAAGTGTTTTTTTTTTTTTATTGTGATGGGGGTTTTACAACTGTATACTTATGTCAAGTCTGATCAATTAAAACTGTGTTGAAAAACTGAATTTTTAATACTTATACCTTTATAGAGTTATGAAAAGCTAAATGAATAGATATTCTCTATAGTTCTATCTGAAACCAAAGCAAAACAAACTTGTTTTCTCCCTTGGAGTGGAATAAAATATCCTAAAGCATTAATTTGTGAATCATGAAGAAATAAAAAAAATCTAAACAGACTAGTAGTGAGCAAGGAGATTGAATTGGTAATTAAAAGTCATCAAAGAAAAGTCCAATATTATAATGGCTAATTCACTAAATATTACTAAACATTTAATATTAATTATTTCCAAATTTTCCCCAAAAAAATTGAAGAAGAGAGAATATTTCCAAACTTGTTTTATGATGCCAGAATTACCCTGATACTAAAGCCAGACAAGAACCCTATGAGAAAAGAAAATTGCAGGCCAATATTTTGATGAACACAAAGACAAAAATTCTTGACAAAATACTAGCTCACTAAATTCACTAGCACATTAAAAAGATCATGCATTATAGTCAAGTATGATTTATCTTAGGGATGCAAATATATTTCACCATACACAAATCTACAAATGAGATACATCACATTAGCAAATTGAAGGACAAAAACCACATGATTATTTCAGTAGTTGCCGAAAAAGCATTTGACAAAATTTAACATTTACTCATGATAAAAAGTATTTTCCACAAATTAGGTATTGAAGGTGCATAACCCAACAAAATATAGTCCATATATGACAAGCCCACAGTTTATATCATAATCATTGACAAAAAGTCAAAAGCATTTTCTCTAAGATCTTGGATAAAACAAAGATTATTATTCTACCACTTCTATGCAAATTAGTAATAGAAGTACTAGCCAGATCAATTAGGCAAGGAAAAACAAGTTAAAAAAGTCAAATTGTTTCTTATTTTGCTTATAATATGGTCTTTATTATTTTTTCTTTTTTAAATTGGTACACTGTATTCATACATTATAATGGGATAAAAAGAATCTTTTGTAGACATACATGCACACATTGCCCAATTAGCCCCAACCCGACCCCCACCCTGTTCCCTTCCCATCCCTCTTTCCCATGCTTGGCTTAGTGGTTGACATCTAGTATTATAGCAATTTATCCAAAATTAAAAATGATAATCTCCTGGTGCTGCAAGGGTAGATGGCGCCCGCCACTCCGCACCGCGGCTCTGGCCTCAGCACTGCGGTCTGGTTTCTTTCTGGGGTCTTGTTTTTCCAGCCCTCTTTTTCTCTGTCCCTTGTAATTACATTTTTTGTTTCTCTGCTGATGGTGTTTTCTGGCTATGAAAGGCGCTGATTTTGTGGTAATAGAGATTGGTTGTTAGCAGGGCTCGTAAGTCCCGCTTTTCTCCGTCGCCATCTTCCTGGAAGTCTAATATGGTCTTTATATACATAAAATCACAAATATTCCACTAAGAAAACAAAATTAGTAAAGATGCAACATATAAAATCAGTATACAAAAACCAGTAGCATTAGCTGAGCATGGTGATGCATGCTTGTAACTCCAAGACTTGGAAGGACAAAACAGGAGTATTACATGTTTGAGGCCAATCTCAGCAACTTAGTGAAACCCCCCTTTTTGTTCAGTACTGGAGATTGAACCCAGGGGCATTCTACTTCTGAGGTATACCCCCAGCCCCATTTTTTATTTTGAAACAGGATCTCACTAAGTTGTGGAGGGCCTTACTAAGTAGCTGAGGCTGGCTGCAAACCTGCAATGCTCCTGTCTCAGCCTCCCAAATACTTGGATTACAAGCATGCACCACCATGCCAGGCTGAAACCCTGTTTCAAAATAACAAATAAAGCCAGGTTTGGTGATGCATGCCTATAATCCCAGTATTTGAGAGGCAAAGACAAGAGGATCAGAGGTTCAAGGACAGTCTCACCAAATAGTGAGATTCTTATTAACCTAGCTAGATCCTGTTTCCAAATAAGAAATAAAATTGGGTAGGGGTGGAGCTGAAAGGTAGAATGCCACTGTGTTCAATCTCCAGTACTTAAAAAAAAAAAAGGTAGCCAGGCGTGGTGGCATATGCTTGTAGTCCCCGTGCTTGGGAGGCTGAGACAGGAGGATCACACAGGTTTGAAGCCATCCTCAGCTACTTAGTGAGGCTCTCAGCAACTTAGGAGACCCTGTTTCCAAATAAAATGTTAAATCGTTCTGAGAATATAGCCCGGAGGTAGAAAGCCCCTGGGTTCCACCCCCAGTACCACACACACACACACACACACACACACACACACACACCCCACAAAACCTGGTACTGCTGTGCATGGTGGTGCACGCTTGTAATCCCTGCACTTGGGAGGCAGAGACAGGAGGATCGCGCACGTTTGAGGCCAGCCACGCTGGCGTAAGAGACCCTGTTTCCAAAAATAAAAAATAGGTCTGGGAGTGTGGCCCGGAGGTAGAAGGGCTTCCAGGAACCCCAGTACCACCAAAAAACAAAAACAAAAACAAAAAACGCTGGTATCACTAGCAATGAACTAACTGAAAAAGAAAAAAAAAAGATTTATAATAAATACAATAATAAAAGCCGGGCGTGATGTCGCATGCTTGTAATCCCTGCACTTGGGAGGCTGAGACAGGAGGATCACACAGATTTGAAGCCAGTCTCAGCTACTTAGTGAGACCCTGTTTCCAAAAATAGGTCTGGGAGTATAGCCCAGAGGTAGAAAGCCTCTTGGGTTCCACCTTCAGTACCACAATAAATAAATAAATAAATACCAAAATAAAAATACTTAGAATAAATTTAATCAAGAAAGTGAAAAATACATGCACTGAAAATGATAAAATACCAATGAAAGAAATAAAGAGGCAAATAACTGAAAAGATATACTATGTTCATGGACTAGAAGAATATTTTAATACTTTTAATATACTTTTATTGGTGCATTGTAAAGATACATTATAATTAGGTTCAGAGTGATAGGAGCATTAGGAGCATACATGCACACAGTACTTGGTGTGTTTCCTTCTAGATCCTATCTGATTCCCTCCCTTTCCCCATATGTGTTATTGAGATTAGTATTGATAATTTTTTTTTGTTGTTATACTGGGGATTGAACCTAGGGGCATTCTATCTTCAAGTGACATCCCCAGCCCTAGTTTTTATTCTTTATTTTGAAAAAGGCTCTCACTGAGTTGCAGAGAGCCTGACTAGGTAGTTGAGGCTGTCTGCAAACTGTGATACTCCTGTCTCAACCTCCCAAATGCTGGGATTACAAATGTGTGCCACCATGCCTGGCCTGATAATCTTGCATATAGTATTATTTGAACTGCTGCCTTCATCAAGTCTTCTTCCTTTGTACTTCCCCTAAATATCTAAATTATCCAAAGTGATCTAACAATTCAATGCAACTTCTATTAACATTTCAATATTATTTTTAACAGAAATTTAAAAAATCCTTAAATTTATGGGGCATCACAGAAAAAGTTCAAATAACCAAAACAGTCTTGAGCAACAAGAACAAAACTGGAGCCATTACATTACCTGACTTCCAAACAACTACATAGCTATAGTAACCCAAACAATACGTACTGGTAGAAGAACAGACACATAGACAAATGGAGCATATTAAAGAGCCAAAAGTAAATCCATTCCTTTACAGGCAAATGATTTTTGAAATATATGCCACAAAAACACAATCAGAAAATAAAAATCTCATCAATAAGCAGCACTGTGAAAACGGAATATTCACATGCAGAAGGATGAATTTATACCTTCATCTTATATCATATACAAAAATAAACTCAAATGGGTTAAAATATACTAGAAGAATATGTAGGAGGAAAGTTCCATGACAGTGTTTTGGAAAATGATCTTCTGAAAATGAACCCCAAAGCACAGGCAACAAAATAAAAACTATACAAATGGGATGACATTACCTTGGAAAGTTTCTGTGCAGAAAAGGAAACAATCAATAAAATAAAAATACAAATTTTAGAATGAAAGAAATAAATCTGATAATGGATAGCACCCAAAATGTATGAGGAATTCCAACAGCCCAGTAGCAAGAAAACAAAGTCATTATAAATAACATTATAAAAATTCCTAAAAAATTAAATAACTAAAATAGAGCTACATTTGATCCAGCAATCCCTCTCCTGGGTATTTATCCAAAGGTCAACTGAAGTGTCCATCTTAGATGAATAGATAAAGAAAATGTGGCATATATATATATATATATATATATATATATATATATATATACACACACACACACACACACACACACACACACATATATATATTATTTATTTATTTATTTATTTATTTATTTATTTATTTATTTATTTGCAGTACTGGAGATAGAACCCAGGGGCATTCGAACTCTGAGCTACATCCCAAGCCCTATTTTTTATTTTTTATTTTGAAACAGGGTCTCACTTAGTTGCGAAGGGCCTCACTAAATAGCTGAGGCTGTCCTCGAACCATGATCCTCCTGTCTCAGTCTCCAAAATGCTGGGATTACAAGAATGTGCCACCATGCTCAGCTCTCTATTCACCCTTTAAAAAGTAGAAAATCTTGCAATTTGTCATAACATAGATGAATCTAAAGGTCATTGTGTTAAGCAAAATAGGTCAGATACAGAAAAACAAATACTATATGATTTCACTTATGTGTAGTATCTAAAAAAGTTGAGCCTATGGAATTAGAGAGTAGACTGCTAGTTACCAGGGACTTGGGAGATGAGTGGTTAAAGGATACACAATTCTAGCGGGGCGTGGTGGCTCACACTTGTAATCCCAGCATTTGGGAGGCGGAGACAGGAGGAGCTTGGTTCATTGACAGCCTCAGCTACTTAGTGAGGCCCTTTGCAACTCAGTGAGACCCTGTTTCAAAATAAAAAATTAAAAAAAATAGGGCTGGGAGTGTAGCTCATAGGTAGAATGTCCCTGGGTTCTATCCCCAGTTTTGAAAAAAAAAATAGGAATAAGTTCAAGAGATCTATTGTACAATATGGTGACTATACTTAATAATACTGCACTGTATTCTTGAAAATTGGTAAGAGGCATTTTAAGTGTTCTCACTACCAAAATAAGTATGATTTTTCTCTATAATATATGTAATTTTTTTATCTTGTTATAATGTTGTAACTGAGAGGTAAAGAGAATGCCTTTTGCATCTCTATTTCCCACTGGACATGTATACTGACGTTAATGAGCTCTTAGTGTCTATTTTATGAAATAATTGTTTATTAAACTATAATAAAGGTGGGATGACTTATCTCACCATATTTTTTTCCTTGTGGTACTGGGGATGTAACCCAGGGCCATTCTACTTCTGAGTTACACCCCCCAGTAACCCAGGGCCATTCTACTTCTGAGTTACACCCCCCAGCCCTACTTTTTATTCTTTATTTTGAAACAGGGTCTCACTGAGTTGCAAAGGGCCTCACTAAGTAGCTGAGGCTGTCCTTGAACTGAGACTCTCCTGTCTCAGCCTCCTAAATGCTGGGATTACAAGCATTGCACCAACATGCCCAGCATTTATCCCACCTTTTCTTTTTCTTCTTTCTTTCTCTTTCTTTCTTTCTTTCTTTCTTTCTTTCTTTCTTTCTTTCCTTCTTTCTTTCTTTCTTTCTTTTTTGCGTTACTGGGGATGGAACCCAGGGGCATTATAACTCTACACCCCCAGCCCTATTTTTTATTCTTTCTTTTGAAACAAGTTCTCACTGAGTTGCAAAGGGCCTCACTAAGTAATAGCTGAGGCTGTCCGCGACTATGATCCTCTTGTCTCAGCCTTCCAAATGCTGGGATTACAAGTGTGCATCACCATGCCCAGCTGTCCCACCTTTTCTAATCAAGCTCTGCTGAAGATTGTTTAGAAGAGTGAAAAAATAAAACCATCTTAAGATAAAGAAAGAAGGTGAATTATCCAGAAAGTATCAACAAATAAAAATGTTTCGGCACTGAGACCAGACCATTAGTATCTTCTCAGGACCCTTATAAAACCTTTCAACACACCACCACCACTACTGCTAGTAGTACTATTTTTTTTTTTTTTGCAATAAAGAAAAGGCGAATCATAAATTGGAGAGCCCTCACACTGTATTTAAAAAGCAACCTACAATTAACTTTTGAACATGTTACTTTACCCAAACTAACTGAAGGATAAAAGCTTTGAAAACCCCCAGCTGTTCTCCTCAGTACTTTCATGCATTTAAGTAATGAGATATGCTTTAAGATGCTCTCTCTCTCTCTCTCACACACACACACACAGCACGATTGCACTGTGCTATCTGTTACCCCATCCTCAGCACATTTGCTAAACAGGAATTCCAGCTGAGGATCCCTGTCACTTAGGATTTTCACTCGTTCTTTTTTTATTTTATTGTTATCCTTTGTCTGTTCTTTAAATACAAACTTCTAAAGGAATCTTGTAGCAGAATAATTCCCTCCCAATGGTGATTTAAAGTAGCTGACTGTGGAGAAGTTTGTCCTTTTCATTTGCTGATTTTTAAATCCTCTGGTTGGCAGTGGAAAGACCAAAGTACTGGATTTATCTCAAAACAGAGGGTATTTGTATACAGTTTTATGGTACACAGTATAACAGGCATTTCAAATTCCAAAGTGTTGTTATAATTTTTAAATAATACATCACTGAAATTTTGTCTTAGCGTAGAACATTCCAGTCCTCCACAAACATTTATGAGCTCCATTTTTTCCTGCTTATTAAATAGCAATCTTCCTGGCACATGTATAGCACTGCACGTCCTAGCCAAATAAACTACTGTCAGATGAAATTAGTTAAATCTAATGTATATTGCATGCAATGTTGCTAACACATTTAATTTGTACCTTCTATGAATAAGATCATTTGATGTGACCTTATAAAACTTTGGTCATCATAATTTTTTTAATATAATTCATTTAAATGTAGATTTGTTAAGACATTGCGCATTTTGGTTGCAAGCAGACCTACTGATATGATACACAGAGGCTATTTTGCAGCTGTGGAAAGGATTACCAATAATTTTGCCCTGCCAACAAGTTACTACTCTGAAAGAGCATGAAATACTACAGTTCATTGCTCTGTGTGAACACAGTCGTGTTATACTGAGCAGCCTTGTAATACTGTGATCTTTGAACTTGAGAAGTTTCTCAGGCTCTGCAGAAATTAAGGAGAAGTTAAATAGGAAAGTTTAAATATCAGCACTTCAAAATAATATTCCTAAAATAATTACATTGATAGGAAATGAAGGGGGAAAAGGCACCTTCCTGTTCAATTTCCAGTTTTCTGAGACTCAAACAATGAGATTATGAAATTGAAAATGTAATTCTCTATCAAACTGTGAGGATTTATTTTGGGGTTGTTAGAGCTCTTGCTGGGACTTTCTATTTTCTGGACCACCCACCTCCTGCCTTTCACATAGAAAGTGTGAAAAAAAAAAAAAAGCAAGTACTGTGTTCAGTGTCCAGTGTTTGTGGATTGGCTGTCAAGCAGCTCCGTGAAACAGAACAGAGAACCCTTGCCTCAATAGTAATGGCTCCTAGGAGTCTACGCCATGTCCCCCACACACCCTTTATATTGTATGGGATTCCAAGCTCGCTGCTGAAATCCAGCCTAGTTACCAGGCAAGGTTCTGACCTGCCAGGGAGAAAAGACCGCCTCACTCAAACACTCATAGACCACAAGCATGGCAGGAATTTGTCAGTTGAATTGATCTCACTTGTTCATAAAGCAATAGGTTTATGTTCATTCTACCAAGCAGTTTGGAACTATTTCATTCTACCCTCTTTCTTCCTTTTTCTGTTCATTTAAACCTTACTGTAATTTTTCCCTTTGAAATCATTTTCATGATAAACAATAAAACAAAGGATGTTTATTGGAAGGGACTTTCAAGATTCAGTTCCTCACTCTGCAGTTGAACAAATGAAGGTCCAAGATATGATATGTTTAGAGAGTACACATAGCCTCTCTTTCTAAAAATCTGTTCTATTCAAAAACAGACTTACCAGCCGGGCATGGAGGTGCATGCTTGTAATCACAGCATTCGGGAGGCTGAGACTGAAGGATCGTGGTTTGTGGACAGCCTCAGCTACTGAGTGAGGCCCTCTGTAACTTAGTGAGACCCTGTTTCAAAATAAAGAATAAAAAATAGGGCAAGAGTTTAGCTGGGAGTTAGAATGCCCCTGGGTTCCATCCTCAGACCTGCAAACAAAACAAAACAAAACCCAATAACAAAAACAAAAAACAGCCTTACTTAGTATTATAGTTAGATATAAAATGTCCCCTAAAAAGCTCATTAATGTTTGGAGCTGATGTAATGGAGTCCTGAGGCTTGTAATCCCACAAGTGGATAAGTCCATTTTAATGGATTCGCCTGGGTGGTACCTGGCAGGCCAGTAGGGTGTGGCTGGAGGTGGGTCCCTGGAAGTATGGCCTTGGGGATTTTATAAAGGGCTCCTCCTCCTCCCAGCCTCCATGATGTGAAGAGCACAGTCCATGTGCTCTGCCTTCAGCCGTCATGCCCTGAGATCCTCCATCCCTGGCCTCACGTGGATTGAGCCTGAAATCATAAGAAAGTAAACCTTCTTTCCTCTAAGTTATGTGGTCAAATATTTAGATTATGGGCACAAAAATGCTGACAAATGTACATGGTATAATTTAAAGGCATCAGTAATTCTGCTTTAAGAAACGTTTCTTCACTGCTGGCCAGGATGCAGGGAATTTCCACCATTAGATTATCAAAAGAAGATCTGGTACTGGTGAATGAACAGTGGGTCTGACGCAAAGATTTGCTCTATTTGAAACTCCTACAATGATTTTGGCAAATGATATTCTATCCCTTGATCCTAACCCTTTGGCATTTCTTAATTACTCATATCATCAGATACAAGGAAAATTGTAGTACTGCTTTTTGAGGATACCTGTTGCCAATCTGTAAGACTGTACAGGGACACTTAGAATTCTTGAGTATGTAGATTCCACAATGATTCAAACAAAAATATATTTATGGATACTGTATTAGTAATTTAGAAGTAAATGGAAGGAAAGAGGAAAGGAAGAAATATAACAAGAATGATAGGATTGAAAGAAAAGCAGACTACATAAAGTGGAGAAAAGAACATGAGAAACCAAACTGCTGAAAGTCTATCCTAAGGTTTTACAGGTTCAAGTTTTTTCTAGCCTGTATATAACCATGATGACAAGTTCTAGGAAAAAATAGAAGTACACAAGATTTGTTCAAACTAATAAGAGGCTCAGAAGCCAGGCATGGTGGCACCTACTGCTTGTAATATCAGTACTTGGGAGGCTGAGATAGGAGAATTGCAGGTTTATAGCCAGCCTCAGCTACTTAGTAAGGCCCTCTGCAACTTAGTGAGACGCTGTTTCAAAATAAAGAATAAAAAACAGGGATGGGGGTGTAGCTTGGAGGTAGAATGCCCAGAAAAAAATAAATAAATAAAACAAAACAAAACAAAACAAAATAAAAACAGGGTTAGGATGTAGCTCAGCAGTGGAAGAGAGTTTTATGAGTTTTATTACATTATCAATTAAGGATTTTTCCTCCCTGAGTTCATAAGAAATATAAAGAATCTGGAATAGGGACTTTACTAAAATAGAAATAATTACATAAAGTAAACCTGGAGCTCATAAGCTTTCACTATTGCTAGAAGGTGCCCATATTTGGTCCATTAGTGTGTTTTGCTATAAATGGGTTTATGATTTATTATTTTTCCACCCTTTTAACACAGGTGTAATGATAGGTATAATGATTTGTATCTAAATGTCCCCCAAGACCTCATGGAGAATAGGCAGCCATGTTGGAGGTGGGGGGCTTGGTTGCTGAAGAGGTTCCCTGGGAGTGTAGCCTTAGAGATTATAGATGGTTTCTTCTCCCTTGTTCTCTCTCTTGCTTCTGACTTCCATGATGTAATAGTAGAGTACTTGCTCTCTTTGTATCTCTGCTTTCAGCTTCCATGCCCTGAGCTCTGCAGACCCAGCCTGACATAGGCTGAACCCTGAAATCTATAATACTATAAGCAAATAAGATATGTGGTCACTCGTTTTGGATTACAGCAGTGAGAAAGATGACCAAAACAGTGAGTATATACTGTATATATATTCTTTCTGGAGAAATTCTTAAGTATATTTCCTAATTCCTTGTACATTGACTCATTTAAAATTAATGTACTATTTTTTGTGGTACTGGGGATGGAAACCAGGGACATTCTATCTCTGTGCTACACTCCCAGCCCTATTTTTAGTTTATTATTTTGAAGTCGGGTCTCACTAAGTTGCAGGGGGCCTCACTAAGTACCTGAGGCTGACTGCAAGCCTGTAATTCTCCTATCTCAGCCTCTTAAATATTGAGATTACAATAGTGTGTCACTATGCTCAGCTTACTATATTATTTAACACCAATAACCACATTTCTATAAGTATATGCAGTAATGTCATGAGAAACCACAAAATCAAAGATTTGACGGTAGGGTGGACTTGATAGGTTTATTGACACAGATTGTTCACATATGTGAGATGTTACTTTTTTGGCCTTCACAACATCATTATAACAGATATCAAAGTAGCAGTCCAGATAAGCTGAAGACCTCAATACACTGACATTATTCACCCCAAAATATGGATTTCTTCTTGCATTCTCCATTGGTGCTTTTGTGTCTTCAAAAACAAAAAATATTTC
The DNA here is from genome assembly GCF_963383645.1 of Muscardinus avellanarius. Lineage (NCBI taxonomy): Eukaryota > Metazoa > Chordata > Mammalia > Rodentia > Gliridae > Muscardinus > Muscardinus avellanarius. The sequence goes on from NC_137797.1 coordinate 77,941,903, forward strand.
AAGGATTCATAGCATCTATAAGATGCTGCCAGCCAATACTTTCAACAAATGATAACAACTGAAGTTAAAAACAATAATATTTGTGAATTAAATGCAATTATGTTGTTTTTAAGAAATGTGAATAATTGATATGAACTCAGCTAGACAAACCACTTGGGTGGCTTGTCTAAAATAATTTAAAAGATGATAGAGAATGGGGGAGAAGATAGTGGAGCCAAATTAAAAATAGGTTGGAAAAAGTAGAAGTGAATTATTTCAATCAATTATTTGGCTATACTCTGAAGGTTAAAAAATATTTCTTGCATATTTTAGAAATATTTTTAAAAAATGTTGGCTCTGAAGACTTAATGCGATATTAGAGGACAGGTCTCTGCTATTGTCACAGAACCATACCAGCAAAGTAGAATATTATTTTAAAATTAGAAAGACATTTTTGTCAAGTTGTTTTGTACAATTATGGAGGAAAGCCTCTATAACCTCTTACTTACTCCCACACATGGAGAATCATTGTCATGCACAGAAGTATAGTTATATCAATTTGGAAGATCTTAGAACAATAAAAGCAAAATGCATTTTCTCAAATTGGAAGCAAAAGTTAATAGTGACCAGGGAATAACTCCAAGTTTTATATTTATCTTTAAAAATGGGGTACAGCCAGGAGTGGTGGCACATGATTGTAATCTCAGCACTCAAGAGGCTGAGATGGGAGGATCACAGGTTCATGGCTAGCCTCAGCTATTTAATGAGGCCTTCTGCAACTTATTGATATCCTGTTTCAAAATAAAGAATAAGAAGGGGGTAATGAAAGATGGCAATGGAATAGGTACCTAAGATCTGGTCTCTAACTTGTCTCTGGGGTTTTGAATTGAGCAACATCCTACATCTCAGACTACCTTCATGAGAGGTTGAATTACAGACGGAGAAATTTGATATTATCTACAAGGATGCTTTTAAACATCAAGACTGAAAAAAATAAGAAGCAACAAATCTCTGATCAAGCAGAGAAGTGATAACAGTAGCCTGTGCCCTCAACTGATAGAAACTTTGGAAACCCCAAAATCTCATACCCAGCAGCCTGAGACTTACTCTACAGACAGTGTGAGTACCAAACACAGAATTGCATAGCTCCTTGGCAGCACTGGACAAAAAAAGGCGACCAAATCCAGCACCCTCTCCAGCCCTACCATATACCCAGCAACAAAGCTGATTCTTGTAAGCCCCTACTTCTGAAACTAGATCATTAGGTGAACTAACAAGACAGGCTTTTGGACACTAAGGGCAGGCCAATCCCAGCTGGTAGATGGACCCACCCAGCACCCCACACATAAAAAGTTAATAACACACGGGACACAAACAGCACAGGCTTGCACCTCAGAGACTACTCCCTATTAGGGAGGCAACAGACAGATCCCCAGTCTTTAACATCTGGGGCCCATCAATGCTACCATCACAGTGGGCAGACAGAGTCCTGGAATAGTTGCAGTCCAGTGTGGGTGATCTTCAGGAATAATAACAGAGGGGTGATAGAGGGAACAAACTGCAGAGGCAGCATTGCAGGGTGATAAATACTCAATAGAAAGCTCTGAATACCCATACAGCAGAGAATATTCACTTTTTTTGGTACTGGGGGTTGAACAGGAACATTCTACTTCTGAGCTACACTCCAACCCTCATTTTTTAATCTTTATTTTGAAACAAGATCTCACTAAGTTGTGGAGGGCTTCACTAAGTATCTGAAGCTGGCTGTGAACCTACAATGCTTCTGTCTCAGCCTCCCAAGTATTGGGATCACAAGCATGCAGAACCACACTGGGCTGACACTCCCTTTTAAGACATATGTTTACCTCCAGAATAGAATATTATAAATAAAGTGAGATTAGACATAAGAAATACACACACACACACACACACACACACACACACACACAGATAGAGATAGAGATAGAGAGAGAGAGAGAGAGAGAGAGAGAGAGAGAGAGCGCAAAAGCAACAAAGATTAAAACTTAAAAATCTGGAAAACATGAGAAAGAAGAATAGGAAGGAAACAATGAGCCCTCACAATTCCACAACAGTGCTTACCAACTCAGAGCTACAGAAGTTTAATAGTAGAAATGATCCAGGATTTCAGAAAAGAGTTCAGGGAGAGTCTAAAATAAATGAAAGATCATATAAACAAAGAAACTGATACCTTCAACAAGAATAAAAAAGAAGTTCTGAAGGAAGTGAAGAACAATAAATGAAATGATAACATCAATACAAACCAAAATACAAAAGTATACTAGAACACACAGAAAACAAAATATCACTCTTAGAAGGCAACCACTTCAAAAATGAAAGCATAGTATATAATTCAGAAAAATCAATTTGACAGCATGAGCTGGTCATCCAAAAGGTTTATAACTTTAAAAGAGCAAAACTAAGAATAATGGACATATAAGAGGGTCTAGAAGCCAAACCCAAAATTTCTGTAAGAAATACACCTTACAGGCTAAGATGCTCACAAACTAAAGTTGTGAAGGGCTGGAACAAGGTAATTCATGCTAATGGAACTCAAAGACAAGCAGGGGTAGCAACTCTCACATCAAATAAAATAGATTTCAAGCCTAAACTTACCAGAAGAGACAAAGCAGGTCATTTTTTACTGGCAAAAGGAACAAACAAACAGGAGGATATAAAGATAGCCAACATTTATGCACTGAATATAGATGCAACCACTTTTATAAAATAAAGAATGAAAAATAGGGCTGGCAGTGTAGCTTGGAGGTAGAATGGCCCTGAGTTCCAACCCTAGTACCGCAAAAATAAAAGAAAATAAAAATGAGGTACAAATTAATTCTGGGTTCAACAGAGGAAAAGATTAGATGAAGATAGACAATTGACAAAATTTCTATCATGGAATTGCTTTTCACAGTCTTTGATGGTAGCCCAGATAGTTTGAAAGTTATTCTGTCCCTGAGCCCCTCTCCATAGTTCTATTTATGCCGCCAGTTTGCTGTTTGTATACCTTGAGTAAAGAACTAAGGACCTAAATAAAAGAGCAAAAATACTAATTCACTAATTTTAAAGACTTGGGGGTGATGGCAGACACAGTTGTACCATAACCTGTCATGGGGCCCATGTGGACAGTAGCATGCAGAACAATGTTCTGTGTGCCTTCTGATACAGCCAGTGTGGACCTTCATTTTAGAAATACTTTTATTAGGGCATTGTAATGATACATAACTGAGGCATAGAGCACACAATTTCCTACAGATCCCAACGCTCTTCCCTTTCCTCATGCATGTCTTTGAGATTGACATTGATAATTTCATTTATGTATATAGCATTATTCAAACTGTTACCCTCTTTATGTCTCTAAATCCAATGCTCCCTCCATTAACCCTTCTCTATCACCCACAAAGCTCAACCAGGAGGATATAAAGATAGCCAACAGAGCTGATAAACAGATTCAGCAGAGTAGCCGGATACAAAAATCCACTTACAAAAATCATTAGGATTACCAATCATGAATCCTGAAATAGAAATCCAGAAAACAATTCTGTTTATAATAGCCTATAAAATAAAATAAAATAAAATACTTAGGAATAAATTTAACCAAGGAGGTAAAAGATGAGGTCAGTATACCTAGTACATCTTTTACTTATTTGTATATTTTCCAAATATGTGTTTTTAAAATTATTTAGCAGTTTTTTTCAGAGTAGAGTGGATCATCATTATGTACTTTTTATTTTTTGCAGTACTGGGGATTGAACCCAGTAGCATTCTATCCAAGCGGCACCCCCAGCCCTATTTTTTAATACTTTAATTTGAAAGAGGATCTCACTAAGTTGCGGAGGGCCTAAGTAGTTGAGGCTGGTTGTAAACCTGTAATCCTCCTGTCTCAGCCTCTCACATACTGGGATTACAAACGCCATGAAGCCTGGTTTATGTACTTTTTTTTTTTTTTTGATGGTACTGGGGGTGGAATTCAGGGGTTTTTCTACCTCTGGGCTATGCTCCCAGACCTATTTTATTTGGAAACAGGGTCTCACTAGGTTGCTGAGAGCCTCACTAAATAGTTGAGACTGGCTTCAAACCTGTGTGATCCTCCTGTCTCAGCCTCCCAAGGGCGAGGATCACAAGCGTGCACCACCACGCCCGGCTTTGTACTTTTTTTTTTTTAACAGATTGAAAAATGGGTGTTGTCTTGAGATTACAATTAAAACAATCTTATCTAAAACGGTTTAAACATGTACATGTTCCATATTTTGAAAGATAAATGTTATATCTATAAGTAGTGGTGGTATCTTTAGCTCTGGCTCTGAGGTACTTTCTCGGGGTAGTTTTGTAACTTTTGGAAACTAGGTGGATTATTTTCTGTGGCTGCAGTGTTATGGACTCTTTGGCTGAGGTCAACCTATTCCCTCCATCCTGCTGCTCTGCCCAGAGCTCCTTGTGCAGGCAGCAGCTGTTCTGCTGTGAGTCAGTGAGATTAGTGTTCTGGAGCCAAGCCATCTGTGTTTGGAAAAAGGCACAATTTGACCTATTAAATATAATTTTAAAATACTCAATGTGATGCCCATGTAAGGGAAAATCCTAAGTGTGTATTTAACATTATTTTCCAAAGTTCCTAAGTGAATAAACCTATCAATGAAGTAGACATCTCCCATCATCCACAGTTTGAACTACTTTTTCATTATTTTATACTTCTGATCCATTTTGCTGAATACTATTTAAAGTATCTTACATATGTTTGGAACTTGTTTATCAGCTAGGAGAAAAATTACTTCAGAGATTTCTCAACTTTACAACCTAAAACAGACCATTAAAGTCAGAACACTATAGCAATATATGCACACTCATGTTTATAGCAGCACAATTCACAAATCTAAAATATGAAACCAAACTAAATGTCCATTGACAAATAAATGGGTAAGGAAAATGTGGTGTGTTCACATAATGGAGTTCTATTCAGCCATAAAGAAGAGCAAAATTATGTCTTTCACAGAAAAATGAATGGAACTGGAGAACATCATGCCTCAGATCAGTCAGATGGAGAAAAATCAAAGGTGCATGTTTTCTCTCATATGTGGAAGTTAGAGGAATAAAAAAGGAAAGGAAAGGGACTTCATGAAAACAGGAGAACAGTAGAGTAGTGGGAGGAATGGGGTGAGGGTGGAGAGGAGGAATGTAGAGGTATGGGGAAGAAAGCACACAATGACGTCATGTATATGTGCGAATATATCAGTATGAATCTCTCTATCATTTACAGGAAGGGAGGAAGGGAAAGAAAGAAAAAGTACGGGGAAACAAACAGACCAAAGAGTCGCATGTACAATCATTGTCAATCTCACTCTCCCTGATGATTACAATATAAAAATAAAAAATATAAAAAATAAAACAAGGTCTTCCTTTTTGTTTTGTTTTTGGTGGTACTGGGGTTCCTGGAAACCCTTCTATCTCCGGGCTACACTCCCAGACCTATTTTATACTTTTTTATTTGGAAACGGTCTCTTAAGCCAGCGTGGCTGGCTTCGAACCTGCGCGATCCCCCCCTCCGTTCCCCACCACGCCTGGCCAAGGCCCGCCTTTTACTCTTACCTTTTTAAAGTTTGGTTTGATGCTGGGTGTGGTGGTGCACGCTTGTAATCCCCGCGCTTGGGAGGCAGAGACAGGAGGATAGCGCAGGTTCAAAGCCAGCCGCGCGCGCTGGCTTAGAAGACCCTGTTTCCAAATAAAAATATAAAAATAGGTCTGGGAGTGTAGCCTGGAGGTAGAAGGGCTTCCAGGAACCCCAGTACCACACCCCAAAAATAATAATAAATAAAGTTTTGTTTATTTATTTATTTATTTATTTATTTATTTATTTAGTGGTACTGGGGATTGAACCCTGAGGGTCAATCTACCTCCAAGCTACACCCCCAACCCTATTTCTTATTCTTCATTTTGAAACGGGATCTCATGAAACTGGGCCTCACTAAGTAGCTGAGATTGGCTGCCTGTGATCCTCCTGTCTCAGGCTCCCAAGTACTGGGATTACAAGCATGCGCCACCACGCACAGCTTGCCTTTTACTTTTGCAGTTGGGAAAATGGCTTCTGAAAATGGCAATACAGTTTGCAGTAAGCATTTAGAATATAAATGACATAGCTGGGACCAAAATATAATCTCTTGATTTCTGGTCTAGTTTACTTTTACTATGAGCAGTGCTGAATTTTTATTTGGAGTTGCAGAAATTCCTTCTTACATACACTGTTGGGCCACCTAGAGATCCTATTTAGAATACATCATAGCAATGAGAAACTGATAGTAGTCAATGGTTGTAAATGGTTTTAATTTGGGATATATTTAATTTTTTCTATGAAGTCAAAGGGAAAGATGATTCTTATTTTTAATTTGTAAATTATGACAATGGAACATATTTAATTTTTTATTGGTACATAATAGTTATACAGAAAAAATAGGTTTCATTGTACATAACATAATTTAGTTAATTTATGTCTTTGACTTCATCTTCCTTTCTGGGTTGGTGATATTCTAAAAATAAGTCTACTTCAGTTTTGTATTCCCTCTATCAGGATTCTAGATCGTTTTCAGAGTGTTAGCTTCAGATATTGTTTTAAATCTTGCTTATTTTTTCAAAGATTTTACATCACAATAAAAACCACTTCTGGGTATCTACCCAAAAGAAAAGAAACCAAACTACCAAACTAATGCATGTGTATCTATGTTCATAGCTGCCCAATTCACCATAGCCAAACTATGGAACCAGCCAAGATGTCCATCAACAGATGAATGGATTACAAAACTGTGGGATATGTACACAATGGAATTTACTCAGCTATCAAAAAAACCCACTCAATTACATCATTTTCAGGGAAATGGATGGAACTGGAGGACATTATGCTAAATGAGATTAGTCAGTCACAAAAAATAAGAAATCAGATGCTTTCCCTAATATGTGAGAGTTAGGAAGAAATGGGTCATAGGAGTAACTCTAGATGAAAAAGGAAATCCTATAGAGGAGCAAACAAGACAACCTAAAGGAGGAGAAAGGAGGGGGGAAGAGGAAAATCTCTAAAACACACAATGTACTTAAACATATTGAAGTCAACCACTAAGCCAAGCAAGGGAGGGAGGGGAGGGGAGGGAATGGGGTAGGAATTGGGTAGGGGTTAAATCGATGATGTGTACATGTATTATGAAATGCCAGGAAAAAATTAACATTTTCCAATTTTGAACATTTAAGTATAATAAAAACATGCTATGATTTAGCAGCTTGAAGTAAGGTGAAGAATTAAACAATATACTACCATCTGTTCTTATAAGAAACTGGAAATTTGTCATAACGCACTGTCCTCAGAAGTCTTAGTATTGTTTTTATTATAAGAGTAAAGGCTAAGGGCAGTTGATGTGAGTAGACTTCACATTAAATGGACTATTCAAGCATATCTGTCAGTAGGTGCACATTGGACTATTCATGAACTTTTGCTACAGCAGTTTTTATAGAGTCTGTTTTATTTCCTTCACATTCCTCATATGATTCCACGCTGTCCCTTCGAATCCATGCCACACTTGCTATATAGATGAGTTTCTTTCTCTTTTACATATGTGAACAAATGAAAACAGAGCTATTTTTCCTGGTATTTGTAACAGACAATATATGAGTCTGTATCTATACACATATACATGTATAAATACATGTGCATGACTGTTAAGTGAATTTTTATAAGTAACGTGTAATTAGAACAGCTTCTGTCTAGTGAGCACTGCTGTGGTCTGAATGTTTGTGTCTCTTCCAATTCATATATGGGAAGCCTACCTTCAAGGCTATGGTACTAGAAAGTGAGGCCTTCTGAAAGGTGGTAAGATCACATGGGTGGGATCTTTGTGTGGGATTAGTGCCCCTTAAAAAGGGGGCCCTAGAAGGCTGTCTTCCCCTTTACACCATGCAAAGACCCAGGTGGAAGGTTTGATCTGTGAACCCATTGGCTCTCAGCAGACATCAAATTTGCCAGTACCACAATCTTGGGATTCTCAGCTTCCAGAACTATGAGATATAAACTTTTGTTGTTTATAAGCCATATACTCAGTCTATGTCATTTTGTGTTGGCAGTACAAACTAAGACACTTTAGATTTTATACATGCTAAGTTTGTGACCCCCCCAAAATTGAGTCTAATTTATTTCTTATAATAACTCTTCAAGGAAGGCATTTTCCCATTTCAAAAACCAAGGGTCAGAGATATTAAATAATCTCTGTCAAGAGGCATATTAGGCAACAGAATGTCTGATTGGAATGTTGACTTTTATTTTTTTAACCAAAGAAGAATACTCTAAAAGAAAAGAGAATTCATGCAAAAAGAGGGGAAAAACCAGTAGAACAGGAGAAGATGAGGACAGGAGAGGAGAAAAAGGAGGCTCGAGGAAGAAAACAGATAACATTGTGTTCATATGTGAAGATATCACTACCCATCTCACTAACATGCATGTGGTGGGAGGAGTGGGAGACAGGGAGGGATCAGAAGTGAAACACCCCTAATGTGTGCACAGATAATGCATAACTTGGAATCTCACTGTGTTGTGAAATTAGAATGGACTGATAAAATTATTTTTTAATTTGGGAGGCTGAGACCAGAGGATTGCAGTTCGTAGACAGCCTCAGCTACTTAGTGAGGCCCTCCGCAAATTAGTGAGACCCTGTTTCAAAATAAAGAATGAAAAATAGGGCAGGAGTGTAGCTCAGAGGTCAAATGCCTCTGGGTTCTATCCCCAAAACCTGCAAAAAAATTATTTTTTAGGCTGCTCATTGTTTTCTGTATCTAGAGGTAGAGCTTTTGTTTCACAAATGAAACATGCTTTGATTTTGTGGTGGAAGTTGTGGGAATCACCAGAAACAGTGTTTTAGGTATATAAGTGTAGGACAAATACTGACCCATTGTTCTTGAAGAAACCATGCATGAACTCCAAAGCCATACTTCAGGTGACACCTTGCAGCTTCTATTTAGTAACAAATAATCTTTAAGAGAACTGTTCCATACTAGAGGTGGAGAATTTTCTCTCCCACTAATTGTGCTTTTAAGCTGTCAAATGCCTAAAAGTGTTGATTATTTGGGGAAGTATGTTTGTGTGTGTGAGAGTATTTTCTCTGCCAAGCAGTGCTGTTATGTGGTCATGAGACTGGACCATGGCAGAATAGAAGTGAAGTTCTGATTTCTTCAACTCACTGTAGGAAAGGTTAACAAAGGAACCAGATCATACTTTGTGCACAAATTTGACTTCAGTATTTCACAAAGGTTGTTATTTGAGATAATTTAGCCAACCTTAGGGAGTTTACTGTGTTGACCATTGTTTTTCCTTGCTTGGACTGTGGAGCCCAAAGTGCACTTGACAGGTGCAGGGGGAGTTTTCTTTCTGAAGGGATGTGTATTCCCTCTATCACAGCCCCATGGGGAAAGGCTTTGAAGGGGAGAAGACAGAGGCAGTGGTAGAAATAGAAGCCGGGTTGTGGATCTAGGAATTTGAAATCTGCCTCATTTTTCTAGTATTGTAGGTGGTTGACATGGTACCTGAGGGTGATGTTGAAGTGTAGAGTTTTCTATCAATGGGTAGAATAAAAGGAAGTCTTGTTAGCCCTTGCTACTCTTAGTATGGTGTCATACTTTTGCTACTCCAGGGTATCAAACATTTCAGCAGAAGCTTAGCTGTGCCTGCTCTTGAGTAGAAATAGAATGATGTGTGTTTCACCAACTTGGCAACATGAACAGGAGGCAAAGGAGGTGATGTGCAAGCACCTGGAACAAGAGTGTTCCTGAGTGAGGGACAAGCACACATTTGCAGAGCATATGAGCATTAATTAGCATGGAGGTTTTATATTGGGTCAACTCAGTTAATAGGAAATGACATTTCCCAGAATTCCTTTTCTGTTCAATTTGTGTGATATTTGGAAGACATAAGAAAAGTAGGAGAAATTATGCTCAGAAGGTGTGTGGAAGGTGCCAGGCTGTTGAAGCTTGTGCACTTGTTCCTGATCGTGGCCCACGTGGTTGGGGTGGGCCTGCGGTTGGCCTGCAGCTGGCCTTTAGCTCTCCCCGTGTCTCTTCAGCTTCTTGGAGCTCTAGATAGGCATGTGTGTAGTTCCATGAAGGAGTGAGAGAGCTGCTTCTGCATGTGACCCACATCTCAAGAGTGGAGATGTTAAGTAGTGGATGTAGTAGATGTGAGGGTTTAGCTCATACCTTCAGTTTCCAAGTTGTCCATTCAGATTCCAGTCTGTCCTATTCAGCCCTACTTCACATCCAGAATGTCAGCCTTCTGACCTTCAAAAATTTCAGGCCTATGAGGGGGGGGGGATAGCCTTTCATATACTTCTTCATCAGTCCCACAAATTTATATTGCCTAATATATATATATATATTAATTCCCCTTTTCCATAACACTTCAAGTGTTTCTACTTCCCTGATAAATTCTGATATACATGGAAGCTTAAAAATCAGGGAGATGTATTTCAGTTGCTTATCCATTCAGTAAAAGTGTTTTGGAACACTGTGGCCTCTGTAATTAGAAAGATGATTAATAAATTTATGAATCATGGCTCTATTACTCCCTTTGAAGGGTAATTACTTATTACCCTAAGTAAGACTATTTAGTATATGTGTTGATAACATACAACAGTAAGCCAGGCAGTTTTCTAAGATACAAATTCAAGTGACATTGTAGCTTAATTTTTATTATCAAGTTTAAATTATCACGTTCAAAGTAAAATATGTAAATTTAAGATAGTCATCATCACTCTGAAAGAATATTTTAGTTTAAACTTATAGATTATAGGCATTCCATTATATGCACTCTTTTTCATTAATTGGGGATTGAACCCATCGGCATTCTACCTCTGAACTATAAATCCAACCCTTTTTTATTTTTCATGTTGAAACATATCTCACTAAGTTTCCAAGATTCTTGCTTAAATTGGTGAGGCTGCTTTGAATCTGCAATCTTCCTGTTTCAGCCTCCCAAGTAATAGGAGAGGTGTGCATCACCATGCCCCACTTTGTGCAATTTTTTTAAACATATTCTCTGTACTGGGCACTGTGTCCAATGCTAGCGGTGTAATTATAGGTAAGAAAGTCATAATCCCTTCCCCCAGGATATTCACTATCTGGAGGTATCTGACCCTTTCAACCCTTTTAACTGGCCCGTTTGGCCATTCATCAACATGACTGACAGCTAAGCAGTCAGACACCGAAGGCAACATCTGTTGAGATCATTTTTTCCAGGCCTCTGCTCTGGCTCTGGCCTGCTAGAATTTCAAATCCCTGGCTACACACTCTAAGATTCCAAGTCTGCTTTTGCTACTCCTGTTTATTTGGGGATCTTTGATTTTTAGCTTCTTGGATTTCAGCTTTTCACTGAACTTTGCTTTCTCCTTGTCTCTGATACCTCTTAAAGTATTTTCTAGTTCTAACTTAAGGAACTTCTAACTTAGCTCCGACCACTTTCCTTGCTGGGAGAGTAGGAGTCAAAGTGAGGAGCCGGAGGTGAAATGTAGAATTGTAATATCGTAAAACAATGTTGTACTGTTCCTGTATATCATGATACACATTCACTGGTGGTGATGTAATCAGCACTGTGAAGTGTGGCCTCCATCAACTTCCTGCCCTGTAGCTTCATATCTATATCTGCACTCTAATTCTTTCATTCATCCTACAAATATTTATTATGCAACCCCTCATGCACCACCCACACTCTGCTTTTCCTCCATTGCACAGATGTGTCTTGTGCTGTTTCAGGCTACTGCTCAGGCTCTGGAGATGGGATATAAGCAGTGATGAAGCAAGTGGACTCAGTCTGTTTGGGTCCAAATCTTGACTCATATTCTTATATCTTAGCTTTTAGTCCATAAAACAGGAATAATCACAGCACATACCTCCTAGGAAAATTAAGGTTAATACAGATAATGCATTGTTGTCCCACTCCAATATCTAGAACAGTTAGGTAGATAATGTGTGTAAATATTGTTGTCAGTTGTCCCATCTTTTTTATCTGCTATAAGACTAGATTTCTAGTCTTTGCTATATTTTCAGTCTTTCCTGGTTCCTTCAATCTCATACCTATTCTACAAATATATGCTTATGTCTCAACACCAAAAGTCTTGTTTTCTATGTATCTTTCTAGTTAATACCCTGATCATTCTCCTTTCTTTTTTAATCCAAAAGTTTAAGATTATGGGCACTCACTCTTTTTGTTTCCTTATATCCAATTCGCTTTCCAACTCTTTCCAATCATGCTGCTGCCCATGACTAATAATACTACTAATTTCCAAATCCAAAGGTCATTTCTGTCCTCCCTTATTTGAATTTCATGGCATTCATGAGGCTTTTCTTCCTTTAGCTTTGGCACACTGTTCATTCTGTTTCTTATTTTAATTTTTTAACCATTTCTTCTTACATCTCAGATTCTCTTATTCATATGCAATTGGTTGTAGAGTTCTGCCATTTCTAAGCTATCAACATATCCTTTATCTTTCCCTTTGACCTTTTTTGCACCACGGTTGCCTTAGCTCTGATATCCATTATATATCATCTGAATAACTGTAATAGTAGTCAAATTGACCAATCCCCTTCTTTTTTTACTCCAATCCATATTTCCTTCTATTTTATTTCCAAACTAAAAATGTGAACCACTATTTCCCAGGCCAAAAAACATGGAAGTAAAAATGGCAAAAAATAAATATAAAAATATTTTTCCTTCTCAAAACTCATTGGCTCAGTCTAATCATATGTAATGTATCAGATGTAATCAAATAAAGTGGCACTAGTCTCTAAAATATATCAAAGTCATATAAAACAAAGAAAATCTGGGAAAAATGTCACAGCCCTGAGGAGCCTAAGGAGACACAACAACTAATGATGTAGATTCCTGGATGGCACCTTGGAGCAGAAAAGGGACATCAGGTAAGTACTGAGGAGATATGAGCTGTGTTTGGTGGCACATACCTATAATCGCAGTACCTGGAAGGCTGAGACAGGAGGATTACTGGTTCAAGCCAGCCACAGCAGTTTAGCAAGGCCCTCAGAAACTTAGTGAGACCCTATTTCAGAATAAATCATAAAATAGTGCTGGAGTGGCTTAGAGGTAGAATGTTCCTGAGTTCACTCCCTAGTACCAAAAAAGGGGAGAGTGGGGGATATAAATGATCTGTGGACTTTAGCTAACAATCACATATCATTATTGGTTAATTAATTATAGCAAACTTATCATACTAATGTGAGATGCTAATAATAGGGGAAACTGCAGTGGGTAGTCACGTGGATGCTGTACTATCTGTTCAAATTTTCTATAAATCTAAACTATTCTAAAAGTGATGTCTATTAATTTAAAAATGGCATTTCTACTTTTTCTACCGATTTGCCTATCCTTTTTAGAGTAAGCTGTAGATCCTTCAGATTCTTCTCCAAATACAGGAGTCTGGGTGAACAGTTGTGTTTCATTTCATGTGTGACCTAAAATAATGTTTCTGCTGGCCTGCTTTCCACTATTTTTCTTCTGTCTTGTTCTGGCATTCAGAGAGAGAGAGAGAGAGAGAGAGAAGTAAGCATGAACAATGCCTTTGATGAAAGATGTGAAGTCCTCTCCAGAACACAAAGTTTAAGGCATCAATGTCCTTGCAATGTGGCCAGTACCTTGCTTCCTGCCAAATCGACCAGCTCCAAATGCAGCTGACTACAATATTGTTTTGGGATCCAAAATTGCTATGGGAATTTTGTGAATCCGTTTTTCTAGTTTCTTTGCTTGCTATTGCAGTTCTTTCTTTTTGAGGGTCAGACACCACCAATCTGTGGGGACTGGGAAGAAGCATGATCAAGGTACAGATACTACATTGCTAAGCTTAAAACTATTTTTCTTCTGTCACTGACCTCAAGAGTCTTTGGAATTTTTGCTTTTCATAGATCCACTATGTCTGCAAGAAGTTGCTTGACAACTCATACAAACATATTGCTGAGGGCCTGGACCTGTGGCCCTCAAAATTTATCTAGACACATGTGAATCTGAGGGGGAAAACAGCATGGATTCAAGTTACCCAAAAATAATCATACTGTTAACTCGGTTTAGAATTCTTCGGGGGCTTCCTACTTACATGACCTTATAAGCACTCCTATGTCATACTTCAGTAGATCTTTACAGCAGCAGCCTTCCACAAAACATCTTTTTTTTTTTTTTTTTGGTGGTACTGGGGTTCCTGGAAGCCCTTCTACCTCTGGGCTATACTCCCAGACCTATTTTTACATTTTTATTTGGAAACAGGGTCTCCTAAGCCAGCTAACGCGGCTGGCTTCGAACCTGCGCGATCCTCCTGTCTCTGCCTCCCAAGCGCGGGGATTACAAGCGTGCGCCACCACGCCCGGCTCCACAAAACATCTTTAGACCCCCTAGTCCAGCCACACTGCATTACTTTAAGCAACTACATCTCATAATTCACCAGCTTTATGCATGATGACCAGACTGCTTAAATCTTCCCTCACCTCTCCCTAGAGCATAATGACCATTGTGCATTTCCATTGCTTGCTGCAACACTCCACTGAACTAGTTGTCGACATTAAGCAAGTCACCCCTAAAACTTAGTGCCTTGCAACAGCAAACTGCATCACAATTCCCATGAGTCAGTAATCCAGGCAGAGTTTAACGGAGTCCTCTAAGCCCAGGTCTCTTGCAAAGTACAAGCAAAGGTGCTGGTTGGAACAATGATCTCACATGAAGGCTTAAAAAAGAAGGATCACTTCAGAGCTCACTGACATTGTTGGCAGGATTCAGCTCCACACAGGCTGATGAAATGAGGGCATTGGTTGCTCCATGGCTATTAACCATAGCCCGCTCTCAACTCCTTAGTGTGTGCTTCTCTTTATAGGGTCCGGCACAAAATTGTAAGTGGTTTCCAACAGAGAACACAAGAGAATAAGAGGAGGCGAGAAGGAGAAAAGCCAGGGCTTCTACTGCTATCTAATTTCAGAAGAGACATCCCCTCACCTTTGCTGTATTCTCCATGTTCAAAGCAGGCTGTGAGACTCCATCCACATTCAAGTGGAGAGGAATATACAAGGACGGGGATGAATAAGAGGAGGCAGGGACCAGTGGGGGCATTTTGTGGTTGCCCCGTGGAGGTCAATACACACCCATCCATAATTCGTGCAGATGTCAAGACCCATGATGCCACACACACACATCAAAATGGTATGAAGAGATTTATTGCTCACATAATGGGACTTTCTGGGAAAAGCAGGGCGGGCACAATAGCAAGTCTGGAATGTCTTGAGTGAAAACAGAAGCCGATGGCTTTGGGTTTTATAGTGGTAAGAGAGTAGGCCTGTGGTGAGGATTCCCACGGGAACCGGGTTTGGACAGTCTGATCCTCTTCACCAGCACCAAGGGGTAGACCCCAAGGACTTCTTGTCATCTTTCCCTGATGTGAGACAAAAGGGCAAGGGGAGGGTGTGGCATGAAAGCAACCAGGGATCACATATCCAAAATGTAGTTGGGGTCAGATTCCTTATTACAGGGGGAATATTTAATAGCCTGTCTACTATATCATGATTTAATTATTTACTTTTTTGTCTCTTACAGGATACAGAACATAATTTATATTCTCATCACTTGCTGCAGATTCTGTCATTTACACTGACTCAATAAATGTTGGTTGAATGAATAATTGACTGGGCTTTTCCTTCTCTAGTGATTATTTTTCTACCTCTTGTTATATTAATCTTTACCTATATCTGTTATAGAGATCTAATAGTCTTGATAATTGATAAGTTGGTATCAGCAATAATAAAGTTGGCCAACTTTTGATTTTAGATGCAGAACATAACATAAGGCCAATGAAAGGAAAAATGAGAAAAGAAACTCCATCATGCCTAAACCACAAATGAATGACAGAAAATAGGTTTTTTTGGAGTCCTTGGTACTAATTCTATAGAAGAGTAGTATCTCCCTAATAATTTTAATCTAAAAGAATTATCATATATATTTATATAAAGTTTCAATTTCTTAATATTAAATACCATGGCCTAAACTTCATGTTCAAAAAAATGTAGTTGTTATGGGCTTAACTCTTTTCTTTTTTAACTTTTTGTAGTGCCGTTGATTGAACCCAGCACCTGGAGTTCTACCACTAAGCTATATACCCAGCCTATTCATTTATTTATCTTGAGATAAGGTTTCACTAAATTGCCCAGGCTGGCCTTGAATTTGCCATCTTCTTGAGCCACTATGCATGGCTGAAGCTTGAGTATTTTCATGGGTAACTCTGAGAAAAGAAGAAGATACGTTTCAAGATCTTTGGTAGCCAGGAATGGTGGCACAAGCCTTTAATTCCAGTACTTGGGGGGCTGAGACAGGAGGGTCATAGGTTTGCATCCGGCCTTAGCCACTTAGGGAGGCCCTTTGCAACTTAGCAAGACTCTGTTTTAAAATAAAAAATAAGAACTAGGACTGAGAGAAGTGGTGCATCTCAGAAGTAGAATGCCCTTGGGTTCAATATCCAGTTCTAAAAAAAAAATCTTTGATGTTCCTAGTTTAATTTGGAGTCTAAGATATTATGATTAGAATCCATACTCCTGGCTATGGTTTAAACATGGTTTGTTCCTGCCCAAACTCACGTTGAGGCTTGATCCCCTGTCTTGAGAGGCAGTGAAACCTTCAAAGGGCAATTAGTTCTTAGGAGCTTTGCTCTTATGAAAAGGTCAATGTGGTTTCTGTGAGAATGGGTTACTTAAAGGGTAGGTTGTGGCTTCTTGTGTCCCCTTCCTCTCACCTTTGCACACCCTCTTTCCACTTTCTACCATGAGATCTTCATTAGAAGCCATGGCACCATGTTTTTGGACTTCCAGAACTGTAAGCCCAAATACACTTCTTTTCTTCATAAATTATCCAGTCTCAGGTATTCTGTTATAGCAGAATACCTGATACTCCCATAATAAGATACTCCCATAATAAGATACTCCCATCCACAGCAAACATTGCTTTTGGCTAGGGACAGAAAACAGGCCCTGGAACAAAAAGATGCCCATTGCCTCCATTTAAAAATGTCCATAGCCCCTTTATGAGTAGTTTACAAATATTGAATGGAATTAATTTCTTGGGGATTTCTAGAATATTAGAGTATTAGTAATCTCAGATTCCACTGAAGATTTTAGTGGGGCTCTCTTCTTAATGTAAATTTTTTCTCAGATCTCTCACATAATTCCAGTTGTAATTTTAATATTGGATGATAAGTGAAAATGCAAAGTAACAAAAATGCTATTCTGAATACAATAAGCCTTTTATATGAACAGCATCTGTATATATTCAAAGACACTTGTGCTTCATCTATCTGTGTGATAATAATCGTTTATCAGGTGTGCATTTTTTTTTTGGTGGTACTGGGGTTCCTGGGAACCCTTCTATCTCCAGGCTATACTCCCAGACCTATTTTTTTATATTTTTATTTGGAAACAGGGTCTCTTAAGCCAGCAAGGCTGACTTCGAACCTGCATGATCCTCCTGTCTCCGCCTCCCAAGCGCAGGGATTACAAGTGCGCGCCACCATGCCCGGCTCAGGTGTGCATTTTGTTTATCTGACCCTTTACAGTAAACCCATGGCCCTACATGGGTTCGTGACTCATGTTTGATTTGGTCCAACTTTTTTACTTTACAGGCAAGGCTAAGAATTATTTATAATGGGGCATTTATATGAGTTACTCAAAATTACACAGAGTTCTAAGGGTAGAGTAGAACCTAGCTCTCCTGACCTTTAGATCAAGTAACATAATCCCAAAATAGGCAAAAAATTAATACCAATTAACATAATGGTTGGACTAAATGAAATATTTATGTTTAATGCTCTGATGCATCATTTCTACTCTTCAAAAGGTACTCTCAGAGTTTAAATTTTCTGGCATATTTGAAATGTATTTGCTCTATTTTATAGTGACATTTAAATATCTTTTCCTGATTTTTACTATTTCAAACTATACATAGTTTAGAATCAGTATGTGGTAGATTCTGTTTATCTTTATGCTGAAACACTTGGGACAATGCTTCAGTTTCTCTGGGGTTAGATTTTCCTCTTTGAGAGTAGGAAAGATGGTGTAAAACAAATAAAAGCCAGAATAGATTGGCATGCAGGAAGAGGAACTAGGAAGGGTCAGAAGGGTAGACATTTGGGATGCTGAATCTATGTGCAGATGGCTCAGTTCCACCCATCCAGCTGAAGGAGTGTATTTGAAGTGGCATAATAATTAGGCTCAAAAATTTACCCTCAGTGTACCCTTCAAAGAAAAACCATGGGTTGAACCTTGGGGCTATTCATTTAAATGGTTTTTAGACCTCTGTAGAATACCACTGCAGATGAGAAATCTCAAGAGAACTAGTTTTCTCCCCCTTAAGGGCTAAGACTGCATATATTTTGAGTAATCTGGATTTTGATAGAAGTAACTTCCCTTCAAATTTTGTATCAGTCATTCTTTATGACTAAACAAATACTCTTGAAATTAAGGAATAAAATTATAATTAGATTTCATTTTTTTCTGAACTCATATTGTTATTCTAATAATGTAATATAGGTTTTATGAACTTACATTTTATCACCACAAGAAATAGTATCTCTGGATAAATTTTAAATATTCATATACAGATTCTAAATGCTGTTTGCCATTTGTTTCAAATAATGAAAACCAGGAAAATGAAAAGCACATTAGAGTATGAACATGTATGTAGTTGTCACTCCTTTCTTTAAACATCAAATATTTTTTTCGTTGATTTGTGGATGAGTTTTTAATTAATAGAAGCACAAGTCAGATACCAGGCACCCCACATTGTCAATTAAAAAGTTCTTCAATGTTTTTAAAGCAGATGGATTTAAACAAACAGCCACTTGTTGACACTTAAGCACTTTAGAAGTGTATGAGAAAACGTAATGTTATGTCCTGGCACAGAGCCAGGATGTTTTATTTTCTTAACAACATTTTATTTCCCTGAACTCTAAAAGAAGTGACAGGTTATTTTGTCTGTAATGGTGGTTATTTTCAACTTCAAAAACTTTTCTGTGATCTTAAAACCTTATAATTTGTTCACAGTTACAAGTTAATACAAGCACTGAACAACATCTGTATGTAATTTTAGCTGAGAGATATAGTGGGAACTTTTTAGTTCTCCCAAACGTATTTTTTTATTAGACATGCATTGTCTAGAAGTTGGCTGCCAGCAGAGTCTGGAGTTAGCTGAAGTCCAAATTTGTGGTGGAGATGTGGATATTCACAGGCATCTTTTGGGGTCCAGGGGGGATCCCACATCAGTCTTGTTCTATGTTATGTGGAGAACTGAGACGGAGGGAAGAAGAGTGAAAACATCTGTCCAAGAGTCTGTCAGGCCGGCTCCGGAGCACAGCTTTCCCACACTGAAGTCTGAAGAAGGGCTGGTCTCAGTTTTGACCTGACACCTCTTTAATGTTCTCTATGCCTGATGTTGCCAGGCTCTCCTTCGCTGGGCTGCTCACAGTGGGAAGCAAATGGCCCTCTCCAGCTTCTCTTTTTCTCCTCTCTTTTCTTTTTTTAAAATTTATTAGTACATTGTAATTACCTATCATAGTGAGGTTCAAAGTGATACATAACTACCTATGCACAGCCCTTGGTGTGTTTCCCTCCAGGTTCATCTCCCTGGTCCTCCTACCTCCCTGTACATGTCAATGAGATGGTAGTGATACCTTCATATCTGGGCACAGCATTATTTGAACTGTTTCCTTTATCACTTCTCCTTTTCCTCTCCCAACCTTCTCCCTTCATCCTTTTCTACTATTCTGCGGGTCTTACTCTTTATTTATCTGAAATTCCCTTTGATTTTTATTTTCTCTCCAGCTTCTATATATGAGAGAAAACATACAACCTTTGATTTCTGTGACTGGCTCATCTCAGCATAATATTTTCTAGATCCATCCATTTTCCTGCAAATGGCCTAAGTTTCTTCTCTTTTCTTTTGGAGATTTCCTTAAAGTATGGCTATAGATTTTTAGAGAAGCAGGATTCAATACAAAGTAGCCTGCAGAGAGAAAAAAATCAGCAAATATCATGAATATGATTCTTCAGGATTTTTCCAAGTCACATAGAGACTAGTCTTGCCTTCACATAAGAAAAATTCCCATGAATTGTCCTTTTGAAGTGAGGGGTAGAAATTTTCAAAAAGAAAAGAATAAAAAGTGTTTGAAATAAGGGGAAAAAGAATTAATTAAGTGTTGTCAGAGTCCCAATTATTAAAAAAAATAGTACTGCCACGAATAGTGGCTCATACCTGTAATACCAGTACTTGGGAGGCTGAGGCAGGAGGATTGTGTTTGAAGTCAGGCTCAGCAACTTAGCAAGGCCCTCAGCAACTTAGAGAGACCCTGTTGCAACAACTAACTAACTAACTAACTAACTAGGGTTAGGGGTTTAGCTGGGAGGTAGAATGCCCCTGGGTTCCATCCCTAGACCTCCTCCCACAAGTAGTACAGAGATGGGAAGCATCAGACTTTGTAATACAGTTATAAACCTGGAGAGAATCTGTCATTAATATGATCCTACAGGCAATGGGCAATGTCAATTTAAAGATTACAAGTTGGATGAAAATAGCGGGAATTTTCTTTATTTTTACAAAAACTATCAACCTTATTATAGCTAGTCATTATGTTTCCAATTGTGCCTTTTGTGAATAAAATGTTAGCAAATTTTACTTGATACATTACTAGACAAATTAAAAGGCAAAGCTTTTGATGAGAAGCTTCTTTGTAGAAGTCTGTAGGTGTACCCCTATCAATTACATACAAACCCAGGGGCTCCCTTCATGATTTCCCATGCAAGGTTCTTGCTAGCTGGCAACAGACAGACTGGTGTGCTTTGTGGTAGCAGCAGAAGGCTGGCAGTGAGAAATGTATAACAATGCCTCTGTTATCTGTTTCCAATTCTTGCAGCATAGAGCTGGAATCCAGAAAATTTGCCTCCTCAAATAATTCAACTTTCAAATCTGTTGGTGGTTCAAAACAATTTGATTTCCTTTTCTTCAACATTTTATTTTCTGCCTAGTTCTCATCCTGAGGTCCCCTGGCTCCTTCTTCTTTAATTCTTTAAGAATCAGCATGGTGATCTGCTTTAGAAATAGGGAGCAAGACTATCCAGAAGCAGGGTCTACAAAGAAAGATATGTTAGAAAAATTTTTTAAAAACATGCTTAAAATAAGAAAAAAAAGCAACCTAAATTTTACTCCGATTTCTGCTTTTATAATGATTATCTTACCCACGCCAATGTTCTAAGAGAGCTTTGAGCTCACATCTTGTCTGGAATCTCCTTTGTAGATAAGAAGCCTGACATGCTTTAAATATTTATCATGTGTCTCCACAGTGTTACAGAAAATAATGTGGCTTCTAGCATGTGAACTACGAAGCCAGAATCTTCATTAACGTCACACATGGTGAGAGAGTAGAAATAAACAGCTTACACTGAGCAAGGCTGATGAGACCAGAAAGTCAAAAATGATAAACATTCGCGTGTCTTCCCAATTTGTGTTTTATTGTACATTTTTGTGATATCTTTTGATTTCAGAAAATACTTTTTGTTTCAACTGTATGAAACTTAATAAAAATAAAAATGTAAACAAATATTTGAATCACTCTTCTTAACACAATTTTTTCTTTTCCTCCCCTTCCTCTTTCACCTTGACTGTTTGTCTTTGTTTCTTTCTTCCTTTCTCTCTCTCTTCTCTCTTACACACACACACACACACACACACACACACACACACACACACACAAATTTTTCTTTGCTAGGCTTCATTCTCTTCTTCAAACTAGCTTTCTCCAGGTTATAGAGAACATGGCTGATAGAGCAGCCCCAAGATTATAGCCAGGCATGGTGGCATAGCCTATCATCTCTCTACTTGGGAGGCTGACACAGGAGGATCACAGGTTTGAGATCAGCCTCAATAACTTAGTGAGATCCTGTTTCAAAATTTAAAAAAAAAGTTAAATAAAAAAGAGTGGAGATCTAGCTTAGAGGTAGAAATGCCCCTGTGTTCAACGACTAGTGTAGATAGATAGATAAATAAATAAAATTATCAATTTGACATCTTCATGACTCTGAAGAAAGACAAAATTTTTCTATCCTTGTTTCTGTAAATAACATTTTCATGAATAATATAATAAACCAAACTTGAGTCCTGTACCAATTCTTTACATCAATTTCTATTGCTAAAGCAATAGGATCTTTTAAATGGCTGGTTCATGTGTCTGATGTCATATAGGTGAAGCAGGGAAAAGCTAGTTTTCCAAGAGAAGAAAGGAAGATTTACTGGAGGAAGATAAAGGGACATGTTCAGAAGACCAAAATATAGATGTCTACTACTCAAAAATTTATTATATAATGAAAGAATGAGAATGCTAGCTATGTTATTTTGTAAAAACAGTGAAATCTTCTACAAAAATGACCTTATGTTTATTATTTATTTAATAGACCTTGTGTTGGTCAGATTTCCGTCGCTGTGATAAACTATCAGAGGGAATCAATTTATAAAGAGGAAAATTTTGTTTAAGCTTATGGTATCAAAAGTTCTGAGCCATGATCACTTGACCCCATTGCTTTTGGGTCTGTGGTAAGGCAGACAATCCTAATAGAAGCACATCGTGCTGCATAACTTCTCATGGCAGAGAGAGAAAGACAGAAATAAAGATGACTGAGAGAGAGAGAGAGAGAGAGAGAGAGAGAGAGAGAGAGAGAGAGAGAGAGATAGACTGTGTCTCAATATCCCCTTCAAGACATGCCCCCAATAACCTAACTTCCTTCCACTATGTCCCACCCCTAAAGAGTTTCATCACCTCAACTCCAGGCCTATCAGCTGAGGACCAAGCTTTCAATACAAAACCTTTGGGGGACATTTAAGATCTAAACTCTTACAGATATTTATTGAGTACCTACCATTGCAACCATTTACCTTCAGTTCTTCCTGTGCTGGGGCATTGATGTAAGCAGTATCTGCAATTCAAATACAAACTGTTTTCCTGGTGAATTGATTTATATATGCTTCTTGTGACTTTTAGAGTATACCTCCTGTAGTCATAGTAGTTATTACTGTAACTCTGATTCCTCCCTCCTTTATAGTGGGTCTCAGCTCATTTATATGTTGTGAAGTGAATACAGAAAAAGGATTATTGAATTCCATCCATGAAAACTGAAGAGTTCTCTCTTAAGTGAGATGAAGCAGATATCAGGAAAAGGGCCTGATTGAGGAAGTAATGTGTTTTTAAAATGTATCATTAACAGTAACAAAAATATTGGGTAAAAAACTGCTAGATTGGGATAAGGAAACCAGCTAAGAAACTTCTGAAAATTAAGATGAAACCAGTTTTTTTAAATAGACTGAATTCAAAGGGAGTCAGTCAAAGATTAATTTTGAAGATCCAGAGGAAGAAAAGGTTGTGTGTTTGTGTGTGTGTGTGTGTGTGTGTGTGTGTGTGTGTATGTGTGTGTGTGTGTGTTGCTGGGGATTGAACCCAGGGGCATTGTGTCTCTGAGTTATATCCCTCATTCTATTTTTTTTTTTAATTTTGAGACAAGGCCTCAATAAGTTTCTTAGGCTGGCTACAAACTTGTGATCCTCCTATCTCAGCCTCCCATCACAACCAACTGGGGCTGCTCTTGGATACAGCTTTTGCTGTCTGGTTGTTGGTGCCTCTTATAGGATAGATGCTCAAATGCTGCTTTTCCTCTGATGCAGAATTTTTTGTGTGTGGTTACCTTGGGACCCAGCTTCAAATGTTGGAGGAACTCCATATTGTACCAGTCTCTGTCACGGAATCTCTGTCTCCATCTTACCCTTCAGGGCAATCTTCAGGCTTCTATCCTGGAAAGTAGACCCTATACGCTCCTTTTCTGTTGGATACCTGTTTGGTTTGAAAATGAAATAAATGTCCCTCAAACTTAGTGTTCTAGAGGCAGCCAGCTTAGAGGTGTTGGTGTGGCCTCTGAATGGCTGGCTGGAAGTGGGTCCCTGGTGTGGCTTTGGAGACTATATATCCCTCTCCGTGAGCTCCCTGCTTCCCATTGTCATGCCACACAGACCTACAGTTCAGGTTCCTGTAGCAGATAGTATAAATGAAATACATATATGGACTGAAATTTCAAGACCAAGCAAATAAATCTTCCTCTAAGTGTTGAATGCACATTGTAGGTTTAGATCACAGCAATGAGAATGCTGAAGGAAATAATCCTCTCCCTCATCAAACATTTCTCTCGTAGGCTTAAGTTTGGCTTATTTCACTGACATCATTCATCTTCTACCTGAACTCATGCATTCTAGTCCTGTCACACAATGGACCTGACTACACCTGCTACTGCCCTTTAACCACTTAGCAACCTAGGGCAACTGCAGCCACCTACTACTTCCAGATTGCTTCCAGGGGGACTCATATACTTAGGCTCTTTGCCCCCAAGACTCTCAAGGATTCTTATGCTTCCCTTAAAAATTAGTCTTGGATGAGCCAAATCATTTCTGTAGCTTTGGAAGCATCCAGCTGGGGAAGGAGATGTCATCTGACTTTCCCTATGGGTTTGCCATTTCTCCTTCAAGTCCAAGATTTTCCAACATGGAAAGTGGATCAAGTCACTTATCTGGGAATAAACTCTGTTTATTTAGTCAATGAGATGGAGTTGGGTAAAGATTAAAATACTGTGAATGAATGTGTTAGTGCTTATGGCTTTACAGAATGGATAAAAGATTGCTGGGCTAGAAATGAAGAGATCCAAGTTCAGTTTATAGTTCAACAAATAAGTCAGTGCATGGATACATGAAATTTACATTATTCTCTGAGTCCCTACATATGGCAAATAAAGGTGATGTGGTACTTGATGTGAAGACAGTGTTGGGAATAGAGCAGACTCTGACAACAGAAAGAATTGGGCCCATATTATTTGTTTCCCTCACTAGATCTCTAGTAATTACTAGCAAGTTGCATAACCTATTTGAGCTAATACCAGACTCTCATGATTGTTAGAATAAATAATAAAATTTGTTTGGGTGCTGAGCCCAGGCCTGGCACATAGTACGTATCCCAGGATGTTATTTATTATCATTGCTAGTACTAATTCTGGTTTTATGATTAGGTCCATATGTCAACAATTAAAGCTGTGAGATTTGTATTTTTAACAACTGTGTTTCCTGAAATCAGCACTGTCATTTGAGTACTGCCTTTCACTGCTCAGCTGGCACATTATTTAAATGAGATAATCTCCTTTTAGCATATATGCTTGGGCCTCTTTTAAATGCATATTCCTGTGAAAAAGTAACAAATTGAAAACACATTTATTTACTAGCAAGTAATCTACTTTCCTCTTACTTTATATTAATTCCTTTTGGTCCTGAAGATATGCATTCAGTGTTTTATCTTCATGGTAGATTAAAGAAAACCATAAATTTATTATTGAGTTTGATAAACATTTATCAACATTTACTAAGTTCACTTTGTGATTGTTATACTTGTTAGCACCTTGGGATACAACATCAGGGAAGATGTGATCTCTGCTTTGATAAGTTTATAGTAGTACTTCTTATCCAGAAATATGAGAAATCTTGGGTATCTTTCAGAAACTTCAGTGTTCATGTCTTTAAACTGGCCTCAAAGGCTAGCAAAATTTATGTAACTTCCACTGGTTGATTTAATCTTGGGAACTGACAAAAGGCCATTTTATTTTATTTTATTTTATTTATTTTTAAACATTTAATGTTTTGTTGAGGTATTATTGAAATACAATACAAACATAATTTTATGTTTTTAAATACATACAAGTGGGTGAAACCATCATCATGATCAAACCACCATGAGCATATCCCCCACTCCCAAAGCTACTTCCTGCTTTTTCACAATTGCCATCCTTTACCCTTTCCTGCCCTGTATATCCAGGAAACCATGGTTTACTTTTTTTCACACTGAGTTTACCTCTTCTAGAATCATACAGTGTTTACTCTTTTTTGGTCTGATTTCTTTTTTCTTTATTTATTGTGGTAGGAACCCTCTTAAAAATTTTTAGTGTACAATTATTCCTTTAGATATTTACACAGAAATAGGACTGCTGGGTTATATGGTAGTTTCATTTTTAATTCTTTTTAGAAACCTCTGAAGCGTTTTTCATGGCAGCTATACTATTTTACATTCCTATCAACAGTATACAAAGGTTCCAACATATCTAGCGGAATATTTCTTTCTTCCTGAGACCAGTCCATTCACTGCTGTCCTGGAGACTATTCTTGCTCCTTTTTCCCTCCTGAATCTTCAGCTGCTTCTGCTCTTTTGGCTCCATCGTGTCATTCCTAAGTATGCTCAAGAGATTTTCATCTTTAAAAAGCTTAGAAAACACAAGTAGTTCTATATCAAAATGATTTAGAGACACTTTCTCCTTCTTACTCAGTTACTCAAAAGAGTTGCCCTTGATCACTGTCTTCTCTTCCTACTTTCTTTGTCCAACTTCATTCTACTTTACTTCTATACCAATGGCTCCTCCAAGGTCATCTACAATTCCTTTTTTTGTGAAATCCAACAGATACTCATCAGTCCTCATTTTATTTGACCTATCATACTTAGTTGATTACTCCCATCCTTCAAGAAATTGAACCCAGGAGCATTCTATTTCTGAGCTTCTACACCCTCAGTCCTCTTTTATTTTTATTTTGAAGCAGAATCTTGCTAGATTTATGAAGGTCTCACTACTTGCTGAAGCTGTTCTTGAACCTATGATCCTCCTGTCTCAGCCTCCTAAGTACTAGAATTACACGTGTGCACCAACATATCCAGTTTTACTTTGACTCTTTCTTAACCTAATTTTGACTTATATTTAAACATTCTTTCATGATTCTTTAAGACAACATCTTGGAATAAACAGCTTAAGTGTATAGTAGGGTGTACAATCTAGATTTGTATAAGTATACTTTTTGACATTTGCACAATGATAAAATCTCCTAATGATGCACTTCTCAGAATGCATTCCTGTCAGTAAGTGATGTGTGACTGTATTTTATGAAGTGTCTTTATCATTTTATTTTTCTGTAAAATGTACACAACCTTTACATAAAATCCATTTTTTCCTCAATTTCTGTAAGAGAAAACAATAGACACTCTGTTTCTATTATTCTGTTTCTGTTTCTATCACTCTAATAGTTAAGAAAGTCTTTGTTTTTGTGTACAGTATAGAAGAATAGAATGACATAAGTCAGTGCAAAAGTCCCATTCCTGCAGAAAATTTCAAAATCAGTCATGCAATGCACACTTTCTTTCTCACATCTCTTTGTAAACCTTGATTGATGACATGTAATTCACGTTAGCTTTACAGACCCCCTTTGGATGCCAAAATACTGGTGTCAGCTTTTGGTTTCTACCTTTTGTTCCATTAAGGACCCAGACTTCCTTAGAGCAGGACAGCATTCATTTTTGCTACACTCCTTTCCTAATGATGATATAATACTTGTATTGTCCTTTTTCAGCTCATGATCTCTTCCATTCCCTGGTGATATCATATTTTCATAAAATTACAGAGAAACAAAATATTATTAGAGAAGTTATCCAGTCCAACCTTCTCATTTCACAGGTAAGAAAACAAATAGAGACCTTTAAAGATAAAAACATTTGACGTATCTTTCTTTGGTGTGCCAATGTCCTGAGCATCATTCTAGTTCATACTTTTATACAATAAATGGTTGCAACTTTTGAAATACGTGGTGATACCTATTGGATACTAAAAGGCCTTGGTGATTTTTCTGCCTGGTGTCATATTCTCCTGAGTGCAGACATTTACTTGGCTCCTTGCAAACGTATCACCAGAGTCTTATATTTAAACCATTCAATCATCCTCATGTTAGCCTGAAGGATTCCCAAGCACCTCTCAAGTTAGAGCAGTGTTGTAATTTTAGCTCCTCCCATGGTCTCCAGGGTTTTGTAATTCAAGTTAAACAGGGTGAGGGTAACTCCTTTCTTCTTCTGCCCTTGAAGAATGCAGCCCTTCCCTTTATTGGCTTGCAAAAGGCTCTTTGCCTTATTTTCACCCTACTCTGTTTTTATTCTACCTACTCAGTTATGTCACTGGGGTAAACTCCCAAGACTAGATCCTGTGTTATCTGATCTTTGCCATTTTTTTTTTCTGGCAAAAACCCTCCACTGTTTAAATGCCATAGTATCCAGTTTTTAACTTAACAACTCCTTAAAATAAAGTTAATTTTGCTATTTCTAAATGTAGTTTAGCCTTAATGTAGCCTTAATGTGGAATTAAAAATAATCTTAGTAGCCGGGCGTGGTGGTGCATGCTTGTAATCCCAGTGCTTGGCAGGCTGAGACAGGAGGATCACACAGGTTCGAACCCAGCCTCAGCTACTTAATGAGGCTCTCAGCAACTTAGTGAGACCCTGTTTCCAAATAAAGTATAAAATAGGTCTGGGAGTATAGCTAGGAGGTAGAATTCCCCTGTGTTCCAGATTAAAATTAATCTTAGTGAAAATAATTCATATGACCTTTTCTATCACTAAAGTTTGATAGAATTTTGTCTCATTAGCAAAGTAAAATACAAAATGTACTACATTTAGTTAATGAGATAAAATTCTAGCATTTTATTTAAATGGATCATAGACCACAAGTTTCTAGGAACTTGTTTTTGAGAATGTTTCTTTAAAAGACCAATTTTCAGAATGCACATTAGTTTATGTTTTGCATAATTTCAATAAAAAGACCATTTAAGCAGAAATAATTGTGCAGTTGTTTAGAAAAATCTATCTCTGCAAAGCAATGGACTTTTAAAATTATATATCACTTTTTCATGGACTATTAATATCACTCTGAATAGAAAGTCAGTTGATGTGTTCAGTGTGACTTCATTGTATCAGATAAAGCACTAAATATTAAATAATCCGGTATCATATCTATACAATGAACAGGTTATGGATTATATGATGTAGTAGACCATAAAAGGTTAAGAAGTTTCAAATAAGATAGAAAATGATGATTAGATCCTTATGGTTATGCATTCTCCTGGGTAAACTAAACATTACATAGTTTAAAAGAAAACCAATGAATGATTTATGAACCCTTAAAAGTCAAGAGAAAGTTACTAGATTTCTTTCTCTCCCCCTTCTCCCTCTCCCTAGGTACCATGAAGTTAACAATGTATTTTAATTATATAAAACTATTTCTTTGGAAGAAATATATGCTTTTTTCTTTTCTTTTTAAAATAAAAATTGACAATTGTGAACTGTGCTGCCATGAACACGGGTATGAATATTGCTGTAGTTCTCTGGTTTCAACCTCTTTGGAAAAATATACAAATTATTTGAAAAATAGCTGGATCATATGGTGGATCCATTCCCAGTTTTCTGAGGAATCTCCATATTGATCTCCATAGCAGCTGAACTAATTTGCAATCCTACCAATATTGTAGAAGAGTTCCAATTTCCCCACATTCTTGCCATCATTTATTATTTTTTGACTTCTTGATGATTGCCATTCTTTTTGGGTTAGATAGAATCTCAGTGTAGTTTTGATTTGCAGCTCCCTAATTGCTAATGATGTTGAACATTTTTTCATGTTTTATTGGACATTTGTATTTCTTCTTTTGTGAAGTGTCTATTAATTCAAATGCCAATTTCTTGATTGGGTCATTTGTTCTTTGCGCGCGCGCGCGCGTGTGTGTGTGTGTAAAGTCTTAGCAGCACAATTCATAGTAGCCAAATTATGGAGCCAAAGCAGGTGTCCATCAACAGATGAGTGGATTATACGATTATGGGATATCCACAAAATGCAATTCTACTCAGTAATAAAGACCAAATTATGTCATTTGCAAGAAAATGGAAGGACTGGGAGAACATTATATTAAGTGAAATGAGATAGTCACAGAAAGTGAAGGGTCATACGTGTTCTCCAATATGTGGGAGCTAGGGAGTGACAGGGATACCAGAGGGATTCCAGATCTGGAGGAAAAGCCTCAGTGGAGCCAAGGATGTGGTCTAAGGGATGGGGAAGAGGAAGAGAGAGATTTGTTGAAGGAATTGCTACCATAGGCTATGTGTGTACATATGTAAAAATACCAATGTCAATCTCAGTACTCTGTATGAGGAAGGGTGGAATGGGGAGGCATGTGAGGGACACCAAGTATAGTATGCATGTATGTCACTGTCAATATGATTTACATTATGATGTGAGACTATAATGCATCGATAAAAACATATACAAAATTTATTTTATTTTATTTAAAAAAAATTTTTATTGGTGCATATTCATACATTATATTGGAGTAAAAAAAACTTGTGTGTACATACATGTACACATCACCGATTTAACCCCTACCCAATTCCCACCCCATTCCCTCCCCATCCCTCCTTCCCTTGCTTGGCTTAGTGGTTGACTTTATACAAAATTTAATATGTGGTTAAGTGACTAATAAATAGACACGGAAGATATTTTATTAAAATCTGTTTGATATTTTTGGCTTGTGAGATTCTAATTGTGGGCTCTGATTATTGGATTCAATTATGTATAGAAATAAATATTTACCCCACCCAAAATTTAAATGATTAACTACCTAAAGTTATTTTATGTTTTTCCACATATTAAAAGTGTTTTACTAATATTAATATACCCTAAATTTGAAAAGCATTACATGATTAATACACATGCAGAAAAATTAACACAGAGTTACAGACATATATATCTTTCACAAACAACCTACCTGTACAACTAGAATCCACATCAATAAAATGTTACTAGCATCTAAAGAACCCATCTAGTTTTTGTTTTTTTTTAATGTGGTACTAGGGATGGAACCCAGGGGCAGGGGCATTCTACCTCTGAGATACACCCCCAGGTCTACTTTTTCTTCTTTATTTTGAAACACGGTCTCACTGACTTGCAAAGGACCTTACTAAGTAGTTGAGGCTGTCCACGAGCTGCAATCCTCCTGTCTCAGCCTCCCAAATTCTGAGATTACAAGCATGTGCCACCACACCCGGCTCCCACCCATTTTTAATCCAGTCTCTATTCTTTGGATTAGCCACTACCTTGACTTTTTTTTTTTTTTAAAGTACTGAGGATTGAATCCAGGGGCATTCTACCTCTGAGCTCTATTCCAAGACTGATTTTTTTTACTCTTTATTTTGAAACGGGGTATCATTAAGTTGCAGAGGGCCTCACAATTTGCTAAAGCTGGCAGATAACCTGATATTCCTCTATCTCAGCCACCCAAGTACTAGGATTACAAGTGTACACCACCTGCCTGGCTCCTATTTTATTTTTTATTTTGAAACAGGCCTTACTAAGTTACTGAGTCCAGCCATGAACATGCCATCCTCCTGTCTCAGCCTCCTGGGTACTGGGATTCTAGGTGTGCCACTGTGCCAGACTCACTCCTCTGACTTCTAAAAACAGTGGTTCTGCCTGCTAATTGTGTATATTACATACAGAATCATCTGGAATTATGCAAAACGTGCCCCTTTTGGGGGGCACAGGTCTTTCTCTGACCTGCATTTTTTTGAGACTCATTTATGTCATATTACTTGTGGGTTGTATATTCTTCTTTTGTGTAGTAGCATTTTTATTGTGTGGCATAAGACAAGTTTTAAAATCTCTTCTGCTGCTGATTGAATCCAGGGTGGTTTTCAAGTTTTAGCTACAACATGCCTAGTGTTGCTATAAACACTCTGTACATCCCTTTTCTTGAATGTATGGGTGTATTTCCTGTGGAAATACAGGTAGAATTTATACACAACGTATATGCTCTGCTCTCCGGGAATTGTCAGCTTCCAATGTGGTTGTCTGGGGCACCCGCTGCACCATATCCTTGTCACCACTTGGTATTATTTATCTTTTAAATGTGTCCATTGTGTGTGTGTGTGTGTGTGTGTGTGTGTGTGTGTGTGTGTGTGTGTTTGTGTGTGGTTTTATTGTATTTTTATTTGCATTTCTTTGATTTTGAGAAAATTTCCTGTACTTAGGGGCTACTCTTATATCCTGTTTTATGAAATGTAAAGTGTTTTTGCTATTTCTGTTTTGTTGTCCGTCTTTTTCTAATTTAGAGGAATTTTTCCCTCAGTTATATTCTGTATATAAGTCATTGTTAGAGAATGTAGGACAAATAACTTCTCTTGCAGTTTTTGTTATCTTGATAGTGGCTTTAGCGGAATTTCTTAATTTTTCTGTAATTCCATGCATTATGCTTAGCTTTCTGCATTTAGAAATGAGTCCTTGGTCATTATGCAGTCATGTATCACTTACTGACAGGGATATATTCTGCAAAATGCATCACAGGGCAACTTCTGTCATTATACAAACATCTTAAAGTACACTTAGACAAATCTAGATGGGGCAGCCTATGGAACATCTAGGCTGGATTGCAATCCTTTAAGTATTCCTGCCTTATATGTGGTCAGTTATTGACAGAAATATCACTTTGTGGCACAAGAGAATATAATTACAAATACATTCTTCACTTTCCAAATACTGTCTTCTCACTCGCAGAAGTTCCTCATTTTACTGTAATCCAGTTTACCATTTTTGGTTGACACTTTTGAATTTTTTAAAAGATGTTTTTGCCTATTCCAAATTTTGTATGTTAGCCTATGTTTTCTTTAAGAGCTTTTTTCTTTTATATTTAATATATAATTCAACTAGATTTAATTTTGGGGTATGCTATAAAGTCAGGGAATTACATTTTAATTACTATTAAAGAAGAAAACCAGAAAATAGATATTACTAATGATCACCAAGTCCACCAAGTCCAGTCTGAAACTATGATATGTACCTTCCCGCAGTTTTTTGTTTTTACTTCTGAATTTTAAAGAATGTAAAACTCAGCTGGGGGTGATGGTGCATATCTGTAATCCCAGTACTTTGGAGGCTGAGACAGGAGGACCACATGTTTGAGGACATCCTTAGCAACTTGTGAGGCTCTCAGCAACCTAGTGAGACTTTGTTTCAAATTAAGAAAAAGAGCTGGGGGTGTGGCTCAGAGGTGGTGTTCCCTGGTTTCAATTCCCCAGTGCCAAAGGAGAATGCAAAACTTATTTTTTATTTTTTTCTTCTTTTTAGCAATATAAGCTGAGAAACAAGATATCTAATTCTTGTCTTGAGACCTCATTCTTGCTGGGCCTGTCGGCACATGCTTGTAATCCCAGTACTTGGGAGGCTGATGCAGGAGGATTGCAGGTTCAAGGCTAGCTGCAGCAATTTAGCGTGACTCTGCTTCAAAATAAGAAATAAAAATGAGCCAGAGTGTAGCTCAGAGGTAGACTGCTGCCGAGTTCAATAATCTCCATAATCTCCAGTAACACACACACACACACACACACACACCAAACCAATGAAACAAAACCCTCACTCTTACATTTATGACATAAAAAAACAAAGAATTTTGTTTCTAAGATAATGTGTTTTCTAATTTTGAGCTTCACATATTACAGGCTAACTTCTCAAGTGGTCTTTTAGTGAAGATATATAGTTTATTTTTTACTCTCTATTTCTGCTTGTATGTTTATTAATTCCTGATCTCTGTATCTTTAATTTTTTCACTGATATCTGAGTTATTAAATAATTTAATTTTTCATTTTTTAAATATCTAATGGTTTAATGTGTAATTTTTCTTCTAAGTCTTGTTGTATTTCTAGCCAATGTGTTTTGATGTGTAGCTTGTTGTTGTTGCTGATTTTCTAGAACATTTAAAAATATTTTTGCATATCTATTTGACTCATTATTTAAAACTCTGAAAGAATATTTAATAAAAATATTTTATTTATTTACATGATTTTTTTAGGGATTACTCCAAATATGTATATGCGTTTGTGGCTATCCAATGTATATATTTTCTTTATAATTGTCTTCCTAACCTTCCTTCTTTTTTTTTCCTATTTTAATGGGTTATTTGTCAGATTTTAATGTGGTCATTTGCCCATTTTCTCCACATCCCTGTTGGGTTTCTCATGTTTTCTAAGCTCTCTCTCTCATGCTATTTTCAATTTTTTAGAATGCTTTTTCTTTTCCTATTTCTTTTATGAGTCTTGCCAGATTACATTTTATTTCTATCATTGTCTTTTACATCTTTGAATTTCCCCATTTCTTCTTTGAGGTGTTACTTTTAAGGCACTGATATAATTAATTTTAAAAATTCATGACAAACTGTCTGCTCAAAACTTTTTTTTTTTTTTTTTTTTTTTGGTACTAGGGATGGAACCCAGAGGCATTCTACCTCTGAGCTACATCTCCAGTCCTAATTTTTATTCTTTAATTTGAAAAAGGGTCTCACTGAGTTGCAAAGAATCTCACTAAGTAGCTGAGGCTGTCTGTGAACCATGATCTTCCTGCCAAATGCTGGGATCATAAGTGTGCGCATCCAGGCCTGGCTTTGCTTACAACTTTTAACTGTTATATTGCAACAGTTTTCCATTTCGTTGTCTTCATCTGCAGGTAAATTTTGATGCTCTCCCCACATTTTTTCTGCAGCCACAGAGACAAATTATATCCCACATTTCTGATTCCTCACTTTCTCTGTTTCTCTGGACAAAATTTGCTCCAGGAAGAAGGCCGCTGAAACCTGCTCATATATTCAATCTCTGTCACACAAGAAATATAATATTCTAACCACCTTTAGCAAGCATGTTTTGTTTCTGTTGCCACTCGAGATCTCGACATGCTGAGCCTTATTCTTTCTCTCTGAATATATATTTTTTATTTCTTCCACATGACTGTTTCTTCATTTGTTTATGATAATTGTTATATGAGCGGGAGTTCTCTTTCTCTCTCTGCTTCTCTAAAAGTGAACTACCATATGTATGCAGCAGTTATTACTTTACAAATTAATTTTCTCTTTATATCTCAACATTATGAAATATTACAGCTTTAATAAAATTTAATTACTTTTTTTAAATTTAATTTTTATTTTTTATAAGTGGAACATATTGAGAATGGTGTACATTTACATTGGGCTTCATGCCTTTCCCCATTCCTTTCCCTCCCCCCCCAATAGAGAGTGTCCAGGTTAATGATGTTTTATTTATGCCAGTACACATATTTGTATATAGCTCCTCCATTGAACAACCTCAGCTTTCTTCCTCTCCTATCCTTCCGTTCAAGATTTGCTGAGATTTCCCCTCCATCATCTGGAATCCCTCTGGTATTACCACTACTCCCTAGCTTGAGCATATTGGAGAAAACATATGTCCCTTCTCTTTCTGTGCTTGACTAATCTCACTTAACATAATGTTCTTTAGTTCCTTCCATCTTCTTGCAAATGCTATTATTTTATTTTTTCTTTATAGCTGAATAGAATTCCATTGTGTGTATTTCCCATAATTTTGCAATTCACTCATCTGTTGATGGAGATCTAGGTTGGTTCCATATTTTGGCTATTACAAACTGTGCTACTATGAACATAGGTATGCATATATTAATGTAGTTCTCTGATTTCAACCCCTTTGAAAAGATACCCAGGAGTGGTATAGCCGGATCAAATGGTGGATCTATTCCCAGTTTTCTAAGGAATCTCCATACTGATCTCCATAGTGGCTGAACTACTTTGCACTCCCACCAACAGTATAAAAGAGTTCCTTTTTCCCCCACATCCTCGCCAGCAATTTTTGTTTGATTTCTTTATGTTTGCCACTCTGATTGGGGTTAGATGGAATCTCAGCGTAGTTTTGATTTGCATCTCCCTGATGGCTAATGATGTTGAACATCTCTTCAGGTATCTACTGGCCATTTGTATCTCTTCTTTTGTGAAATGTCTATTCATTTCAGTTGCCCATTTCTTGATTGGGTTGTTTGTTTTCCTAGTGTAGAGTCTTTTGAGCTCTTTGTATATTCTGGACATTAGCCCCCTATCAGAGTGGTGGCTGGTAAAGATCTTCTCCCATTCTGTAGGCTTCCTCTTTAGGTTCTTGATGGTTTCCTTTAATGAGAAGAAACTTTTTAGTTTGAAGAGATCCCACTTATTAATTCTTGTTTAATTTCCTGTGCTTTGGAAGTCTTATTGAGAAAGTTACTCCCTGTACGTATATGTTGGAGTGTAGATCCTATGCCTTTCTCTAATAACTTCACAGTCTCTGGTCTAATTTCTAAGTCTTTGATCCATCTCGAGTTGATTCCTGTGCATGGTGAGAAGTATGGATTCAGATCCAACTTTCTACAAATGGATAGCCAGTTCTTCCAGCACTATTTGTTGCAAAGGCTGTCTTTTCTCCAGTGTATGAGTTTGGCCCCTTTGTCAAAGATCAGTTGACTATAGATGTGTGGGTTTGTTTCTGTGTCTTCTATTCTGTTCTACTGGTCAGTCTGCCTATTGTTGTGCCAATACCATGCTGTTTTTACTACTATTGCTCTATAGTATAATTTGATGTCCGGGATTATGATGTCTCCTGCCTTGTTCTTGTTGCTGAGAATTGCTTTGGCTATCAATGAGCAAGGGAGATCTTTCCATCTTCCAAATTCTTCTTCAATTTCTTTCTTTAATGTTTTATAGTTTTCTCTATAGAGGTCTTTTAAATCTTTGGTTAGGTTTATTCCTAGGTGTTTTATTGGTTTAGAGGTTATAGTAAATGGAATAGTTTTCTTTATTTCTTTTGTTGTGGATTCATTGTTGGCATAAAGAAAAGCAACTGATTTCTTTAGGTTGATTTTGTATCCTGCAACTTTGCTGAATTAGTTAATCAGCTCCAGAAGTCTTTTGGTTGAGTTCATTGGATCTTCTAGATAAAGAATCATATCATCTGCAAATAAGGATCATTTTAGCTCCTCTCTTCCTATTTGAATTCCTTTGATTTCCTTCTCTTGTCTTATTGCTGTGGCAAGAGTCTCAAGGACTATATTGAAAAGGAGAGGTGATAATAGGCATCCTTGTCTTGTGCCTGATTTTAAAGGGAATTCTTGCAATTTTTCTCCATTCAATATGATGTTGGCTTTGGGTTTATTGTATATAGCCTTAATAATGTTGAAATATATTCCTTCTATTCCAATTTTCTGCAGTGTTTTTAACATAAATGGGTGTTGGATTTTGTCGAATTCTTTTTCAGCATCTATTGAAATGATCATGTGGTTTTTGTTCTTAGTTCTATTTTTGTGGTGAATAACACGTATTGATTTGTGAATGTTGAACCAGCCTTGCTTTTCTGGGATGAAACCAACTTGGTCATGATGTACAATTCTCTTGATATGATTTTGAATACATATAGCTAGTATTTTGTTTAGAATTTTTGCGTCTATGTTCATTAAGGATATTGGTCAGTAATTTTCCTTTCTTTAAGTATCTTTATTTGGTTTGGGGATTAATGTGATACTGACCTCATAGAAGGAATTAGGAAGAATTCCATCTCTTTCAATTTCCTGGAACAAGTTGTGAAGTATTGGTATTAGTTCTTCACTGAAAGTTTTGTAGAATTCAGCTGGGAACCCGTCAGGGCCTGGGCTTTTCTTTGTTGGCAGAATTTTATTGCTGTTTCTATTTCTTTGTTTGCTATTGGTTGGTTTAGGTTTGCTATGTCCTCTTGGTTCAGTTTAGGTAGGTTATATGTGCTTAGAAATCTATTGATTCCTTCCATGTTTTCCAGTCTGTTGGAGTATAAATTCTCAAAATAGTTTCTAACAATCTTTTGAATTTCCCCTCTGTCTGTGGTGATGTCTCCTTTTTCATTTCTGATTTTAAAAATTTGAGTTGATTCTCTCTTGATTAGGTTGGCCAGGGGTTTGTCAATCCTATTAATCTTCTCAAAGAACCAGCTTTTTGTTTTGTTGATTCTTTAAATTGTTTTTTTGTTCTCTATTTCATTTATTTCCGCTCTAATTTTAATAATTTCTTGCCTTCTGCTGGCTCTGGGGTTAGACTGTTGCAGTCTTTCTAGGTCCCTGAGTTGTGTCATTAGGTTGTTTGCTTGGTGGCTTTCTGTTCTTCTTATGTGAGCACTCAATGCTATGAACTTTCCTCTCAACACTGACTTCAAAGTGTCCCATAGATTTTGGTAAGTTGTTTCTCTATTTTCATTTAATAAATTCATAAATTTATAAATTTAAGAAATTTATAAATTTATTTCTTTCTCCCCTTATTTCCGCTCTTACCCACTCATCGTTCAAGAGTGTATCATTCAGTCTCCATGTATTTAAATAGTTTATTTTGGGTTTCCTGTTGTTGATTTCTACTTTCATTCCATTATGGTCTGAAAAGATGCAGGGAATTATATTACATCTTTTTAATTTGCTGGTGCTTTCTTTGTGCCCCAGAATGTGATCTATTTTGGAGAAGGTGCCATGGGCTGCTGAGAAGAATGTGTATTCAGTTTTTCCTGGTTGAAATATTCTGTAAATGTCTATTAAGTCCATTTGGTTTATAGTTTTTATCAGTTCTGCAGAGTCTTTACTCATCTTTTGCCTTTAAGGTCTATCTAGTGGCATGAGAGCTGTATTGAAGTCTCCCACTATTATTGTATTTGGGTCTATTTGAGATCTTATGTCCAAGAGGGTTTGTTTTACAAATGTGGCTGCACCCACATTCAGGGCATAAACATTTACTATCATTATATCTTCTTGGTGGATTGCTCCTTTTAATAAAAGTAAATTCCCTTTTTTGTCTCTTCTGATGTGTTTTAGCTTAAAGTCTGTTTTGTTGGCTATCAGTGTTGCTGCTCCTGCCTGTTTTTAATCCCCATTGGCATGATATATCTTTTTCTATCCTTTCACTTTCAGTCTGTGAATGTCTTTTGCTGTAAGGTGTGTTTCTTGCAAACAGCATATATTTGGCCTATATTTTTTAAATCCACATTACCAGTCTGTGCCTTTTGATTGGAGAGTTAAGTCCTTTGACATTCAGTGTTATTATTGAAATGTGTTATTTCCTGTCATTTTGTGTTCTATCTTCTGTTGGATATGTATTATTTCTTTGTATTAAGATGCTCTGCTGATCAACTTCATCTCTCCTTTGGTTCTGGAGTATGCTTCTTTTTTCTTCTTTATGGTTTGTTTCTTTAAGTATTTTCTCGAGTGTTGGCTTAGAATTCATGAATTTTTTGAGGTTCTGCTTATCCTGAAATACTTTTGTTTCTCCATCTATGTTGAATAATAGTTTTGCTGGTATAGCAGTTTTGGTTGGAAGTTGTTTTCTTCCAGAGTCTGGATCACATCATACCAGTCTCTCCTGGCATTCATGACCTGGGATGTGTAGTCTGGAGTGATTCTTATTGTTTTGCCTCTATATGTTACTTGTCCTTTTGTTCTCACTGCTTTTAAGATTCTTTCCTTGATGTCTATGTTGGTCATTTTGATTATTATATGATGTGGGGATGTTCTTCTTTGATCTTGTCTTAGTGGTGTCCTGTATGTCTCCTGAACATGAAGATCCAAGTCTCTATGTTTGGAAAATTCTCTGAAATTATTTCTTTGAAGAGATTATGGATGCCCTTTGTCTGTGATTCTATCCCTTCTTCAATGCCTTTTATCTGTAGGTTAGGATGCCTCATATTGTCCCATAGTTGCTGGATGCTTAGGTTTTGTTGCTGTACTGACTTCTGTATGCTGTTGACTGTATTTTCATTTTTTAAAATTTATTTTTATTGGTATACTGTAATCATACATCACACTGGAATACAAGACTTGAGAGGATATACAAGCACACATCATCCAATTAGCCTTTATCCAGCCCCCATCCCATTCCCTCCCCCTCCCTTGATCCCATGCTTATTTGGTGATTAACTTTGATAAATTTGTTTATGTACCTCCTGCTATTTAAAGAGGCTTCATCCTCCCCTATTCCATACCCTCTGATTGGTCACCTTAATTGCTTCACTATAGGGCCCTTTCTATAGCTTGACCACTTCCTGTTTCCCCTTTCCTCCTAGTTATTGCTGATTAGGGGAAGCATCTGGTTTTAATTTTCTGCGATATTTCTCTGTGCATGCCGCATTGCAAATACCGATCCCACTCTTGATGGCCCCAGTTGTAGCCTGGATACCTGGTGGACTGATCCAGACCTCGCTGGCTCAAGCAGCGGACTTGCCTCATGGGAGGCCCCGATTCTGGTCTCACTGGCCCCGACACTGGCCTAACTCCTCAGCTGGCTCCGATCCCGGCCTCGGAGGCCCTAGCACCAGCCTTCCTCATGGCAGGCTCCAATGCTAGCCGATGGCCCCAGCATCGGCCTAACCCCTCGGCAGGCTCCGATCCCGGCCTTGGAGGCCTCAATAACGGCCTTGCCTCATGGAAGGCTCCGATGCCAGCCACTGGTCCCGGCACTGGCCTAACCCCTCGGCAGACTCCAATCCCGGCCTCGGAGGCCTCGGCACCGGCCTTGCCTCACGGCAGGCTCCGATGCTGGCCTCGCTAGCTCCAGCACCGGCCTAACACCTCAGCAGGCTCCGATCCAGGCCTCGGAGGCCTCAATAGCGGCCTTGCCTCACGAAAGGCTCTGGCACCGGCCTAACCCCTCAGCAGGTTCTGATCCCAGCCTTGGAGGCCCCAGCACTGGCCTTGTCTCACAGCAGGCTCCGATCCCGGCCACACTGGCCCTGGCACTGGCCTGACCCCTCGGCAGACTCCGATACCGGCCTCGGAGGCCCCAGCACCAGCTTTACCTCACAGCAGGCTCCAATCCCGGCCTCGCTGGCCCCAGCACTGCCCTAACCCCTCGGCAGGCTCTGATACCGGCCGCTGGCCCTGGCACCGGCCTAACGCCTCAGCAGGCTCTGATCCTGGCCTTGGAGGCCCCAACACCGGCCTTGCCTCACGGCAGGCTCCGATCCCGGCCACGATGGCCCTTGCACTGGCCTGACCCCTCGGCAGGCTCCGATCCTGGCCTCGGAGGCCCCAGCACTGGCCTTGCCTCACGGCAGGCTCCAATCCCAGCTTTGCTGTGTCCATCGCTGGCCTCACCCCTCAGCAGGCTCCGATCCTGGCCTCGGAGGCCCCAGCACTGGCCTTGCCTCATGGCAGGCTCCAATCCCAGCTTTGCTGTGTCCATCGCCGGCCTCACCCCTCGGCAGGCTCTAATCCAAGCACCCTCTTCGCCCAAACATTTGTCCCACGTTCTCGAGGGTGCGTGGTGGTAGCATTCTGCCTCTGGGGTCATTACTTCAAAGGTTCCAGGTGTAATGCATCAGATCTCTGCTTCCCCTGAGTACTGGCCACTGCCTCCACCATTTCAAATCTTTCCCAAGCTCTTTTTCCACTCTGAATGTTGTCCAGTGTTCCTAAGCATGCGCAACGGTAGCATTTGACCTTTGGTGTAATTTCTCCAAGAAAAAAAATAAGGTTGGTAGGCTCCGATTTCAACTTCTCTTGAATACAAGTCTCCACCGCCAACGCAGAGACCACTTTCAGCACTGCCTTTCTCCTTGGTCTCCGCTAAAGTCTCTCTCCTTACAGGTGATGTCCAAGATTCTTAACATGTAGAGAAGAAGCAGTCCTCCTTAGTGGGGAATTTTTCCATTAATTCCAGTTCATTTGGATAAGTTTTGTCTGCATCTCCAGTATCCTGGCATCCGCCACAGCCTCCTTGACCCCTCTCAGATATTTTCCTTTTTTCTTTTTCTTTTCCTTTCTTACAGGGTCCTTCCGGGTAGAAAGGGGGTCGCCTAGGGGTGCCCCGCCAGCGCCTGCCCACCCGCCCAGGGTCGGGGCCAGAGGCCCGGACCACAGGGTCCTTCTGGGTGGAGAGGGGGTCACCAAAGGGTGCCCTGCCAGTGCCTGCCCACCCGCCCAGGGTCGGGGCCAGAGGCCTGGACCAGAGGGTCCTTCTGGGTGGAGAGGGGTTTGCCTAGGGCTGCCCCACCAGTGCCTGCCCACCCGCCCAGGGTTGGGGCCAGAGGCCCGGACCACAGGGTCCTTCTGGGTGGAGAGGGGGTTGCAAAAGCGTGTTTTCAGTTTTGAATGAACTGTCTTCTAACAGTGATATTCTACTTTCCATTTCATCTAATCTTCCAGAATTTCTTTCTATTCATTTATTGACTCATTTCATTCCAGACCTCTTTCTGATTCTTAGCGTTTCAATTTCCTCTTTCATTTTCTATAGACTTGTTTTAAAGCCTTTCATCATATTGTAGATCAAGATTCTGAACTCCCCTTGCATTTCTTGTAGGTCAGTATTCGTGATTTCTGTTGTCTCTTCATTATTCCTGGTTCTCGTATTTTCAGCATTCTCCATCCTGTTTTTCTGATTTCTACCCATTGTTTGTGAGTATTATGTTTAGTCCAATCTTAGTATTAGGAGTTTCGAGGTATCAGCAAGTCAGCAGTGCTTTCCAATGTTGAGGATTGGGTAATGGGGGAGGAGCTGGGGTGATGGGTATAGGAGTCGGATTAGGTAGAGGATATGTTTAGGTTGAGAAAGACTTTAAGTATGATAAGATAATATCTTGCTGAGAATGAGAGAGAGCTAATTAGTAGGACTCTTGTAGTAGTTAGTAGAGTAAGTATGGAGATATGAAATACTTTGAGTATTAAACAAGAAGGTATATTATGGGAAAAAGTTTTGGGGGAAAAGAGTAGATAGGTTAGTGTGGGGAAGTCTGTAAGAGGGGTGGGGGAAGGAGCAAACAAACATAAATAAAATATCAACACAAGATACCAAGACTAACTATTATATAATCAAAGGGAAAAAAACAACCAAAAGAGGAAAAAAAAAGAAATGAAAGAGGAAGAAAGAGGAAAAAGGACAAGAATAAAATAAAAGGAACTAGCAACTGTGTGAAACCAGAAAACAAAGCAAACTATCAAATATATATAAAAAAACAAGTAAAAGTAAAAAAAGTGTGGGGAAAAAAACAAAACAGCAACAACCATAACAAAACAAAAGCAATACAAAAACAAAACCAAACAAAACATCAACAGCAAAAGAAAAAAACAGTCCTACTTATTTATGAATATGGGGTCAGGTCCATATAATATTTGAATATCTGGTTGCTGTGGTAGCTTTCAGAATATAATCTAATGTCTCTTAATTTTCTCTGTACTCTATTTTCATCTTCTTAAATCACCCTCTGGGTGTTTGGACACCTTTCTTTCCTTTGACTGCTTTGAGATTAGGTGTCAGGATGTCTGGTGTCAGTGTTAATAAATTCTGTACATTTCCCAGGTTCTATGTATTTCCAACCTGTAGTCAACGCCTCTGCACTCACCACCCTAGTCTCAGGCCTGTGCTTCCCTACAGCAGGAGTGGAGGATGTCCAAAGTAGACTTGGAACCTCCCCCTGAGGCCCTGTGCAGGTATTGCGTCTCGATGAATTTTCCTGTGTCTCTGGAAATTCTAACTGGGCTAGCCCGTGTGGTCCAAAGCTGCACCCAGGGCAAAGGGCTGCTGATCCCTGGACACACACACTTACTGCCAGAGCACTGCCACTTCCCGGAGTGCAGGCTGGGTGCACTGCTATTACTGGCCCCCAGCATGAGTGGGCTCAGATGTCTAGTGCCTGTTCCTGGGCTCCACCAGGATGCACAGGGCTGTGCTCTAGACTAGAACTGAGTCTCCAGCTGCAGGACGGGCGCAGACACCCAGCAGTGGGGCAGGAGTGCGTTGGGGGGGGCACACACAGGTCCGGGGGCGCAGGCGCACTGCAGGGTCCAGCAATGGTCTCTGGATCCAGCTGGGCGCATGACAGAAGGACTAGGGTCCAGGGCGTGTGG
This sequence comes from Muscardinus avellanarius, assembly GCF_963383645.1. Taxonomy (NCBI): domain Eukaryota; kingdom Metazoa; phylum Chordata; class Mammalia; order Rodentia; family Gliridae; genus Muscardinus; species Muscardinus avellanarius. The sequence goes on from NC_137797.1 coordinate 77,985,546, forward strand.
CGGGCATACACGCTGCTGCGGGGCCTGGTGTGTGGGCTGGGGGCCTGAGGAAATCTCATGGGTGCACAGAGCTTTGGCCACCCGGGAAGCAGGCAGGGCCAGCGAGGTAAGTGTCTGGGCTCTGGCTGGGTGCGGGGTCTAGGCCCACAAGGTGAAAGCTGAGTTTAGGGGTGGGGGTGGCGCAGGCACAGGCAACTAGTGGGGGTCCTGGGGTGCAGACAGGGCACACGAGGACAGTGCTGGGTTCTGGGGCGGGGGATAGATGCCCAGGGCCAGTGCTGGACCTGGGGCACATGCTAAGACCCGCAGCTTCTCTGGACACACTCAGATAACTGACTTCCTTGATCTAGGCATCTGCGTGGGACTCTCTGTGCCGCTGTGGTCCCGTCTTTGGTGAGCACACAGGATTCTGGTGTGGGCGCCGCTCGCTGCTTAAGATGAGGCTCTATGACCGTTTTCAGTCTCTTGGGTTATTTTGCCATGGTGGTATCAGTCAGGACTAGGGAATGCAGTTTAGGCTGGCAGCCTACACTGGTGCCGGCAGGCGGCCCGGTTGTGTTTGCAGCAGGTCTGATACCCGAGCTTTCTTCTTCTTCTACTTTTTCTTTTCTTTTCTTTCTTTCTTTCTTTCTTTCTTTCTTTCTTTCTTTCTTTCTTTCTTTATTTTTTTGCAGTGGATCTCGAGTTCAGAGTTTCTGTATTCCTTCCACCAAGGTACCTGGATCTGTTTTGGTTCCTGGGATATATTTATTTTGTTGGTTAAGACACTGCCTTCTAAGTAGTTGAACTTTATTTATTTCAGCTACTGAGAAGTGCTGTGTCTCTCTGTCGCCATTTTGAATCTAGAAATATTACAGCTTTTAAGAATAGAACCTATACAAGAAAAGAGAAAGAATTATCCAAAATTATTGGTGGTAACAGTGCCCTTGACTATAACAGGGCCAGAAATAAGTGTCTGGGCTCACTAAGGCCCCATGGTTCCTGAGCATTTGTGATACACAGAAGGATCTTGATTCAGGAGTGGGGGATGCTTATCTCTAGACAGGGCATTGCTTTACTCTTGCTTAGCATATTCCAAGGGCAGATTCTAATTCTAATTCCCAAGCAACTCAGTTATATCCACAACAAAGCTCAGGATTTATGCAAAAAGGCAGGCATGATGATGCATGCTTGTAATCCCAGTACTTGAGAGACTGACGCAGGAAGACTGTAGGTTCAGGGCTACCCTCAGCAACTTAGCTAGACCCTCAGCAACTCAGTGTTACCCTATTTCAGATAAAAAATAAAGGGGGGAGGTAGCTCAGAGGTAGAATGCATGTGGGTTCAATCTCTATTACAAAACTAACTCAATAAATAACCCCCAAAATTTAGTGCGTTAAAAGTAAAATCCATAGTATGTGACAGCCAATAAAGATTATAAAGAAATCATGCCTGCATTATCAGGCATAAAGTATGGCCAATAATGAGCAGAAAAAGCAGTAAATAAAAACTGACCAAGAACTGACCTTTTATAAAGTATATAAAAAATTTATTATGCTAGGCATGGTGAGGCATGCTTGTAATACCAGTATTTGGGAGACTGAGATAGGAGGATTGCGGGTTTGCACTCAGCCTAAGCTACTTAGTGAGGCCTTCCACAACTTAGTGAGACTTTGTTTCAAAAATAAAGAATAAAATATAGGGCTGGGGTTGTAGCTCAGAGGTAGAATGCCCCTCATTTCAATCCCCAGTACTGCAAAAATTATTAAAACTATATTCCATATGTCCAAAAGGTAAAGGTATATAAGACAAAAAATACGACCTAAATTAATGTCCCAGAGATAGAACTACAATATGTGAGATGAAAGCTATATTGAAAAGAATTAGTGGCAGAATATTTGTGTCAGAAGAAAATATTAATGATCATGAGTAAGTAGAAATTATCTAAAATGAAACATGGCCAGGTGTGGTGGTGCAGTCTTATAATCCCTGCACTTGGGAGGCAGAGACAGGACAGGTTTGAAGCCAGCTGTGCTGGTTTAAGAGACTTTGTTTCCAAATTTAAAAAAAGAAAAGTATAAAGTAGGTCTGGGAGTGTAGCCTGGAAGAAAAAGGGTTTCCAGGAACCCCAGTGCCACCAAAAAAAACAAAAAAAAAACAAAAAAAAAAACAAAAACAAAAACAAACAAACAAAAACCCCAAAAACATGGATTCAGAAAAAAAGAGAACTTAAAATAATAAACATTTTCAGAGTTGTTGGACTTCATGCAGGTATAAATATCTATAATTGGGGTTCTTGAATTAGAGAAAATGAATAAAATAAAACAATACCCTAAATTTTGTAAATTTGATGAAATAATAAACACAAAAGCTCAATTAGCTTCTGGTCTTACATACATCTTACATACATACACATCACATACACACACACAAAATGCATGAGGAAAATCACATCAAGTACAGCATAATTAAGTTTTATAACTAGTGATGGAAAGAAAATGTTACAAACAGCCACAACAGAAAGATATTCTATAAACAGAGGATGAAATTGACAGATTTTTTTTTAATCAGAAAAAGAAAACTACCAAAAAGCATGGGAAGAGTAAAGCAACATTTTGAATGTACTAAAGGAAAAAACCTAGCTGGGCATGGTGACACAGGCTTATTATCTAGTAGTTGGGAGGTTGAGACAACAGGATCACAAGTTCGTGGCCAGCCTCAGCTACCTAGTGAGGCTCTCTGCAACTTAGTGACACCCTATTTCAAAATAAAGAATAAAAAATAGGACTGGGCATGTGATTCAGAGGTAGAGTGCCCCTGGGTTCAATCCCTGTTACTGAAAAAGAAAGAAAGAAAGAAAGAAAGAAAGAAAGAAAGAAAGAAAGAAAGAGGAAAAATCCCTGCTATTCTCAGCATAGAATTCTATAGTCTTCAAAAATAATGGTAAAATAAAGACTTTTAATGACATACAAAAATTTTAAGAATTTATCACCAGCAGACTTGCCCTATCAGAAATGCTAAAGGAAGCCTTTCAGGTATAAGAAAAATTAAGCAAGATGGAAGTAAGTGTTTAATAAAAATAGCAGTTCTGTAATGTGGGATTTATAACATTAAAGGTTAACCGTATGACTACAACAGAACAAAGGTTGGGAGGGAAGAGATGACATTAGTGCACTATCACTTGAAGGTAGACAAAGACGTTAAAAATGTGTGCTACTCGTCCAGAAATAACCAGAAGTAACAAAAGTTATACCTAACAAGGGGGACTGAGTAGAATCATAAAACATACTTTTTGACTCCAAAAGAAGGTGGAAAAAAAGAGAAAAACGAAACAAAGAGTGGTAGTATAAATATAAAAAAATAACAAGAAGATAAACTTGAATATAATTATATAAAATTTATGCTAAATGTGAATGGCATAAATATTTCAATTAAAAGAGCTGGAAAGATTGCTGGTAATTTGCCTAATTATCCTTAGATCATAAAAAATTAATATCAGTATTTATAAATTTGATGAACATTTAGTTTATTTCTATTCCAGGGGCATAGCATTTGGTACTGGGGATGTTGCCATAAATACCTTTTTATAGTCTCACCTCACATGATCCTAATAATCTAGTGCTGAATAAAGATAAATATAGAGCCAATTAGACACAATGTAATGTATGCTAGGGCAGAGAAGTGTAATTCCCCTTAGCATACTGAGAAACAATGATAATGCTTTTAGATTATTAATAGAATGGCCAAAATTTTACTCTGCTTTAATTATGGATCATTTTCACACCTGCTAGAATACACAGAGTTTCTGCTATGCATTTGACCATATGTAATTAAGAATGGAACAGTTTATCTTGTGGTATCCTGCCTAACCCACTTCTATGCATTTAGCATTTCCCAATTCTATCCCAATTCAATAATGCTGGTCATTAATTAGGACTAAGTTTGTCCTTAGGAGACATTTGGCAAAGTCTGGAAATATTTTTGGCTGTCAAAGCCAAGGTGGGGTATCACTGGCCTCTAGAGGGTAGGGGCTGGGATACTTCTGAGCATCATACAACATATAGAGCAGAATGACAAGAGGGATCTAGCCCCCAAAGTCAGCATTGTCTTGATTGAGAAACTCTGAACTTGAGTGACTAGTTCACCTTAGACTGCCCGAGACTTTGCACTGAGGTAAACTGTGAAGATTGATTATTCTACCCACCACCCACTAAACTTGGAAAGCATTCTGTATTCAAAGAGTTGCTCTTTTTGTTGTGAACATTCAGTCTTGTCCTGTAATGTGATAAAAATAATAATCGGTATGAACATATATTGAGAATATATATTGTCAATTATTATGCCAAATATGTTTCCTGCATTATCTCTTTTATCATTTTAAAAAACTTTAAGAGTTTCTCTTCGTTCAACAACTGACGAAAATAGGCTTACATTAGGTAAGCTGTTCAACTTTACTCAAATGGTTACAAAGTCAGGATTTTAGCCAGGTTTGGTGGCAAATGCTTATAATCCCAGTGCTTGGGAGCCTAAGACAGGATTGCAAGTTCAAAGCCAACCTTGGCAATTTAGTGAGGATCTCAGCAAGCTAGTGAAATCCTTTTCAAAATAAAGGAATAAAAGAGGACTTAGGGTATAGCTCAGCCAGCGGTAGAATGAGTTCCATCACCAGTAACACACACACACACACACACACACACACACCACAATAAATGAAAATATTTTCTTTTGTTTAGAACTAGGGTTTGAATCCAGGGCATTTTACCTCCAAGATATATACCCAGTTTGATTTTTTTTTTTTTTAGTGGTGCTGGGGTTCTTGGAAGCCCTTCTACCTCCGGGCTATACTCCCAGACCTATTTTATACTTTTTATTTGGAAACAGGGTCTCTTAAGCCAGCATGGCTGGCTTCAAACCTGTGTGATCCTCCTGTCTCCGCCTTCCAAGCACGGGGATTACAAGCGTGCACTACCAAGCCCGGCCCCAGTTCGATTTTTAAAATATTTTAAAATTTTGATCTCATTAAGTTGTGGAGGACCTCACTTAGAGCTGAGGCTAGCTGCAAACCTGTGATCCTTCTGTCCCAGCCTCCTAAGTACTGAGATTATAAGTGTGCACCATCACACCTGGCTACAAACAGGATTTTAAGGTTTATTCATCCCCTGAGTATAGTGAGCATGTTTCTGGTGGGCAGGATTGAAAATGCTTTCTTTACATTTTGTCAATCTGATTGCATAGCTTATATTTATAATGATGGTCCTCTGAATTACAAACAAAATTGTATTTGATATAAATATGGCTTTCATTTTCTTTTTGTATTGTGCCGATATTGAGAAATTACTCTGGTACTGATTTTCAAAAAATGTAAAAGGCAGTCAGATTCTGGGTGCTGCACAGGCACTCAGGGAGGGAGCGACAGCAGCTTTGTTACGTGGCAGAGCTCTCCCTCCTCTCTGCCCTTTTTCCTAATTTTTACCCCTGGTAAGAATGTAAAGGCAATTAAACCTTTAACTTTAACACATAGAGATAATTAAAAACCCTAAGATCACATTGACTTTGCCTGTTATTTTTCAGAGCCATAAAGATAGCAAAAGCCTTTTGCTTTTCTCTAAGAGATCATACACAGCTGTAATTACAGTGTACACATTGGCTGTACATTGTGCCTCTGTTTCCCTCTTATTTTTTGGGACCTGGAAAGATGTACTGCTTACACCCATTGCTGATGGGCAACCAATACCCCAATACAACAGAGGTAAAATCAAGATAGATTACTGACCCCTGCACCCAGGAAGTGCGCTGCCTGAAGACAAGGGGGCACCACCCGCCCAAGAAATAAATTACTAGCTTATTGTTTTGGTAACACTGATAATATACCAATAAGAAAAACTATTTTTAGGGGCCAGGGTTGAAGAGGGAGCAGAGTTCCATTTTTGGGCTCTCCATCCTGTCTGCTATACACGCTGTTTTTCTTCTCCCTTTCTATTTCCTATTGACTTTGTAATAAAGATTGTTGAAGTTGTAACTGAGCTGCCTGTTAGTTTTAATTTTCTGATTCAATAAATTTTAGTTTAATTGTAGAAAAGAGCCCTCAGGGCTGTTACAACCATAACAGTATGGTACTGGGGATCGAACCTAGGGGGGGTTCTACCTCTAAGCTACACCACCAACCCCTATTTTATTTTTTGAAATCGGTCTCATTAAATTGCTGAGGTTGGCCTCAAACCTGTGATCCTTCTATCTCAGCCTCCCTAGTACTGAGGTTATAGATGTGCATCACCAAGCCTGACTATGGCTTTTATTTTCTGAGTTGTTGGCTAGAGCTGTGTATCAAATTTGATCTGGTACTAAGAGCTCAACTTTCTTCTAAAAGGATGGAATTTGAAACCAAAGGAATTTGAGTTTAATTTGATAGGTGATTGAAAATGAATTATTTAATTTCTCTGAGTCTCATGAGTGAAATGAGTAAATTAAATAAGGTAATTTAAAAAATCCATTACACAATGCCTGGTATGTCTGAGGAATTCCATACATGATACCTCTAATTGTTAATGTGAGGAAATAGCTTGGTTTAAATAGCTGTTCATGACATTTTTATTAGTAGAGAAGAATTATGATATTATCAATATTCTAATATAATGGAACATTTAAATTTAGAAAGGATTGGCAGAAATCCATCTTAGTTACTTAGATCTTACATAAAATACAATTATCTTCTATAAAATGAGAAAAATAGTACTTTATTAAAATTTTAGTGATTATGGCATAGAACACACATCTTACCATCCTTAACACCCTATTTCCAAAAAAGTTAGTTTGAAATGGAGAATAGTCCACTGCAAAATACTGCTTTGAATGACAAAATCTAGTGATGGAAATAATTTTTTTTTTTTGGGCAGTTAGCAGTCAGCCAATTAGGCAGGTGTAGCTCTGTTTTCTATTATTGGTCAGTCGAAAAGACCAGTTCCTAATGCACAGGTGCCTTCAGAACAATGTACTTAAAGTGAACAAATACTGATGGTAATTAGTAAAAAGACAGGTGTTTTACATCCATTTTCTAAGGAACAATAATATTTAATGTTAGAAGCAAACCACCAGAAGTCTGAAATTCTCTGATAAATGAAATGGCACTTGTATAAAAGGGTTACAGAAGAAGAGAAGTGATTGTGGAGGAATTACCGTCATCAATCTGAGTGATTTCCTTTGGAGATGTAAGATTAAACCCTCCCTTCTTGAAAAGGATTGTCCCATGTTTGTGGTGAACAACAGATGGACCAAGGATATGATATGAAAGCGAAGAGCCGTGCCCAGAGGGGAGCATCTGAACAGCATTCTGTGGTTGAGCGCTCAGAGGAGGAAGGGGAACCAGGATTCAAACTGAGAGTGTTCCACCGTTTGGAAGATCGATTCAATATTCCTTTACTTTTTCTCTCTCGTATTTTGGTCACCCTTGGTTGGATTTCAAGCCACTTCTTTTGTTTTCATACTGGTAATAGAAATAATTATGGAGCCTGCAAATCAAACAGGTGGAGTCGGGATGGGAGCAAATAGTCACAAAATGATGATTGCTTTTCCTTCCACCAAAGCGCATCCAACTTAACAGAAACTTGATCACAAAACTAAATCCAGACCTGCAATTATTGTCAAGGAGGACACTGATGTATATATGGGGTCGTGTGAATATTATCTATAAGTGAAGGATGTATGGACACTGTGGAATGACCAGTCAGAACTCAAAAAAAAATAATGGCTTGTAGGTAGTAGCAGTTGAATTTTGTGGGTCTTGACATTTATATAAATCAGAGGGGGGAATCTATACCCAATTAAGCACTAAAATATTTATATGGAAAATATTAAATCACAATACATAAGCCAGGTGTTGTAGCCCATGCTTATAATTCCAGTACTTGGGAGGCTGAGATAGGAGGATGGCAGGCTCCAGGCCAGCCTCAGCTACTTAGGTCCTCTGTAACTTAGAGACCCAGTTTCAAAACAAAGAATAAAAAATAGGGCTGGAGGGTATAGCTTGGAGGTGGTAGAATGTCCCTGTGTTCCATCCCTGGTCCCCCCCCCCCAAAAAAAAATCACAATGTATTGTTGGAACTTTGGCGATCCAGATCCTTCTCTTGAATTTCTTTACGAGACTGCCAGCCACGTTCATCAAGAGGTGCTTGTCGATTGATTGCAAAACCCCCCTCCCAACTCTTCAATGCTTCAAGTCCCAGAGACCCTTAGCATACACAGAGACCCTTGAAACTGAGGTAGCATACACAGAGACCCTTGAAACTGAGGCCTGGAGCCAGGTGCAGTGGTGCACACCTGTAATCCCAGTACTTAGGAGTCTGAGACAGGAGGTTCACAGGTTTGAGGACAGCCTCAGGATTTAACAAGACTTTTAGCAACCTAGAGAGACCCTGCTTCAAAACCAACTAACCAACCAAACTGACATAATAGGGCTGGGGGTGTAGCTGGGAAGTAGAATTCCCAGTACAAAGTAAACAAAACAACAGTAACACCAAAGGCCTGCCACTAAGTTCATCGGTAGCATCTCTGCCTAAAGAAACTTCCCGGGGTACCTTATTTTTTGCTTGCCTAAAAATGACTTGGAAACATAGGTATCAGAACTCTTCTGACCTCATGCTTGTCGTTTCATTGTAGGACTCAAGCCGGCACGCACCCATCCCTCTCCGCGGGCTCGTATCTCGCTGGGTCTAGGGGCGCAGGGTTGGTGTGGGGTGGCGTCTGACCTGCGGGGTGGCACACCGCGCTGCACGCCCACAGCCGCAGCTCCGGAGCTCGCGGTCCGCGTGGGGGGCGGGGCTGCCGGGAGGGGCGCGGGCCGCGCCGGGCGCTGATTGGCGGGCCGGGGCCCCCGGGGGCGGGCTGTCCGGGCGCCGGGGCGGAGGAGGCTATATTGGCCGGGTTCCTGCTGGGTCGGGCGCTTTCCCCGCGCCAGCCGACGTCGGGGGCGGGCTGCGCGGGCCGGCGGCCGGGGCTGCGGGCCGAGGGCGATGGGGCGGCGCGGCGGGCGGGCGCGGGGCGCGGGGCGCGGCTCCCGGGGCTGCTGAGCCGGCGGGCGCGGCGGCGGCGCGGCGGCCTGGGCGCGGGACCCCGCGGAGCCATGCGGGTGGCCAAGTGGCTGGCCGGGCTGCTCTACCAGCTCTCGCTGTTCATCGCCAGGTCTTGGGAAGTCCACCTCCACCCCAGGCAAGGTGAGCGCAGCCCGGGCGGACCTGGGGCCGGCGCGAGCGGGACTTGCGGATGGAGGGGCCGGCGCGGCGCGGCTCGCGGACGCGGGCCCCCCGGGAATCCGGGGCGCTGGGCTTCGCGGCCCTCAGCATCCCGAGGCGTCTGGGGACCCGGCCTCGAGGGTCCCCCGGGCCACGCGGCGGGGCGCTGGGGCCGGGGGCGCGCGAGCCCGGGGCAGGGGAGTGGGGCTGGCTGCCCTGGCCCCGGGGTGGCCGGAGCAGATCGGGGTGTGGGAAAACTGCGCGTGCACGTGTGTGTACACAGGTCCCCAGCATGTGTGCACTTTGTGTATGTGTGTGTACACAGGTCCCCAGCATGTGTGCACTTTGTGTATGTGTGTGTGTACACAGGTCCCCAGCATGTGTGCACTTTGTGCATGTGTGTGTACACACGGTCCCCAGCATGTGTGCACTTTGTGCATGTGTGTGTGTACACAGGTCCCCAGCATGTGTGCACTTTGTGCATGTGTGTGTACACAGGTCCCCAGCATGTGTGCACTTTGTGCATGTGTGTGTACACAGGTCCCCAGCATGTGTGCACTTTGTGTATGTATGTGTATACAGGTCCCCAGCATGTGTGCACTTTGTGTATGTGTGTCTACACACGGTCCCCAGCATGTGTGCACTTACTGCGCCCCCGGGTGTACGGGGACCTGAGACCTCAGTGGAGATGTGTAGTGGGAGAAGTGTGGGGGCTCCATGGCTGCATCGCTGTCGTTGCAGAAGCCCTGGTGAAGACACTGGCCTCCTACGAGGTGGTGACCCCCGCGCGGGTCAATGAGTTTGGAGAAGTGTTCCCGCAGAGCCGCCACTTCAGCCGGAAGAAACGTAGCTCCGGGGCTCCGGAGCCCACGCCGTTCAGGACCCACTACCGCATCAGCGCCTATGGGCAGCTCTTCCAGCTAAACCTGAGCGCCGACGCGGCCTTCCTGGCCGCCGGCTACACCGAGGTGCACTTGGGGACCCCCGCGAGCGGCGCCCAGGAGCGCAGCGCGACGCCCCCAGACCTGCGCCACTGCTTCTACCGCGGCCAGGTCAACGCCAGAGAGGATCACAGGGCCGTCTTCAGCCTGTGTGGAGGACTGGTAAGCGCGCCATCAGGTCCCCGACCATTTCCTTGGGATCCAAGCAAGGGCTGCGTTCTGCAGCTGGGCGGCGGGGTTTCAAGTTGGAGGTTGATGACCTGGGAGTTCTGAGTGGGCCACAGAGCGGGTTAACACCAGTGCCAGGATGAGCAAGTCTCTGCCTGCTGGACAAAATCGATCCTCTGAGCAAAGCCGGGAGAGCATCTCTCCTGAACTTGTTAGATGCCGGAGAGCTGGATAGACTGATGCTACCTTGGAGTGTGGATTCCAGCAGCAGAGCTGGCTATACTCAGATGCATCCACCATGTGGTCACTTGATAAGGGTGAACCTTCTGCATTTACTTAAAGTTTGGTAAATTTACTGGAATTTAGAATGCCAGAAGGAAAAAAGAATGAATATTCGTGAAATGAAAAAGTTCACACTGGCAAGGTTTGGAAAGACAGTTTGTTTTGTTGATAGTATGTGGAAGACCATTGATTTGAAGTATGGAATAGGGAGGAGATAGAATTTGACTGAAAAGATACAATTTATTTACAAAGACCTGATGCCTGAAAATGAGATACTATCATTTGTGTGACAAGAATAAAACATGGGGATCCATGTTGAAAATTGTACTGAGGAGAGAAGAAAAGAAATAAAGTATCAGACTGTATTTCATTTTTTCTATGAACCTAAGTCAACCCAGAACTCCTTTTTAGCATAATATTTTTAAGTGTGCAAAAAATATAGAATTAAAAGGAAGTAAAATAAGAACATTAGTCAAAATATTACAAAGCCAAGTTGTGGCAAAGTAATGTAAGTAAGTCTACTTAGGACTATACTTTCATAAGTGTAATGAATGTAACCAATCCAGATAGCTCCATGAACTCAAATCATATGAAAGTATCATTTTATTAGTAATGAAGCTACAGTGTCTATGGTTTGAATTAAAATAATAATTGAAGAAAATGTTCAGTATCAGAGGTTAGTGAGAATGAAGATGAAACTTTCCCATCCCATTTCATGGAACCACACGTTAAGGACACTTACTCTGAGACAACATATTTCAGCTCATTTCTTCAGTAACTCCTCTGATAACTATATATTCAAGAAAAAACAAGAACTGAGATTTTGGTTACAGGGTTCTAGTATTCCTAAATCCTGTAGCTTTTGTTTAGTAAAAACAAACAAACTAAGAAACTGTACTTTTAGAAAGGTGTTCAAAGATATTTTTAGAACATCATCATTATTTATCGTGTGATTGAATAAAAAAATTGATAAAAGTTCTCTCCAGGCCAAATAAAATATCTTCTTTCAGTTTTAAGATGTCTTCACTAAATAATTTTGGTAAATATTTTTGCTCTTTCAAGCTATTATCTTGAGTTGTATTTGCATAAAATGGTTTGAATAATTTCCTTCTATTCTGCTATAAATAAAGAAAAAAATACCAGCAACATCAGAATGGCAGAAACACATGAATATTTAAGCAGTTAATTATACTTTAAAAGAAAAGTTATCTTTTTAAAAATAACAATTAGTTTATCTGGAGAAATTCTAGGTTTACTTCCACAAATTTGTCTTGGTCAATATATTTTCTTGATTTGGTACTTTAAGGCATTATGGGAAAACCAGTTAAGGTGGGAAACATTATGAGGAGTGTTTTTTTTTTTTTTTTTGCTCATTTTGATTCATAATGTTGATATAATCCACACTATTCTACATTTTCTTTTTGAATTCAGAAAGTCATGGAAGATGTTTCTGAGCCACAATAGGGTCCATTTTTTCTTGTCATACTTCTTGCATATAGTTGCTCAAATCATCATTCACATTATTAAACTTGGTTTTATTTTTACTTTTTATTTTTTGTACTGGGAATGGAGCCCAGGGGCATTCTACCTCTAAGCTACACCTTAAATCTTGCTTTTTATTCTTTATTTTGAAACAGAGGCTCACTGAGTTGCAAAGGACTTCACTAAGTAGCTGAGGTGATCCACAAACAACAATCCTCCTGTCTCAGGCTCCCAAATGCTGAGCTTACAAGCATGCACCACCATGCCTGGCTAAATTTTTTTATTGTAGCATTGTTGTAATACATCTTAATGGGGTACAAAATGGTAGAGGCATACATGCACACATCACTCATTTAGCTCTTACTCAATTCCCACCCCATTTCATCTTCCCTTCCTCCTTCTCATGTTTGGCTTATTGATTGACATTGATATATTCATGAATGTATATCATGTATATTAAAGAATTTACTTTTTCCCTCTCCCATCCTTCTCAGCTTGCCTTAAACTTCATCTGTGGTTTCTTATTTTTCATCTAGAGTTCCTCTTATGACCCCTTTCTCCCTAGCTTCCACGTATTACCAATTTCTTACTTTTTTGACTGATTAATCTCACTTAGCATAATGTTTTCCAGTTCCATCCATTTCCCCACAAATGATGTAATTTTGTTCTTCTTTATGGCTGAGTAAAACTCCATTGAGTACATATCCCATAGTTTTGTAATGCATTCATCTATTGATGGACATCTTGGCTGGTTCCATATTCTGCAATTGTGAATTGTGTGACTATGAACATAGATACACATGCATTAGTTTGGTGGCTTGGTTTCCATTCTTTTGGAATGGAAATTTTGCCAATACCCAGAAGTGGTATTGCTAGATCATATAGTAGGTTCTCATTTTTCTGAGGATCCTCCATACTTTTTCCAAAGAGATTGCACTTATTTGTATTCCCACCAACAATGTATTAGAGTTCCCACTTCTCCACATTCACACCAGCATTTGTTGTGTTTTGAATGATTGGCATTCTGTTGGAGTTAGGTGAAATATCAAGGTAGTTTCAATTTGCATTTCTCTCATTGCTAATGATGTTGAACATTCTTTTATACATATATTGGCCATTTGAATTTCTTTTGTGAAGTGCCTATTTTTTTATTGAGTTATATATATGTTTTCTTAGCAGTGAATTTCTTGAGTTCTCTGTATATTTTAGATATTAGTCCTCTATCAGAGGAATATTTGACAAAAATTTTCTTCCATTCTGTTGGCTCTCTGTTGAGGTTCTTTATAGTTTCCTTTGCTGTACAGAAGGTCTTCAGTTTAATGCAGTCCCACGTATTGATCCTTTAATTTCTTGTGCCTTTGGGGTCTTATTGAGAAAGATTTACCTGTGCCTATGTCTTAGAGTATTAGGCCTATGCCATCTTTAAGGAACTGCAAGGTCTGTAATTTATTTTTAAGGTCTTTGATCCATTTTGAATTTACTCTTGTGCAGGGTGAGAAACTAAAGTTTCTTTCCATTTTTCCACATATGGTTAACCAGTTTTGCCAACAACATATGTTGAAGAGGCTATGTTTTTTCAGTGTACTTTTTTCCCACTTTGTCAAAAATCAATTGGCTGTAAGTGTGTGGATTTGTTTCTGAGTCTTCTCTTCTGCTCGATTGGTCTATGTATCTGTCTGTTTTTGTTCTAATACCATGCTGTTTTTATGAATATGGCTTTGTAGTATAGTTTGAAGTCAGATATTGTGATGGCTCTACACTGCATGGTTTTTGTTGCTGAGAACTACTTTCAGTATTCTGTTTTTTTTTTTTGTTGTTGTTGTTTGTTTTGTTTTTGTTCCAAATGAATTTAAGGACTAATTTTTCTATGTCTGTGAGGAATGACCTTGTTCATTTAATGAGTATTGCATTGAATCTGTAGATTGTTTTTGAAAATATGGCCATTTTGATGATATTTGTTCTGCCTATCTAAGAATATGGAAGATCTTATCATCTCCCAAGGTCTTCTTCTATTTCTTTTTTAATGTCTTGTAATTTTCTTTGTAGAGATCTTTTACTTCCTTGATTAGGTTTATTCCTAAGTATTTTAATTTTTTGTGGGATATCCTGAGTGGAAATATTTTCTGGATTTCTTTTTCAGTGGATATATGGTTGGCATATAGGAAAGCTTCTGATTTTTTAAGATTGATTTTGTATTCAGACACTTTGTTGTATTTGTTGATCAGTTCTATAAACTTTTTGGTTGAGATTTCTGGGTCTTGTAAGTATAGTATCATGCCATCTGTATATAGGGATAGTTTTGGTTTTTCTTTTCCTAATTTTCCTCCTTTTATTTTCTTCTCTTGCCTTATTACCCTGGCTAGAGTCTCAAGTACTATATTGAAAAGAAGTGGTGATAATGGAAATGCTTGTCTTGTTCCTGTTTTTAGGGGGAATACTTGCAGTTTTTCCCCATTTAATATGGTCTTGGCTGTGGGGCTATTGTATATTGCCTTTATGATGTTAAGGTATATTCTGTCAATTCTGATTCTCTGTAGTGCTTTTAGCAGAAATGGTTGTTGGATTTTGTCAAATGCTTTTCCAGTATCTATTGAAATGATCATGTGATTTTTGTCTTTGGTTCTATTTATGTAAAAATTACATTGTTTTTTGTATGTTGAACCAGTGCTACATTCCTGGGATGAACTCTTCTTGGTAATGGTGTATGATTTTCTTGATGTGGTTTTGAATGTGCATTGGTGTATGATTTTCGTTCTTTTTTTTTTTTTTTGTGGTACTGGATGGGGGAACCCAGGGCCTTTCTACCTCTGGGGTATACTCCCAGACCTATTTTATATTTTATTTGAAAATAGGGTCTCACTAAGTTTCTGAGAGCCTCACTATGTAGCTGAGGCTGGCTTTGAACCAGTGGGATCCTCCTGTCTCAGCCTCCCAAGCGCAGGGATTACAAGCATGCGCCACCACGCCTGGCGTGTATGATTTTCTTGATGTGATTTTGAATGTGTGTTGCTAGTATTTTGTTTAGCAGGTTTTTTTTTTTTTTTTGTCTAAACTTATTAATGATGTAGGCCTATAGTTTTCTTTCCTTGAGCTGTCTTTATTTGGTTTTGGTATTAATTTGATGTTGGCTTCATAGAATATATTTGGGAGAGTCCCATTTCTTTTTATTTCATGGAATAGATTGGGGAGTATTGGGATTAACTCTTCTATAAAGGTTTTATAAAATGTACTTGGGAAACCATCTGGTCCTCAGCTTTTGTTTGATGGTAGGAACTTTATTGCTGCTTCATTCTCATTGACTGATATTGTTCAGTTTATATTTCCTTTATCTTTTTGACTTAGTTTATGAAGGTTGTATGCATCACTTTCTATGTTAAGATCTTGAGCATGTTCTAAGCACTCTCATTTGCTCTGAAACCTATAGTAATGATGTCAGTTTGTAGTCTCACTATTTTGTCTCCTTCAATGATTGTGACTCTGACCTGATGTCTCTTTTTGTCTGTGCCTCTCCTGCTGTAAGTCTGGGGCTTAGCGCTCTCCACAGGGCCTGTCCCTGAGTCTCTCTCAGTCTACCAGGTGGCCGATATCACTGGGGCTGGATCTAGTGTAAGCACGGTTTCCACGCTTTCCACAGATCCTGAGCTTGTTTCTCTCCCTGTGTACATAGGCAGTGGGTGCTGCTGGGACCAGACCCGGCATATATTTAGGAGTTTGCATTTTCCACAGATAGGGCTGGGTTGGTCTTCTCATTCACCATGATTAAGTAGTCTGTGGCAATCTCTGGAGGCCATACTATGGTGCTGTGCCCAAAGGACTGTAGGCCTTTTTGCCCAGTTGGCCCAGGGGGCTGTTTGCTAATCAGCACTTCTGCTGTGTCCAACAGCCAACTCTACCTCCACCTTCACCCCCACCTTCACCGGGGTGAAACACAAAGTATCATACCCTGGGAGTCTATTGCTTGCTACGTGGGTCCCTGTGGCCACATTGAGCAGTCTCCAGCAAGGATGGTGGGTTCACTTATAGTGTTGAGTGCTGCTCTGGATCTCTGAAGGATGAGGTGAGCTCTGCCACTTCTGCTGCAGATTCTTTCTACCCGGGGTGTTTTGAGTCATCATTTAAAATGTATTTTAATACCTATATAACTCAGTTTTATCTTGACTTCTTTGTCTTTGTATAGGTTAAATACATTAATTATTGATTGTAGAAATAGAAAATTTTCAGTAATACTGTGACTTGCTAAAGATGCAGAGATCTAATTTTTTCAGTGATGTGATCATAACCAATTGCAAATCTGAATTACTAATAACATTATAAAGTTTTTTGATTTTTATTCTTTTTAATATTAGTACTAAAACAGATATTAGCTACTTATTTGTAATTGTGTATGTTTTTAATTTCTTCCTTGCCTCTAGCATCAATTTTCTTTAAATGAATACTTTCATCAAAAAGCAGAACCTTTGGTAGGTTTTAGAATCTCATACTGTCATTATATCAGATTTTTAATTTTATTCTTAAATCAGTTTTTAGTTTTTATATGTGGGTAAAATTGGCACTCAAACCAGAACCAGGTGAATTATTTGCAAATAAATGTTGCTACAAAGCTTGATAACTCAATGTCATCTTCTAGCCTTGTTCCTGGGTTTCCAAACTTTTCTATGTCACCTTGTGACATTACTTGTCTTTAATGAACTGGCTTTGACCACTGTCAATTCATTAAAGACCATTTGAAATTTGCTAAGGGACTTTTAGAAGCAAGTCTTAATAACTTAGAGCTCTTTACTTTTTCTAGTTACTTTTGCTTTACTTCAGTTTTGCTTCTAATCATGAATGGATGTTGCAGTTTAAGTGCTTTTCTTGAGTATATTGAAATAACCATGTTACCACATCTTTTCTGCTAATGTGTATTTTTTAATATATCGCTGGATTCAAGCATGACTATTCAAATACTGACTATTGATGAAAATTGAGAATATTCAGGATCATAAGGTGTTCTGAGATTTTTGTATTATTTGAGAGAAGGATGAGGAAATCATATTGTCTAGTTTTCCAAGTTGCTGGTAATGTCCTTTGTTTCTCTGTACTTTGGGGGCACTGGCAACTAAATTCTGGGCCTGAGGACTTCATAGCCATTATTCTCTTTGCTCAGCCACAGCTTCCTGGTCTTGCTTGACTCATCCCCTTTGAGTTCTGGTTGTAGCACCAGTTGGATTTCTTGTCTGGCCGATGCATTTTGACTCTCAAATGCAGTTCACTTTTCTTCTGATGCAGCACTTCCCCAGTTAAACTGGCTTGGTGAAGCTATTGGTGATCTTCAATACCTTTCTAAGAGCCTAAATCCCTCTAGTGTTTGAAAGTCAAGAGGGACTCAGGTCTTCCCTTTGCCAAACTCTTTCACACCTCTAGTTTGAGTGTATGTGGGGATCCCTTGTAGAAGCACTTCTCTTGGTAGTTCTCTGAAACCATCTAATGTGCCTTGCAGTTCTGGGATTTTAACTCCTAGTGGAGACATTAGCACATATACACCTTACTATCTGTTTCTCTCTTCCATTGCCCTTTTCTTTGCAGACTCTACTGCGCTCCCCTTTACAACCTTTTCAGTTGACCCTTCACTTTTTCATCTTCCCATTTGAGGCAGCATCTACCCTTTCTTTTTCTGGTGGTTGCTGGGGAACGCAACTTTTAGAGGAAGGGAATGACAAACCAATAGTTTTAAAATATTATTTCTGTTGCAATTATTTGTTTAAACTGATACCTCAACATTTTTATTGATGCTATTCAGTTGCTAGTGTTGCATTAACCCAGAACATGTAAACTAATGTTTTCTTTCAACAACTATATCACAATTTTTTCCCCCACTTTTAGAAGTCTTGGTATTTGCATGGTTTTTTCACTAAATCTCTGAACCGTGACTAATAGTGTTTACTTCCTAAGTGTTTTGAACCCAACAATTAGAAGGGGCTACAAGTCTGCCAGAATTTTTCTTTGTTTAACATGTGTAACTCTTTTCTAATCTTTCCTTTTCTATAAATTTTCTTTCTTGTAAGTATAGTATTTATTTATTCTATGATTTGAACTTTTCTGAATAGCTATTTATCCATTTCCAAAATCCATAGAAGTTAGGAAAATAGAGCTGGGTCTTAAAGTTAACTATGTATAGTGTAATGGTTAATCAAACTCTGTTATCAACTCACTGAGAGATAGTCAGAGAATGTATGGTCATCATGCCTTATATCCCTGTATTCGAGTCTAAACTTATTTTTTGTGGTAATATTATCTATATTCTTATAATGTCAATAAATCTTCTTGGCAAAGTAGGGAGATCAATATTTAGTAAGTTGCATTACTTTTGACATGTAATTGTCAGGATGCTCTGCACATATGCACAAACTATTCTTGACAATTCTCTATTCCTCTGGTAGTCCTCTTCTCATAGTACCTATAGTGTATTCTCTTCTAAAAACCCTTAGGGACCAACTTGGCCACCAAGACAGTTAACCTCAGTATTTCTTGGTGGAATTTGAAGCAATGCAGTCATTTTTGTTGAATGAAACAGTTTCCAGATGTCATAAAACCAGACATTGCATCTGGCTTATACCATATTCTATTAGAGTAGCCGGTAGTGGCTGTGTGTACTTTTTTGAAGTTTCTCATAGGAACCATTCTGCAGCCTGTCAGGCACTACTGCTCTCAGATGACTGATTATTGAGATGCTTTAGTGATTTCTTGTTCAGACAGGAAATAAGAGTATGGAAGCTATCAATTGTGCCTCTACTGTTTTTTGTCTGTTTTTTAAAAAAATTAATTTTATTATTTTTGAAACTTTCTACTTTCCAAGAACTAATGTAGCACAAAATCATTATATATGCCTTTAAATTTTTTTTTTTTCAGTACTGGGGATGGAACCCGGGGACATTCTACCTCTGAGCTGCACCCCCAGCCCTATTTTTTTTAATTCTTTAGTTTGAAACTGGGTCTCACTGAGTTGCAAAGGGCCTAACTAAATAGTTGAGGCTGTCTGAGAACCCCAATCCTCCAGTCTCAGCTTCCTGAATGCTGGGATTACAAGTGTGTGCCACCATGCCCGACTTATATGCCATTTTTTATACAAATTTTTGTTGAAAAACTTATAGCTCTTTTAATTCTGACATGTTTAAATACTCAAACAACAATAGAAATAATTTTCTATGCCTCTGCTTTCAATAGTCTAGTATGGGTTAGTCTAGGTTCTTCAAGAAGCAACTGTCAAGATGGAATTTTGTTTGGGGAAGTTCCTATGTTAGAGAAACTAAGAAGAGAGCTGGGAGAGCCATATTAAGTCTATAACAGGTGAGAAGAGAGGATTAAACTGTTAGGTAGAAGCATCTGAGTCTGATTGGCAGTTTGAGCAAGTTTTAATGAAGCCCTCCTTGAGCCAGACATGGATGGGGGAATCCCTTGCCTCCTCCAAACAGATCTGCCTGGTATCTCTGCCAAATCTAGTAATGACTGGAAGTAGTTCTTAGAAATATGAACAGGTTCAAATACTGTGGTAGGTTTCAAAGTGCTCTCATCCAGTGATGCTCAACATTTGCAGTGCCTTCACATGGGAGAGGACCACTGCTGTAGTCTACTAAAGGTAAGGAAGAGAAGTTACCTAAGTAATATGGCTGCAGTGGAGAAGGATAGGTATCCATGGCAGGTAGTTGACTATTGACCAGTGGTTCTTAAGGGGGCACTTTGTGCCCTATGGGAAATTCTATAATATCTAGAGACATTTTTGGTTATCAAGACCAGTAGAGGTTTTAAGGGGACTATGCTACTGGCAGACATTGGATAGAGACTAGGGATGGTGCTAAACATCTCACAATACATGAAACTGTCCCCTATAACAAAGAGTTATCAAAAGGTCAACAGTACTGAAGTGGAACAATCTTGTAATCCTTAGGGACTAGCTTGATAAACTCATTTGAATATGGACCTAAGAGAAGGAGACCACACCAATTCTAATGACCTTGGCTTAAGTGATAAGTGATCGCATGACCATTAACCAAGAGAGGAAATGATAGTGGAACAGATTACAAGAAGGAAATAATTACTCTGGAAATATTTGCTTGAATCTATTGCAGATTTGTTTCAATATTCATAATTGTTTGAATTTATATTTGCTCTTCTCTTTGCCTAGAATGGCTTTTCTTTCCTACCTATCCTTCCCATTCCATTTTGACCCTCTCTTCTATGCCTCTGATCTTCTCTGGGCAAAGTTGACCAGACATTTGTTCTAACACTTGATTTCTAATGCATGTATACTTTTATTATATATTGAGTTGAGGTAATTTGACTTCATTACTATCTCATTTATAGACCCTGTAGGTAGAGATTATAGTCATATTTATTTTAGCAGCTAAGACAGCATGTAGAAATGCTCAAAATATGTATGAATGAAGAAGCTAAAGCAGTTATTTTTTAATAATTGGTGCCAAATATGTATATATTTCTTTATATTAGTCATTCAATACAGAAAAACATATTTTAGAAATTTTAGTTGAAAAACTTATATGCTGCCTAAATTAACTGCATTTCATTAAATACATTATTTATATGTCCTTACATCACATCCTGGTGGCTTTCTACTTCTTTGTTCTTCCTTTTCCTTTCATTTTCCTTCTTTCTGTTTTCTTCTTATTCTTCTTTTTGAACCCAGATGTGTTCCAACTCTGAGCTATACTCCCAGATAAGTTTTTCTTTAAAATTTTGAAACAGGGTCTTGTTAATTTGCTGCACTAGTTTTGAACCTGTGATCCTCCTGTCTCAAAAGTACTGAGATTACAGGCATGCACCACTGTGCTGGGCTACTGGTGGCTTTATTCTTGTTTTGTTTAATGTTAACTACTGTTTTCCATAGGATATTTTAAGCTATCTAGTTCATAGTTAAATTCAGGGAAAAAAAAGGATTGCTTATTCTTTTCAACAAATACTTATTACTTAGCAACTATTATTTGGTATTAGTGGCAAAATAATGTCTTTCCAATTGAAGCACTATTGCATTTTTAATTTAAAATTTGTTAATGAGCTAGACAAATGATTTATTACTGGCTCTTGGCTATCTCAGCCCAAGGGAGACACAAGCCATTTCTATGTGTATTCTGTTGGTGAGAATTAGTTTTTTGGCTTTATCAAGATGTAAAGGCTAGAAGATGTGGGGCAGTGATATTTCCAAGAGAAAGAGAGAAACATAGGTATTGGTGATAACTAACAGTCTGCCCTTCCCTCAGGCTGCCCTTCTGTTTATCAAACAGTCCTTTGCTCTTCTCTTGCTACACATTAGATGTACTCATTTTGTCTACAAGTGCACTGTGACTCAAAGCCCATGATCTCTGCTGATGCACAGCTTCTCTATAAAGTCCAGATGTAAATCTTTGTGGCTTAGTGATAGATGAATTAAAAAGTCAAATTATCTATACCTCCTCAAACCCTGAATAACCTGCATAACTGGCACCCTAGCCTTAACTTCCTGTAGAAAGAAAGGTAGACACCAAGTAGTCACTGGTCCACAGTGGTTTTCTACTTTTGGGGAGGAATTAAAGAGACCTACTTTGCTGCAGAAAGAGTCTTTGTTGGCATTCCATGATTCAGTTTTTCTGAGAAGTCTAGCAGTTTCCAAAGCCCTTGGTTTTACCTCTGGCAGAGTCTTGTCCTTTCTCCTCCATGACCACATCTAAAATGGGTCTAGAGATGGTGCTGGATGGTATGGGGGTAGTTCAGATGTACTGGGGTAATTTTGAGGGACTATAGGTTATTATACAATGAAAGCAGTCAGACTTTTTAGTCAAGGTTTGTAATTTCTTTGACAATATAATTTGTCAAAAACTGAGTTGGCTTCTATCAGCAGATCAAGTTTCAATAATTGCTTTAAGTTAGTATACTGTAATAGCTGCCAAAGCTTAAGATAGATTTATGTTGAATCTTAGAAGGCCAAGAATCTATTAAAGGGGAAAACCACATGTTGGATTATTAGTTTACTGGTAAGACAAATGAAACTCCAGGTCTATTTAGAAAGTTGATGAGAAAGCCAGGCATGATGGCTCATAGTATTTGGGAGGTTAAGCTAGGAGAAACACAGGTTTGAGGCCAGCCTCAGAAACATAGTGAGACCCTGTTTCAAAATAAAATGTCAAGCCAGATGTAGTGATACATGCTCATAATCCCAGTACTTGGAAGGCTGAGACAGGAGGATCACAGGTTCACAGCCAGCCTCAGTTACTTAGTGAAGCCCTCCACAACTTAGACCCTGTTTCTAAATAAAGAATAAAAAATAGGGCTGAGATAGCTCAGAGGTAGAATGCCCCTGGGTTCAATTCCTCCAAATACTGAAATCTCCCCAACCCAAAAGAAACCCAATAAAACAAAACAGAACAAAAACAAAACCCAAAAAGGTCTGGAGTTGTGTTTTAAAGGAAAAATGCTGCCAGTACCAAACCAAACAAAATGAAAAAATAAGAAAAAAGAATGATAATATTTTATAATTTTTTTCTTTTTTTCCTTCTTTTTCTTTTTCTTTTCTTTTGGTGATACTGGGGTTCCTGGAAACGCTTCTACCTCTGGGGTACACTCCCAGACACCCATTTTTAATATTTTTGTTTGGAAACAAGCTGCTGCTGGCTTGGAACCTGCACGATCCTCCTGTCTCTGCCTCCCAAGCACAGGGATTACAAGCGTGCACTACCACACCTGGCTTTTATAATCTTTAGGAAGAGAAAAATACAAAAAGAGACATACATAACAAGTGAAAATTGGATAGGCTTTCCTATATAACAATTAAAGAGTATCATATGTCAATATAATTATAAATTTTAAAACTTAGGAAAATATATGAAACTAATATGACAGATAATCTGGCATGTTTATAGCATGTCTCCCTGTAGACAATGTATGTATTTTTGTCTTTGTACTTAAGTTACATGCTGTTTTGACAATATATCATGAACATATTTCCATTATATACCTAAATATAGTTTATTATTATTTCCTGTTATTGTTTTAATTTCTTATTATTATAATGATTTTAGACTTTATGTCTTTATAGATATTTTAATGAGAGATAGGGAGAGGCTGTCCTGAGGATTGCTACCCAGACCCCACAGAAATGTGTGCCCTTTCCTAGATAAATGTTTATTTTTGTAAGTTCATATAACTTTAAAATACCTCAATGCATAAAAGAAAGAGAAATATTACAGAATATATTCCTTGTTATTGAGGCTGATGAGACATAGTATTTGAACCTGAATTCTCTGGCTACATAAACTTTGGGTAGATGAACACAGAGAGTCCTTTTCTTTGTTGATCCTGATGGACTAGGACTTGGGAAAGACCAGGCTTGATCAATGGTGTGTATAATGAGGGAGAGATACCTCTTTGCCTTAAACAAGGTATTCCAAAGTAAGATAAATCTCAGAGTTTAATTTTGTGATCTTTTATTATATAACATTTATACTCTGCCTGTGGTGAAAAAGGTTGATACAGGGTCTGTGTTTTATGGAGAATTTTTTATCCTGTTTCAAAATAGGTTCAGTTTCAAGACAGTTATTTAGCTCCTTATTATGAACATCATTTTACCATATATTTCCTTTTGTAGAAAATTGAATCAATAAAATTATTTCAACTTTAAGTTATAAATAAGGAAACTGAGGATGAGTGATAAGAAGAAATTTGCCCAAGGATTCATGTGTGCACGCAAAGGGCACATACCTAGGCTTTCTTATTATACTATCAGGGTATGATTTATGATTAAAGATAGATAAAGCTAACTATTTTATTCAACAATTCAATAGTTCCTTATTTTCATATGTTGTTCTTTAGTTTCTAATACTTAAAGTGATAAATGTAAATGATTTGGGGAAAGAACCCAAGGTGTTTGTAATTTGTGCCTTATTGTTTTTTCCCTTTAATAAAATCTGAGAGTACGTTATTGTTGTACCACAAGGACATGTGTTTGCCATGTATTTTGAAAAAAATGTAGATGAATGCCACAATACTGAAATAAGTACATTTTATGAAAACAATTGTATAGAAATCCTCTAAACAAAATTTTGGCCTTTAGGAATAAATTGGAACCAGTTGTATCATCATTTACTGCCTTTCAAAGCAGCCTGGCTGCCGGGCATGGTGGCACATGCTTCTAATTTCAGTACTTGGAAAGCTGAGATAGAAGGATTGCAGGTTCGCAGCCAGCCTCAGCTACTTAGTGAGGCCCTCTATAACTCGGTGAGGCCCTGTTTCGAAATAAAGAATAAAAAACAGGGCTGGAGGTGTACCTTGGAGGTAGAATATCCCTGGGTTCCATCCCCAGTTTCATAAAAAACAAAAAAACAAAAACAAAAATGCAGCCTGGAAAATACACTATCATTATTCTAAGTAATTGGGAAACCCTGCCCAAGTGGAAACTAGTTTTACAGCCTTTAAATAGTCATTGAAAGTGTTTGTAATGTGATTGGCATTTCTCTTGTATCAAATTGCATTGCTCATCTTCAGATTGGCAGGTTGCTAAAAATATGGCATGATTGAAATAGAATTCTATGAACCACCTGTTTTGCTAAGTCCTCAAATTCCTGACCAGGTTTCTTTCCAAGTTTTTTTTTTTTTTTAATTAAGTGCTTCCTTAGACACCTTTTGGTAAAACCCTAGTACTTTTTATTATTTTTAACCTCTTGCAATGGGATAGATTATGGAAAAATGGATTGATGTAAAATATTTATAAATCCTTCATTGATAAATAAGAGAAATCATTTTTATTTGCCATTTTCTTCAAATTTAGCATTTTAAAACAAAGGTTTTATTTTAGGAAAAGGCCTTTTAGTTGTAAAGGCACTATTCTTAGAAGCTAGAGTCTTCTAGAAAGTTTAAAAGGAGGTCTGATGGACTCTGGACAGAACTGTCCTCCTTTCTCATGTGGAAGCACAGGTTGGACCCATGTACAGTTTTATTGGAACATTGAAATTGAAGTACCTCATTGTTGGATTTTGATCTAGGGAAGTATAAAAGAAATTCCATAGGTGTAAATATTTTTGGTATTACTTGGGAAGTGTGTAATGTTATTCAAAGTGATTTTGTGGGCACATTTAGTGGAGTGACTCTCAGCTCACATCCATTTGTATCTTTTTCCATGATAGTATCATATTTCCCCTCTTCAGCAAGATTTTTTAAAAGGCAGAAAGGGATTTTGCATGCATTCATGCACTCAAATTTCAAAAACAGTGTCTTTGTTACTTCATATAGTTGAAATTAGTGTTTTTTTCCTAAAGGAATGCTGAAATTATGGTATGTAAAGAAAAGTGACTTCTGGTGATGATTAGAAAATTCACACTTAGCATTAACGAGCTATGCCAGAGAAGAGGCCTTTAGAAAAGTATCTAAGAAAGATGTACAATTTCTATTCTTATCCAATAAATAAATAAAAAATTTTAATAGGTATAGCTTTGCTTTTTATTGGAAAGACTATAGTTTCAGTGTTTTGTGGTTAGTATATTTGAAGGAATTTCATTTGTTTTCAAACCATTTAAAAATGTGTAATCCTAGTGTATTAGTATACTATCTAAGAGTGCCTAAACATCTTATCCATTATTTATTTATTTATTTATTTATTTATTTATTTTTATTTTTTATTTTTTTTGGTGGTACTGGGGTTCCTGGAAGCCCTTCTACCTCTGGGCTACACTCCCAGACCTATTTTTACATTTTTATTTGGAAACAGGGTCTCCTAAGCCAGCACGTGCGGCTGGCTTCGAACCTGCCTGATCCTCCTGTCTCTGCCTCCCAAGCAGGAGGATTACAAGAGTGCGTCACCACGCCCGGCATTGTTCAGTATTTAAAGAAAGCTATCATGCAAATATATCTCAGGGGGAGCTGGGCATGGTGGTGCATGCTTCTAATTCCAGCACTTGGGAGGCTGAGACAGTAGGATCGCACAGGTTCTAAGCCAGCCTCAGCTACTTAGTGAGGCTCTTAGCAATTTAGACCCTTTTTTCCAAATAAAGTTTAAAATAGGTCTGGGAGTATAGCTCAAAGGTAGAAAAGCCCCTGGGTTCCACTCCCAGTACCACAAAAACCAAACCAAACCAAACCAAACCAAAACAAAACAAAAGAATGTACAGGGGGAAAATAAAAAAAATTATTAAAAGAATAACGTTCAATTTTGTAGAAATATATTGTGTCTACTGTGTGTCAAGCAATGATGTTTTAGATGCTAGAACTGTAAAAATAGTAAAGATGCTGATCTAGTAATAATCTAGTAAAAATTATAGGAAAGAGAATTTTATCTTTGCAGTTGCCATAATTATTGAAATGGCATTAAGTAAAACACATACACACAAGCCAGGTATGGTGTAATCCCATCATTCGGGAGACTGAGACCAGGAGGATTGCGGTTTGAGGACAGCCTCAGCTACTTAGTGAGCCCTTTGCAACTCAGTGAGACCCGATTTCAAAAAAAAAGAATAAAAATAGGGCTGGGGTGTAGCTCGGAGGTAGAATGCCCCTGGGTTCCATCCCTAGTACCACACACACACACACACACACACACACACACACAACCCCACACAAATACACATACATGAAATGGCATTAATTATTTCATTAAAATAGTGATTTAAGATATATATATATATTTATTATTTACAGTGAAAATTAAAATGCTATTTTAATTTTCCTAAATATTTCCTAAAATTATGTTCCTAAATAATTTATAATTAAGAAATGGAAATCTAGTGTTATTCACTAAAACTGTGCCTATCATATTACCTGTAAATCAGTATTTTCCTTCTGAATTGGTTCTTCACAGCAACATGCCTTTCTAAATGGAAAAGTGCAGTTGCAGACCAGGCTGCTTGAGTTCACGTTTAGGCCTGTCACTTACTAGGTATGAAACTTGAACAAGTTTTTTTTTTTTTTTTTAACATCTTTGCTCCTCATTTGTCTCACTTGTAATGGAAACTATAACGTACTTCAAAGAGTGACTGTTAGATTGGAATGAATTATATATGTATAAATATGTATGAATAAATGAATGATGTCTGATCTCTATATTGGAGTTAGCTAAGCTGTTATTATAAGTGCTGCCTGGGATAAGTTAGCCTCATCTGACCAGGGACAGGGATCTATCTGGATAAGTTGATCCTCTGAGGGCTTCTTTCCACTCTCCTGACTGACAGCAGAGTACAAGTCCTTATTATTTCATACCTTGATGGCCAAATAATTTTTCTTACTGGTCTTCCCTTGGCTATACAGTGATCGTTCAATCTTCTAGGATATTGCTTTATTCTCCACTCTCTTTTCAGTTTTATTTAAATACTTCAATGATTCCCAGACTAATTCTCCT
The DNA here is from genome assembly GCF_963383645.1 of Muscardinus avellanarius. Lineage (NCBI taxonomy): Eukaryota > Metazoa > Chordata > Mammalia > Rodentia > Gliridae > Muscardinus > Muscardinus avellanarius. The sequence continues at coordinate 78,012,971 of NC_137797.1, forward strand.
CAGCATGTTTTAATGTGCCTAAAATAAAAAAATAGACTAATTACATTGAACTTTAGTTATCAAGATAGTAAAAGTTATGTATCTTTATTAGCATATTATAAGACATAACAGACCTAATAACCATCTTAGATTTGAAATATTCATTAGCATATATAATATTTTACAATATTCTGAACATTTTCATGTGACAAAGAAATATCTGCTTTCCATTGACAACATCACTGAGATTTGTAGCTTACATTCATGGTTGAAAGAAATTTTGAATTTCAATTAAAAGTTAATGATAAAAAAGTTATTGCTGTTGTTTGCTCAAGTTTATGGACCTTTCTGATTAAGAAATAAATCAGTATACAGGAGATTCCATATCTTTATGTTACCCTATGTTTCCAAACTATGCCCTAATATGTGCTGAGCTTACTAAGGAAATAATAGCTTTCTTGGTTCAGTAAATATTTAGTGTGGACCATGTTTGCTATGTTTTAGATGCTGTAGAAGTCAATGAAAATTCAGAGGTAGATAGATCTCTACCTATATGAAACCTCCCATCTAGTGGAGAGAGAATTATTATAAAAAGCAAACAAATACATAAAGACAATATATAATAAGTATGCTATGTAAATCAAGCAGATTGGATGGAGGTGTATAATATGGTTACTTAGATTCCTGGTCACAGAAAAGCTTTTTGAGTAGTTGCTATTTAAGCTGAGGTTGAAAGGTTAAGGTGGAGCCAGTGTGAATATCTTACGGCAGATGCCATTTTTGCAACCACCCATTTTTTTCTATTTCTTTCTGCATTTTGTCTAATGAAATCTTCGAGTTTCTTTTATAGTAATCAAATAGATATAGTTTTTGCTTTCCTTTTATTATAAAATTGGTAGTGAAGTATACATCCTGTTTTCCAGTTTTTGTTTTGTTTTGGTTCAGTAATATACATTAGAGTCCTTTTCATTTCATTGCATAAAATGTTTAGTATTTTTGTTGGTCTATTACCACAAAAGGCTCACTGTATGGTTGTGTCATAGCTTTTGTAAACAGACCCTATTGATAAATTAGTTCCAAGTTTGGCTATTAAAAACAATGCTGTAGTTAATGATGTTATAAATATGTTATTTTAGATATGTATGTACACAGTACATGCTGTGTCAAAGGGCAAATGCATTGGTAATTGTAATGGATATTGCCAAATTGTTTTATGTACTGGTTGTATGACTTGACATTCATTACTAATATATATGAAGCGTTTTTTCCCATAGGAATGTGTTTAGAGTATGTTGTTAAATTTTTTATTTTTGCCTAGGTGAAAATGATTTCTCAGTTTACTGTTAACCTCTGTTTGCTCTGAGCAAATTCTAACATTTTTCCCTTCTTTTAAAAATTTTTTTTATTGGTACATTATATTCATACATCTTAATGGGATAAAAGAGAATGGAGACATACATGCACACAACATCCAATTAGCCCTTCCCCAATTGCAGCCTCATTCCCTCCTCTCCCTCCTTCCCATGCTTGGCTTAGTGATTGACTTTGATATCTTTAAGTACATCATGTGCTTTAGAGAGTTTCCCTCTTTCCCCCCTCCCATTCCCTCAGTTAGGTCGCCTTATTTGCTCTTCTGTAGAATCTCCTTCTTCATCTAGAGTTCCTCTTGTTTCTCCCTAGCTTTTGCCTATTAGGGAAAGCATCCTATTTCTTATTTTTGGTGACTGACTAATCTCACTTAGCATAATGTCCTCCAGTTCCATCCATTTCCCTGTAAATGATGTAATTGTGTTTTTCTTTACGGCTGAGTAAAATTCCATTGTGAACATACCCCACAGTTTTGTAATCCATTCATCTGTTGATGGACATCTTGGCTGGTTTCATAGTTTGGAAATGGTGAAAGGCACAAGAAACTAAAAGGCGAATCAATACGTGGGATTGAATGAAACTGAAGAGCTTCTGTTGAGCAAAGGAAACTATCACAAACCTCCACTGAGAGCCAACAAAAGGGAGAAGATACTTGCCAGCTACTCCTTCAATAGAGGATTACTATCTAGAATATACAGAGAACTCAAGAAACTCAGCACTAAGAAAACAATCCAATTAAAAAATGGGCAAGTGAACTAAATAGACACTTCACGAAGAAAGAAATTCAAATGGCCAATAAATGCATGAAAAAATGCTCAACTTCATTGGCAATCAGAGAGATGCAATAAAATGTACCCTGAGATTTCACCTAACTCCAACTAGAATGGCAATCATTCAAAACACAAACAACAACAAATGCTGACGAGGATGTGGAGAAGTGGGAACTCTAAAACATTGTTTGTGGGATTGCAAATAGTGCAACCACTTTGGAAAACAGTATGAAGGATCCTCAGAAGAATGGGAATGAACTTACCATTTGATCCAGCAATACTAATTCTGGGTATCTACCCAAAAGAAAGGAAACCAAGCTTCCCTTCTTTTTTGTGTGTGTGTAAAATGTCTATTCATATTTCTTACAAATTTTTCCTTTGAGTGCTAGTCATTTTGTTGAATTTGAGAATTGATTTTTTAAAATTTAAAATGTATTTTAGAGTAATTATTCTTTTTTAGAAACATTCTTTGCCAGTCATTTGAGGTGTAAATATCCAGTGTTATGATGCTCATTTATTTATTTATTTATTTTTCCAGTACTGGGGATTGAACACAGAGGCATTCAGCTCTGAGCTTCACTCCCTGCCTTATTTCATTCTTTATGTTGAAAAAGTGTCTCACTAAGTTGTGGAGGGCCTCACAAGATGTTAGCAAGATGTTAGGCTGGCCTTGAACCTGAGATCCACCTGTCTCAGCCTCCCAAGTGCTGGAATTACAAGTTTGAGCCACTACACCCAATTCATTTGTATTTTGACTTGTTGTGTGTTTTTATGCCAAATAGAAGTTTTGGTTTATTGTAGGTATTTTTATGTATCTTGAATCATTAAAATAACCTTTCCTACTATAAAGTTATAAATCTTCCAGTGCATTTATGGTTTTATTTTGAGAGTTCACACCATTGATCCTTTGGAACTTTTTCTATATGGGATGGATTCAGATACATATTTCCAGATAGCTATGCACTTGTTGCAATATTATTAGTTAGATGTTCTTTTTTCCCGTGGATTTGCCATGCTATCCATACATAGTATGAAGTCCGCCTGACTCGGGATTTATTACTTGATTTTCTAGTTAGTTTCCTGGTTTGTGTGTCTTTTGATATGTGTTAAGAGTATTTAATGGGACTTCATAATATTTCAGTATCTTGTAGTCCTAGTCCCACTGCAATTTTTTTCTCAAAATTATCTTGGCTATTTTTATTTATTTTTTCACATATACGGTTTGAATGTCCAAAGTCTTAGAATTGGCATCTTGTTATATTTATAGATTCACTTGGGAAATTTTATTATTTAAGAACATGGCAAGTGTGTTCCGTTGTGTTTTCTTGTAGTTCTGTAATGGTGCTTTAACATTTTATAGACATATTACACATTTTGGAGGACTTCCGGTAAGATGGCGACCGAGGAAAGCGGCACTTACAAGTCCCGCTAACAATCGAACTCTATTACCACAAAACCAGCGCCTTTCAGAGCCAGAAAACACCACCAGCAAAGAAATAAAAACGGTAAATACAAGGGACAGAGAAAAAGGGCTGGAAAAACAAGACACCAGAAAAAAACCAGCCCGAAGGGCCGCGCCCGTTGCAGCGCAGAGCTGCCGGAGGAGCCGGAGCGGCCAGAGACGCAGCGCAGAGAAGTCAGAGCCGCGGCGAAGCGGGGTGGCCGGAGCAGCCGAGCGGAGCGGCCAGACCAGCCAGAGAGGAGCGGCCAGAGCAGCCGGAGAGGAGCGGCCAGAACAGCCGGAACAGCCAGAGCCGCTTCGCGGAACTGCCGGAGCGGCGGATCTGCGGTGCAGAGCAGCCAGAGAGGCCAGAGCGGCCAGACCCGTGGTGCAGAGCAGCCTGAGCCACAGCGCAGAGTGGCTGGAGCGGCACGGCTTACATCTCCCCTAGCAGCACCAGGCTCCAGAGAGGAGGGAGACTCAAAACAGAGCTCAAATCCAGAGAGGAGGTACTCTGGCCTCGCGGCCTAGGATGCAGAAGCAGCGTCTTACTGCTGGCGGCAGCGGCGAATTCACCAGACGGCCCTAGACCAACCCACACAACCAGCCACCAGACGCCTGAGAGGAGGGGTGGACAGCGAGCCAAGGTAAGCCGCTGCTGAACAGCCGGGCGGCAGTCAGCAGTTTCTCTGGTGCAAGGAGCGTCTAAAGCTCCCAAGGGACGGGCACAGCACACCTGGCAGGGACTCAGCGGAGCTCAAAACCAGAGAAGAAATAGGCCACATCACGGTCGAGGGGGTGGCAGTGGTGCCATATTGCCAGTGGCGGCAGCAGCGAACCCACCGAGTTCACTACAGCTCCATCAGCGCACTCAACAAACGTGAGTCAAATTGCAGCCCCAAGGGGAGAAATCCCAGTACTGCACTCCCAGGGACTTGCGCAGATAGTCTCCCTGGGTCTGAGATTTTAGCAGTGCAGCCCAGTGGGGGAGTGGCAGTGGCAGAGATATCATACCATAGTCACAACTCCCCGTTAGAGAATACCCAACTTGGCACCCCCCACAGTCTAAGCAGCCTCAATTGACTCCCTGGGTCTGAGACTTTGTGATATAACTCAGTAAAGGAGTAGTGGTGACTGAGATACCACAGACTCGAGATCCAGAACATCTTAAGTGAGCTCGTAGTGACTCAGGGAAGAACCCAGAGAAGGCACAAACTTCCAAAATCATGGGAAAGAGAAATAACAATGGAGCAGTGAATGCCCACAACCCCACAACATCAGAATCTGATAACACAGAAATCCAAAGATCTCTAGAAGATCAAATTAGGAAAATAACTCTAGAAATAATAGAGGACTTTCGAAAAGAATTTAGAGAGAGTCAAAAAGAGATAAAGGATGCAATTAATGAAGTGAAGGCTTCAATTCAAAGTATAAACAACAGATTAGACCACATGGAGAATAGAATCTCGCTTCTTGAAGATGACCATTCCAAAAATGAACGCATAGTTTCTAATTTAGAAAATAACCCGACAGCAGGAATCTGACATTGAAGAAATATGGGCCCATTTCAAGAGAGCTAACCTAAGAATAATTGGAATAGAGGAGGGAAAAGAAGGTGAAACCAAAGGGATCAACAATCTCTTCAAGGAAGTAATAGCAGAAAATTTTCCAAACATAGAGCAAGAGGTCGATACACAGGTCCAGGAAACTTATAGAACTCCCTTTAGACAGGATCGGAGAAGAGGATCCCCACGCCACATAATTGTCAAAATGACTAATGTGGAAGCCAAGGAGAGAATCTTAAAGGCAACAAAAACAAAAGGCCACGTGACATACAGAGGCAAACCAATTAGAATCACTCCAGACTTCCCAAACCAAGTTATGAAAGACAGAAGGGCATGGAGTAACATATTCCAAACTCTGAAAGAAAACAACTTCCAGCCAAAAATTTCCTACCCAGCAAAACTATCCATCAAATTAGATGGGGAAATAAGAAGCTTCCATGACAAACAGCAACTGAAGGAATTTATGTCTTCAAAACCAGCACTAGAGAAAGTACTCAAGGAGATTAACTGCAAAGAGGAAATGGGTAATACACGCCAGAACCAAAGAAACAAGAATTCCCATCCAGCAGACAACTAAGCAAAGAAGAATAAACAGTATCTCAAACAGAAATAAGATCTTAACATGTTGGGAATTAAAAATTATCTCTCTATAATCACACTGAATGTAAACGGCCTCAACTCCCCAATAAAAAGACATAAAGTGGCAAAATGGATTAAAAGCCAGAATCCATCCATCTGCTGCTTACAAGAAACACACCTTACAAGTAAAGATAGGAACAAACTCAAGGTAAAGGGCTGGAGCAAGGTTATCCATGCTAATGGTACTCGAAGACAAGCAGGAGTAGCAACTATGATATCAGACAAGTTAGACTTCAAACCCAAACTTATTAGAAGAGACAAAGAAGGTCACATTTTACTGGTAAAAGGAATAGTCCAGCAAGAGGAAATAACAATAATCAACATCTATGCCCCAAACATAGGGGCAGCTGCTTTCATAAATCAAACTCTTTGTGACATGAAGTCACACATAAATCCCAACACAATAATACTGGGAGACTTCAACACACCTCTCACAATACTAGACCGATCTTCCAGACAAAGGGTCAGTAAAGATGTCTCAGAACTAAAGAACACCATTAACCAAATGGACCTGTTGGACACATATAGAATATTTCACCCAACTACAGCAGAGTTCACATTTTTCTCAGCTGCTCACGGAACCTTCTCCAAAATAGATCACATCCTGGGACACAAAATGAGCACTAGCAAATTTAAAAAATGTTACATACTTCCCTGTGTCATTTCAGACCATAATGGAATGAAACTAGAAATCAACTCTAAGAAGACCCAAAGAAACAACATAAACATGTGGAGGCTGAACACCACACTTCTGAATGAAGAATGGGTCATAGAAGATGTAAGAGGTGAAATCAAGAAATTTCTAGAAACAAATGAAAATAAAGAAACAACATATCAAAACCTCTGGGACACTTTGAAGGCAGTATTAAGAGGAAAATTTATAGCACTGAGTGCTCACATAAGAAAAACAGAAAATCTTCAAATAAATAGCCTTACGACACACCTCAAAGCCCTTGAAAAGCAGGAACAATTGAACCCCAAAGCCAGCAGAAGACAGGAAATTATTAAAATTAGAGCAGAAATTAATGAAATAGAGAATAAAAAAAACAATACAGAAAATCAACAAAACCCAAAGCTGGTTTCTTGAAAAGATTAACAAGATTGATAAACCACTGGCCAACCTAACTAAAAAAAAGAGAGAATCAACCCAAATTATGAGGATAAGGGATGAAAAAGGAGACATTACTACTGACAGTGTAGAAATCCAGAGGATTATCAGAAACTACTTTGAAAATCTATACTCCAACAAAATGGAAAATCTGGAGGAAATCGACAACTTCCTAGATAAATACAACCCTCCTAAACTGAGTCAAGAAGATATAGAACACTTAAACCAACCAATAACAATCAAAGAGATTGAAACAGCAATAAAGAGCTTACCATCAAAGAAAAGCCCAGGACCAGATGGTTTTTCAAGTGAATTCTATAAAACCTTTACAGAAGAGCTAATCCCAATACTACTCAAACTATTTCGGGAAATAGAAAAAACCGGGACTCTCCCAAATACATTCTATGAAGCCAACATCACACTAATATCCAAAGTGAATAAAGACAGTTCAAGGAAGGAAAACTACAGGCCTATATCTCTGATGAACTTGGATGCAAAACTATTAAACAAAATACTAGCAACACGTATTCAAAACCACATCAAGAAAATCATTCATCACGACCAGGTAGGGTTCATCCCAGGGATGCAAGGCTGGTTCAATATACGAAAATCAATCCATGTAATTCATCATATAAACAGAATCAAAGACAAAAACCACATGATCATCTCAATAGATGCTGAAAAAGCATTTGATAAAATTCAACATCCATTTATGCTAAAAACACTGCAGAGAATTGAAGGAACATATCTCAACATTATTAAGGCAATCTACAACAAGCCCACTGCCAGCATCATATTAAATGGGGAAAAACTTCAAGAATTCCCCCTAAAAACTGGAACGAGACAAGGATGTCCACTATCACCACTTCTCTTCAATATAGTACTAGAGACTCTAGCCAGAGCAATAAGGCAAGAAAAGGAAATCAAAGGAGTACAAATAGGAAAAGAAGAACTTAAGCTTTCACTATTTGCTGATGACATGATACTATACTTAGAAAACCCAACAAACTCAACCAAAAGGCTTATAGAACTGATCAACAATTCAGCAAAGTATCTGGATACAAAATCAATCTTAAAAAATCAGAAGCTTTCCTGTACACCAACCATAAATCCACTGAAAAAGAAATTCAGAAAACACTTCCACTCAGGATCTCCCACAAAAAAATAAAATACCTAGGAATAAATTTGACCAAGGAGGTAAAATATCTCTACAAAGAAAATTATAAAACACTGAAAAAAGAAATCGAAGAAGATCTTAGAAGATGGAAAGATCTTCCATGTTCATGGATTGGCAGAATAAATATCATTAAAATGGCCATCCTCCCAAAAGTGATCTACAGATTTAATGCAATGCCCATTAAACTACCAAGATCATTCCTCACAGACATAGAAAAATCAGTCCTTAAATTTATCTGGAATAACAAAAAGCCCAGAATAGCCAAGGTAGTTCTCAGTAACAAAAACCACGCAGGAGGAATCACAATACCTGACTTTAAACTATACTACAAAGCCATTGTAATAAAAACAGCATGGTACTGGCAAAAGAACAGATATATAGACCAGTGGAGCAGAATAGAAGACCCAGAAACAAGCCCACACACTTTCAGCCAATTGATTTTTGACAAAGGGGCCAAAAATGTACACTGGAAAAAAGATAGCCTCTTCAACAAATGGTGTTGGCAAAACTGGTTAACCATATGCAGAAAATTGGATGTTAATCCCACTTTTTCACCCTGTACAAAAGTCAACTCACGATGGATCAAAGACTTGGAAATTAAACCAGAGACTTTGAAGCTCCTTGAAGAGGGCATAGGTCCAACACTACAACACATAGGCACAGACAAACATTTCCTCAATAAGACCCCAAAGGCACAACAAATTAAAAGGAGAATCAATACATGGGATTGCATGAAACTGAAGAGCTTCTGTTCAGCAAAGGAAACTATCAAGAACCTCAATCGAGAGCCAATAGAATGGGAGAAGATTTTTGCCACCTACCCCTCCGATAGAGGACTAATATCTAGAATATACAGAGAACTCAAGAAACTCAACACTAAGAAAACAAAGCATCCAATAACAAAATGGGCAAATGAACTAAATAGACACTTCACAAAAGAAGAAATTCAAATGGCCAATAAATGCATGAAAAAATGCTCAACATCAATGGCAATCAGAGAGATGCAAATCAAAACTACCCTGAGATTTCACCTAACTTCAGCTAGAATGGCAATCATTCAAAACACAAACAACAACAGATGCTGGCGAGGATGTGGAGAAGTGGGAACTCTAAGACATTGTTGGTGGGATTGCAAATTAGTGCAACCACTTTGGAAAACAGTATGGAGAATCCTCAGAAGGATGGGAACACACCTACCATTTGATCCAGCAATACCACTGTTGGGTATCTACCCAAAAGAAAAGAAACCAAACTACCAAACTAATGCATGTGTATCTATGTTCATAGCTGCACAATTCACCATAGCCAAACTATGGAACCAGCCAAGATGTCCATCAACAGATGAATGGATTACAAAACTGTGGGATATGTACACAATGGAATTTTACTCAGCCATCAAAAAAAACCTCAATTACGTCATTTCCAGGGAAATGGATGGAACTGGAGGACATAATGCTAAGTGAGATTAGTCAGGCACAAAAAATAAGAAATCAGATGCTTTCCCTAATATGTGAGAGTTAGGGAGAAAGGAGGAGCAAACAAGATAACCTAAAGGAAGAGAAAGGAGGGGGAAGAGAAAAATCTCTAAAGCACACAATGTACTTAAACATATCGAAGTCAATCACTAAGCCAAGCAAGGAAGGGAGGGACGGGGAGGGAATGGGGTGGTATTTGGGTAGGGGTTAAATCAGCGATGAGTACATGTTTGTACACACAAGTTTTTTACCCCAATAAGTTGTATGAATATAATGCACCAATAAAAAAATAAAAAATTTAAAAAAACAAACAAAAAAAACAAATTTTGTTATTTGTTTTATTCCTGTGTATTTAATCTTTTTTGTTGTGTTAATGGGATTTTTTCTTTCGTATTATCTCCTTATTGTTGTTGTTTTTTTGTATTTGAAAACTACTTGTGCATATATATTTGTCTCATTGACTTTACTTAGTGTTTGTAGTAGTTTTTCTAGGAAGATGACAGTTTTACTTCTAACTTTCTAATTTTTTATATTTCTATTATCCTTCTATCTAATTTTAATGTATAGTTCAGGGAATCTTTGTGTCCTGACCTAAGTGGGAATGTCTTTCTTTGCATAAGGAAGCATCCATCTATTTTTATCTTTTAAATAAAAATAGAGAATATTTATTGGATTTTATCAAAAGGATGTAATTTTCTTATTGGTATACATGCTTGTCATGAATTATATTAATAGATTCAATACTGAGCCTTACTTGCAGTCCTGTGGCAAACTCCATCTAGTCATGTTTTATTCTTTGAATGTAATTCTAGGTTTTATTGCAATTTTAGACTTCACCTTGATCTTTGCAGATGAGCTTGCCTTGTATTTTGTTTTAGTGGTGGTGTTATCAGATTTTTCTATAAGTTCACACTAGTTTTATAAAAATAATTGGGATTTCTTTCTTTTTTATATTTTGGAACTGATTAATGATGATAGAATTAGCTGCTCTTTCAAGGTTGATGGGATTCCTTTGTGAAATTGTAAAAGTCACGGTTTTTCTTTCATGCAATTTGGACATCGTTTTCTATTGTTAGAAAGGGATCTATTTGGATTTCTAACCTTTCTTGATTTCTTTTGATAGATTATATCTTTTCCATAAATCATCTCTATCGTAAGTTCTTCTTTTCAGCTGAATATAAAGGCACATGACTATAATCCCAGTACTCAGGAGGCTGATAGAAGAGAATTGCAGGCTCAAGACCAGCCTCAGCAACTTAGCAAAACGCTCAGGTACCTAGTGAGAACTTGTTCAAAAAAAAAAAAAAAACATACTAAAGAAAAAAAAGGAAAGAAAAAAAAAAACTGGAATCTTAGAAGTAGAATGCCTCTGGGTTCAATTCCCAGTACCACCAGCAAAAACAAAACAAAACAAAACAAAACACAAAAAGTCTTCTCATTGTCTGTTTCTGCATTCTGTTTCAATTGCCAAACCATTGCCGTCACCATGTCACCATCACCATAATTCAGGTTTTGTTCCCTCTCTTTTGGGTTATAGCTTCCATCTTGTAGTAGATAGTGTTTTTGATATTATCCTTAACCTAGAGTGTTACAAGTTTAAGTGTCACACCTTAAAGTCTTCATTATTCATTCAACACATATTTATTCAGTATCTGTTATGTAGCAAACATGTTGAACTCTATAGGCCAAGACATACTCTTGTGGAGCTTATATTTTAGTGGATAGTACCAGACAAGTAACAAATAAGCATAAACAAAAATATATCAGGTAGTGATAAATTCTATGAAGATGGGTGAAACAGGATATAGCAACTAGAGATAGGCGGTAAGGTACTGTTTAATGGAAAGTGATGAGAGTGGAGATCTGAAAGAAGTGGTTAAGTGGGAGCTATCAGGAAGAAGTGCTTGGTGCAGGTTCAGTATGTGCAGAAGTCCTAAGGGGAGACTGTTTATCTTTTTTTGAGGAACAGCAAAGATACCAGGAGTGAAGATCTCAGGTGAGCTTAGGCAGAAGTAGGAGAAAATGGAGTCAGAATTATTGGAAGTGTGTCTGTGTGTGTGTGGTGTGTGTGTGTGTGTGTGTGTGTGTGTGTGTGTGTATGTGTGTGTGTGTGTGTTTGTACGCGTGCACGCATGCACACTTAGAGGAATGGGGTAGTGCAGAGGGGTGGTAGATCTCTGAAAACAATTGTAGAACTTTTGATTTTGTTAAGTGACATGGAAGTTGTTAGTTGTTTTTTTCTCCTTTTTCTTTCTTTCTAGGAGTGAGACTCGATTCAAACTTCTCCTGAAAAGAATTACTGTGATTACTCTATGGATATTAGATTATAAAAGGGTATTGAGTTAGTTCAGGAAAGCAAACATTTTAGATGTAGTCATGACTAGAATGGAAAATTATGAAAGAAATCATTCAATTTTGGTTATGCTCTGAAGGTTGGGCCATCGGGATTGCAGGTGGATTGAAAGTGGGATATGAAAGAAAGAGCCATCCTTGATTGCTTGCAAAGGTCTTTTGGTCTCAGCAATCTGAAAATCCTATGGCTATTTACTCAAGGAAGGAGCATCTCAGAAATAGTAGGTTCAGACTAGAGTCAGAAATAGTTTCAGACCAAGTCAACAGTACGGCTTTGGGCATGTTGTTTAGGAATGTTGTTTAAATGGAGATACCAAATAACAGGTTTGATGTTGAATTCTGGAATTTAGAAGACAAATCTTTTTTTGTGTGTAAGAGAACTCTCTATGGCACCTCATAAACTGACAAATTCTAACATCTTTAATCAGAACCCAGACTTTTTTTGTGGTGGTCCTAGCAATTGGACCCAGGGATGTTCTACTTTTGAACTATACCCCCACTCCTATTTTAATTTTTTACTTTGAAACAAGATTTCCTAAGTTGCTGAGGCTGGCCTCAAATCTGAGATCCTACTGTCTCAGCTTCCCAAGTGCTGGGATTACAGGAGTATACCGCTGTGCCTACCTCTCAGTCTACTTTTTAAAGTCTTGTCTTACACTATTATCTTCCATAGACCAAATCAAATATACTCTCTTATTAGACTGTGCTCAATCATTTCCATTCTGAGGTCTTTGCCTGTGCCATTCTCTATGCCTGGAAACAGCATCTCAACTCTGCCTTTGGGCATATTTAGTTTTTATGACTTTATTATAGGTAAAAATGGAGAAGAGTGGGCCATGGGCAGGAAACTTCTTATGTCGAGTTGATAACATTTAGTAAACCAACTCTGCTGTTTCATTCCGACGCATTTATTTTTTTTCATTTTCTGCCATGCTGAGTTTTTTGTTGTTGTTTTGTGGTACTGGGGGTGGAACCCAGGCACATTCTACCTTCAAGCGACACCCCCAGCCCTATTTTTTATTCTTTATTTTGAAACAGGGTCTCACTGAGTTGCAAAGGGCTTCACTAAGCAGGCTGAGGCTGGCTGTCAACTGCAATCCTCCGGTATCAGCCTCCCAACCATGCTCAATTTTGAACCTCAGGCCTTGCTCATCCTAGGCAAGTGCTCCAGTCACTGAGCTGCACCCCAGTACTGTGCTCATCTTAAGCTGTGGTAAGTGTGCCTTGTATTCTTAGTGATTTTTGGACAAAATTTAGTTTCTGTTTTCTTTATTTTCAGATGGGAACATTTAAAGCACATGATGGTGAATATTTCTTAGAACCTATCATGAAGGCAGATGGGACTGAACATGAAGATGACCACAACAAGCCACATCTTATATACAGACAGGAATTAAAGGGGAACTCTCTTCTGCAATCTCATAGGCTTTGTGAAGTTTCAGGTAAACTATAGAGTTCTTTAGTTAAGTTGTGATACCATTAACATTTTCTTATAGGTTAGCATTTATGTATTTTAGTTTTGATTGACAGAATTGTACATTGCCACATACAACATATAGTTCTAGAATAGGTATACATTCTAGAATAGCTAACTCAAGCTAATTAACACACAGTACCTCACATATCTTTTTTGTGGTGAAAACACATAAAATCAGCAATTTTCAAAAATAGAATATATAGCTATTAATAACTATAGTTGTTGTGTTGTACAATAGATATCTTGTACTTATTTCTTTTATCTTACTGAAAGTTTTTATCTTTTAACTACATCTCCATAGTTCTCCTGGCTCCTGGTAACCACAATTTCACTTTACTTTAAAAATTTCAACTGTTTTAGATTCTCTGTACATGATATATCTTAAAAATTGAGGTATATGATGTTATAAATAATTTTTGACCTGAAAGTATCCACTAGAAATTACCTATAGGTAATTTTTTGTAATAAATTAAATTTAAATCCAAAAAAGTATTCATGAATGTGTGTATAATTTATAACAAATAATCATATAATAGTTTTTTTCAATCTGTTAGCTACACAAGTATGATTTAGTTTTTCTCAGCAGAATTTTAGGTTATAAAGAAGCAAAAACATAACTAACAATATCACATTGCTCAATTTTGCATGGTTTTTAACTTTATATAGGTAGAAATAAGTTGTACATAGCTGTGACTTACCTCTTTTGCCCGGCATTTTTTCTGAGATTCCTTTATTTAGCTTATGTAGATCATTCTTTCTCATTACTACAGTATTCATTCTTGAGTATATCATCATCCCTATATTCATTTCCTGTTGAACTCATATATTGCTTGCAGATTCTGTGATTCTTCTTGTTTTCATCAGCTGTTTTGAAGAATTCATCCATGCTATAAACATAGATATATAGTAATTCCATATTGTTTCACAAAGCCTTTGTGTGTGTGTGTGTGTGTGTGTGTGTGTGTGTGTGTGTGTGTGTTTGTTACTGGGGATTTAACCTAGGGGCATTCTACCTCTTAGCTATACTCCCAGCCCTATTTTTAATTTTCGTTTTGAAACACAGTCTTACTCGATTGAGACACTATTTGCTGAGGCTGTCCTTAAACCTGCAATCAGGAGATCTCAGCCTCCCAAATACTAGGATTAGATGCATGTGCCACCATGCCTGACTTCATAAAGTTATTTTTATTGATTTTTATAATTAAAATATAGGAGAGAGGCATATTTTCATTATTCTTCCCTATAAATTTAGACTACTGAGATTTATAATAGACCAGAATCTAGGAATCATAGATGTCTATAAAGGATTATTCTACTGTTGGTAAAATACTTTGCTCCTACATTGTATAATGTTATATTTATTGAGAATTGTGCCCATATGTGCACATGGATCTTAATTATTTATAGAATGGTATACAAACCCCCTATAGTTATCATCTTAGCTCAAAATCTAGACAAAAGAGTGGGATTAGAAAGGATTTCTTTGAGAATGTAGGTGTCCATAAACTATCGTTTCAAACACTGCCATGCCATCTGTTTTGGGATATAAGGATATGTCACCCTTTGAAGGTTTTCCCTGGGAATGCACTTCTTAACCTTTGCTATTACAAGAGTGCCAGTTTGGAGTGGTTCTCACTGTGTCTAAGGCCATGTTTTAAATCTATTGACATAATAGATGCCTTTCTTAAGCTTTTAATATGAGCATAAGGGTTTCATTTTTATAGCTTCAAAGAAAACACAAATGGGCGCAGCTTCACAATAGAACTCTCCAGAAGGCAGCCTCTGCTTGTTCTGATCTTCCATTCAGGAGTAGCTTGTTTAATGAATTGTTTAGCTTCTTGAGAAGAAAACCACCAAGTAGCCGTTCTGAATGCATAAATGTCTCACATAATGATATGCATGGTTTTGCATTCATTATGAGTGTGTTCATTATCAGTAAGAAGAAAAGCTAGGTTCTTTGGTTTAAAAAATAGTCATATTAAATATTTATTACAAAAAATACAAGTAAAAAGCAAATGGGAAAACATGAGATTCAAGTTTTTTAAATCACCATAGTCTTTTTTTCTACACTTACCTGTTAAAATGTAAAAAGTAATATCCATTCTTTTCAGTAATTAAATTCCCATTTTTAGGTATAATTAACATATTATTTTAATCACTAATAAAGGCAATCTATTAATGGTCTACTAAAATTAGCTAGTAATCATCATTTGGTTGGTAAAAGCGAAGACTTATGTATGTAATTAGTGAAATTTTGTCCAAAGTGTTTTTTCCTTCCCAGTTCACACATTGTTTAGAAATTCTTGCAGGATCTTTTGTATTCTAATTCAGGAGAGTCTGTCAGATAGGTGGGCCTATAGATATAGCCATGTGAACTAACATGATTACGTGGAAAAAGAAAAGCAAATTCTTTTTTTCCATATTTCTGTGAATGGTTTTAATTCATTATAACCCTAACATGTTACAATTTTCAGTGGTTCCAGCCTTGATGAATTAGATTAAATTGTTTCCAAGGCCAGAGTTCACTGTGTGCCTCGAGGGAGTACAAATTAAATTTGGTAGCCAAACTTAGTTATTGTGGATGCCAAGTTCTCCAGATATCAGATACATTCCAAGTGAAATCCAGTAAAATGGCAACGCAAGCAAATAAGAAACCCACAGAATGAGCAAACGTCAAACAACCCACAAACACCACCACTAGAGCAAAGCAAAATCAGTAGAACTCCAGGGGAAGGAAACCCTGAAAAGATTGAGAAGAATGAAAAGCGTCTCTGGATTCTGTTAAGCATGGTTCTGTTATTGCTCATCCTTCAAGGGCTGGCCACGAAACCTGGTGAGCCTTACTCCATTTCTTCCTTCCACTCCTCCTGCCTCTCTCTTCTTTGTTTCACAAGGTAGAAACACACAGGCCATTTTAAATCAGTGAGACAGAGGAGTGGATGCTTGTGAAAGTGAAATGTCTTTAAGTGAGTTTTTAAAATGATATTGAACAGCTTTAAATGTCTGTGCTTTCCTTGAGCTTTTCTAAATTTATTTGTAATCGTTTTTGAGTCTCTAATACTATCAAATACATAAAAATTACTGGGGCATGATGGTGCACACCTGTAATCCCAGTGATTGGGAGGCTGAGACAGGAGGATCACAGGTTCGAATACAGCCTCAGCTACTTAGTGAGGCCCTCTACAATTTAATTATACCTTCTTTCATAATAAAGAGTTAAATAGGGCTGGGGGTGTAGCTCGGAGGTAGAATGGCCCTGGGTTCAATTTTCCAGTACAGCAAAACAAAACAAAACAAGAAAGGGTTGGAAGTAGAATGTACCTGGTTTCGATCCCCATACCATAGTATATATACATACATATAATACATATGTAACCTGAGACAAGAGGGAAGGTAGCATTTGCATTTTCAGGATCCTGATGTGTGTGGAGAAGTCACCCTTAACAATTTCAGAAGAACTGGGTGTAGATGTTTGAGAAATCCTGAGCAGCTGACTGGCTGGGCACACGGAGTCAAAGCCATAAAGGACTTTGAAGATTTTTTGGGATATTCTATATGCATTGGGGAAAAAAAGAGATTTTAAAACAGACATCGTATATCATGTGTTCTTCTTTTTAAAAATTTTGTATTACTCAGTTGGCATGGCAGGTTTTTTTTATTTTCAAAAATAATTTTGTATTTGAATGAGAAGAGATAAAGAGACTGAAATTAAAAAGAAACTCTTGTTGAGAAAGGATTTATTTATTTATTTATATTTTTTATTTTTTGGTGGTACTGGGGTTCTTGGAAGCCCTTCTACCTCTGGGCTACACTCCCAGACCTATTTTTATATTTTTATTTGGTCTCTTAAGCCAGTGAGGCTGGCTTCGAACCTGCGTGATCCTCCTGTCTCCGCCTCCCAAGCGCAGGGATTACAAGTGTGCGCCACCACGCCTGGCTGAAAGGATTTAAATATCAAGCAAGTAAAGTACACATTAAGAAGTAAATTGAAGATAATTTTCTTAAGGAATTTTGAAACTGGTGAGATTTAAAGATTTTTTAAAAAAATTATTTGCATAATATTTCTGTGAAGGTTTGAGAACTATTTGAATAAAATTAAATATTTATCTGAAGATTATTTACCTTTTCTTTGAAGATAATAATTTAATCAGCATCTGTCTGTGGAAAACCCAGATGTTTTTCGTGTCAGCGGATGCTACAGTTCACTTAATAAGCTGAGAATCAGGGAACAGAGTTTGAGTTCTGATTTTGAGACCTGAACCTCTATGGTTTGTGGCCAGAGTAGGATAATTAAATAGTGGATGCATTTAAACTATTTTCTTTAAAAATTAAAAAAATACCTTTATTTTTAATTGACATACAGTAATTGTAGACATTTGTGATGTACAGTGCAACATTTCAATAGGGAACAGGCAGGTACCAGAAATGAACCAAGTGAGAAATCAGTAGGACATTGAGATTTCCAAGGGCACTAAATATACATGCTTCTTCCAAAAGGCACTTTGGGAGGGTGGATCCAGTATTGCCAGATCTTTTGAATTTTTTAAAAAAGTTGAAAACTTAGATTTTAAGTGACAGCTGTATGTGGATTGTTAGATACCCATCTATAATCTCTTAATGACTTCTGAAGTCACTACCATTCATAATGTATATATTTATGGGCAAAGAAAGTGCCATTATAGACAGAGGATCATAAACATGGCCATGACCATTGCCAAAATTTTGAACTAAAAACTTGTTAATGGTGTTTTCAAGGGTCAGCTCAAATCTTCTACATAAACAGAGATGACTATAGAGATCTCGTTCTCCTGCCCACCCTTTTCCCTAATTCTACTCTCTCAAAGGTCATTTACAACCTTGATTTTCTACTTGCCAAAAGCAAAAGCAATAATCACTCTTAGTTCTCTTGTTACTATATTTTTTTTGAGAGGGGAAACATTCTATGCTATATTGTTCAACCACTGCTGATTGAATTTTCCTTTTTCTTTGGCTTCTGTGACATATTTGGCTTTCAAGCTTGCATTTTTCTCCTTTCTGATGATTCTATCCACTTTCTTGCTGCATGTTATCATTTTTTCATCTACTAATTAAGTATTTTTAAAGTGCTTTCTTGGTCACCATTTAGGGCCATCTTTTGTATGCCTTACATGATATATTTTTCTACTTTCTTAATTTTAACCAATTTAAATAACAGTTTTGAAAGCTTAACTTCAGCTCGTATTTTAATCTTACTCAATTCTCATGTTGTAATAGTTTATCTATTCCTTATTTGTGATTTTATATAGGACTAAACTATCAGATAGACGCTTTTATTTCTTCTTTTTCAATCTTTCAATTTTTTATTTATTTTTCTTGTTGATTGTACTGGCTAGAATTTATGGAAGTGTCCAAAGATATAGCAATAATTAAAATCTTTGCCTCATTACCAGTTTTAGAAGGAAAGCTTTATACTTTCTCTGATATGCACAATATTTGCTGCAGGTTTTTCTTAGGTATCCTCTGCAAAGGTAGTTACTCTTAAGTTAACTAAGTTTGCTAAAATTTTTTATTATGAATAAACATTGAATTTTATTGAAACTTTTTCCTGTATTTTCCAAGGTGATTATATAATTTTGCCCTATTATTCAGTTAGTGTGGTAAATTAGATTATTGATTTTGAAGTGTCAAGTCCACTTTTGCCATATGGAGTTTGGTAATTTTCCATCTATATTCATGAGTAAATTTGCATTGAGGAGAATTCATTCATTCATTCATGAGTGAATTCATAATTATAGAAAGCAAGAATTTGGTCTCTCATTTTCTCATATTGCATAGGAAAAGAGCAAAGGAAGATGAGGGCCTGTTGAAGGGAATGGAAAAGATGATGGAGCATGGGACCTGAGCCGTGTAAGGGTACCACTTTTGTTTTATATAGTCAATACTCATCTAGATTTACTCATAAGCTGATAGAAATGAAAAGAACTCAATATATTTCTGAAGACCAAGAAACATATTTTTTCTGTTTTAAAATGTTAGCTCACTGATCAGTTATATAGCTTATTTTGTACTTTCTTTGGTTTTCCAAAATACATAACTTAATCACAAATGCTTAATCACAAATGCTTAATTTTGAATCTTTGAATTTCTACTACTTTCCTGTTCCCCAAGAACAGGAAGAAAATATTCTAATTATTTGCAATTAGAATCTGATTCAGATGCCACCCTTAAGGAGCAGCTCTATTTAAAGACATTGAGACACAAGGCTGGGTGGCTGTCAGAGCCCAAATGCAGGGGAAAAACACATGAAGAAGATGATGTATGTTCTTGGCTGGCCCTAGCCTGTGTCCCACACTTCGTGCAGATCATTACTGCTGTAGTGAAAGATGGACCACTGCTAGTCAAGGGGCAGACCTACACTGTTATGTGGAGAGCATCACAAACTGCTGGACCTGCCCTAAGAAAGCTGCTTCCTTGTGTTTTCACTTTTGAAAGATAGCCAGAAAGCTGAAGGGAAAAACAAAACCACCACTACCAACAAATTCCCTCCACACTTGTCAATCTGAAGTCTGCAACTTCTTTTACACATAAGCACTTGTGTGTGTGTGTGTTGTCTAGATTTACTTCCTGGTGTGAAATAAGACTGATAAAAAGTTCACTTACAATATAATTACTTATTAAATTCTGGAATATAGCATATATCAAACAAATACTTGTTGGAAAATGAGTTTTCAATCTACATGTAATTTCAAAGTTTGATTTTTTTTCCACTTTGGCTAAAATATAAAAATAGTTGATTTTACAGCTGACATAAGCAATGTAAGTAAAACAGATTCCATTATAAAGATTAAGTGCTATATATATATGTCCTTTAGAATTTTCACATTTTATGTTTAGTGACTGTCTTTTACTTAGATTTCAAAGTTTTTCAATGTTAAATTTACTTTGGAAAATATCTTCAACAGTTAGATGAACATTTTATTTGAGAATCTTATTGTTTCCAAAGTTGATCTCAGAAATTATAGAGCCTGGAGTGGTAGATGTAGTTTATAATTAGAGTAAAAAATGTGTTAAAATGTGTAATATCATTTTAGAATCCTATTAGTTATGACTTTACTTTTTAGAAAATAATTTAACTCCTTGAAGAAAGCTTTTCCAAAATAAATCTTCAAGAAGTAATAGAGTAGGAGTTTAGAATATCACATTGCTATGCATATTTTATTCATCTAAATTCTGAATTTGGCATCAGTTGGCTTATCTTACTCTAATTTCTTTGCTTGAAATTTCTGATAAGGGATAGGATTAAAATATGAAGGAACACTTTTAAAATACAAGGGCCACACAAATGTTCTTCTCCTATGCCCGTTAAATATAGAGTTTGGGATCCTAGAGCCTGTTAAAAGATAGCACGTGCATGTTTCTTTCCCTTAAAGAACATCAGAAAGGCTTTGAATTTATGCCTGTGTATGTGATCCCATTTTCAACTCTGTGAGAATCCTTGATTCTGTTCATTGGGAAAGTCTGTTTTATATAATCTTCAGGGAAAATCTTAGAGGTTAGCTTCTTGAGAATTTGGAAGAAAAAGGGGCATTTCCTTTGTGACACTTGACCAGTGTGCTCCTTGTCCTTTCAGTACACAGAACAGAATAACTATAGTTACTTCCTGCCTGTATTATTAATGAGAATAATTCAAGGGTGTTCTGTGCCACCATTTTCCTTTCAGAATCACTAGATGAAATGTTATCTAGTGCAAAGAGGACCAAAACCTGTATTTCCATGAAGATGACCAGATAGTTACCTCTTTTACTCTTCTAGGAAGCGGCATTTTTCACTATGATGCTGGTTGCTAAATTCTCAATATTCTGCATATACTACCACATGTGACCTTTCACAGAGTCATGTGATGAATTACTGAGCTGTCAACACTGATATTGAAGAAATATGAATTAATTTCTTTGCTATGCCATTTTTTTAGCTGGTGGCTGTTGAAATTTTACTTCATCTGTGTCACATGTCTTTGGGTTTAAAAATGTGCACAGTAATAGTAACTGACTCAGAGATACAAGGAGGACTAATGTGATTCTTTTATTTTAGTTTTAGCTGGCTAAAGGGAAGTCTGCATTCCTGTGCATTTATTACTAAAAGGCAGTGTTATAGTTATATACAAAATGTTTTCTAAAGAGCTCCTATGTTAATGTTTGGAGTTGATGTAATTGAGTCTTGAGGGTTGTAATTCCAGCAGTGGATAGGATTTATCTGGGTATGGCTGGAGAGGGTGGATCCTGGGGGCTCAGCCTTGGGGATTATATATGGTTTCTCCTCCCCTGCTTTCTTTTACTTCTGGCTTCCATGATGTGAGGAGCACAGCCCAGGTGCTCTCTCTTTCTTCTTCCCGATGCCATTCTCTGAAATCCACGGTCCCCTACTTCACATGGACTGAACTCAAAACCATAAAAAACAAAATCTTTTTTCCTCTAAATTATGTGGTCAATATTTTAAATTGTAGCTATAAGAATGCTGACAGGAATAGCACTCTAATTATTAACTTGTGAAACTCTTAAAAATAAAGCATTTTATAAGCTGGATGTGGCAGTGCATGCTTGTAATCCTAGTACTTGGGAACAAGAGGTTCACAGGTTCACAGCCAGCCTCAGATACTTAGCGAGGTCCTCTGCAACTTAGTAAGACCCTGTTTTAAAAAAGGGACAAAACTAGGGCTGGAGGTATAGCTTAGAGGTAGAATGCCCCTAGGTTCAATCCCCAGTACAGCATTAAAAAAAACATATAAAATATTCTATAAGCTATAAGCCATAATTATAAAGTAGTGGTTGAAATTTCTAATAATATCAAGAAGTTATAGAAGAGTGTAAATTTTCATGTTTTTATATTATTGAATGCCAGTGATTTAAAAAATAAATATGTCCGAGGTTTATATTTTATTAGCTATGTTACCATGGACAGTTTACTTATCTTTCCTGTTCCCTATTTTCCCCATTTCTCAAATGAGAGTAATAATAGTACCTACCTCCTACAGTTTTATCAATGCTAAAATAGATAATATATGTGAATTATACCAGTATCTGATCATAAAAAGCACTGAGTATTATGCATATTATTGTTGTTGGTAGTAGTAAAAACTCAGTACTAAAAAACTCAGTGACAACATAGATTACATAATAGATTAAAAAACAATTTAAACTTTAGGAAAATATGTTAGATTTCATAATATTTCTGATATAGTCACTTTTTTTTTCAGTTCTTTGAGCTGTGGGCATTCAACAAGTGATTTCAAATGGGGACAGAGTAGAATAAGCATCATTTGATTTTATGTCCTCATCGAGAAAATGGGTGTTTATTTGCTATTGGAGAAGTACAAAATATTTTTCTTCATATGTTCAAATACAAGGCATTATCCGTTGTACCCTGGGTATAGATATCAAAGTGAATACATGATTTAGGAACATAAAAGACAATTTATCTGTCTTGGTTCTGGGGTTTTGTTTTGGGTATTTTTTTTTTTTTTTGGTAGTGGGGGTTTAGCCAAGGGGTGTTCTATCTCTGAGATATACCCCTAGCCAGTTTTTGTTTTCTGTTTAGAAATGGTCTCGTTAAGTTGTGAGGGCTGTCTCAAACCTGAGATCCTCCTGTCTCAGCCTCTCAGTTACTGGAATTATAGGTGTGTACCTCTACACCTGGCTAATTGACCTCTTTCTGAATTGCTGCTGTTGTACATCACATAGTTGTTTTTCCTACTCTGAGGTTCTGGCCTGATAAACTCTTTTGTCTTGTTCCTCGGTAGATTCTTTCTTTCATTATCTTTGCTTCTTTCCATTTTCTATCGCTCTTCTGTTTTCTTTCTTCATCCTAAGTTTTTTTCCCCTTTTTAATAAACATTTATTTATTAGATGCTTATAAGAACACATTTGACCAACAATGTTCTCAGTTTTCAAACAGGAAATTTATAGCTACATCCCCAGCCCGATTTTTTAACTTTTGTTTTGAAACAGGGTCTCAGTAACTTGTGGAGGGCCTCAAAAAGTAGCTTTGGCTGGCCAAGAACCCAGTGGTGGTGACTGTATTTATTGGGCTTAAATTTTATCCTATGAGGATTCTCTAATAAGGATCCCTTTGATCTTATCTTGAATCAGAATAAGATAAAAGGAATGTGTCTAAAGATTAATCTTTTGGATATACAGTAGGAATGGGAAGAACAAGATATTGAAAATGACAGGACCTTTTGGGGGGCTTCTTTTTTTTTTTTTTTTTCCCTATGGTGCTGGGAATTGAACCAAGGGCATTCTACCTCTGAGCTACATCCCCAACCTGATTTTTTATCTTTTGTTTTGAAACAGGGTCTCACTAAGTTGTGGAGGGGCTCAAAAAGTAGCTGAGGCTGGCCAAGAATCTAAATCCTCCCATCTCAGCCTAACAAGTACTAGGATTACAAGTGTTCACCACCATGCCTGACTTGGGAGGTCTTTTTTATGGTCTATCTAATTTTGCCTTTTGATTTCTAAAATGTTTTGAGAAATACCTGAATAAGTGTAGAGGCAATTTCATTATTTATAAGATGAGCAATGCAAGGAAAATTTTGAAGGGGAAATGGCAAAACTTAGGATTAGAACGTAGGTTGAAGAAAGGATGGAAAGAGCCCATTAGTAATATATTGTTTTGAATATGAGTTATGAGTATTGTGAGGCTACTGATCACATTAATAGAATAGAGACACTGGGAATGGGAAAGAAAAGGATGAATTTAGTTATGTACATGTTGACTGTGATGGGCAGTAGTCATTCAAATAGAAATATGGATTTCTAATTGCATTTCTGTCTAACAATTTTAATAGTCCCTATTATGAATTGTGACTATTATTAATTTTTAACATTCCCCTTGCATTGTAAAGCCATGCTAAGTGTTAAAAATCACTTAATGTCATTGTTAAATACTTTGTTCCAGCAGGCAGATTATCACTGTTGCATGATGTGCATGATTTTGCAGTTTGGGTTGGTCTAAATTAGTTCTGAGTCACAATAATACTTGTTATTTATAAAGTAGAAGAGATTATTTTAACATTTAACTTAATGAAACAGAAATAGAAAGGGAAACATTGCATAAAAGTGATGTAATTTGGCAAAAGAGCTTTGAATAATGACTATGTAGAGTATTTGCAAAGGTCATTTTTCATCATTTGTTACACTGTTTAGGTGTAAATACAAAAAAGCAATCTGACTCAATGTTTACTCTAATGTTTACATTAATATATGCTTTTTGGGGGGGGGTATTGGGGATGGAACCAGGAGGTCTTCTACCTCCAGGCTACACCCCCAGACCTATTTTATAATTTATTTGGAAACAGGATCTTACTAAGTTGTGGAGGACCTCACTAAGCTGCTGAGGCTGGCTTTGAACCTGCGATACTCCTGTCTCAGCCTCCGAAGTACTGAAATTACAAGTGTGAGCCACTACGCCCAGCTGATAATATATGCTTTTTTAAAAAATATTTTTTTCAGTACTGGGAATTGAACCCAGGACACTCTACTTCCAAGCTACACTCCCAGCCCATTTTTTTTTTCTTTTTTATTCTTTTTTTTTGAAACAGGGTGTTGCTAAGTTGCAGAGGGCCTCACCAAGTGGCTGAGGCTGACCTCAAATCTACAATTCTCCTCTCTCAGCTTCCCAAGTACTGGGATTATAAGCATGTGCTTCCACATTCAGCACATATGCTGTTTGTAATAATATTTTACTTTTTTTTTAATTTTTGAGGTACCAGGGATTGAACCCATGGGCATTCTATCTCTGAGCTACACCCCAGCCCTATTATTGTTTTATCATTTTTAATTTAAAACGGAGTCTCACTAAGTTGCAGAGGGCCTCACCAAGTAGCTGAGGCTTTCTGAGACCTGTTATCTCAGCCTGCCAAAATCTGGGATTACAAGTGTGTATCACCACACCTGGCTTTATTTTTTTATAATTACAAAATAATTGAAATGCTTTAAAGGGTAACAAAATGTTAACAAAGTTACTTAATAGGTTCCCTATCCCTCTCTTCTGTCCTGTCCTGTTTTTTTTTTTTTTTTCTAGTACTGGGAATTGAACCAAGGGACATTCTACCTCTGAGATACACTCCCAGACCTATTTTTTATTCTTTATATTGAGTCAGGGTCTCACTAGGTTGTGGAAGACTTCACTAAGTAGGTGAGGCTGTCCTCAAACCTGCGATCCTGCTGTCTCAGCCTCCCAAGTACTGGGATTGAAAGTGTGCACCTTCATGCCCAGCTTCATGCCCTGTCTCATATAGCTAATGCTGGCAGTTTGTGTCTTTCCAAACCTTTTGGCTCATTATACTCATTATATAATTTTTATAAATATATATTTGTGTATTTTGAGAAATAACTTTTTTATACAAAACTGGGATTAAGCTTTACATACCTCATATATTTTTAACTTGTAAATGCATAATAGACGTATGTCCAGCGTTTAAAACATGTGAATCTAATTTATTATTTCAATAGGTATATCGCATTCCATTATTCAGCTACTCTGTTAAGAATTATTAATTTATATAGTTTTTAATTTAGTCTCATGGGTTTTTAAGATATAAAAGCCTTTCATATATAAAATCAAATAAAAATGAACAAATTTGTTTCTCTAATATTCATACTACATACTTCATGTCATTATCTTATGACTTTAGTATTACTAAGACAATAGTACATGAGACTGATGAAAGAGCAGGTTGCTTTGAGAGCGGTTAGTTTGGCATTTTATAATTTAATAAGACCTTTTTAATAATGGCATATGTATTTATGAATATATGAATCAATACAAAGTATAGACAGATAATGATTTTGCTCCTTTTTCCTCTATTTTGTTCACTGCCCCCCTCACTTGAAACCGTCATCACTCTGAATATTCCTTTTGTCATCTCCTTGCTGCCTTTCCCTTTTTTTCTTCTTAGAATTTTATTGTGTAAATAATTATACACTGTAGTGAGATTCAGAATGATACATTCGGCCTGGTGCATGCTTGAAATCTCAGTACTTGGGAGGTTCAAAGAGTCTCAAGTTCCTGGCCAGCCTTTGCAATTTAGTGAGACCCTATTTCAAAATGAAAGAATAAAATAGAGCTGGATGTATAGCTTAGGGGTAGAATGCCCTTGGGTTCCATTCCCAGTAACGAATACACACACACACACACACACACACACATGCGCGCGCGCGCACACACCTCAAAATACCAACAACAAAAACACAAAATGATACATTCAGCCAGCCATGGTGATGTGCACTTGCAATCCCAGCATTTGGGAGGCTGAGACAGGAGGATTGCAGTTCACAGACAGCCTCAGCTACTTGGTGAGGCCCTTTGCAACTCAGTGAGATCCTGTTTTAAAATAAAGAATAAAAATTAAGGCTGGAGGTGTTGCTTGGAGGTGGAATGCTCCAGGGTTCCATTCCTAGTTCTGCAAAAAAAAAAAAAAAGGATACATTCATATATGAACACAAGGCCTCTTGGTGCTTTTCCCTCCTAATTCCAGCCCACTCTCCTCCTCCAGACACACTGGTGAGGTTGGTGGCGAGACCTTACCTTCTTATGAACATAGTACTTGGTTTGTTTCCTTCCTCAAGCTCCTTTTCCCTTTCCCTGTATCTTCCCTTCTGCTGTCTACTCGTCTTTCTCATTATCATGAAGTCATTTTTCTTTCGTTTTCTTGCTAGCTTCCACATATGAGAGAAAACACACAGCACTTGATTTTCTGAGCCTGGCTGATCTCACTTAGCATAATGTTTTCTAGTTCTCCATTTTCTTGGAAATGACATGATTTTGTCTTCTTTCTGGCTGAATAAAACTCTGCTTTTGGACTTCCGGTAAGATGGCGACCGAGAAAAGCGGGGCTTAAGAGCCCCGCTAACACCTAATCTCCATTACCACAAAATCAGCACCTTTCATAGCCAGAAAACACCATCACCAGAGAAACAAAAAAATCACCAGGCTCCAGAGAGAAAGCAGACTGAGAACAGAGTTCAGAGCCACAGAGGAGATACACCGGCCTCACGCCCGAGGACGCGGCAGCAGCGCCATACTGCCGGCGGCAGCGGCGAGTTCACCGGACGGCTATAGCAAGCCGAGGTGAGCCGCTGCGGAACAGCCAGGCGGGATTTCTCACCGCAGGTAAAATCTAAAGCTCCCAGTGGCTGAGCTCAGCACACGCTGCAGGGATTCAGAGTGGAAATCAAAACCAAGAAGAAATACACCAGCCTCACGGCCGAGGGCGTAGCAGCGGCGCCATATTGTCACCGGCGGCAGCAGCAGAGAATTCACCGAATCCAGTACAGCTACATCTGCGTACTCAAGAACAGTGAGTCAAATTGCAGGCCACAGAGGAGAAATCCCAGTACTGTACTCCCTGGGACTTGACCCAGTGGGGGAGGGGCGGTGGCAGAGATATCACACCAAGGGGAACTTGCAACCTGGCACCCCCCACAGTCTAAAGCAGCCTCTATCGGCTCCCTGGGTCGGAGACTCTGTGATACAACTCAGTAAAGGAGTAGTGGGGTCTGAGATAATACAGACTTGAGATCCAGAACACCTTAAGTGAAGTCATAGTGACCCAAGGGAAGAACCCAGAGAAGGCACAAACTTCCGAAATCATGGGAAAGAGGAATAATACTGGAGCAATGAATGCCCACAACCCCACAACATCAGAACCCGATAAAACAGAAAATCAGAGATTTCTAGAAGATCAAATCAGGAAAATAACTATAGAAATAATAGAGGTGCTTTGAAAAGAACTCAGAGAGAGCCAAAAAGAGATAAAGGATGCAATTAATGAAGTAAAGGCCTCAATTCAAAGCACAAACAACCGATTAGACCACATGGAGAACAGAATCTCGCTCTTAGAAGATGAGCAATCCAAAAATGAACGCATAGTTTCTAATCTAGAAAAAAATATCCGACAGCAGGAATCTGATATTGAAGAAATATGGGCCCATTTTAAGAGAGCTAACCTAAGAATAATTGGAATAGAGGAGGGAAAAGAAAGTGAAACCAAAGGGATCAACAATCTCTTCAAGGAAGTAATAGCAGAAAATTTTCCAGACATAGAGCAAGAGGTTGATACACAGGTCCAGGAAACTTATAGAACTCCCTTTAGACAGGATCGGAGAAGAGGATCCCCACGCCACATAATTGTCAAAATGACCAATGTGGAAGCCAAGCAGAGAATCTTAAAGGCAACAAAAACAAAGGGCCAAGTGACATTCAGAGGCAAACCAATTAGAATCACTCCAGACTTCCCAAACCAAGTCATGAGAGCCAGAAGGGCTTGGAGTAACATATTCCAAACTCTGAAAGAAAACAACTTCCAGCCAAAAATTTCCTACCCAGCAAAACTTTCTATCAAATTAGATGGAGAAATAAGAAGCTTCCATGACAAACAGAAACTGAAGGAATTTATGTCTTCACAACCAGCGCTAGAGAAAATACTCAAAGAGATTAACTACAAAGAAGAAATAGGTAATACACACCAGAACCAGAGAAACAAGAGTTTCCATCCAACAGACAACTAAGATTGGTTATCTGTGGAGATTCATTACTTACGTTAGTCTTTTACCTATCTCTAAATGGTATTGTTTGCCTTTATTGTTGTTAATTTTTAGGATTTCTAGTTGGAATATTAATATACCTTCAGATATAGCATTTGGAAATATTTTATCCCATTCTATTAGTAACTGTTAACTCTGTTTACATTGTCTTTGGATATACAATATATTTTTTTTTTATTTTTTAGGGAGTTTGTATACTCTTCTGTTGCCTGTGCCATTGAAATCATATCCAAGAAATCACTGCCAATTTCAATGTTGTGAGGTTTTATGACCCAGATTTTCTCCTAAAAGTTTATAGTCTTAAGATTTATATTTAGGTCTTTTATCTATTTTGAGTTAATATTTGTATATGGGATTAGGTAAGGGTCCAACTTTATTCTTTTCCATGTAATTATTATGTTTCAACAATATTTAGTTAAAAGATTATTATTTCCACCACCAAATGTTCGTGGAAACCTTGTCAAAAATAACTTGACAATATAGGGAAGAATTTAGCTCTAGGCTTTTATTTAACTCCAATGGTTTATATATCTGCCTTTAGAATAGTACTACACTGTTTCAATTATTGTAGCTTTATATGGTTTGAAATCAGAAAATATATATCTTCTAGCTTTGTTCTTTTTCAAGATCGTTTTGGGTATCTAGAGTCCATTTTCCATATTAGGATAGATTTTTTTTCTGAAAAATAAATATATAAATATATGATAGTTTCACCTAAAAAAAAAATAGAAAAAAAAATTCTCTGGTAAGAAAGAAAGCAAAAAGAAATATTGAAATGTTATCTTTAAGTCATCAAAAGCTTGGTATCAGACAAATGAAACTGTTATGTGAGATTATCATTTTTAATTTAGGATAAATTGCTATAATACTAGATGTCAACCACTAAGCCAAGCATGGGAGGGAGGGATGGGGAGAGAATGGGGTGGGGATTGGGTGGGGGCTGACTGGGCGATGTGTGCATGTATGTCTACAAAAGTTTGTATCCCACCATGATGTATGAATACAGTGCACCAATAAAATATAAAAAAATAAAAATAAATAAATAAATTAATTAATCATAAAAAAGAACCCTGCTCTAAAGGAAGTAAAAAAAAAAAAAACCTCTGCTTTCTTCTTTTATGTAGTACTATTGTGGCCAAGTACATTTGTAAAAGTATGTTTTTAGTTTTTACTACATAGAAATATGTTGCATATACTTTTCTCACTTGTTTCACCTACTGTAGTGACAACATTGATTTATACCCATGTGCTGATAAAGTATGACATAGATTTTTCCCTAAATTGTTCAATTGCTTTGTCAGTTGTGTGTTCTCTCATGATTATTTCCATTTCTATAGAGATTAAACTCTTGATATATGTTTTGATAACATAGTTTTTGTTAAGTTATAGTTCTCTTTCTGTTCTCATTTAAAATTACTGTCACATAGTATCCTCTAGTGGTTGAAAACATTCACTGGAGCCAAATGCCTGAGATTTGAATTTACCTCTGCCACTTATTAATTAACGTGTGACTGGGTTTTGCTAATCAGCTGAATTCTATAACCTTTTCTGTCTTGATAGATTTAATCCATTCACCTTTTATTATGATAAATGATGAATTTAGCTTTATTCCTTTTATTTGTTCTTATTTCTACCTCTATCACTTATCGATTGTGTCTGTGAGTTTCTTCTGTTGCAGATTACTCCTCCACAAATCTGATTTACAATAGTATATATCGCATTATTAACGAGTTAATGCAAGTAAAGCACCAGAAATGTATTTGGCTTAATGTCAGCAATGTATGTGTAAGGTATTACATGTATTTTATGTTTACATGTTGTTTCCCATCTATTTTCTTACTTTTGTTGACTTTTTAAAGTTATCTTCCCCTTTCCCTCATTAAATTGGAAGGTTTATTCGGCATTTATACCTTTCTTTGATAATGTGCCTATTTTTATTTTTATTTATGCCTATATTATATACCTATTCTCTATATATATACACACACCTATTTTATATATACTCATTAGATAAAATAAGTACCTTCTTGTTAATATTTGTGTCTTATCCAAGTTCCCTTCTTCCTCTGATATTTTCCAGATGGACCAATTTTCACATCTACCAGCAATAAATGAAACATTCAGGTGCCCCACTATGTCACCACACATTGTTACTGTCAGTCTTGTTTCATGTTAACCGTTCAGGCCTTATATAATCATGTTTTATTGTTTTTAAATTTATTTCCCACTCTACAATTACCCCAAATTGGGAGCACCTTTCATGTACTTACTACCTTTGTATTTTCTCTTTTGTAAAACAAGGAGACTCTTTGTTGATTTTTTTCTTTCGCAAAATAAGTTTTTGTGTGGTGAAGTCCCAGTTATTTATTTTTTGCCTTTTTTTGCCTGTGCTTTTGGTATCATATCCAAGAACTTATTGCCTAATCTACTGTAAGGAGGCTTTTTCAGCATGTTTTCTTCTAGGAGTTTTATAGTTTGGGATCTTATTTTAATGCCTTTAATCCATTTTGAGTTAATTTTTGTGTACCGAGTGGCTGTTGGTAGCCTTGTGAAAGATCTTTGATCATATGCATGAGGCTTTTTTTCTGGGTACTTACTCCTTTTTTGTGTATTTGCTATGAACATTTTTATATGATTCTTTTTGAGGATTCATGCTTTTCTTTTCTTAGATGTACATCTAGGTATGTAATTTCAGTGTTATAGGATAGGTGCATGCCTACTTAGAAATTGCTAGATAACTTCAACATTTTAAGAGATTGTATCAGTACTTGGTATGATCAGTTTCTAATATTTT
Organism: Muscardinus avellanarius; assembly: GCF_963383645.1. Lineage (NCBI taxonomy): Eukaryota > Metazoa > Chordata > Mammalia > Rodentia > Gliridae > Muscardinus > Muscardinus avellanarius. Next base: position 78,044,697 of record NC_137797.1, read on the forward strand.
TTTGACATCCTGGTAAGTAGAATAAAAATTTTTTTGTCTATTGGTTGTATTATTGTTGACACACTTAATGTACCTGAAATTTAACCAGGCATGGTGATGTATGTTTGTAAACTCAGTGCTTGGGAACCTGAGACAGGAGGATAGCAGGTTTATTGCCGGCCTCATCAACTTAGTGAGACCCTGTTTCCAAACAAAAACAAAATAGGGCTGGAGGTATAGCTCAGAGGTACAGTGCACCTTGGTTTCATCCTTAGTACCACCAAAAAAAAAAAAAAAAAAAAAAAGGAAAAAACAACAACAAAAGAAAGTACCTGAAATTTTATCCTTAAATTTGTATTCATGTTTTTTTGTTTCTTCCTACCAAAGTTTGCGATTTATGAGATACTATTTGCTCTCCTCTGTGTAAAAATTTCCTGACATAAAGTAGGTACTCAATAAATGTTTATTTTTGAACAAATGAAATGGGTGAACAAATAAGTAAAAATGGGAATATTTACCCTTCTCCTGATAGACTCATAAGTATAGACATCTGAAATCTTCCCCAGGGTCCAATAATTGGGTGCTGATAATTTGGTGATGAAGCCCACCAGTAGAAAGTGGGAAATAGTTTTAGAACTGTACATGCAGTTTACCAAATTTACAGAATTTTCTACTGAGAATCATTTTAAAATCCAAGAACAAAAAAGTGTAAAAAGTTAGATGATGCCGGATGTGGTGGCATATGCTTGTATTGCCAGCATTTGGGAGGCTGAGAAGGAGGATTGTGGTTCGAGGGCAGCTTCAGCTACTACTTAGACCCTCTGCAACTCAGTGAGACCAGTTTCAAAATAAAGAATAAAAAATAGGGCGGATGGTGTAGCTAGAAGGTAGAATTCCCCTGTAATGTATTCATCTGTGGAAACTTAATGTTTAAAGACTTAAGTTTTTTTCTTACAATCATGGGACTTTATATTTAAAGTGAAGTGAATCATTTTAATAATAAAATATATAATTTTATATTCATATCTAATCTTCTAATACAGTTAAGATTGAGTATCAGTTATTTTGATGTAGACTATTTGGCTTATGAAATACCCAGAATCTTTTATTTCTTCTGACTCCTTTGGTCCATTTTTTCTGTTGAAAATTCTATCAGAAAACAGTTGGCAGGAAAATTAGTAGAAAAAGAAGAAATCAGCAAAGAGAGGAAAGGAATAAAATAAGAAAGAGTGAAGTTGAACAAGCAGTCATGCTATGTGTGAATTTTTTCATTAGCACAAATAATCATTTAAATGCATAGGTTTCTATGCATAGATTTAAAAGCAGTTACTATCATAATCTATATTATTCAATATATATAAGCAAATAAATTAAGACAAAAATACTTATGATACATTTATTTATATTTTGTTATTTTAGACATTTTATATTTCAAACAATAGAACTATGTCCACATTTGATTTTCTAGTCTTGAATTGTCACTTATTATGATATGGCTTCACTTTTTGTTATTTCTGGTGACTTATACATTATTAAGAGTTCATTGTGTTTTATATTTCATGAAGTTTCACTCTACAAAATGTGATTTCTCTATAATAAGATTAAATGTCTTTGTTGACTTAAGGATCTAATTGACCTAATAAGAAAAACATAGAAACTTTTTGATATTTTTATTTTCTTCCTGGTGGTGAATTAATATTTTTGAATAGTCAGAACTATTAAAATAAGACAGAGACAGTCTTGTTAGCGTAGTATATGAAAATTTGAACATTATGCAAACTTAATATGATTCATAGTAGTGCTTATAATAATGTAGTACAATGTAGTTTTAAATACTAATTTCTATTTGTTCTTTTATTGTTTCATATTGGAAGCAGATGTGTAAGTATTAAATATTTTGACTATTCTATTTTATGCAATTTTTTAGGCCTATCCATCTTAATGACTCTGCATTGTATTTTTTTTTCATTCCAGAAAATCAAATAAAGAAAACTGCTTTATCCTTTCACAACTACAGCGGCATAAATGAAGATCTTAATATAAAGAAGGAAAGAGTTTTTGGACATCTTTCAAAAAATATATCATTGCAATCTGAAAGAAGTCAATTACATTCCAGGAATAAGCGTTTTTTATCGTATCCAAGATATGTGGAAGTTATGGTTACAGCTGATGCTAAAATGGTTCATTATCATGGACAGAATTTGCAGCACTATGTATTGACTCTAATGTCAATTGTAAGTAAACTTACTATGACTTTAATATTTCCTAAAATACATATAATTTTTAAAATTATGTTTCTAAACTCTGGTGTAAGTAAATTGTATTTAGATTTAAGCTAGAAATCATATTTCATTAAAATTTAGTTCAGATAGATGTACACTAGGAATCCTGTTTTGTTAGTGGGACAACTTTATAAGACATTTGAAAATCTCTGAAAACACTTAGAAAAAGAACTTGTTATTTACTTCATCATATGAATGGCTTCTGCCCTCTAGTGACAGGGAATATCTTGTCTTATTGATCTTTGAATACGAATTTTAAAACCTCACCCTGGAAGAGCACAGAGGGGAGGGTGTACTACTTTTACTGCTACATTTGTTAAGTCAGAGAATTTACACATATGATTTTTACACATATGTATATCTGTGGGGATGGAGGAAGCCATTACTGGTAGAGCTATGCTTGGAATTTAAGATTGCTGTAGCTATAAGAGCATTTGGTCTGATGTTAGTATCTCTGTGGGGCAGTGGAGGTGCCAGTGTCACAGAACAGAGTTCTGTGCCATTGCCTAAGAGGACCAGTTCTGTTAATTGTTAGCTCCCTGTTTATGTGTATACACACAAATACACACTTATTATACTTTTTGGACTGGGCCTGTTGTCTTGGAGTAATTGCCTAAAACACCTCTTTTACGCTCACAAGTATTCTGATTTTGTTGACAAAATATATGGTCATCTATGCAGTGTCAGGGTATTTGAAACATATCTCATGGTTGGAATTAACTTTATTTGCATAAATGGAATGTAAGCTCCCTTGGTTGAGAAGACTTGGCCAAGACACATTTATGGTGCATGCTCCTTAGCTAAAATCCCCAGTTAAGTTTCCTGTGACTTGAAGATCCCAAGTCTGTCATTGTCCTTAGCATATTTTTTTCATTTTGGAACTGAGGATTAAACCCAGGGGAGTTCTACCACTGAGTTATATCCTGAGCTGACCTCCCTCCCTTTTTTTCTTAAATTGTTTATTTTGAACAAGGTCTTGCTAAGTTACCAGGCACTGTCCTGCAACCTGTGACTCTTCTGTCTGAGGACTACTGGGGTTACAGGAGTATGTCAGGATACTCGTTAACATTTTCTCATAAATTCTTATGATTATACCATGTTCTATGTTGCCTAAATACAGTATTTGGTAGGAAGTGAGCGCTCAATGAACAGTTAGTGAAGGAATGAATAAAGAGTAGTTAAAAGTAATTATTTTTTCTAAATGTAGTATATTGTGATTAAAAAAAAGATGCTCAGGTAGGTGTGGTGTTGCAAGCTTGTTAGTGGAGGCTAAGACAGGAGGATTGCAGGTTCAAAGCCAGCCTTAGCAACTTAGCAAGGCCCTTAGAAACCTAGAAATAAAATCGGGCTGGGGGTATGGCTTGGAAGTAGACTGCCTCTGAGTTCAATTCTCAGTTCCAAAAAAAAAAAAAAAAAAAAAGCAGAAAGCAAAAAAGTAAAACAAAGATGATTCAAATTCACTTTCTAAAATTGTATAATACAGAAACTCGTTTTGTCTATTTTCGTGTGTGTGTGTGTGTGTGTGTGTGTGTGTGTGTGTGTGTGTGTTGTTGAGGATTAAACCCAGGGGCATCATTCTATCTCTCATCTATACATCCAGCTTTTTTATTTTTTATTTTGAAGCTGGATCTCACTAAGTTGCTGAGGGTTTCGCTACATTACTGAGGTTGACTTTGAGCCTGAAATCCTCCTGTCTTAGCTCCTGAGGACTGGGATTACAGGCATGTGCCACCATGCCTGGCTCATTCATTTTGTCTTTAAAAAATTTTTTTTATTGGTGCACTGTAGTCTCACATCATAATGTAGATAATGGGATCATGTTGACAGTGGCATATATTCACACAATACTTGATGCCCTCCCCTCCTCCCCTTTTCTCTCCCTCCCCAAACTGAGTGTCCAGGTTAACAATGTTATATTCACAAGTATACACATATTTGAATGAAGCTTTCCATTAATAAACCTCAGCCTTCTTCCTCCTCTATCCCTCCTTTCTAGCTTTGTTGAGGTTTCCCCTCCATTATCTGGAGTCCCTCTGGTATCCCTAATACTCCTTAACTTGAACATATTAGAGAAAACATATGTCCCTTCTTTTTCTGTGCTTGGCTAATCTTACTTAACATAATGTTCTTCAGTTCTTTCCATCATTTTGTGAATGTCTTGATTTTGTTCTTTATTGCTGAGTAGAATTCCATTGTGTGCATTTCCCATAATTTTACAATCCATTCATTTGTTGATGGAGACATAGGGGTAAAATCAAAGTGTAAGAAATAGCTGGAACTATTCATTTTGTCTTTTTGAATTGAAATCCTATGATGACACAGCATTATGGATAGAAATTTAACTTAATGACATTTTTAACTTCTGAATCAAAAGTGGTATACCCACTTTCAAGAGCTTCTAATGAGAACTATGATGTTGAGGATGTCAATTTATATGTAGAAAAATGTATCAATTATCTGGCACACTGGGATCAACTTTGAAATTGAAAGTGGTTTAAGGGGATGGCGTTTATTAAGAGAATTAGGTGCAGGGAGCTGTTGAAGGAAAAGAGTACAGTAGATTTTGAAGCATTGTCAATGACAGAGACCTGATGTTGGCGCTTTGGAAATACCAACTTGAAGAAGTAAAGGAACATCAGAGTAAATTTGTTTTTGTTTTATTTGTGGTTTGTAATTATACATCACACATCTCATGGACCATTTCCCTCCAGGTTCAACCCCTCCCTCCCCTTCCATGTACATATCTTTGAGATTGACATTGGTAGTTTAATATATGTGCATAGCATTACTTCAACTGTTACCTTCTTCATATCTCTATCTCCCTTCTTCCCTGCTATAACCTCCTCCATCCTCCATTGGAGTCTCTGCTTGTCCATCTGAGATTAGGCTTGTTTCCCAATTTCTATGTAGCTTCCACAGATGAGAGAAAACATACAACTGTTCCCTTTTTGAGACTGGCTAATCTCATTTAGCATAATATTCTGAAGTTCCATCCATTCCTGAAAATGGCATATTTTTGTTCTTTATGGCTGAGTAAAGTTTCATTGTTTTGTAATTTCACCATTTTGTAATGCAGTGGCTACATTCAATTTTGGTGATATCCTCACCTTTAGAAATGTTTTGTTATCTTTATTTTACATAAAAAACAATATCCTCTTGTTAAGAAGGTGTTGTGGCATTTCTTGAGATAATTGAAGTTGTCCCTGGGACTTTTAAATCCCATAGTTCATTGAGGGCAAAGCAGACGTTTTTGACTGTGGAGAGACTTTTTGTCTGATATTGCTTTGGACAATCATTCAGTGCAAGCATGTATAATTTCCAGTAGAAAGAGCATGGATTTCATTTGAAGATGAAACTTGTCGACTAGTCAGCTGGTTTGCATTCAGCTTTGATTCCCAGGGGTAGACACAGCAGAGTTGAGGAAGAGGGGGAGCATTCCACATATAGGTGGAGCAGGAGGAAAAATTTAGATTATATCTCTATTTTGAGGTTTTCTGGAGTTTTGTATATGCTTTGTTTCTTTTGAGACCAAATTTCAGATCACTTCTGAATACCTGAATTTGCTGCTTCAGTAGCATCAAGTTAAAATAATATTTACATATGCATTATTGAGTTCCCAAAATATATGTAAATTAGAGAAATCATTTTCTTCAGCATGTTTATTTTAATATTCAGTGGCTTATTGTTTAATAAACCTGAAGTATCATTTTAACTCCATACTCGTGTTTATAAAGGCTTACTATAGAATATTCACATAGTGATAGATTTACTAATGTAAATTAAAGTAGCATGATTTGGTTCTTAAGAATTAGCTATATTTATTAAATACACTTATATACTTAGAGGCATTTATCAAGTAAAAACCTTTATTTGACTTACATTAACTTTATACTATTCTCTTCAATTCCTGGATTGGTTTTTACTGATGTTATTCACAACAGGGAAAATTTCAACATTAAAATAAGAACTAATGATTATGAAAAGACATCATATTAAGCAAAATAAGCCAGATACAAAAAGAAATACTGCATTTTTTGCTCATATGTGAAAACTACAAACGAAACAAAGATGAAAATGGAGGAGGAGGAGAAAAAAGATAAACCTAAAATGAAGAGGAAAAAGATCAGAGGGAAAGGAGATGGGGAGAGTAAAGGGAGAGTAGACAGGGTCAAAGCACAAAATAGGCATGTATGGAAATGTCACAGTGAAACCCATAAATTAGTACAATTAATACTTTCATACTTTCCAGATAACTATTTATGCTATTTTTCCTAGCTATAACTTGGTACAGTTTATTCTTAATTCTTTTTGTTTTTGAGTACTAAGGATTGATTGAACCTTAGGGCATTCAACCTCTGTGCTACACCCCCAGACCTATTTTTTATTCTTTATCTTGAAACAAGGTCTCACTGTATTGCAGTGTGCTTCACTAAGTAGATGAAGGCTGTCCTTGAACCTGCAATCCCCGTCTGAGCCTCCCAAATACTAGGATTAAAAGCATGCGTCACCATGGCTGGCTGGCTGGCCTGCCTGCCTGCCTGCCTGCCTTCCCTCCCTCCCTCTTTCTTCCTTCCTTCCTTTCTTTCTTTCTTTCTTTCTTTCTTTCTTTCTTTCTTTCTTTCTTTCTTCGTGGGTCTGGGGATGGAACCCAGGGGCATTCGACCTCCAAGCTACACCCCCTGCCCTATTTTTTATTCTTTATTTTGAAACAGGGTTTTACTAAGGGAAGGCCTAAGTAGCTGAGGCTGTCCGTGATCCGCAATCCTCTGGTCTCAGCCTCTTGAATGCTGGGTTTACAAATGTGTGCCACCATGCTCGGCTTGTTATTCTTTATTTTTGAAAGAGGGTCTTATTGAGTTGTGGAAGGCCTCAGTCAGTGAGGCTGGTTGCAAACTTGTGATCTTCCTGTCTCAACCTTCCAAGTGCAGGGATTACAAGCATGTGCCTCCACGCCTGGCTATTCTTAATTTTTAGCACATGTGTATAAATATGTGTGATGTCATTTTTAATTTAAAAACCAAATACCTTTCTGAACAAGTAAAGAGTAAACTCTTTGTTAGCAAAATTTCTAATGTGATAGTAATTTGTTTCATGTTTTTCATGAAGTATTTTTTGCCTAGAATTTTTCTCTAATATTTTAATCTGTGAAGAAATAAGAAAGTATGCAAAGGAAGTAAACTTTAAAGAATAAAATTAAATGTATTCAATAATAATCACTTGATAAAAATTCTATTACATGACACTCAAACTTGTTTATTATAATATATAAGAATACTACATGACTTTATATTTTGTCTTATATTTCCTAAGGTTCAGTCTATAGAAAGAAATATTAGTCCTATGACATACTCTGTGAGTTAGAAAAGATGACTGAACATTCAGATAGTTGTAAGAAGTTCTGTACATACATATATCATCTTTTTCATGACCCATGGATATACCTGTTTATCTTTTTTCAAGTCAATTTCTCTACTGCACACAGAAGTTAAAAACAAACCTCAGTGCTTCCAAATAGAACAGTCTCACTAGGTACATAACTAAGCAAAAGAGAATTAACTTCAAATGAAACACTAGTAATCAAAATGGTAGAAAATAATACCTTTCTATAACACTGAATATAAATGGTCCTAACTCTCCAGTTAAAGATATAGACTGTTAGCCAGGCGTGGTGGTGCATGCTTGTAATCCCCGTGCTTGGGAGGCTAAGACAGGAGGATCTCACTGGTTTGAAGCCAGCTTCAGTTACTTAGTTGAGGTTGTCAGTGGCTTAGTGAGACCCTGTTTCCAAATAAAATATAAAAATAGGTCTGGGAGTATAGCCAGGAGGTAGAAAGCCTCTGGGTTCCACCCCCAGTACCACCAAAAAAAAAAAAAAAAAAAAAACAACTAATGTCACTAGTAAGAGACACATCTTGGGGCAAAGATATCCATGGGCTTAAAATTAAAGGATGAAAAATGATATTGCATGTAGTTCAAATTCCAAAGCAGTGTTTACATAAAAGAAACCCTAATATGCATTTCAATGTATAAGAAAATAAGAACAATCCCAAAACTAGTAGAAGGAAAGAAATAATTAAGATCAGAAATGAACTTAATGATATAGAGCATAAAAGGACAGTACAAAGGATCAATGCAACAAAGGGTTCTTTGAAAAGAGAACCAAAATTGATAAACCCTTAGTCAAACTATCCAAAAGAGAGAAGCTCCAAATTAATAAAATTTGAGATGAAAAAGGAAATATCACCACAGATATCACTGAAATCCAAAAGACACAGGGGCTGTTTTGAAAAATACTTAAATAACTTGAAAAATCTAGGAAAATTTTCTTTTTGTGTGTGTGTGGTGGGGGGGGGGTCTGAGGAAGGAACCCAGGGGCATTCAACCTCTGATGTTTAGGCAAGTTTGTTTCAGCCCTTGATTCTTCAGTGTTTTTAACATGAGTGAGTGCATAATTTTGTCAAAAGATTTTTCTGCATATATTAAGATGCTCATGTGATTTTGGTCTTTGATTCTATTTGTGTGACATGTATATAACAAACTCCAAATCAACATCATAGGGGATATGTATATAGCAAACTCCAAACCAACACCGTACTAAATGGGGAAAAACTGAAAGCATTTTCTCTAAAATCGGTAACAAGACAAAAATATTCATTCTTACCACTTCTATTCAATATAGTACATGAAATTTTTGCCAGAGCAATTAGGTAAGAAGGGGAAATAAAAGGAATACAACTAGGAGAGAAAGTAGAATTATCATGCTTATAGTTAGTATGATCTTTTCCTTTAAAGATCTAAAATTTTTTACCAGAGTAGTTCTAGAGCTGAGAAACACAGCAAAGTAGCAAGGATACAAAATAAACATACCTAAATAAATATATTTTCTATATACCAATATCAAATCCACTGAAAAGGAAATAGGAAAATCCACTCATAATAGTCCTTCACTTCCCCAAATTACCTAGGTACAAACAAATCCAAGCAAAGATGAAAGTCTCTATAAGAAAAATTACACAACACTGAAACAAGACAAGACACTAGAAGAAGCAAAGACTTCCGTGTTCATGGGTAGGTAGAATTAATAGTGTTAAAATGGCCATGTTACCAAAAGTAATTTAGAGATTCATGCAGTCTCCTTCAAAATAGGAATGGCATTCTTTATGGAACTAGTCAAAACAGTCCAAAAGTTCATATGGAAGAATAGAAGACTGAATTTCCAAAAACGTTATGAGCAACAAGAGCAATGCTGGAGGCATCCTAATCCCCAATTTCCAGTTATACTACACAGTTGTAAAAACATCATGGTACTGGCATAAGAACAGACACATAGACGAATAGGATACACTAGAAACCCAAAGAGACAAACCCACACAGATACAGCAACTAATCTTTGACACAGATGCCAAAAACATATATTGGAGGAAAGTCAGCCTTTTAAACAACACTGCTAGTAAAAAAGGACATCCGTATGTTGAAGAATGAAACTAGGTCCTAATCTCACCTGGCACAAAAGTCAATTCAGAATTGTACAATGACATGGGAATTAGAGCAGAAACTTTGCTTAGAAGAAAAGAGTCAACTCTTCAACCTATAGATACAGTCCTCAGTGTGACTCTTAAAACCCAGGATTAATAAATGCAATGATATCAAATTAAAAAGCTTCTGCACAGCAAAGGAAATGATCAAAAGTCTGAAGAGAATTCAGTGGATGAGAGAAAATATTTTTTTTGTGTGTGTGTGGTAGTGGGGATTAAACTCTGGGAGTATTCTACCTCTGAGCTACATCCCCAGTCCTATTTTATTATTTTAAAACAAGTTCTCACTAAATTGCTGAGGGCCTTGCTAAGTTGCTAAGGCTTGCCTAAAACCTGTGATCTTCTTACCTCAGCCTTCCAAGTACTGGGTTTACAGGCATACACCACCACACTTGACATAGGAGAAAATGTTTTGTCAGCTACTTTTCCATCAGAGAATTAATATCCGGAATATATAAAGAACTCAACAGCCAGGTGTGTTGGCACATGCTTGTAATCTTTGCACTTGGCAGGCTGAGACAGGATGGCAAGTTCGTGACCAGCCTCACCTACTTAGTGAGACCCTGTTTCAAAATAAAGAATAACAAATAGGACTAGGGGTGTAGCTCAGAGATAGAAAGCTCCTGGATTCAATCATCTGTACTACAAAAATAAATAAAAAAATAAAAATAAAACATGAAAACGGTCAAAAACCTCAACCGAGAGCCAACAGAATGGGAGAAGATTTTTGCCAACTACTCCTCCGATAGAGGATTACCATGTAGAATATACAGAGAATTCAAGAAACTCAGCACTAAGAAAACAACCCAATCAAAAAATGAGCAAGTGAATTAAATAGACACTTTAGGAAAGAAGAAATTCAAATGGCCAATGAATACATGAAAAAATGCTCAACATCACTGGCAATCAGAGAGATGCAAATCAAAACTACCCTGAGATTTCACCTAACTCCAACATATAGAATGGCAGTCAAAACCCAACAAATCCTGGCAAGGATGTGGAGAAGTGGGAACTCTAAAACATTGTTGGTGGGATTGCAAATTAGTGCAACCACTCTGGTAAACAATATGGAGGATCCTCAGAAGAATGGGAACAAACTTACTATTTGACCCAGCAATACCACTTCCCAGTATCTATCCAAAGGAAAGGAAACAAAACTTCCAAACTAATGCATGTGTATCTATGTTCATAGCTGCACAATTCACCATTGTCAAACTATGAAACCAGCCAAGATGTCCATCAACAGATGAATGGATTACAAAACTCTGGGATATGTGCACAATGGAATTTTACTCAGCCATAAAGAAAAACACAATTACATTATTTACAGGGAAATGGATGGAATTGGAGGACATTATGCTAAGTGAGATTAGTCAGTCACCAAAAGTAAGAAATCGGATGCTTTCCCTAATATGCAAAAGCTAAGGAGAAATAGGTAACTGGAGGAACTCTAGATGAAGAAAAAGATTCTATGGAGGAGCAGATAAGGTGACCTAACTGAGGGGATGGTGGGGAAGAGGGAAACTCTCTAAAGCACATGATGTACTTATATTGAAGTCATCACTAAGCCAAGCATGGGAAGGAGGAATGGGGTAGGGATCGGGTAAGGGTTAATTGTGTGATATGTGCATGTATCTCTCCACAAATCTTTTATTCCATTAAGATATATTGCTACAATGCACCAATTAAAAATTTTAAAAAACCCTCCACAAACAACCCAAGCAACAAATGGACAATTGAACTAAATATTTCTCAAAAAAGAAATTTTTTATTTTTTAATTTATTTTTTATATTTTAGTTTTATTTTTCAGACTTTATAAATATTAGATTTTCTACAGCATTTCTTGTCCTATTATTATTATTATTATTATTATTATTATTATTATTATAATGTATTATCTCTTAATACAATAAATACTACATCATGGTACAACATAATGATATCCCTTAAAGCACTGTTCACTGTTCTAACACACCTTGGAAGCTGCTTCTTGGCTCTTCAATTGTTGATGTTATTTTACTGATTCAGTACTTGTTTTTGCTTATACGCAACGAATCTGGCTTATAGACAAACTAGTTACAAGATAAGAGATTGTAGTTCTAATGCATCTCCTTTTTCAGAATCCTTAATAGTACTTTGCTTGAATGCATAAAACCACAAAAGAAGAGCTTCTAATTTGAATTTTCTAATATTCACAGTGTAAAATGGTTTGGAATGGCTAATCAGATTTAAAAGACCTAACTTAGTGCACATCTACAGGCATACAAGATAACCGCTGGTGTATCATAAGGATTGCCCCAGTACATGCTTCTGCTCATCATATCTAAATAAGCTCCACACATGAAAACAAATTTGAGGATTTTTGTTTCACAACAAAGTAAAACTTCATATGACAATGCCACAGAAATTCTGAAGCAAATAGAAAACAAAGTCAAATTTAAGAGGCAAGGTCATGGTTTGAAGCTTAAAAGAAATTAATATAAAATGAGAATTATATAGTGAACACCCTGGGCCCACCATGCAATGATAGTATCACTGCTGTTTTATCAGCATGACAACTGAATCATCCTCTATACTGAGAAACATGCCTCACTCCCATTTTTCTATTACATACATATACACTTTGTATAAATATATCCTCAAGGCAATATTGATTTTACATTAAATTGTCTTTTTGACAATTTTGCATCAAATAATAAAATTACAACTATTACATGCTTTGCTGAAAAAGTATTGCTGATGTTTACACAGAGAATTATGGCAATATACAAGAGAACATCAACAAAAATTTGATGAACAATGTTTAAAGTAAAATAGGGTGTCATAACCAAGCAGTAAGGACACTAGGGGGTTTAGGTCTTTGCAAAGGGGCACTGGATGTGTCACACTGATTGCTTGGTCTTACAACTGAGACCACTGGTAGGCAGCTTCTCTTAATGGGCTATGTTGGTCAAGCATGGATCTCACCTGTGTTGAGAATGGTGTTAGGATGATAGCCCATGTTGCGATGATAGTCCATGAGCTATTCTCAGTGTCTCATATCAACTGTTGGCTTCACAGACTTAAGCATTTTCAATGAAGCCAAATTTTCTTTTTTAATCCTTTATTGTTCTTTTTGTTACAAGCACTATGATATAACTTAGGGGGATGACTAGTAAATCTTTTGGGAATTGTACTTTTGCTTCCTCATTTTCAGCCTGGCTTGACAATTCATTCAAAAGCCTCTGATTTTACTGATCAATTTATCACTTTTCTTATGAAAGAATAGTTTTTCCTAGGTACTACCGAAGGCTGGTCAAAGTGATGTTTTTGTAGTTCCTTTATATCCAAATGCAGAAAAGCTTTCAAAAGACGATTCAGGTTTATTGTGTTATGAAGACCTATTGTTTATATCTTGGTCTAAATCAAAATCTAACACTGTTGACTTTGGGGTGAGATTAGGCACATGTTTCTCTTTCCCTTATTTGGCTACTTTCAAATATTTTGAATGATTTGTTAGAACCTCAACATCATCATCTACTTTTTTTTTTTTTTTTAGGTACTGGATATTGAACCCAGGGGCATTCTACTTCTGAGCTATACCCCCAGCCCTATTTTTTCTTCTTTATTTTTGAAACAGGGTCTCATTAAATTGCAGAGGGTCTCACTAAGTAGCTGAGGCTGGCTGGAAACCTGCAATCCTCCTGTCTCAGCCTCCCAAGTACTGAGATTACAAGTGTGTGCCACCATGACTGGCCATCATATACTTCTCCACTCCCATTTTCTTGCTTTTTAACTTTTATTTTTTGGTCATTTGATGTGCCTGGTTCAAAAGACTTGACATTGCTTATTTCTGGAGTTGACAAAGAGTTACATCTGTCAGTATCTTCAGATTCCTCAGTGTAGTCACCAATGTTTGGTTGAGTACTTGAAGGTTGTGTTCCTCTTGATTTTACTCCTGATCTATATTTCTATTTTGGTGATAATATGGTTATACCAGATATATGTTTCCTTGATGATGGATGTGATCGAGGTTTATAGATATCAGATACTGCATCTGAACAATCTGTAGCTGAACTTGAAGGTGAGGAAGACAAAAAGAAGAACTCATTTTGGAATACTTTTTAATTTATGCTTTTTAAAAAATTAGTAGGTAACTTAGCTGACTCGGACTTCATACAGCATTTCCCCCATCGTCACCACTTTCTTCTCCTTCTGTGTAATACTCATTCTCTCTTTTACAATTTTGGAAATTCTGTTTGGTATGGCCAAGTTTATTTTATGGCCTGTTGTAGGATCAGACAATTCTTTTTTATTCTGAAGAAGTGGTTAGTGATAAAGAACTGGTTTGCATATCATTTTCTTGAGGGTCTTCATCTGGAGAAATTTTCACTGTTTTGCATCTTCTTTCTCAGTAAGATAATATTCCTTTGTAATCCAAATTTTAAGTGGGGCCCTTTACACCCCTCATGCATGCATGCACACATGTAGGTAAACACCAGGGTGCTCCCACATCCCCTTCCCTCCTTTGCACTTGGTTCCTGCAGGCACACGCCCAGTCCCCCTAAAAGAAATTTAAATGGTTAACATATATATTAATAAATGTGCAATATCTTTAGCAATCAGAGAAATACAAATAAAAACTGTGCTGAGGTTTCATCTCACTCCAGTTAGAATAGCAGTCATCAAGAATATAATAAGAGCCGGGTGTGGTAGTGCACGATTGTAATCCCAGTACTTGGGAAGCTGAGATAGTAGGATTCAGGTTTGCAGCCAGCCTCAGCTACTTAGTGAGGCCCTCCACAACTTAGTGAGACCTTGTTTCAAAATAAAGAATAAAAAATTGGGCTGGGGGTATAGCTTGGAGGCAGAATGACCCTGGGTTTAATTCCTAGTACCCCCCCACACAAATATAAGCAATAATAAATGTTGATGAGGATGTGGGAAAAGGGAACCTTAGACACAATTGATGGGGGTGTAAATTAGTATATCCACTAAGGAGATCAGTATGGAGGCTCCTTAAAAATCTAGTAATGGAACCACCATGTGACACAGCTGTAACACTCCTCAGCATTTATGCAAAGGAATTGAACAGCATACCATAGTGATGTATACCCATATTTATAGCAATTTAATTCGCAATAGCTAAGTCATGGAACTGCCTAGGCACCTGTCAGTGGAAAAATGTTTTATATATACATATATATACACACACATATACACATGTACATGAATATATATAATGTTATATATAAATATGTTATAAAGTGTTATACATACACAATGAAGTTTTACATAGATAAAGAGCAAAATGATGCAATTTGCAGGAAAGCAGATGGAATTGCAGAACATTATGTTAAGTGAAATAAGGCAAACTCCAAAAGATAGACAGTCAAGGGTCACATATTTTTTTCTTTCAAATACAGGTGTTAGAAAAAAATGCGAAAATACAGAAGAGGATAAGGATCGGAGAAAGGTAGACTAGGAGAGAAAGGAGAGGGATAGGGTTATGAAATTGATTAAATTATAATACAAACAAATATGTTGACATGAACCTCATTATTTTGTATAACACAGTAATATAGACTCAATGTTTCTCCAACTGTAGAATGATTTTATTCTTTGATATAAATGTCCTTCACACACAAAACAGTGGGTAAGTGTCCTTCACATCTTTTTATGACATTGCCTGTTAATACTAATGTATTACACCAGGTTATTGTGACCAAGGGGACTCAGCGCCTCAACATCATTGCAGATATTAAGGCAAAAAATTATAAATGTATTTTCCAAGGTTGTACAACTGGCTCATACCAGTAATAGAGCTAGAACTAAGTCCTAGGTCTCCTGCTGGCCTAGGACTTCTCCATGCCCTGGTCTGGTGACCCTGAAGGACACTCTCAGGGATCAGGGAATGAGTGGTAGCAGGGCTTTGACATAGTTTATGGGCCAAGAGCTAACTGGGAAGGACTTGGAATAAGATAGCAAAAGTAGTAAGAGCTGCAACACCAGTGTCCCAAGGATGGAAATTGGGATATTTGCCAGCTGCCAATAATATGTTACTCAACTTCTCTATATCTTAGTTTTGTTATTTGTAAAATGTGCACTATAATAGTCCCTATCTCATAAGGCTTATAATAAAAGCACATTTAAACTTACAACACATTTGGCACATATCATTCAATAAGTATTTCATATATTTGCTCTTTATTTATTGCTATTAATTTACTTATTTGTACTGGCAAACTATTTCCCTGCCATCAAGAGACTGAAATACAGGGTACTGGTTTGGGGGAACGAGAGAAGAATATTGTACATGCTTATTTAAAAGTTTTCCAAGTACCAAATATGTTTTACAGCTTTTTGTTTCTGGAATCAAAACTCAACATTATTGCATACAAGTACTAGTTAATAGCACCTTTAAATATTTAAATATAGTGAAAGGTCTACCTGCTGTATGTAAGTACACAAGTATTTTTTGTTTTTATGGGAAGAAGAACCTTTCTAAATACCTTTAAGGTGTGTTTTTGACCGTATAATCTGACTTAGAAAATAACAACTTTTAAAGTCACAGGATCAAAGGATGAGGTAGAAGCTAGAAAATTGGGCCTAGTGCTTTCTATGATAGATATATTTTTAAAACTTGCAAATCAAAAGAATGTTTGTAAGTTAACTGTGAATTTTACAGCTTCCATTTTAAAATGAGCCATACTGGAGTGCTAACAGACCCACTTGGAGTGGCCAGTCATTTGTTCCTGTTTTAACTTACTGTCACCCCTCTAGGGTTACCATTGCTCTTACTAAAAAATAGTACAACGTAGGTAAAGAAGACAACCCTGTAAACACCTTTGGCTGCGTAGCTACCATAGCTATACATGGGCTGAAATGTGTAGTTGGGGCATGCTAACCCTGCTGTGGCAGATGCTCCAGAGATGCTGTGGGCCCTGGTTCTGGTGGCAATCTCTTTGGTATAAGAGGCATTGGTAGCAGTCACATAACATGCCATGATGTAGCAGCTTTGACTGATGGTTTGAGAGTCCTGGTAGTGATACTCTTAGCAAACTAAATGCTAAAAATAATTACCATTTTCAGAATTGTAACTATACAACTGGCAGAAAATTGTGCTAAGGGACCATGCTCTCTTCCATATCTCTGTGTCTGTAACTAACAATGCAAAGAGTAGATGCTGAACATTTATTTCTCAAAGAAATGAGAGATGTAGCGCTTCCCAAGCAATTATGGTGTTGTTTTGGCCAGAGCCCATGAGAAGGTGATCTCGGCATCAGAGGTGGTGGTTCTCATCACACGGGTGATCCTGGTCCAAAGTGAGTTACATCTCTGAAGGTTTGTGAGATAGAGGCACTGGCCATGGAGGGCATTCCTCCTGCAGTGCTAGCTTCTATGAAGAGTTAGAAGAGGATATGAATCAGGAAACAGATAGTACTTTAATCAGAAATCATAAACTGAGCCCATGCAGAGCGCATCATGGGTTGGCATTCTTCAGTCTTTGGGAAATTGAGGATCAGGTTTTGATTTTCACATGACCTCTTCTGTTGATATGTTTCTATATGGATCTATTTCTAAAGATTACAGTAGTACTAAATGCTAAAAATAATTACCATATTCAGAATTGTAACTATACAACTGGCAGAAAATATTAAACTACCAGAAAAGAAAATGTAGACATACTTTTATGGACTATTGTGTTCATGTGAGCTGTGGATTATGACCTGTAATGAAGTGAATTTCCTGCTGAATCTTTCCCAGCACTAGCAGTTTACAAACTCATATGTGTTTTAAGTCACTGGAAGATTTTGTTAAAATGTGGATTCTGTGTTTAGATTTCTTCTTCTTTTTTTTTCTTCTTTTTTTTTTTTTGCGGGTCTGGGGATGAAACCCAGGAGGATTCAACCTCTGAGCTACATCCCCTGCCCTATTTTTTATTCTATATTTTGAAACGGTCTCACTAAGTTGCGAGGGCCTCATTAAATAGCTGAGGCTGGCCACAAGCAGTGATCCTCTGGTCTCAGCCTCCTGAATGCTGGGATTACAAGCATGTGCCACCACGCCTGGCTTGTGTTTGGATTTCTTGCCAGTGCTAGGTGGTATGAATGCTGCTGATCCTGGACTATTCTCAGTAGCCAAGTTGAGGATTCTGGTTCTCAAACTTTGCTTCACAGTAGAATCCTTAAAATACTGGGGAACATTAAAAGATATGAATGCCTGTGTAATACCGTAGAGATTTTGATGTAGTTAATAAGGGAGGATGCAGAGAGAAGGAAGAGGGCATGATAAGGAATGTGGCCAAAGGCCAAGAATTTGTAACAGTTCTCTAAGTGATTCCAAAGTGCAGCTAAATTGGAGAATAGATAGGATTGGTTCCAATTTGATTTTGAGAAGAAATATTCTTTGTAGGTATCTAATCAAACATTTACTTATTGTTTTACTTGCAGGTTGCAGCAATCTATAAGGACGCAAGTATTGGAAATCTTATAAACATAGTAATCGTAAAATTAATTGTAATTCACAACGAACAGGTAAGAAGCAGATCTCAAGTTAGGACTTTTATTTGTAGTAGGTTATTAGTAGAATCATATGTGGATCACAAAACTCTTATTAGAAGTGAGATATTTTGAGCCAGGTGTGGTGGTGACATACACTTGTAATCCCATCATTTGGGAGGTAGAGACCAGAGGATTGCAGTTCGAGGACAGCCCCAGCTACTTAGCGAGGCTCTTCGCAACTCAGTGAGACCCTGTTTCAAAAAATAAAGACTACCTGAGTGTGGTGGCGCACGCTTGTAATCCCCACGCTTGGGAGATGGAGACAGGAGGATCGTGCAGGTTCGAAGCCAGCCGCGCTGGCTTAAGAGACCCTTTTTCCAAAAAATAAAAAAGTATAAAATAGGTCTGGGAGTGTAACCTGGAGGTAGAAAGGCTTCCAGGAACCTCAGTACCACCTAAATAAATAAATAAACAAACAAACAAACTAAAAAAAATAGGGCTGATGGGTGTAGCTCAGAGGTACACTGCCTCTGGGTTCCATCCCCAGTACTGAAAAAAAAAAAAATAGATATTTTTAAAAAGAACTTACTTGGAAAAACTTAATTTGAGAAGGAGTCAGTGCTATTACCTCTTCTTCCATGATGGAAATTAAATGGAACAACACAAGTGTTTAACTGAGCCAAGGACAAAAGTGACTAAAGTTAAAAATATCCTGGTATTCACTTTTATAAGCCTAATGATGGAGGATTTAAATATGTTTTTGTTTTTTTTAATAATATTTTGTGTGTGTAATACTAGGGATTCTCCAAGCCATACTCCCAGCCCTATTGTATTTTTTATTTTGAAACAGGGTCTCACTAAATTTTGGAGAGCCTTCACAAAATAGCTGAGGCTGGTCATGAACCTGTGATCCTCTGTCTCAGCCTGCCAAATACTGGAATTAAAAGAGTGTGCCAACACACCCGGCTTAATGTTAATTATTATTATTTTTTTTTTCGGTACTGGAGATGGAACCCAGGGGCATTCTATGTCTGAGCTACATCTCCAGCCCAATTTTTTTTTTATTCTTTTTATTTTGAAACAGGGTATCACTGAGTTGCAAAGGGCCTCACTAAGTAGCTGAGGCTAATCCCGAACTCAGATCCTCCGTCTTAACCTCTCAAATGCTGAGATTACAAGTGTGGGCCACCTGCATGTGGTTTAAAGTTAATTTTTTGATGGTTACATGAGATTAGTTAGATTCAATTTTGGCCACAATGTTTTACATATTGCTAAAATGTGTTTGAGTAAATCTGGAAAATGATATTCCTTCATTTGCCTGTGAAAATACTTTGATAAATTATATGGATGCTAATATGCTTGGACAGAAAGGGGGACATAAATATTTTGACATTATATTTAATTTTTCATTACTTTTTGTAGGAAGGACCAGTCATAAGTTTCAATGCAGCTACCACTCTACGCAACTTTTGCTTATGGCAACAAACTCAGAATGCTCTTGATGATGCTCACCCCTCCCACCATGACACTGCTGTCCTCATCACTAGGTACAGTGTTGGAAATCACCCCTCCAGTGGCAATGCTTTGCTCCTTCCTCCTGCCTGATACTTCTAGTTATTTAATTCTTTATCAATAATACATGGGAAGTGTTCTGGGAGAATATTTATTGAATGAGATTATTTGCCTATTATTTAAGACTGAAATACTAAATAGTTTCTTAGGAAATTATCATTGTCAGATTATTGAATAACCTGTAGATGTAAACAAACAAACATTATATCATATTAGTGACAGATTGAGAGAATAGGAATAATATCTGGAAATTAATATAGTTATGGAGTAGAGATATAGTTATGGAGTAGTTTTTATTTATTATTTTTTAGATGCTTCAGTTGCTTGATCAATAAGCATCTCTATTTGTCACTTTTTGGACTCCTTGAATTTTCTTTTATATCTATCTATTCCTTGTTTTCATGTTCACTGCATATTGTAATTTCTAGGCTGCCTTTGCTAATATTGTTCTCAATTATACTTATATGAAATAAACCTCTGCTCTTATAGGATTATTTCCATTTTATAAGAACCTACACACATACAGTGATAATTCACATCTTCTTTCAGCAACAGTGTTACTACCAGAATATATAGGTCTTGCTTGTTGTTTGGTTGGTTTACCAATGAAATTGTTAACTTAGGTATCAACCTAAAGGACATGTCAGCTATCTATAATGTTGAAATAAAAATATTTACACTATGTAAAATAGTTAACATATAGCCAATATACTTTACTTCTTTTTAAAATGGAAGCAGAATTAATTGACTTGATTTGTACACATTACTTTATCATGGTCTATGGACCTGCCCTGTATTATAGTTGATGACCAAGAGGCAAAGATTGGCGATAACAGATTTAAAATGGGAGGAAGAAAAGACCAGGAGAAAAGATAGAAAAGAGACAAGAGATCTATCAAATCCAATGATTGGGGACTAAGTATGGCAGAAGCAAAAGTTTTTAGGCAACTTGCTAATATATGAGGACATCATTATTTTGCATAATAACAAAAGGTCATGATGACATTGAATCATTGAAAAGGTCACCAGTGTTATGTATACTGTATAAAGGCAGAGGTGAGCAATATACTTAGAAAACTTTTTATTGAACTTTATTAAAGCTTCAATTATCTTACAGTAGGACAGCTACTGTTTATTGATATGCATAAATGCTATATTACTCTAGGTTCAAACCTTTTCAGAACTTAATAAGGACTGTATTTTTTATCTGGGCTATGGTAATAGTCATGTCATAATTAAACCATTTTTAATTTTGTCTTGGCTTATTGCAAAATTATTCTGAAAATATTTCAAAATAAATGTTTTATTTTAAGGGAAGACATTTGTGGAGCTAGAGAAAAATGTGACACCTTAGGTAAGTTATTCTGTCAATTTAGCTTATATAATTGTTTATGAAATAAAAGAACATTTATTTTCCTTTTATTTGATATATTTTTTGGATTAGTTATCTTCATAAATTATTGTACTTATCACTATTACTTGATTCTGCCTCTGTAATTTCACAAAATAATGATAACATTTTCCAATTACTAAATATTGAGTGTTGTGTAAACAATGTATTTGGAGTGTTTTATTATGTAATATTTGATTCATGAGAAATAATACCTAATAACATGCCAATTCAAAAAAAAAGTACTAAAATGAAGTCATGAACCCACCACTACATTAAAGAGTTAGAACTTGGTTGTGACTAGTACACAGTTTATGTTTAATTCCTATTCTATTTCTTTGCTTTTCTCCAAGAGGTAGCCAATTCCATAAGTGTTAAACTCATCAATTCTTTCCTTCTTCGGAAGAATAGTATTATATATGTCTGTTTTTCTGAAAAAGATATTATTTGGTTTTGCTTCTTTTTGAACATCAGAGTTTATGCATTTTCACTGTTATAAGAGATTTCCATCCATGTTTTACATATCTATCTCTTACTAGTGGATATTTGGGCTGCATCCAGCTTTTCTCTGCTATGTACTTTGCTATAAGATCTAGGGTATTCCTCTGATTAGAATTGGTATGTCATTGTGTATGCTAATATAGATTCAGCATCCCTAATCCAATTGCTACTGAATCTAAAACTTAAAGTTTCAGATTTTGAAGCATTTTAGTTTGGATTTTCAGATTAGGGATGCTTAACTAGTAAAGTCTATGAAAATATTTTTAAACTGAAAATATTTTGAAATCTGAAAAACTGAGGTTCCAAGCACCTTGGCTAGAGAATGCTCAGCCTGTATTCAACTTTATAAGATATGCCAGAATATTTTCTAAAGTCATCATACCAATCTTTATCCACAGAGTATAAGTATTCATTTTGATTGAATCCTTGTTAATACAGGATATTTTCAAATTTCTCATTTTTGCCAGAAGACATTATATGCAGTATATGTTCTCACAAATCCATATGTGACTCAGATGTTCAGTTTAGATTGTATATACTTTTAAGCTTGAACTATAAAGTTTGGTAGTAGTAGAGTTAATAATTGTGTTTTAAGTATGTAAACAGCTCTGAAAATGAATAAATTAGAATTGAGCTGTTTGACAGATTGAGAATACTAATGAAGGGATGGGAGTAGAAGAATGTCCATGAAAGAAATGTGTTTGTCTTTAATTTATTATGAGAAAGGAAGAATGCATAGTACAATGAGAACTGGCTAAAAATTCCACATGCAAGCCATAATTTTAGAATTTTAAGTAACAGGGATTCCCTCAGATTCTATACAAAAGTCTATTAAAGAATTTCTGTATTTTATTTTTATTTTTTGCCTGTGGATGACCTTGATTCTAAATAAGAAAAAGCCCTTTGTAGAAGAAATTGGTCCAAGTAAGGCCTTTTGGCAATAGGTTCAGAAAGAGGGCAGATCTTCCCTTCCTGACTAATGAACTTGTTTGACTGGCTTTTTTCCCCCAGTCCCTTTAGGTTCTTTAATTTAACTTTTATGTCTCTTAGTGCCCAGCAAAATGCTCTGAATGTTAGGAAATTTACCTTAAGTGCTAAAAAGATGTTCATGTTTTTAATTCTTTTGTGAAAGGATTACCTAGGAGGAGAGAATTAAAACAGTTGCTCATACAAGCCTATTTATTCTGCATTGAGAAATTTCTTATGCAAAAACTTCTCATATATGAAAAATCTCCTTTGTAAAAGGAATCATCATAGGAGGGCAGATAAATTTACAATTAAATGTTGAAAGATAGCATTAAGAAAACTCAGTTAAGAAATACATGAAGAGCTAACTTGATTACAGAATATGGATTGATACAATGAACATTCATTATTAATTTCTTGCCTGTATTACTTTTATTTACTTTAACAATTATTAATACTATTGTTATTATTTGTGATAGTTTGGATTGAGCCCAAGGTACTGGGCCACTGATACATCTTCAGACTCTTTATTTCTTATTTTGAGACAAGGTCTTGCTAAATTACCATATACTAATCTTCAACTTGTAATCCTCCTGCCTCAGCCTCCCAAGTAGATGGGATTACAGAGGTACACCACTATGACCAGCTTCATAAGTATATTATTTTTAGAGGACTCTTTAAACTTTAATTATTGATATCAGCCAGTTCATACTACCTTCATCTTTCAACAGCATATTTGAGTTTCACATTCTTTCTATATATGGGAGTGACTAGATTTTGATATAAAATATATTTTCTATTGCTAAAATAAATTCTTAGGTACTTGCAATAATTCTTGTAATAATGTTAATTTTTCATATATTAAAAGGCAGGCACTATTTTAAGCACTTATCTTACTTATTTATTATGTAATAATTGAATATCTGTATTCTGTCTCAAATTTCAAAAAATTAAAGGAACTTTATAGTATTGTTGAGTTTAGACAATTTTCTTCTCTTATTATTTATTACCAGTAAATATATTTACTCTTTGTCCCACTGCCCTCACTAGACCAATTGTATTTTCCTCTTTATTTCGAAAAATTGTGTTCTCACTTCCATTTTTTGAATCATTTGTTGATTTAAAGAATCTAAGAATTTGCCAAAGACATTTCAACTGCAGAAAAATCAACTCATTTTTTCTTTCACCCTAAAAAATGTTATTTGATATTGACAACCCACTCTACATTCATTTCCAAGGAGTAATGGCAATAGTTAGATGCTTTAAAATTTAGTTCTTACTTTATGATTTTGGTGGTTTCCATTTTGATAAAGTACAAATGTGAAATTTTTCAGGCTTAGCAGAATTAGGTACCCTGTGTGACCCTTTACGGAGCTGCTCTATTAGTGAAGAGAATGGACTCAGTGCTGCCTTTACCATAGCCCATGAACTTGGGCATGTGTAAGTACCCTCTGTGAACTCAGTAGTAGGCCTTCTGCTTACCACTGCTGAGAATGCCTAAAATCCTATCATCAATTGAGTAATTAGAACCTTTATTTCTTCATTAAGTATTAGCAGTATAATTTTCATCCCTGAAATGCTAACTCTGGCTCTTTTGTGATCTATGTTAGGTCAGACAGGCTGCACAGATCAACAGACTAAGCAAAGAACTAGAACTTGGGAGTTCTTTTATTTCATTTACTGTTTTGGATTACATGACAAGCACTTCTGGCCTCTATCCCTTGTTATCCTATACATGACCAGGTACTGTCCACTACCATCTTATGGGAGGGCCTACAAGGGCTCCTGGTTCTGGGTAACTCCCAAAGACATTTGTAATACCAGTTCATTTTTTTCTCTTATAGCTCAGAGCCCTAGCAGAGGATGTAGCCCATGGCAATTTCTCTTCATTAAAATAATTTTTAAAAGTTTCTTTCTAACACCCTATGGTTTTTCATAAATATTTGAGATTTTCTTATCTATTCCTGCTTTGCCAAAATTCTTCTGGGGTTCTATGCTCTAAGAATGGAGGCTGTGGTTTCCCATGATATCCTGGGAGTGCCCATGAAAATCAGAAAGCCCCACAAACTCATCCTCTGAAAAATGATTTCAACTGTGCCCCAAAGTACATCTTGAAGTTTCTTTGTTATCTGCTAATAAGGAATTGAGGCTAGAGTTGGCTCCCTTGGTTTGGCCATATTTCTTTTCCTGGCCATGCCTTGAGATATCAATAGAGCATTTGTGCAGAAAAATTTGAAATGGAGATAATTTTTAGTTAACTAGCACCCCCACTTTCCTCTTAACATAGCTATATTTCACAATCATTGGCAAATTTCACACTCAATTTTGTAATTAGAAGTGGGGGATTAGGAGATAGGATGCAGAAGATACCTGCAGACTGTTGAAGTATTGTAGCAATATATGTGCTAGTTCCCAAGGCTGCTAACTAGTAGAAGGCTCTTCTTAGAGAGAGTGCTATCTTAGCTAGACAGTTATTTTCTCCCTGAGAAACTCTGTCTCTAGAATATGGGTAAGTAGTTCAATTGAAAGAGTGACTTAAATACAAATTTCAGCAGGCCAAGTTCTGAATTAGGTGATTTCAGTGATTCTTCTAAACTTGAGTTTATCCTTAAGTCTACAAAAGACGGTGCAGAATCTTCTGTTCACCTGTTATGTAGTATTGTTGCTCTCATTGTGAAGATTTGGGTGCCCTTGGAAATGTTCTTTTTTTTATTTTTTGCGGATCTGGGGATGGAACCCAGGGGCATTCGACCTCCCAGGGGCATTCAACCTCCAAGCTACACCCTCTGCCCTACTCTTTATTCTTCATTTTGAAACAGGGTCTCACTAAGTTGCAGAGGGCCTCACTAAGTAGCTGAGGCTGTCCATGAACTGCGAACCTGTGAACCTCTGGTCTCAGCCTCCTGAATGCTGAGTTTACAAGTGTGCGCCACCACACCCGGCTTGGGAATGTTCTTATTATTCTAATTCTGATTGTCAGTTTTGAATTATAGACCAGAAGTATTACTTAGGTTGTTTCAAATAGATGGATACTATAAAATGATATAAAATAATAGAATTATATGTAGTCAGGGATTAAAGAGTTCTTTTAGATATTATACTAATAGTCAGTGGTCTAGAACTTAATGTGGTGTCACCTTACCACACACAAGTCCAGGATATACATGTTGAAACCTGCAGGCATTTTTTTATGTGAATGTATTGCCTGTGCTGTGAGGAGGTATGCCAGAATCCAAATGATTGTTTACACTGAGATGCCAAATCAATAGACTGTGCTGTTGATAAAAGGTATAATTTTGTGTTTTCTCAGAAATCATGTGCTTTTAAACATGAAATGATAGTGCCTTATGAAGATATCAAGAGTATAAAACCTGATGTAAACAGATTCATCTATATTTCACACTGTATTATAGTATAAATAGGTAATCATTACTAATGTTGCATAAACTTTTGATAGTCTTCTTTAATGTTTTTTTTTTTTTAGATTTAATGTTCCACATGATGATAGTTTTAAATGTAAAGAAGCTGGAATTAAACATCAGTATCATGTAATGGCCCCGACTTTAAATTACCACACAAGTCCTTGGACCTGGTCAAAATGTAGTCAGAAATATATCACAGAATTCTTAGAGTAAGTCTGAATCTGTGTTACTTTAGTTGAGTGTAAGTCTGAATCTGTATTACTTTAGTTGAGTAATTAAACATTTATTTGATTATAAAATTTGAAACTTGTATGCTCTTTTAAAAGTGTCTCAGTTTCTATTTACTTTTTTATTGCTCAGAATTAAGCTTACTTAAACTTTACAAGTTGATACTTAAAAGCAAGGAAGAGTTGTATATATTATTTTGCTCCCTTAAGAAAAATATTTTATTGCAATTTATACCCACCTATTTTTTTTTAATTTGGACCCACTTATGATGAAAACTCTATTTGGGGAGAGACTTAATGGTAATCACAGCATATGTGTTTCTGTGATTTAAAATTTGTTTTACTCTTTTTTGTATTTTGAATTTTGCTTATTTTCCTTATTATGTTTTTTATTTTTTTCCAGAAATGACTAGGTGATATTTTGAGAGAAGTTTGAGTGGCTCCAGTTTGAGGTGCCCCTAAAGCCTAAAAACTAGCTAAGGTCAAATGATGAGTAATCCATATAGTTCTCTAAAGCCACGGAGACGTAGCATCTCCAACTTTACAGACTCTTGGAGGCGCTTCCCAACTCTAAAGAGTGGAGACAGATCCTGATTTTTATGCCTTTTCCCTTCATCTCCTAATAATTTTTCTCAGCTCCTCAATTTCTTTTATTCAAATGGTATTTCTGTTGCTGAAACATATGCAGAGTACAAGCCCAAACCCTTTCCTGAAACCTTTTTTTCCCCACAAATACAACTTTATTTTTTATGCTGTACTTTCTAGTCACCAGTGTAACAGCTCTCTATTCATTTTGAAAACTGTGGGCATAAGTAAAACCATGCTTTGGAATATATGTTTATAAATATAGCCTTTAATTATAACCAGCAGTGATCATTTTTCTTTACATGGAAATTTGATTTTTAAAACAATATATATTTATAGATTACATGATTGTATATTACATGATTGTATATAGCTTTGTTCAATGGTTAACTGATATATTTGATGAAAAATACCACTGAGTATGCTTTTTCTTGAGAAAGATAATATTTTGATTCTCTTCAATGGAGATTTAAAAAGCTACATGTTCATTTTACTGAAAAAAGTTAATATGCCCCTTTAGCCAGTAAAAGTTTCCAAAAAATATTTCTTTCAATTTTAAAGTAAAAGACATATTGCTATTAGCCCAATTTGAGTAGCTAAGCATTTTGACAGGGTTTTCTATAAATTTAATTAAAACACAGAAATCACATATATATTTCAATGCTATTTGCCACTTTTCTAAGTCATTTAACCATATCATGTACATGCATGCATTTTGTAGTGAAGGGATACATTCTGAGAAATACCTCAGTTGGCATTTTTTTATGGTGTGGCCATTATGTAACCTAATTGTATAAGCCTAGATGGCATGGGCCACTCACTCAATGTGACCTCCTGATGCAGTAAACACAAGACATAGGCTGCTGTTGGCATAACACAGCATGCAGTTTGATATTCAGCTTTTTTTGTAACACTCTAAAAGAAAGATAAAAAGTGTAGTAGAGAAAATACATAAACCAGTAACATAGTCAAGTATTACTTATAAAGTATTATGCATTTCACCTAATCTATGTGCTGTGGTATATACTGCTCTCAGTGCAGTCAGGTTGTTTCTGTCAGCATCAACACAAACACATCAGTGATGTGTGTGCTGTGAAATGATGCTAGCAACAGTGTTACTAGGTGATAGGAGTTTTTCAGCTCTCTTTTAATCTTCTGGTGCACTGCCACTGTCATATATAGGGTCCATCATTGCCTGAGACATTATGAAGCATGTGACTGTATTTTAATAAGATAGAATTACTACTCTCAACTCACAAATGAGGAGACAGGCTCAGGGAGAGTAAATAATTTGTTTGAAGCGATGTATCCCAGGAAGTGTTGGGGACAGATGTAAGCTCCTAAAGCCAGTCGTTTTGACTGTGTTCTGTTCTTTCTCCTCCCAGAGAAGCCTCTTGGAGACAACAGAAAACATTTTGAAGTTCCTTTTGAGTTGTTGTTTTGAACTAAAAGTATATTTTCTCAAATGATTTGAAAAGTCATGTTTGTTTTTACATATTTTGGCAGTTTGGGCTTTACATTTGAGGCAACTACTATTGGATAGCAAAGTAGACCAGAAGTATGATATAAATTATATTCTAATAAATTTATGTATATTATTTGTCATTAAAAAAAACTTTTGCAGTGCTGGAGATTGAACTCAGAACTTTGCACATGCTAGGCAGAGACTACTGCTATGATACAGTCCTGGCTTGCTTAATTTTTTTTTTTATTGCATCTTAGAGAAGATTCTGGGGCCAGTTGCACACATGCACATTAAAAGTCCTTTGTAAACTGTGAATTTGTCATTATATATAGAAATTTTATTGATGTAGATATGAGTTGGCTTTTAAATTATGGAATAATTTAAAAGAATACTCATTCTTTTTATAAACATGAGACCCGCTTATTTTCATACATTGTATACAAAAAAGTTCCACTTCACATTCATAAAAACCACAATATTATAAATGACAAATAAACCCTCCCTTTCCCATCCCTTAATTAAACATACAAACATCTTCCAAACATACAAGTTAAATTGGCTTAATCTTGAACTGTAATCCCATGAGACTGAAAACTAGACATTTCAAGTCTTGTACCAAATAGTAAAATACTCGAAGGCCTTCAGGATCCTTTGACTGATTTACATCAATAAGAGAACCTATTTTTGAACTGGTAAAAGAAATGTGTTCATCTTCAGTTACAATTTCAAGCTCTTGCCCGCCAACCTTCTCTGGGGGGAGGCCACAGAGCATCATCTTCTTTTGTAATTTCACTGTCATCAATGATTCTCTTCAGTTCTTCCGTTACACTCTTGTGGACATATGCCTCTTTTCTGATCATGATGTCATTTTTGTAATTGCTGTTGTTGGCATATTTAAGCTTCTCGTCTGGCCGAAACTCAAACTCCAGAAACGCGTAGCCGAACTTGCCCTTATGCCCCACGTACTATCGCAGGTAGAAATCACTGGCCAGGGCCATTCTTCTGCCCCCAAAAGCCCATCGGATGCCCGGCCAATGTGCACCCAGCGCCTGGCAGTTCATAATTTTCTTAAGACTATAAGAACTACAGAAGCTGGGCATGGTGGCACACACTTGTAATCCCAGTATTCAGGAGGCAGAGACTGGAGGATCGTGGTATGAGGACAGCCTCAGCTTCTTAGTGAGGCCCCTTGAAACTCAGTGAAACCCTGTTTCAAAAAATAAAGAATAAAAAATTAGGGCTGGGGTATCACTCTTTGGTAGAATGCCCCCCTGGGTTCCATCACCAGTACTGCAAAAAACAAACAAACAAACAAACTACAGAAAACGTGATAGTGTTATACTAAGGTGTATCCATTTGTATTGATTCCTATCATTGATACAGTACAGGTCATGGAGAATGCCTTCTTGACAAACCAAATGGGAGAACATATGATTTGTCTTTACAACTTCCTGGGTTAATATATGACGTAAACAAACAATGTGAACTTACATTTGGCCCTGGATCTCAAGTGTGTCCCTATTTGGTAAGAAAATGTCTATTCTTCTGTTTGAAAACTACTATAAAGTTGTAGTTAGAATATATTACAATACATACATTTATTCTTCTGAATGGAGAACTAAATATAATTTTAAGTCTTGAAAAATCTAGTGTTTGGCAGAAAGGGATTGAAAACAAGAAATGAAAACTGAGTACTACTATGTGCTAGGTACTGTTAGGTACTTAAAAATTGTCCTTGATAACTCTCACAGGTTCCTGTGAAGTATTCTCATTTAGAAAACAGAGCCACATATAAGTTGTGTAATTTGAAAATTAAAAGTATTCAAATATATATTTTCAAATGATAACAATTTGGGTATGAGGAAAAAATGTAGTGCTTTAATACTGAGTTGTTTTAAAGCCCCAGGAGTCTAAGAGACTACTTTTTCTTTTAGATAGATTTGAATGTAGAATAATTAAATTTGGAGCATATTTAGTTTTTATTAAACTACTACTTTATAATTTATGTTGAGGGTTTTATAGATTTTTAAATTTTCACTGAACTAGCTTGTGCTAACTTTTTAAAAAATGCTTATTGGTGCATTTTATTTATACATCATGATGAAGCAAAAAACTTGTGTAGGAATAAATGCACCCATCACCCAGCCAGCCCCTCCCAGTCCCCACCCACTCCCTCCCTATCCTCCCTCTCATGCTTGGCTTAGTGGTTCACTATGATATGAATCATTACATCGTGTGCTTTAAAGAGTTTCCTTCTCCTCTCCTCCCATTCCCACAGATAGGTTACCTTATTTGCTCCTCTATAGGATCTGCTTTTTCACCTAGAGTTCCTATGACCCCTTTTAACAGATCTAAAATCATGATTTTTCTTTTATTTTGAGGAAAATTTAAGATAATTATCATTGCTTTGGTGAATTATGCCTTATTTTACCAAGCAAAATAGGCATACTGCTCTCTTTATTCCTTTGCATAACTTTGACAAGTTGTTTCTTGTCTTTAAATTAGATCGTGAGGCCAGGTGTGGTGGTGCACGCTTGTAATCCCCGAGCTTGAAAGGCAGAGACAGGAGAATTGCGCAGGTTCAAAGCAGCCACACTGGCTTAAGAGACCCTGTTTCCAAATAAAAATATAAAATAGAGCCGGGCGTGGTGGTGCACACCTGTAATCCCAGCATTCAGAAGGCGGAGACCTGGAGGATCGCGGTTCACAGACAGCCTCAGCTACTTAGTAAACCCCTCTGTAACTCAGTGAGACCCGGTTTCAAAATAAAGAATAAAAAAATAGGGCAGGGGGTGTAGCTTGGAGGTCGAATGCCCCTGGGTTCCATCCCTAGACCCCTCAAAAAAATGTGTGTGTGTGTATATATATATACACACACACACATATATAATAGGCCTGGGACTGTAGCCCGGAGGTAGAAGGGTTTCCCAGGAACCCCAGTACCACCAAAAATGAAAATAAATTTGATTATGAGGATCATTGAGCCAGAAATGTATACTTATTCATTCAGTTACACACATACACACACACACACACACACACACACACACACACACCATTTCCAAAAATCCTAAATCTGAAATGCCTCAAGTTCTGAAACTTTTTGAATACTGCTATGACACCACAAGTGAAAAAGTCCACATGTGGCAGATCACAGTCACATAGGTGCACCAAAAATGTTGTACAAAATTATCTTAAGGCTATGTGAATAAGGTCTAGATGAACAAAATGAATTTTATGTTTTGGTCTTGGGTCCCCTTCCCTGATATCTCATTGTATATGTGCAAATATTCCAATGTCTGAAAAACTCTGTTTTTAAGCATTTTAAATAGGGGATCCTCAACCTGTATTCCCAGGATCCAGTTCAGGAACTGCCACACAGTGGGTGCCACAGAATAAGTCTTTACTGAATGTAGAATGGATTGATGGATGGATGGATGTAAGCCACGTATCAGTGAGTGCAGGAACATACCAAACTCATTCACACAGTGAATAGTATTCCTAAAACTTTAAATTCATAATCACAAATTTTAGTAAAATTTTGAGCATCTACCGTGGAGGGAGAAAAATTTATTCTGGTATTTCATTATGAAATACACATTTTTCTGAACTGATTTAGACCCTACATAAACTTTGAATTTAAATTCATCAAAAGAGGAAGATGGCGACCGAGAAAATAAGAGCCCCGCTAACAACCAATCTCCATTACCACAAAATCAGTGCCTTTCATAGCCAGAAAACACCATCACCAGAGAAACAAAAAATCACCAGGCTCCAGAGAGAAAGTGGACTGAGAACAGAGCTCAGAGCCACAGAGGAGATACACCGGCCTCACACCCGAGGACGTGGCATCAGCGCCATACTGCCGGCGGCAGCGGCGAGTTCACCAGACGACTACAGCAAGCCAAGGTGAGCCGCTGCGGAACAGCAAGGCGGGATTTCTCACCGCAGGTAAAATCTAAAGCTCCTAGTGGCTGAGCTCAGCACACGCTGCAGGGATTCAGAGTGGAAATCAAAACCAAGAAGAAATACACGAGCCTCACGGCCGAGGGCGTAGCAGCGGCGCCATATTGTCACCGGCGGCAGCAGCAGAGAATTCACCGAATCCAGTACAGCTACATCTGCGTACTCAAGAACAGTGAGTCAAATTGCGGGCCACAGAGGAGAAATCCCAGTACTGTACTCCCTGGGACTTGACCCAGTGGGGGAGGGGCGGTGGCAGAGATATCACACCATAGGAGAACTGGCAACCTGGCACCCCCCACGGTCTAAAGCAGCCTCTATCGGCTCTCTGGGTCGGAGACTCTATGATACAACCCAGTAAAGGAGTAGTGGGGTCTGAGATACTACTGACTCGAGACCCAAGGGAAGAACCCAGAGAAGGCACAAACTTCCGAAATCATGGGAAAGAGGAATAATACTGGAGCAATGAATGCCCACAACCCCACAACATCAGAACCCGATAAAACAGAAAATCAGAGATTTCTAGAAGATCAAATCAGGAAAATAACTGTAGAAATAATAGAGGTGCTTCAAAAAGAACTCAGAGAGAGCCAAAAAGAGATAAAGGATGCAATTAATGAAGTAAAGGCCTCAATTCAAAGCACAAACAACCGATTAGAACACATGGAGAACAGAATCTCGCTCTTAGAAGATGATCATTCCAAAAATGAACACATAGTTTCTAATCTAGAAAAAAATATCCGACAGCAGGAATCTGATATTGAAGAAATATGGGCCCATTTTAAGAGAGCTAACCTAAGAATAATTGGAATAGAGGAGGGAAAAGAAAGTGAAACCAAAGGGATCAACAATCTCTTCAAGGAAGTAGTAGCAGAAAATTTTCCAAACAGAGCAAGAGGTTGATACACAGGTCCAGGAAACTTATAGAACTCCCTTTAGACAGGATCGGAGAAGAGGATCCCCACGCCACATAATTGTCAAAATGACCAATGTGGAAGCCAAGCAGAGAATCTTAAAGGCAACAAAAGCAAAGGGTCAAGTGCTTCATTCAGAGGCAAACCAATTAGAATCACTCCAGACTTCCCAAACCAAGTCATGAGAGCCAGAAGGGCTTGGAGTAACATATTCCAAACTCTGAAAGAAAACAACTTCCAGCCAAAAATTTCCTACCCAGCAAAACTTTCTATCAAATTAGATGGAGAAATAAGAAGCTTCCATGACAAACAGAAACTGAAGGAATTTATGTCTTCACAACCAGCGCTAGAGAAAATACTCAAAGAGATTAACTACAAAGAAGAAATAGGTAATACACACCAGAACCAGAGAAACAAGAGTTTCCATCCAACAGACAACTAAGATTGGTTATCTGTGGAGATTCATTACTTACGTTAGTCTTTTACCTATCTCTAAATGGTATTGTTTGCCTTTATTGTTGTTAATTTTTAGGATTTCTAGTTGGAATATTAATATACCTTCAGATATAGCATTTGGAAATATTTTATCCCATTCTATTAGTAACTGTTAACTCTGTTTACATTGTCTTTGGATATACAATATTTTTTTTTTATTTTTTAGGGAGTTTGTATACTCTTCTATTGCCTGTGTCATTGAAATCATATCCAAGAAATCACTGCCAATTTCAATGTTGTGAGGTTTTATGACCCAGATTTTCTCCTAAAAGTTTATAATCTTAAGATTTATATTTAGGTCTTTTATCTATTTTGAGTTAATATTTGTATATGGGATTAGGTAAGGGTCCAACTTTATTCTTTTCCATGTAATTATTATGTTTCAACAATATTTAGTTAAAAGATTATTATTTCTACCACCAAATGTTCGTGGAAACCTTGTCAAAAATAACTTGACAATATAGGGAAGAATTTAGCTCTAGGCTTTTATTTAACTCCAATGGTTTATATATCTGCCTTTAGAATAGTACTACACTGTTTCAATTATTGTAGCTTTATATGGTTTGAAATCAGAAAATATATATCTTCTAGCTTTGTTCTTTTTCAAGATCGTCTTGGGTATCTAGAGTCCATATTCCATATAAGGATAGATTTTTTTTTCTGAAAAATAA
Source organism: Muscardinus avellanarius (assembly GCF_963383645.1). Taxonomy (NCBI): domain Eukaryota; kingdom Metazoa; phylum Chordata; class Mammalia; order Rodentia; family Gliridae; genus Muscardinus; species Muscardinus avellanarius. Next base: position 78,079,148 of record NC_137797.1, read on the forward strand.
ATATATATATGATAGCGTCACCTAAAAAAATAGAAAAAAAAATATTCTCTGGTAAGAAAGAAAGTAAAAAGAAATATTGAAATGGTATCTTTAAGTCATCAAAAGCTTGGTATCAGACAAATGAAACTGTTATGTGAGATTATCATTTTTAATTTTGGATAAATTGCTATAATACTAGATGTCAACCACTAAGCCAAGCATGGGAGGGAGGGATGGGGAGAGAATGGGGTGGGGATCGGGTGGGGGCTGACTGGGTGATGTGTGCATGTATGTCTACAAAAGTTTGTATCCCACTATGATGTATGAATACAGTGCACCAATAAAAAATAAAATTAAAAAAAATAAATAAATTCATCAAAAGAAAGAAATTATCTTGGGTATCTGATGATCTTCTATGGACTTTTGTTTCTTGTGATAACTTCAGAACCTTTTGTTCTAAAGCTGAAAGTATGCATTATATTCACAAAATAGGAAACTTTAGTGCATTATGTAGTATTTCTATGCACATTATTCATACATTCCACTATTGCATCAAAAGAGGTTTTGAGGAATTCGAGACTAACATTTAACAACAAAAAAGCTTTTTAGAAAAATATCATGCAAAGAGAAAAAATGTCTTACAGAATTTTGAATATTTCCATTCCAGTTCATTTCTCCGGTTGCTTTAATGCATGAATAAAACTTCATTTTTTTTTCAAAATTAATGTTGCCTGTGTGTGTGTGTGAGTGTGTGTGTGTGTGTGTGTGTGTGTGTGTGTGTGTGTGTGAGCGCATATGTGTGTGTGCTTAGAAGAGAAGCAATGACTTGAACTTATTTAGTTAAGGTAATGATTTCTAGCTTTGACCATGAAGCCAGAAAGTATACCAGACCTACTTGTAACTGGATGTATTATGCTGAATTGGTCTGGGTGTTCATGTCTTTACTCTTGCTTGTCTTCTTTTGTGACTGCAGAGACAGTGCCGGCGTCTCTGGTGCACAAGTGCAGAAGGAGTTCACAAGGGCTGTCGCACGCAGCACATGCCACTGGCAGATGGAACAGTCTGTGGTCATGGGATGGTAGGTTTTCTCTGGGGGGTGAGTTTTGGATCAGAATGTGGTCCAAGGGTGTGGCTGCTCTGCACTCCAGGACTCTGTTGATTATTTGCTGGCAACTTTTATTCAGCTAGTTCAATTGATATTATTGTCATGTCTTCTTAGGATAGTATTTGTCAGCTGAGTTAAATGTTTAATTTTACCATGTTTCAACATATAGCTGATGAATATTAAAGTTATGTAGAGTTGTCATATAAATAATTACAGAGAGCCTCATGCTTTAATCCCAGTATTTGGGAGGGTGAGACAGGAAGATCACAGGTTCGAGGCCAGTGTGAAGTAACTTAGTGAAACCCTGTTTCTAAATAAGAAATAAAATAGGGGTAGGGGTGAGCTCAGATAGAATTCCCTTGGGTTCAATCCCTAGTACTACACACACACAAAATAATTACATGGACTGTATATACATGCTTTTACTTAACTGTAATATAGTTTGTTATTAAAATTAATACAGACATCAAGGTACTAATATTTCAGTAAATCCCCACAATTCAAAGATGTTTCAGTTGCATATTTTCTCCCATAAAATTCAGTTAAGTGAGCCGGGCGTGGTGGCACACGCCTGTAATCCCCGCGCTTGAGAGGCGGAGACAGGAGGATCACGCCGGTTTGAAGCAAGCCGCACTGGCTTAAGAGACCCTGTTTCCAAAAATAAAATAGGTCTGGGAGTGTAGCCTGGAGGTAGAAGGGCTTCCAGGAAAAAAAAAATTCAGTTAAGTGTAATTGAATGTTTTAAGTGGCTGCTTTAAATCCTTATGGTTCTAAGTGTATTAAAATTCATTGCACCCCTGAAATAACTGCCTACCATAGCGAATCTTTACCATTGTAACATTAATCATGAACTTACCTAAGTCCGTCAACACAGTGTTGAATAATAAGGCTCATCATGATAATGAGGTGTGTTGTCTATGAGGATGAAATCAGATGTGCTTTGAATGCCAGGTGAAGACAAGTTCTTTTGGCATTAGTGGACAATATTGTCTGTATTGGGTTGAGTCTGCCAGCCTTCTCTGAGCTCCCTGGTGCAGAAGGAACACTTCCTTGGCAATGGGTTGGCTAATGCTGCTGCTTTGCTACTGTCACATTAGGCAAAATTTTAAAATTCTCAAAAGTAAGATTAGTTCAGCAGACAAGTTTGCATTTTTTCTACCTGTTGCTTTCTGGAAATGTTTCTTCTAGCTGTTGCCTTTCTTTAGAATCACTTTCCAATTGGCACAGAAACAGCACACAGATCAATGGAATTGAATAGAAGATATAAAAACTAACCCATGCACTTATAGTCAAAGGGCCCAAATACATACGCTGGAGAAAGGACAGCCTTTTCAATAAATGGTGCTGGGAGAACTGCCTCTCCACTTGTAGAAAAAGGGAACTAATCCTTACCTCTCACCCTGCACAGAAATAAACTCTGGATGGATCAAAGTCCTGGAAGTTATACCAGAGTCTATGAAGCTGTTAGAGGAGGGCATAGGTTTAACACTCCAACATATGGGCACAGGTAGAAACTTTCTTATAAAGACCTCGAAAGTTCAGGAAATTAAAACAAGAACTGGTAAGTGGATGGCATTAAACTCAAGAGTTTCTGCTCACCAAAGAAAATCATTAAGAGTCTAAAAAAGACCTACAGAATGGGAGAGATCTTTACCAGCTATCTCTCTGACAGTGGTCTAATATCCAGAATATGCAAAGAACTTAAAAAACTTCATACTAGAAAAACATGTGACCCAATCAAGAAATGGACAATTGTAGCCAGACATAGTGGCTCATGCTTGTAATCCCAGTACTTGGGAGGCTGAGACAGGAGGATTGCAGGTTTTTAGACAGCCTCAGCTACTTAAGGAGACCCTCCGCAAGTTAGTGAGACCCTGTTTCAAAATAAAGAATAAAATATAGGGATGGTGGTATAGCTTGGAGGTAGAATACCCCGGGGTTCAAAAAAAAAAAAAAAGAATGGGAAACTGAATTGAATAAATATTTCAGAAAAGAGAAGATACAAATGGCTAATAGATAGATGAAAAAAATGTCCAACATTATTAGCAATCAGGGAGATGCAAATTAAAACTACCCAGAGATTCCACCTACATCTGAAATTCCATACTATATCTGAAATTCCATGGTGTGTGTGTGTGTACACATATCAACATCCCAATAAAAATTAGAGCATTTCTGTCACTCTGAGAAGTCACTCTCATGTGTTTATAGACAGTTTTCTTTCTTTTCAGAGACAACTCTTTTTATTTCTATTTGCATTGATTAATTCCTCTTAAATGTAAATAGAACTAGACAGTATATCCTTCTGGGGGTGGGATGAGTTGGGCTTCTTTTGTTCACCACAATTCTTTTGAACTTTATTCATATGTGTGCAGGGGTATTGTTTCCTTCATATGTCAGTGTCATTCAGTTCTCCAAATGTACATAATTTATTTTTTCTCCTGTCTATAGACATTGGATTTTTTCTGGTTTGGGGTTACTCTGAATAAAGCTACTATGAACACTCTTGTACAGATCTCCATATAGACATATTTCTTTCCCGTAGGGTAGAATTTCTGGGTTATAGAATAAGTGTATGTTTAACTTCATAAGAAAATGCCAATAACTTTCTAATGTATGTGCAACACTTTAACCTCCACCTCATGCCCAGCAATCTAGAAAGTTTTAGGTGCTCTGTATTTTTTGCCAGGTTTTGATAGTGGTAGTCTTTTAAACATGTTTTAGTCATTCTAGAAAGTATAAAATGGAATCTTGTTGTGGTTTTAGTCTGCATTTCCCTGGTTCGTATCTCTCTGGAGCATTTGCCTAGTGGCATTTGCATATTCCACCCACGACTGTCATGATGGGTGTGGTTGGGGTTCAAGGTAGCTGTGATGAGATACTGCGATGAATGCGAAGCCAGCGCAGATTAAAAAGAGAAGTATTTCAAGTGGGAACAAGAGGGTTATTATAGATGTAAATTTCTTGTTTCATTAATTGAAAACAGTGAGTCCTATATGTTAGTTGTATTCACTATTAAATGGACCTGTTATTGAAGAGAAATTATAAGTGAACATTGTAATTTTGCTGTAACAATCTCCTTTATTTGTTTTACTTGTAACTACCTTACAAGTGAGTCTATATGTTAAATGCTTTTGGTAGCAAATCAATTTCTGTGAAACTGTTGTTAGCCCATCAGATGATGAGTTATTTTTACTGTATGCTAAATAGCATAAGATTATACCTTTTTATGCTTTGTTCTTCCAAATATATATATTCTATATAAAGACGTAATAAGCATGTGTGCGTGCCTGTGTGTGTGTGTGTGTGTGTGTGTATGAGTCATCATTTTCACTGTTGTGACCCAAGCTACCTGACACACAGATTTATTTTCTCACAGTTCTAAAGATTTCAGAAGTCAGTCCAATTGGGGGAGAGCTTCCAGGCAGCAGTTACGGCTACTTATCATTAGGACATCATGGTGGAGAGCAGAGAGCAAAGGGTCAGACAACACATGCAGTATCCCATCAGGCCCATAACACATGCTCTATCCAGCCACACCCCCAGGGACCTGCCTCCAGTCCTGTCCATCCTCAACGCCACTACCTTGCCTACCACATGAAGTCTGGGAGACATTTTGAATTCGAACTGTGATTGTGCATGTGTACTGTGCACATGCTCATGCGTGAGTCTAGTTCACAGAGATCTATGCATACATACACATAGGGAGGGAGAGCACACAAATGTGTGTGAGGATTATTTTGTTTGTTGAAGATTTTCACATAGTTCACATGCCCCTAGCACATTTTATTCTGATATTTTGTTTTTGTTCACTTCTAATATGGCTTTCCACTGTTAGATAACTGTAAATAATTTGTTCCAATGGAAGGCACATGTTTTTAGTATTAATAAACTTGATAATAGGATTTGTTCATTCAGCAAAGAGTTTTCAAGTGTCTACTATGTGAAACACTATCCTAGGCATTAAAGATAAGTAACAACAAAACACACAATATTTCTGCTACATAGAGGTTGCATTCCAGGATCTGACTAGAATACTATGAATGATTAATATAATAATACTATTAACTTGGGTTTGTGTGCATGGATGCACATGTTCATGCCCACATCTAGTTCATAGATATACATACACAGAGAGAGAGTGAGAGTACACAAATGTGTGTGAGGATTATATTATTTGTTGAAGATTTCCACAAAAATGTTATGAACAACAACAACAAAAATATATCAGGAAAGTGATTAGGACTGTTCTGGTAGAACAGGGTAAGGTCAAGATAGACCTTAAGTGAAGTGCCAAATGAACTGCCTTAAAGGAGCTGAGGTTATTATTTAAGAGGATATCTGGGGTCAGTGAGTTCAAGGAAAGGGCTGAGCTAAGTCAGGATAAGTCTGGAGCATTCAAGGAAGAGCAAGGAGGACCTTGCAGTTGGAGTTGAATGAAGAGTGAATGAAACCTAAAGTATCTGGAGGAATATTATGTAAAACCTTGCAGGGCATTGTTTTCATAAAATAAAATAGCTGAGTCATCACCCTATTGACTTAATTTTAAAACAAAAATTTAAAAATCATTATGGCAACTGGTTGAGGCTGTACTAGAGGATAAGTAGAAAAAGAAGACATCTATTTAGGGATTATTGCCATTAGAGAGATGAGAAATATTTTGTGGCTCAAAAAAGTGTGGTAGTAAAAATGATGGTGAAGAGTTCATTTCTAAGCTGGACATGGTGGCGCACACTTGTAATTCCTGCGCTTGGGAGGCAGAGACAGGAGGATCGCACAGGTTCGAAGCCAGCTGCGCTGGCTTAAGAGACCCTGTTTCCAAATTTTAAAAAAAAGTAAAAATAGGTCTGGGAGTGTAGCCCAGAGGTAGAAGGGCTTCCAGGAACCCCAGTACCATAAAAAAAAAAAAGTTCATTTCTGATATGTTTTAGAAGGAAATGGAGCATTTGCTAATGTTCCTGGTGTGTAATGTTTAAGGAAGAAGAGACAAGATGACTGTAAGTTTTTTTTTTTTAACACTTATATTAATTCAGGGAAAACAGGTTTTGAGGGAAGGGGCAGGATCTTAGTTTCCTGTGCACTTTGAAATGTTTATTAGACATTCAAGTAAACATGAGTGAGCAGCTGTGTGTCTGAAGTTCAGAAGAGTGATCTAGCCTAAGAGTGATCATTCCTAGGAAAAAGAAAAGGACCAAAGCATGAATCTGGGGATATTCCAATATTAAGAGAAAACACACACACACACACACACACACACACACACACACACACACAAAGAAATTGCAGAAATGACCGTGGATGATTAATTAGGAAAGAAGGAGGAAAAGCGGTGATCTAGTATCAAGAGTGGGCCTGGAAATGAAAAGAAAAGAAAATGATCTATCCAAGAGATTACTACGATGAGCTGTGTCAGTGCTGAAAAATCAAAGAAGACAGAGAATAAAAACTGACTTGGTTAAAGCGGTGTGGAAGCCATTGTTGACCTACATAGGAACAGATTTTTGGAGGAATGAGGTATAAAAGCCTGGGTGAGGAGGGTGGGGTGAGGTTATGAGAAAAATAGAGAGAGAGAGAGAGAGAGAGAGAGAGAGAGAGAGAGAGAGAGAGAGAGAGCGCGAGCACGAGAGTGAGTGAGCGCGTGTGAGCGCGCACATGGACAACCCTCCCAAGGAAAAGCAAGGCAGTAGCTAGTGAAAGAATTGAGAGCTAAGAAAGGTTTTGTTGTTATCATATGATTGTTGTTATTATGATTATTGTTATTTTGTAGTACAGGGGCATTATACCTCTGAGCTATACTCCTAGCCCTATATTTAATTTTTATTTTGAAACTGCATCACACTAATTTCATGAGAATCTCACTATTTGCTGAGGCTGTCCTCAAACCTACAATCCTCTTGTCTTAGCCTCCCAAATACTGAGATCGCAGGTGTGTGCCACCAAGCCCAGCTGCTGTTATTGTTTTTAAAGTGGGAGAAACAATAATTTATTTGTATGTTAATGGGAACAACCTAACAAAATACTTATCAAACTATCTGTAGTAAAGGATTAAGTTTTTTTAAATTTCTGGATATTATAAGCTGATTTTTTGTACAAACCAAAAATGATTTAGTTGGAAAACAAAAAGACATTAAAATATAAGCCACATTTTCTATGGAAAACAATATTCCTCAAAAAAACAGACTCATTGTATAATCTACTTCTGGGTCCATGTTCTAAGGAATTAAAAGTAGATCTTTAGCTGGGCATGGTAGTGCATGCTTGTAATTCTAGTACTTGGGAGGATGAGACAGGAGGATCATAGGTTCAAGGACAGCCTCAGAAAGTAGTGAGACTGTCATCAACCTAGTGAGATCCTGTTTCCAAATAAAAATAAAATAGGCCAGTGGGTATAACTCAGAGATAGAATGACCCTGGCTCCATTCCCTGTGTGTCTCCCCCAGAAGAAAATTAAAGTAGATCTTAAGAGGCATTGGTATACCATGCTCATAGCAGTATCATAAGGTAGAAGTAACTCACGTCCATAAATAAATAAAATTTAATATATGCATTTGGTATGTTTGAATGTGTGTCCTTTCAAAACTTGTTTTAAAGTTTAATTGTAAGTTGGGCATAGTGGCATACACCTGTAATCCCAGTACTTAGGCAGCTGAGACAGGTAATCACAGGTTCGAGGACAGCCTCAGCAAGCAACTAGTGAGGCTCTCAGCAACCTAGTGAGATCCTGTCTCAAAATGAAAATAAAAAAATAAGGTTGGGGTGTAGCTCAGAGGTAGAGTGTTCTCGGGTTCAATCCCCAGCACCAAAATTAATAAGTAAATAATTGCCAATGTAATTATATTGGGAAGTGGGTCCTTGAAGAGGTAATTAGGCAATGAAGGCTTCATTCTCTGAGCTTTCAGGAATGGGCTTTCTTTTGGGCCCTCTGTCTTCTGACATTAAGAATCCAAGGTTCTGCTGGGTGTGGTGGTGCACACTTGTAATCCCCGCGCTTGGGAGGCAGAGACAGGAGGATCGCGCAGGTTCCAAGCCAGCCGTGCTGGCATAGAAGACCCTGTTCCAAAAAATAAAATAGGTCTTGGAGTGTAGCCCGGAGGTAGAAGGGCTTCCAGAAACTCCAGTACCACCAAAAAAAAAAAAAAAAAAAAAAAAACAATCTAAGGTTCTTCTCTCTAGAAGAGAAAGTATGAAAGGTACTATTTTAGAAGATTCTGGTACTTGATCTTAAAATTCCCTGTACTTAGTCTTGTGAGAAATAAAGTTTTGTTTTTTTTTATAAATTATCAATTCCCAGGTATTCTGTTATAGCAGAACAAATAGCCATTCATAAAACACAGTAGTATATTATTCATCCTTAAAAAAGAAGGAAGCCAGGCCTGGTGGTACATGTCTCTAATCCTAGTACTTGGGAGGCTGAGACAGGAAAATAGAAGGTTCATGGCCAGCCTCAGCAACTTAGCCAAGCCCTCTGAAACTTACATTCTGTTTCAAATTTTAAAAAATAAAATAAAATATGGCTGAGAATGTAGCGCAGAGGGAGAATGCCCTTGGGCTCAATCCCCAGTATTAAAAAAAAAAAAAAAAAAAAAAAAAGTTCTGACATGCTGCAACATGGGCAAATCTTGGGAACATTAGCTAAGTGAAATAAGCCAGTTGCAAAGTCACAAATATTTTTTTTACTTCAGTTATATTAAGTATCTGAAATAGTCAAATTCATGAAAGAAGAAAGTAGAATGGTAACAACTAAGAGGTCAAAAGGGGGAGGGTGATAAAAGTTGTTTAATCACGGGTTTTACAGCATAAAAATGTTCTGAAGATACTGCACGATCAAGTCAATATACTTAATGCCACTGAACTAGACCCAGAAAATGGGTAAGGTAGTATATGTCATGTGTATTTTACCACAATTAAAAGATAATTGCAAAATAATAAACATAAAATTACAATTCGAATTCTATAAAGGCTTCTGGGCAGGGATGTAGCTCGGTGGTAGAGTGCTTATATAGCCTAGGTTTAATCCCAACATTGCAAAAGAAAAAAGTTTTTTTAGTGCTCACTATCAAGTCTGTGCTTATCGCCTCACGGTCTTATAACTAGTTCAAGACTGCACATCTTGACTAGCTGCCACTGATGGAATGATGATCCAGGACAGAAGCAAAGAGAGTTGGTGGAGTGAAACTGTGTAGTGAGAGGGGATGGGATTAACGGCACAGGCAGAGTGGCTGACTGCTAGGATCATGGAGTTTCCATGCATACTAACAGACAACAAGGTGAATATCTGGGTTTATATGCTCTTGGGTGGTCAAGAGGAATTGGTGGGCAAATTCTTCTCTAAGTTTCCACTTTAGAGACACAGGTAAGAAGCAAGATCATCATCTGAGACTTTGGAGAAAAATAGAATAGAACATTTTTGGAAAAGGTGGGAAGGTGGATAAATACCTTGGAGTAAAAAATGAAAGCATGAAAATATGCAGTATTAAATTAATAATGATAACTGGGCATGGTGACACACACTTGTAATCCCAGTTCTTGGGAGGCTGAGACAGGAGAATTGTGGATTTGAAGCCAGTTTCATCTCTGTAGTGAGACTCTCATCAGCCTAGTGAGAACCCATTTCAAAATAAAGAATAAAAAATAGGAATGAGGGTGTAGCTAAGAGGTAGAATGTCCTTGGATTCAATCCTCAGTCCCACACACCACACACACACAAATATTAAACATCATTACTTCTCTTTAAAAATATTCTCAGCCAGGCATGGCAGTGCACACTTGTAATCCCAGCATTTGGGAGGCTGAGACAGGAGGATACAGGTTCATGGACAGCCTCAGCTACTTATTGAGGCCTTTTGCAACTCAGTGAGACCCTGTTTCAAAAAATAAAGAATAAAACATAGATCTAGCTTGGAGTTAGAATGCCCCTAGGTTCCATCCTCAGTACCACAAAAAAAATTATCATTTTCAGATTTACTCTTATTTCACTTTCATCCTCAGTAGGACTCCAAGTCTCAAAGGCAAGAGCAATGCTAGATTAATTTTGCATTTCATGGATCTTCTGGTTACTCAGTAGATAGGAAATATTCCTAAATTGTTGTCCAGTATAATCTCATTTCTGAATAACAGTTTAACCTGAATTGTTGACAGAATGTTCTTCTAGTTATCTTGAACCTGTGGTTATAATTAACATGATGTTCTAATTAGATATACATGAGTGATTTCTTTTGGTTTGTTGTTTTCATAGCATTGCCACCATGGGCATTGTGTAAACAAAGACATGGAGATGCGTCCTGTAGATGGTGAATGGGGATCGTGGGGACCTTATAATTCGTGTTCAAGAACATGTGGAGGTGGAATCAGAAGCGCAATCAGGCTCTGCAATCATCCTGAGTATGTCTTTTTTATGTCACTGTAAATTAAGATTAACTCAAGGCACCAGAAGGTAAACATCAAATTTATTCCCTTTTAAACTAGAGGTCAGTCTGTAAGTTGCTGAGATTCAGGAAATTCCTGGAATACTTGAAGCTATATTGCTATAGATCTTTATAGATTCCAGTTTTACAAAAAACAAAACAGATTAAATCTTATAATTTTAATTGAGACAAAACAACTTCTTCATTTTGTTTTTGTTTTATTTTCTGATTTGGGATATTTAGGACATACTTATGAATAACAGTAGCATAATGACATTTTCACATTTACTCTGTTCCTAATGGCAAGTCCTGGTTCCTTCCACTTATGTTTCATCTCCCCTGGACAAAATATGTAGTTTGTTTGCTAGTTTTTTGTTATTTTGTATAATTTGACATGTCACATTTTCTTTATTTATCATGTTGTAGATTCATCATTGCTTTAAATGAATATCTCCCCTTCATCAAACTATTTGAAACAGCTTAGAGAGTCCATAAAGATTTTTAAATACACATTTCTGTTGTATATACCATATATAAGTTAGTAAGCAATGTGACACTTTTTTAAAAAATCTTCTTATCAAGCATTTTTATTATAGATATGTGACATATTTTGAATAAAATCTAATAATGTTTGAGTTAGAGAATAGCTAAATTATACTATAAATCTTTATAATCTAAAATTATGAAGAGCTTTTATTTTCCAGTGTAAGTTGAAATAGAGCTAGATATAAATCAGAATCATGGAACTCTTTGAATTGGGTGACAAGAAGTATGTACATTACAAAGATGCAGATATACTTCATTTTTAACACCTATTCCTTTACTGTTATATTTGGTTTACTATGTATCTCTTTTTCCAGACAATAAACAAACTCTATTTTGAAGTTTTAAAACAAAATCCCAGCCAGGTGTGATGGCACATGCTTGTAATCCTAGTACTTGGGAGGCTGAGACAGGAGGATCACAGGTTCTCAGCCAATCTCGGCTACTTTGTGAGGCCCTCCACAACTTAGTGAGACCTTGTTTCAAAATAAAGAATAAAAAAATAGGGCTAAGTTTATAGCTCAAGGGTAGAATGTCACTGGGTTTCATCCTTAGTCTGCAAACAAACACTCCACAAAATCTCATCATTAGTTTCTTGTTAATTAATCTCAGAGTACAAGATTCATTTCTGCCCTCCATGCCTTAGTCTAAGGTGGACACTGTTCTGGTTGATTTAAACCTCTATTACATATATATATATATTTTTTTTTGGTGGTACTGGGGTTCCTGGAAACCCTTCTACCTTATGCTACTCTCCCAAACACCTATTTTTTATATTTTTATTTGGAAACAGGGTCTCTTAAGCTATACATATTTCCATTTAAAAAATTATGTATCAATGTAACATTAATGGTTTTTATGATCCTGGAAAAGAATGGAATAGTCATAGAAGTAAATGACAGAAATCAAGTTTAACTGATGTGCTTTAAAATGTAATAAATTTGACTAGGCCAAAAAACGGAGGAAAGTACTGTGTGGGCCGCCGGATGAAATTTCGATCATGTAGCACTGATTCATGTCCAAAAGGAAAACAAGACTTTCGAGAGAAGCAGTGCTCTGATTTTGATGGTAAACATTTCAACATCAATGGTCTTTCTCCTAATGTGAGGTGGCTTCCAAAGTACAGTGGGAGTGAGTAATTAAAATTTCTTTGATGTAAAATTTTTTTGAGACCTAAGAACACATTTTTATATTAAAAACGTCACCCAAAATGTGTGTGTGTGTGTTTTTTATAGTTGCCATAAAGGATCGTTGTAAACTTTATTGTCGGGTTGCTGGAACCACTAACTTCTACCAGTTGAAGGATAAGGTTGCTGATGGTACTCCGTGTGGAACTGAAACTAATGACATCTGTGTTCAAGGCCTGTGTCGAGTAAATAAATTAAGTTTCTATAAATAATGACTTTAGTGATAATAATTTTCTTCAGTTTCTCTAACCAAATATTACTGCTTTTACTTCAGAATATGCTCTTATGAGTTCCAATAAAACAACCTTTGAGATCCTGCTATCTATAGGAATATAGTTAGATTTGTTACTAGGCAGCGAGAGCCCTCAAAAATGACTTACATGACATTAAGATAAGTTTGCTGATTTTTGCTTTGCTTAAGGAACTCAGAACCAAAATGCAGATGGGGCCAGCCTGCTAAAAAAGTAGAAAGGAATGGTTGTAACATGCTTTTGCTACTTAAAATTTGACCTTCAATGGCAACATTTAACTGACACCTGAGTTAAGACCCTTTATTTCTCCATCTCTAACTTCTTATGTACATTCAAAGAGTGTCTTGATTATAATAATTGTGTTTTGAAGCAAGCTGGCTGTGATCATGTGTTAAACTCCAAGGCCAAGAGAGACAAATGTGGGGTGTGTGGTGGAGATAACTCTTCCTGCAGGACAATGGAGGGTGTCTTCAACAGTGCCCATTACGGTAAGCTATATATCTGTTTCTAGTTTTTCCTTTTTGTTTGATATAATAATGGCGTATACAGTGAAGATATAATAGTAATATTTTTGTCATTGTTTTATGTACTCTAAATCCTTATCCAAAATAAAAATCTATTAAATATAAAAAATTATCTTATACCAAGTTTTGCCTTTAAATTGATAAATTTCCCTACTCAAAATAAATTTACTAAGAAATATATTAGTTTCATTTATTAAAGTAAAAGATTAAGTCCAGTAATACTTAACCATGATATGTAGTTCCCAGTTAATGAATGAAGAACTTTTAATGTGGTTCCTGTAATCTAAAATGTATGTATATTTTTTTGAGGAAACTTGTTTTTATTTATTTTTTAACTTATTTTTTAACAAAATATATGATCTGGGCTGGTCGTGGTAGTGCACGCTTGTAATCCTTGAATTTGGGAGGTGGAGACTAGAAGATTGCGGTTCGTGGACTGCCTCAACTACTTAGTGAGGCCCTTTGTAACTTAGTGAGACCCTATTTCAAAATAAAAAATAAAAATAGGGCAGAGTGTAGCTCAGATGTCGAATGCTCCTGGGTTCCATCCTCAGACCTGCAAAAAAAAAAAAAAAAAAAAAAGACCTGATCTATCGGTTGTATTTATTATTGTTATATTGAAAATGTTGATCGATGGTGAAGGATAAATATTGGCTCATAATTATCACCACATATGATTTCCCAAGAGTTTCTGGATCACAGATATAATTGATACTTGGCTATGATTTTATTTTTATTCAAAACTTTTATGAGAATATCTCAGATATTTTTCATTCTAAAATTGTTCTGGGTAGCATTTTTATAATAAAATAGCAGACCTTTGCCAGCAAGGCATGGTAGCTCACACCTGTAATCCTAGTATTTTGGAGACTGAGAAGGATCGCAGGTTTGAAGCCAGCTACAACAGTGTAGTGAGGGTCTCTGCAACATATTGAGACTCTATTTCCAAACAAAACACAAAAAGGACCTGGCTTGGATATAGGAAAGGTAAACTGTGTGCTGCTTCTAAGCACCTATAGTCGATGAACAACCGATACAGCCTAATACAGTAGAGGTGGAAACGCTGTAGATTATTGACCTCTGCACTTAGTAAGGCAAAGAGGCACCAACCTGGCTAAGAAATAGGTTACTAGCCCATTGCCTTGGTAACGCTGATAATAACATACCAATACAGAATCTGGATGGAGAGGGGGTTAGAGTTCCATTATCAGGGTCTCTAGCATGCCTGCACACTGCTTTTTCTTCTCTTTTCTTTCTCTTTCCTACTGATTTTGTAATAAATACTTGTTAAAGCTGCAAAAGAAAGAAAAAGGCTGAGGGCTGAGGGTATAGCTCAGAGATGGAATGCCACTGGGTTCAATCCCCAGTACCCTCCCCCCAAAAAAAGAAAAAGACCTTAAAACTTTTCTTGCAAAGTAAACATTCACATTTTATAGACTTATTTATCAGCATTAAATTTTGTTCATACTTTTTTGAACATGTGTTCAGTTGTGGTGAGTAATTTTAATTAAAGTGATAACTTAAAACTCAAAATTTATGTTTTTATCTGTATGGTAAGTATAGTGCTGGTGATATTTGTGATTATTAGTTACTAGAAGATTTGACATACTATGTTTCTAGTTGTTATTTATTGTTTTATGAAAGTCACACATTCGATCTTTCATAACGAATGACATATATTTATCTGTACTTGCTGAAAAGTATTTTTAAAGACAAAATCACATATATAAAATTAGAATTAAATAGTTAACCTTGTGAAAATTATACTGTAAGTCAGTTCATAAATGAAAAAGAATCGCTTTTCAGAGTCTGAATGGCATTTGTCACATTTCTGCCCCCTGGTGGTCACTTTAGATCTTGTTACATCCACAATAACCTTAGGGTGAGTTGGAAAAATTTAACAGCAAAGACATAAACAGTAGACATAATGGGTGAGAACATTTTATAGTGAAGATGTAAATTGAATTTATTCTTGGAGATTGGTAAGTTACAACCAGTATGCATACAGTGTATATAGGACCATCAAAGTATTTATCACCTTGTATTTAAAAATGTGATACTTTAATAAGATATAAACAAGTCTTCTCTAAGAATGTTCAAGGTAATCTGACATCAGAATTATAAATTTAAACAAAACTTTTACTACTTAAATTTATCCAACAGTTATCAATTTTAGTGCATGAGAAAATTATAACTTAGTCATTTACTAGATAGAGGGAAATTCTAATAACAGTGAACAAGGAAAAATAGAATAATAGCAGTACAGCATAATTAATTGTACACTTAACCTGAAAGTATTTGAACAACTAGGCAATATGTATATTTTTAGTTTCAGGAAACATTTTTTCTTGTTTAAAATATTTAAACAATAATAATATTTAAATGATATAAAATATTATCTCCTGGATTTGTGAATAGCATTTGAAATTTTGTATTTTTTCTAGTAGGAAGGATAAGTATTAGTCAGACTTAAAAATTGAACGTGTTTAATTATTTTAAGCTAAAATATTAACTTCATTCAAGTTTATATTAAGAATTTCAGAAGAAAGAAAAATTAGGAATTGTTGTACTTTAAGAATTTAAAACTGGGCTGGGTATGGTGTCTCACACCTGTAATCTTAGTACTAGTAAGGTGTATCTTGGAGGTAGAATGCTTTGGGTTTAATTCCCAGTACCAAAAGAAAAATCTCAGGCTCTGTGCATTTCTATACAATTACTCTTTATCGATCCTTAATTAAAACACTGATTCAAAAAGAACAACCGTTTCATTTTTTTAAAGGTAAAATGAAATCAAATATGACTATGCTATTCATATATTTCAATCATACATCAGTAATAGCCTCTAACACATCTGCTTTTTGTGAAAATTAACATGTTTAAAATCATATTACAGGTTACAATGTCATTGTAAAGATTCCTTCAGGAGCAACAAACATTGAAATTCTTCAGCACAGCTATTCCGGAAAACCAGAGGATGATAATTACCTTGGTAAACATTTTTAGTAAGGAGCAGCCAATATGTGGTTTGTGTGCAATTTCATGGAGGTCTGTGGTTGATGTAAATTCTTGGAAGGCAGAAAGAGTCTGTGGAATAAACATGAAGTTTTAGTTTCTACTGAGCTTATGTTGTCTGACTCCCTGTACATATGTTCTTCTTAAGCTACACAAAATAAATATTTTTAAAAAGAAATACCTAGCTGGGTGTGTGGTAGTGCACCCTTGTAATTCCAGTACTTGGGAGGCTGAGACAGGAAGTTCTGGGTTCATGGCCAGACTCAGCTACTTAGTGAGGTCCTCTGCAATTTAGTTAGATCCTGTTTCAAAATAAAGACTAAAAATCCAGCTAGGGGTGAGATCGAAGGTAGAATGCCCCTGGGTTCAATCCCTAGAATCACACATACACACACACACACACACACACACACACACACACACACCCCTAATGAAATTTTTCAGCTTTTTCCAATAAGAATATTTTAGATAATAAAGATTATATTTAATTAAAGTTACATGTATATTTAGGATTAAAATTATCTTCTTTTTATTTAATGGTAGTTATAGAATTCTTTTGGTTAAATGGTTTAGTTTTCTTACATATTTTTACTATGTAGCAGGAGTACTAAATATAGTTTTTAAAAAGCTCTTATATTAGAAATGACAGACCCAAAGTAGCCAAAGCAATTATTAGCAGAAGGAACCATGTTGGAGGCATCATAATAACTGACTTCAAATTATACTACAGAGGCATAGAATAAAAACAGCATTAAATTGACACAAAGATCAAAAAATAGAATAAAACAATAGAAGACACATTTTATATTTTATATTTTATTTGGAAACAAAATTTGTGCTGTGTTCTAATCATATTAGGTGGGCCTAATAATAAGCAGAATTTCAAAGTCGTGATAAGCTATAAAAATGTATTTCAAAATATTTGTAACTGTAATGTAATGAAAATTTATATAATTTCTATTGGTGAAAAAGTCCCAGATACTACAGAGATTCCTGTGCTTGATTTTATTGTACTCATAATCAGAGAGAACACTGAACTTCAGTTAAAAGTTAGTGAAAATAAAGATACAATTTTTCCCAAGATTTGGTCTATAAAAGATGTTACAATAAATAAAACATATGCATGAAGGTGTACACACACACACACACACACACACACACACACACACACACACACTTAAGTTTTATATTCCAAAAAGGAATATAATAAAAATTCCATACTCCAAAGGACTATAAATATAAATTTGGATATAGCTCGGAGGTAGAAGGCCCCTAGGTTCAATCCTCATTGCCAGAAAAAGAAAAGAAATTACATAAAATACTTTTATAAATGGTAAACTTGAGAATTTGACTTTTTTCTCTGTGACTTGTATGATAAAATAAATGCATTTAGAATCATGTTTTATCAGTTAAGAATGTTTGTGATTTCTCATACTAGTCTTCAAAAATTACATATTATTGGAATGTCAATGTCAAAAAAATATAAAACATTTAACTCACAAAAAACAATAGAAGACACATATAATAATATAATAGGGAATTATTATATAATATAATCCTCACAATTATAGTCAGATGCCAAAATTATCCACTTGGAGAAGATAGCCTTTTTAATAAATGGTGTTGGGAAAACTACTTATCAAAATGTAGAAGATTAGAATTAGACTTCAGTCTCTTACTCTGCATCCAAATCAATTCAAGATGGATAAAAGACCTAGAAATCAGACCAGAGACTATGCAGTCACTAGAAGAGGGCATATACCCAGCTCTCCAATACACAGGCAATGGTAGAGACTTCTTCAATAAGCCCTCCAAAGCTCAGGGGGAAAAAAAGGATCAGTAAAAGGGATTGCATAAAATTAAAGAGCTTCTGTGCGTCAAAGGAAGCAATCAAGAGTCTGAAAACAGAGCCTATAAATTGTGAAAAAATCTTTGCCAGTAACTCCTCTGGTAGAAGACACATATCTAGGAAATATAAAGAACTTTAAAAAACTTAGCACTAAAAACAAAATAATCCTCTTAATAAAATGAGTAATTGAACTGAATTGACCCTTTTCAAAGAAAGAAATACAAATGACCAATAAATATATGAAAAAATGTTCAACATCATTAGGTATCAGGGAAATGCAAATCAAAACTATACTGGGATTCCATCTAACTCCAGTAAAAATAGCAATCATCAAATAAATGCTGTCAAGTATGAGGGGAAACAGGAATCCTTACACACTATTGGTGAGATTACAAATTAGTACATTCACTATGGAAATCAGTTTGTAGTTTTCCCGAAAGACTGATTATAGAACATTCCTAACATCCAGCGGTAGCACTACTGAGCATCTTTCCAAAGTAATTGAAGTCTGATTATAATAGTGATACCTGTGTATGTATCCCTATTTTTAGCAACACAGTTCACAACAACCAAACTATGGAACTGGCCTAAATATTTGTCAACAGATGAATGAGTTGTAAAACTGTGATGTGTACACACACTGAGTACAGCCTTAAAGAAGAACAAAATTATGTCATTTGCAGGAAAAATGGATGGAATTAAGAGAATGCTGAAATTAGCCAGTCTCAGAAAGTAAAGGGTTATATGTTTTCTCTTATATGTGAAAACTAGAAAGAAATGGAAACAAAACAGACTTCAAATAATCAGGAGTGATACCACTATGATAGTGGAGGCAGATTTGGGGAGATAGGTAGGGTGGGAAGAGGAGACTTGATGAAGGAAACAGTTCAAACAATCCTGTGTACGTTCATGAAGCCAATCTTGGTATTCTGAAGGGTAAAGGGAAAGGAATAGGGCAGGATGCAGAGAGAAATGCACTGGGAAATAAAGATGTGTGTTTCTTTCACTGTAAACCCAATGATATATAGTTATACCGATAAAAGTATAATTTAAAAAACAACAGAAAAGGAACTGTGGTTTTATATTTTTAGATGTTTATGAATATAGTGACATTATATTCCCTTTAGCTATTTCTAAGTATAGACATAATTTGTGGTATTTATTTTTATAAATTAGCTTTAAAGTATAGTGAATTTTGCTTAGACACAACAGGAAAAGATTTTACAAAGCTTTTCTTTTTTCTGAGAAATATCTTAAAGTTGACTTTATCTGAAATTCACCAAGCTAAAATAGGTTGTGATGTGGAGCTGGTACTAAGGAATTAATTGCTTCACATTAGTAAAAATGTGTGTGAAATATCGACCCAGCTAATTAATACTTATAATTATCATAATACTCAATACTTGGGAATGTGAATCTGTTATGATAAAGCCAAATTTAAAGGGAAAAACTGTTTAATGGGTACAGGGTTACTTTGGGGGTAATGGAAAAATTTTAAACTAGGTAATTTAAAAGTGGTTGATTTTAGAAGTCCAGTGTGATGGCGACCAACTGCAATCCTAGTACTTGGGAGGCTAGGTAGGAGGATCACAGGTGTGAGGACAGCCTCAGCAATGTGGTAAGATTCTCAACAATCTAGAGATTCTGTTTCCAAATAAAAAAAATAAATAGGGCTGAGAGTTTAGCTCAGAGGTAAAATGCCCCCGGGCTCAATCTCCAGTGCCCCCCCCCCACACACACTCTAAAAAAGGTTACAATTTATCACTTTCATCTCAAAAAATGCAAAAAATTCTCAAAGAGAATCAAATGTAAATATTTTGATTTATTATCCTTTTATATTTAGTTGAAAAAATTTTTTCTTCTGATAAAAATATTACATATATTGTTGATAAAGTCATTCAACAAGTTAAGCATATGCAGTTTCTTAAAAATGGGCCACTTGGTCTGCCCAAATTTAAAAATTAGAAATATTCATCAATAAAGTATCATATTTTCTAAGGGAAGTAAAATGCAAATATCAAAATCTAATTTGAAGTAAGTAAAATAACACATAAAATTACTAGAACAGGTTTTAAAAAATTATATTGAAGAACTTATTAAATTAAAAGTAGGGAAAAGTATGAAATCTCACAGAAAGGTTCTGTTTATTTCTCTTAGAGTTCATGTAACCAATAGCTCCTTAAATAGTCCTAACTACATTTGATAAAATATAGATTCTTACCCAAAGGAATGTTTCATAGGACAAATACAGAATGTTATTTGTTCTTTGTTAAGTTCAGTATAATATATGAAGGAGGTAAACTAGTGTGCCTATACAGAGAAACACAACTTATTTTGTAATAACAATCACTTTATGATTGCTCTTTTAGAGGAGAATTTTATTTATTATAAAGTCGAGCTACAAATAATGTGTGCTTGGTGAGACTTCCTGGAATGCCAAACAAATATTATTAATCCCAAAAGCTATTGTTCCACTGAGAAGTTAGCAAAAGTAAACCAAGTGGAAAGGTATTTGATTAATATAGGAGTTTGATTGTTATGCAATTTTAATTAATTTTTATTCTCTTAAAAATTAATAATATAGTGCTTTACAATTTATATACTTTTACTAACTTTTTTGTGTGTGTGATATGAAGATTGAATTCAGGGGCATATTACTTCTGAGCTATATCCCCAACCTGATTTTATTCTTTATTTTGAAACAGGGTCTCCCTAAGCTGTGGAGGGCCTCACTCAATAGCTGAGGCGGGTCGTAAACCTGGATCCTCCTGTCTCAGCCTCCCAAGTACTGGAATTACAAGTGTGCACCACCACACCCAGTATAAACATTTTTTAAATGTGATCCTGATTAAGGGCCTGTTAAGATTGAAATGGATTTTAGCTCTATTACATAGTCTAGAGCAAGAAGTTTGTCTAAGATGATATTACAATTAATTGGAGTAGCTTAAAACCACAAATACATACTTGACAGGCTTACATTTTATACCTGTCAATGGGAAAGAACAAGAAAGGGTATGAACAGAGAAGACAGCAGTATTATTTTGCAAAGCAGGTATTTACATATATATCAAGAGTAACAGTGTCTCTTCATAAATGTATTCGGACATTTGTATAGAGAATGGTGTAGTCATTGAATAGCTTTTTAGAATATTGACCCTAAAGTTTTGAAACTTTATTCATTATTTTCAAAAAAATAATGGAATGTGGAGCAGCCTAACTGCTCCTCCTTTCCCTCTACCAATGACCAGGGTTGACTTAGTGGATCTTTCTGCTGGGGCTTTGATTTCTTTCTGCCTTGTCACTTTCTGTATGTTTCTCCTGAAGCTACTGAGATGACCTCAGCCGGGCGTGGTGGTGCACGCTTTTAATCCCCGTGCTTGGGAGGCGGAGACAGGAGGATCACACAGGTTCGAAGCCAGCCGCGCTGGCTTAAGAGACTCTGTTTCCAAATAAAAAAGTATAAAAATAGGTCTGGGAGTGTAGCCCAGAGGTAGGAGGGTTTCCAGGAACCCCTGGGGGGGGGGGAGAAAGAAAAAAGATGACCTCCTCAGATAGAAAAGCATAGGGTGCATTTATTTTATGATTTTTGGCTGACATGTTGAAATTTCCCTAATTAAGATCAGATACCACAATATAGTACATAAAGTTTTTTTCTTAATATTAAGTTACATTCTTTAAATTCATAAAGGGTTTGAATTTTAAAAGGTAAGTTTCCTGTACTGTTGCTGAGCTTTATTGTTTCTTGAGCGACATTTTATTCTTTTACAGCCTTATCTGATGCTCAAGGTAATTTTTTTTTGAATGGAAATTTTGTTGTAAGTATGGCAAAGAAAGAAATCTTCATACGGAAAACTGCTTTTGAATACAGTGGATCAAACAACGCAATTGAAAGAATTAATAGCACTGATCGACTGGAGGAAGACCTTGTTTTGCAGGTAGATCTTCAGTAGTTAATAAGACTTACTTTTTAATTGTATTCCTGAAGTGTACCAGTTAAGTGCACACCATTTATTATTAAATCTGAAAAGATGTCTTAATGTATCATTTATAAATTAATTACCTGTTCCTTTTTATTTTTATTGAGGTGTTATGTGTGGGTAATTTATACAACCCTGATGTACACTATTCCTTTAATATCCCCGTGGAGGAGAGGAGTGACCTGTTTACTTGGGATCTCTATGGACCATGGCAGGACTGTACCAAAATGTGTCAAGGTATCCTGGTATTAAATAAAAGTTTAACTGTACGTGCTGGGTCCCTTTTAGTCTGGCTGCCAGTTGAAACCTCCCATTTTTCTACATAGGCATACAAAAGTGTCCATTTTCCCCCCTTTCTACTTTTTTCCTCATTCATTATTTGTTATTTATTTTTAAAAAAATTTTTACTTATGCATTGTAATCATACATCATAATGGAATACAAGGTGATACAGGCATACATGCACACATTACCCAATTAACCCTTACCCAGGACCCACCTCATTCCCTCTGCCTTCCCTCCATTTTATGTTTGGTTTAGTGGTTGACATTGATATGTTTGCTAATGTACTAATGTTTGCTATTTAGGGGAATTTCCCTCTTCCCCTTGCCTGTCTGCCTCACTTAGGTCGCCGTATTTGCTCATCTATAGTATCTCCTTCTTTGTCTAGAGTTTCTTTTATGACCCACTTTCTCCCTAGCTTCTGCATACTAGGTAGATCATCTGATTTCTTATTTTTTGTGACTGACTAATCTCACTTAACATAATGTTCTCCAGTTCCATCCATTTCCCTGCAAATGACATAATTGTTTTTCTTTATGGCTGAGTAAAATTCCATTGTGTACATATCCCACAGTTTTGTAATCCATTCATCTGTTGAGGACATCTTGGCTAGTTCCATAGTTCAGCAATGGTGAATTGTGCAGCTATGAACATAGATACACATGCATTCGTTTGGTAGTTTGGTTTACTTTCTTTTGGGTAGATACCCAGAGTGGTATTGCTGAATCATATGGTAAGTTCATTCCCATTCTTCTGAGGATTCTCCATACTGTTCCAAAGTGGTTGCACTAATTTTCATTCCGATGAGCAATGTATTAAAGAGTTCCCACCTCTCCACATCTTTGCCAAAGTTTGTTGTCTGTTGTTTGTGTTTTCATTCTAGTTGGAGTTAGGTGAAATCTCAGTGAAGTTTTGATTTGTATCTCTCTGATTGCTAATGATGTTGAGTATTTTTATACATTTATTGGCCATTTGAATTTCTTCTTTTGTGAAGTGCCTAGTTCACTTGCTCATTTTTTATTGGATTATTTGTTTTCTTAGTACTGAGTTTCTTGAATTCTCTGTATATTCTAGATATTAGTCCTCTATTGGAGGAGTAGGTGGCAAAAATGCTTTTTCTATTCTTTGGCTCTCGGTTGAGGTTCTTTTTTATTTTTTCTTTTCTTTTCTTTTTTTTTTTTTTTTGCCATACTGGGAATGTAACCCAGGGGTGTTCTACCTCTAAGCTATAACCCCAGCCCGTTTTTATTCTTTTATTTTTGGAACAGGGTCTCACTGAGTTGCAAAGGGCCAAGCTAACTAGTATCTGAGGCTGTTTGCAAACCACTATCTTCCTGTCTCAGCCTCCAAATTGTATCAAATGGGTGAAGTACAAGTGTGCACCATCAGGCCTAGCTCCTGATTGAGATTATCAGTAGTTTTTTTTTACTTTACTAAAGCTCTTCAGTTTCATGCAATCCCATATATTGATCTGCCTTTTAGTTTCTTGTACCTTTGGAGTCTTGTTGAGAAAGTTTTTACCTGTGCCTATGTGCTATGTTGGACCTATGACTTCTTCAAGGAGCCTCAAGGTCTCTAGGCTGATTTCCAAGTCTTTGATCCATCTTGAATTGACTCTTGTGCAGGGTGAGAAAATGGGGTTTATTTTCATTTTTCTGTATTTATCTAGAAAGTTGTCAATTCTTCCAGGTTTTCCATTTTATTGGAGTACAGTTTTTCAAAGTAGTTTTGATAATCCTCTGGATTTTACACTGTTTATGGTAATATCTCCTTTTTCATCTCTTATATTTGTAATTTGATTTGATTCTTTTTTTGTTTAAGTTGGCTAGTGGTTTGTGTATCTTGTTAATATTTTGAGAAACCAGTGTTGGTTTTATTGATTTTCTGTATTTCTTTTATTCTCTACATTGTTGATTTCTACTTTGATTTTAACAGTTTTCTGTCTTCCACTGGCTTTAGGGTGACTGCTAATCTTTTTCAAGGGCTATGAGTTGTGTCATTAGGCTTTTTATTTGATGATTTTCTGTTCCTATGTGGGCACTCAGTAATATGAATTTTCCTCTTAATACTGCCCTCAAAGTGTCCCAGGGGTTTTGATATATTGTATCTCTATTTTTATTTGTTTCTAGGAATTTCTTGATTTTTACCTCTTATCTCTTCTATGACTCTATGACCCATTCTTCATTCAGCAGTGTGGTGTTTCAGACTCCACCTGTATATGCAATTTTTCTGGGTCTTAAAGTTAATGTCTAATTTCATTTCATGATAGTCTAAAAAGACACAGGGAAGTATGTCACATTTTTTGAATTTGCTAGTGCTCACTTTGTGGCCCAGGATATAAACTATTTCAGAGAAGGTTCTGTGAGCAGCTGAGAAAAATATAAACTCTGCTGTAGTGGTTGGAATATTCTATATGTGTCTAATAGGTCTATTTGTTTCATGGTGTTCTTTAGATCTGAAGCATCTTTACTGACCTTTTTTCTAGAATATCAGTCAAAAAGTGTGAAAGAAGTATTGAAGTTTCTCAGTATTATAGTATTTAAACTTATATGTGACTTAATGTCACAAAGAGTTTGTTTTATAAAAGTAGCTGCACCTATGTTTGGGGCATAAACACTGACTACCATTATTTCCTCTTCCTGGATTATTCCTTTTACCAGTAAATACGACCTAGTTTTTCTCTTATAATAAGCTTGGGCTTGAAATCTAACTTGTCTGATATCATAGTTGTTACTCCTGCTTGTCTTTGGGTTCCTTTGGCATGGATTACCATGCTTCAGCCCTTTACCTTTAGTTACTATCTTTGCTTGTAAGGTGTTTTTCTTGCAGGCAGCAGATAGATGGATTCTGATTTTTAATCCATTTTTCCACCTTATCTCTTTTTATTGTTTAGTTGAGAGATGATTTTTAATTCCTGACATTTTGAGTTTTATCTTCTGTTTCAGGTAGTGTTTGTTCTTTATGCTTATTTGTTTACTTGATGAAAATTCTTGTTTCTCTGGTTCTGGCATATGTTATTTGGATGATGTGTGCTTGTATATCTTCTTTGCAGTTAATCTCTGAGTATTTTCTCTAGTACTGGTTTGAAAGACATAAATGTTTTCAGCTTCTGCTTTTCATGGAAGATTTTTATTTCCTTGTCTAATATGAGAGATAGTTTCTTGGGTAGGAAATTTGGGGCTGCAAGTTATTTTCTTTCAGAGTTTGTAATATGCTATTCCAGTCTTTTCTGGCTTTCATGACTTGGTTTGGGATGTTTGAAGTGATTCTAATTGATTTGCCTCTGGATGTCACTTGGTGTTTTGTTTTTGTTGCCTTTAAGATTCTCTTCCTGAGATGTCAAGCTATAGAAAGGGCCCTATAGTGAAGCAACTAAGGTGACCAATCAGAGGGTATGGAATAGGGGAGGATGGAGCCTCTTTAAAACATAGGAGATACATAAACAAATGTATCAAAGTTAATCACCAAACAAGCATGGGATCAAGGGAGGGGGAGGGAATGGGATGGGGGCTGGATAAGGGCTAATTGGATGATGTGTGCTTGTATATCCTCTCAAGTCTTGTATTCCAATGTGATATATGATTACAATGTACCAATTAAAAAAATAAAATGCCACAAAGGCAGGTTTAAAGCAAAAAAAATAAAATAGAAAATTCTCTTCCTGGCTTCTATGTTTATCAGTTTGATTATTATGTGTCATGATGAACCTTTTCTTTAATCTTGTGTAAAGGGGGTTCTATAAGTTTCCTGTTCCTGTGTATTAACTTCTTGTTCTATGTTTGAAAAATTTTCTAATATTACTTCTTTGAAACGATTGTTGATCCCTTTGGTTTCACCTTCTATTCCATCTTCTATGCCTATTATTCTTAGGTTAGCTCTTTTAAGATGGGCCCATATCTCTTCAATGTCCAATTCATGCTGTTGAATTGTTTTTTTCTAATATATATATTGCATTCTTTTTTGGAGTAATCATCTTCTAAGAGTGAGATTCTATTACCCATATGGTCTAATCAATTTTTTATAGTTGAATTGATGCATTCACTTCAATGATTGCATTCTTTATTCCTTTCAGATTTTCTCTAAATTCTTTTCAGAAGTCCTGTGTAATTTCTAATGTTAAATTTCTGATTTGTCCTTCTGGTGATCCCTGCAATTCTGTGTTGTCAGATTCTGTTATTGTTGGGTTTGGGGAGCTCATTGCTTCCCTGTTATTCCTCCTTTTCATGATTTCAGAAGTTTGTATCTGTTGCTTTTGATAGATTTTTCTCAGTCTCTAGGTGTCAGCTGGTATTTCCAAAGGCAAGTTGTGTTGTATTCAACAGTGAAGGTTGAGTGAAGAGGGAAGTGAAGTTGTAAATGCAAAAATAGGGTAAAGCCAAAGATAGGATTGAATCTAATGAGAGTATGAGTTTGGTAAGGTAGTATATAGTAGAGATTAGAGATAGTAAATATGTATTAGTATTTTAGTAACCAATGTAGAGTATTTAGTATAGTGATATTAAATGGATTTAATAGAAGACAAAGAAGGGAAGAGAAAAAAAAGGGAAGAAGAGAAGAGAGTAAGTATATACAAGAAAAGAAGCTTGGGAAAGGGGTTGGGAAGAGAACAAACAAACAAGCATATATTCACACATAAAAAATGCAAAACAAAAACAAAACAAAATGACAACAATATAATGTAACCCTATAGATATATGAATATTCAACACACTGGGACTCTGCAGTCTCTCTCTGTATAGACATTGAGTGCCACTTGTACCTTTCCTGTTGTAAGCCTGATTCTCTGAGTCTTTAATCAGTCTATGCAGATGGCTCGTATCAATGGGGCTGGGTCTAGTGTTAAGTGTAGGTCACCCTCCACACTTTCCATGGCTGTAGAGCCTGAGTTTTTTCCTGTGTAATTGATGTGTGCCTCTGGTTCCAAATTCAGTATATAGG
Source organism: Muscardinus avellanarius (assembly GCF_963383645.1). Classification (NCBI taxonomy): domain Eukaryota; kingdom Metazoa; phylum Chordata; class Mammalia; order Rodentia; family Gliridae; genus Muscardinus; species Muscardinus avellanarius. Next base: position 78,106,199 of record NC_137797.1, read on the forward strand.
TAAGAGTCTCTGTTTGCCACAGTTAGGGCTGGTCTGGTCTGGGCTGATCCGAACCCTGTTTACCATAATTTTGTGGTCGGTGGTATTCTCAGAGATCCTACTAGTTAAATTTAGGGTTAAACATAGGTCTCCATGCTTTTTACTGATGCAGAATCTTAGACTCTCTGAGCCTCTGCTATCTCCAACAGCAAACTCCATCTCTTCCTTTGCCGGATTGATCTGCAAAGTCTCTAACTCAGGGAGTTTATCACAGCTTCAGGAGTCTCTGAGGATGTTGGGTGTTTTCCCATGGGGATGGCGGGTTTACTTATGGTGTTATTTAGTACTGCTCTGGATCTCTGGAGGGCATTGTGAGCTGGGCACTGATGCAAGTTGTAGCTGGTGTTTGCATACGAGGAACTGATGGCTTACAATGAGCTGCAGCTGCTTACTTCATTTTAAGTCATCGGTTCTTTTTCTGTGAGTCTTTGTAGTCAGGCGCGGTGTGGCAAAATTGTACCACCGTGGCTCCTGCAGCTGCAGCCATTGAAGGCAGGCTGGGTTCTTTTCTGTTCTCTGATCAGTCTTCCAGCTTTTTTCCCCCCTGCTACCTTTTACTTATCATGTTTTCTTTAAAGTTATGGTGTTTTCTTGCTTGCATAAGAATGCTGTTTTTACGGCAGTGGAGATTAGGTAAGAGCAGGACTGATGTGCTGTTTCCCTTGGTTTCTGTCTTCCTGGAAGTCCATTCTTTGTTTCTTATACTTAACCTCATTTAAGTTTACCTTTATGAACATTTTCCATTACTCTTCCTTTCCTCTTAAATTTTCATTCTGTTATTTTTTGAAGTTGCAGAAAGTTTCTCTAACTTACTTACATCCTGTCTCCCAGTGAAATATCTGCCATCTTAGCTACTCTGTTCACACACACACTTTCTTAGCACCCTGTCATATTTTAGTGTTGCACTATCAACCAATTTTTCATTCTTTATTTGCCCTTGCTGACCATGAGAAAATGTATTTTTACTAATGACATGCATAACTGAAAACAGCAGAAAAAGAAATAGCAAAGCTGAGATCAATAGTAGAGAAATAAAATGGTAACTTTTTGCAGTCTATAATTATGGATTCTTAATTGTGTGATACCATGTTCAATGCAGGAAATATTAATTGAGAGGTTGCTTTGTTTCTGATTATTAGTAAGGCCCCAATTCTGCATTCAGGTTTTAGGGTCTAGTAGATGCAGCAGAAACACCAGTAGATATTTTAATGTACACACACAGAGATGACCACCATAGAAAGGATGGCAGAAGAAGGCTGTGAGGAAATTGAAGCTGAAAGTGTGTGTGTGTGTGTGTGTGTGTGTGTGTGTGTGTATACACATATATATATGTATATATACATATATATATGTATATGGTATGTATATGTATATGGTATGTATATATATATGTATGTATATGTATAGTAGAAGGTGTGTGTGTGTGTGTGTGTGTATAAACAATCTGTGCACAGCGGCACACACCTGTGATCCTAGTACGTGGGAAGCTGACACAAGAGGATTACAGGTTTGAGGTCAGTGTCAGCAATTTAGTGAGACCCTGTTTTAAAATTTAAAACGTCTGGGGATATAGCTTAGTGGTAGAATATTTCTGGGTACAATCCCTAGTAACAAATACACACACACACACACACGCATTTGAAAGGAATGAAGGAATGGAAAGTAGTTTTCATAGTGAAGAGAGAAGATGCTTGGGAATGAGAAACAGCAGTGGATCAGAGGGAAGGAGCTCAGAACAGAATAGTGGGGAGCTTATAAGAGAAGGTAGGTGACCAGAGGCAGTTACCACAGATGATAAGATGTGAGGGACTATCAAACCGATGTGACAAGGTACAGAAAGAACTGTGTGGTATCTAATTAGGAAGAGGCACAGCTGTGGTCTTGTCTCTTTGGGACAGGGCTGCCCAGAAAGACAGTAGGAGAACAGGTACTATAGTTGCTGTAGATGATACCAAGTTGTCTTAGATAAATGCTAGAAGAGAAATAAAGAACCTTGGTCATGCAGAAGAAAAAAGGTTTTGCCTTGATACCTGAGTGTGCTTTAAAGAGAAGAGCTGAGCCGGGCGTGGTGGCACACACTTGTAATCCAAGCATTCGGGAGGCTGAGACTGAAGGATCGCGGTTCGTGGACAGCCTCAGCTACTTAGTGAGGCCCTTTGCAACTCAGTGAGACCCTGTTTCAAAATAAAGAATAAAAAACTGGACAGAGGGTGTAGCTCGGAGGTCAAATGCCTCTGGGTTCCATCCCCAGACCCGCAAAAGAAAAAATAAATAAATAAGGAGAAGAGGTGGAGTTTGGGGAGCAGGGACTAGCACTCCAGTTTGGCATGTGCAAGCCAGCCGATGGCTGTGGACATGGGGAGCCAGAAGAACAGATCCAGGCCACTAGTGAATGAAGGAGCATTCTTAAATGCAGAAGACACACCAAATAATAGGATTCTAGGATTTAGGTAAAATATGACGAGAGATGGTGTGGGAGGCCAAACCAGAAAAGTCCCTTAAATAAGAAAAGGAGTTATTAATTCTTTGCCACAAAGTACATTATGATTACATTCTCCTTTTATGTAGCATTTTTGTTTCCCTAAAATTTAATTCTTTCAGTTTTCTTTGCTTGTTTACTTATTTTTCTGTGTAATGAAAGTTCTCAGACCTGAAGCTTTTGGCTAGAACTATGAATTTTTTCTTAGATTTTTCAAGCATATTATTTATCAGATTTAATTTCCCTTCACTTTTTGCATTAATTTTATTTTTATTAAAAATTAATATAAAAGAATGTAGAATATATTGCTAATAATTGTTATATTGGTGCAATGTTGAAATGATCATATTTTAGATATTTGGGGTTAAAAATAAATTTTATAAAAATCTCATCCATATCTTTTTATTTTTTTATTTTATTTTATTTTATTTTATTTTATTTTATTTTATTTTTTGGTGGTACTGGGGTTCCTGGAAGCCCTTCTACCTCCGGGCTACACTCCCAGACCTATTTTTACAGTTTTATTTGGAAACAGGGTCTCCTAAACCAGCGTGCGCGGCTGGCTTCGAACCTGTGCGATCCTCCTGTCTCTGCCTCCCAAGCGCGGGGATTACAAGCGTGCGCCACCACGCCCGGCCTCATCCATATCTTTTTACTTCATAATATATAAAATTAACTGGATGTGTTGCCACATACTTGTTGGGAGGCTGAAACAAGAGGATTGCAAGTTCAAGCCCACTTTCAGCAATCTGGCGAGGCCTTCTACAACTTAGTGAGAATATGTTTCAAAATAAAAATTAAATTAGACCTTGAAGTGTTGCTCAGAGGTAGAATGTCCCTGGGTCCAAACCCCAGTCCCTCCCCTCACCCACATACACAAAATAAGTAAATGAAGGAAGAGAAGAAAAGAAGGATTAAATTACCTAAGTGGCATACATGCTGTTTTTATTAGGCAATGCCATTCTTGGCTAGAAGGGTTGTTGTATACCTATTTTTCACAGATACTTTTAAATCCATTGTTCATTTTTCAGGCCTGCTCTTCACACATTCACCTCCTCAGAGGAACCTGGTGTTTTTGATTGCTGGACTTTTCTTGGATTCTGTGGCTTAAATGATTTATTTCCTTTTTGCATTCCCCCTTTCATAGGCTTAGATTTCATGAAGCTTCCTGGCTCTGCTTAATATCTAATTTATATCCACTTTTAATTTTCAAAAGTTCCTTTTCATGCCTACTGAGTTTGCCTTATCTCTTTATTTTTTCATGTTGGTCTCTTTTGTGTAAGAGACTTTCCTAAAATGCATAACAATTTAACAATTGGCATGCATTTTAAATTTAAAAAATTCTCCATACACATTTTAAAGGTTGTTCAGGGAAGATAAAAGATAAACATATTCTTTCTTTCTTTCTTTCTTTTTTTTTCTTTTTTTTTTTTTTGGTGGTACTGGGGGTTCCTGGAAACCCTTCTACCTCCGGGCTACACTTCCAGACCTATTTTATATTTTATATTTTTATTTGGAAACAGGGTCTCTTAAGCCAGTGAGACTGGCTTCGAACCTGCACCATCCTCCTGTCTCCACCTCCCAAGCGCAGAGATTACAAGCGTGTGCCACCACACCTGACTAAACATGTATGTTCATATTTAGTCAACTGGGAGTACACATTTGAGCTTTGATAAAACAGAAATTTGATCATGTTGCTGACTGCTTAAACTATCTTCTCTTTGCAGAAAGTGTAAACTCAGACTACTCTAATTTATTATAAGCACTTCTCTTAGTTTTCTTTTTTCTTTTTTTTTTTTTTTTTTTTTTTTTTTTGCGGGTCTGGGGATGGAACCCAGGGGCATTCAACCTCCAAGCTATACCCCATGCCCTATTTTTTATTTTTTATTTTGAAACCGGGTCTCACTAAGTTGCAGAGGGCCTCACTAAGTAGCTGAGGCTGTCCATGAACCACGATCCTCCAGTCTCAGCCTCCCAAATGCTGGGATTACAAGCATGCGCCACCAAACCCAGTTTCTTAGTTTTCTTATGCTTTGGTTATACTCATACAAACAACTGACATATCTCAGTGGCTTAGAACAAAGGTTTGTTTATTGTTCCTACATATGTTTGGCTGCTCATTGGCTATTCTCATTGGTTATCTGTATTCATGTCGTTTTACCAAAAAAATTTATGGGCTTTATTTTTAGAATATCTTTAGGTTTATTGAAATGTGATCCAAAAGTACAAAATGTTTGACTGTTCCTCCTTCCTTCCCTCCCCGTCAACCACCACCTTTCCCATGTTCCCTGTTGTTAACACCTGCATTAGTTTGGCCCATGTATAAAATTGATAAGCCAATTTTAATGCATTATTATCAACTAAAGTTTATAGTTCATATTAGGGTTAAGTCTTTGTGTTGTAAACTATGGGTTCAACACACGTGTGATGACAGTATCATCCAGAGAAGTTTGACTCCCTAAAAAACCCCCATGCTTCACTTTTTCATCCTGCCCTCTTTCCTCACAACCTGTGACACCACTGATATTTTAGTGGCTATTAATGTCCTTTTCATTCATGATTCCAGGCTGAAATATCATTCCTATCTGGGAAATCCTGTTCCAGAGACAGAGGGAAAAGGAAAAGAGAGCTATTGAAACTGGAATAGGAACAGCCCCTTGAGTCAGTTGGCACAGGGCTGATGCCTGTGGACAGGGAAGTGTTCTTTCCACACAGGAAGTTACCATGACATCATAGCAAGTAAAGATATGCAGTTCTCTTACAGGGAAAGGGGGAAATAGTGGACAATAATATTGTGCACCATATTACAGCAGTACCAGACCTACCCACGCTCTTGTTCCTGAACAGCCTCTGTCCATCTTACTGTCTCTTTACTAAACAATCTCTTCAGTCATTCAGGATGTAGCTTATTGATTATAATAGTAAAAATACTGGGTTAATAGAGCAGTATACTTGTGGTGGTGAAAATTTTAATTTCTTGGTTGAATCATTAGAACCATTGGTAGAATTAAATAAGTAGGACAGATCTTATGTAAATTTTTCTTTGATTTTTAATTTTTATTTGACTTTGGTCAAGGTCTTCATAGAAGAAAAATTACCTGCGTACGTAAGAGTGATCATGTGATTGTGTCTAATCAAAGTTGTGACCACTTGCCACTGCCCTTGTTTGTGACTGAAAGGTGCAATACAGACTGTGAACTAAGGTAAAAGAGAAATAAAGTGTGATAGTGCATTGAAACTAATAAGCAAAATAAGATATAAATCATTGGACACAGTGTCTGATATAGAGTGGACAAGTAATTAATAGTCATCTTTGTTTTCTGCCATTAGAAAATTTTAGATTCACTAATTTGTGGTGGAACTCAGTAATTCATTTCAATTTTTATTCATTATTTTTGCTGAACACCAGTATATAGGTCTGAATGATACTTCTAAAAAAGAGGAAGCAATCTTGTCTTTAAAATAAACACAGATAAACTCTAATCTGAAACACCATGGTTTAAGTTCTAAAACAATAAATTTACAGCATGATTCTGTAGTTCCTACTGAACTCATCAACCATGAAACTTATAAAGTTAGTAGATTTGAAAATATTTTCCTTTTTTTCCTAGTATTTTAATACATTAAACACTAAGGTATGTGATCATAGATCAGGGTAGCAAAGTTTTCACCTCTGGAATTAATTTCTTGTCCTTTTATAATAGATTGACACTAAGGAAAATAACCCATCTTCCTGTTGTTTAACATTTTAATTTTAATATTTATTTTTTGCATTGTAGCAGGTAACATCTAAAATTGAAGGTTAGTCAGAAACTCATTTAGCAAGAATGAGAAAATACACACCCATGGGTACACACACACACACACACACACACACACACTATTGTTTTTTGATGATATACACAAAAGCCTAGTGGTAGGACTGTCTACATTTTTGATGCACAATGAAATCTTTGGGATGCTACTGAAAAGGAGCTCTTTGAATTCTGTGCTACATTATACTGGTGCACTCGTAATAATAGATTGCTAGACTGTAATTGAGATAATTTGGCTAAAGCTAGCATTTTAACTTGTAGAAAAATGTTTTGAAAATCATTTCTAAATAGAGATCAGACAAATTCATGAGAAATACTTTACAGAAACCATTTTGCCAACTTTTACAGGTTTTATCTTTATTGATGTCAAATTCCCAGACATTCTCTCATATATCAAAATACTGTCAGGGGTACACATGGGAAGAACTTACCTGATTGGGAGGTGGATAAACTCATTTAGTCTCAACTCTGCCACTTAGTCCTTGGATGATCTTGATCTGAACCAGTTGCTTTCCAAGGATTTGGGGGGGGGGGGAAGCTTGCAGTTCCTTGCATGTACCAACAAAGTTGCCAACAAATGTCAGGGTGAGATCAGTAGGTATAGTTTGATACCCTAGCTCCAGCTTATACTACATGAGTTCCATGTTCATATATTTGAGGAGCAACTAAGATTTTATTTGGAAAAAAGTCAGATTTCTGACCAAAAAAGAATAAAGATCAAGTGTTTATACCATTTAAATACACAGTCTTTCTGGGCTTCATTTTCTTATCTTTGAAATTAAAATTTAGGCTATCTCTAAAAACTATTAATCATTAATTTCAGTGACATATCAAATATATTCAGATAGCTTGCCCATCAACTTTTAAGCTTTTTGAACTTGAATCCCTTGCATGAGTCTCTGAATTTATTTTCAAATTTGTGTTAATTAGCACAACTCCAAAGTGTAATACCACCCTTTTTTCTAGGTGGCATGTTGTAGGCAAAAGTGAATGTTCCTCCCGATGTGGTCAAGGATATAGGTCCTTGGACATCCATTGTATGAAATATTCCATTCATAAAGGACAGACTGTTCCAGTAGACGACCATTACTGCAGTGACCAAATTAAGCCTTCTACCCGAGAGCCATGCCATGGTGACTGTGTCTTAACAAGATGGCATTATTCAGAATGGTCCCAGGTACAGTAATCACTGCTAAAGGGAAGTTGCCCCATTTTTTCTAACTAAATATTTGTTTTTCTAAAGTACATTTTTGTAAAAAAATTGATCTTTTCTATTTTTCAAAGTCATAACCTTCTTTTATTTTTTAAATCAGTGTTCCAGGAGTTGTGGAGGAGGAGAAAGGTCTCGAGAATCTTATTGTGTAAATAACTTTGGCCACCATCTTGCTGACAGAGAATGCCAAGAGCTTCCACGAAGGACATTAGAGAATTGCAATGAGTTTTCCTGTCCAAGTTGGGCTACTAGTGAGTGGAGTGAGGTAACATTAAACACATGGGATTAGAGCTGCTATAATCATGTATTAGGAAAGCTTTGCAATCAAAGGCTTTATAAAATCCCAACATATCTAAATTTATTTTATAATTTTGTTAGTAATTTTGTTATAAAAGCAAGAAAATATAAGAAAATTTAAAATTAAATGTTCATATTTTAAGTTTTATAAATAGCTTCTAAACTATAGTTATCAAATTGGTAATGACATTTGCTTATGTTTAGTTTATAACAGTTTTTATAAGGAAGTGCTAATATTCAAAACAGCTAGGGATATATACTTATTTTATGGTTAGTTCTGCATCGTTGCTTCTAGGACAAGTGTATATCTCAGTAGAACTTGGACAGCAGGAGTTAGAGGTAGCTGTTATTATTCAGTGAATGCCTCTAAAGGAGAGGGAGAAAAACGCTTGTAGGGATGATTTCCTAGCTTTATTTTGATGTGCAGATTGGTCATTGCATCATTTTGTAAGGCTTTTTTTTTGGCTTCTTACAGTGTCCCGTTACATGTGGGAAAGGAACCAAGCAGCGGCAGGTCTGGTGTCAGCTGAATGAAGATCACTTGAGTGATGGCTTCTGTGAGCCAAGCACTAAGCCTGAATCTCTGAGACCATGCGAGCTTCACACATGTGCTTCCTGGCAAGTAGGACCCTGGGGTTCTGTGAGTATATGCAAAACATTGACATTACTGCGAATTTTGCTGTGGTAAATATTTCAGCTTTCATTTTGACTTCACTTTAGTTAACTAAAATGCTACTTAATAATCTTTTTATTTCTATCAATATTTGTAAACTATAAATATTTTCAGCTTCTACTTTACATTGGTATCTTTACTGTATTTAGAGAAGGTATTGTTTAGGGAAGTTTTGCCAACCACGGCAACTAAGAAATTGCAGGATGAGCGATGAGCAGTGGCCAGACTAGACTAGAGTGGGTAGCACCTGTGAAAGGAACCAAGAGTTGTTGAGAGCCACTCATCTCTTTAGCTATCATCGTTTATCTTCTTGAAATTTACTTAGCACATTAAGAGACATATACCAGGTACAGTTTGAAAAGCATCTGGCCTTGACATTTTTGCAATATAACCTTTAAAACTGTATCAATAGCTGGGCGTGGTGGCGCATGCTTGTAATCCCCCGCGCTTGGGAGGTGGGGACAGGAGGATCGCACAGGTTCGAAGCCAGCCGCTTGCTCTGGCCTAAGAGACCCTGTTTCCAAATAAAAATATAAAAATAGGTCTGGGAGTGTAGCCCTGAGGTAGAAGGGTTTCCAGGAACCCCAGTACGAAAAAAAAAAAAAATATCAATAATAGTACATTTTGTTTACTTTAGTGTTTTAGCAAACATAAGTTTGAATAAATAAGCTTATTGATTAAATTTATAAATACCAGTTCTTTATTCTGGTGTAGAAAGATCTACTAAAATTATACTGTTAATTGCATTTAGTAAGAAAATGGAGGGTTATGTATTTTTGATAATCGTTTTGATGTTTATTGATAGCCATCCTTTTCTTTCAGTGCTCTTCCACCTGTGGACATGGGTATCAGATGCGTGCTGTTAAATGTGTCAGTGAGCTAATGAGTGCTGTATTAGACGACAGAGAATGCCGTGGAACCAGTCGCCCAGGTGACAGGCAGGTAAAGGAAATGTCTTCATGGATTATGAATAAAAATATTTATTATACAGGAGGAATACTTATGTGCTCAAATTATTTTTATGTACTTTGTCTACTTAAACTTAAATTTTTTACTCTATTCAAATATCAGAAGAATGATCCAATTAAGACTCAGTTTTACTGCCGACTACTAGCACTTGACAGTATTTTGTGTCTTTGAAAATAAAAATATTTAGATTATATATTTGTAATTTGATATGCAGCTCATTTTGAATTATATTTTATAAGAAATAAAATGTTAGATTTAATTTAAATCGGGGTGATTAATTAAATGATGTTCTATGGAGTCTGTTTTTCTTTTGAACAGGACTGTATTCTTACATCTTGCCAATTTATCCCTAACATTGGGGCCACTTCATTACCAGCTGGGTCCTTGGGTAGAGTGGCACAGTGGAGACATGGTTCTTGGACCCCAGTAAGTGAGTCTGTTTAAAAGCTGCAGCATTTCTTGTGAATGCTTTTAGACATCAGCAAAATGGTTGCTACAGATTTGCCAAGTCAATGCATACATTCATTCTCAGGTATTTTGATGATATAGATGAAGTAAAGGGTTTAGAATTAGGTGATAGCTCTGCTTTTCAAAAACCTGTGTCTCTTAGTAGAAAATGTAAGCCTTCAGGATATATTTTCTTTCATTTTCCCCCAGATTTATTTTCTTTCTTTCTTTCTTTCTTTCTTTCTTTCTTTCTTTCTTTCTTTCTTTTTTTTTTTTTTTTTTTTTGTGTGTGTGTGTGTGTGTGTGTGGTACTGGGGATGGAACCCAAGGGCTTTTTTACCTCCGGGCTATACTGCCAGACCTATTTTATACTTTATTTGGAAACAGCGTCTCACTAGTTGCTGAGAGCCTAAGTAGCTGAAGCTGGCTTTGAACCTGTGTGATCCTCCTGTCTCAGACTCCCAAGCGCTAGGGTTACAAGCGTGCACCACCATGCCCTGCTCTCCAGGGTCTATTTTCTAATCGACAAAATGAGGGTAATATAATACTTATGTTACAGGTTGTTATAAAAATCAGATATGATATCAGGCATTTATCATCTTTTATTTAAACTACAGACATTTTCATCTTGCTTTCTGAACTGAAAGCTTTAATGTGTCTGGAATATATAATTTGCTTTAGTCCTATATTTTAATTATGAGATCACATGTACTCTCCATTACTTAAGTCTTCAAGGTTATTTTAATGATATGTTAAGATTACCATACACATTGTATTTAATATTGACATTTAACTAAGCATTATTTCAAATCATTATATCCATTTAAATTATTATATCTATTTGTGAAATTTGCGGACTAAACTAGGATATTTACTTCCCCATCTGTATTTGACTCAGAATGATACCAAGTGATGTTGTTTATTATATACATTGATGTGTTAGAAATGTTAGCAACAGCTGTGGGTAAGGGAAGTGGGAGATGCTATAATACATCTTGATATTATTTGTTTTTCCAGTGCTCTGTGTCGTGTGGAAGAGGTCATCGAGCCCGCTATGTCAGCTGCCGTGATGCTCACGATGGCATGGCAGCTGAATCTTACTGTGCCCACTTGCCCCGACCTGCTGAAGTGTCTGACTGCTTTAGCCCTTGTGGAGAATGGCAAGCAGCGAATTGGTCACCTGTGAGTATTTTGAGAAAAAAGGAAGTGAGACGTCTAAGTATCATATCTGATATTTAACGTAATGTTAGTGCTGTTTATTGCATTGTAAATGTTGGCTAAATTTCTGGTCAGTGTTCAGCATCCTGTGGCCGTGGAAAAGCAACTCGACACGTTTTATGCCTCAACCACCACCAGCCAGTTGATGAGAATTACTGTGATCCCGGGGTTCGCCCTTCAACAGAGCAAGAATGTAACCTGGCCGCCTGCCCACCCACGTACAGCCACTTCCCTAGTTCCTCTGAGCAGCCGAGCCATTTTCCAGGCAGGAATTTTCCATTAACTCACAAACCCGAAGATAATCAAAATCAGGGGGTGCATCTGTCCATCGGAGGAAACCAGTGGAGAACAGGACCATGGGGATCAGTAAGCCACCTTTATTGAATTATGGTCAATTCTGTAATTTTGTTATGTGACAACCCTTTAACAGATATGTGCAGAATGACATTAAATGCTTTTAATGCTAAATTCATCTAAAGATCAATAGTTTAAATCTAAAAAGGAGTAAGTATTTTCTCATGCAGATTGCTAATCCCCAGAGTTCTTACTGAACTGCACACTAATGTGATATGATTACAGAGGAATGTACTTAAGAACAATCTGATTAGCGTGCATTATAATAAAAACAAGAGGAAAATGCTTTGAGTGGTAGGACTGCAAATATTTATGAAGAAATGAAACAAAATACTGCTATGATAACAGTGCAGCAAACTGGTATTTATTAAAAAACTATAAAAAGTAAAGTAATCGTTCATATTTTACATATTAATGCTACAAAATAAAGAAAAACACCAAGATAAAAGTAAGTAAGTTAGCCGGGCGTGGTGCCGTGCGCTTGGGAGGAGGAGAAGACAGGAGGATCCCGCAGGTTCGAAGCCAGCCACGCTGGCTTAAGAAACCCTGTTTCCAAATTTTAAAAAAGCATAAAAATAGGTCTGGGAGTGTAGCCCGGAGGTAGAAGGGTTTCCAGGAACCCCCAGTACCACCAAAGAAAAAAGAAAAAATTAAGTAAGTTAACACTATATTTCATTTTTTAAATTTCTTCTCAGTGATATCTTGAAATTTTAATTCCTTGTTACTTAACATTTAGCATGATGAGGGGGAAGGATTACTTCCTAAGGTGAGCATGAGTTACTTTTTCACCAACAAATTCTAGTGAAGCCCTCAGTAAAACTCCAGCGTTCTGTCCGACTCTCCTGACTCCAGCTGTGATGTGATGAGGGAGATCGTAGGGCTGAGTTTGCTTGCTGTCGGGTCAGTGTCTTGCCCCTGTGCAGTAGCACCATGGGGAATCTGCAGGGCATATGTCTTTCTGTTTTGTCCTTGCCAGTGCTCCAGCAGCTGTGCCAGAGGGCTTCAGCAGAGGGTGGTGGTCTGCCAGGATGAGAATGGACAAAGCTCCAGTTTTTGCGATGCAGCCTCCAAGCCCCCAGAGTCAAAGCACTGTGATTCCGGACCTTGTCCACGCTGGAACTATGGCAGCTGGGGAGAGGTCAGTCATAATATTCCCTAAATATGCAGAAATTATTACATCTCTATATACCTGAAGTAAAGCATTTTATGCAGTTGGATACTGTGGAAAATCTCTGTACTATATGCAAAGAGATTTTACTTTTATTTATTTATTTTTGTGGTTCCTAGCCCTTTTTACTTTTTGTTTTGAAACAAGTTCTCACTAGATGGCTGAGAGTCTCATTGCATTGCTGTGGCTGTCCTTGAACTTGTGATTTTCTGTTTCAGCCTCCCAAATACTGGGATTACAGGTGTGCACCACCATTCCCAGCTTTATTTTTTAATTGAGCAATTGAAACTGTGTTCTTTTAATGGATTTTATTGCATGGTCTAAGTCACTCACTCATAACAAAAAGCACAATATTCCAGATTTTTAAATAGAATCTGAAATAACCAATATGTCTGCTAATTACTAATATCTTTCTAAAAAGTGTATTATTTGTTCAAATTTCTTAGAAAATTAGATTGTTAGAAACATAGAAACATTGTTGATATTTAGACCACATTTTTTTTTTTGCAGTATTGGAGATGGAACCCAGAGGTATTCTATCTCTGAGCTATACCCCCAGCCCTATTTTTTAATTCTTTATTTTGAAACAAGGTCTCACTTAGTTGTAAAGGTCCTCACTAAGTAACTGAGGCTGTTTGCAAACCGGGATCCTCCTGTCTCAGCCTCCCAAATGCTGGCATTACAAGCATGCACCACCTCGCCTGGCTTGGTGAATCTTTTATCTAAGCAAAATAGCTGTCAATTATTATGCATTTTCACCATAAGGCAATGGGAATGTAAGATAATATCTAAAATGGTCACTTCGAATACTAATCCCACACTTATTTTGAATAGAAAAGAATAAGAAATGATATATATTAGTTTTGAATGACTAAAATAAATCATATAATTTACATAGTCAAATAATTTTGCTTAATGATTTTTAGTACACAGTTTCTTTTTCTAGGGAATCTGGAAATCATTATTTAAAAGTATACTTTTGGCCAGGCGTGGCGGCACACACTTGTAATCCCAGCGCTTGGGAGGCTGAGACAGGAGGATCACACAGGTTCAAAGCCAGCCTCAGCTACTTAGTGAGGCTCTCAGCAACTTAGTGAGACCCTGTTTCCAAATAAAGTATAAAATAGGTTTGGGAGTATAGCCGAGAGGTAGAAAAGTCCCTAGGTTCTACCTCTAGGATCACCAAAAAAAAAAATATACTTTTGGCCAAGTGCTAATACATTTTGCATCAACTACATTTTAAAAATACACAGTACTGTTTTCCAAGATTTAAGTAACCTACTATTTCTGAATTTTGGTATGTTCATTTTGAAGATTCAGATCAGTGCTGGGCGGTGGCACATGCTTGTAATCTCAGCATTTGGGAGGTTGAGACCAAAGGATCGTGGTTCACAGACAGCCTCAGCTACTTAGGGAGGCCTTTTGCAACTCAGTGAGACCCTGTTTCAAAAAATAAAAAGACTATGGGAATTACACATAATGGAATTCTACTCAGCTATAAAAAGAATAAAATCATGTCATTCACAAAAAGATGGAAAGACCTGGAGAACATTATGTTAAGTGAGATCAGCCAAGCACAGAAAGAAAAGAGACATGTTTCCTCTAATATGCCCAAACTAGGGAGTATTAGCGATACCAGAGGGACTCCAGACAATAGAGGAGAAGCCTCATCAAAGCTAGAATGGAATGATAGGAGAGGAAGAAGGCTGAGGTTGATTAATGAAGGGGCTACATCCAAATTTGTGTAAAAATATAAATATAGCATGGTTAACCTGGACACTCATTTTTAAGAGGTGGGGAAGGGGAGAGGGTACCAAGCATAGTCTGAATGTATGCTATTTTCAATATGTTCCACACAAAAAAGAAGAAATCAGATGCTTTCCCTAATATGGGAAAGCTAAGGAGAAATGAGTAACAGGAGGAACTCTAGCTGAAGAAGGAGATCCTATAGAGGAGCAAATAAGGCAACCTAACTGAGGGCATGGGAGGGGCAGGGGGAGAGGGAAACTCTCTAAAGCACATGATGTACTTAAGCACATGGGGTGGTGATTGGGTAGGGGCTAATTGGGTGATTTGTGCATGTGTGTCTACACAAGTCTTGTATCCCATTAAGATGTATAACTACAATGCACCAATAAAATAATAATAATAAAAAAGACTAAAAAACAGGGGTTGGGAGTTTAGCTTGGAGGTACAATATCCCTGGGTTCCATCCCCCGTACAAAAAAAAAAAAAAAAAAGAAAAAGAAAAAGAAAGAAAGAAAGAAAGAAAAAGAAAAGAAAACTCAAATGAAAAATATGAAAAAAATAACAAGTTTTGGCATTTTATATATTTCCAGCTAGATTTTTGTAGTATGTGAGTTACAGAAACAGGTTCATACTACCAATTCTCTATTCTATTTTGCCATCTTTTATTTTTATTATAAAATATCTAATAAATATCTTTTCATATTTATCAAATTTTATCTACCTTATAAGCTCTCATAGCTATATAGGAATCCGTTGCTTAGAATTTATATGATTTAATTGATATTTATTACTTAGATAAAGCAATTTTTGTTTAACCTTCTAAAAGGCCCTTGTTATCTTATTCAATATCTTATGAAGACAGGCATGGAGTCTCATGCCTGTAATCCCAGTACTTGGGAGGCTGAGACAGAAAGATTGCAGGTTTGAGGCTGGCCTCAGCAATTCAGCAAGACTTGCAGCAATCTAGCGAGACCCTGTGTCAAAAAAAAAAAAAAAAAAAAAAAAATAGGGCTGGGCATGTAGCTAGGAATTCAAATGTCTTTGGGTTCAATTTCCAGTACCCCCCAACACACACACATCTTAACACACTAAGTCTCAAACTTTTATCACATGGAATTAAAACTGATTTTTTTAAGCTAGGGAGAAATGTTGACAATTAGGAAGAAATGATAAACTTTAAGCTCTAGCATTACTAATTATGTTTAAAGAATGAGTGAATATATGTCAGTCTCTTCAAAGCCACAAGGTTTGAATTTTTCCTATTCTTATTTTTAGTGTACACAAACATGTGGTGGAGGAATAAAGTCAAGATTTGTAATATGTCAGTTTCCCAATGGCCAAATGTCACAAGAGCACAACTGTGAAATCCTGGCCAAGCCCCCCAGTGTGGTGCCATGCCACGTGCATGCTTGCCCCGAGGACGTGGCGTGGCACCGCGGACCCTGGAAATCGGTACGGTAGCATTCTCAGTCTCTGTGTTGTCATTTGTGTGTTTCAGGTGACCGTGTTTCTTTTACTGTAATTATCTCTCTCTACAAATTGTGAAATTCACACATTCCTTTCATTCATTCACATTTCTTTCTAATTTTATTTAAAGCAGACCATAGCCATCTTGGCTTGTGTTATTAAATTTGATAGATTGAAAGGGAAAGTTTCAGTTTCAAGTACTGTTATATCTAATTGTTTTATATATTTATTTTTATATGTGAATTTTGAATTATAGCCTTATCCTAATGGAAGTATTTTTATCTATTATGTCTTCAGCATGCCCTCTAATAAATCAAAAATGTTTTACTATTTACACTTATATATAATGTTAATAACATTTAGCTTGTAACAATGTCAAATTAAGGCTGTCTTGTTTGAGCATATAATTGTATGTGGCTTTTGTCTGTTAATGTTCAGTTACTGACCCAAAACCAAATAACATTCTTGTTTTTAACAGTGTTAAACTTATTATTTTGTTTGGAAATGTGAAAAAAATATTGTATTAAAGAAAAGATAGAGAAATTTACTTACATAAGTAAATTAATTGTTTACAGTTTTTTACATGAATATGGGAAAGTATGATGTATATAATAATTTATATGAATATTCATTTTTCCACTGTGTGGAGTTACTGTGGCTTAGAAATATTTAAATTTTATGTTTTGTTATTTTTTGGAGCCATAAAAAACTTATAAGTATTGATCATGAATGGTTTATTTTCTCTAATATTTTTAAAAATCCAAGCTTTGAAGATTAATATATAAATATATTAAAATTAGCATTTGGTTACCTTTGACCTTTAAATTATGAACAACCAAGTACCTTTCTTTCAGATGAAAACTGATTTGGGTGTATAACCTATTCACAACTACGTTTTTAAAATTAAGCCATTTTCTATATAGAAAATATAACTCCAGGTTTAGAACCAACCCTTGATGCCTGCACTTGTTTAGCCTAAGATAAACCTTACAGTGAGGTAGAGGTAAAGTTTTAGTTCAGGCTGAAGTTCATCTTTACAGTCAAAGTGTGACTGATGATATAAAACAACAGAACATTTTAACTTTTTAGGAAGATTTCTAAAACCTGCTGCTTCAGAGCACCATCACTTTTGGTAGCTAATAAAAAACAATCTTTGCATAAAACACATCACTACTTAATAAATGTTTGCAAACCATTTAGTATGTTAGGTATGGTGCTACAGAAGTAATTAAAACATATTTCTCATCCCTGTAGGCTTTACAATCCATTTGGAAGGATTGGAAATACTATAGGAATTCACCACAAAAGTGTATCAGTTTTTTCTTAGCCATTTTAGATTGGAAATTAACTTTCTCTTTATTATAACTGTTACATTTCCTTTTATTTCATTGATTTTTACTTTGCAAGCCTCATCTTTAAAAAGATTTTCTTAGCTGGGCATGGTGGCTCACGCTTGTAATCCCAGCATTCAGGAGGCTGAGAGTGGAGGATCACGGTTTGCTCAGCTACTTAGTGAGGCCCTCTGCAACTTAGTGAGACTCTGTTTCAAAATAAAGAATAAAAATTTGGGCAAGGGATGTAGCTCGGAGGTCGAATGCCCCTGGGTTCTTTTCCCAGATCCACAAAAATAAAATAAAATAAAATAAAATAAAATAAAGATTTTCTTGCCCTAAATAGAAAAGCAGAATCCTAATTATAATTACTAATTAGAGGTTGAATTGTAATGGCAGTGGTGGTTTAGTACAAATATTTTAATTTTCCTGATTCATGACTTTAATCCTCAAAGCATTAAATATTTCCTGCTTTGTGGTAGGTATTAAAGTACCTAAAATTAAGTATTTTGGAATAATATTTTCTTTGTCAGAGGTCAGCAAACTATGGCCTCTGGTCCCCATCTCATTCACTGGCTATTTTGTAAGTTTCCTGGAAGGCAAGCCATGCTGATTTGTTCATGTAATGAATTACAGTAATGGAGCTGTTTATCTGCAATAGACTTTCTGATCCATAATACCTGATGGTTTGGCCCTTTCTGAGAAAATTTTGCTGATTCCTGTTCTGTTTAATGAACAGCATAATCTTTTGAAAAAATCGAATGTAAGGATTCATAGAATGTTAAAATACAAATATTCCTTTTGAATCAATTTTAGGTAGATATTTTTGATCCTTCCTTTAATATTTTTAAACATCTTAAGGTTCACCAACCTTATCTATATATGCACTATGGTTTATATATTTTGTTGGAATGTATCTGATACTACATTCCAATATATTTGCGTTGTGCTGTTTGTGTACATAAATGATGAGAACCCCATTGTTCATTAAAGTCCTGTGCCTGGATGAATTTTTTAGTCTCACAAAAACAAATGATCAGGAAAATAATAACAACAAATTACAAAGTATTGTGACAGAATCACAGAGCTCTTGATTGCTAATGACATGTCTGCTCCAAAAAGAGTTCATCAAGTAATTCAGTCTTTGTACTAGTGAAAAACTGTAATATCTTTATTTTTCTGATAAATTGGAAATGAAGTTTTAAAAACACAATAAATGCTTATATCAAAATTTTACAAACTTATTTATTTACTTTTTATATGTGCAAAGTACATATATACCATTAGAGCACCTGGATTTCTTTTATTATCTGAAGAATATTTATTTGCTAAGTTAGCCTTTTATATTAAAAGGGTTTAGGGGATCTGAAGTTTTATTCAAAACCAGATGTAATCTTTTGTCTCTTTCAGTGTTGTTACCTATAAGCCAAACTTCAGAATACCTCTTATCAGCATACAGATTAGTGTTCTTTCATGGATAACTTTAATTTCAACAGATCCTCTTCATTTAGTTAGACTAGTAAGAACATGTATGTGTATATATTTGGGTATATGAATGAATAACATTAAATCTCTTAATTCTAAAGAAAATACATATATGAGGTGCAAAATCATTTAAAATACTAGTAGAAAGAAAATTGTAAGACTATCTAACTTTTGTCCATGTTGTGGGAAATCTTGTGTTGTAATAATGAAAATAATAAATAAATCTTAACCTGTGTCTGTTAATTTAATTACTACATTTTTGTGATGAGTCAATGTGAAATTATTGTACTTTAACCCTTGCTATTAATTATTGTACTTTAACCCTTGCTATTATGCTTTGCATAATTCCTGTGTATGTTAATTTTTACGTCTTCAATCAATACCTAGCGTGCTTTAAGTAAGTGAACACATCATATATTGTAATGAATTCATCCTTTTTTGGTGATATTTTCTCAAATAACAAACTGATAATTTCTCCTATTAAATATTTAGTTGTTGAATAGTGTATGTTTTTATAAATATGCTTACTCTACAAACTGCTATTTTTCGGGTAATATTTCTATTAAAAACTAGTATTGGGATTTTAAAGTGTCCGATTTAAGGCTTGGCTATCAATTTTTAAATACTGCAAATGTTTATATTTTCTTTTTTATAAGAAATGAATAAAATTAGTGATATAAACAGTTGTATATAGTAAATTAAAAATAGTGTACTTATGATCAAGGTAGCCTTTGAAAGATGAGTAAAAATTTTATCTTTCTCTTCTTCCATATACAGTAAAGGATATTACATATAATGTAATTGAACTATATTAGAAAATGTTCTTTAAGCAAATTTATATTTATATATTTCTCAGAAAGTCTCATTTAGGAAATGCTTCTTTTTCCAAGGATGTTTTTATTCCCCATGTGGAATCAAATCATATTTGATAAGTAAATAATGTGTATCCCAGTGTGTTCTGGCATTGATGACAATCCCACAGAATTAAAGAAAAAAATATACTTTTCCTTTTGTCCTTAAAGGTTGTTATATCTCACAAAAACGTGAGAAAGTTGTTTTTAAAAAATGAAATATTACTCATTGAACCCTCTTAATTTTAGTGCTTTTAGTGCTTTCTTCAAAATGTTTCTTTTAAAAAGACCCCTGTACCATTGTGCAGAAAAATATATTCTAAGTCTCTAAATATGATACAGTGGAGTACAGCAGGCAGAAATGCCTTCGGGAACGGGTTTGTGGCAATAGCCCCACCAGCCAGCCTCAAGTTCGCAGCCTCCCAGTCTGTGCAGGAGAGCAACACTGAGGCTCTGGCCGCTCCTTCCTCCGTGGCTTCCGCGTGCGGGGAGGAGCTCTCAGGACACCTGGCCAGGAACCAGAGAGCAAGGTGATGTGCACAGGAATGGGGTCAAGAAACTGTCCGTTCTTTGTTTTGACTTTGTAAAGTGAAATGTGTAGTAAAAACAGCCATAGCGATCAATCATTGCCTTAAATTTGGAAAAGATACACACAACCATAGGAAATTAATTTTTAAATTATCATACAAATATTTTAAGTATTGAAACAGAGCCTTCCTGCTCATTAGGTTTATTATCATGTTCTTCTAGAGTACACTCATTGATTCTCTCCAGAATCATGAGTATCAACTACAAATTAGACATTGTGCTAGTCACTAGAAGTAAGCCAGACACAGTCCTGGGTGAAGGGAGTTTGCAGTCAAGAGGTAATTTGCACTAAATAAATGACCAGAATACAGGGTGGAATTCTGATTGTATTTCAGTAACTACCATTTTATTTATAATATTCAGGTCCTGGATATATGTGGGGCTTAATGGTTTGAATAATATAGGAATTATTAATGAGCATTGCACTTGAAAACAGAATGATTCTGCTAGTAAATGCTAGATAGCCTAAAGTAGGATACATTACATCATAACCCGGCAAGAGATGAACCACATCCTGTTCTACCCTGGAGAATAGTTTAGTTTGGACACAATTGAAACATCTTTCTTCTCTGCATGTGTGGATTTTTATGCTTCTCCTAAATGGACTTGGAACACATTTATTGATTGCCCTAGGTAGCATGTTCTGAAAAAATATTTTGGAGACACAGTTGTACCCTGCACATTTTATTTATTTATTTATTTATTTATTTATTTATTTATTTATTTATTTATTTTTGGTGGTACCGGGGTTCCTGGAAGCCCTTCTACCTCCGGGCTATACTCCCAGACCTATTTTTACATTTTTATTTGGAAACAGGGTCTCCTAAGCCAGCGCTCGTGGCTAGCTTCGAACGTGCGCGATCCTCCTGTCTCTGCCTCCCAAGCGCGGGGATTACAAGCGTGCGCCACCACGCCCGGCTACCCTGCGCATTTTAAATGTGTAACCTCAGGAAAATATAATTACTCAGAAAAATTAATACTCTTAAGTTAAAAGATCATAAGAGACTGTGTATTTTATGATGTTAGAATATAGAACACAAAATAACTCTAAATATATCTCAACATAAAGGTGATATGCCAGATGTACCTCTTTTATATTTCCATGTTAAAGAAAGTAAAAGTGCCCATGGTAATTCTTTTATTTCCCCAGGCATAATGCTTCAAAGTGTTTAAGAATCTCTGAGCCAGGTGTGGTGAGGAATACCTCTAATCCCAGTAACTGAGAGGCTGAGAAAGGAGGATAGCAGGTTTGAGGCCAATCTCAGCAACTTAATGAGTGTAGTTTGGAGGTAGAACACCCCTGAAGTTTGATCCCCAACACATATGTACAAAAAAAAATCTGAAAGTAGATTTTAGATATTTTTAGAAAAACTATTCTCAGCGTTCCACATTTATGTACTATATGATGAGACTGCTTATGTAAAATGTATAATCACTGTTAATATTAATGCATTTAGATGTTCTAAATTTTTGTAATAGAGATTTGTGTGTCAGTTTTTTAATAGTTTGAGAAAATCATACTTAAGTTTCTACATAATCAAAATTGTCAGACATCAACATTTCTGTTGCTTGACATATTTTAGACAATTGATTTCTATTTCATCATATATCTATTAATAAAACATTTTGGGCATATGCTCTACATATTTGTTATATGTTCATGCATAAATTAACATATGATTTATGAAAGATATATTTATGTGATTCATAAATGTAATTTATAAAAGATATATATTAAGTAGAATATTCAGTATTAAATGTTATTTTATGAGTGGTAACAAAACTCTCACTAAATTATTATGGTCACTAATATTTAAAAAGTGGTAGTATATGTTTTGTTAGTTTTGAAAATCTTGGCTCAGGACTATTATAACAATTCAAAAAGAAGTTTATTTCAAATAGTGCTTTCAATAGCTTTTGTAGCTGAAAAAAACTACCTTGCAAACATACTTCCAAGTATACTGGGAATTGGTATTAAATTGGTATCAATTATTCAAAACAATTGAAATTTGCCTCACAAAATTTCTATTTTCAGTGATGCCACTCAGTTGTTAAAAAGTATAAGGAGTTACGGGGTTTTGCTTGTTTGTTCATTTGTTTTATTGTTTCCGATGCTGTTTTGCAGCCCTAGGGATCAAACTCAAGGCCCCATATATGCTAGTCAAGCACTTTACCTCTGGGCTCTACCCCCAACCCCAAAGAGTTTTATTTTCCATTTTTAAGAAATACCTTTAAAATTGAGAAGTCTTAAGCTTCCAAAGATTAGGAAGCCATTTAAACAGACTAGAAATTTTGCTTTAAAGTTTTAAAAAGATACACTTGGGCTAATGAGTGGTGTGTGCATGTATGCCTCCACCATACCCCATTAAGATGCATGGCTACAATGCACCAATAAAAATGACTAAAATAATGTAATATTTAAAAAGACATAAATGGGAACGAATCACTTAGGAGATGATGCAACATAAGAAATACTTTTAAACATTTCAGAATTTCCAATAGCAGTTGCTTTCTCATCCCCTGCTACATGCTTCCTTTACCTTAAACAATAGACACTAGATATCACATTTTTATCATGGAAAAATCAGCAAACTTGGATGGGACAACCTTCTTTTAATAATACAAAATTAAAAATTGATTTGCATGACTCCATTCTTGTCCATGAGTTTGAACATGACCAGAAAAACTCTCCTAAAACAAAAACAGCAGCATCACCACCTCCGCTAGCACGGCCCTCCTCACCTCCCCACGGAGGTCGGTGGAATTATGCATGTAATACAACCCACACACCATCCCCAGTGCGCAGCTGTGGGCCTCCCTGGGCACAGTGGGTGTGGATGATGGAGTGAAGGTCTCCCCTTTGGTATTGTGTATGTTAGTGTCAGACCGATCTATAATTCTATATAGTAAAGCTTACTTACTTTCTTATGTTACATTAAACAAAAGTGAAGAGAGGTTCTTAATATTTTTGGTACTGCATTAAATGATCTTACCATATCTGAACTGTACTTTTAAATGACTGTGACTTAGACATTTGAGATACCTATGAAGCAGAAAGATTCAGTATTATTTCTAAGTCCTCACAAGTTAGAGTCAGTATTGAAATTATGTGATTAATTTTATTGACACCATTAACTGCTTCCAGATTGTTCTCCCACCCCTAAATTGAGCTTAAATTGAGATTGTACTTATATTGGAATTAAATTAGTGTATACACTAATTTACCTTATTTATAAGTCTAATAGGGTATACCTAGGAAGATAATTTGCATCACATTCTGTTATACCATTATCTTTGATGTATTAAAATTCATTTTATATCATACATAGATGTGTGTGCATACTGGGGATTGAACCCAGGGCCTTGTGTATGCTAGGCAAGTGCTTTACCATTGAGGTACATTCCAAGTTCCTTTTAAAAGTTTTTGAGCCGGGCGTGGTGGCGCACGCTTGTAATCCCCGCGCTTGGGAGGTGGAGACAGGAGGATTGCGCAGGTTCGAAGCCAGCGGTGCTGGCGTAAGAGACCCTGTTTCAAAAATATAAAATAGGTCTGGGAGTGTAGCCCGGAAGAAGGGCTTCCAGGAACCCCAGTACCACCAAAAAAAAAAAAAAAAGTTTTTGAGACAGAGTCTCACTAAGTTATTTATGCTAGCCTTAAACTTGAGATCCCCCTGTCTCAGCCTTCTGAGTACCTGGGATTACAGGCATGTGCAACAATACCCATCCATATGATATACATATGTTTGTAAGAAACTAATAAAATATTACAAAGTTTTTGGTGAACCAGTTAGTATGTCATATATTCTTCTGAATATAGTTGTTAACTGAGCTTGAAAATGTTTCTTTAAGAGGCTGGGAATATAGCTCAGTGGTAGAGTGCTCGCCTAGCGTGTGTTAAGGGCCTGGGTTCAATCCCTAGCACCACACCCACACTCCTAAAACAGCGCTAACAGTTCTTGCTCTTTTTTTGTGTGTGTGTGTGTGTGTGGTGGTACTGGGGTTCCTGGAAGCCCTTCTACCTCCGGGCAACACTCCCAGACGTATTTTATATTTTTGAAACAGGGTCTCTTAAGCCAGCACGGCTGGGTTCGAACCAGCTCGATCCTCCTGTCTCCGCCTCCCAAGTGCGGGGATTACAAGCATGCGCCACCACGCCTGGCGGGATCTTGCTTTTTTGATATCTTGCAGCTGTGACCCATGGACACTCAGAGACTTTAGAAGTAATTGGAAAGGGAATAACCTCAATATCATAACTGAATATTATTGAGAGCCCATGTATATTAGGTGTTTGAGTAAGAATTGGTGAAAACTAAAAATGAAGACTCTATTCTGACTTCAAAGAAAATCCAGGGGATATTAAATAAACACACAAATAACTGTAAAAAGGCAGAAAGAGAGCTCATGAGAATCAGAAAATATTTGTCTAATTGGAGAAAGTTAATGAAATGTATAGAGAAGACATAGGTCAAGACTTTAATGAGTAGAGAGGATTTGAGTAGAAATGGAAGTACCAGATAAGAGACAGTTTGGGATAAAACCACACAGATTAGGAAAAATGTAGCTCACTTTGACTTGTTTATGATAACCAGTCTGTGAGAGGCAAGGGCAGGCATAAAGCTCCAAATATGACTTGGGAGTACATCAAGAAGGACCAATGAAAAATATGCATGCAAAATTTTTAAGCTTTTATAGGCGTAGAAAAAACTATTATTTGGAGCTGAAATCAGAGTTGTGTTCTAGGAAGACTAGTGGATAATTCTCATAAAATACAGCGTATTAGCAGGGTGTGGTGGCGCAAGTTTGTAATCTCTGTACTTGGGAGGTTGAGATAAAAGGGTCATAGGTTCAAAAACAGCCTCAGCAATTTAGGCCCTCCACAACTTAGAACATTTCAAAATAAAAATAAAATAGGACTTGGAGTGTAGCTTGAAGATAGACTGCCCCTGGGTTCAATTCTCAGTAACACCACACCACACACACACGCATATTAAAAATATGGCAAATGAGAGGTGGAAGCAAGATAAGGCTTGGGATGATGATTTGAGGGGACCATTTGTTCAGTAATCATCATATATCCATGGGTTACTCATCCATGACATTTAAGTGTTTGATGGAGGAGTAGAGAACCAATAAGGGAGGGATTGATGGTGTTACACTTGGTCAAAAAGTGAGACAGCATCTGAAAATGGGAGCTATCCAAGCCAACATCTTTTTAAGAACTGTATCATCGAGAACATAAAGTTGAAAAAAATTCATGATAGGTAATTTTGAGATCAGTGAAGTTTGAGCTTAAAGAGAATGGTAAGATTGCAGGATGAGCTTTAAAGCCCATTTGAGGGAATTTAGCTTGCTGGCTGCAGTGTGAGGGGCCCATCTGATGCGCATGATAAAATTTTGTACTAGTCTCATATAAGGTAATATAATCTTAACAAAAGAAATGTCAACTTTCATATTAGAAAAGAATTTGAAGAGATATCATTATTCCTAAGCCTGCTGAGATATTAATATATCTATCTTAGATCCTGTAGGTTAGAGCAAGAACTATGGCATTAGAATGCCTGGATTTGAGCAAGACTCATTTTACATTTACCTTTGACAAATTACTTAACATCTCTAAGATTACATTTTCATGAAATGAAAATAGTGGCTGCCTAAGAGGATATTTTTAGAAAAAAATAGAGAAATAAAAATATGGTTCAGATAGAACCTATTACTTTCACTTATCCAATAAGTATATGTTCCCTTTATTCAAGGAGCTGAAAATCCAAATACAGAAAAAAAGGGTAGTAATACATCAAACATTCTGAAACAAGACCCATTAAAAAAATAACATTTATATTATATGAAAGAAATTAATTTAGATTCCAGCTTTTCCTTTAAGCACACATTTATGGAAATATAATATCCCCCAAATTTCAAATGACAAAGATACAATTAAATAAATTTTCCACAGTGCACACACCTGTACAGCCAGCATCTGTCATGTCACATGTGAGCAGCCCAGAAATTCTTCTGTGTATTTTTTTGCAGCCACTATCACTATAAATGCTACCCATATACTGACAACAGATATCCTAAATTAGCTTCCCTGCTCTTGAGCTTTAGACTACTGAAATTTAAATCATTTGTTTCACAATATTATATTTGAGATTTGATCATGTTGCATGTAATTATAGATTATTGTTACGATCTACTATTCTATAAACATGGTGAATGTGATTTTTTTGAATATTTATTCACCAGTTGACAAGCATTTGGGATTGTTTTTAATCTGGCTTTACAAATAATGCTGGTTGAACATTTTCACACATGTTTTTTGGAATATGTATGTATATATAATCTGTATACATATTTTATATATATTTTTCTACTGTATATGTGACCAGGAGTTGCATTACAGGGTCTTGGTGTATGCACATGTTCTGCTTTTAATAAATATCATCAGTCAGACCTTTCGGTTTAGGTTCACCGTTTTTAGTTATTTTTACATGATTGAAATATTAATTTTATATTCTTGTTCTGGAAGTTAGAATACATTCAAAATCGTCAGAAACCAGCAATACAATTACATTTTCAGAAAAAATATACAATCTGTCCCAGGAAGTCAAGGATCATGTTTTTTCTCACATGTGGAAGCTACAGACAAAGTAGGAAAGAAAGGAGACTCATGAAAAAGAAAGAGACCAGTAGAATAGTGGATGGGAGGAAGGAAGTGAGGACGAAGGAGGCTTGGGGAAGAAAACAGATCAAATAATGTTAAGTTTATGTATGAAGAATTACCAGTCTCTCTATTATGTACAAGGAGGGAAGAGGGAGGTAGTGAGTTGGGGTGCAGAGGGAAACTTACCAAGAGGTGCTATGTACACATATGAATGTATCACTTTGAATCCCACTGTGATGTACATCACACCAGTAAAATTCTTTTAAAAATCAGTTTGAGGGCCAGGGATATGACTGAGTGATAAAATGCTTGCCTAATGTGTAAAAAAGCCCAGTGTCTAATCATCAACAGCACTGAAAATGATGATAATTAGTGTGAGGAGTTTAATCATAGACTCTTGAAATATTTATTTAAACAGATAACTACCAAATTAATTTTTGAGAATAAATATTTCTTTAAATGGAATATTTATTAATAGTAAGAAATATTTTAGGCTGGGTGTGATGGCCCACACCTGTAATCCCAGAACTTGGGAGGTTGAGAGAGAAGGATTGCAGGTTCAAAGTCAGCCTTAGCAACTCAGCAAGGTTTTCAGCAACTTAGTGAGACCCTTTTATCCAAATAAAAAGTAAAATAGGGCTGGGGTATAGCTTGGAGTTAGAATACTCCTGGGTTCAATCCCCAGGAAAAATGCATACTCACACACCCAAATACACACATACACACAATTTAAACTAGTTCTAAAATATAAATAATATATTTAAAATATAGCAGTAAGATATCAGATTTCCACTTTGGTTTAATCATTACAATTATCAGGTAAAGTTTTACCCACAATAGAACCATTTCTTTTTCCAGCCTGTATTTTTTCCATTGTTAAATATATATCTAGAAAAAGCTATTTTCTCTACATAGTAGACTTTTCCCATAATAAACAAACTCTACTATAATAATATTCAACAGGTAAAATCAGGAGGCATTTGATGTCAATAATTATTCTTTTTGAGATATCAATAAATAAAAAGCAATAATGAAAATAAGTAGATGATAATGTAAAACTGTGTGAGCATATTCTTTTTAGGAAATAGTAAGAATAAAAAGACATTTATCCTGCCACTCTAATAAAAAATAGTACCTATTTGACAAACAGAGAGAATTCTCTTTAGTCCATGTAGTGAAATCTTCACTAGAAATAGAGAAGATACTTACATTTGCCTCCTCTCGCACTCCTGGATATTTCTTCAGTGTCAAGGAACTGGCCATGCATAGTAGCTCATATGGAATCCTAATTCCCGGTCTGCCAGCTTGGGCAAGATCTCAACTTTAGATGAAACCCAGAGGAGGTTCTTACCTTTTTATCTCCACGGATCCACAGGGCACCCCATAAAGTCAAAACAGCAATGGAAATCTTTTTAAATTAAACAAAACTTTTATTGGTGCATTATAATTATCCATCATAGCAAATTTCAAAGTGGTGCATTTATATATAAACCTCATTTTTTGTAGTTTTTTCATTTTCCACTCAGTTATCTCTTCTCCCTCCCTGTACATGCTAGTGAAATTGGTAGTGATACCTCCATAAATGGACATAACATTATTTAACTATTCCTTTCCTTGCTTCCTCCTCTCCCCTCCCCATCCTCTTCCACTGTGCTACTGTCTCTCCTCACTTATCTGAAGTCCTTTTTACTTCCTATTTTCTCTCTAGCTTCCACATATAAGAGAAAAATACAACCCTGAACTTTGTGAGGCTGGTTGATGTGACTTAGCATAATATTATCTAGTTTCATCCATTTTCCAGCAAATGAAATAATTTTGTTTTTTATGACTGAGTAAAATTCCGCCATGTTTATACACTATATTTTCTTCATCCATTTATCTGTTGGCAAACACCTAGGTTGGTTCCATAATTTGGTTATAAACATGGATGTGCATGTACCACTAACATTCTTTTGGTAAGACACCAAAAGATACCAAGGAATGGTATATCTGGGTCTTATGGTGGTGGTGTTTCTAGTCCTCTAAGGAACCTCCATACTAATCTCTCTAAAAGAGAATAGGAGGAGCAAGGAAAAAGATAAAGGGCTGAAGAAGGAAACATATCAAATAATGCCATATTCACATATGAAGGTATCAGTGCCAGCCTCACTAAGATGTACTGAAGAGAGCAGGGTGAAATCTGAAGGAAAAGACACCAAGTGGGTACGCATATACAAGTGATCACTTTGACTCTCACTACATTGTGTAATTACAATTCAACAATAAAATTATAAAGACACAAGTGCTTATATAAATAATAATTAACAGTAAAAATGATGATGATGATGATACAGGGATTCTTGGGTTAGTCCTCTGATGTTCTTATTTTATCTTTCCTGTTTTCTACCTTTGTCTTTTGGCTTTACGGAATCAGAAATTTTCTCAAGATCCAAACCATCTACTGAATTATTTATTTTGATTATATATATTTTTTCAATACTGGGGGTGGAACCCAGGGGCATTCTATTTCCGAGCTACACCCTCAGCCATATATATATATATATATACATATATATATACATATATATATATACATATATATATACATATATATATATATGTTTGTTTTGTTTTTTGTTTTTTGTTTTTTTGGTGGTACTAGTGTTCCTGGAAAGCCTTCTACCTCTGGGCCACACTCCCAGACCTATTTTTTATATTTTTATTTGGAAACAGGGATTCTTCAGCCAGGCGAGGCTAGCTTCTAACCTGTGCAATCCTCCTGTCTCCACCTCCCAAGTGCGGGGATTACAAGCGTGCGTCACCACGCCTGGCTCCTCAGCCATATTTTTATTCTTTATTTTGAAGCAGAGTCTCCATGGGTTGGTAAAGAGCCTCACTAAGTAGCTGAGGCTGGCTGCAAACTGTGATCCTCCTGTCTCAGCTTCCCAAATGGCAGGATTACAAGCCTACACCACCACACCCGGTTTATATTTTTAACTTTAAGAATTTTCTCTGGCATACCAGTTGCTTTTCTGGCTTAGAACAGTCTATTCTTGTTTTGTTTTACAACACCCACTATCTTATATTAATTACAGTGTTTTTTTTTTTTTTTTTGGCAGTACTGGGGATGAAACCCAGGGGCATTTAACCTCCAAGCTACACCCCAGCCCTAATTTTTAGTCTTTTTTATTTTAGAAACAGGGTCTCACTGAGTTGTGAAGGTCCTCACTATGTAGCTGAGGCTGTCCGCTAACCATGATCCTCCAGGAGGGATTACAAGATGTGTCACCATACCTGGAATGCAAGGTTTTTGTGAGGGAATACTTATCTCTTTATTGTCTATTTCTAAGACTCTTTAGAATTTAGGGAAGAAGGGTGGTTTTCTGGCTTTTCTGAAGAAAATTTTCCTCAAATGTTGATGGTTCTCTGAAGCAATGAAATGAACAGAACTGTTTTTGAACAGTTTAGTAACTAATGAATTTCCCTGTAATTCAATGTTCCTTTCTCTCAGACACCCAACAGTTTCTCCAGCGAAGAACCCCTGTTTATGAATGAGAGACATGTGGGTGAGGGACAGGAGTACACTTTTTATTTTTCCTCCAGCATTCCATTCTGGACCCCCAATAGTTTCATTTCTCCTGAGAATAGGTTCTTCAGGACTATTTTTCCAGGGGTTGGGCCTGCAGGTTCAAGTATACCTTGTTTCACATAGGTCTTCATTCTGTGTGTGCATGTGTGTGTGTGTGTGTGTGTGTGTGTGTGTGTGTGTGTGTGGTACTGGGGATAGAAACCAGGGGCTTTCTACCCCCAGGCTACACTCACAGACCTATTTTTTATTTTAGTTGGAAACACTTGAAACAGAGTCTCAATAAGTTGTTGAGAGCCTCACAAAGTAGCTGAAGCTGGCTTCAAACCTGTGCGATCCTCCTGTCTCAGACTCCCAGGTACTGGGATTACAAGCATGCTCCACCACGCCCAGCTTCTTCATTCTGATTACATATTTCCATCTTCTTAAACCATTGAAATATATATTTTATGCATTTGGAATTTGTGAGGGGAGAGAGAGAAGAGAGAATGAATGAATACATGGTAATTCCATCATTTGTAATTGAGTCTTTTTTTTTAACCAGATGCCTATTTCCCTCATGTTCTTAATCTATTCCCCCTTTCCACCTTATCTCTATTTTTAAAATAGAAGTGTGCCTGATGTTTAAGCATTGGGTAAGCATAGTTTTCCAGGAGGGACAAGGTGGGGTGCCCCTGAAATGACATTGGGATCATTACTCCCTTATCTCACTACTAAATTCCAAATGTATGAAACTTGTGCAGTGATCATGTAGCATCCAAGTGTTTAATAAAGAAATCAGTGTGAGAGATTTTATTTTTACTATATTTCCTTGGAACTTGAAAAGGAAGAAGAAAAGGGAGTGTAGGCTTAATAAGCATTTATACTATTCTGCCAAGAACTGTTTTAGGTTTTTTAGGTTCATTCATATCATTTAATATCAACCACCCTGAAGTGTGGATATTGCCATTGACATTTATGTTGAGAAAACTGAGAATAAGATAAATCATATAGCCCCAGGTTGCTCAGCTACTAAAAGCTGAGATTCAAATGTAGGTGTCTGACTCCAAATCCAAATCCCAGACCCTTTTTATTCTTCCACCCACTACTACCAAGAAGTAAAGATCCTGAAACCATACCCTAAAATTTAGCATAAACAATTCATTTTAATGTGACTAATAATTTTAATATCACTAAAATATAAAATTAATTTCTGAGTTACGCATTGGTGGCAAATGCTTGTAATCCTAGTATTTGGGAGGCTGAGACAGAAGAATCACAGGTTTGAAGCCACCCTCAGAAAATTAGCAAGACTCTGCTTCCAAATAAAAATAAAATAGGGCTAGGGTATAGCTTAAAGCTGTAATGCCCCTAGACTCATCTCCATTACCAAACACACACACACACACACACGCACGCACGCACGCACGCACACACTGAATGAATAAATAAATTCCTAACACATCCTTTGCTCATGACTTTAATTAATAGGCATTAATCTGTGCAGGGAGGGTGTTCCTTTAATCTCAACTCTGACTTTTCTCTTTTCAAAGCATTCACAGAGCTCATTTATGGCTCAGAAGCAAGTTCTTTGTGCTTATTCCTTTTCAGACCTTTACAGCCTTACTTAAAAGCAAACTTCTTGGCGTTCTTTCTGTTAACTTCCACAGCTAATACATAAAACATTTGTGGAAACTTGAATAGTAAATCCTGCTATATTACTGGCACTTGATTTTAAGAATTTTATAAACGTTGCCATAGTAAGCAATGTCTTCAAAGTCAATATTTTTTTTTTAAAAAGATATGCTTTGGTCATTTTTCTGACCTCTTTACCTTTTCATGGTCTGCCCATACTAAAGAGTTTTCTGCTTTGCTGAATCCAAGGAAGTGCTTCTGGTTCTGGACTTGGGCTCCCAGCAGTCATGTGGGAGTGCGGCCCCATCATGGAATGTGCCATACATCCTTGCAGAAGTCACACCCCAGGTGGTTGTGATTTGTGTAACGACATCAAGAAAAATAAGTTCTAAAATAACAGCACCAAAAGAATTGTTAAAATTAGACAAGATTTAAATCTCATATTACCATCTTTCTTTCTTCTAATAACAATGTAATTATTAAAATTTGTGTTACTGATGATCCAATAAAAACTTGAAGCAGGAACTCCAGATAAGTCCCGCTTGCAAATACATTTTATAGAGGAGCATGAAGTCATGTTCAGTACCCCCTTTGTGGCACATACAAACTATACCATTAGTAAAAGAGTGAAAAAATAAATTACAACACTTTAATCATAGTTTTTCCTGAATATTTTACCACAAATAATTCTTAAATTTTAAATTAAAATTACATTCACAATTGCTTCCAGTAAAATAAACTTGAGTTTGATAACTAATCTTTGAAGGCTTAAATTGTTTTTCATCCAATTTATATTGAAGAAAATCAATCCAATAACTGAGTTTTTTAAATTTATTTCATTATGTTTTATAATTTGAAAGAACAAACACAAAACAAATAATTGTGCAGCAAATAAAATTATAGCAAAAGAGAATTTCTGCCGGGCCTGGTGGCACATGCTTGTAATCCCCACGCTTGGGAGGTGGAGACAGGAGGATAGCGCAGGTTGGAAGCCAGCCACGCTGGCTTAACAGACCCTGTTTCCAAATTAAAAAAAAAAAAAAAAAAAAGTATAAAAAAGAGAAATTCGGGGTGCTAAAAAAATTTTTGTAAAAACCATACCTAATCTGGTCTGAGATGGACATCAGACGTCCTTCATCAGAGATAGAGGTGCTTGGAAAGGAAATGATCTTTGAATCGGCATTGAAAAAATATGCTGTGATGAAATGGATAAATGCATTATGGGAAGGCAGTGATGTGTGGAAAGGTCCTCAGCTGGAAACGAGCAGAGTATTTTCCAAGAAACACTTATATGCTGATTCTCATTCATTCTTCTCTATCTGTATCATCTTTCCTCTTTTATATACATTATGAAAAGCATTTTTTTGGAGGTACTGAGGATAGTACCCAGGGGCATTCTACCTCTGAGCTGCACCTCCAGCCGTATTTTTTATTCTTTATTTTGAAACAGGGTCTCATTGAGTTGCAAAGGGGCTGCCCATGAACCTTGATCCTCCTGTCTCAGCCTCCCAAATGCTGGGATTACAAATGTGCGCCACCACGCCTGCCTTGAAAAACATTTTTATTCTTGTCCTACATATAATCAATGTGATGTTATGAAGTACTCTTTGGTTCTTTCTTTTAAATTTTTGTTTTACATTTTTCTTTAGCACTCTAGATGTTTTCTTAAAATTTCCTTTCTTTCTAAAACTTTACTTCATTATATGTTCACCCAGAGATTTATATAAAATAAGTGTTATTTTACTAATATTATATATGAGAAAATGGAGGTTCAATGAAGTAAACACATGTGGTTACTCTGCTTCTAAATTCTACAAAGGGCATAGTTTATGCAGGACTGAGGTAGAGTGTAATAGTTACATTTCTGGGCTATTCATTTGTAGTTACAGTACAAACTAATTCCCCCAATACAAATGTTTCTTACTATTGTGTGGCAGGATATAGTGCCAGATTAAAATAAAAATTTATGCCAGGCGTGGTGGCGCACGCTTGTAAACCCAGCATTCGGGAGGCTGAGACTGGAAGATCGCGGCCTGTGGACAGCTTCAGCTACTTAGTGAGGCCCTCCGCAACTTAGTGAGACCCTGTTTCAAAATAAAGAAATAAAAATAGGGCAGGAGATGTAGCTGGGAGGTCAAATGCCCCCGGGTTCCATCACCAGACTGGCAAAATAAATAAATAAATAAGTAAATAAATAAAAATTTATGAAAGCTTAAAAAGCCTTTCATTTCCCAGAACTAAGCTTCATTTTCTTATTTAATATTGGTCATTAATTTAAGTTTCTAGAGTTAAATCAATCTCAAGACTCACAAATTGAGCCGGGCGTGGTGGCACACGCTTGTAATCCCAGCATTCTGGAGGCTGAGACCGGAGGATGGCAGTTCGCGGACAGCCTTAGCTACTGCTTAGTGAGGCCCTCTGCAACCTAGTGAGACCCTGTTTCAAAATAAAGAATAAAAAATAGGGCAGGGGGTGTAGCTTGGGAGTCGAATGCTCCTGGGTTCCAATCCCACACCTGCACACACAAAAAAAGACTCACAAATTAAGTCAATTCTTTCATTTTTTGTGTTATTCTTAACTGTAAACAAAATAATATTCTACACCTCAAACAGCAGAAGTAATCTTATTCTATGACTATCCACAATTTTTCTCTAAAAACAATATGCCTGTTACAAAGTTCATTAATTTTCTTTGAAAGGAAAGTTTCAGCAACCTGAACAACTGTGGAGATTCTATCATGGTTTTAGTGCTTGCAAAAGGTACGTTTGTGTCAAATGCCCTGTTTTGTCTTAAGTAGACATTTCTCTTCACCTTCAACTATTAGAGTTGTCAATTCAGAGTATTTATGTTTACTATGAACATAGCTGCCATGGGAAAAATCTCAGCAAGAGTTTAAGACTCTGTTGATTAAGGGACATATAGGTGACTTTTTGTTTTTATAAGAATACTATAAATAAGTTATATGGCATAAATAAAAGTTTCAAAGGAATAGGAAAGTGTTAGAAATGTAAAATAAAAGGAAAAGAAAAGATGATTGCAGTACCAGAGGGAAGAGTGTCCGGGCTTGGGTATTTCTACCAAATGGGCATTTTTTTGTAGAATCTTTACAACTCAGGATGTATTGTGGTTTGGGAGAAGGAAGAGGGTAGCATTTCACTAGTTGTTTACTCTATCTCTGTCTCATTCCAACTAAAACATAACTCTTTGCATAACATGCTTCCTTTTACTCAAGAAATTCCCACATGGAATTCATCAGATGTGTTAAAAGAATGTACTTATTCTTCTTTAGATCTTGAGGAAAGAGACCTCTACTTATTCCTCTTAGATCTTGGAGAAACAGAGCTTTATTTTATAAGTGTGTCAAAGCATAATTTATACTTCTTTGATTTTTATTTTTCTTATTTTACCTAGAGAACTTTGGGTTTATTAACTAATTTTATATTTAACAAAATTTAAGAATTTTATATAATATTAGAATTTAATAAAAACAAATAGCGCATACTAAAACTATACATTAATTAATCATCTTGATATTTCCTGCATCTGCTACTTTGTAGGTGAAATATTCGATATTAAAAGAGTCGACCTCCAGGAGGCTGGGGAGGTAAAAAGATGTGACAAAAGGTAGAAAAATGATGAAGTTCTAAAAGCAGGATGCATACAGACGAGTTCAGAGAACTGAAAGATGGATAGATGTTTACCCTCGACACTGGGTTTACTCGGGGCTTTAAAGATACGTAATATTTAGAAAGCATCAAGAGAAGTGATTAGACAATAATGAGTCGGAACTATGTGTGGTGGTGCACACCCATAATCCCAGTACTTGGGAGGCTGAGGCAAAAAAATCACAGGCCAGCCCAAGGAATTTAGCAAGACCCTCAGCAACTTAGTGAGACACTGTTTAAAAAAAAATAAAAAGGGCTGGGGGTATAGCTTGGGGGTATAATGCTCCTGGTATCTAGATCAATCTCCAGTACTAGATAATAATGATAATGAGCTGGGTGTGGTGGTGCATGCTTTTAATCCCGGCATTTGGGAGGCTGAAACAGGAGGATCATAGTTCACAGCCAGCCTCAGCTACTTAATAGGCCCTCTGCAACTCATTGAGGCCCTGTTTCAAAATAAAAAATAAAAAATCGGGCTGGGAGTGTAGCTCAGAGGTAGAATGCCCCTGGGTTCCATACCCAGTACTGCAAAAAACCCCAAAATAATGATGATGATTATGATGATAATGAGTTGGATTCTGTTAGTAAACATTAAAGAAAAACAATTATATTGTGCCTCAATAGAGCAAAGTTTATACAATGACAAGTAGCAGAATGTAAGTTTGGAAAAGTACATAAACTAAAATTTTCAAAAACAAGGTAAAAGTATGACTTAAAGTGTGTTTTTAACAGTGGTGTGTGTGTGTGTGTGTGTGTGTGTGTGTGTGATGTGTGTGTGGTGCTGGGGCTTGAACCCAGAGGCATTCTATCTCAGAACTAAACCCCCATCCCTATTTTTATTTTGAAACAGCGTCTTGCTAAGTTGCTGAGGCTGGCTTTCAATGTGTGATCTTCCTGTCTCAGTCTCCTAAGTACTGGGATACAGGAATGTGCCACCATTCTCATCTAACAGTGTTAGTTCTTGAGGGGAAAAAAGCAATATGCTTAAAATTATATTTAATCATATTTTTATACCTATAAGTATAGAGTAAACTTAAATATAGTATTATATATTTTAATATTATATATAAATATAAGCATAATTTTATATATTTTATAGTGTATATCTGTGTTTATACAGATAAGACATGCTTAAATATAATATAAAATCATAAAATATGTTGATAAAACTGTTTTATATCTATTTAGGTTTAATCATAATCTATATTAGACTATAGTGTAGGTTACTCTAATAGACTAAAATAAGGGAAAAAGTGAAATAATAAAAGATAACTTAGACTCTTAGAGTAGGAGACTATTTAGTTATCTTAAGAATACTCCTAACTTTGAAAATGTACTACAAGTCTGCGATTACATTTTATTCCGAGATATTGCTTATGAAGGAAGTCCATTGATGAATTTTAAAGTAGGCTCTCAAGTTCAATCTGTCTCCTGTTATGCTACATTGTTTTATAAATGAATTGGTGATTCTTATTAGGAATGTCAACAATTTACTATATATTTACTGAGTAATTCTTGACATGTTTTAAAGAACCCTGGAAAATTTTACAACATAGACACACATGGGCAATATCTAGATAAGGCATACCAAACAAATATATAAGACCATCATCTTTGTCCATCAACAAACTGCTTCTCCTTCAAGATTTAGTTGAAATATCATTTTCTTGAGTACTTAGAAATATCTCAGAAAGAAAGAACTACTTTTTTATACAAATTTCTTAATTTCATCATATTTTTCTTGTATCATCTTAGTGGCATTTAATATTTTCAATGTTTTTGTTTTTCTGGTATTCTTTGGATTTAATATTATTTAAAATCTACCCTTGCATAATTCATTTAATTGATAATAAGTATCATTTAGATTATAAATACTTATACATGAGTATTCCCAATAACCACTACTTATTAAAAGTAATTCACAGGGAGAATGATAAATGCTATCTTTGTTTCAAAAGATCACAATTTAAGAGAGAAATAACACATATGTAAGAGCACAACATTCTTCTACATGCAAACACGTATGTGTGCAAGTAATTAGCTTACTCCCTGACAGTTGATTGTTTCGTGCTTTTAGTGGTTAGTAATTATTACAATAGAGCCGGGAATGTGGAGCACGCTTGTAATCCCCGCACTTGGGAGGCAGAGACAGGAGGATCGTGCAAGTTCAAAGCCAGACATGTTGGCTTAAGAGACCTGTTTCCAAATTTAAAAATATAAAAAATATTTAAAAAATAGGTCTGGGAGTGTAGCCCAGAGGTAGAGGGGTTTCTAGGAACCGCAGTACCACCACCACAAAAAAAAAAAGAAAGAAAAAGAAAAAGAAAAAAGAAACAATAATGAGGTAAGGATGTGCCAAGATATGTGGCCAGGAAGAGCATGTAGTGGATCTAGGTTAGGAGGAAAGAGTATGGTCCTAATACAGTATATGAGGATTCACTAGAAATTTTCATAAAACTAAGCGTGTTCTAGATGGCATAGGAAGGCTCTAAGGACTAATAAGGGGGAAGCATCTAGGATGTATTAACAATAAGTCTTAATAATGAAGACACTGATTTAACTACCCATACAAATGGCATATGGTATTGCAGCTAATATAAAAACATAAATTATCCTCAAACCATATATTTTCCTCGAAGTTTCACTTTTTGTTAGTTTTAGAGGCACAGAGACAGATTTATTTAGAAAAGCAAAGGTCCATTCAAAGAAGAGTTCAGACCATGTCAAGAATGAGAGACAGCTTGAAGTACTTTAAACATTTAGTAGTATGCATTAAATAGCCTAATAGTCTGCATTAAATAGCCTAATATTATTAGATGCTTAAGTACTTTAAGCATCTAGTAGTCTGCATTAAATAGCCTAATAGTCTGTGAACTCATATTATGCATTAAGTGCATAATATCCTGCCTAATGTTTTCAGAACTCAGTATTTGTTTCTAAATAAAACCATGCCAGCAGCTTTCTCTAAGGTATAAGGTTGCCTGAGGCCAATATCTTCCTTGCTTAGCTTTTTACTGGAACATGTGTCCTGATGAAATTGTCAGTATCTTCTAAGACTTCGTGAAAGTAAATGGTAGAAGAGGAAGCTAACATTTACTGAGAGTCTACAATGTGTAATGGGAGTGAATTCGACATTTTATCTTCTGCATCTCATGCTAATCTTCATAAGAAGCTTGTAAAATTGATGCTATTATCCCCAATTTATAAAAGAAGAGACTGAAGCTTGAAACAGTGATGGAATGTGCCTGAAGATACCCAGCTGTGAGAGACAAAGCCAGTCAGTATTCATGGCCAAAGCCTGGACTCTTCCTACCTCATTCTAGTGTCCTGGCTCAGAAGAGGACAACTGGCTGAAAAATAAAGTCAAATCATTGTTTTACCTACATTTTAAAATATATTTTGTTTTGTTGCCAAATTGGTTGGAGAGATACTTCTTCCTGGTTGATGCAAAAAAAAAATCTGAATATACTTTAATAGATAAAATTTCTGCTTTCTCAAATCACAGTTTCCTGCTCTGAGAAGTCACTAGACTTTTTTGTTTGTTTTTAACAAGGAAAACATACTTAGCAGTGTAGAAAAGCAGATGAGCATTAAAATAGAATGGATCATGACTCCATACCAAACTAAAAGCAGGTTTTTATTAGCTTATGCATTATAAAAGGACTTAATTGAATACAGTCCTTTACCTTAAAAGCATTATGTTCCAGAAGACTGCCTGGTACACTGTAGATCAACACTTTTATTTTTTTTATTTTTTTTTATTTTTATTGGTGCATTATATTCATACATCATATTGTGGTAAAAAAAAAAAAACTTGTGTGTACAAACATGTACACATCACTGATTTAACCCCTACCCAATTCCCACCCCATTCCCTCCCAGTCCCTCCTTCCCTTGCTCAGCTTAGTGGTTGACTTCGATATGTTTAAGTACATTGTCAACACTTTTATTTTGTAGAGTGAATTAATACCTTCTGATACAACATCAACTGATGGCTCAGGGAAGACAGGTGAATTTCAGGTTTCCTCCACTTTGAAATACTAGAGCATATATTAATAAAACTCTTAAAGACTTGATGTTTTGTTTCATTTTATATTTCTTGAAAAAAAACTTAAGCAAGAAAATGAATCAAACGAATCTCTCTTTCTTTTCTAGTGCTCAGCTTCCTGTGGCAAAGGTATAAAGCACCGCGAAGTGCTCTGCATTGACCAATTCCAAGGGAAATTAGAAGAAAAATACTGCAGTCATCTGCAGAAACCTCGAACTCACAAAGCCTGTAGATCTGGCAGATGTCCTACATGGAAAGTCAGTAGATGGAAGGAGGTATGTGATATATTTTATGGTTTTATAAGCATAATTTTTACCTGGGCATGGTGGTGCACACTTGTAATCCCAGCATTCGGGAGGCAGAGACAGGAAGATCGCGGTTCACAGACAGCCTCAGCTACTACTTAGTGAGGCCCCTTGCAACTCAGTGAGACCCTGTTTCGAAATAAAAAAATAAAATAAAATAAAATAAAATAAAATAGGTCTGGGGTTGCAGCTCGAAGGTAAAATGCCCTTGGGTTCTATTCCCAAGATCACAAAATAAAATAAAATAAAGTCTATGTTTTCAATGATCTTGAAAGTTTCATTACTTCTTGAAGATGTACTTTATTCTGGCAAGCTATGGTGGTGCACAACAACTATAACCCCAGTACTTGGGAGGCTGAGACAGGACAATCACAGGTTCCAAACGAGTGCATGGTAACTTTGTGAGGCCCTGCCTCAAAATAAAAATGAAAAGGGATGAGGGTATAGCTCAGAGGTAAAGTGCCCTGAGTTCAATTCCCAGTACTACACACACACACACACACACACACACACACACACACACACACACATATATATATATATATATATATTTTTTTTTATTCTGTTATGGACATGTTTTGCACTCTGCTCTAAATGAATAGTGTGTGGTGTTAATACATTTGCTAAGACTATAGTTGAATGAAACATTAGACATTTGACTTTTTGTGGCTACAAGTTTTGCAATAAGTTCTGCAGTTGAATGCTAGGGGTGGGGGCCTATGGATAATCACCTCAGGAGTCTAGCAGCAGAATAGATATGAGGATGCATTTAGCAATGGTCTTGTTTCCATCCCCAAAGTATTGGATTTGAACTAAGATTGTGTCCTGCTGCCGTGACTGGTAAACTGCAGACAGGACTGTAACTGGATACTGATAAATGGAGAAGTGCTGGTAATTGAAGCTGAACTAGAGCTAGAGTGGAAAGACAGAAAGGGAAGCCCATAAATAAGTGAGATCCAGGCTGAGAATTCAGCTTGTAAAGGAAAGGCAACTGATACCTGCTCTGACATACTCTGGGAAAAGAACTCAATATTGAAAATAGAAGCATGCCTCTGAAATGGTTGTGAAGCAAACACCAGCTTGGGAAACACTGAAGAGACAAAAGCCATGAATGAATCAGAAATGTTCACTGGAATAATTTCCCAAGGACTGATTTCACTGCGGCTGGGCTTGCAGCAGAGCCATCTGACTGCTCCCAGAGTATGCAGGTGCTTATCCACTTTACAAAGAGCCCAGCTCTGCAAGG
This sequence comes from Muscardinus avellanarius, assembly GCF_963383645.1. Lineage (NCBI taxonomy): Eukaryota > Metazoa > Chordata > Mammalia > Rodentia > Gliridae > Muscardinus > Muscardinus avellanarius. The sequence goes on from NC_137797.1 coordinate 78,147,446, forward strand.
GAAAAAGAAACCTATGTTCTGTTCATGAAGCTTCCTTAACTCTGCCAGATGTTGGAGTTATATGTCTGTTGGGAAGACAGTGAGGGGTTCAGACACCAGCTCGAGGAAGTGAAGGTCCTGGGCTCCCAAACCGTCACTATTCACTCTGAGCTCAGTGCCACAATACAAGCTTGGAGTAGTACGACACCAGCTCATCCTTGATAATAAGCAAAAAATTCTCAAATTAGTGAAAGGCTCAAGTTTCTTGTAGAAGAGGCAGTCTCTGCCAAGCCTCAGTGCACTGGGAACTGGTTAATGTTTGATTAAATCTTAGTGGCTAATACATCTCTGCTTTTCATTTCACACACACAAAATCAAGATATATTCTTGACCCTTTGCTTCAACATTAGATTTGGGTCATGTAGATAAATTATTTTCCATGCTTTGACAGAGGCCATGATTTAAAATATCTCCTCATTAAATGGCCATATTTAATGAATATAATTACTATTTACTGAATTATTCAAGAAACACTGGATCCATCCTATCTCCCTTACTTTGCTCCCACAATATGACTGCCACTCAGTAGGTCCTCTCAATGCTCATACCAATATCAATGAGCATTTGAATCCCCATCACCACCACTCTGGTCTTGTTCAGCAGTTCATCCTCCTCTGTTTCCTAGTCTAAGCTGACTTTCCTATCTATATTTGCCATAATTTACTTTCAAATATAACCAGGTCTAGAAGAACTCAAATACACCTGTGTCAATTCATATCTACTATTGTCTTGAAGGGTAAGTCCAAAGCTTAACATTTACTTTTTCAGCATTATCTTAGGCCACCATCACTTTCTCTGTTAGAGACAATAGAGACCTTGTTCACTAAGTACTTACTTTCATACTTGGCTAAATACTTCTTATTTTCAATACTGCAATTTAACTGCAAAGAAAGTTGCCATTCTTACTGTATTGATTTTGCCATGCTCTGGTTTTGTTTAATGTGGAGGGTGACATTACTTACACTGACCCAGATATGGCAACATAATGGGAAAAAAGCTTTATCTGAGAGGGCAAATGCCCTAAAGGCACTGGAATAAGAAGCTGCAGATGGACCCAGGGTCCTACTCCAGATTCTGAGGCAGACAGGAGCATGGGGTGGGGTGGCTGTGGAAGTGGGAGAGACTTTCTGCTTCTTGGCCACCAACATCCTGTGCATCTCAAGGGTTATTTTGCTATCATGTTGCTGCTGCAGCTGGTACCATAAAGGACACTTTCCAGTCCTTGACCTTCTTCAACCCCACAACAGTGAATTCATCAGTGCTAACAATTTGTCCTTGGCTTACTACCAAATGTGAAATTACAGAAGATCCACTGAAGGAATGTATTCCAGGGATTTCAAAGACACAGATACGAATATGCAAAGGCTATACAACCATAAAAGACACAGATGCTTTTGTACAGAGATCTCTTTCTTCTCTTTGAATTGGTTTTCCTTGTCACAGAAATTAGCTTCATTCACCCACACAGTTCCTAAATCTCTGCCAGAAACAAATGACCACTTGTAAAACTTGTGGCTTTCCATTTATTCTATAAAAAGCACCCACATGAAGTGAACAATTCCAGCCTGTCACTGCACTGCATACAACACTGTTCAACAAGAGTGCGATTTCAAAGGTACTTGCAAGATAATCACTGGTTGCTGCTTTGTTTCAATTGTGCAAATTGTAGTCTTGCTTTAATAGAATCATTAACTATAAAATAATTTCATTTTATTGGTATTTTATATGCTCACGCTCCATGGAAGGACTCCTTTGATAAATTGTTGACCACAAAGGGGCGCAATGAGTTTTGAAGGAAGACTTTTATTTTGATAGCCTGTTTTTAAATGTATAGACTTAAAAATACATTTTAATGACTGCTATTAAACAGGAAAAAACATTGACGTACAAAGCTATTTGTCTTCTGTGCCCAGATGCATACCACTACAGACAAGTGAAATACTTGAATAATCTAAAAAGAAAAAAATGCACCCTTTCAAACACAAATAAAAACAATCTGCTAAATGCTAGATATTTAAGTGATTTTTTATTTAGTTTCATATCTTGTTTCCAAAATACATAAATTCATAAGTCTCTCCATGCATCAAAATTTCTGACATATGCAACATATTTATAATTTAAACATAGTACATCTTAATTTCTAAATTATAAATCTTAATTTTTGAATCTTACTTTTTTTCTTTTTGGTGGTACTAGAGATTGAACTGAGGGCCATTCTATCTCTAAGCTACATCCCCAGCCCTTTTAAAAAAGGGCTTTTTACTATATTAACATATCTTACTATATTGCTAAGGGTCTCCCTAAATTGCTGAGGCTGGCCACGAACCTACGATCCTGATCCTCCTGTCTCAGCCTACCAATTACTGGTATTATAGCTGTGTGCCACCATGCCCGGCTAGTATATCTTAATTTTTAAGGCCCTAAAAAACCCCAAGCAAAAACTCAGAATCTCTTCACCTCTATATTCATTGATGTTTCTACTGTTGCAGGCAGGCTAGGATGTAGGTACAGAAAGAATTTCTTCCCTTTTCTGAGGCTGAGTGAACTAAGCTGCTCAAACTTTGCTACCTAGTGGAATTCTGTTTTTGTATTTTAATGCTGTTTATTAACCCTCTTCCTTTACCTTCCCCTCTCTCCCTAGGGGTTTGGACCCTGGGGCATTCTACTCAGAACTACACTCTCAGCCGTTTTTAAATTTTGTTTTAATTTTTGTGTGTGTGTGTGTGTGTGGTACTGGGGTTCCTGGAAACCCTTCTACCTCCGGTTACACTCCCAGACCTATTTTTATACTTTTTTAAAATTTGGAAACAGGGTCTCTTAAGCCAGCGCGGCTGGCTCCGAACCTGCACAATCCTCCTGTCTCTGCCTTGCAAGTGTGGGGATTACAAATGTGTGCTTAATTTTGAAACAGGTTTTTCCAGACATGACAATTTTTTAGATTCCTAGAGAAGAACAATCAAATGGCGACAATTTTGTGGTATCAGTTTTGCTGTAATAGCAAAAAGCCCTGTGCATGAGTGGCTTAAACCACCTTGGTTTTTTATAACAAAAAGAGTTTGGCTGATTTCAATTTTGGCTTAGCAGCTCTTCAATATCAAAAAGCTGAACTGGTATTTCTATGATTCTGTTGTTCAACCCTTACTGATCACAAAAGGCTGCCACAGTTCCAGTCCTCATACCTCCACACTTTCTCACAAGAAAGCAAGCATCGATTTGTTCTAATCGTTAGGGGAAGTCAGACGTGGTGATGCATACCTGTAATCCCAGTACTTGGGAGGCTGAGACAGAAGGCTCTCAGGTTGCACACTAGCCTCAGCAATTTATCAAGGCCCTCAGCAACTTAGCAAGACCCTGTTTTAAAATAAAAAATAAAAAGTGTGGCTCAGAGGTAGAATGCTTCTGGGTTCAATCTCCAGTACCACAAAAAATACAATAAATGAAATGGAGCTGGAGGTGGAGCTCAGAGGTACAATGTTTCTGGGTTCACTCCCATTAACACACACACACACACACACACACACACACACACACACACACACTGATAGAAGAGAATAACAAGTAAAAGTTTAAAGACTATTTTAGGTCAATATAAGACAATATTTACAAAATTAAAGGATATACACACAATAGAATTCTCAGCAATAAAAAATAAAATTATAATGCCGGGCGTGGTGGCGCACGCTTGTAATCCCTGTGCTTGGGAGGCAGAGACAGGAGGATCGCGCAGGTTTGAAGCCAGCCGCACTGGCTTAAGAGACCTGTTTCCAAATAAAAATATAAAAAATATGTCTGGGAGTGTAGCCTGGAGGTAGAATGGTTTCCAGGAACCGCAGTACCACCTAAAAAAAAAAAATAATAATAATAAAAATAAATAAAATTATATTATTTGGAGGGAAATGAATGGAACTGGAGACTATTATGCTAAGTGAGATTAGTCAGTCACAAAAAAGTGAAAGGGCAGATTTTTTTTTCTCATATATGGAAGCTAGGGAGAAATTAGGATGAAAAAAGGAACTCTCGACAAAGGAAGAGAACCCCTGGAGAACACTTAAAGAAGAGAGGAAGACAAAAGGAAGGAGACGCAATGAAGGAAAGACTTCAGTGGACATGATGTACCTAAAAAAAATTTCAATACCAGCCTCAATGTTGTGTATAATAAGAGTGAGGGAGTTGGGTAGGAGTCGGGGGAGGCTGAGCAGGTGCTGTGTGCATGTGATGTTGTGGTTGTATTGTATTTTGAGTTCGAAGAAACTCTAAGGATATTTAATTCTAATTTCTCCATAATTCCCTTCTACAGCAATGGGGAATGAGTGGTGGTCAAATCTACCCAAGTTCACAAAGCTTCATTCTTTATCTGTTCACTATAACTTCAAAACAGTCTTTCCATTCTGAGATGTCTCCAATGTTAGCAAATACTGTCTTTTCTCTTTTAGTTTATGTATTGTAATCATACATCATAATTAAGTTCAGAAAATACAAATGTAGAACTCAGACAATAAGACGGGGTAGCAGATTTAAATGTTATTCATGAGTGTAGGACAAATGGTGCATGCCTGTACTCCCCACTACTTGGGAGGCTGAGGGCAAGAAGATTGCAAGTCCAAGGTCAGCCTGGGCAGCTTAGAGAGATCCTGTCTCAGAAAATAAAATGAAAGAAAATAAAACAAAATAAGGTCTGGGATGTAGCTCAATGGTAACATACTTGCCTAGTGTGTGGGAGGCCCTGAGTTTGATCCTCAGTACCACAGAGAAAAAAAAGGAAGAAAGGAAGAAAGAAGGAAGGAAGGAAGGAAGGAAAAAAGAAGAAAGGAAGGAAGGAAGGAAGAAAGGAAGGAAGAAGAGAGGAAGAGAGGAAGAAAGGAAGAAAGAAAATTGGTTATTTCCATGTAGAAGAAATTGCTTTGAGGGTATAAAGAAAAACCAGTTATAAGCAGAACCATGTGATATGCTAATGTTTAAAGGATGATCAGAGAAAACAGTCAGGTAAAGTACCTGAGAGGGAGAAATAGAAGAAGTAAGAGGAGAACATCTAGAATCAGAGATGATTTCAATCATAGAAACAAGAATGATTCAATACAAGTGGCCAGCGATGGCAACTCTGTCAGTGAGATGGACCAAAACCGGATGGGGAAAGGAATCAGGCAGAGGAATATTTCAATTTACTCTCTAAAAAGCAGAAACAAAATTTCTTTTTTTTCATATTTTTCCTTATAGGGAAGAGGCTCATATTGAAATATAGTAGTTATTTATGATCTTGGTGGATTTTCTAAACTTGATCAAGGGATCAATAAAATAGTATGGTTTGTTTAATTATAGAATCTTATATGTATCTGATAGAACTTCTTGCCATTAGTTTTGTGAACAAATTTTTTCCAGGACTTTTTCCAAGTTTAGAGGTAAGATGTTTTGCAAATGCAACATATATTTCTGAAATTATGTTTGAAAACATGTCAGGAGCCACATTTTATAGGCTAGCATTTTCATAAGAGATTGAAATAAGCCAACCTACACCCAGACTTCGTGTGTGTGTGTGTTAGTGTGTGTGTGTGTGTTAGTATGTTACTAGAGATTGAACCTAGAAACATTCTACCATTGAGCTCTATCCCTAGTCCTTTTTTATTTTGAAACAGAGTCGCCAGGCATAGTGGTGCAGGCTTACAATCCTAGTACTTTGGAGGCTGAGACAGAGGGATCACAGGTTGGCAGCCAGTCTCAGCAACTTGTGAGACCTTCTGCAACTTAGTGAGACCCTGCTTCAAAATAAGGGATAAAATAGGGCTGTGGGTATAGCTCAGAGATAGAATGCCTCTGGGTTCAATCCCTAATACCAAAAAAAGAAAAAAAAAAAAGAAGGAAAAAAAAAAAAGAAACTGTCTCGGGGTCTCTCACTAAGTTACCACAAACACTGGCCTTGAATTTATGTTTGCCCTGTCTCATCCTTCCATGTACTGTGATTGCAGGGATACACACTACACTGGGCTATATCTAGACCTTTTAGTTTACCTATTAGTGCTCCCGACACGAACCACACATTGAATTATTGTCTCCATTGCAAAAGCTGTGTGTGTGTGTGTGTGTGTGTGTGTGTGTGTGTGTGTGTGTGAAAACATTCAAAGAGTTGGAAAAATTTTAAACATAGCATGAAAGTCAATATGAGTTATGTACATAGGCATATTGTTCTTCATAAGTAAAAATATAGATATACCAATTGTGTTTGAAGTCAATGGTTGCTGCAGAAAAAGTAAATTTTATAGCATCTTTACAAAAATATGCTTCTATAGATTGTGAGAGGAATTTCAGGCTAATACGTAAACTAAATTCTTAGATGTTTAATTTTTTCCCTTATGGTGAAACTATATTTTGCAGATACATATTACTGCTGTTAAAAAAGAACATTGATTATTCTGGGGCTCTGGAGAAATAGAGAACTTAAAGAATGACCTGGTTTTGTTCTTATAATATCACTTTAGGGAATCCTGGTCGGTCTCCAAACAATATTACCAAAAATGACCTAAAATTCTTTCACAAAAACAGGAAATGTGCACAACTAGACACACAATTAAATAAATGTCCTTAGACATCTCCATAGTGCACTGATGTTGGAATCACAAATCATACTGTAGTCTAGCTCTGTTATAATTGAATTTTCACTACTTAGTTTTGGGAAATCTCACATCCCACAGTTGAAAGGTTCAAGTCCTTCTGCATCTCCAAAGGTAACCCAGCCCAGCAGCTATGCTTTGCCACTGTTGTGATTTGAATGTTCATAGTCCCCCAAATTCATGGGTTAAAATTCTATCCTCAAGCTGGATGTGGTAGTACATGCTTGTATCCCAGTACTTGGGAGACTGAGATAGGAAGATTGTGGTTTGAGGACAGCCTCAGCTACTTAATGAGGCCTTCTGCATCTTAGTGAGACCTTGTTCCAAAATAAAGAATGAAAAACTATAGCTGGGGGTGTAGCTTTGAGATAGAACACCCCTGAGTTCCATCCCCAGTACCGGAAAAAAAAAAAAAATCCTGCCCTCCAAGGCAATAGTATTAAGAGGTGGGAACTTTGGGAGGTGATTATATCATGAGGGTAAAGTCCTTATAATTGGTATTAGCTCTCTTATTAGCTCCTTAGAGACCCTTTCTATGACCCAGGATCCAGGCCAGAAGTTGTTGGATTTGGCTGACTGGATTTTGGTTGACAGTTCTTAAAATTCATTCAAAACCCCATCCCTGAGGTGCGTGATTTTGGGTTCTACTTTGCTATTCTTATATAATATAATACTCATTAGCTATGTTGTTCTGACTCTGGGCTCCCTCCTCAGTGCTCTGTGACCTGCAGCTCTGGAATTCAGCAAAGAGACGTCTATTGCAGACTGAGAGGCACTGGTCGAGTGGCTGAAGAAATGTGTGATCCATTCACCCGGCCCCATTTTCAGAGGCAATGCTGGCGTCAAGACTGTGTGAATTATCAGTGGATGGTGGGACGGTGGCTGGATGTGAGTATCAAAGAGTAAATTCTCAGATACTACATGTTAGAATGTATTACTCATTTTGCCATTATGTTTCTAGTGTTCAACTTTGTGTAAGAAAAAAGAGACACATCGGGTGGTGAAGTGCATCAATGCACAAAACATGCAAGTGAAGGACAGTTTCTGTGACCCTTCCACCAGACCTCCTTCAGTCAAAAAGTGCAGGGACGCTGCCTGCAAGTATGTAGTGGTAACAGGGGACTCGTCACAGGTAAGCAAACAAGTAAATCGAGCAATTGTGTTCCTGCATAAACCAGTTGGGTCTAAAAAATGTTTAAAAACATTTGAAAGAGGAGACAGATAATGGGGATGTATGTCAGTCTAAGGAATGAAACCATTTACAGCTGGATGGTATAAATAGAATACTGATAGTAAAGTACATGTTAAACTCTCATGTAAGTCTGAAGCACACATTGCTACAAACTATGAAACCAACTACCAGGAATAGTTTGGAAAACTGGCCCTGCATAGTTACTTACTTTTTAAAAACATTATTATTGAGATATAATTGACACAAAATCAATTGCACATATTTAAAGTGTACAATTAATTTTTTAAAAATTTTATTGGTGCACTGTATTCATACATCATAGTGGGATACAAAAAACTTTTGTAGACATACATGCACACATCACCCAGTCAGCTCCTACCCGATCCCCACCCCATACCCTCCCCATCCCTCCTTCCCATGCTTGGCTTAGTGGTTGACATCTAGTATTATAGCAATTTATCCAAAATTAAAAATGATAATCTCACATAACAGTTTCATTTGTCTGATTCCAAGCTTTTGATAACTTAAAGATAACATTTCGATATTTCTTTTTGCTTTTTTTCTTACCAGAGAATATTTTTTTTCTTTTTTTTTTAGGTGGAACTATCATATATTTATATATTTATTTTTCAGAAAAAATCTATCCTAATATGGAATATGGACTCTAGATACCCAAAACAATCTCGAAAAAGACTAAAGCTAGTATATATTTTCTAATTTCAAACCATATAAAGCTACAATAATTGAAACCGTGTAGTACTGTTCTAAAGGCAGATATATAAACCATTGGAGTTAAAGGAAAGCCTAGAGATAAATTCTTCCATATATTGTCAAGTTATTTTTGACAAGGTTTCCATGAACATTTGGTGGAGGGAATAGTAATCTTTTAACTAAATATTGTTGAAAAATAATAATTACATGGAAAAGAATAAAATTGGACCCTTACCTAACACCATATACAAATAGTAACTCAAAATAGATAAAAGACCTAAATATAGATCTTAATACTATAAACTTTTAGAAGAAAATCTGGGTCATAAAACCTCACAACATTGAAATTGGCAGTGATTTCTTGGATATGATTTCAATGGCACAGGCAACAAAAGGGTATACAAACTCCCTAAAAAATAAAAAAAAATATTGTATATCCAAAGACAATGTAAACAGAGTTAAAAGTTACTGATAGAATGGGATAAAATATTTCCAAATGCTATATCTGAAGGTATATTAATATTCCAACTAGAAATCCTAAAAATTAACAACAATAAAAGCAAACAATATAATTTAGAGATAGGTATAACACTAACATAAATAATGAATCTCCACAGATAACTAATCTTAGTTGTCTGTTGGATGGAAAATCTTGTTTCTCTGGTTCTGGTGTGTGTTACCTATTTCTTCTTTGTAGTTAATCTCTTTGAGTATTTTCTCTAGCACTGGTTTTGAAGACATAAATTCCTTCAGTTTCTGTTTGTCATGGAAGCCTCTTATTTCTCCATCTAATTTGATAGAAAGTTTTGCTGGGTAGGAAATTTTTGGCTGGAAGTTGTTTTCTTTCAGAGTTTGGAATATGTTACTCCAAGCCCTTCTGGCTCTCATGACTTGGTTTGGGAAGTCTGGAGTGATTCTAATTGGTTTGCCTCTGAATGTCACTTGGCCCTTGTTTTTATTGCCTTTAAGATTCTCTGCTTGGCTTCCACATTGGTCATTTTGACAATTATGTGGCGTGGGGATCCTCTTCTCCAATCCTGTCTAAAGGGAGTTCTATAAGTTTCCTGGACCTGCGTATTGACCTCTTGCTCTGTTTGGAAAATTTTCTGCTATTACTTCCTTGAAGAGATTGTTGATCCCTTTGGTTTCACCTTCTTTTCCCTCCTCTATTCCAATTATTCTTAGGTTAGCTCTCTTAAAATGGGCCCATATTTCTTCAATGTCAGATTCCTGCTGTTGAATATTTTTTTCTAGATTAGAAACTATGTGTTCATTTTTGGAATGATCATCTTCTAAGAGCGAGATTCTATTCTCCATGTGGTCTAATCGTTTGTTTGTACTTTGAATTGAGGCCTTTACTTCATTAATTGCATCCTTTATCTCTTTTTGGCTCTCTCTGAATTCTTTTCGAAACACCTCTCTTATTTCTACAGTTATTTTCCTGATTTGATCTTCTAGAAATCTCTGAATTTCTGTTTTATCGGGTTCTGATGTTGTGGGATTGTGGGCATTCATTGCTCCATTGTTATTCATCTTTCCCATGATTTTGGAAGTTTGTGCCTTCTCTGGGTTCTTCCTTGGGTCACTACGACTTCACTTAAGGTGCTCTGGATCTCGAGTCTGTGGTATCTCAGACCCCACTACTCCTTTACTGTGTTGTATCGCAAAGTCTCAGACCCAGGGAGTCAATAGAGGCTGCTGTGGACCATGGGGGGGGGGTGCCAGGTTGCACCTTCTCCTATGGTGTGATATCTCTGCCACCGCCCCTCCCCCACTGGGTCAAGTCCCTGGGAGTCAGTACTGGGATTTCTCCTCTGGGGCCCGCAATTTGACTCACTGTTGTTGAATACGCAGATGGAGCTGTAGTGGACTCGGTGAATTCGCTGCTGCTGCCGCCGGTGACAATATGGCACCACTGCCACGCCCTCGGCCGTGAGGCTGGCGTATTTCTTCTCTGATTTTGAGCTCTGCTCTGAGTCCCTGCAGGGTGTGCTGAGCCCAGCCACTGGGAGCTTTAGATGCTCCCTGCGCCGAAAAATCTGCCGAATCCCTCCGGGCTGTTCCTCAGCGGCTCACCTCGGCTCGCTGTCTGCCGATCCTCTCTGGAGCCTGGTGGGCTGTTGAGCTCGCCGCTGCTGCCGGCAGTAAGGCGCTGCTGCCGCGTCCTTGGCCATGAGGCTGGCGTATCTCCTCTGTGGCTCTGAGCTCTGTTATGAGACCCCCCTCCTCTCTGGGGCTGGTGATTTTTTTGTTTCTCTGGTGATGGTGTTTTCTGGCTATGAAAGGCGCTGATTTTGTGGTAATACAGATTGGTTGTTAGTGGGGCTCTTAAGCCCCGCTTTTCTCGGTCACCATCTGCCCAGAAGTCAACCTAAGTTTTGACATAAGTATACTGCCATAAAACAAGCACAATATCCAAAATAAAGTGCATCTCCCATGCTTGTGTTAGGTTATAATCCTTTACCTCCACCCCTCCCACTCCACTGGTAATTTCAAGTGTTTTCTGTATTAGTGATCTGTCACTGTATCAGTTTGCATTTTCTCTAATTTTATATGACTAGAATTATAATCATACAGTGTGTGCTATTTCTTGTTTGATGTCACATGCTTTGGGGATTCATTGGGGTTGTAGTATGTATCAATATTTATTTTTATCATTGAACAATATTTCACCATAGAGATGTCTTTAAGATCACTAATCTTTTCTTCCCTGATGTCTGGTTTTTTTAAAAGGGGGAACTGGGGATTGAACCAAGGAGTGTTCTACCTCAAATATATCCCCCCAGTCCTTTTTATTATTTTGAAATGGATATTACGAAGTGCTGAGGATCTCACTAAGTTGCAAAAGCTGGCCTTAAATTTGTGATCCTCCTCTCTCAACCTCCCAAATACTGGGGTTACAGGTGTACCCCACCACACCTATCCATATCCATCTTTAATTCCAATCCAGTAGATTTTTCATCTTAGACATTACAATCTTCATCTTTAGAATTTCAGTATTTAAAAAAAACCCTTCATTTCCTTTACTTAGCTTTTTAAACATATGAAATAGTCAATAACTTCTAATACCCTTCTCTGCTAGTTGTAACATCTGTGTTTATAATTTAGAGAATTTTAGTATTAGATTTTGTACCCAAAACCATGATCTAATTTCAGAATATTTATCACATTCAAAAGAAACCCAATACATATTAAGTAGTCATTTCTGCTTTTCCCACTTTATCCTATTGCATAGGTTATACTGTTGCTCAGTAACAATTTGTGAAAAAGACTATTCTCTTCTCCATAAAATTAGTTTGGAATCTTGCCAAAACTCAATTGAAGCAAAATATATTGATTTATTTCTGTAGTATTAATTCTATTTCCTTAACTATGTGCCTACCCTTATGTCATTACCACATAGTCTTGGTTCCTATTGTTTTATAAATTTTAGAGTCAGGAGGTACATATGAAACAACACTCTTCTTTCTTTTCAAGATTGTTTGGCTATTCTGAGTCCCTTATATTTCTTATGTAATATTTTGGGCTGGCTTACTTAATTTTGTGGAAGAGCCAGCTAGAATTTTGTTAGAGATACCATGAGTCTTGGTCAATTTGGAGAATATTTCTATCTTGATAATATGGATTTCCAATCCTATAATATGAATTGGAAATCCATATTATAGGCTATATTTCTATTATTAGGTATTATTTAATTTTCCTTTAAAGATGTCTTGTAGTATTCAGTGCACAAATATTGCACTTCTTTTATTAAATTTGTTCCTTTATATTTTATTACTTTATGCTACTTTAAGTGAAAATGTTCTCCTAATTTCACATCCTAATGTACATTTGTAGAGCATAGAAATAGAACTGATTTTGATATATTGATCATGATTATTTGATCTAATTTATATATGTGTATTGCTTGAGGTTTTCTAAATAAAACGTCATATTAATCTGTGAATATAGTTTTATTTTTTCTCTAAATTTGAATGCCTTTTACTCCGTTCTCCTGCCTAATTTTCCTGACTAGAAACTTCATGATAACATTAAATAGGGGTAGGTGAAAACAGACATCCTTGGCTTGCTTCTGCTCTTTGCAGGAAAACTTTCAGTTTTTACAATTAAGGATGTTAACTCTGAGATTTTTGTACGTTTAAAAAAAAATCAGATTGAGGAAATATCCTCTGTTTCAAATTTTCTTAGTTCTAATGTCACGAACTTGTGTTGGATTTTGCCAAATGTTTGTTCTGTATCTATTAAGATGACGATGTAGTTTTTGTATATTATTAGGATGCTATAACACATTGATTGATCTTTCTATATTAAAACAAACTCGCATTCCTGGGATAAATCTTACTTGATCATAGTGTATACTTCTTTTTATGTGTTGCAAAAATTATTTTGCTAGTGTTTTGTTGAGGATCTTGGCATGTGCCTTCATAAGTAAAATTGGTCTGTAGTTTTCTTGTGATGTCTTTGCCTGCTTTGGGGAAATATGGGCTCTATAGGCTGAATTAGAAAGTGTTCTTTTCTTTTATATCTTTTGATAGACTTTTGAAAGGATTGATACTAATTCTTCTCTGAGCATTTCTTTCTGGATCTTTTGTGGTGTGATTTTTAAAAAATTATTATTACAAATTTAATCTCTTGTGATAATCTGTTAAGAGTCTCCCTTTTCCACAAAATTTGTTTTTGTTTGTTGATGTTCTTATTTATTTATTTATTTAGTGTCCTTTCTGAAATAAAATTTACGTGTGTGTGTGTGTGTGTGTGTGTGTGTGTGTGTGTGTGTGCGTGGTCACTGAAGTCTCTACTCACTCTAGTTGTCAGATAATAATTAGACAATGATTTGCTTAAATACTTGAAAGCAATAATTCTCCAGCCTTTACATAGAATATGTGTGTGTGTGTGTGTGTGTGTGTGTGTGTTTGCATGTGTAACATCAATATCTATCCACACAGGAAGCTGACACTTTTTCTTAATCTTAACCTTATGCTCATGCAGACCATTGAGGTAACCAGAGGTGTGCGGGGGCCCTCTTTAGGGGCCTCCTAAGCATTCAGTCCACAGAATGCACTGCACATACGCACAGCTTTCTGAACCTCCATGGCCTTCCAGATTCCCCATTTGGACATCTAATTCCCCAGATTTTCCCTGTAAGATTCTTTTGGCTAGTCTATTGTTGTCCCAGCTCTTATCCACCAATTCTGGAAGCTAAACAGTGGAAGTAAACAGAGTTAAACAATGCTTTAATTGTGTTAACTCACCTCCTTCCTAAACTATCATTATTGAACAAGTCAGGTCAAATAAAGCCAACCTTGCAAGTGGTGTCTTCCAGGAAACCATTAAACAGTTCAAACCATGGCGACTCTTTGAGAATGTGCCTTTGAAGCTGTGCAAGGTTGTTCTGCTCCCTCCAGTGGCTGCCACGCTGCAGTTTTCACTAATCTTGCAGGGCTCTATTGTTTCATGAGATTGCCACAGAGCTGAAAGGGAGAGAGTACGAATTGGGCAAATCATTGCTTTTATAGAGCTGAGAACTTAATCTCTATTGTTTTCACTGATGCTACCCTCTCTGTCAGTCATATCGCCCTGATGCATCATGTGCAAGGTTTTGTATTTTTACTGTGTGTCAGATATTATGCATTTTACCTTTTTGGTTACTGCTTTATTTTATTCCTGTACATATATTCTGAGCTTTATTAGATGGTGCAGTTGTTTGGATCCTCTCTTGCCTTGCTCTTAAGAATTGTTAGGCAGGCAAGACCAGCACATGGCTTGTCTAAATGTCATTATACCCCTCTACGGTGGCAGGAGCTTTTGAGCATTCTACCTATTTTCCTATGTATGGTGAGCAGAGTGAGTTTTGTCATGTTTTAATTTTCCCATGGTTTTCCAGTCTGGATGGAGGGAATGGGCGCTGTTCTTGGTCCTGCTTGAGGTTAGATACAGTCACATCTAAGCCTTTCAAGTGGTTCATCTCTTGGGCTTGGTGTGTGTCCTCACATGTGTGCATACACTAGTTACAACTCTGCTGTCTTGTGCCAGGAACTGGTAACTCTTCAGAGTAGTAGGCACGAGCTATCCTTTTTGTTTCTCATTTCCCAAGGATCATATGCCCAGTGTCTTAAAAGACATTACTATATATATTTACCCAGGAGTTTTTGTTGTTCTGGTTAGAAGGTAAATATGTTCTTTGATACTTTTTTTTAGAAGTCTATTTGGCTATTTTTGGTCTAGGATTCTAGTCTATCTCTAAATCATTCAATTTTAATCAAATGGTATTAGATTTCACATATATGTATTAAGATAAATATATGACAACTTACACATAGTTACTAGTATGCTAAGGTTAATAGATGTCTTTTATTTTAGTAAGAACTCCTAATATCTTTCGTTCCTCTAAAGCTGTGCCTATTGGAAAATGTAGTTTAATTCAATCAAGATATTCTTAATACTATAATAGAAACACACACATACACTACAGAAACAAAATCTAGCCTGAATCTAGGTTATTTTCATTTGTTGCTGCAACTCTGCAAAAGTTGCCAAATGTCTTTGAACCTTTGTTTAATCATTTATAAATGAGGCTATTTAAGTGGGATTGTAGTTGTAGAGATAACACAGCACAATATATATTAAGTAGCTGACAAATACTTTGCTTTGGTTTAGTTTCAGGACATCACCTTATCTCCTTGTAATTACGTATTTTGCAGTGTACAGGTAACTGTGGGTTTAGTTACCAGCAAAGGACTACATATTGCATTAGGATCCAGTCTACTAAGAAGCAAAAGCTCCAACAGCTTTGGCCTGTAGCCTATCAAGAGTGCCCTGTGCCACCTTCCTCTCAGGTTTACAAATGCAATATCAAAAGCTGTTTGCATGTGGCCACTTGGAAAGTTGGTAAATGGAGCAAGGTCAGTGTATTTTTATGAATTTAAGATCTTTTGAATAAGACTTTCCAATGATAGAATGCCTGATAATCTGCATATCTAAGCAGATCCTTAGAGTTGTCTCATATCTTTTGTCTAAAAACCACATTATCAATTATTTGTATGAATGCCTTATCTTTCTATGCTTGATATAATTTGCTTATAAGCAGAGACAATGCTTATTTCCATTTCTCATAGAACCTTGTATGTATAATAGGTTACATTTTGAGTAGATGCATAAGACATACTTATTGGCTAAGTGAAGAAGTAAATAAATCTAGCATATTGGAAATAAATGTTATTTCCATTATATTCTATTAACAGTTTAATTGATGGAAAGCAAATAAACATTGTTTTAAAATTAAGCTTATATTTTAATGATAGAAACTCTCAGTCTTCAAAATCACCACTAATTAATATTAAAATGGCTTTGCAAAGTACTATTGATATAACCATAAAAAACAAATTGAACGAAGCCAATAACTGAGAAATAATGGACTCAGGCTTGTGCCTCCAAAGTCTTTGTATTGTTAGTAGTTCTAGCAGTTGTAGTTCCTCAACATATTCTCTGAGAGGAAGAGGCATGGATTTACTAGACTTCTTATTTGTTATAGCTTCTACCTTCAAATTTTACTCTGCTCACAGTGCTCAGTGACTTGTGGAATTGGGATAATGGAGAGAAGAGTAGAATGCATGGCTGAAAATGGTGGGCCCAGTGACTTATGTTTAAAGGAATTTAAACCAAATGCTCAAAAGAAATGTTATGCCAATGAATGTAAGTAAAACGACTTAAAAAATCTACCTAGAATCTAAAGCCTCCTAGGAATTTTTGGTGGAAATGTGAAAATAATGAAGAGAAATACACTGTTATGTGTGCATGTTTGACTCTCACTATGTTGCATAATTACAAGGTACCAACAGAAGTATTTTTAAAATGTGAAAATAAGTATATGTAGTAGTCACACACTTTTGACACATAAAGTGTCAAGTCTTCAGAGTATGGTGGTATTTATATGATTAAGTACACGATGTGTTTGTAATTTGTTCAGTGTTGATAATGTGTGTTATCTTGTCTCTGAAGGTAAATCATTTACCACCTGCAAAGAAATCCAAGTTAGAAACAACATCACCAAGGATGGTGGTTATTACCTTAACATTAAGGGAAGGATAATAAAGGTATTATAAAACAGTTCCTAGTTGATTTTAACATTGGCCATTGTCTTAGGGAAAGTTTTCTAGGTGTTTGCATTGTTCCTTTAGATCCATTGTGTGGGCATGCACTTGGAGAATCCCAGGGAATATTTATCACTGATCAAAGGTGAAGAAGACAACTTTTCTGAAGTATATGGCTCTAGGTATGGACTGTGCTTTGTCCTATTTGTACATTATTTATGGTATTCAGAGTTTTTAGCTTCAGCATGACACTTGAACAGGACACACATGGGATAAGTAATTTAGGAGCAAGTAGAGACGTTAGGAGTTAGTCATCTGTTGTCCATGCATGTTCAGTAATGAAGACTTGAGTTTTGACTCGTACTCACAGAGAGGCCAACTAAAAATGTGTGCAAGCAGTGAAACAGTACAAAAGAAACACATTTAAGGCCTATGTATATTTAATAAAAATGAATTATAATAACAAAAAGTAAGAGAATTACATCTAAATCATTTTTCTATAAACTGTCTTTGAATTTCCCATTGAAAATTTTGTTTGTTAACCTTGAGTGTCTTTTACTTCTTTCTCATTTAACTTATTGACACTATGATATTGAAGAGCAGGAGTATGTCTATAACCTTACTACTTCCAGAGCTAATTATTTGTTCATATTAGGATCTAATAACTGTATATAACACTAAAATTATTCCAATGTTTTTGCAGGCTACAAAATCCCTATGAGTGCCCTTTCAATGGAAGCAGAAGGCAAGACTGTGCATGTAAGCATGACTACCTAGCTGCTGGATACACTGTCTTCAGCAAAATAAGAATTGATCTCTCTTCCATGCAGATTAAAAGTAAGTGCTGGATCTCTGTTTTTAAAACAAAATGTTATTAGCTACATACTTTATCTGCAATGACATGCATCATGGGGAACCTTAATTAAAATTTAACAGTAATGACAGAGATACTGCCCTTCCAAGATAGAGATCTCTACTTTTAAATCCCCAACTACATTAAGAGCAAGGAAATTAAATTCAACATATTTGTGTACACTTTTTTGTAGGGTTTAAAGCAATAATTAACATTACATATAAATTATAATTGATCAAATATTTCTCCATGCATTATTTCATTTGATCTTTACTACATAGGGTGTTTTAATCCATTTTTATTAATATTATGCAATACTTAAGACAGGATACCTTATTTTTTTTAAAAAAAGAGACTTATTCTAGATTGTAGTTTTATAGGCTGAAGGTCCAAATAGCACCCAAACTGGCTGCAGTGAGTCATGGTGGCAATGTGTGTGTATCTATGTGTTTCTGACTCTCCTCTTGCTATATAAATACCAGGATTCAATCATGGGGTATCCATCCTAATGAGCTGATCTAATCTAATCACTTACCAAAGACTCACATTTGTGTTTGTGTGTGTGTGTGTGTGTGTGTGTGTGTGTGTGTGGTACTGGGGTTCCTGGAAACCCTTCTACCTCCGGGCTACATTCCCAGACCTATTTTTTATATTTTTATTTGGAAACAGGGTCTCTTAAGCAAGAGAGGCTGGCTTTGAACCAGCGTGATCCTCCTGTCTCCGCCTCCCAAGTGCAGGGATTACAAGCGTGCGCCACCACGCCCGGCTCCAAAGACTTACCTTTAAACACGATAGTTGAATTAAGTTCTTACCCAATAAAAGCAATTATCAAAACTTTGGGAATTCAACTTTTGTATGGGATAGAGAGAACAAACCATAATAGTGAGGAAGAATTATATAGCTATGATTGTTTTATTTATTTTTATTTTATTTTATTGGTACACTATAGTCTCACATCATAATATAGATCATATTGACAATGGCATACAGTCACACAGTACTTCCCCTTTCCTGACCTTCCCAACACTGAGTGTCTAGGTTAACCATGCTACATTCACACTTATACACATATTTGAATGTAGCTCCTCCATTAATCAACCTTAGCCTTCTTCCTCCCCTACCGTTCCTTTTCAGCTTTGCTGAGGTTTCCCCTCCATTATCGGGAGTCCCTCTGGTATCCCTAATATTCCCTAGTTTGGGCATATCAGAGGAAACATATGTCCCTACTCTCTGTGCTTGGCTGATCTCACTTAACATAATGTTCTCCAGGTCTTTCCATCTTCTTGCAAATGACATGATTTTGTTCTTCTTTATTTCTGAGTAGAATTCCATTATATGTATTTCTCATAATTTCACAATACATTCTTTTGTTGATGGAGACCTAGGTTGGTTCCATATTTTGGATATTGCAAATTGTATTGCTATGAACATGGGCATGAATATGCTACTGCAGTTCTCTGATTTCAACCCCTTTGGAAAGATACCCAGGAGTTGTATAGCTGGATCATATGGTGGATCCATTTCCAATTTTCTAAGGAATCTCCACACTGATCTCCATAGTGGCTGAATGAGTTTGCACTCCCACCAAAGAGTTTCTACTTCCCCACATCCTCAGCAGCATTTGTTGTTATTTGACTTCTTTATGCTTGCCACTCTGATTGGGGTTACATGGAATCTCAACTTAGTTATGATTTACATCTAATGATGCAAATGATGTTGAACATTTTTTTTCATGTATCTATTGGCCATTTGTATCTCTTCTTTTGTGAAGTGTCTATTCAATTCAGTTGCCCATTTCTTGATTGGGTTGTTTGATTTGTTAGTGTAGAGTCTTTTGAGCTCTTTGTATATTCTGGATCTTAGCCCTCTATCTGAATGTTGGCTGGTAAAGATCTTCTCCCATTCTGGAGGCTTTATCTTTAGGTCCTTGATGGTTTCCTTTGATAAGTAGAAACTTTTAGTTTGATGCCATCCAACTTGTTTTAATTTCTTGCACATTGAAGGTCTTGTTGAGAAAGTTACTGCCTGTACCAATACGTTGTAGTGTTGAGCCCATGCCCCCCTCTAATAGCTTCACGGTCTTTGGTCTAATTTCCAAGTCCTTGATACATCTCAGGTTGATTCCTGTGCACAGTGAGAGGTAAGGATTTAGTTTCATCTTTCTACAAATGGATAGCCAGTTAACCCAGCACCATGTGTTGAAAAGGCCCTCTTTTCTCCAGTCGATGAGTTTGGCCCCTTTGTCAAAGATCAATTGACTATAAGTGTGTGGATTTGTTTCTGTATCTTCTATTTTGTTCCATTGGTCTGTGTGCTTGTTGTTGTGCCAGTACTATGCTGTTTTTACTAATACTGCTCTGTAGTAATTAGAAAGCCTCCTGCATAGCTCTTATTGCTGAGAATTGCTTTGGCTATTCTGGTCTTTTCTTTCTCCATATAAAATTCATGACTGATTTTTCTAGGTCTATGAATAATGTCATTGGTATTTTGATAGGAGTTGCATTGAGTCTGTAGACCACTTTTGGCAGAATGGCCATTTTGATGATATTTATTCTTCCTATCTATGAGCAAGGGAGATCTTTCCATTACCCAATGTCTTCTTCAATTTCTTTCTTTAATGTTTTATAGTTTTCATTGTAGAGGTTTTTGACATCTATGGTTAGGTTTATTCCTAGGAATTTTATTGGTTTTGAGGTTATTGTGAATGAAATTTTTTTCTTTATTTCTTTCACTGTGCATTCATTGTTGGCATATAGAAAAGCAATTGATTTCTTTAGGTTGATTTTGTATCCTGCAACTTTACTGAATTGGTTAATCAGCTCCAGTAGTCTTTTTGGTTGAGTTCTTTGGGTATTCTAGATATAGGATCATGTCATCTGCAAACAAAGATAATTTTAACTCTTCTTTTCTTACTTGAATTCCTTTGATATCCTTCTCTTGTCTTATTTTTATGACAAGAGTCTCGAGGATTATATTGAAAATGAGTGGTGGTAATGAGCATCCTTGTCTTGTTCCTGATTTTAGAGGAAATTCTTGCAGTTTTTCCCCCATTCAGTTTGATGTTGATTTTGGATTTATTGTATATTGCCTTATTGATGTTAAGAGACATTCCTTCTATTTCAATTTTCTGTAGTGTTTTTTTTAACATTAATGGTTGTTGGATTTTGTCAAATGCTTTATCAACATCTATTAATATGGTCCTGTTGTTTTTGTTCTCAGTTCTATTTATGTGGTGAATAACATGTTTTTATTTGTGTATGTTGAACCAGCCTTGCTTTTCTGGGATGAAACCAACTTGGTCGTGGTGTACAATTCTCTTGATATGGTTTTGAATGCATATAGCTAGTATTTTGTTTAGAATTTTTTCATCTATGTTTATCAATGATATTATTCTGTAATTTTATTTTCTTGAGGTAGCTTTATTGGTTTTGGTATTAATGTGATACTGGTAAATAGAAACAAAGAGTTTATATCCACAGGATCTGACTCTAGAGTTTAAAACATAATCATAAAAGAGTAAAAAGGGCAACTGTGGGACACAGCACATCTCAGTAGGTATAACAAACAAAAATCAACTATGGAGAAGGCAGGGCCTTGACAAAAAATAAAAAATAAAAAAAGCAACACAAGATATTTATGAACAAAAAATGCAACAAAGGGAACAACAGAGGAAGGAAATCCAACACTCAGCGATTATAAGCGTGCACCACCACGCTCGGCTGTTTTTGTGTTTTTATTTTTATTTTTGGTGAGGATTAAGAGGTGATACTTGTAACATTTTTAGTCAACATCTTCTATAAAGTAATAACTCTATAAATGTTATAATGTATAATTTTATTATTATAATTAGCATTGCTAAGATACTCAGTTGCTTATCTACTGTTAATTGGGATGTTTATCATTATTTTATCAAACAAAGCTGCCATATTACATGTCATTGGTCTTGGTCCTGAAAGTCAAATACATATGTCAAATACATACTTTTTTTTTTTTTTTTGGTGGTAGTGGGGATGGAATCCAGGGACCTACTACCTATAGGCTACATTCCCAAACCTATTTTATATTTTAT
Organism: Muscardinus avellanarius; assembly: GCF_963383645.1. Taxonomy (NCBI): domain Eukaryota; kingdom Metazoa; phylum Chordata; class Mammalia; order Rodentia; family Gliridae; genus Muscardinus; species Muscardinus avellanarius. The sequence continues at coordinate 78,169,002 of NC_137797.1, forward strand.
TTGGAAACAGGGTCTCACTAAGTTGATAAGAACCTCACTAGAGACCCCTCGGTTCCATCCCCAGGACCACAAAAAAATAAATAAAACAATAACATAAAAACTAAATTTGACAAAAAGGATTGTATTATTGTCTCAATGCTGAAAAGTTTCATTTATTATTTTCCAGCTACAGACCTGCTTTTTTCCAAGACAATATTTGGTAAAGCAGTTCCATTTGCCACAGCTGGAGATTGCTATAGTGCTGCCAGATGCCCACAGGTATTTATATTTATTTATTTTTATATTTGTTTATGGAAAAAGTTGATAATGTTTCTATTCATTCATTTTCTTGAGGATAATATTACAAAAAACACAAGTAAATAGATTAAAAAAAACCTCCTATTATACTTTATTTCAAAGATCATAGATAAACTTTAGAGGAAAAAACATCTGTGCTAATATTGGGTTTGTTCGAAAGGTATATACACAAGGGTATATACCTTTATACCTATATATCTAATATTACCATATATGTACTTATATTGGGTTTGTTTGAAATGCATATAGAGAGAATCTCAAATCTGAGACTCAAATCAATATTTTGTCTATATTTTTATGTGTTGACCTTCATTCTGGCTGAGTTTATTAGTTGTCATGGTTTTTAGTGGATTCCTTGAGATTTTCTATTTTCAATGCAGATACCTTTTATTTCTTTGCCTTGCCTCATTGTCCACCCCCATCAGGAAGGTTTTGAATAGAAGAGTGGACAACTATATGTTCTGATTTTAGCCAAAAAGAATTCTATTCTTCATTTAAGTATATTAGCTCTGAGTGTTTTGTAGATGTCCTTGATCAGTTGGAGAAAGTGACCTGTTAGGTTAAGTGTTGTCATGAAAGGAGGCTGGAGTTTGTTTAACGGTTCTGCATCTACTGAGAATCCTGCAGGTTTTTTCATTGTTGCATTAATATAATAAATATATTACACTGATTAATTTTGGTGTGTTGAAACAAACTCGCATTACTGTGATAAATCTCGGAAGGTCATAGGTATATTTTTATATGTTGCTGTATCAGTTTGAGAAAATTTCATCTATTTTCATAAGATATTGTTGTATCATTTTGTTCTCTTAGAATGTCTGTTTGGTTTGAGTATCAGGAAAAATTTTGACTTGGAAAATGAATTGTGAAGTAATCCTTTCTCCTGTACATTTTAGGAAAAATTTGTGAAGAGTCATTCTCTAAGTGTTTGTTAGAGCAAAACTTCATTATGTGTATATACCACATTTTCTTCATTCATTCGTTAGCAGACACCTAGATTGGTTCCAAAATGTGGCTATGTGCATTCCGCTATGAACATGAACATGCATGTACCACTATATTATACTATAGTAACTTTAATTTTTCAAAAAAGCACTGAGGAATAATATAGCTGGGTCATATGGTGATTCTAGTCTCTTGAGGAACCTCCATACTGATCTCCATAGTGGTTGTACTAATTTATTTTTGCTTATATTGGTGCATTATAGTCTCACATCATAATGTAAATCATGTTGACAATGACATACATAGTACTCGGTGCACCTTCACCTCATTTCCCTCTCTCCCAATACCAAATACCCAGATTAACAATGGTATATTTACATGTATAAACATAGTCGATGGTAATATTTCCATTAAGGGACCTCAGTCTTCCTGGCTCCACTGAGTCTTTTAAGTTCTTTGTATATTCTGTATTTTAGCCCTCTATCACAGGGATAGCCAGTAAAGAAAGATCTCCCATTCTGCAGGCTTTCTTTTTAGACACTTGATTTCCTTTGATGAGTTGAAACTTTTTAGTTTGATGCCATCCTGCTTGTTAATTCTTGTTTTAATTTCCCAAGGTTGTACTAATTTATAATCCCACCAATGTGTATAAGTATTTCTTTTTCATCCACATTTTTACTGTTTGTATTCTTGATGATTACCATTCTAACTGGAGTTACATGTAATCTCAGAGTACATTATTTGGATTTTCTTGATTACTAATGATGTTTAATTTTTTCATATATTTATTGGTTATTTATATTTAAACAAGATTATTTAATTTTCATAAATGGATAGAACTAGAGAATATTACACTAAATAGGATAAAATAATCTCAGTCAAGGATCATATGTTTTCTCCTATACTTGAAATATAGGAAGAAAATAGGAAAGAAAAGGGACTTCATAAAAATGAGGAAAGACTGGTAAAATAGAGGAAGGGATTGAAGGAAAGACGAGGGGAAGGGAAAAAGAAGGTTTGAGGAAGGAAACAAACCAAATAATTTTATGTTCTAATATAAAAGTATACTAACACTCTCACTAGCATGTATAGGAGGGAGGAATGGTGGAGTGGAGTCAGGAGGAAGCACACCAAGGGATGTCATGTGTATCATATCACTTGGAATCTCCTAGAATATATAATTACATTCCACCAGTAGAATTTTTTCAAAAAAGTGTTTAATTACCTATTCAATCTTTCTATTTATTACAAACTTTGTCAGCTTTTCTAGTTCTTCTTTAATCAGTTTTGGTAGTTTATATCTTTTTTGGAATGTTTCAGTTTCATTAGGTTATCTTAATTATTTAGTTGTTTGTAATACATTATTCATTTTAGTAATCTGAATCATTTGTCTCTATTTCTCAGTGGATAAAGCTGAAGATTCATTAGTTCTCTTATTCTTAAAAAAACAAAGCAACTTTATGCTGAGCATGGTAGTGCATGCTTGTAATCCCAGTACTTGGGAGTCTGAGACAGGAGGATCACAGGTTTGAGAACATCCTCAGCAAGTAGTGAGACTCTCATCAACCTAGCAAGATCCTGTTCCAAAATAAAAATAAAATAGAGCTGGAGGTATAGCTCATAAGTAGAATGACCCTGGACTCAATCCCCAGTATCACAAAAAATCAAACAAAAATCTTTTGGTTTTGTTGGGTTTCTCTGTCAGCTTTCTATTCTTTATTTCATCATTTCCATCCTAATATTTATCATTTCTTGTATTCTGCTTACTTTAAATTTAATTTACTCTTCCTTTCAGTGTCTTATGGTGGGAAAATAGATTACTGATTTGGTATTTTAATATAGATATTTATAGCCAAAATTTCCCTTTATGCACTTATTTTACTGTATATTAGAAGTTTGGGTAAGCTGCATGTTTATATTTATTTATCTCAACATTGGTTCCATTATCATTTATGATTTCTTCTTTAAATCATTTGTTACTTAAAAGTGTGGTGTTTAATTTCCAAATATTTGTAAATTCCCCAAATTTTCTTCTGGTTTTGATTTCTACTTTCATTCCATTTAAGTTGAAAAACATACTCTGTATTCTTTCAATCCTTTTAAATTTATTGAGGCTTGTTTTATGGTGTGGCATGTGGTTTATCCTGAAGAACATTCAATGTGTGCTTGGAAAGAATGTGTTTTCTATTGTTGCTGGGTGAAGTGTTTTATAGACCACAGGCCGTGGTGGTTTATAGTGTCACCCACCTCTTCTTTTTTCTTGTTGATCGCTTAGTTGTTCTGTCCACTGAAACTCTGCATCTGTTCTTCTGAATTGTCTATTTCTTAGTTCAGTATTGTTTCATATACTTAGTTTTGTTCATTTCCTTTGAAGTCTTGTTCTGTAGGCTTATAAATTATAATCTTCATAACTTCCTAATTTATTGATCCTTTCATCATTATAAAATGTGCCTCTTTGTCCATAGTAACCTTTTTTTCAGTTTTAAAGTCTAGTTTGTCTGACAGTAGTGTGGACCTCCAGCTCTGTTAGAGCTGCTATTTGACTGCTATGTATGTATGTATGAATTCCTCCCTTGACTTTCAACTTATATCTTTGGACCTAGAGAGTGTACCCTATAGAATATTTTGTTGAACTGCTAACTTTTGATTGAATTTTTAAATGTTGTTGATATATCTGCATTTATGCCCAGTATTTTATTTTTCATTTTCTATATGCCTCATACTGCTTTTATTCTTCCTTACTGCTCTTTTATCAGTGGATATTTTTAGTATAACATTTTCATTTCCTTAATTTTTCAGTATTTAAAATAATTATTTTCTTAGTGGTTATTTAAGAGTTTACAATATGTATCTTCGCTTATCTGAATCTATTTCAGATTTATATTACTATTTCTATACTTCTAGACATATAAGAGAGTGACATATAAAAATAGTACTTCTATATATAGTCATCCTTCAATATTAGTAGATAATTAGTTCCAGAATCCCTCATGGAACCCAAAATTGGTGGGTACTCAAGTCTCTTGTATAAAAAGGCATAGCACTTACACAAAAACTGTGTATAACCTCCCATATACTTTAAATAATCTCCAAAGTACTAATAATACTTAAGGCAATGAAAATAATTGTTATGCTATTGTTTAGGGAGGATGTGGGGGGAAAGTCTGTACATATTAAGTATAAAGAGAGTTATTTTTCAAATATTTTGACCAATGGTTAGTTGAATCCACGGATGCAGAACCCATGGACAGAGAGGGATGATTATATGCTCTATTTCCTCTTTCCTTTTCTCTTACATTTGATGTGTATGACATATGTATATGTATGCAACAAACCCACAATGTGTATATTAATACCACCTTACATATTTAAGAGTTCCTACCAACCTTCTTATTTAGCACCTATGGCCTCTATGTCTTCCTATGGCCTTCATTTATCATGTGGTGCCATTTTCTGACTCCAATACACCTTTGCTTCTACCTCTCTCATTGTTTCACTATTCTCAAATATATTGTGCTTCTATATACTACAATCCAATAATACAAGTTTTAGTTTAAAAGTCGCTTTGAAATCAGTTAAGAAGAGAAAGGTGAAGAAATATGTAATTATGGTGTCATCTATAATTACTTACATCATTGCCTTTACCAGTACTATTTTATTGTTTTGTGTTTATTTGTATTAATAACTTGATTTCAGTGAATTTGTTTTAGTATGCTTATAAGGTAGCCTGCTAATAGGAAATCGTCTCAGTTTAGTTTATCTGAGAATTTCTTTATTTTACCTCCATATTTGAAAGTTATACTTGTTATAAAATTCTTGATTTATAGTGTTTTTTTTAGCACTTTGCATATGCTATTCCAGTGTTCTCTGGCCTTGATAAATAGTAGATATCAACTATTTATCTTGTGGGGTTTCTATGTAAGTGATCACATTCCTCTTAGGGTGTTAGGATTTTCTCTGTTTCTCAACATCCTTACTGTGAAATATTTATTGTAAATCTTTATGTATCTACTCAGGTTAGAGGTTATTGAACTTCTTGAGTTTGTAGATTATTGCATTTCACCAAATTTGGAATTTCAATTTACTTTTCTTCAAGTATTCTCTCTACTCCTTTCTCTTCTCTCCTTTTGTTACTCTCAGTTTGCATATGCTGACACTTATGGTAGTCCTATATTTTTCTGAGACTTAATTTATTTTTCTCCATCCGTTTCTCCCTGTTCTTTAGTTTGCATCATTAGTGATATATCTTAAAGTTTTTCAATTTTTTTCTAGTTTCAAATTACTGCTTAAACGTGCTCAGTGAATTTTTTTAAAATCTTGGTTATTGAACTTTTAAACTCTAGAATTTTCCTTTAACTCTTTTTATGAAATATAATTTGTGTCTTTAAGGACATTCTCTTTTTGATGAGACATTACCATCATTACTTCTTTTACTTATTTGAACATGTTTTTATTTTTTTAATGTATTTGAAGTCTTTGAAGTCTTTGCTCGACCTAACATCTGGTACCTCTCAAAGCAGTTTTTTTCTTGCTATTTTTCCCTATGTATGTGTTATCCTTCCTAGTTTTTATGTATGTTTCATTCTCTTTTTATTAAAAACTGAATGTTTTAGATAATATATTTTAGCAATTGTAGATGCCAGTTTTCTCTTTTCTTCTGGGACTTTTAATGCTATTGTTTGTGTATCTGTAATGCTATTGTTTGTGTATCCGTTTTGTTACTTAGTGGGACTATTTCAGTGACTTCTAATCCCCTTGTAGTGTGCCACCACTGATATTGCTTTTCAGAGGTGTGGACTTGGTCTTACACTTTCACCCTGACTTTCCTTTTTCCAAGAAATGACAATAGTCTTAGATGGCCTCCATGAGGTCTTTTTACCTGACTCCCTATTTAGTTTCTAGCTAGTCCATCTACACTGACAGCATTCTTAGTTCTTCGTCTTAATTAATTGATAGATGATTATTCTTCAAACAAATTGCTGGAGCATCAATTACTTCACAGTCTGATTTAAATAAGCTGAAGGTCTGTGGCTCTGGTAGACTTATAGGTTAATCTTTGAGGTCAGGAAAGATTCTAAAAGTGGTTCTTCCTAGCTGTTACTTTTACTAGATCTCTCTGTTAAGCTTCATTATTGTCTACTATTTTGCTTGTTGCTCTCATTGCACTACCATCATCCTCTTAGTTGCACACTACAAAAGTGTTTTCAATAGCACCCTTAAGCCTGAACTTTTTCCATGTTTTGTTCCAAATAGACTCACTCCTTTAGGAAAAGCTATGGAATTATCTGTTTTGATAACTTGGTTCTCTCCCTGAGAAAATGCCATGAATCTGAAGGCACAGTTACCTGTATTCAGAGTAACACCCCTGTCTACAAGTAGTGAGCTGGATCATGGTAGCAGTCCATGGTATGGGATCTCTTCCCTATTGGTTATTTTAGGTAGTGATAATTTGTGTCTAGTGTTTTTGTTCTGCCATACCTGAGGTAGCTCTTCTCCATAAGCAGGCATTGGGTAGAAAAAGGGAAGTTTAGATTCTCAGCTACTCTTGTCTATAATAGAACTTATGCAATGAACTTATGCAATGAAGAGATGCATAGGATGAGAAATGTTAGTGGCCTGATAATCTTATCAAGAAATAGTTATACTAGGGAGCTGGGGGATTTTGTGTTTTTAGTTAAATGGACATATCATTAATAACAGAGGATATTACTGTTTATTATTATTATTATTATTATTATTATTATTATTATTATTATTATTTGCAGTACTGGGGATGGAACTCAGGGGCATTCTACTTCTGAGATACACCCCCCCGCCCTATCTTTTATTCTTTATTTTGAAAGAGGGTATCACTGAGTTGCAAAGGGCCTCACTAAGTAGCTGAGGCTGGCTGCAAACTGCGATCCTCCTGTCTCAGCCTCCCAAATGCTGGGATTACAAGTGTGCATCACCACACCTGGCTCCTGTTATTAATTATAACTGATATATTTTATCAAATAAGTGTTTATAGCCGGGCGTGGTGGCGCACGCTTGTAATCCCCGCACTTGGGAGGCGGAGACAGGACGATTGCGCCGGTTTGAAGCCAGCTGCACTGGCTTGAGAGACCCTGTTTCCAAATAAAAATAATATAAAATAGGTCTGGAGGGTAGCCCGGAGGTCGAAGGGCTTCCAGAAACCCCAGCACCATCAAAATAAATAAATAAATAAATAATACATAAATATTTATATATTTTCTGTATAACCTTAGGATGATTTTCAGAGACTTGATGGTCTTATTTTATAATTTTTATAAGTTATTGCTAAAGAGAATGTCCTTGAGATCCTTCAAACTGCCATTTTAAAAGTGCTTCCTTTTTGTGAGAATACCAATTAATCTTGGTTGGGTACCCTGTAGGGAGGAGGAGAAAGGAAGAGAGACCCAGAAGAAAGCCCTTCAAGTGCTGAATGCTTGTATGTCACTATCAACATGATTTACATGATGATATGAGACCATAATGCACCAATAAAAGTACATTTTTAAAAAAGTGCTTTCTTGAGCTGGGCATGTTGGCACATGCTTGTAATAACAGTACTTGGGGAGCTGAGACAGGAGGATTGCATGTTCAAAACCAACCTCAGCAACTTCACAAGGCTTTCACCAGCCTGTTGAGACCATATTTCCGAATAAGAAATAAAATCTGGCTGAAGGTATAGCTTGGAGGCAGAATGCCTCTGGGTTTAATCCCAACTACCAAAAGAAATAAAGGACATTTTTCTCTTGGTGAAATACAGCTAACTTTAAAAAAAAAATCGTATGTTCCCTTCAATGTTGAAGGCGACTTACATCTACTTACATTCATGCTTCTTCCCAGTTCCCCACCCCACGCAGGTGGCAATCACGTCCTACCTGGTGACTCTAAGGTCTACAAATTCCATGCTGTCCCATTTACAATTTACAGGATTGTACTTCCCCATTCTTCCCCTTCCATTCTGAAGCTGTTGCACTATCTCTTCAGACATATGTTCTAATGTCAAAGATGTGCAACTTAAAACTTTTTTTTTTTTGTAGTACTGGGGTTTGAACATAGGGGTATTCTACCTTTGAGCTACAATCCCAGTCCTATTTATTTTGAAACATGATCTCACTAAGTTGTATAGGTCCTCACAAATTGGTGAGGCTGGCCATGAATCTAAAATCCTCCTGTGTCAGCCTCCCAAGTACAAGCGTGTGCCACCATGCTCAGGTCAACTTAAAACTTTTAACATTCTGAACAGTGTTTTCCCCAATGTATGAATTTCTTTTATTGATGATACTTCCGTTTTGAACCTTTTAGATGGAGATTATTCATTCTCTAATGGCCTACCCACTTAAAGTCTAGTCAACTTTGTCTAGTAACTCATCTGCTTTTTTAAGCTAAAAGGCTTTCTGGTTATATATCTGATGTGATTAGAGGGCAGCAAATTGATCACACCACCTACATATTTAGTCTGATAACACAAGGTTTATAGATGTCATTTTCTTGGAAGAGTCACTAAGTTCTGGGAATCTGATCTTTGTCATTTCATGTTGAATTGAGGAAAGTATGGTCAGTGAGACATCAATGAAATTTGCAAGATATTGATATACAAGTAAATCACATAACTCTCAAATGGAATCAAAATTCTTTTCATCTCACTAGTCAACTTCCCCAATAGAAATATCTTAACAGAAAGCCAACTATTACAAGCCAAACATTTCTTAATGATCATGGAATCTGAATAAAAGATATTTATAAACAACTGAATTTTTTGTGTGGTACTGCGGATTGAACTCAGGACATTCTACCTCTGAGCTATACCCCCAGCCATATTTTAAATTATTCTTTATTTTGAAACAAGGTCTCACGAAGTTGCAGAGGTCCTCACCAGGTAGCTGAGGCTGGCCATAAACCTGTGATCCTCCTGTCTCAGCCTCCCAAATACTGGGATTACAAAAGCGTGTGCCACCAAGCTCAGCTTAACAATTGAATTTTTAAACAAGATAGCTGTTTCCATTTCTTTCTAACTTTCTTTCTCTATTTTTGATGTAACCCTATTTTCTTCTAAAATATCTTGAAAAAATTGTGCAGCTGTAAACTGTTTAATCCTGCTTTACAATTGAAGAGACAGATACTCCATGTTAGCCATCTGTCTACAATCCCTGAAAAAGTCATAGGCAGAACTGGCAATAAAATGGGCCTCTCTGAGCACCAGGATGCAATACTTCTCTCAAATGTATTTTGAGGCATTTCTGGAATGTAGAGCTCTAGTTCAAGGTTAGATGTTATTGAGGATGGATACATTCCACTGAAAGGAGCTATGCCCATATATATTCAGTCTTTATTTATCTGCCTTAGGCTACTATTACCAAAAATACAAACTGACCAGTGTTTTTGGAGATATTCTGTCAAATATATAAACTCTATTCTGTGTTAAGTTACAGAACGTTTGTATGAATACCTTCCAGATGTTTGGTGTCACAGAAAGAACTTATTCTGTTGTTTGGGATTCCAAAACCACATCCTCTGTGTTTGCTCATGACCAAGTACCCCGAGACATGAATGTTAAAAAGAGAATGGACACATATGGCGTTTTTTAGGGAAAATAAACTTAATGACATTGCAATGTGAAATGAACTTGAAGAGTGTGATGGTGACTTTGGAATACATATGTAAGAAGTGAAATAAAGTAAATGTTCTCTGCTTTTCACAAACCTCAAAAAAATGCCCTTAATGTGCATGTCTTTAGTTGGGTTATAATTGATATCTGATTGCATAAAGTAAGAGAAATAATTACATTGAGCCAATGCCAGTGGATCATAGCCAGCACCCAGTTTGAGTGGTTAGTGTCTGTTATTAAATTATTTGGAATGTAGATACTTTATTACCAAGGTATAGAGTTTAATATATAAAATCTACCAGGGACTCAGTGGTAGAGCATATGCTTAACATGTGCAAGGCCCTAGGTTCAATCCTCAGCCCTGTGTGTGTGTATTGTTACATGACCTATAATATAATACTGTTTAGAACGTTTACCTTTTGATTATATTTATATTGTTAAGCAGTTCTCTTTCCCCTTTGCTTGCTCTGTCTTGGCATTCAAAGTGATACATAAAAGTTTCTTATTATTAGAGTGTCTTTGTCTCCCTGGATCTCTTTGTCTCTGCTTCATTAGTTGTTGCTGTGCTATCTGATATGGAATATTAGTGTGTCAAATCTTCACTGTGGATTGCGGTTTTAGCACTTCCTCATCATGGCATCATGATTTGGATTTTAAGTCCTCTTTGTTCCTTATCAGGATCTCCTCTTGCTCTCTCTTTATGCCCACTCACTTGTTATGTTGTGCTTTGTATGTTTGTTGCCAATATTTTTTTTAGCCTTCACTTTAAGTACTTCTCATACACATAGCATGTAGTTGGGTTTTGTTTTGCAAGTCATTGAAAGTTATTTTCTTTTCTTTTTTTTTTTTCAGGTCTGGGGATGGAACCCAGGGGCATTTGACCTCCAAGCTACAGCCCCTGCCCTATTTTTTTATTCTTTATTTTGAAACCAGGTCTCACTGAGTTGCAGAGGGCCTCACTAAGTAGCTGAGGCTGTCCGCGAACCTGTAATTCTCCTGTCTCAGCCTCCCAAATGCTGGGATTACAAGTGTGTGCCACCACGCCTGACTCGGAAGTTATTTTCTTAAAATGAAAATAGATATTATATCCTTTCACATTTTTTATTTTTGTTCATTTATTTATTGACTTATTTATACTTGGAATGATCCCAGGAGCATTCTATCCATGAGCAAGCTACACACCTAGACCTTTTCTAGTTTTTTTTTTTTTTTTAATAGAATCTTGTTAAGTTTTAGTGGCTGGCCTTAAGCCTGTGATGCTCTTGTCTCAGCCTTCCAAGTACTGGGATTATAAGCAAGCACTGCCATGCTTGGCTCAAAATAACATACTATAGAGCCGGGCATGGTGGCGCACGCTTATAATCCCCGTGCTTGGGAGGTGGAGACAGGAGGATTGCACTGGTTCGAAGACAGCCGTACTGGTTTAAGAGACCCTGTTTCTCACTAAGCCAAGCAAGGAAGGGAGGGACGGGGAGGGAATGGGGTGGTATTTGGGTAGGGGTTAAATCAGCGATGAGTACATGTTTGTACACACAAGATTTTTACCCCAATAAGTTGTATGAATATAATGCACCAATTAAAAAAAAAAGAGACCCTGTTTCCAAATAAAAATATAAAATAGGTCTGGGAGTGTAGCTCGGACATAGAAGGGCTTCCAGGAATCCCAGTACCACCAAACAAACAAACACATACTATAGAGTTGTATTTTGACACTGAATTTTATGAGTTTTACCTATACAAATTCATGTTACTATCACTACAATCAAAATACAGAACAGTTCTCTTACCTCCAAATACTTATTCACATTCCCCTTTCAGAGTCAGTCCTCTCCCCCACCTAACTTCTGGCAAATACTAATCTTTACTGTCTGATGTGATTTTCTAGAAAAGAAAATAATCATATACACATTATATAAACCTTTGTGTTTTGGCTTCTTTCACTCAACATACCTTTGAGATCCATTCACCTGGTTGTATGTATCAACAATTTTCTTTTATGGCTGAGAGATACTCCATCAATCTTAGTTTTTCTAAAATGTGTTCATTTACCTGTTGGAGGACACTATGTTGCTCCAGTTTTTTAGAAATTATGATACACAGTTTCTATACAGATTTGTGAGTGAGCATAAGTTTTTATTTCTCTAAGTTAAATACTTACAATTATGATTGTGAGATCATATGGCATATATATGTTTAATGTTATAAGAAACTATTAAACTGCTTTAAGAAGTGGCTGTATCATTTTGTATTCCTACCAGCAAAGATTAAAGTCCTATATGCTTTGCATCCTTGCCAGCATTTGATATTATCAAGTTTTTCCCCTTACAGATTTAAAATGAGATCACTTTTAAGTTCTCATAGTAATCAATATTTTGTCTGCCATTAAATTAATTTTGAACAAATTATTGTAGTGGGTTTTTACCTTGGTCAACATCATTTCAAATTTCAGACAAATTGCTTAATGAAATTTTGAGATTATATTAAGTATCTTCCGAAATGAAGACAAAGAACAGAAGAAAAGCTCATAAAAGTAACTCAGGAAAATAGAATAGTAGGTATTTCTAGACCTGGCTATAGAAATGTGTTAATGGCCATATAAGCCTCTAAGCAGTCTGGGGTCTTTTTTTAATTTCCAGTGTGTATATTTTTTAATGTTTCCAGGTCATATCTGGAGGTAGAGAATGAATGGTAGAGTGGAATAACAGTATCAGGTTATAGAAACATTATATGATAGCCGGGCATGGTTGCACATGCTTGTAATCCCCGCTCTTGGGAGGAGGATGGCACAGGTTCAAAGCCAGCCTTAGCTGGCTTAAGAGACCCTGTTTACAAATAAAATATAAAATAGGTCTGGGAGTGTAGCCCAGAGGTAGAAGGCCCCTGAGTTCCATTCCCAGTACCACACACACACAAAAAAAAAAAAAAAAGAAAAGAAAAGAAAGAAAGATTATATGATCCAGCCTCAGAATTCAGCAATTACCTGGTTAGAGGAAATCCACATCACTGAATATGTTACCATTTTAAGAAATTTTATTTGAAGCCTACCTGTGAGAGAATTGATATTGATGTAATCAGTGAAAATCTATATCAGGGTGACAAACTATCAAATACTATAACATATTCTAATAATTCTTCAAATTAAAATATCTACCAACAAAATGCAATGTGTCTAGTGTTAGTATCATTTACCATCATAGAGTCTGAAGGATTTTATATTGTTTTCATATATCTATTCTCAGAGTGCTACCATCTAATATTTTTAATGCTGTATCTAATTTACCCATTCAGAGTCATTTATGAGTACTTAGGCCCTGTTTGGGAATACAGATAGCAATAAAGCAAATAGACAAATCATATTCTAAATTTCATTACCCAATTATGTTGGATATAGTAAATCTTCTTTGAATTTATCCAAAACTATTTATGCTATAGAAAAGTCTCCATTTATTGTCATTGTACGTTAAAAATGCATTTGATTTACATAAAATTGTGATGAAATTGAAGTTAATACACTGATATCTAATTGTTTTGACAATATTGTCATATTATAAATATACTAAATGTTTATTTAGCCTTTACTTTCATGATGAGATAATGTTTTCATTTATATAACATAAGCCCCAGTATTCCATTACAATCTTGCTCAAGATCTGTTACTTGGGCCATTGTAATATTATGACATGATCTAAGAATGCCTTAATATTGCTCTGAATTTTTATGCATACCAAACACTCTCAGTTGGCTGAATTAAACACATATTTCCAGTTTCCAGCATATACATCTGCACTGTGAGATACTAAAAGTACGATGTCACTCATTTAATCACTTATTCTCTCAATCAATAGGTATTGGAAATTTAATTATTAACAAAAATATTCTTAAATAATTTGATATAGTCTCTATACTTGAAAAGAATGAGATCATAAAGCCACTAGGGGGCCCACACTCCATAATGTATATAAACCATGTGTTATCACGTGTCCATATACCTTTCTGGGTCCTTAACATGGACATAATAGCCACAACAAAAATACCACATTAAGTAGGTTTGGTTGTAGTAAAGAAGTAGTATTCTATAACACAGAGATGTAAATAATAACAGAATATTTCAGAAAATACATTAACATCACAGAAGTAACATCACAGAAGTTACCACTGAGGGGTCAAAAAGTGAAAAAGGAGAAATGCTGAAGTCTGGCAACTGTTAGTCCATGTGGATTTCCTTCTGCCAGGACTAGCCAGCTGCTGCAGGACCATGAGCTCGCTCTAATTGTTGAGTAGTGGAGTCTTGGATAGAGTTGTATTCGGCACAAATAACATTATAAGTTAGTAATTTGGTTATCCCTTGTGATTGAGAAGACTTGTTTGTAATCAATTTTAAAAATCCTTAACTGATTCATCTTTTTGTTTCAATAATTGGTTATATCAATATTTGTCATTTATAAAAGAGAACTCCTGGAAATTAACTTGAATCATTTGATGTTTTCACCTGAGAGCATTCTTAAATATTTTATGAATCCATGAATCAATCTATTTTTGTTTTGATTATATTGCAGGGACAGTTCAGCATCAACTTGGCAGGAACAGGGATGAAGATATCCAGCACTGCTAAGTGGCTTGCTCAGGGGAGATATGCCTCAGTCACAATCCACAGATCCCAGGTAAGTCCTGCTGGACCAAAGAGTCTGCATCAACTACTTTGTGCTGTGAAGTAGCATTGAAGGTCCTCTGCTTAAACTTAAAGTCAGCCGGGCGTGGTGGCGCACGCTTGTAATCCCAGCACTTGGGAAGCTGAGACTGGGGAATCACACAGGTTTGAAGCCAGCCTCAGCTACTTTAGTGAGCTCTCAGCAACTTAGTGAGACCCTGTTTCCAAATAAAATAGAAAATAGTTCTGAGAGTGTAGCCCGAAGGTGGAAAGCCCCTGAGTTCCATCCCCAGCACCACACACACAAAACCTTAAAGTCACATGAATTTAATAACTGCAGAGTTATTGTAAGTATTAAGTGTATCCAGTTTGGTACAATATCAACTTATAAAATGAAACTTGGTTCATTATTAATGCACATGTGAAGTTTTCATTTATGTACAAATCTATATATAGGCTGCAGATATTCAAACAGGAAATAGTAAGTGCAAAGACATGCATATTTTGACTATCTCAAGTTTGGAGCTAATGACTTGACATGCAGGTACTTTAGGAAGGGGTAGTGATTTTTAACTATACTTATTTCTAGGATTTAATATTTCAAAGTAAAGTTTAAACTGTAGGTGTACTTACCTCAATTCTTTGATTTAGTGATGGGGTGTTGAATCCATTTGTCATAACCCTTCAGATTGTTTATATTATATTCCTATTTTCTCCCTACCTTTATCTAGATATTGTTATTTTATCTATATAAACAAAGATTATTGTATAGTATTGCCAGAGATAGTTGTACCATTTTTATAGTTTATTTATGTAATTATTTTAACTAAAGCAATATATTATCCAAAGCTAAATTCATTTAATTTTCTTTTAGTATGGAATGCTACCATATACACTGAATGAAATACCTTCTAATGCTAATAGTGATTGTTTCTTGGATAGCTCCATCTACAGGAAATCTGGATCTAAGTTACATGTGTCCTCTCCATCACTGCAAATATATCATTGCCAGCAATAGCCCCTGCCATTTTAATATTTTGGCTTTTTTTTTTTTACTTTTGCTAAAAGTGACTTCTGTTATAGCCCTATTCACATGAACATTATTTGTATATTAAATTTAATAGTCTCATATCCATAACCTTTAAACATATTTCTGAAGACTATATATAAATTGTACTTTAATTAATAATTTTTATTTTTATTATTTCTTTTCGATGAGCAAACTAGTAGGCCTTCAGGAAAAAATGGCTATTCTAAAGCATTTTAAAACATATTTGGATTAAGTCCTTTTTAGAAGAATGGAAATAAATTTTATTTATTTATTTATCTATTTTTGTGGCAATGAGAATTGAACCCAGAGCATTCTGCCTCTGAGCTACATCCAAAGCCCTTATTTATTTATTCATTTTTAATTAGGGTCTTGCTAGGTTGAGAGTCTTGCTGTGTTGCTGATGCTGTCTTGAAATCTGTGATCCTCCTGTCTCAGCCTCCTAAGAACTGTGAGTACAGGCATGTGCCACCATGCTTGTCTTTATTAACTATTAAAGTATATTCTGATCAAGTATAAGTGTAGATACCTCAATGAAATTATCTGACCTTATGTATACAGCTTTTATATATCTTTTAAATGTAAAAACAATCCTGTCTGAAGTCACTGGAAGATAGCAATATTTAGTAAAATCATTTTGCTTCTATTTAACTTCTACCCTCCTTTAAAGGTTTTATTACTTCTACTGTAAAGTTTCCATTTTCAAAAGTTAATTTTTCTACC
Organism: Muscardinus avellanarius; assembly: GCF_963383645.1. Lineage (NCBI taxonomy): Eukaryota > Metazoa > Chordata > Mammalia > Rodentia > Gliridae > Muscardinus > Muscardinus avellanarius. Next base: position 78,185,280 of record NC_137797.1, read on the forward strand.
TCAATCAAAATGTCATATATGGCAGTATTTTTTGAAATCCCATGCCTGGCATAAAACAGACTTGTTAAAGCCAAACATACTATGGAAATGCAAACATATTTTCATTTGCTAGTAAGTTGAATCAAGTGTTTTACTTCAAGAAATTGAATTGTTATCATTATTTCGTCTCCACTCAGATTCTCTGCACTTAGAAGGGATTCTAAAAGGAAAGGCAACTTTAAAACACCTGGTTCCAAAAAAATTCTCAATTTCAATATGTCTCAGAAGCCAGAAGTTTCCTTTTCTACACATCCCTTTCTCCTTAATTATATGACTTTAAGGTCAAGTTTGTATAAGTTCTTTTATTTAGTCTAAGAAAAATTTACATAAAACTATGCAACCATTTGATGAAAAAACTGGGAGAGGTTTTAATAAACTCATGGATGCAAATAGATACCTTGAAGCATTAGTGGTGCACACTTATAATCTCAGTACATGAGAGGCTGAGACAGAAGAATCGCATGTTCAAACCAGCCTCAGCAATTTACTGAGACTCTCAACAACCTAGAGAGACTCTGTTTCAAAATAAAAAGTAAAAAGGTCTAGGAGTGTAGCTCAGAAGTAGAATACCTCTGGGTTCAATCCTCAGTAATAAAAACAAGCAAACAAAAAACTCAAATAGATACCTTGGTGAAAAAAATATGTGAATTAAGAGGAAGTGCTTAAATAATTGTGTGGCTTATAATAGTCAAGTAGCTAACAGGAGTCTTAGGCTATCTAATTCTGTTTAACTTTCCCATGACCACTAATATGAGCTAATATTGAAATGACATCTTTAGCCTCAAATGCAATTGTTATAGGAAAGCTTGGCTGACTATTTCAAGCCACCCAAGTGAAATGTTTGCATTTTCTGCTTTGTGCGCACAGATCCCAGTTTGCTAATGTTCTCCTCTATTTCTGCCTCTTCTTATTTTCAGGATGGAACCAAAGTATATGGCAGATGTGGAGGGTTCTGTGGAAAGTGTATTCCTCACATGACTACTGGTCTCCCCATTCAAGTAATATGAATATTCAGAAGTGGAAAATATGGCCCAACAGGGAGAGATTCTCTGGAACATGCAAATCACTGGTGCTCATTTCTCTATTCCTCCCTTGCTGATATGACTAATGTGCCTCTGCCTTATTTTTCAGGATGCTCATTAGGGATTCAAATTTCTTAGTTTTTTTCAAAGCCTTCGAAATAAACTTAACAGATATATGACTCTAATCAAAATCCTTTTAAAAACATAATAATTAATGATAGGGAATATAAACATGTTTGATCAAATTATACAAAGATAGTGTTGCTATTAACAGCTTGGACTAGACCATAATTCTGTAATGCCATTAAATACACATGTAAATCTCTGCTTATATTTTGTTGTACATGAAATATTTATTCTATTTGTTAAAATAGAGCAAGTAAAAATTAAGAAAAAAGTATTCAAAACTACTGTACACTGAAACTGTCAGATCAATATCAAAAAAGTTACATAAAAAGTGCATAGTCATTATACTTTCTACTGATACAGATTAGATACCTTGTTTTATTTTTTTTTCATTTCAATTGTGTATTATGGTGCTTCAATAAAAAAAAGAAATAGCTCTACAAATGTGATACAAATTTTGTATTAAGAATCTGTGCTTGGGTTAAGTACTAAATATAAAATTTTGTGAATATAATAAAATATGATACATTAGAATTTGACTTTTAATACCTACCTCTAATTTGATTATACTATAAGAGCAATATATGTTTTTATAATATTTATATTATGCCTTTATAACTCTTAAATATGTATATATCTATCTAGTCTTTAAAAATATATTTTCTCAAAGTTATGTACTACATTTTATTAACCAAATAGAAAGTGAGATTTGTAAAAATTGTGAAGATCCTATTTTGGTTAACATAAAATTATCTTTGCACATATAAAAACGTTTTAATAAATGCTCAAGTTATTTTATATTGGAAGTTTCTAAAAGCATAACATAAATGATGGCATAAAATTAACTGTCCAGAGGCAAATTCTCAGGTATTAGGAGATCATTTTCATGTAATTTAATTGTGTATTATATAATAATGTGATTTTTTTAAAAAAAGAAAAGACAGGTTGACAAATAATATTTTTCTATGGTAACCTATTTTGTAAACCAAAATAGAATAAAAAATGGAATCTACTAATACAATTTTTCCAGTAAACAGTAGTGTACTAGTTTTACCCACAAAGTGTTTTATTTTCCCCCAAAACATTTGTTAGAGATATATTGTACCATATAAGGTACTAAAGCAATTTTGTGCCAGTGTGGTTAAATAAAGCTTCGGAGATCTCTGTATCAGAAAAGAAGTATTTTGCACTATGTGCCTTAAACCAGTAACAAACATTAATATGAAACGTGTTCCAAAAATGTTTTCACTCATGATTAAAGTGTTATAATTTATAAACATTTAAATAATAAATATACCTAAATAATAACTGTATTTGTGTGATATATTAGCACTTCTTTTGCAAATAACTTACATGTAAAAAAGGAATCCTTCACTGCAAAAGTCTATAAGTCTAAAGTCACTTCCACAATTTTAAGCAGCTGTTTCATTTGAATTGTTACAGTTGGTACAAAAATAGTTCGAGTCTGGTGACACTAGAATATGGACAGGAAGGCTGACAAAACTTGTGATGCTTCTCAAGGTTTGTGTCCATACACAGAGTTCCCCTTTTGTCTACTCAGATTCAATTGGCCAAACAATCACACGACCATGTCCAAGACCATGGGGGCAGGAGAATGTTTCCCTTTTTGAGAACAGAGTGGACAGACACCTTGAAACAGGTAGGGTGCATAATCCCCTCCCAATGCAGGAAGCAGATAGTGTGGTAACATGTTTGATCTCCCTAGAAATTGCCAAAGTATTTTCCAAAGTGGTTAAGTTTACCTAACTTACTACTGGCAAGGTAAAAAGATGTGAGTTTACATTCTCAATACCATATTAAAATTTATTTAAAAATCTTTATGAACTATATTTTATAGATACTTTATGCAGTTGATGATTAAAAATAAGTGAAAGGGTATCCCAGGTACATGTGCCCATGGAGAGTTCAGTGTGCTTATTTGCCCCACTACAGAATTTGTGAGAACTTAAAAGGCTATGTCCACCATGCTTATTTTGTGTAAGGAGTCAATTACTTAGGTTTGTTTTAATTAACACATCATAAATTATTTTCAAGAGTTGTGAACACCTATGAAGATAGATTGAAATATAAGATAGTAGCATAACTAGTAATACATTTTGCAATATATCATTCACAATTGAGCATAGGTTTAATAAAATTGCTTTGTGATAAATAAAATAAAAATGAGAAAAATAAGAAATAACATAACTTTATTTTCTCATTCTTCTTTGATGTCAATCATAGGGATAAACCCTATCTTGTTCACTAAATATAGCTACCATTCAAAATTAACAATTGTGTGAACTTCTGGTTTTTAAAAATAGATATTATTTTCAAACACAGAAGTCTCACCATTTTTCCTGTTAATTATATTTCTAATCATTCAGCGCATATCTTTTACTTGGCAAGGGTACTTTGTTAAGGGTACTTTGTTAGGGTACTTTGTTAAGGGTAGCTAATAAGGTTCAATTATCCAGTACTTTCATCGTATGTTTTTAAATGGCATGATTTTTATATATTTTAATTACCACTGTTTTCATGACTCATTTATTTATTTTTTCATTTATTTTAATTGGTGCATTGTAATCATACATCTTGAAGTTCAGGGTGATAGAGGCATACATGCACACAGCACTCTTGAGCCCTCACCCAGTTCCCACCCACTCCCTTTCCCTTCCACATTCCTGTGCTCAGCACAGTGACTGGCTTTGATAAGTTTGTGTATGTACATCATGTCCATTGAGGTGTTTTATTCTTCAAATCTTCCTCTCCCTCCTATCTCCCTATTAGGTCCCTTCCTTCACTTCACTAAGGTTTCTCCTCCTAAATAATGACTTGTTTTCTTTTTTATATTTTTAATTTCTTAATTTTAATTTTTTACTTTTTATGTGGATCATATTGAAAATGGCATACATTAAGACAGTGCTTGGTGCCATCCCTCCTCCGCTACCCCTTTCTCCCCTCCCAACAATGAGTAACATGTTGACCATGCTACATTCACACTTATATACATATTTGAATGTAGCTTTTCCATTAATCAACATCAGCCTTCTCCCTCTCCTACCCTTCTATTCTAGCTTTGCTGAGGTTTTCCCTCCATTATCTGGAGTCCCTCTTGTATCTCTAATACTCCCTAGTTTGAGCATATTAGAGAAAACATATGTCCCTTCTCTTACAGTGTTTGGCTGATCTCACTTAACATAATGTTCTCCAGGTCTTTCCATCTTCTTGCAAATGACATGATTTTGTTCTTCTTTATTGCGAGTAGAAGTCTATTATATATCAGTCCTATAATTTTGCAATCCATTCATTTGTTGATAGAGACCTAGGTTGTTCCATATGTTGGCTATTAAAATTGTGCTGCTATGAACATAGTTATACATATGTTACTGTAGTTCCCTTTAGAAAGATACCCAGGAGTGGTTAGCCAGATCATATGCTGGATCCATTCCCAGTTTTCTAAGGAATCTCCATACTGATCTCCATAGCAGCTGAACTAGTTTACACTCCCACCAACAGCTTAAAAGAGTTCCTCTTTCCCCACATCCTTGACAGCATTTGTTGTTATTTGGTTTCTTTGTGCTTGCCACTCTGATTGGGGTTATATGGAATCTCAACATAGTTTGGATTTGCATCTCCCTGAAGGCTAATGATGTTGAACATTTTTTCATGTATCTATTGGCCATTTGTATCTCTTCTTTTGTGAAATGTCTGTTTAATTCAGTTGCCCATTTCTTTATTGGGTTATTTATTTTGCTAGTGTAGAGTCTTTTGACCTCTTTGTATATTCTGGATATTAGCCCTCTATCAGAGTGGTAGCTGATAAAGATCTTCCCTCATTCTGTAGGCTTTCACTTTAGCTTCTTGATGGTTTCCTTTGATGAGCAGAAACTTTTTAGTTTCTGTTGCCATCCCACTTGTTAATTCTTGTATTAATTTCTTGTGCTTTGGAAGTCTGGTTGAGAAAGTTACTGCCTGTATTTATATGTTGGAATGTTGAGCCTATGCTCTCCTCTAGTAACTTCACAGTCTCTGGTCTAACTTCTAAGTCTTTGTTCCATCTCATGTTGATTACTATGCATGGTGAGACCTAAAGATTTAGTTCCATCTTTCTACAAATGAATAGGCAGTTCTCCCAGCACCATTTGTTGAATATGCTGTCTTTTCTCCAGTGTATGAGTTTGGCCCCTTTGTCAAAGATCAATTGACTATAGGTGTGTGGGTTTGTTTCTTTATCTTATATTCTGTTCCATTGGTCTGTATGCCTATTGTGCCAATACCATGCTGTTTTTACTAATATTGCTCTGTAGTATAATTTGAAGTCAGGGATTGTGATGACTCCTGCATGGTTCTTATTGCTGAAAATTGCTTTGACTATTCTGTGTCGTTTCTTTCTCCATATAAAATTCATGACTGATTTTTCTAGGTCTATGAAGACTGTCATTGATATTTTTATAGGAATTGCATTGAATCTGTAGATCACTTGGCAGAATGGCCAAATGTGATGATATTTATTTTGCCTATTAATGAGCAAGGGAGATCTTTCCATCTTCCAACATCTTTTTCAATTTTTTCTTTAATGTTTTATACTTTTCATTGTAGAGGTCTTTTACAACTTTGGTTAGATTTATTCCTATGTATTTTATGGTTTTGAGGTTATAGTGAATTGAGTTGTTTTCTTTGTTTCTTTCATTGTGGATTCATTGTTGGCATATAGAAAAGCAACTGATTCCTTTAGATTGATTTTTTTTTATCTTGCAACTTTGCTGAATTGGTTAATCAGCTTCAGTAGTCTTTTGGTTGAGTTCTGTGGGTCTTCTAGATAAAGGATCATGTCATCTGCTAATAAGGATAGTTTTAATTCCTCTCTTCATATTTGAATTCCTTTGATATCCTTCTTTTGTCTTATAGCTGTGGCAAGAGTCTCAAAAACTATATTGTAAAGGAGTGGTGATAATGGGCATCCTTGTCTTATTCCTGATTTTAGAGGAAATTCTTGCAGTTTTTCCCCATTTAATATGATGTTGGCTTTGAGTTTATTATATATTGCTTTAATGATGTTGAAATACATTCCTTCTATTTCAATTTTCTGCGGTGTTTTTGACAAATTGTGAAGTATTGGGATTAGTTCTTGACTGAAAGTTTTGTAGAATTCAGCTGGAAACCCATCAGGGTGTGAGCTTTTGATGGCACAATTTTTATTGCTGTTTCTATTTATTTTCTTGCTCCTAGTTGGTTTAGGCTTGCTATGTCCTCTGGGTTCAATTTACGTAGGTTATATGTGCTTAAAAATGTACTGATTTCTTCCATGTTTTTCACTTTATTGCAGTATAAATTTTCACAATAGTTTTTGATAATTCTTTAACTTTCCCCACAGTCTGTGGTGATGTATCCTTTTTCATTTCTGATTTTAATGATGTGAGTTGATTCTCTTTTTCTTTTGGTTAGGTTGGCCATGGATTTGCCAATATTATTAATCTTTTCAAAGAACCAGCTTTTTGTTGATTCTTTGAATTGTTTTTTTATTCTCTATTTCATTTATTTATTCTCTGATTTTAATTATTTCCTGCATTCTGTTGGCTTTGGGATTAGACAGTTGCAGTCTTTCTAGGTGTTTGAGATGTCTCATTAGGTTGTTTACTTGATAACCCTCTGTTCTTCTCATGTGGGCACTCAATGCTATAAACTCTCCTCTTAACACTGCCTTCAAAGTGTCCCATAGATTTTGATAAGTTGTGTCTATTTTATTTTAATTCCAGAAATTACTTCACCCCTTATTTCTGATCTTACCCACTCATCATTCAATAGTGTATCATTCATTCTCCATGTATTTAAATAGTTTCTTTTGGTTTTCCTCTTTATGATTTCTACTTTCATTCCATTGTGGTTTAAAAAGATGCAGGGAATTATATTGCATCTTTTGAACTTGCTGGTGCTTGCTTTGCAGCCCAGAATGGGATCTATTTTGGAGAAGGCTCATTGTGCTGCTGAGAAGAATGTGTATTCTGCTATTCTTGGTTGAAATATTTTGTATATGTCTATTAGGTCCATTTGGTTTATAGTTTTCTTTAGTTCTGAAGAATCTTTACTCATTTTTTTTCCCTGAAGATAAGTCTAGTGATGTAAGAAGTGTGTTGAAGTCTTCCAATATTATTGTTTTTTCTTCTATTTGAGATCTGAAATCCTGAAGCGTTTGTTTTACAAATGTGGATGCACCCACAGCTGGAGCATACACATTTACTATCATTATATCTTCTTGGAGAATTGTTCCTTTTAATAAAAAGAAGTGTCCTGCTTTCTTTTCTGATGTGCTTTAGTTTAAAGTCTGTTTTGTTGGATATCAGCATTGCTACCCCTGTGCGTTTTGGGTCTTCATTAGCATGTTATATCTTTTTTGATCCTTTCACTTTCAGTTTATGAATGTCTTTGGCTGTAACGTTTTAGTTTCCTGTCATTTGGAGTTCTATCTTCTGTTTGGCATAATGTTATTTCTTCTTTACTTAGTTGCCCCGCTGATCAACATCATCTCTTCTCTGGCTCTGAAATTTACTTCCTTTTTATTCTTTATGGTTTATTTCTTTAAGTATTTTCTCTAGTTTGGCTTTGTATTCATGAACGCCTTCTGCTGATGCAATTCCTTAACACCTAAACACAAAACTGTCAGAGGCAAGAGGGTCACAAACACTCACAGAGTGGATTCAAAAACTGACAATAGGTTACAGAGCAAATGAGACACATTGGAATATACTCCAGAATCTACCACAGTGAACAGATATATGAATATTATATGAGCCCCGGTCCTATATACAGCCAATGTAGTCTTGGAGTGACCCCTTGTGACTCTGCAGGTATGTGCCTTGAGCACCTTTCCTGTGTCTCTGGAGGTTCTAACTGGACTACTACCGGGACAAGCCACCCAGTCTTAGCCTGCCAGGGTCTCATGGCTTCTCTGGGTGGTCTTCCACCTTTGTCAAGTTCTGAGTAACACAAGCTGTTACTTGGCTGTTCTGCTGCCAGGTCTCTGGAGGGCATGTTGCACCACTGCAAGTGCCACCTCTGGTGAGCATATGGACTTTTGGATATTTTTCCGCATCCCTGAAGTGTGTGCTGCTTGCTTAAGATGTTGGAGCTCTGCCACCACTTTCTGCACTTCAAGTTCTTGGGTTATTTTGGGGTGTTTTCTTGTGGCTACAGTGGCCTGAAAAGGTGCTGGTGGCCACGCCAGGTGAGTCACATACTTGGGCTTTTTGCAGTGGGTCTTGCAGTTAAGGGTACTAGATTCCTTGTGCTCTAGTTTATGTTTCTGTTTTTGGTTTATGAACTTTGTTTATTTTGTTTGTCAAGATGCTGCCTTCTCAGTAGTTGAGTTTTATTCATTCCAACTTCTGATATTTGCTGCATCTCACAGTCACCATTTTAAATCTTCCTATCATGACTCATTTTCTATATCTGAAATTTGAAAATGTTACAACTGACAACAGTGGAATCTAGTGGCTACTCATAACTATTCCTCAGTAGGATAAAGAAAAATTCCTCCCCTCAATTTTTTTTCTTGCACTTTTCTGAGGAGCTGGTGACATGACTGCTTGTCATGCATGAGGCAAATTCCCTTTGAGATATCCTTAACCCAACTTAACACTGATCTTTATATCTATATCATTTTCATATCTATATTGCACAGCACGCATGTCAGCTGTTTACAATTTCAATTTGAGAACATTGTTAGCAATATAAAATCTTCCTTGATGTCCAGAAGCAAATCAAGAAATTGTTTTTCTTGTAATAGGTTTCTTTTCTCAAGAATATTCATTATATAGGCAGATAAAACTTGGAATGAGAACAGGACCAGGCTGTAACAGTAATCAATAGGGTAACATTAAATAAATCAACAACTAGGGTTTTTCCTCAGCCGTAAAATCAGAGGTATGAACTAAATACCTCCTAAGAAACTTTTCAGGTGTGAAGATGTGTGTATGTCACTTCAAATATTAATGTATGTATGTATGTATGTATGTATATATATATATATATACACATATATATATACATATATAGTTTCTGACAGTTAATATTTGTTAAATGAATAAATAATTCTAGGAGGGGGTAGATTATCAATTCATTCTTTTTCCTTTTGTTACACACACACACACACACACACACTGTTCAGTTTACATATGTTAAAGTAAAGCTATGTTTCTTTCATAGTTGTATACCAAGTGTCTCATAGTAAAGAAATACCTGAGAGTTCGCTATGTTTTATTCTTCACAGCTGAATGTTCTCATAGCAAAAACAGGTGGAACCTCAATACTTCCTATTATAAAACGGATAGAAAAATTGCCCTGCTTACACTTCTAACATAAAAACTTATGAAATTAAATGAGCTATTGTTTGAGAATATGTCTTGAATAGTTGGAAATGCCAAATTAGCTACAGTCTCAAATTTTAAATGCAGAAAGCATTCTAGTGAGCAGATGAATAAAGATGTCCACACTATTGCTTATATTTATGCTTGGCCGACTTAGATAAGTCATTTTATTTTTTTAACTTCAGTTTTTACTATACATTTGAATAAGATGTATTTCATTTTTTCACTTCAAATATTAATGTAAAATGTTGGCACTAGGTCAGGCACATAATAAGTTTTCACCAATGTTTTCTTTCTTTCTTCCTTTTTTTTTTTTGGTGGTACTGGGGTTCCTGGAAGCCCTTCTACATCCGGGATACACTCCCAGACCTAATATATATATTTGGAAACAGGGTCTCTTAAGCCAGCGCTGGCTTCGAACCTGCGCGATTCTCCTGTCTCTGCCTCCCAAGTGCGGGGATTACAAGCGTGTGCCACCATGCCTGGCTTCACCAATGTTTTCTATCATTATTGTTATCAAGACTCTTAAAGTCATGGATAATGCTTTTTTGAACTAATCTGAAGGCATACAAGCATTTCATGTATGGGGGTATATTAATTAGGGATCACTAGACTAATAGAACACATGTATAGTAAAAGGCAATTTGTCAAATCAGCTTACAGTCCAAAGCAATGTAGCTCCAAGTTTCCAAATGCATGTGGAAAGTCAGAGGAATCAGCAGCTGGTTAAGCAGAATAAGAGGGACCACTAATTCAATCCCAGTCTAAGATGGAAAGGCCAGGAAAGTCTCAGGAGAAATGATGTTGAAGGTTCAGTTCAAAGAGCTGAAGGCTGCTGTCTCAGATAAGAACAGACACTGCTTTTACTCGGCTTTCTTTTTCTTTGATCTAGGTCCTGCACCTGTCAGAACCATGCTGCCCACATTCAGGGCAGGACTTCCCCTTCAGTCTGCCATTACACAAACCAATAATTTCATCAATATGCCCAAAGTCACATCATCTTAGGTGTTTCATGATTCAATCAAGTTGACAATGCAGACTAACCACCACAATTGGGTAGGAGTAGAGAGAAATCCAGGCTCTGGGGATGATGGAGAGACTTTCTGCTTTTTTTATGGCATAGGTCACCTTGAACTGTCTGATGGTCTTTATCTCTGCTCCATTCTCCTGCTGAGCTTATGAAAAATTCTGAATTAGGAATCTCCACTGGCCTTGGAAAGAATTAGCATAAACCAGTTGGTTAATTAGGTATTAAAATTGATCTCATTTAGGACTTGCCATGACTGCTCTTTTTTCTTCTTCTCCCTCTGGTATTCCTCTCAGTCTTTTGCTCTGTTCTCTTGTTTGATTTATCTTGTTTCAACATGCTCTGTAATGAATGCCATGGGATGGTCTATCATAGTATCATTTGGGAAGGTAATGAGTGCTTCCTAAGCAGTTTCATAAAATGTATGACCCAGATGGCTGAAAAAGATGGTCTCAGTATGAGTCTATTAAGGTGCCAGCCAAGCTAGAGTGTAGCCAACTTCAGATACATCAGCTCAGACTCCCTTTGAAGGAGACACTTTTCTATTCCATGACTTAATATCCATTCCTACTTTTGGTTTTGTCTTTCCATCATTTCATATAAGCAAGCCTTTGAAGAAATATTTTGCTTTGGCCAAATTAAAAATATGTAATAATAATTTATCCACATCCATACCAGAGAAGGTAGATGCCAGGAAATGTGCCAACATGCTTCCATTTAGCACCATGGGGGTATTAATCACTCTAGACATTTTCTACAAATCAGTCTGGACATTTTTTCAAAACTCTTAGTATAGTCCCCCAGGTAACCACTTCCAATATAACAAATTTGGCACACAATAGGATATCCCTCTGTGTTCTCTGAATGAGGTCTGGATAGCTAGAAAAAAATTTTCATTTCTCAGAGTCTAGTCTGGTGGCCTAATTAGATAGGAAAAGATGAATTCTCCAAAGCCTTCAGCAGATATTATTAAAACAACTCTAGCCTAGACACCTGGCTAAGCACACTTGAGTGAGCTCACACCTTCCTTGCAATCACTATGGTATGTGGTTTTTTAGAACCCTCTGAAGTAGTAGGTGGTGAATTTTCTGGTTTTGTTTTTGTTAGGACTTGCTTAAAAACAGGAGGCATGGTACTACTGATGAATAAGCAAGGAAAATCATAGACTTGGGGGTTAGAGAGGAGTATGAGAGAAAGTAGTCTAGCTGGAGACAGTTCCATTTTGTTTGGTTTGGACTGGTGTTCAGCCTCTGAACTACCCTTTTTATGTTTTATGCATGATCCACTTGATCCAGGGGTGGACTATGTTTCCCAAGTGTAGGAACTGAAAATGTCAGCTACAGTACTTGCTTTCCTGATGTCCTTTGCCACTAGGACACAGACCTATGACCTCAGGTCCATCAACTGGAATCACCATTTCTACTTGAGTCAGAAGTTAATGACTCCAAGCAGAGGCAGTGCAGTCCACGCTAGTGACAGATGGCACACTGTTGATGGCCATAAACAGGGCCCAGTGGCAGCGATAGGGTCTATCCTGGCAGCAGAGGGAGAGCAAGGCGAGCAGTCCAAAGCATAGCTGGTATGTCTGCAAATCTTTAATACATCAACTATTGGACTGATTTAGGGCTTTTTTTTTCTGGCTCCAACCAGATATGTTTTAATAATTTATATTGTCTTGAGTCACTCAGAATCAGTTTTGGAAGCAAAGAACAGGAAAAACATTCCTGTTCAAACTTACTTAATACTAGTCTGTGATCAGTGTTGTTAGAAGAAATTATCTCAATAAGGTAGAGAGGTCAGTGTTTAGTTCTAATCATGGGCCAAATTATAATCCACAAAAAAGTGTTCATTTCTGTTTCTAGGTCAGCATGCCTTCCTGGAATCTTTTAAAAACTATTTTATAAATATGGTTTGGGGATAGAGACATAAAATTCACAACCATGTAGAATGAAAGACATGGGTCTCTAAGGTCTAATAGTTTTTAGAAAAGTTAAAAACATCTGGAGTCTTGTTTGACAATAAAAATTTCTGATTGTACATTTCTGGTGCAGCCTATCTGCCTATCGTTTTATAGAATGTAGGATACATTCTACAACTCTATTGGGGGATGAATAACATGGACATAATATACACACTCCTCATAAAGTGTACAATGTTGGTATTCCTACTACTGCTATTATTACTATATAGAAGCTTGTGAGTAATTTTTCTTCATGGAATTAAAGACACATTTATCAATAGCAAAGCTCATTTTATTAAGATTCTACTCTACCCACCTTATCAAGGAAGTTTGGCCAATGTATGAACTGCCACTGAAATTCAGAAATAGACCTTAGTTTTTTAAATTTTTATTTTTTGATACTGGGGATTGAACACATGGGCATTCTTTCTCTAAACTACATCCCCTGACTTTTTTATTCAGAAAGAGGGTCTCATTGAGTTACTGAGGATCTTGCTAAATTGCTGAGGATGGTCTGGAACTGGCAGTCCTTCTATCTCAGCCTCCCAAGTACTGGGATTACAGGCATGTGCCACCATGCCTGGCTGGCCTTAGGTTTTTGTATCCTGAAAGAGATGTTCATTCATCCTCTCTTTCAAGAAGCATGGTTTACAAATGTACAGTATTGTAAGTGCTATATGAAGTATTGGGATTACAAATCTAATCAGGCATCCTCTCAGCCCTCATGATGCTACACTGTAGTGTGAGAACTTGCCACATACAAAGTAAACTTGAGTGTGATAGTGCTGTAATTCATGTTGGTCCAGGATAATAGCACACAGAAGAGGAATTAATCACTTTCATTTAGGCTCTGGCTATGATGTAGGAAAAGGGGTGTGTGTGTGTGTGTGTGTGTGTGTGTGTGTGTGTGAGAGTGATTGGGAATTGAACCCAAGAGCATCCTACCTCTGAGCTACACCTCCGGGTCATTTTTAAAAACATATGATTTCACTAAGTTACTGTGACTGTCTTCAAACCTGTGTTCCTCCTGTCTCAGCTTCCTAAATACTGGGATTACAGGTATGTGCCGCCATGCCTGACAGGAAAAGACTACTTAAAGTTAACTCAACATCCTCAACAAATGAGTATATAAGCCAATTAAAATACTTTTATTGGTGAATTATAGTTTAACAGTATAATGTAGTTCATAGTTTTATTGACATGTGCACAACACTTGGTAAGCTTCCCCCTGGTTCATCCTAGGCACAAATAAAATAAAATAAAATAAAACAAAACAAAACAATGCATCCTCCTTAAAAAGTCAACTTTTAAGTAAGGATGTTTTTGTTTGGAGGGCAAAGAAAACCTAACTCAAAGTGGCACAAGCACTAGAGAGGCCTCTGGTTACAGCCACTCAGGGTCCTGGGGCAACCTGGGCTTTGCTCTCATTGCATAGATCATGGAATAAGATGGAGTAGCAGCAGCCATGAAATGTAGAGTCAAGCTCAAAGTGAAGAGGGGAAAGAAAGATCATACTAGTATTATATACTCAGATAAATAATAACAAAGGCAAAATGGAATCATTTTTGAGACAACAAAGACTACTCATGAGCCCTTGCCAAATGGCCATTTTAAAAATTTATGCCAGTAGTAAGAAAGTAAGAACACTGATCTCAGAATATAGATACAGAACATTTAGTAAACATCTGTGTAATCCGAATAAATGTTGACTGTAAAAATTAGTAATAATTTTTTTTTGTTTTTTAAATTAAAATGTTGACCTACAAAAAGCTTGAAAGTGAGATCAAATTTAGATTTTAGTTGAGTAAGAATGCTTAAAATGAAAGGGGTGGCTCCTCAAAGTTCTAACTTCTGAAGAATAGGGCAAAGGCAGAGTAATCAAAATTTCTTCAGGTAAGAAAGTAAAGTATGCAAAAAAAGAGCATAATGAATAAAAACTCAAAATACATGGTAAAATAGAATAAAAATGTGTTCATAATTTGGACTTTTTAAAAGTTCAATTTATATGCTTTAAAAATGATGCAGATAATTGTAGCAACTAGAAAAGGTTGAAAATAAAAGGTTAAGGAAGAGTTACTTGCTAACCAAAACAAATTTGAAGAGCACTATAAACTAGGTAAGTATTATTATAAAACTGAAATCATGAACTGAGGCACCCATCATCGTAGCTTCAAAATATAGAACAAAAATCGCTGGGCATGGTGGCGCACGCTTGCAATCCCCGTGCTTGGGAGGCGGAGACAGGAGGATCGCGCTGGTTCGAAGCCAGCCATGCTGGCTTAAGAGACCCTGTTTCCAAATAAAAATATAAAAATAGTTCTGGGAGTGTAGCCCAGAGGTAGAAGGGCTTCCAGGAACCCCAGTACCATGAATATATATATATATATATATATATATATATATATATATATATATATATATATACCATAATGGTGGTAGGAAATCTAGGCATATTCTCTTAAGAAACTGAAATCATATTGGTAAATTCAGACCCTGCATTAGCAAATATAACTTAATGGATTCTGTACCCAACAATTAGAGAACACACATTCTTTTGCAACAAACTACAGAACATTTATCAATATACTGGAATCTCAATATTTGCTCATCATGTACTCTGACCACAATGAATAAAATCTAGAAATCCATTATTATAAAATGAACAAAAGCCCAAGAATTTAGATGTGGAAATCAAAATTCTCAGTGAGCTGAATGTGTAGAGCATGTACTTGGCATGCATAAGGCCCTAAGTTTCATCTCCAGCACCACAAAAATAAAAACAACTTAAAAAATATTCTGAAGGACTTATAGGTTGGAGAGCTCACAATTATAACTATAAAATACTTAGAACTAAATACAAACAAAACACTATTTATCACACTTGTCATGTTAATGTTTGCAATATTAAGAAGTAACAAGGAGACAAAATACGGGTGGGAGCCTGTTTGGGGAACCCAGGAATTAAGATACCTGGATGGAATCCCCTGGTCATAATGTCCTTGAAGAGTTGACTCTCCTGAGTGACTCTCCTGAACTTCCTGGACCTGCAGAAATGGCCACCCCTCTCCAGTGAGGAAGAGTACTCTGACCGGCGTGGAATATGACGCAGAGTTTTAGACATCCCCCTCTGAATCTGGCCTTCCTTTCCTCCTGGGCATTAGCCACTGAACAATAAGTAGGGTTAAGTCACTGTGTAACTCAGCCAGGGAGCATTTAACCCTAATAACAAATGAAAAGAAGTATATCTCACAAGAGCTGAAAAACTTAGCTGATATGTCCTGGCAAAACCTGGAGAAGAGATACCCAAGGGGACCTGACTGACTGAGGGCTACAGAAATGGTTCATAAAATATGCTATCCCAAGGTGCAGAACACAGAGGAGTCAGTAAGATACTACTCAACACACTGTCAAAAGGGGCCATGCACACTCAGCCTTTGCAGGTTAGTGAACTTGAGTCGATTTTCAGATTTGACACGCATGGACTGGAAGAATGGCATGGTCCCAACCCCAGTGAGTCTGTATGGCACTGCCTTCCTCAGTTCTGCCCCAGAGTCTTACACTCATTAACTCAGATGCTGTACAACAGAGAAAGGGAATGCCTACACATTTCAGTGACGATTGGATACAAATTTGAGCTGACAGTAACATCTAAAGTCTTTTGGTGCCATCATCACTGTGAGGATGGGGTCCAGATAACAAATGGAATTATGGATGAGTTCTGACTTATAGGGGATCCATTAAGTCCACAGATTCACCTGGTGATCATTCCCCATCTCTGGATATATAACTGGGATTGAAATACTTGGCAACTGTTAAGCCTTCCATACTATATCCTTGATCTATGGTGTAAGATCTGTCCTACAGAGGAATATGGAAGCCTCCCGTATCCCCTTTACCCCACCTAGAAGCATCATCACATTCAGGTAGTGGTGTAGTTATAGGGTAGTAGGGATTAGGCTACCTTAATGATCTAATGGAGCAAAGGTGGTGTTCCCCATCTTACTTCCATTTAATTTAGCATTCTGTCCCCTAAAAAAGTTGATGGATCCTAGAAGATAAATATATATTACCATAAACTCAACCAAATAACGGTTCTTAACATAGTATTGATGTCAGATGTGCTATCTCTGCTAGAGAAGATTATTGTGGCCTCAGATATATGGTCTGCAACCACTAAGTTACCAAATGTATTTTTTCAATCTTAATAAAGGAAGAGGATTATAAAAAGTTCACAATCACATGAATTGAACAAAACAAATACATTTGTAGTTTTGTGCCTGGGTTCTATTAACTTCTTACCTTCTTCTGTGGCATAATTCAAAGAAATGTGGATAATCAGGTCATTTCACACATCACATTGACCCATTACATAGATGATCATACGTAGAACTGGGTGGATTAGCACTGGCCGCACACAGAAGGTCTTGTCAAGACACAGTCACTCTACTGGAGGGAAGATGAATCCTGTAAAATTTTAGTGAATGGCTCAAATATATGCTTTTTAAGAGTCCAATGATCAGAGGTTTTCTGGGGCCTCCCATTCTGATAAAAATCAAAGTGTTGCCTCTTACTTATACTTTCTACCACAAAGAAGAGAGAAAGAGACTTTTGCAAGCTTCTTTAGATTCCACAACTAAGGATGCTACTGTGGTTTTTATAGGGTAGTATGTGACAGTCTGAGAGGTTTCTGCATTGGGTCCTATCACTTCACTGAGGCGGTGGTACATGCAGTCCTGCCACTTGGACCCTGTGAGCTGTGGACCTGTGAGCAGTCCCTATGGTGTTGGTAGTATCAGTGGTGGGAAATATGAACTGTGGCATTTGTGACAAGACTTGGTGAGGGAATTACAGTGCAAGCCACTGTGGCTCTGAAAGCAAGACCCTGCCATATTCAGAAAAGAATTACATGCTTTCCAAACAATTCCTTTCCTGAAAGCTATAGTATATTACTGTTTAAACTAGCTTAAACACTAGCATTTCATTTTAATATCAAAATCAACATGAAATAAAATAAGGAAATAAAAATCACAGTTAAGTACATTAAAGCAAGAGTGACGCACCCAGACCACAACTCGGATAGATGAGTGCTCCTTTGACATTCTAAGTCATGGTCAGTAGAGGATGCTGTTGCTTCTTTTATAAATTACTCTTCCAAAGAAAGTTCCCAAGGTCTGTGACCTTTACTAAGAGCAAGAAAGGAAAATGAAAGTGAGTGGCAGGGATGGGGGCATCCTGCTGGGCTAAACAAGGACTAGAAAAGCACTGTGCAGGCAAGGGAGATTGTAAGCAGATGGAGGCTTTGGTGCCAAAACTGTTCTAAGAGCAGCACTTAAAGGTGACTTTAAAGACTAGAAAACTATGTAATCAGGGTACTTGTACCTTGCTTTCACCTCCGATATGTGATTTGGTTGTCCTAAGAGTTGATTGTTCCTGGATTTCTGGATGCCTGATCTTCATTAAACAAAGTTGCTTTAACATAGAATATGGATTAAGAAAACTTTGGATTTACTCCAAAGCTTTTTAATTTTCTGGCAAAGATAAGTATATGTGCTAAGACTTGTGGCATTCTTCCTACTGGCCCAGGTTGCAGATGTTTTTCCCTTTATATATATAGATGTGCCTTGAAATATGTTAACAAAAATGAACAGAAATCAACACCGACACTTGAATAGGGCTGGGGAGCATTTAAGGTGGCACTATAATATGGTCATGGAGCACAGGAGTGGGCAGCCACTGCTGACAGATCTACCCTTTTACAGTTAATTAAGAGAATTCAAGCAATCTGTTTCAGGTACACTGAAGCTCGATACCTTTGTAAACTGTTCACAGCAGTGTCGTATGTACAGTGAACCATCAGTCCTGTTGCCTATTACCCACAAATTGTTTCCCCTGCCTCACTCAATTTTCACAAGGTCCTCATGTGGGTGGACAAACTTTCCGTCCCTGTGCTAGAGATGAAGGAGGTGAGTGTGAGCTGCAGGCTGAGTTCTATGGCTGCCTAACAAATGAGAGCAGGGTTATGATCCAGTTTGAAGGACAAAGCCATACTCCTTTTTGTAGTCTATGCCAGTGGATTTGGTTTAATCATTAATGCCACGAGGGTTACTTAGGGATCCTGGTGACACACAGCTGCCAATTCGTGGGAACTGTGGTTCTGCATTTGAAATCTACGCTCAGGTGGTCATTGGGTCAACATCACATACTGGAAACCAATTAGTAATAGACTCTCAGCCAGGCAGAGTGGTGCCCACCTGTTATCTCAGTACTTGTGAGGCTGAGGCAGGAGGAGCGTAGATTTGAAGAAAGGCTCAGGAAATAGATTCTCATCAGCCTAGTGAGGCCCTGTTTCAAAATAAAAATAAAATAGGGCTGGGGGGGGTAACTTGAGGGTAGAAGTGCCCCTGGGTTCAATCTTCAGTAACACACACACACACACACACACACACACACACACACACACAATCTCAGCTTCAGGTCCAGTGAATCAGAATCTACACCTTAACATGATGTTTCTTAACAAGAAATTTGATTTCTCTGTTACAGCTTTAAAAGCACTTATTTGGAAAACAGGTCTACAAACTTTTCTATAAATACCCAGGTAGTAAATAATGTAGGCTTTGCAGTCTCCAGTGATTCTTTTGCACATGAAAGTCTTTTAAGCACAGGTTCAACTCATATTTTCTGCCTTGAGTGATGAGGTAGAGTGATATCTCTGACAAATTAAGGTCTCCTGGAGACTTACGCGTATTTTTTCCCCTTGAATAAGCTTCATAAACTTTGAGGTTTTAAATTTCTGCATGACAAGAAAATAACTTCTACTTGAAATTCACCTCAGTCTGTGGGAACTGAAATTAAGCTGAGTGAAAATGTCTGACTCCACTTGGGACTGAACCACCATTTTATGATGACTCTTGATAAACTCCTGAGTATACCATAAATATACCAAAACAAGGACAGTGTGGGACTCTTTATGGACTGTGGATGGGCTTCCATCTCCATCACAGAGGCTCTGATTGAAGCTCTTTGAAAGACCTGGGAATCTTTCAAGGATGCCTTGGTAGACCCTTGCTAGGGCAAGGTGGAGTGGATACTAGGTTTGGCACCCATGATAGAAGACATTGAATGAAGTCTCAAGAAGAAAGCACAATAAGATTTCAAAAGCTGTCCTTTTATTTTGGTAATTGAATCCTGTTTCTACAAGTGTACACAATGTTTGGAGGTCTCCACTAGAGTTATTCTTGAGTCTTGATCAAGATCCAATTATTGTTAGAACAATGGTTCTGTTGGGCATGGTAGTGCACGCTTGTAATCCCCGCACTTGGGAGGCAGAGACAGGAGGATCGCGCAGGTTCAAAGCCAGCCGCGCTGGCTTAGGAGACCCTGTTTCCAAATAAAAAGTATAAAATAGGTCTGGGAGTGTAGCCCGGAAGTAGAAGGGCTTCCAGGAACCCCAGTACCACAAAAAAAAAAAAAAAAAACAATGGTTCTCCAACAGTTTGGTCATATGCTCTCATTAAGCTCTTTAAAATTTGTAAAGACAGCTGGACATGGTGGCGCATGCTTGTAATCCCAGCATTTGAGAGCCTGAGACTGGAGGATGGCGGTTTGTGGACAGCCTCAGCTACTTAGTGAGGCCTTTTGCAACTCAGTGAGACCCTGTTTCAAAATAAAGAATAAAAAATTGGGCTGGGGGTGTAGCTTGGAGGTAGAATGCCCCTGGGTTCAATCCCCAGTACCACACACAAAAAAAAATTGCAATAAGAGGTTTTATCTAGTGACATATACATCTCTTTCATATCTGGATCCTGACATGTGCTCTGCAGTCTACTTGTTGTAATGGTATACACCGTGGGAAATGCCCTGGCAAAGTCGTGCAATAATGAAATAACCGCTATTACTGACTTAATGTTACTTTGAAAATGGTTGTGATCTCATCGGCTCCCTAAAGAATCCCAGGGAGGCCCCCAGTGTTCTCTAGACCACTGCCTAGAGCAATGATAAAGTCAGGATTTCACATCTTGGGGAAGAAAAATAAAACACATTATCTTGGTATTTCCAGACTTTGATAATCTGGTACTACACATTCTTTCTGATATTCATTTCCCATATCTCTACTCCCTGAAATGTATAGTTGTGTTAGTAAGCTTTCTGTCACCGTAACAAATAACTTCTAATGGGAAATGTTGATTTGGGCTTACAGATTGGGAGGTTTGGTCCATGGTAGGTTGGTCTTAGGGCTTTGGGCCTGTGATGAGGGGGCACATGGTAGAGCAAGACATCTCACCTTGTAGCCAGGATGTAAAATAAAAGGGAAAGAGGAAGCGATCAGAAGCCCACAACCCCTTCAAGGGCATGTCAAGTATGACCCAAGCCTTTCCACGATGGCCTTGGGTTTCCACTACTTCCCAACAGTGTCATGCCTGAGACGAGGCCTTTCCTGTCATTTAAGAATCAACCTATAGCAATTTTGCCAATAGTTACTAATATCCTTGTTATTTTCCTACTCTTAGGTCTCTACTTTTGTGTTTTTAGGTCTTCTTTTATTTCAATCTTCTATATCCTTACTCTATCAAACATAAGACTTTCAGGGAGTTACTTTCAAATTTAAATTTTGTATTATCAGAATAAGCCATCTTTTCAGAAATTCCTTCCTTCCTTCCTCTTCTGTTTGTGTGTGTGTGTGTGTGTGCACGTGCAGCCACGCAGCAATGAAGGAGATAAGCCAAAAGTAGAACAAAATTCAACTGTGACTTAGCAGAAAGTTGGGAGCATTTTTATATAAATTGTTTATATAAAAATAATAATTTTAGGAGAATATTTTATAACCTGCCAAGGATCATGTGAAAATATGTCCACAGAGATAATGTGATATAGTTTACAGTAATTTTCTTTTTATTCAAACCATACAACCAACATGTTTGCAGCCAATTCCATGTTTATGTATATGCCCCACATGTTTGAAAAACACATACACAAAGTATATTTATCTGTTTTGTAATATTATCCACTAGTCTGTCAGTCTGAAAAGTACCAGTTCTGAACAGGTTTGAAACAACAAAATATTCCTTTGGTAACCAAAAGATCAATTTCCCATCTCTCATGATGGGTTTATCCCTTCCTTGCTGTATCAAATGACAAAGTCCTCAATTGTGAATTTCCAAATTTGAATTTTTACTAAAATATTTTAATCATTTCAGCTTTTTCCCTTGGTTAAACCATATAAAAGAACAGAATCTTTATCAAACTATTCCTGCAGCCCATTCACACTTCCTAAAGGGCTCAAACTGTACTTTTCTTTCTTTCTTCCTTTCTTCCCTTCTTCCTTTCTTCCTTCCTTCCTTCCTTTCTTTCTTTCTTTCTTCTTTCTTTCTTTCTTTCTTTCTTTCTTTCTTTCTTTCTTTCTTTCTTTCTTTCTTTCTTTTCTTTTGGTGTTACTGAGGTTCCTGGAAACCCTTCTACCTCCGGGCTACACTCCCAGACACATTTTATATTTTTTTTAAATTGGAAACAGGGTCTCTTAAGCCAGCGCGGCTGGCTTCGAACCTGCGTGATCCTCCTGTCTCCGCCTCCCAAGCGCGGATATTACAAGCATGCGCCACCACGCCCGGCCAGACTGTAATTTTCTATTGGAGTAAAGAAATTTTTGACATTCAACAGACCAGAATTTAAGGCTCAGCTTCAAATTTTTAGCAAGATAGTATTTATTTTGAAAGTCAGTTTCTTTGTGAATTTGAAACAAACAAATAAAGATAATGATATTCACCGTGCAATATTTTGGTCACTTATTCAAATAATATCTATGAGTTGCATGACCCATGATGTAAATTATCTGTATTATCTTATTTAATCTATCCAGCACACATATATGATTAACTACTATGAATTTTCTAACAGAAATACTGATTTTTAGGCAAGTTTGTCCTTTTTATTGAGACATATTTATATAAAATGAAATGACAGATGCTATGTACTCAGACAAATAGGTATGGACAACTGTGTATACCCAGTAAGCAATACTCAAGTCAAAGTAAACAATACACAGAACTTTGATTTTAATTACAGATGGTGCCTGATCTGTATCTACTGACAGTTGTGTGAACTTACAATGGTGTGAAAGCAACAATTGTTCAATAGAAACCCTACTTTTGGGCTGGATATGGTGGCCCAAGCTTGGAATCCCAGCATTTGGGAGGCGGAGACCAGAGGATCGCCGTTTGTGGACAGCCTCAGCTACTTAGGGAGGCCCCTTGCAATTCAGTGAGACCCTATTTCAAAAAATAAAAAGATGAAAAAATAGGGCTGCAGGTGTAGCTCAGAGGTTCAGTACTCCTGGGTTTCATTCCCAGCCAGTAACACACACACACACACACACACACACACACACACACACACACACACACACCTGAAACCCTACTTTGGGCTTCAAGTTTTGTTCTTTCTCTCATCTTATTTTCTCATGCTGGGCAGCAGAAACAAAACACAGCTTCTAATTGCCCTGTGAGATACTCACATGTATAAAATAGACTTTGTATGAGATTATTTGGCCAAACTATAGATTATTTTATTACTATACAGGTTAGTATATTAGATGATCTTACCCAAATATAGGCTAATGTTCTGAACATGTCTAAGTTGCTAGGTTAAGCTGTGAGGCTCCGTAGGTCAAGTTAAATGTAATTTTAACTTAGTGATATTTTCAGTTTATGATAGATTAATTCAGGACATAAACTCATTGCAAGTCCAGAAGCTTACCAGTGACTTATTCAAGGCGATCTAGCTAATTGTTGAGCTGAGATTTGACCCCAGAACATTTGATTTCAGGCTCTACATTCTTGCCATGGCTCTTCATTTGCAGTTCTTCAGTCTCTCCTGCTGTTCAGAGCTAGGAACTTCTTGGTTTAAAATTATGCAAACCCCAACACATGTATTGTTTTATTTATAAGATTTACATCTATTAGTTTGCCTGCTTTTAAATCAAGTTTACCAAATTAAGTGGCTTTATTTTTTCTTACATAGTTACAACAAAAATATAACAACTTATAATAGTTTCTCCAGTGATTGGAAATAGCCCTCCTTTTATTATCTCTTTCAACTATGTTATTAATCATTTCAAGCTTGAGACTCTTATGCATGTTTTTTTCCAAGTTCTGAGTCCATGTAGGCTGATGACAGGCAGTGATAAGTGCTTGCTGGAACTGCCTGACTTAGAAGATGACAGTTGATATTTTGCAGGCGATGGAGAAGGGAGTTTAGTTGATGTACAAATAAATGTTTCTCTGCTTTATTTATAAAATTCCTCACTAATGCTCTTTTGTGCCAAATGGGGCTTAACAGATGCTTTTACCCATTTTTATTATTTTTCCATACATTAAAACTAAGGATCTTCACATTAAACAGCTTTATTTATGGTGTAATTATTTCTCAGAGAGATTTGTAGAAATATAAAGTATCCAGCTACATAAGTTATAAATATTATATCATAAACTGGGAAGCTGAAGATAACAACATAAAAGCATTTTGTATTTGTAGTTTGTTGTTCTTCGATGTGCTGAAAGTACTTTGTGAACAAATATTTAATATTTAAACTTTAATTCATAAATTAAGGCAAATATGCTACATTACTAAGAGTGATATTTTTGTACCTGGTTCAAATCATGACTCTCTATATAATGGCTTTGAAGGTGATAAAACTGAAATATAAAGCCAAGCAGGAGGTTTCTTAATCTGAGCATTCAGTAGAGGTTCTCTGCATGGCTCCTGCCATCAGTGTTGCATAGAGATGGCAAGAAACAAAGTACAAAGGGGGTGGATAGGTTTTCTATTAGAAAATCTCTTTATACAAGCAGACATCAGGTCATTCTTTGATCACTTACTTATATGACTCATTGTTTTATTCATTTACAAATGGCTATTGTTCTTTGTTGTGCAAAAGGACCTAGTAACTATAATTTACCAGATAGTACACATAGGTCCCTGACCTCAAAATTTACATTTTAGTAATATACACAAATAAATATAAGACAGGACAGAATTTAGTAAATGCAAAAGGAGAGTAAAAAGCAAAACGTACATAACAGGGAGACTTAGAAGCAGATAAAAATCATAAAGTCCTGTTGAACATAAAAAAACTTTTATGGAAGAAGTCAATATGAGTCCTAAAACAAGGGATATCTCATGAAAAAATTGACATTAAACTGAGGCATGAAGACATGTGTGTGTTTTAGCTGGAGACCAACATCATTGAAGCAGAGCTTACCAATAATTAGTTTATAGAATTGACTAGAGCATCAGTTCTACTGGAAAGAAACTAGAGGTGAGTAAACTAGGTGCCATCTTAATAATCCTTTAAGCTAAGTGAATAACTAGGTTAAAGTGGTAGCCATGGAAAAGAAAAAAATTGGGATAGCATTGAAAGGACTTTGAAGAAATAGAATTAAGAAACTTGAGAACTGAATAGATGAAGAAAGGAAAATGAAAGGAAAACTGATAGATAACTGGGTTTTTCACTTCCAGTAGGGTATGGGCAGTAACAACAAACTAATATTTATACTTGAACCATTAGAGTAGTGGGTTAAAAACAACAACAACAATAATAACTATTTTTGAAGGCATCCGAGAGTGATGTAATCAAGCATTACTATAAAAACTAAAATTTCCCCCAACAGGAGGTTTTCTCAGGTGAAAACTTCAGCTATTAATAGTCTCCATCTATATTTTATTCTGCCTGGATATTTTTCTGATTTTGAACATGGATATCGGTAAACTCTGGGCTTATCCAAGCAGAAAGAGCCTCTGCTAAAGGAAAGAGAGACCAGCAAAGTTTACACTGGTTTAGGGATCTTGTGTGGTACATTAGAAAATTGAAATGATTCGGCTTCAGTTCCCTTTCCTTTCATTCCCTACTACCTGCCTCCAGCATATTAACAGAATTCTGCTCTGTGAAGGAGGATTGGAACTGTAGGAACTGGGTCTAATGGCTCTACAGGCAGAATAAAACATATTACACTATTATAGCTTGGAAACAAGAACTTTCCCCAAAGCATTCCACAGACATCTCTCCGGAAGCCAAGATAACTGACCTGGAAGCTCTAAAGCACACAGCTGGATCGCCAAAAGTCAGGGTTTAAGGTGACAGAAACTTTTTGAGCTTTTTTCATAGGCTCTGAAGTGGAAAATGGAGAAATCCAGAGGTAGATGGACTGGGCAAAGGGAGTGATTGAATTTAGGTCTAACACACACTGAGCCAATCCAGCAGGAAGCTCAGAAGAGGGATTTCCATCAGAGTTGTCTTCTCTCAGGTTGAGTCAGTCATGCATTGTGACTTTCTCAATCACCAGAGGCATGAGGCACTAAAAGGAGCAGAAAGAACTGGTTCCAAGTGTCTCTGTGCAGCTGAAGCCCACTCTAAAGAAACTGAGGACCTTGGGCTGTCCACTGATGACACTTGCTGCAGTGGGGAAGCAGGCTATTTTTGAAGATGTCTGAAATACATCTAGGCATTTACAACAAATATAAATGGAATAAATAGTTCAAATAAAAGAGTAAGATTGTCAGGCTGGAAAAAAAAGCTGAAAGCTAACTATACTCATAGATATGTAGTCTGTCACTGACTCCTTTTAGTCTCCTTTCTTTCTGCTGTAATTTCCAAATCAAGTAATTTTGTGTTTTGCTCTGATTGATGTAAGATCTTGTCAAAGCCTTTCCCCCTCTTTCCACTTAATTTGGTAATCCATGCTAACTTAGATATATTATACAATATGTTCAAATGATAGTATTTACTACAATTGTGAAGTCTCCATTTTCCTTTTCAGTAACACTAGGTGTAGTCTAAGTATGCCATTTCAGGTAGACATGTTAATTCTGAATGAAAAGTAAAAATGAAATTCCAATCTTTTCCAAAAGTACTCTACATAGTACACACGTATAGACCATATGTTGTCTCAGAGAGCATCCTGTTCCATACACAAGGGAAATAAAATGG
Organism: Muscardinus avellanarius; assembly: GCF_963383645.1. Classification (NCBI taxonomy): domain Eukaryota; kingdom Metazoa; phylum Chordata; class Mammalia; order Rodentia; family Gliridae; genus Muscardinus; species Muscardinus avellanarius. Next base: position 78,211,801 of record NC_137797.1, read on the forward strand.
AAAGTAGAAATGAATGTGGCTTTTAAGATTTTACCTAAAATTTATCTTCTAACTATTCATTTTTGTGAATATTAAATTCATTTTAACTTTTTTTCAAGCAGTTGTGTGCTCTACTTTGCTTAAAGATTTCTGAACAATTATAGATGTAATTATTAATAATACTATAATTATGCTGGGCATGGTAGCATATACCTGTAATCTCAGTACTTGGGAGGCTGAAACAGGAGGAATACAGGTTTAAGGCCTGCTACAGCAACTTAAGAAGACTCTCAGAATCTTAGCGAGACTCTGTCTCAAAGTAAAAACTTAATTCTCAGAGGTAGAATGTCCCTGGGTTTAATCCCCAGTATCAAAACAAACAAAAAGAATACTATGAGTATATGTCAGTCCAGTCTAATCCAATTAAGAAAGAATGCTAGAAAATACCATCACATTGACTTCAAGAAATGTCAGCAATGGTATAACTTTTCTTAAGGAGTTCAAAGTAGATGAGTTTCTTCAGGTTATAATATTTCTACATAGTTGTGTTCCAACATAAAAGACAGAGAATCTAAATTCTGTACAGCTGTGGATGATACCACCCACAGAGAGCAAGCCTTTGACCAGGTGTGAGACATTCCTTTAGCCATTTCCACACTCTGGAACGCCCACCACCCTTCCTGGCCTGCCTGTTTTGCAGACTTCTTGCCATGAGCCTGCGGTAAAGGTCAGTTTCCCAGGAGCACCCTTCCTTTTCCTCATGGTTGTAATCACACATGTTTCTCTACCAGTCTATAAACATAGGATACTGTCCCACTGCCTACCACACCAAGGCATTCTTGCTCCAACCGTGTTTCTCCTCACTGAGGGAAGCCAAGCCCTTTAGCACATATTTACTTCCCTGCACTTACTCCCTCGCTGACAACTGAGGCCTTTAAGAATATTTCATTTTTGTCCTCTTAAACCAACTCCTAGGTCTTGGTAAAATAGCTAACATTTCAAATTCTAGCCTATTATTAGGTTTTCCATTTGAAAACTGGTTTCAAGAATCCCAATTTAATATTAGATTGAACCATTTGAAATTGTGATTATTCAATCATTTTTAACATACCAAAATAGCAATTTGATGTCACTCAATCTAATATACAATGTATTCCCATTCATTTTCTTACCTTATATATTTAACTGTATTTCTAATATTTTTTGAGCACCTTCTTTTTTTCTGGCCTCTCCATTCTGTATAATTTGTTACTGAATTTGAATCCTTTCTTGAAGTACTAGTCTCTAGAAGGACATGAGTCCTTTTAATAATAATGTGTAGTGGTTGAAGGCAAGACCATAGAGTCAAATTCCAGGGTTTAAACACCAGCTAATGTAGTTGTTTGATCTTACATAAGCAGAATGAGAATAGTAACAGAACTCTCGAGTTGTTGATATTCTTGAATAGTACCAGACACAGAGTCAGTACCACAGAACTATTTTCTTTTTAAAATTTAATTAATTAATTTTTTTGCGGTACTAGGGATGGAGCCTGTGAACTACACCCCCAGTCCTATATTTTAGTCTTTTTATTTTTGAAATAGGGTCTCACTGAGTTGCAAAGGGCCTTGCTAAGTAGCTAAGTCTGTCCACAAACCACCATCCTTCGGTCTCCACCTCCCGAACGCTGAGATTACAAGCTTGGGCCATCATGCCCAGCCCATAGAACTATTTTAGATTCAGATAGATCAGCAAGTTATCTTTTTTTCTAACCTCCAGGCCAAAAAGCATTAAAAAAAAATTACAGCTGGGCATGGTGGCACATGCCTGTAATTTTAGTACTTGGGAGGCTGAGACAGGAGGATTGCAGGTTTGGGGCTATCCTTAGTAACTTAGTGAGATCTATAGCAACTTAGTGAGACCCTGCTTCAAAATAAAAACAAAAAGGGCTGGGCTGTAATTCAGAGGTAGAGCACAATCCAGTATCCCAAGTACAAAAAGAAAAGAGTCATTGCTCTTACTCTACTTATATCTTATTTGATCTCTATGATTAAATGTCTAGACTTTGTAGGATTTCCAGATGATGGCCACAGCCAAGAATCCACTTCACCCTGAAACTGCTGGGAAAGCTAGAGTATGTGTAAAAGGTAAAATGACTTTCTTCCTGAGGTCTAGCCAAAAACTCAAGATACCATAAATGTAAAGGAAATGGAAAATGTAAATAAGGGCCCTGAGAAATTCAATATTAATATTAGAAGTAAGACAGATATAAAATTTAATTAAATAAAGACACCCTTTTTTAAGTTGTAGAATATAGAAAATTCTCTGTGACATTTTCCTACTCCTTTTTAGCACTGGTGTTTCACTGAGTGGGTACTGGGAAAAAATCCTAAGTAAATATTTACACTATTTTGAGCGGAACTCCAAGTCAGCTTTTGTGAGAAAATAGATGAAGTTAAAAAAGAAAGAAAGAAAGAAAATTAAGCTTTTGGAACTTGTTTCTATCATGAATCTGTAAAGATCTGAGAAGAAATGTGGTATTCAAGAACTTCTGAATGTTAAGAATATTGGATATGCTAAGCTTGGTGGGTGGTCCATTAAAAGAAAACATGAGAAATAGATAAGTCCCAGAGGAAAAATACAACTGGGAAAGGGAAGTAAATGTTTATAAAATAAATTTGCAATGGGTAGATTGGTGAATCCACTGAATGAAAAGAGAGATTAAAATTAATTTTAAGAGAAAATATGGAAGAGTTGATTGTACCAGTAATAATCTTACCTGAAACAGGAGTAAGAGATATGGATGGGACAATGAATCCTTTGGAGCTTCCTAAGTCAAAACTATCTAGTTTCTCTCCTATTTCTTAAAAGTTTTTTGAAAACAATGACCAGGGTTCTGCTACTTTCAGTTTTACTGTCTGATATTATAGGCTACACTGACGGAAAAAAGAATATGGTACAATAGGTAAAGGAGCCCTAGGAGCTAAATGTTCAAGACAGACTAGCACTGAAGAGTTGACAAGGTTTTGTTAGTAAAGAGAGTTGTCTCTAATTCTGTAATGACAACATTAAAATGAGTTTAATTTGTAAGTCAATGATATCTTTGCAATTTATTAGGTAGGGAGTTCTATCTATGTATGATAGATGCTATCGATCAAATCATTCCATATAGCCGGGCGTGGTGGCGCACGCTTGTAATCCCCGCGCTTGGGAGGCAGAGACAGGAGGATCGCGCAGGTTCGAAGCCAGCCGCACGCGCTGGTTTAGGAGTCCCTGTTTCCAAATAAAAATGTAAAAATAGGTCTGGGAGTGTAGCCCGGAGGTAGAAGGGCTTCCAGGAACCCCAGTACCACCAAAAAAAAAAATCATTCCATATAAAATAAATATAAAACCTGAATGTGACACATGGATCAAGTCTCTAAGAGTGCTGGGAGAGACCTAGGAGATAACCCATGCTCACTTGCAGGAAGAAACTGGGAGAGGTTTGTAGGTGGGTCCCTTTGCTACAACTTCTGTCTTAGGATAAGTACATCCCAGGGGGCATACACATAATCTATATAAAATAAAATAACCACTGAAGAGAATAGGTAAATTGCATAAGGGTGAGAGCCATTAAAAATTCTTAAATTCTGATTGTCTACATTTTTATTCACTTTTGAACCATGTAGGAATAAAATAGACTCACAGCAGTCCAGCACACAACACACAGATATAAAGGTATATTCGGTGGAGTATTGTGCCAATACATGACAGACTCCTCAAAAAAGAGATGTCAGGGTCTATTAAGGTTGGGAAATAACATATCTTTTTATCCTCTATACCTAAGGGTCTAAGATTTATTGCAGATCTAAACCCAATTAACACGGACTTTCCCATATAAATTGAAACTTTGACAAAATCATTTGGTAACATATAAAATTTATGCAATTCCATTTAAAAGTCTTGGTCAGCTATCATGTACTTAGAGCCTCCTTCAGTTCTTCTCATGAGGCATAAAACAGCAAATTAGAATCCACAGGCCTGTTGATGGAAGTATATATATTTTCTCTTTTGTTACTAAAGTTTTTAAATACTGTGTATATTTAAAGAGAGGTACTATAGAGTGACAGTTAAGAATGGGAATACTAAAATAGCTACAGATAATGCTCAAAAGAGTTATGATGAAATAAATATCACAAAGTGACCTGCTTTTATCATTCTAAGATTTCTTATGATTTGAAATCTTTCAAAACAGTGATGGGAAAACATTTAGTTATATGGATTTACTTAAATTGATTCTTATTTTAATCCCTTTATTTTTGATCTATGGGGAGATTGGAAAGATATATAAGATGATAATAAAAAAAAAGTTTGGAGAAGGTCAGAATGATTGAATCACTGGTACCTTGAATGGCCCTAAGAAGTTAGAAGCTGGCTTTGCATGGAACTGAGTGGCTTAGCAGAGGAGAAATTAAATGTTAACATTTCCTGGGTATAGCATGTTTAAGGGGCCCACTCTTAATTTTCCATGACCATTGTACAGAAGAACAGAAGTAGACTACCAAATGTGCACTGGGCTTAACTGGTTACCCCATTTTTTAAAGTATCATTGAACTTGGTATCCTGACAACATAAAGTTCAATTGGATGTTTCTCAGCTTATATTTTTACAGACTGCATTTCTAATCATTTGACTTAAACCTCACATGGAATTTCTATAAAGTTCCTAGAATAATCTCCCATTCCCTTTTTCAGTGGCATTACAATTTTCATTTTTCTTGAGTATGGCAGCTATTTCACTATTTTGGGGGGGACTAGGCTCAGGATCGCCTACATCAAAAGTATCTGGAATGCTTGCTTAAAATGCTAACTTCTGCCGGGTGTGGCAGCACACGTTTGTAATCCCTACTACTTAGGGCCTTTGCGACTCTGTGAGATCCTGTTTCAAAATAAAGAATAAAAAATAGGGCCGGGTCTAACCCCAATCAGAGTGGCAAACATAAAGAAATCAAACAACAACAACTGCTGGCGAGTATGCGGGGAAAGAGGAACTCTTTTACACTGTTGGTGGGAGTGCAAAGTAGTTCAGCCATTATGGAGATCAGTATGGAGATTCCTTAGAAAATTGGGAATAGATCCACCATTTGATCCCGCTATACCACTCCTGCGTATCTTCCCAAAGGGGTTGAAATCAGAGAACTTCGTTAACATATGCATACCCATATTCATAGCAGCACAGTTCGTAATAGCCAAACTATGGAACCAACCTAGATCTCCATCAACAGATGAGTGAATTGCAAAATTATGGGAAATACACACAATGGAATTCTATTCAGCTATAAAGAAAAAATAAAATAATAGCATTTGCAAGAAGATGGAAGGAACTAGAGAACATTATGTTAAGTGAGGTTAGTCAAGCACAGAAAGAGAAGGGACATATGTTTTCTCTAATATGTTCGAGCTAGGGAGTAGTGGTAATACCAGAGGCATTCCACATGATGGAGGGGAAATCTCAGCAAAGCTTGAACGGAAGGATAGGAGAGGAAGAAAGCTGAGGTTGTTCAGTGGAGGAGCTACATACGAATATGTGTAATAGCATAAATACAACATGATTAACCTGGACACTCTCTGTTGGGGGGGGAGGGGAAGGGAGAGGGAAGGGTATGAAGCACAATGTAAATGTACACCACTCTCAATTTGTTCCACTTATAAAAAATAAAAAATAAATTAAAAAAATAGGGCTGGGGGTGTAGCACAGAGGTAGAATGCCCCTGAGTTCCATCCCCAGTACCACAAAATAAATAAATAAATAAATAAATAAATAAAGTTTTTTTAAAATGCTCACTTCTAAGTGCCACCAGAGTCTTTGGTAGGGGATTGCAATTTCAGTAGACACCCCACATGGTATATGCTCTCATCCGAGTTTGAGACCTACTTAAGTATTGAATAATGAGGAAGGCACAGCAAGACAGTTACTACCGACCTTCACTTACACAGAGCAGCAAAGTGAGGTTGGCTCCACCTTCATCTCAGGGCAGCCTTTCTGGATTTTGAGAGTAAGGATAGCAGACTTAAAACTCTGGATCAGCTTGAGAGTAGAGTTGGCATTTATAAAACACACAAGGCTCAGAAAAATAGAAAATTGCAAACAACAAATAACTGTTTACTATATGTGCATCCTAAATATTCCATGGGTTGTATAGTGAACACATTTTTGTTTATCTAAATTTCAAAATAACTGGGTTTCCTGTGGTTTTTTTTTAAATTTATTCTATTTAGAACCTTTACCTTAGAATTAAATAGGCATGGTTTAAATCTGTCATTTAGCCGGGCGTGGTGGGGCACGCTTGTAATCCCTGCGCTTGGGAGGCAGAGACAGGAGGATCACACAGGTTCGAAGCTAGCCACGCTGGCTTTAAGAGACCCTGTTTCCAAATAAAAAATATATAAAATAGGTCTGGGAGTGTAGCCTGGAGGTAGAAGGGCTTCCAGGAACCCCAGTACCACCAAAAAAAAAAAAAAATCTGTCATTTATTAGTTTGATGACCTTGGAAAGTTTTATTCACTTTGATTTCCCAAACCATGAGACAGAACAACAGTAAAAAAAAAAAAAAAAAAAAAAAAAAAAAACCAAAAAAAAAAACAAATGAACAGCCGGGCGTGGTGGCGCACGCTTGTAATACCAGCATTCGGGAGGCTGAGACTGGAAGATCGCAGTTCACAGACAGCCTCAGCTAATTAGTGAGGCCCTCCACAACTTAGTGAGACCCTGTTTCAAACATAAAGAATAAGAAATAGGGCAGAGGTGTAGCTTGAAGGTCAAATGCCCCTGGGTTCTATCCCCAAACCCCCCCACACAAAAAATACATAATGCTTCACTATCAGGAAAATTATGCTATTTTTATTTTACAGTGTAATACATAGTGCCTGCTACATATTAAAAGCTCAACAAGATGTAGCTTTTATTGTTATGGTCATTGTTAGTAATGCTAGAAGTAAAAAGGAGCTCCAAGCTTGTTTTACATATATTGTGGGTTGAAAATTGACAATATATAAACATGTTGACGTGGAACATTAATAGGACATAAAAGATAGCTAATTCAATATTCCACCTCTGCCCACCCACTTTTTTCTTTTATTTGGTTCTTTACTGTATTATCACCAGTAATTTAGGAACAAATAATGTGAACAAATGACTTATTTTCAACCAAACTCTCTCTTGTGGCTGTAAATCTTACAACCAATTTAGAAAATTTAAGGATCATGTTCTTTATTTTAAAGAATGGAATATTGGACATAATATTTCACAAAATTATGGAAAGTCATTATTTCTGAGTGCCAAACAGCATTCCAATCCTTAAATTAGCATTATCAATATCCAAAACTCTTAACACATAAACAATGCTTGTGTCATGTCATTCCCTGTTTCAGTGTATTTGTTCATTCTTGAGGAAATTTCCATCAAAGTAATACTTTGTCTACTGGAAAATGGGTAAATATGGAGTTTAATCTGGCAGTTGTGCAACATGGCATACCTTTGAAGAGCTTTGTATTTCTGTGCAGTATTTTTGGGAAAATGTTTGGTTATTTACAATGTATATCTTCCCTCTACAATGTAGAAGCATTATAAAAAGCACATTTTAAGTTCTCAATTATTTATAATATCTTGAGTATAAACATGGAAATAATTGAAAATTATTATCTGTAAATCTCAAATATATAATCTTGAGGGATAGATTAGAATTAAATGCAAAATACATGTATGAAACAAGCAAGTCAACGCTATCCAATGTTTACAGATGTATTCAAGTATAGCAAAGATACAAGACATGCCAATGGATGGACTGCCATGCGTCCTGAGAGTTCATGTGTGAAGCACTAGTACTTTCTATTGCAAAATTGGCATGTAAGCACGTGGCATAAAAGATACGGTCCTATCCATCTCGGTGGTGCTCATACTGTTTTATTCTGGTAAGCATAAAAAAGGAAAAAAAGGTTTTGTATGGACACACATTGTGTGATTTTGATTTTGTGTGTGATTTGCTCTAGCATTTTAATTTATAAGTGTGGTAATTTTCTTTGCTTACTAGTAGTCTTCAGTCTTTATTCTTGATGTACTATCAGAGTAGAATGATGGAGGACGTAATGGGCAGGTCAGAAAATAAAAAGACACTCTAAAAAAGTTCCTAAAAAATATATTTAAGCCAGGTGTGGGCGTACACTTATAATTTCAGTACTTGGGAGGCTGAGACAGGAGGATTGTAGGTTTGAGGTCAGCCTCAGCAACTCAGTGAGGCCCTGTTTTAAAAGAATAAAATAGGGCTGGTGGTGTAGCTCTGAGGTAGAATGTTCCTGTGTTAAACATGGTGTGGTATATTTTTTTCTAGGGCAATTGCATTTTATAATCTTGTTTTCATCATATTATTTTGATAATGACCATGTTACTGGGGTCCAGGCTAAAAGAACAGACTTTTCTCCGTTATCTTCTTGGGTTCCTGAACATTGTAAGTCACCTGTGATTCTCAATATGATTTATTGGGTTGACAGCAAAACAAAACAAAACAAAACAAAACACTTCTTCAAAGTCCAAACTTATGTAAATAAAGTATAGCATTTCAGCCTTGTGTCTTGGATTCTTTTAAACAAATCCTTTAAAGGAGTTGTTTTAGGATTTTCATCAAAACAAGAGTACCTTCTAAACAAAGTATGCAGTTTCTTTGAAGCCCTGCTCTGAACTTCGAAAGGAATGTTCTTGAAGGAAAGATCTGAGGAGAGAGAAAGGAGGGGTTGAGATGTGAAAGTACTGGCAGATAAAGTGTGAAAATAAAAACTAAGTTTACATTCCATTAGCTTTTTATTCAGATGAATTCTGATTACAAATAAATTGCTGCATTCAGATATTGCATAATATCAGTGGCTTTTTAAAACTGGACTGGGCTTAACAGAATAAAAATAAATAAAGGAATTATCAATGTCCCTGATAGTCTTTTTTCTGGGGTACTTCTCAAAGTTCTGGATCATCATAACCATAAAATAAATATTAAGGCTCTCCAGAAAGCTCTATGACCTTGGGTTTCAGATTTGAAATATTTTATTCTGTGGTTTTGGTATCAGGCAGAGAAAAATCCTACCTCATTCTGGAAATTATTCTGCCATCAAAATGTCCTGGAGAAGTGGCACTATTATTTAAATATAAAACATTTTCATAGAAAAGAAAAAGGTTGCTCGTCTGTCTTAGTTAGGAAAGGAAGCTGAATAGCAGACAGCAACGGTATTTTTCATGAAAGTCTTTTTTAGTGTTACTAGCTTTAAATATAATAGCAATTTTGATAATAACAGACAGGCCAGAAAAATTTACCTCTATTCTTTAATTTCATAGAAAATAACACTATATAACTTTGGGGAAATACCTGACAATATCTTTATGAATAAATCAGGTTGTTTCCTTACAATGAAGTTTATTTTATAAGACTATAGTTCGATAGGCTCATATTGGTTTTGTTTATCCTGGCTCAGAGGAAAGGCTCTGTGCTCTGTTTCTGATAAATTTCTTCTTGTTTTCAGTTATGACAGATACTCCTTTGAATATGGTATATGAAAATATTCTAGTACCAAACCAAGAATATCTAACCTTATTTATGTCTGTATTCTGTTCTTAAACACAAACAGCTGTGCATACATACATCTGTCTCACGTCTGACCACGTACTGCTGTCCAGGACTTCATATACACAAATAAATGTTCCCCTTTTATGGGAAGTAGTGGCTGGCACAGCAGGAGTTTTAAAACCCACATGCATTTTTCAAATCTTACTTGCACAAACAAAAAGAGGAAAAATACAGACAAACCAGGCTTGGAATTGCTGACTTGTAGAGTCTGTACAGAATGGCTGAAGAATTCCTATTTCTACAAATAAAAAGAGTAAATAGAGTAGTAGTATAAATATATTATAAACTATGCTGTGGAAAAGGGATAGTAGTTCTAAAGTCTTCATTTTAGGCAGCTTTTGATGTGATCTTGGGGAAACAATTTAGTGAGATCAGACGGTTGAGATACTTGACACACTTCTTGGTCCCAATCATCAACAAATCAATCAGATTCAAGAAATCCCCCATTCGAATGGTTGAAGATAGTTTATTTTTAATTCATTCATTATTCTTGAATGTATACCCCAATTTTTGTAATGAATGTGAAATACTTTTACAGTAAGTAAAAACATTATTAAAAAGTAATTTCCCATACTTTGAGGTGAATAGATCTAATTACTGTCATATGCTCCTTAATGATGTTAAATACCATTGTTTTTAGAATTTGGGATTGAACCCAGGGGCATTCTACCTCCAAGCTGCACCTCCAGCCCTATTTTTTATTCTTTATTTTGAAACAGAGTCTCACTAAGTTGTGGAGGGCCTCACTAGTAGGTACCCGAGGCTGGCTGTGAACCTGCAATCCTCCTGTTTCAGCCGCCCAAGTACTAAAATTATAAGCATGTGCCACCACATCTAGTAAAAGACTTTCTAAGAAAAAAGTCATCAGGTGATTTTCTCATTATGTGAACATAATAAAGTAGTCTTAGGCAAACCAAGATAGCTACGAGATAACTACACGATAGAATCCTACAGGACCACTATATTATATACAGTCTATTACTGACTAAAATGTCATTATATCGTATGTTACTATATATAAAAGACATGGGGATGTTTTCATGTACCTATAATAATGTATTTTTAGCAAAAGTTTTTGTCATTTGTTTTACCACATCTGGAAAAGACAGTAACACTACCCTGGAGGACTAATTCAATACTACGTAAGCAAGTGCAAGTGTAAGTGACGAGATACCTGCTGGAAGCAGAGTCAAGAAGAGGTCCTGCAAATGCTGCTGAACTCAGAATCTTTGGGTTCTTCAAGCTAGGGTATGGTAGATGAATATTTTTTTGAGATACTAATTTATATATTAATTTTTCTATACCTGTAAAAGCCAAGAGATTTATCCAGGGAAATGTGCATATGTTTAGCTTACCTTCCTCCTTGACTTCATTAAATGACAGTGAGGGTATAGCAAAAACAAATTAAATAAATAAACCCATGAAAGCTGGGCATGGTAGCGCACCCTTGTAATCCCAGCATTTGGGAGGCTGAGACAGGAGGATTATGGTTCATGACCAACCTCAGCTACTTAGTGAGGCCCTTTGTAACTCAGTGAGACACTGTTTCCAAATAAAGAATGAAAAATAGGGCTGGGGGTGTAGCTCAAAGGTAGACTGCCTCTGGGTTCCATCTCTAGTATTGAAAAAAAAAAAGAAAGAAAAAAAAGAAAGAAAGAAAGAAGCCCATGAAAGTACAAGACTATCAGTTGCTCATTCTTGGGGAGTCCAAGTGAAAGATAGAAAACTTAAACTTTTCTGAGGATGATCCAGTGGGAACCCACTCGTCTCAGTGGAGCTTCTGTTAGCTCTGTGTTTGGGTGGTTTTGAGAAAAAGGAGAGATCTACAAGTTGATTTAATGGCTGTATGCTTGAAAATAGGGGACAGCTAGATATAAAACAAATCTAGAAACTCCAGTCCCAACTCTCCTGGCTACAAATACATTAACGTGAGGCCAAACAAGGGTCTGTTTTTTGTTTGTTTTTTTGGTGGTGCTGGGGTTCCTGAAAGCTCTTCTACCTCCGGGCTACACTCTCAGACCTATTTTTTACATTTTTATTTGGAAACAGGGTCTCCTAAACCAGCGCACGTGGCTGGCTTGGAACCTGCGCGATCCTCCTGTCTCTGCCTCCCAAGCGTGGGGATTACAAGTGTGCGCCACCATGCCCGGCTGTTTTTGAAAGAGATTCGATGCTATGGTGGTAGAGGGCAATGTGGCTGGGGTAATTAGTGGTGGTTGTTGATTCTTTTCCTAATTTCACCTTCCAGGAAGCTAGCCAGTTGAACACTGGATATCTAACTCTGGAGGAAAGAGAGATGATTCAGAGAGGAAAATATAAAAAGTATATGTGCAGGGTAAAAAAATCAGCGTGCACTTCTGAGAGTTATTCTGACCAGTGTATGTGAGAAAAGATGTTTAGATTCACCAGTACTGGGTTATATAGTCAGGGCTACTAGGAACATACCTCCGGTTGAACAGTTGGGTGGATTATTTATGTCACAAAGGAGAACATTCCCCATGGTGTGCTGGGAGGCTCTCAGGAAATAGGTGTTAAAAAATATCATTATGGATATAATGATATTTATATTTATAAATATAATTTACAAATATAATTTATAAATATAATTATCATTATATTTATAATGATAATTAGGTGATTTAGGGAAGAGTTTAAGAAATGTGGCTTTGAGCCCGGCATGGTGGCACGCGCTTGGAATCCCGGCGCTTGGGAGGCTGAGACAGGAGGCTCACAAGGCCAGCCTCAGCTACTTAGTGAAGCTCTCAGCAAGGTAGCGAGACCCTGTTTCTAAATAAAGTGTAAAACAGGTCTGAGGGTGTAGCTCGGAGGTAGAAAAGCCCCTGGGTTCCACTCCCAGTACCAGAAAAGAAAGAAAGAAAGAAAGAAAGAAAGAAAGAAAGAAAGAAAGAAAGAAAGAAAGGAAGGTGGCCAGAAGTGGGCTATTTTATTAAAATCTTATCTTGAAGGAGAAAAGTTGAGAACAAATCCAAAGCTATTATTGGTAAAGAAGCAGTAACACATTAGCCAGGACAGAGGTAGGTTTCATCATTTTTTCTTGTTTAAACAATGTACATGTTTTTGCTATATTTAAATGTGATTACATAGAACTCCTGCTTTTTGTCCTGATCTATCAGTCACAGATGGCCTTGTTTGATGTTGATGTTTTGTGAAATTGTTTATGTTCGGTTTGAGAGAACCAGAGCCCAACTATCTATAATAGGAAAAAAGCTGGGAATAACTTAAATGCCCATTAGTGGAGAAAATGGATATAAAACATGTAAAACTTAAAATACCAACTAGAATTGTATTATAGCATATAACATTTTAAATATACAAAATTATTGAATTTTAAAAAGCATATAAAACATAACAATATGGTGTTAATGGATGATGGAAATATATTTAAGCATACATTTTCTTATATAAATATATTGTTTGTTGAATAAAAATATAAAAACATTTATGAATATACTGAGTACAAATATAGGATAGTGGTTACATGTGAGTTGAAAAGTGGGTACTCTGGGATTCAGTAATTTGAAATAATTCATTTAAAAAGGAATTTTTAAAGCCGGGTGTGGTGGCACATGCTTGTAATCCAGCATTCAGGAGGCTGAGAATGGAGGATTGCAGTTCGGGGACAGCCTCAGCTACTTAGTGAGGCCCTTTTTAACTCAGTGAAAAAAAATGTTTTTTTAAAAAATGCTGACATTAAACAAAATTGTGTTTGGGTACAATGGTTGGTGTTTTATTATTCTTTATATTTGTTACTTAATTTTTTTTATAATTGCAAAGTTTAAATTATAGAAACTTATATACCAAAATATTTTGGTATTATCAGTCTCAACTTCTCTTTCCCTAGAAAAAATCTGTCATAGCTCTCTATAATAAAAAATAATATCCTTCTAAGAAGTATCTGTACAATTTATGCTAACGTTAAAGCTAGACTTCGGACAAAGTTTAAATAGAATGAGTTCATTCTTATTCTTGACATTCTTGAAAAAGGAAGATGAAGAGGAGGAGGAGGAGGAAGAGGAGGAGGAGGAGGAGGGCTATGAAGCCTACAAAGGGACTGGCAAGCTATCTGCCTGCCAGAAATCCTAGTTAAGTTATGCAAGTCTTTTAGAATTGGAACTAACACATCATGTTTATCTCATTGGCTGTTAGAAATGCCCCCAGCCACGCCGGGCGTGGTGGCGCACGCTTGTAATCCCCGCGCTTGGGAGGCAGAGACAGGAGGATCGCGCTGGTTCGAAGCCAGCCGTGCTGGCGTAAGAGACCCTGTTTCAAAAATATAAAATAGGTCTGGGAGTGTAGCCCGGAGGTAGAAGGGCTTCCAGGAACCCCAGTACCACCAAAAAAAAAAAAAAAAATGCCCCAGCCAGTTGGGCATGGTGGCACATGCTTGTAATCCCAGAATCTGGGAGGCTAAGACAGGAGGATCGTGGTTCACGGACAGCCTCAGCTACTTAGTGAGGCACTTTGCAACTCAGTGAGACCCTGTTTCAAAGTAAAAAATTAAAAAAAGAGAGCTGGGGGTGTAGCTCAGAGGTAGAATGCCCTGGGTTCCATCCCCAGTACTTCAAAAAGAAAAAGAAAAAAGTAATGCCCCCACCCTGGGTAGTAATTTAAATGTGGTAATGTGATTTAAGACACTTTTATGAATAATCAGAATTATCAAATTAAGGCAGCGGGATGGAATGTTAAGAATTTATACGGTTGGATCCATTTTCTGATTGGATCTATCATCTGCTTATAATCTGCCAACATAAATTTTTAGAATTAGAACCTTGAAAATCTACTCTAGTGGCAAAAAATGGTATTTTCTGTGTAATTATAATAAACCTTACTTCCTGAAGTAAAATAAAGATTTTTAAAACAAAATATCTAATATGTGGATTTTTTTAATTGGAAAGATTTTAAACTACTTTCCTTTAGTCACATATTTTAAGAAAAATGAAATGTTTATAGGTTGATCTGAGCTCTGATCATTTCTTTATCAAATTAAAACTGCCTACATCATTTATTTTATTTTGTGACTGCTTAATAAATTGAATTTTTATACACTGTTGACTACTACTTTGCTATCCCAAAAACTGAACATTATTATGAGTTCATTTTATTTGCATGCTTCTCTTTGAGATTTGAAAGGTTTCTGGCCATATAGTTATAAAGTTTCCTAAGCAGCTTTATTAGATATAATTCAATGTTTTTTTTTTTTTTAAAATCGATTTATTTTGGCTTTCATTTCCTTTTAAAGACTGGAAAAAGTTATGGTATACAACTTAAATTTCTGCAGAAACACATGGCACATCTGTCATGATTCATCAAAACTCACAAGAGCAGCTGATTCCAAAAGATTCTTTTAATGAAACAGAAGAGAAACATTAAAAAGTATTTAAGGAAAAATTTTTATAATGCTTGTCAAAGATAGTAAAGGAGACTTTATTCAAGAGGGACTACTGCAATGGGGGTTTCATAGTAGGGTGATGAAATTAGGCTCAATTTTGAGAAAGACAAGGACAATGGAGATTTCCAGCCAAGGAGCGAGGGGAGAGTGGGTGTACCATCAGTAATAGGGAACATCAGAGCACGGGGGATTTGGGCTATCTGGACTTGACAGGATTCTTGAAGGAAGGCAGGATGATAAGATATCAAGGGTGATGAATTTCGATAAACTGACACAGGGGAATCTTGCCACAACAAGACTAAGTGGTCTATGAGCATATCATAGCCCAAGCCCAAGCCTAGACAAAAAGACTCAGAAGACTCTGATTCAAGTTCAGTCAAGGAGCATCACTGTCAAAAGAAATATACTGTGCGATACCTAGACCTTGGGAAGAAACTATTTCAGGGCTTGGAGCATTTGGGATGGAATAAGATAAAATATAAAAATTTAAATTTACAACATGGCCCATTAGACAGGTTATAATGCAGACTTTTACTCCTTAGCCAACAGCTCTAAGAACTAAAAAGGAATAATAAACATTACCAATGTATAGTATTTTCTGGTAAGTCAGTAGTCATCTGTATCTTAGGGGAACCTTTTAAAATGTCGTGATGACACCGTGCCAAACCTTTACTGGAAGCAGTGTGTGGCTCTCCATTTTAGCCTTTTCAGAGGTAAATAAACATAGAGCTATTGTTCCTTTTGCTTTGTGGTTCTAGTCCAGAAGTTATCATTAAGCTCAAGATTATGGACAAGACAGTACTACTAGTTCTTCTGTGATGCAGTGATGGAGGAATGATTCTATGTGGCTTAGGGTAAAGTATCCCACTATCTTGGCTGAGCACTGGGACTCCAACACTGACAGAGGGGGAGAATACCTACCAAAGAGTAATCTTTGAATTCATAGACCAAGAATAAGTACTAACAGTGATACATTAACTTACTTGCATATCATTTTGATTTATAATAAGTCTATTGGCTGGGAATGGATCACAATGAGGACTCTGGGTTCAGACTGAAGTCAGAATTAGAATTGAGTTTTTCCAAATATTAGCCATGTGACTCTGGACAAGTTACTTTACTGTGCCTCAGTTTCTCATCTATACAATGGTGATAACAATAGAATTCATTTAAAAATATTGTAACAAGTAAATGAAATAAATTTATAGTGCATAGCATACATTTTAGCATATAAAGAGGTAAAAATTAAGCTGGGTTTGGTGGCACATACCTGTAATCCCAATACTTGAGGGGCAGAAGCAGGAGAATGGTAATTTACCAAGACTTTGTCTGAAAATAAAAAATAAAGAAGGGCTAGCAATGTCGCTTAGGGGTAGAGTATCACTGGGTTCTGTCCTTAGTGCCTCAAAAATAGATTAATAAATTTTATTATTTGTTCTTATATCTTACAGCCTATCATACTACACATTATATAAATTATGCCTAACAAATCTTGTCATGTGTGTGTTTCAGATGCCTGGTACAGAATTATAACTTTTCAGAAGTTCTTAGAAGAGCCTATGGATGCATTCAATCATTTTCAGAAAATGTAATAAAGTCTTCGCTTGGAATGTTTCTAAAGATAAACAATCTTGGTCATAGCCATGGAGATAAAAATGGCTATTACCTACTGGGCTACAAAACACAAGATTATGTATGGTACACTTACTACTGGAATTGTTAATATTCATATCAATCCTGGGCCTCCATACTGCTATATTCCAGCTCAAGAGCAGGGTGAAATGTTTTGGGTTTATACCAGAAAAGCAGATTTTAAACCTATTCTAAAATATAAGCCATGTTAAAAGTACAAAGCAATGCCATTTCTCTGATATGATAGGAGGATCTAAGAACCAAGTAGAATAAATGTCATTTATAATTGGGATTATGAGTACGAGTCAAGCCAAGAATCACTTATATGTAAGAATCACTAGAGAATGGAAATTTGGGGAGGGAACATAGATGGCCCAATATACTTCCAGATGGAAAAAACCTGTATCATGTTCCTTTTAAAGAATGGATGATATTCCTGGGATGTTTAAGTAGGAGTCTTTATTTCTAAAACAAAAATTACGAGAATTATTAGTCTGTAGGCTTGAACTCAGTGATTGCTGAGAATGACTGTTATTCACTGAGAAAAGGTATCATAAAATGACTGACATGGTCTCAGGAACCAAGCAATGTGGGTCAACTCCTGGCCCTGCAGGCTGCTAGCTGTGTGCCTGGAGACAGCAACTTAGATTCTCTGTGCCTCTACTTTCTTAGCTGAATAAATGGGAGCAATGGAAATACCTAAATTATAGAGCTCCCATGAGGATGAAATGTTTTTTTTTTTTTACAATATACAATGTCTTGTGTTGGTACTCAGTATTGGTTTTATTATTAGCATTATACATAAAATTTAGGAAGTACCACCATGCTTGACATATGTACTAAAATGTTTTAAATCAATATTTACTTAAAAGATCTAAAAATGTAATTGGAGGTTGATGACTTTCTTGGCGTGATTCCATATGTATCAAGTCTTTATCTCAATTCATTTGACAATTAAAAACATATATTTTTTCCTGAAAATTAAGTCAAATATACAAACAACTGGGTATATTCAAACCACTTATAGTCTTGGCAGACTTGACCAATTGTTTCAGATTATGTTTTACTCTCTCTTTTGGAAATTTTGATGTGCTAAAGTAGATGCATAATTGCCAGAAATTTTAAAAATTATTCTGGGTCTTTCACTGGATCTAAACAAGTATCCAGGGCAGAGAATCCTTATTAGAATTTCACAAGTCTTCAATGGGAGTTCTGTTGATAAAGAATGACATTTATGGGGAATTGATGTTGTTTTAACAGAAGGTTTCAGTTCTTGCCTTATTTCCTCTTTCTCTTCCCCCAGCTCCTTATTGTTGAATCTGCTAATGGGCTCTCCAGCAGGCTTTGGCCTGTTCAGTTACTGAGCCAAGTCTGACTGGGGCAGGAAGTAGAGTTAGCCAAGTCTTCTGAGGGGCTTCAAATTGAGTCATGCTGGCAGGCCCACCTGCTGTGCTGGGGCCAGGACTGAGCCCAGGAGCTTATGCAGCTGAATCACCTCTGGGCCTCTCCCTCCTCCCTCCCACTCACTCTTGGGTTAGTCAAGCTTCAGCCCCTTATCCCACAGAAAGCTTTGTGAGAGGAATAAAGACATAGAAGTCGCCTAATTCCCACCAGTGTGTTCATGGTTCATGTCAATAAATCTACTGCTGTAATATGCTCTTCTCAATGTAAACTGTGTCTGGTGGTGATGGTGGTTCTGTGTGTGTGTGTGTGTGTGTGTGCATGTGCATGCACCTTGGGATGACAACACTGAAAAAAAAAACCCACAATGGTTGAAGAAAATTTGAGAATGTGGTTTGATTTAGAACAAGCTCATCAGGATAGAGACAAAATTTCACATGCATGGGATGATATAATAGCCATAAATTTACATAACAAGAATTCAATTTCATGCAAACTTATTTTTCTTTCTTAATAACTGACAATATACTATGTAAGATTTCCTGAAATCTGAGTCTTAACTATGAACACATACTGAAGACATTCCTTATTCGCCCAACTTTATTTATTCCACAAGTTAATAAGCATAAGAAAGTACTGAGCATGTTCTCTTTACCAGGCTGTTCTGATTTAGACATAGAATAGATATAGAATGTCCCCTGAAGAGCTCATATTCAGAAGTAATATAATTAAGTCATGAGGGTTCTAATCTCATCAAGGAACAAGTCTATGCTAATGGGTTTATTGGGTGATAACTTGGGTGGGTAGGGTGTTTCTGGAGGATGTGGATCACTTGGGGGTGCCTTTGGGGATTGTACACATGTTCATGGACGCCCTTTTCATGAGCTCTCTCTGTTTCTAGCCTCCATGAAATGAGAGTGAGTCAGAAGCCTAAGGTGACACTAAAACTTTCTCTATTGAGAACTCATTTAACCAGGACTCCCACCAAATGCGCATTCCACATGGGAGCAGTTAGAGAAAATCAGCCTCAGGAAAAGAAACTGAAACCTAATCCAAGTGTCTGCACCTTCTGAGCCAATGAAGACCTGCCTTGAGGCTATAGCCTGTATGCTGGTGTCATTCAGACTCAGATTTGGGACACTAGTCTTTGAGCCAGGCCAGCAGAAATAAAGAAACTCTCCTTCCCAACCTGGGTTGTGATCTTTTTGAGCCAAATTTCCTGCAACAGTTTGGTGCCTTTCATGCTGGTGAGGTGCAGGAGATTCTGGTCTGGGAAGTTTTGCCTTTTCCTTGTCTGAACACGGGGACTTAGTGATGCCAGTCCACTGATCATGTCAGGAGCTCCTTTGCCTCTGTTTGGGAGGCTTCAACAGGGAAGCTGATGTCCTATGGCAAAGCAAAGTCTGGTAATGGTAGGAAAGCCCTGGAGCCACTAGGGACTTGTCCTGCTGGACAGAAGGGGGATCTGGTAAACCCCCATGGTCCTCCTAGTACCAGCACTAGGTGACTGTGAGGAAACCAAGACCCAGGAGAAAAGGGAGCGTGCTGAATGTCTCATGACTCTGCAGTGTGTGAGCAAGATGGACTGCGGATTACGATCCCAGTCCACAGGCTGAAGTGAGTATGGAGTTCCCATCTGCCATCTGAGGGCGACCTCATCGGCTCAGGGAAGCACTGACATGGCAGCTGGGTTCACTGGCTTGCCAAAGCTAAGAGGCTCCAGAAATAACCTCACAAGGGGACTGGCTGAAGCTGAATGAAGCGTTTGTTATCGGTATCATGTCAAAATGGAAGAGATGCAAGGAAAGCAGATTCCTCATGAAACAATGATTAAAAACTTCAAAAAAGGATATTCTGGGAACTACAAAGAAAACTTAAGTTCTGGTAAGCTCTAAACTTCTGTGAGGCAGAGTGATGAGCTTTTGAACAATAGAAGGTCTAAAAGGTATAGGGTATAATCACTGGAGACCCTGGGCACCCAGACCTGTTCTTCTGTTATTTACTAGGGAAGAACATAGATATAATGGTGGAAGAACAGTAATAGTAAAAGACTAGTTAATGATGATAATGCATAATAAAATTTTCAAAAGCAAAGGAAAATGTTTTGTGGACCATTTGATTTGTGTGACAGTTTTAAGTTATTCGTTTTAAAAATCAGCACTTTTTAATGGAAAAACTTGACCAAAAATATATCACAGAAGTTTGAGGAAAATAAAACAACTAGTTATTTTTCTTGGGACTCAAAGCCCTAGGATTGGTGGGCAGAAGCATCTGAACTGTGAAATTGGCCCGTGTGCCTGATTGAAGCCTGTAGACTTTGCAATCAGGAAAATCACCAAACTTCTTGAGCCTCAGCTTATGATGAGTTTAAGTGTTCCTCATTTCCCCGATGAAATTTCAGTGCTACTGAGAAACAAGATGCTCAGCATATAGCAAACACGTAACAAGTGACCTTCATAGAAGCACACCAAATGATCCCAACCGGCAGCCAAGATTGTAAACCACCGATGTTCTCTCTGTATAAAAATTGACCCATAGAAGGAAAACACAAAAACTGATCCATAAAAAGAAAACACTTCTAGTTAGATAAATTATGGGGACTCAAATCCAGCACACTTTGACATGGGTGTAGTAGGAAATGGCATCGCCACCTACTACCTGCGAGACCAAAAGCCTTGAATCTCTCTCTGCCTCATCTGTGAGCTGGGATGACAAACAGCACCCACATTGTGGAGTGGAGGGAAGAATGAAGTAGAGTAGCATGTACCAAGCACTCAGCACAGTACCAGAAATCCATAAAAAGTATTAAATAGAGCTGGGTGTGGTGGTGCACCCTTGTAATCCCAGTTCTTGGGAGACTGAGACAGTAAGAGAGAAGGTTCACAGCCTCAGTTATTTAGGCTCTCCAAAACTTAGTGAGACCTGTTTCAAAATAAAGAATAAAAAAATAGGGCAGGGGATGCAGTTTGGAGGTCAAATGCCGCTGGATTCCATCCCCAGGCCCGCAAAAAAAAAAAAAAAAAAAAAAAATAGGGCTGGGGGTGTAGCTCAGAGGTAGTAAACCCCTGAGTTCAATCCCCAGTCATAAAAAAGAGTATTGATGAAAGGCTAGCTATTGTTATTCACTGGGCTCTGATCCTCAGGTCAACACCCTTTATTTGTGCCAAGCTGCATCTGTCCTGAAAGCCTGTGTTCTAACATGGGTCATGGTAGGTTCTGTTTGTGCTGTTACTGGGTTTGTGATGTCACCATTTAGTTGGCACCAAAGCTCTGACAAAATGACCATTTTTAGAGTGTCATTGGATGTCTCCCTGGGTTTGTCTGAAAATAGAACGCAACTAGAATCTTTTAGTTACGTGCATTTGTCCGAATTTTGTGCTCCTCTCTGGGAGGAGCTGTGTGGGTGGCTGTTCCTTTTCATGGCTCTGGTTGGTTTCCTGCCCTCTTCCCTGGTTGAGGCATCCAGCCTTGGCATTCTGGTGGCTGGGGATGGGAAGGAAATGTTGAGGCTGCCAAAAGAGGTGCCTGTTTTGGTCAGAGTTCCTAGGGAGCTAGAGGCGCCACTGCCCTGTGGCCCTGCTGGTCAGACTGGACAGCCGTCACCATCTATACTTTGGGGGCTGATAATTTGGCTGTTGGCTCTCCAGCTCCTGAGGGGACCACAGGGCCACCCTAGACCAGGGGACTCCATGCCAATGCAGCAATTTCTCTTGTGGGAATAATGCAGACCAGAACAATAGATGCAGATGGATAGATAGCCTCAGGGCAGTTGATTCTAGTATAGTCTGTTCTTCTTATAACATTTATTATTTATTTATTTATTTATTTATTTATTTTTTGTGGGTCTGGGGATGGAACCCAGAGGTATTCAGCCTCCGAGCTATACCCCCTGCCCAATGTTTTATTCTTTATTTTGAAACAGGGTGTCACTGAGTTGTGGAGGGCCTCACTAAGTAGCTGAGGCTCTCCTTGAACCGCGATCCTCTGGTCTCAGCCTCCCAAATGCTGGGATTACAAGTGTGTGCCACCACGCCCGGCAATTATAGCATTTCTATATGAAGGAAAGGTGGTAAGTTCTCCAGACAGATACCCTGTGGGTTGAGAAAACTGCCCTGTTGGGGACTATGGACCCATTGGTACATACTAGACTCCATTTTCCTGCAGAAAATTCTAACTGGGACCCCAATTACCCACAAGGTATGGCAAAACTCTAGAAGTATAGGAAAACACTGCTCCAGGGAACACAGAGCAGACAGTTCAGGCCTGAGGCCCAGGCAACTCATCTGAGACAAGCATTGGAGGGTATTCACCCACACCTAGAAAGACTATGAAGGCACAACATCATCCCTTGCCAGTCTGCCCGGAATGTGCCACTCCTGCCTGTTCAGAAGCCAGGGACCCAGGACTATTGCCCGGTACAAGATCTCTGGGCCACCCACCGAGTCTTGCTCACTGCTACCTAGATCAGCTGCCTAGACCTCAAAGATGTCTTCTTCAGCATTCAGCTGGTTCCTGTCGATTAGGAACTCTTCACCTTTGAATGGGAAGATTCTCACTCAGAAGTAAAAAAGCCAGTTCACCTGGACCTGACTGCCACAGGGGTTCAAAAACTCACCCACCATCTTTGTGGAAGACCATGCAAGGAACCTTTGAACTTTTCCCTCACAAAAACTGAACTTCACTTCTTCAGTTTGTAGACAACCTTCTCATGGCACATTAGACTTTGGAAGCTGTGCAAAAGGAATTGATGCCTGCCTTGTCACTTAGATAAGTGCAGATATAAAGTCTCCAGTAAAGAGGCCCAAATATTGCCAGAATCTCAAATATGCCAGTCCTCTAGTCTTCATAGTGTCCTGCATGAATAAGGTCATTATTCTTAGGGTTTCTCTTTGAAAAAAAGTGCCTTCAGATATTAACAATGCTAACCTGGTGTTTCAGTTTTCAGGAGTAATCTATGAAGGACTGAAAGATGAATTGGGTAAATGGAAACAGCTGAGTGTTTTGAAATGCTCTTAGCTCCATAAAATCTAAGATAACATTTTGGGCCCATGGATTATAAGAAACAATGTGAAATTTGCTTTGTCTCTTAGTGTAAGTTGCTGAAAATTTGGGTTCTGGATACTGTGTAACTTTCAAAATCAAACTTTTTTGGGAAAACTTGGTCAGGAAACAGAATCACCTGGGTATAGTCCTAGTACTGTTTTAGAATTGGGTGCACCCTATCTAAGCAGACTGAGTACTCATCCTCTCTCCCATCTACCCATCCCACTCAGGAGACTCTGTAGGTAAAAGACTAGAGCCTGACTCCACTAAAAGCATAGTGGAAGGGACCTTTTACTATTATCTTAACCACTTCCACAGCTGTAAAAGAAGATGGCCTAGCTGCCTGGATCCATCACAGCCCCTCATAAGGGCCACTCAGAACAGCTGTGGGAAGCTTCAATAGACCCTGACAACCCCGACCACCTGACCCTGTGAAAGATGCCATGCCCTGCCCCAGTCACACCTGAGAAGCTGACTGGTCTACACACAGCTGAAGCCTGAGTGAAGCCTGAGGATATTCTTTATCATCTAGACTCTGCTGGAGTTGCCTAAAATGAGCCAGGCCACACCCTTCTGATTCTTCTTACTGCTGGAAAGCTAGACCAGTACTATTATGGGTGATCCCCTTTCCTTAAGAAGGTGTTCAAAATATGAGACCCCAACAGGTGTTTTGGTGGGGCCTTAATGGGGGGAATGAGACAAGAGCCTAAGATGACACTGACATTTTCTCCATCTAGAACTCATTTTCTTTAACCAGGCTCCCCACCAAACACATGTTCCACATAAGTGCAGTTAGAGGATATAAGGCTCAGGAAACGAAACTGAAACCTAACCCAAGCTTCCACACCAGTCTAACCAACCAAGACCTGCCCTCCTGCCCTGAGGCTGAATAATCTGTATGCTGACATCATTCAGGACACAGACTTTGGACTCTAGTCTTTGGAGCCATGCTGGTGGAAAAAAGAAACTTTCTTCCCAACCTGGTCTCCCAGCTGTCATCTTTTTTAGTTGAACCTCCTGCAAGAAGACTAGAGTCCCTCTGATAGTGCTCTCTCTGCTCCCCACCACCATGTCCTTAGCTCTGTACATGTGACTGAAGTTTTTGAATTATCCAGAACAATGAACAAACAAAATGATCTTTCCTCCTTCTAACTTGAGGTCATCAGGTATTTGGGGACATAGAAATGAAAATGCTGACTGAAATATAGGCATTGGGGTAATAAGTGAAGTTGACCTGCATTATGGAGCTAGGGGAATGGATAAAGAGTTATTGAAATACAGAACAGGAGTGAACCCTTAATGGAGGATGATTAAGACAAGTACAACATCATTCTTTCAGTGGATATATATTAAGCACTTATTGGTGCTCAATACTTATGGTGCTGGAAATGCAGTCATAAAGAAAAAATTCAAAACCTCTGACCTCATAAAACACATTCTAATGATAAGAACAAAAAATAAAAAATAATTAGCCTATGGGAAAAAGATAAGCAGGGAGTAGGGAACAGTTTCAAGGATGAGAATGAGATTCAAACCAATGAATAAACCCCAATTCAAGTGGATCTTTTGCCTTGAAAAGGGTCTTGGTGGGATGGACACAAAGAATCTGGAGCTACCATAACCATCTGTGTTGACACAGGGACTGAAAGTGAAAGACATCAGCTTTCTGTTTGAATATATTTTTTTCTTTGCTTAAATTTGGGAAGAATATACATAGGCTTTTATTTTTATAAATCAATTTTAAAATATTTTTATATAGTCTTCAATAGAAGAGTAACAAGCTTTTAAAAATAGTTTCTCATGTTCAAATGGTGCTCATTGCCAGATGGTGTTGTGTTCAGTAGAAGTAAAGCCAACAAAAAACAAAAATAACTTCAAGAAATCCTCCTTTACAGGAACAAAAGCTCAAAGGGAAAAAGTAATTCAAGAGGATCAATGGAACACCCAGAATACACAAATAAAGACATTTTAAAGTTATGAAGGGTTCTGGTGGACTAGCTTTCAACCCTAAATGAGGAGTGTGCACCTCTTCTACAGCAGGAACTAATTGAGAGTACATCTAAGAAGCTCATTTAGATGATGATTAAAAAGTAGCTGCTATATTAAGATTCTTGTTTGATCACATCTGACAAATTCAGGCTAAAATAACAGGTTATTTAACTGATTTCCTTATTCAAATACATGTCAACATTTCCAAGGTACAAGTTAATTTGTACTTTCTTAGTCTTAGCCTTATCTCAATAGTTGTTTTAAAAGTTGTGGCGCAGTGGCACAAACTTGTAGTCCCAGTACTTGGTAGGCAGAGACAGGAGAATCACAGGTTCAAGGCTAGCTTCAGTAATATAATGAGACTCTCAGCAACCTAGGAAGACTGTTTAAAAAAAAATAGGGATGGGAGTAGTTTGGAGGTAGAATTCCCCTGGTTCAATCTCCAGTTCCACATTGGAGAAAAATATATAAAAAATAAAAACTATGAGATAAAATTTAAATGTAACACACACATACACACATCTGCAACAAATTAACTAACAAAATTTACTTGAGCTGAAAATAATTTTCAAGTCAGGCAGCCCTCAGAATCAGCAAAGGTTCACAGAGCTCTGCTCTACCACCTGGGCAGTAGCATATATGAGTAGAAAAATGAACTTGAGAGACAGACACAACTTGATGATTAGTTAGGCATTTGCATTTTTTATTGTGCTCTGACCATTTGGCAGC
This sequence comes from Muscardinus avellanarius, assembly GCF_963383645.1. NCBI lineage: Eukaryota > Metazoa > Chordata > Mammalia > Rodentia > Gliridae > Muscardinus > Muscardinus avellanarius. The sequence continues at coordinate 78,237,609 of NC_137797.1, forward strand.
CTGTGACTCAATGAAGCTCTGGGGCTGTGATTGGCTGAGACCCATGTACTTGTTATAAAAATATACTCCTAAATTAATTTTCAGTTTGTTTATATACTAATTTAAATGTAGTTTATAGACAGGGACTTAAGGTATGGAGCCAGCCTCAGGACAAATTTATGTTTTGTGGTACTGAGTCCAGGGCATTCTACCTCCAACGTGCACCTCAGCCATTTTTTTTTAATTTATGGATTTTGAAATAAGGTCTTGCTAAATTGCTGAGGCTGGTCTTGAACCTGCCATCTTCTATCCTATCCCCCAAGTACTGGGATTGCAAGCATTTACCATCACTCCTGGCTAGGAAAGTTTAACAATATGTATCTCTATTGAGGTTTAATATTAACCCCAAACCACTTATTAAATATGTTATAACTGTCAAAAGTTTTACATGTACTTCCTAGTTCTTATAACAACATTTCACCACTTAAATCTCCTGTTTTTACTCAGGAATTAAAATCAAATTATTAAGACACAAAGAAGTAAATGAATTACCAATGTTAAACTGGAAAATAAATGAGAAATTTGAGGGAAGATTTTTTTTTGTCACAGATTGTGACAAACACTTTATATTCATTCCTTCAGAGCTTCTTCACAGTGGCCCTTTACCTAATATGAAAATTTAAAAGGCAATTCAGCAGGCATCTCAGTCTGACTCCAGAGTCTGTAGTTTATAGTTTATTGCCTTTCTCCATGACTTCTGAACTTCATGCAACATTTTTCAAGTTCACAATAAGTTGTATTCTGGTTTCTCATGTGTTAACTCTCAAACAAGTATATCAGAGATTTAAAGACTAAAAAAGAGCATTTACTTTATCTCTCCTGAAGGAAATTAGTGTCAAAGCTGATGTGTGTCAACTTCGAAGATTCCATTATATTTGCACTTGACAACCTTCAGAGCCTTCTCTTTTTAACAAAACATCTTTTGGATAATCTGAGACATGGCTCTATGTATAGAGTTGAATAGTGCAGGCTATTGGACTGAGATGGCTTTGGAACAATAATAACAAAAAAGGTGAAAAAATCTAATGAGAGTTTTATCTCTCAAGATAACTGAAAATATTTAAAAATTTGTTTTGGAATACACTTTTTGTGTAAATTCTTAAAAGCAATAAAATATTTAATGATAGTATTAAATGATGTGCTTTTTGTAATTAAAAATTAAGTTCACTAGTATCTATTTCTCATTTTTCAAATGCTTATATAATTATATATTAACAAATTCTAAAGTGACAGATTAAGACAACACAAATGAAATATTGAAAATAATTTGTCAAAGGGGATCATCCTAGATGACATATTCAAAAATATTTATCAAGCTGGGTGTGGTGGTGCATGCTTGTAATCCCACTATTTGGAGGCCGAGATAGGAGGATATGGGTTTGCAGCCAGTCTTGGCTACTTAGTGCGGCCCTGTTTCAAAATAAAAAATTAAAATTAGAGCAGGGGGTGAAGCTTAGTGGTAGAATGCCCCTAGGATCAATTCCTACCACCATAGTCATACACACAAAAATATTTATCAAAGGGAATTTCCTTTTTGTAAGTTGCACATAAAAGTTTTTCAACTTGATCATATTTATGCATTCTTGAGACAACACAGGGCAAAAGACAAATTGCAATTGAATTTTTATCGGTTTTATTTATTTTTGTTGGAAACTTCTATAACTATTCTAGAAAGAAATAATCATTGTTGCCTTTTCTTCTAATCATAGTTTTTTTTAAAGTGTGTTTTCATTAAAGGAATTATATTTGTGCTTTAATATTTATTAACTATTAGATTCTCAGAAGACTAATAGAATTGGAACCCCAATTTGGGGTTCCATGTTTCCTATTGCTTCTTTAAAGGATCTTTCCTCTAGATACTCTGAAGTTGTCATTTTCTCTCGTATCAAAACTTGTTATCTTTACAGGACTAATAAGCAAATTCATAGAAGTACATATGAAAATATATAATGACCTACTATCAACTTCATATTTCTTATAGGTCAGAAAGCTCATGGCTACACAAAATATAATAATGGTGGAATTTCAGGAATTATATATTTCTTCTACAAATATTTTTTGAAACCTTAGAATGCTAAGAGTGAACAGTAGTTAAGAATACAAACTCTGGAGCCAGGGTGACTGGGTGGAGCTTTAATCCAGATCTTATCATGTGTCTTCCACGGATGAGCTTGAGCAAGTTACCCGGGTCTCTTGCTCCTGTTTCCTCACCTGTGAAAATGGGAATAATACTAATCTCATTGTATTGAAGGTAGGTGAGAGGATTGAATGAATGAATTCATGTACATAAGAGAACAGTTCTGCCATGTGTCAAGGTTTGTGTACATAGCACTTAATTCTTATGTTCTCAGGAGAATTATTAGGGTTAAACTGATACAGTTGCCACCCATATAATGCTAATGAGAAGCATTTTATGGTGCAGATTGATATTTGTCAAGGAATTATTATGTTCCAGATACAATAGTAATCACTTTTTTATATTACTTGAGTCTCATAATAACTATGTCAAGTGAGATTTTACTCTTCCCAATTTGAAAGTAGAAAACTTGAAATTTAGTTAGAATAATTTTACTAGATGTTTCAACTAGTTAAGTGATGAGGGCAGAATTCAAATCAAAGTTCTGTTTATATGATTACCCTAGCCTTGTCATTTAGATAAACTGTATCAACCAGATACTGTATAGATAAACTGCATCTGCCTCTTTATTTAATAGGTGGAGAGTGTGGCATAGTGTTGGATGTGAAGACACACAGTGAGGCTGTGAATTATGTCTTTCTGCTTTAACTTCTGGTCACAAGGCAATTTAACTTCACTGTGCTTCAGCTTTCCAAATGATATGACGATGATTACACCTGGAAACAGAAGTGCCATAAGGATTGAGTGAAATAAAATATACTTAGTACGAAGTGCTCATTTTTATTTGATTCATGAAATTAAACAGTGTAAGTAGTTGTCTAGTTCTTTTTTTGATTTTATGTCCATAATGTCAAAGCCAAGTTCCCAGAAATTATGACAGGTTCTAGATGGTTAGTCAGCTAACTGAAGAGAGAATTAAATGTTCATGTTCAGTTATCTACAAAGACCAGAAATTTCTAGGCAGGGCTGATGTTCACCTGGTAAGTACCACTACTACAAGAATATCACTCATTAAAACATTAAAATATAAGGCTTTGGTACCAGAAGGCAAATCATTTCTGGCATTGACCTAGGTGTCACCTAATGAAATGCGCACTTGGGCCTAGGAGTGTGACCGCAGGTGAGGGTGGCGAGCTGCCAGTGGCCTCAGGTAGGAGGTGGCATATGTATATGCATGCCCCTCTCCTGGTCACTGATAGGATGGTAAGAGGAGAGAGGACAGATGGGAACGGCAACAGTGCCTCTGGGCTCAAGTTATGGGCTGTACAGATTAGACACTCAGCTTGCACTGCTTCTTGCTGGCAGCTACAAAGTACCAGCGAGAATCTAATTATTATCAATTTAATAGTGGAAGAGTAAGATTTCTATGCCTTTTTATAGTTCAGAAAGGGGTATCTTTTTAAACTAGTGGCAATAGCTTCAAATAAAAGAGCACATTGCCAAAATTCAGCAAATGCTTTGAAACTTATGAAAATATTTTGATGAACTACTGGCATTACAGCATACCACATGGTAAGCAATTTATTTTATCTAAATTTTAGTTTATTGGAGAGTAAGATGGAGTATAGTATGTGTGTGTGTATGTGTTTGTGTGTGTGTGTCTGGGTGGTGCTAGGATTGAATCCAGGGGCACTGAACCTTCAACATGCATCTCCAGCCCTTTTTATTTCTTGCTTTGAAACAGGGTTTTGCCAGGTTGCTCAGAATCTGGCTATTTCTGAGGCTAACTTAGAATGTGTGATCCTCCTGTCTCAACTTACCAAGTGCTGGGATTATAGGCATGAGCCATCACACCTGGAAAAAAGAATATTTTTAAATTATGTATCAATTGAATTCTGTGTTAAATTTCTATTTTCAGTGGTTAAGCATTTTTAATATATACATAAATATGGGCATTATGAAGGCCAGCATGCAAGAGCAGCAGTTTGCTTATAAGTTTATAACATATTTCTCCAAAGTAGAATAAAATAATATCTCCCCCCCCAAAAAAAAAAAACACTTTAAAAGTTTCCTGAGGAAGTGGGACAAGATGGCAGTGGCCACAGTCGCAGTGGCGATTGCAGCCGCCGAAAAGAACATGCATTCTTCAGAAAACCCCTGACACCAGGTTTTGGTTTAATATCTGATTGGGACAACTTAAGGAGACATTTCCAGCCATTACTTCCTATCTAGAATACAGGAGAGAGAATGGATAATGGCAGAATTAGAAGCAAGATGTCAAGGAGGCGCCCGCCACGCAAGAAAAGTGATTTTTGGAAGAACATCCCAGAAGAGATTAGAGAAAAGACTGCTTCAGCTGCGCATGCTGGGGAACTCTTCACAACATCCGGGCATGTTGAAGGGAACCCAGCAGTGCCAGGCGGGAAGCTGTGCCATGCACCTCAGGGAACTCAGTGGGCATGGCCGCCACGCTCCTCTGGGGGCCTTGGTGCACTCGGAACAGCAGATTCTGCGGTGAGGCTGTGGCCTCCGCTCTTGGAGGGAAGATAAAATTCATTGCTGCTGAGTGCTTGATCCCACAACCTCTTCAAAAACACACATACTGTCTTTTCTTATTAAAAAAAAAATATTGGAGAGGGGTCAAGATGGTGGCAGCGGCAGCCAGGATTCAGGAGATGCAGACAAATTCTATCCAATTCACCTGGAACTTTTGAAAAAAAAAAAACCTGCGAAGAGGGAATGCTCCTGTTGCACATGCTTAAGAATTCTGGACATCATATCATGTAAAGAAGGAGCTTAGCAGAGAACCAGGAGGAAGGCGGTGGTGGCGGCAATGGCGGCAGTGGTGGCGGTGGCAGTGGTGGAGGCTAGTATTTGGGAGAGGCAGAGATCTGATCCAACCCACCCTGATATTCTGAAGAAATTGCCCCAAAGGTAGAATGCTATCACCGTGCTTGCTCAGGAATTCTGGAAAACATTCAGTGTGGGAAAAGTGTTTGGGAGAGAATTGAGATGGTGTAAGCAGCAGCAGTGGCAGGGGCCAGTATTCAAGAGAGGCAGAGATCTGACTCAATCCATCTTGATCCTTTGAAGAAATTGCCCCAAAGGTAGAATGCTACCACTGCACATGCTTGGGAATTTGGGACAACATGCTGTGTGATAAGGTGCTAGGAAGAGAACTGAGATGCTGGTGGCAGCAGCAGCGGTGGTCAGTACTTGGTAGAGACAGATTCAATCCAATCCACCTCATAATTTTAAAGAAATATCCTTAAAGGTAGACTGTTACTGCCACACATACTCAGGAATTCTGGAAAACAAACTGTGTGGGAAAGGTGTTCAGGAGAGAACCGAGATGGCAGTTGTGGCAGTGGCAGTGGTGGTGACCAGAATTTGGAGGGGCAGACAGATGTAATCCAGTCCACCTTGAACTTTTGAGGAAATCTCCCCCAAAGTAGACTGCTCCTGCCACACATGTTCGGGAATTCTGGACCACATGCTAAGTTGTAAAAGGATTGGGGGGGGTTCATAGGGAGCCATGCATAGCCGGGATTGGCCGCCACGCTGCGTGTTCTGGGTGTCATCAGCCCTCATGGCCACCGCGCTCCTCTGGGCAGAGCGGGAGGCCAGGGTGCATGTGGAGCAGCAGAGCCTGCTCTCCGAAGTGAAGCTGTGGACCTATGCCTTTGGAGGGAAGACAAAATTCATTGCCACTAGGTATTTAGGGTCCCAGCTTTCGCAGAAGACATGTACTACTCTCTCAAAAAAAAAAAAAAAAAAATAGAAGAATGCCGGGCATAGTGGCACATGCTTGTAGTCCCCACACTTGGGAGGTAAAGACAGGAGAATCACGCAGGTTCAAGGCCAGCGTCGCTGGCTTAAGAGACCCTGCTTCCAAATAAAAATATAAAAAAGGAGGTTGCCAGGAGTATAGCCCTGAGATAGAAGGGTTTCCAGGAACCCCAATACCACCAAAAAAAAAGGAAGAAAAAAGGGAACATGTGTAGATGACCAGAGCCCGATGCACAGAGACCAGAGCCCAGTGCACAGCAAGGCCGGTGCCAGGGCCTCTGAAGCCAGGATAGGAGCCTGCCTGGTGTCTAGGCCGGTGCTGGGGCCAGCAAGGCTGGGATCAGAGCCTGCTGAGGGGTGAGGTGGTGTCAGAGCCAGTGAGGCCAAGATCAGAGCCTGCTGTAAGGCAAGACTGGTGCTGAGACTCTGAGACTGGGATCAGAGCCTTCGGAGGAGTGAGGCCAGTACCGGGATCAGTGAGGCCGGGATCAGGGCCTGCTGTGAGGCAAGGCTGGTGCTGGGGCCTCTGAGGCAGGGATCAGAGCCTGCTGAGGGGTGAGGCTGGTGCCAGGGCCAGCGAGGCCAGAGTCGGAGCCTACCATGAGGCAAGGCCTGTGCTGGGGCCTCCGAGGCTGGGATCGGCAGAGCCTGCCAAGGGGTGAGACCAGTGCCGGCGCCAGCGAGGCCAGGATCAGAATCTGCCAGATGGCCAGGCTGGTACCAGGGCCTTCAAGAGTGGGATTGGAATTTGCAATGCAGCATACACAGAGAAATATCACAGAAAATAAAAAATCAGATGCTTTCCCTAATATGCAAAAACTAGGAAGAAATGGGTAATAGGAGGAAATCTAGTTGAAGAAAGGGCCTTATGGAGGAGCAATTAAGGTGACCAATCAGAGGCGATGGGATGGGGGAAGATGGAATCTATTTAAAACACATGATGTACTTAAACAAATATATCAAAGTTAATCACTAAATCAAGCATGGGATTGAGGGAGGGGGAGGGAGTGGGATGGGGATTGGATAAAGGCTAATTGGATGATGTGTGCTTGTATATCCTCACAAGTCTTGTATTCCAATGTGGATTTTTACTACAATGCACCAAAAAATTTATTTTAAAAAAGTTTCCTGAGAAGTCTGTATAAATGTTGTTCAAAAAGGGATTCAGAATGGTGGGGAAAACTTTAACCTCAAAGAATATTCTAAAACTAACAATGTAAGGGCTGATAGTGAGTTTATCTAAAAAATTGTACATTAACTTGCTTTGGTCTGATGATATTATCCTTTTCTTTCCCAGTTCACTTTCTTTAGTTACTAGTATACACTTTATTTCTCAGGAACAAATATCTCTAGTGATGAAGTGGTCCATGAGTTTGTACTTGCATCCTAGTATTAACTGGAAGAAAGTGTACATTAGAGGGAGAGATTCAAATCAGTCTTAGACTGATTCAGGTTTTTTTTTTTTTTTTTTTTTTGGTGGTACTGGGGTTCTTGGAAATGCTCCTACCTCTGGGCTTTACTTTCAGACCTATTTTATATTTTTATTTGGAAACAGGGTCTCTTAAGCCAGAGCGGCTGGCTTCGAACCAGCTCAATCCTCCTGTCTCCGCCTCCCAAGCACAGGGATTACAAGCATGCGCCACTACACCCGGCCTGATCCAGTTTTAATTAACCCAAATTTGGATACATGAGGAGACCATGTTTCCTCAGTTCCTCAGACATCTACTCAGATCTAACACATGATGCTCAGGATGCAGACATGACAAATTTATCTCCACTCTTATGGAGCTCAAACTAATTTCATCTGCAGGCCTGGCTGTTAAACAGCAGTGCTAAAATGTAGCAGGAACCACAGAGGGGCCCAACTTTCTATCCTTTGGGAGGACAGAATCAAGGATAAGACTCTTGGCCAAGGCTTGGAAGAAAATGCCTTTCCTAGCAGGCGATTGTTAGGGCTACATAAAGGGCATTCCACACCAACACAGGGACAGAGACAAATTATTGGAGAGCATCGTCTGCTACATGACTGGTCAATGACTTGTCTGTATATATCGATATACACCTTAAAGTGTGTATGTGCAAGCCTCAGAACCTGATCCATTTTGATGTTTTTGTTTGTTTGCTTTTTGTTTTCTGTCTCATACGACTGCCTTCGGTCTCTTGGTTGTAGGTTTTCCTCCATTGCACGGCATATTGGTCTTCTCCAGGTGAGGAAATTGCTTTCTCCTTTTTTTATTTATCAAAATGCAAATATTCCCATGGGTAGGTTGAGGCCAGCCTCAGAAAATTAGCAAGGCCCTTAAAAACCTAGTGAGACCCCAAAAATAAAAAGTAAAAAAGGCTGGGGATGAAGCTCAGAAGTAGGATAGAACACCACAGGGTTCATCCCCAGTACCAAAAAAAGACAAAATAAAACCCCACCAAACTTTGTTCCATTTGTAGGACCTACCTTCTTTAACATATCTTGGGTTAGATACAGATGATTTTCTCAGTAGGCTCCCTTTGAAATAAGCTGGGGCCTGGATCACAGCAATTACAGGCATGAGATAAAAGGAGCCACGTGTGTGAAGAGGCCTCTTAAAGACCCAGTCAGCCTTCCTTTCCATGGGAGTCTTTAGACCTTTACTGACTAGTACATAACCCCAACAAAACAATCTCTCTCTGTGTGGGTTTTAAAAATAAACTGAAGTGATTTGCACATACAAATGGCAGCTTAGAAAAAAGAGTGTGGAAAAGCCAAGTTAAGAAAGAAAACAAACAACACTTGAAATCCTTCCCTCTTTTCTTTTCCAACAGGTTTTCTTTCTCGGAACTTTTGTCTGGAAAACTCATCTATTATTGCTTTTCATGGTGAGTAATCCAACTTCCCTCTGCCCTGGCTTTGCTTAGGAATTCTAAAGAGATAATAGACAGTACAGGTATAATATAGAGGGTCTGGAATCTGGAGTTCTTGCAAGGATAACTGAAAATCTCCAGGCTTTTAGAAAACTAAATGTAGAGAATATACATTTGCTCTCTTGGAGACCTTATTCACAACAAAAATTTTGGAAGGTGGGGTCAGTCATGTCAGCTTGCATTTTAGGGGAGTTAATTAGCCACTTAATGACAAAAGAACATGTCCACTCACTTGCTGTTTCGTTTGAATAGTTTATCAATGGGAGATTTTTTCTAGTAATTTTTTCTAGTAATTTCTATGATCTACTGCTTTCACAATTAGGATAAAGAAGAGAAATCACCAAACTATGAGCAATGGCTACCAACTAAATCTAGTGAACGGTGAGTTCAAATTTATCGAGAGCACCATCAACAAATCTTTAAAATTTATTAAATAACTATGTAGCAAAAAATTTACTAAGTGATAAAGCCTTCACATTTTAAAGTATTTAGATTTTATAATTGTCTTCATATCAGTATATTTTAGTAGTTGTGGGGAGTAAATAATTAGTTCAAGGCACTAGTTGAGATATCATTTATGTTTAAATTTGCATCAGAATGTGCTTTTTAGCCAAGCGTGGTGGTGCATGCTTGTAATCCCAGCATTTGGGAGGTTGAAATAGGAGGATCACAGTTCAAGACAGCCTTAGCTACTTAGTGAGGCCCTTTGTAACTCAGTGAGACCCTGTTTCAAAATAAAGAATAAAAAAAGAATGTGCTTTTTACTTATAAGAATCCCCAATAACATAAAATATTATAAGGCATTTATGCTAAATGATGTATTTATAGGAGTTAGTGCTGCAAGTACTAAAGTATTAAAGAATAAAAACTTTAATCGGTTGTCTAGTTACTATGACTATACAACATCTGAACTTGAAAAACAAATGAGTATGTTTCAAATATATAAATAAGGTTATAATTTTTGTATATTTTAGGAATAGTTTTAGGTAATATAAAATGATCTTAGAGTCCAATCAACACTGAAAATTCTGCTCTTATTTTTGATGTTTTAAAGAGTCTAAAAATTGATGAATCTCAGGGAAAACCTAAATAAAACCTCTAGTTTTGCTTGATTTAATCACCAATTTTGGAGAACACATATCTAAGTACTATACCTTTTGTTTGTGTTGTTAGAGCTTTGATGTACCTCACATCTCTGACATATGGACATGAGGGTTTAAGTAGTTTTTCAGGAGTTTAGAGTTTGCTATTGTTTATCTCAATTTGGTTGAAACCATGGGCCCTTCACTTGGGCCAGCAATTGTGGGTAGTACAATGCATAACCTTTTGATGCCAAAGGCTGGAAACTCCACCCTTAAATAATGCTAAAGCCACCACTTTCTGGACAGGTGTCAGATGAAAAGCCAGAAGTTTGCTTATTCATGCTTCTGGGCAGAATACCATTACTGTCCTTTTCCTTACTTACAAACACCTTCCTAGATTCAGGCAAACTTATTTCTTTTTTCATCCCTAAACTACTATCAAGAGATGGGTTTAAGTAGCGAGGCCCCAGCCCTCAAGATGGGCACCTCATGGGTGAATAAACTTTCTCTTCCTTTTTAAAAAATTTTCCTCCCACAAAAAGTAGTGGATTGTCATTCTTTGCGCACCTTTGTAGCAACTATTGTGCTATAATAATAAGACTGTGATAGATATTTTCCCCAGAAATGTGACCTTATAAAATAAATGCATTTAAATATTTTCCTAATTAAATGTTCTTCTTCAAGTTCATGAAACATGGGACCATGAAAACACAGATTTTTTTTTTTTTTTGGTGGTACTGGGGATGGAACCCTTCTGCCTCTGTGCTACACTCCTAGATCTATTTTATATTTTTTTATTCGGAAACAGGGTCTCTTAAGCCAGAGAGGCTGGCTTCGAACCTGCGCGATCCTCCTGTCTCTATTTCCCAAGCATGGGGATTACAAGTGTGCGCCACCACACCTGGCAAAAACCAAAATTTTATTGTAAGCTTTTATGTACCTTTTGAGTAGATCCACAAAAACTTGAATTTTGACTACATATAATTTATATTTATTTAAAATGTATAGGAATACTTTTTTTTTTTGGTGGTATTGGGATTCCTGGAAGCCCTTCCACCTCCGGGCTACACTTCCAGACCTATTTTATATTTTTATTTGGAAACAGGGTCTCCTAAGCCAGCGTGCACGGCTGGCTTCAAACCTGCGCAATCCTCCTGTCTCTGCCTCCCAAGCGTGGGGATTACAAGCATGCACCACCACGCCCGGCTATAGGAATACATTTTAATACTTTAAAATACAATAACGACTCAGAAGAAATAGAATTAACTTTTCTAAAGATTTCCATTTTTCTATTATTAAAAATGGTAGAACAGCCGGGCGAGGTGGCGCATGCCTGTAATCCCAGCATTTGGTAGGCAGAGATAGGAAGATCACAGTTCGAGGACAGCTGCTGCTACTTAGGCTCTTTGCAACTCAGTGAGACTCTGTTTCAAAATAAAGAATAAAAATAGGGTTGGGAGTATAGCTCAGAGGTAGAATGCCCCTGAGTCCCATCTTCAGTATTGCAAAATAAATAAATAAATAAATAAATGTAGACCAGAACTCACTTAAAAAGAATAATTATAAACATTTCTTGTATGTTTTTATTCAAATGGAAATATTTGATGGATTCACTAAATTTATAAAATTTTCATATAAAATGTTCAGAATCAAGACATTTTATTTTGAGTCTACCTGGTAAAAGCATCATAGACATGCCTTTTTGAAGTTAAATAGAACTCTAGATTTTCCTCTTACAATTTGATTACTAAAAGTCTTCCAGCTTTAGCGAATGGTCAGTATCCTACTTAGTTGCTGAACACAGACCCCAGGAACCATCTTTGATTTTTCCCTTTTGCTACTGTCCACTTAATAAGATGTTCTTTTTGTTTAATACACTCTTCTCACAGATCTTATGGTTCCCTGGATATTCAGCTCTTAGAAAAAAGGCCTTTGACCCACAGAACACTTCCTGACCACTAGATCTAAATTAGTGCTTCTGGCACTGCATGGTCACTCTAGAGCATCTTCACATGGTCCTTATTTTATTTGCTTTAACATCTGGAATTATTTCATTTATTACTGTGCTTAATTTTACCTTCCACCTGAATATAATCCCACAAAGGCCTCAGAGACCTTTACATTCTTGTTCTCTCTGGTGTTCTAAAGATTAACATAATATTTATTCATAATGCTTCTTTTTATGTTTATTTTTTTATATTGGGGATTGAACCAGAGGCATTCTACTTCTCAGCTACACCTCCAGCCCTATTTTTTATTTTTTATTTTGAAACAGGGTCTCACTAAATTGCGAAGGGCCTAAGTAGCTGAGGCTGGCCATGAACCTGTGATTCTCCTGCTCAGCCTCCCAAGTACTGGGATTACATGTGTGCACCACCATGCCTGGCCAATGCTTACTTAAATATATTTTTCACTTCCGAGAAGATGACGACCAAGGGAAGCAGCACATACCAGTCTTGCTGACACTCAATTTTCATTGCCTTAAAAACTGTGTTTTTACAAAAGCCAGAAAGCATCACAACTTTAAAAAGAACAAAGATAACAAGAAGAAAAAGGCTAGACAAAGGATCAGAGAACAGAAAAGAAACCTGCCTGCCTGTGGCAGGGGAGCCACAGAGGCACCATCTTGCTTCATTGTACCTGACTACAGAGACAAACAGGAAGACAACCAAGGACCTGAAGTAAGCAGTCGCAGTTCATTGGAATTGTAAGTTATTAGTTCCTCCTGTGCAAACACTGGCTAAAACTTCCAGCAGTGGCGACTGAGCTCTCATACCTTCCAGAGATCCAGAAAGGCACTCAACAACATCAGAAAAGAAACCTGCCTGCCTTGCAGCTGCCGGTGCCACAGTAGTACCATTTTTTCCTCACTATACCTGAGTCCAGAGAAAAACGAAGACAACCAAGGACCTGAAGTAAGTGGTTGCAGATCATCGGAATTGTAGGCCATCAATTCCTCCTGTGCAAACATCTGCTACAACTTCCAGCAGTGGCAGTCAATCTCACCAGCCCTCTAGAGATCCAGAGATCAAGAACACCAGAAATAAAACCCACCCGCCTCGCAGCTGTGGGCACCACAGCAGCACCATCTTGCCTCACTGTACCCAACTCCAGACACGAAGAGAAAAGTAACCAAGGTCTTGTAGTAAGCAGCTACAGATTATTGGAATTGTAAATCATCAGTTCCTCCTGCACAAATGCCAACTACAACTTGCAGCAGTGACAGCCAAGATCACCACACCTTCCAGTGATCCAGACCAGTGCTGAGCAACATCACTTACTCCCCATCAGTAAGTGAACCCACCAACCCTGCAGGAGAATGCCCAAAGTAGTGCCCCCAGGGACTCACACTGCCAGCCTCAATAAACTCCCTGGGTCTGAGACTTTGTGGTTTAATCTGGTGAAGGTGGGGATAGAGTCTGCTGATGAACATAGCAGAGGCTCAGATAGATTCAGGCTCGGCATCAATAGAATGTGTGGGGAGAAACCTACCCTTAACACTAGATCCAGATAATAGGATCTCCAGGATCACCACAGACCACCCAGTCATGGTGAATGGGGAAGTTAGACCAGCCTAGCTGTAGTTGTGGAGAAAAGAGACTCTTAGATAGAGTTTGTTCTCAGAGGAATCTGCCACCTATGGAGGCAAAGAGAGACTCAAAGTCCACATCTGTGGAAAGTATGGAAGGCAATCCACACTTAACACTAGATCCAGCCCCATTGATACTGGCCATCTTCATAGACTGAGAAATACTCAGAGAATCAGGGTTGCAGCAAGAAAGGTGCCAGTGGTACTTGGTGTCTTTACAGAAAGAGACTGCAGAGGCCCAGTCAGCTGAATATTCACATATTTGTAGGGTTGCATTATGTTTTTTGTTTTTTTATGTGTGTATGCTTTTTTGATTGCTCTATTCCCAACCCTGTTCCCAAGCTTCTTCTCTTGTACATACCCATTCTCTTTACTCCATCCCTTTTCTTTTTATCTCCTTTGTCTTATATTAAATCCACTCCATACCACTATGATAAAAACTTTATATTGGTTACTAGAATACTACTTAATATTGACCATCTCTAATCTTGACTATATACTACCTTACCAAACTCATACTCTCATTTAATTTGATCCTATCAGTGCATTGCCCTATTCTTCCATTTACGACTTCACTTCCCTCCTCATCAACCTTCACTGTTGATTACAACACAACTTGCCCTTGGATATAACAGCTGACACCTAGAGAGTAAGAGAAATATACCCAAAGCAACAGAGACAAGCTCCTGAAATCATGGTAAGGAGGAATAGCAAGGAAGCAATGAGCTCCCACAACCCCACTATAACAGAACCTGACAACACAGAGTTTCAGAGATCTCCAGAAGTCAAATGAAGAATGTAATTGTAGAAATAATGCAGGAGTTTTGAAAAGAATTTAGAGAGAGTCTGAAATAAAGGATACAATCATTGAAGTAAAGGCATCAATTCAAACTATAAACAATCGATTAGACCACATAGAGAATAGAATTTAGCTCTTAGAAGATGATCACTCAAAAAATGAACACATAGTATATAACTTAAAAAAACAATTCAACAGCATGAATTGGACATTGAAGAAATATTGGCCCATTTAAAAGAGCTAACCTAAGAATAATTGGCATACAAGAGGGAATAGAAGGTGAAACCAAAGGGATCAACAATCTTTTCAAAGAAATAATATCAGAAAATTTTCCAAAAATAGGACAAGAGGTCGATACACAAGTACAGGCACAGGAAACTTATAGAACTTCCTTTAGACAATATCAGAGAGAAGGTTCACTATGCCACTTTCTTTTAACCCAATGAAGTTATTCATCTTGCTATTCCTGGCCTCTCCCTTTCTTTATTCCTATATCTATCTGTCTCTTCCTAGGGCCCTTACCAGAAGATGGCACAGCAAAATGGAAATAGCACTGGCTATTAGAGTCAGACAGGTTTGTGACTTCCAAACTGTATGACCTTAAACAGGTTGTTTAAACTCATCAATGTTATTTCTTCACCTGAAAAACAGAAAAAGAATAGTTCTCAATTTCCTGTATATAGAAATAAATGTGTCAAATAAATATGCTTACCACATTATTGGCTTCTAATAAATTAAAACTTTTATTACTATTATCTCATGAGGTGATCTGCTATCAGTCATACCCAAGCCAATTTTTTTTTCAAGATACTGTTTGCATAAGACCAATATTTGAGAGAATAATTAGCAACTAGCAAGTGTACTAAAATACAACATGTATTATATTTTTAAAGGTCTAGTTCCTTTCCTTTTCTTAAGAATAAAGCAAGAGATAATCATGATGCTGATTCCTGTTGCTTCCTGATGTGGCCAGATTTTATGGCAGGCCTGGAGGCATCAGTCTGTCAGTGCTGCCTTCCTGACTAATAAGCTGCAGTTACGTCAGAAATGTGTAAGTTAATTCATAGGGGAGGTTAGTTCAAGTGGCCAGCTAATGTGTTAGCAGCCAGGAGACCTAAAGCACAAAGAAGAATAGACAATTCATTGCCATCCAAGAGGGCACTTGAGCTATATCTATGTTACTTTAAAAAAAAATCTACAGATAAAGAATGTCTCTGAGGCCAAGAGGCACACCCAAAATGAGAGGTTAACGTCAGCCACAATGTAATAAATTTTATCATAGAGTAATTTAATGTCCAGCAGGACTAAATAAATTATTGCTTGATTTCCTTCCTTAAAACAAGTTAACATAATGAGTTAGATGCTTTGGCAAAAGAATCTAAAGCAATTTTGGCTTCTTTCTTTCCTTATGTTTTGGCTCTTAACCACCTTTTTTTTTTTTTACTTCATTCCCATATTAGGACTCTGAAAATCATTGTGTCAAAAGCACATGGTCACCAGGTGTGACAGAGGCAACAAATACCCAAAGATGTGTGTGTATGTGCCTGCATATGAGTGTGTGTGTGTGTGTGTGTGTGTGTGTGTGTGTGTGTGCATGTGTGTGCGTGCGCTATTTCCCACAGCTACCACTTTGAACATGGGAGAACTTGAACCCACCTCCATAGATGTAACTGGGATAACAAGAAATCAATCTACCTTTTTATGTCCTACTTTGGACTGAACTGGGGAGCCCCATCTTCCTCCATGTTTGAGGAGCTGCAGAGCAATGTACAATTCTGCTTTGTCTAAAATAAAATGGCCCAATATTGAATTCCTTCATACTGACTAATGCCAGGAGGATAGTTTGGTTTAAAATCAAATCCAGATCTATTTGAATTTGAATATAGTTGAAGTCCAGATTGGACATGGATTTTTAGTTACCTCCTAATATCTTTCTTGGAGCCATCCCCCAAATACAAGTCTCCTGTAGATTGGAGAAGTTTCAATCAGACCCCAAAAGAAATGAATGACTAGACTGACAGACCTGAATTTCTCCAAAGACAGTGGTGAAGGAAGCAACTTTCAGAGTTCTTTGTGCCCCATGGAAATTGTCTATAACTACTGTCAAATATTATAGCTATTAATCGCATATAGCTGTTAAAATTAAACTTTGGATTAATTAAAACTAAGAAAAATTATAGCCAGTCACATGGAGATATTTTTTACATGTTTCTAGTGACATTTATAGAGATTAGATAGGGAACATATCCAGCAGCACAGAAAACTCTAGTTAGATAGTATTCATCTATGATCATAGACACTGATTAGTCATTGAATTTTATAATTCTCTACCTATATAATTGCTCACTCATGTATGTGGCAATGTTAGCAACACATCTTCCATTCATGTTTTGCAATTATTAAGTAATATGCTAACCAAGAATGCATCCAAGGGAGAAAGGATTATTTCTTGATAAGTGTGCTATTTGGTTTCCTAAGCCAAAAGTAGACTTCAAAAGCTTAGTAGTATCTTAGGCTTACAGTAATCATGTGTGGCATGTTGTGTAAATGGTGTGTTTTCTGTACCAGATTAGCACCTTCTGCTGCCCCTTCTATAACCCCTACAGGCCTACAAAGACAAGCAGTACCTCTCATCCTCACTGAACTGTCAGTTGACATAATGAGTTAGGTTCTTTAATCTTGTTTTAATACCTTGAATATAATAACCACATCTCCTGCTTTAGTGTTGTTGCTTCAGCATCCAGCAGAGTACCTAGATGATCATTACTGTATAATAAATATTTGTGAAATGAGTGAATTAATAAGTCTTAATTTTATATGTATCACTCATGGGTAAAAATGCCAACTTATTGGGATTAATGTAAGGACTCAATTAAATTAGATAAAGTACCTAACAGTGTCTGACATCTGATGGGTGCTGGATACTATTTCCTCTCTCATTCTCTGATCACGAGAGGCCCAGGTCACTTGGATCAGCAGGTCACTGAGACTTATGGCCAAGCTGACAATTTCCTTAGGTCTTAGCAGTTGTGCTTCCGTCCCTTTGATCAGAAGCTTGCTTAAGTTGTTAACTTCAAGAGAAAAAAGTCAAGAGTTCAGTCCTGTTATTTGGCACCAAGGCAGCAGTTCTCCAAGGGAACAAAGTACTATCTGAGAGCAGTTAGCTCCATAATTCATTCTAGAAATCTCTTCAAGACCAGAATGCTGGCCTTTTACCAACCATCTGGTTCATTCAGACTTCTCCTATCAGAATTCCGAAGGCAAAACTGTGCCAAAAATTAAGTGTCAAAAGCATTCTTGAAGATTCTGAGATACGAGTTCGTACTTTAGGGTGAGTTCAAGGGAGAAGCTTGAAATGAACAAAACCTTAGGAAAGGCATTTAAAGTCTTTTTCTTTGCTCTTGCTCTGCGCTTTCACTTCTCCCTTAAAGTGCTTTGTATATTTTAGAAGTGGGAGGGATGGCAAATTTTGGTTTACCCATAGAGGCAGTTAATAAATGCCAATTCTAAGATATATAAAGAAAAAAAAAAGGAAAGACCCCTTTTTTTTTTTGCAATGTAGTGTTAAGTAGTATTAGGGAGCATGTTGAGAAAACATTTTTAGCCATCTCCTAATGGCTATTGGTAAAAGTGGAGACTGTGATAAAAAATCAAGTATAGGGTTGTTCTTTGCAGAAAGTTAATAAAAAGAAGGAAGTGAAAGGCTGCTCATTATTTTTAATGACCCTGCTTTCCAGCAGAATGCTTGCATCTCCCTGCCTTTGCATTCTGATTTCCTCCAGTTTATTATAATACACTGCACTACTCCTTAGAAAGATGGCTTTGTTCTAAAGCAGAGTTCATCAAGAGGCTCGAAGGCCCAGACTGATCATTTGTTAATCCCAGTTTTCTTGCCAAGGTGATGATGCAGAGATGAGCCGAAGACACTGTCCACAGAAGAGTCAACAAACCCGAATGCCCTGGACTCCTTCTCAGCATGTCTGCACTGTACTTGCTCCATGATGTAAGTTTCAGCCATTCATAATAGTTCTTTTAACTGTGGTAAACCAGACAACATAGTGTGCTTAGAAGTAGCCTTCATCCTCAAAAGTTTCCTGTAGAAATATTTTGAAATCACACCAGCCTTTCTAGTTTAATATATACTATTTGCATCTATAAACTTTATTCTGCTCATTTAAAGTAGGGGGACCTTCTATGCTATATTGTTAATTATCAATGGCCTGAGTTCCAACAGATAAATTAAGAAAAATTATAAAAAGTTTGTAATAAATTAACTAGTGGTGAGTTGAAAAGTAATAAATAATCTTTCATTTCACTATAATACTAATACTAATCTAGGCATGGAAAGATTTAATAGGCCAGTATAATAATATAAGCCCACAAATATAAAATAAGAACACACAGACACACACACACACACACACACACACACACACACACACACAGGGAATGAAAATGTCAGCTCCAAACTCCATATTGGGTATACGAACTGTCTTTGGAGATACACATCTCCATGTTTTTCTTTCTAAATAAGGGCTAAACTAGCTATGCTTCAGAAAGCCCTTTGACCTTTGTATTCACAAGTCCATGTATTTTGAAAATGAGATAAGCATGCTGGAGAGGGCTGGGGTTGTGAAAATAATACCTACTTTTGAGTGTGGGGTTGGAATAGGAAATGTGGCAGCACAATTTTCTCTGAACAGAATGGGGCTGAGTCTCACTGAGATTCTTTAGACAAAACCATCAAAGTTACCTTTTTATAAACTTGAGAAACATTATGCATGGTTTACTTGTGGTTCCATATGAGCATGTGTATGTGTGTTTTTCAAAAAAAAAAAAACATGTGTTTTTGCCAAAAGTGTCAGGCAGCATACCCTTACAAAAATCCCTGTTATAAATACATTACATGTTTATTCATTAGCTGTGAGGTACTTCTGGGCTCAGTACCTATGTAGTGCAGGCTGTTTAATGTGAGATTTGATAATATTTATGTAGTGCCATGCTGGGGATGATCTTGATTGAGAAATATCCATTCTGACAAAATGTACTGTTTTGCTTATTTTTATCCAGGAGAAGAAAATAGGATTGCCCCTGCTTTATCTAAACAATGCCACACACAAAAAAATGCACATTACTGTTATGCTAGAAAGCAAAGAATAAAACCAACCAGTTGATTTTCATAAGTCACTGTTTGGAATTGTGGCATTTATTTTTTATTTTTTTTTAATTAATTTATTTTTTAAATTGGTGCATTGTAGTCATATATCAATCACATTGGAGTACAAGACTTGAGAGGATATACAAGCACACATCATCCAATTAGCCCTCCTCCAGCCCCCGTCCCATTCCCTCCCCCTCCCTCCATCCCACACTTCTTTGGTGATTTACTTTGATACATTTGTTTATGTACCTCCTGCATTTTAAAGAGGCTCCGTCCTCCAGTATTACATACCCTCTGATTGGTCACATTAGTTGCTTCACTATAGGGCCCTTTCTATAGCTCAACCTCTTCCTGTTGCCCGTTTCCTCCTAGTTATTGCTGATTAAGAGAAGCGTCTGATTTATATTTTCTGCGATATTTCTCTGTGCATGCTGCGTTGCAAGTACCAATCCCACTCTTGATGGTCCCAGTAGTGGCCTGGCTACTCAGTGGACTGATCCAGACCTCGCTGGCTCACGCAGCGGCCTTGCCTCATGGGAGGACCCAGTTCTGGTCTCGCTGGCCCCTGAACCGGTCAAACCCCTAAGCTGGCTTTGGTCCTGACCTTGGAGGCCGCAGGAGTGAACTTGCCTCACGCCAGGCTCCGATGCTGGCCATTGGCCCCTGCACCAGTCTAACCCCTTGGCAGGATTCCAGTCCCGGCCTCGGAGGCCCCAACACTGGTAATGCCTCACGGCAGGCTCCGATGCCGGCCTTGCTGGCCCCAGCACCGGCCTAACCCCTTGGCAGGCTCTTGTCCTGGCCTCGGAGGCCCCAGTGCCGGCCTTGCCTCAAGGCAGGCTCCGATGCTGGCCTCGCTGGCCCCAGCACCGGCCTAACCCCTCGGCAGGCTCTTATCCTGGCCTCGAGGCCCTAGTACCGGCCTTGCCTCAAGGCAGGCTCCGATGCCGGCCTCGCTGGCCCCAGCACCAGCCTAACCCCTCAGCAGGCTCTTATCCTGGCCTCGGAGGCCCCAGTACCGGCCTTGCCTCACGGCAGGCTCCGATGCCGGCCTCGCTGGCCCCAGCAGCGGCCTAACCCCTCGGCAGGCTCCGATCCCGGCCTCGGAGGCCCAGCACTGGTCATGCCTCAAGGCAGGCTCCGATGCCGGCCTCGCTGGCCCCAGCACCGGCCTAACCCCTTGGCAGACTCTTTATCTGGCCTCGGAGGCCCCAGTACCGGCCTTGCCTCACGGCAGGCTCCGATGCCGGCCTCGCTGGCCCCAGCACCGGCCTAACCCCTCGGCATGCTCCGATCCCGGCCTCGGAGGCCCCAGCACTGGTCATGCCTCACGGCAGGCTCCGCTGCCGGCCTCGTTGGCCCCAGCAACGGCCTAACCCCTCGGCAAGCTCTTATCCTGGCCTCGGAGGCCCCAGTACCGGCCTTGCCTCACGGCAGGCTCCAATGCCGGCCTCGCTGGCCCCAGCACCGGCCTAATCCCTCGACAGGCTCTTATCCTGGCCTCGAGGCCCCAGTACCGGCCTTGCCTCAAGGCAGGCTCCGATGCCGGCCTCGCTGACCCCAGCAGCGGCCTAACCCCTCAGCAGGCTCTTATCCTGGCCTCGGAGGCCCCAGTACCGGCCTTGCCTCACGGCAGGCTCCGATGCCAGCCTCACTGGCCCCAGCAGCGGCCTAACCCCTCGGCAGGCTCCGATCCCGGCCTCAGAGGCCCCAGTACCGGCCTTGCCTCACGGCAGGCTCCGATGCCGGCCTCGCTGGCCCCAGCAGCGGCCTAACCCCTCGGCAGGCTCCGATCCCGGCCTCAGAGGCCCCAGCACTGGTCATGCCTCAAGGCAGGCTCCGATGCCGGCCTCGCTGGCCCCAGCACTGGCCTAACCTCTCGGCAAGCTCTTGTCCTGGCCTCGGAGGCCCCAGTACCGGCCTTGCCTCAAGGCAGGCTCCGATGCCGGCCTCACTGGCCCCAGCAGCGGCCTAACCCCTCGGCAGGCTCCGATCCCGGCCTCGGAGGCCCCAGCACTGGTCATGCCTCAAGGCAGGCTCCGATGCCGGCCTCGCTGGCCCCAGCACCGGCCTAACCCCTCAGCAGGCTCTTATCCTGGCCTCGGAGGCCCCAGCACCGGCCTAACCCCTCGGCAGGCTCTTATCCTGGCCTCGGAGGCCCAAGTACCGGCCTTGCCTCATGGCAGGCTCTGATGCCAGCCTAGCTGGCCCCAGCACCGGCCTAACCCCTCAGCAGGCTCCGGTCCCGTCCTCGGGGGCCCCAACACTGGCCTTGCCTCACGGCAAGCTCCGATGCCGGCCTCGCTGACCCCAGCACCGGCCTAACCCCTCAGCAAGTTCCGGACCCGACCTCGGAGGCCCTAGCACAAGCCTTGCATCATGGCAGGCTCCAATGCCGGCCTCGCTGGCCCCAGCATCGGTCTAACCCCTCTGCAGGTGAATTGTGGCATTTAAACAGATAAAAACCATTAATATTGGATTGAAAGCATTATTTTTGTAAAGACTGTTTACTTATTTTCAAAATTTCTTTCTGAATTGTGTCTTTAATACTTTTATAGGTGCACTGTAGTCTCACATCACAACACAGTTCTTAGCAATGGTGACATACATGTACAAAGGATTTGTTGGGCTTCCCCAGACTTTCTTCCCACTCCCTTTCCCACAAGGGATATTGAGACTGACATCGGTATCCTCACATATGTACATAATGTCAAAGGAAGTAATTCCTTCATTGTTTCTTCTCCCCTTCCTTCCCTTACACCACTTCCCTGGCTCAACTGCAGTTTCTTCTCCATTATTTGGAGTCTTTCTGGGTCAATTACTTCCTAGCTTTTGCATATGAGAGTAAACATATGACCCTTCATTTTCTGTGACTGGCTAATTTTACTTAATATTTTCCAGGTCTATCCATTTTCCTGAAAATGACATAATTTTGTTCTTTATTGCTGAGTAGAGTTACATTGTGTGTATATTCTATAATTTTGTAGTCCATTCATCTATTGATAGACACTTAGGTTGATTCCATAAAGTAGCTATTGTGAATTGTGCTGCTACACACACACACACACACACACACACACACACACACACACACACATTTATGTAATGCTATAATATTCTGGTTTCATTCCCTTTGAAGAGATACCCAGGAATGGTATAGCTGGATAATATGGTGGACAGTTTGTTTATTTAAAAGAGACCACATGAGCCGGGCATGGTGGCCCATATCTGTAATTCCCACTCTTGGGGGGTGGAGACAGGAGGATCGCACTGGTTCAACGCCAGCCTCGCTGGCTTAAGAGACCCTGTTTCCAAATAAAAAATATAAAATAGGTCTGGGAGTGTAACCCAGAGGTAGAAGGGTTTCCAGGAACCCCAGTACCACCAAAAATAAAAATAAAAAAATAAAAGAGACCGCATGAACCAACTCTGGGTTACTTATGACCATTAAATCAAAGGATATATTAAATCATTTTTATCACCTATACAGGAACCAATACATATTAATTCTTTTTCAATATCCTGAGATCTATTTCAAATAACCATTTTTTTCTGCAAACTATTCAGGACAAAACAAAAATCCATAGTAAGTTACTAAATAGGAGAAATGAATCCATATTTAGAACTAAACATTTACTGTGTCTGAGTACATAAATAAGGTTAGGATAAGGTAAAATGATGGAGAATTATGTACTTAGCAAATTATTGGCTTTCAGTTGTCATCTATTCTATTTTGAATGTTCTAGGTTGGCATAATAGGGATAGATTGTTAGTAGTAAATCCTGATTTAGACTAAAAATAACTTTTAAATAGCTCTATCTCTTTTATCCTTTTGTTTATAAAGATAATTGAGCTAATAAGTTTAGAGTTTCCAGCATGGAGAGAGAATTCCTAAAGATAGATGATGTTATTAAGAGTGTTGGGGAAATATTTTACTATAATATGCTTTCTAGATAAGTTGCTTAAGTAGGCATACAGGAATCACTGCCCAATTGTCATAAAATTCCTATGGAGTTACATATTCTACACTAATCAGTGTGAGTTTATTTGGGCCCACATGTTATTGTAATAAATGCCACAGTGTTGTGGTGAAGGATCAGACAAGACAGAGAAACAAATGATGTAGGTGATAAGAAAGCCAAAAAGGAGAGCAGAGAAGCTGAAGACAACAATGAGTCTCATATGAGAAAACAAAGGAGGTTGGAGGTTTGTGCACTGAAGTTTCTTTGTACTTTCTTTAAAATTGCACTTCATGAAAATATTGCAATACCATTTCCATTCCCAAAAGAATAAAGTCCAAGCTTTGTTGAAGAACTGTATTGAAGTTACAGAAGGTTCATTTTCTTCTTGGAACTATATTAAAAAATGGCTGCCTCTTCTGGCAAAAAGATATTGAATTGTATTTTTTTTTTCATAAAATATATGGCTTTCCTATGAGACTAGTCTTTAGGGAAAAATTGAATGCAATTTCCCACCCTTACAAACTGTCAGATTATTTTATTCTACAAATTCAAACTTGGTATAAATTATTTATAGAAATGGGCTAAGTAGAAGAAATAAAAAAGGGGTACCACATATAATCTTAAATTGATCCTAGGCTGTCATTTTCTAAATCTTATCCATCATTAGTCAAAAGAGCCTGAGATTACATTGTTAAATTCTTTTTTTTTTTTTTTTTGGTGGTACTGGGCTTCCTGGAAACCCTCCTAACTCTGGGCTACACTCCCAGACCCACTTTTATACTTTTTTTGGAAACAAGGTCTCTTAAGCCAGTGCGGCTGGCTTCGAACCTGCGCGATCCTCCTGTCTCCGTCTCCCAAGCGCAGGGATTACAAGCATGCGCCACCACGCCCGGCCTTTACATTGTTTAATTCTATCTGATAAAAAGGGTCAGGAATGGACAACACCTTAATGAGAGTTCTTTAGGAAAACACAAAAATAACAAACCCTAACCCAGAAAGTTATGATGTTAAGAAGTCACACTTTTTCTACTAAAATTAAGCCCATTGTAAAAGATATTTGATCTACTGGATGAATGAAACTGAACTGTATCCTGGTTCTTTATTACTTGTTAGGAATGCCATGTCTTTCTGTACTTTTTGCCAAAAATTTTCGCAATATCTTTTGAAACTTATCCCAAGTAGTTATCCATATTGAAACATCAGAAAATTCCATATCCTCTGCACTACTGATCCACTGCTATTGTATATGTGAGTTACTTCCTTTTTTGTCTATAATGCTTCTAAGTTTCTAAGTCTATAATGCTTCTAAGTTTTGTCTATAATGCTTCTAAGTTTTAGTTTTAAGTATAATGCTTCTAAGTTTTGTGGTTTTAGGCCGTGCTACACCACAGAAAATTTTTTACATATAATAATCATTCTCTGAATTATTCTGTCAGTAGTGATATGAATAAGATCAGTAAACTACTATTCTACAAGTAACTGACCATTATAATAAGGCTGTGCACTAAAGACTTGTCTAGAAACCTTTCCACAATTAATTAGTTCTGTTGTAAAATTATGTCAGTGGTTTGACTTATTGATCTATTTCTATAACCTAAGCACCTAGACACAGGCTTGCTATATCTGTGGCTCTCAGTAAAAATTGGTAAAATTTATAAAAACTCATGTTTAATAACTTCATTTAAAATGCTATTTCATACCTCATCACTAGATTTGGGAGTACCCTATCCTGCACATACGAATTACATATGAGTACTGTCTGATAACCTTACTGTTCAGTTGGAGAGAAAACAAATAAATAGATAAGAAAAGCACTACTGTAGAGTTGGAGGAAGTCACCAGGCTGATAGAGAACAGTTCACTGAAGAACAGAGCCCAAAAGAATAGCTATGTGTTTGTGTGGTGAGAAGGGTCAGAATAAGATTTAGTATAGACGTGAGCTGCTCAGTCTATGTTCAGATTCTACCTTTATCTGGTAAATGTGTCCATGTTTGGGTAAAACAAAGGTGATAATAGATTCTATCTTAGAGGGGAGTTGTGAGGATCACTTGAATTTATGGATTTTCCTGATTAAAGCACTGTATCAGACAAGAGGCACTTCCAGTAACTGGTGATATAGTTCTTACATAACCTGGCAGATCTTCTTCAGTGAAATAAAATATTGGAAATATTCAAACATCACCAGCAGCATATCTCAAAAGGAAATGAACATCAGAAAATCTTTGAAACATGGGACCTTAGATTCTGCAAATAGCTACAGTCCTCAATTGAGGGAATTTCTCTGTCCTGTGTACAAGACAAGATCCTTAGCCATATTTCTGTCATCTGGTGGAACTCATCACAGCATGTAGTAGCACTAAGATTCCTCATTTAGCAAACAGCACACTTGAAAAGAATATAAAGCACTGGTAGTGTGGCAGTGAGGGAGCTGAGTGGAGAGTGTACTTGTAGGTTTAAAAACCTTTGGTGGCTACTTGTAATCTCAGCATTCGGGAGGCTGAGACTAGAGGATCGCAGTTCATGGACAGCCTCAGCTACTTAGTGAGGCCCTCCACAACTCAGTGAGACCCTGTTTAAAATTAAAGAATAAAATAATTGGGCAGGGGGTGTAGCTGGGAGGTCGAATGTCCCTGGGTTCCATCCCCAGACCTGCAAAATAAATACATACATACATACATACATACATACATACATACATACATACATAAATACATAAATAAGCAAGTAAATAAATACCTGTGGTGTTCTTTCCAAAAATTCTTCTAATAAACATAATCTTCCTTCATGCCTTAAGGAAACAGTTTTCATAGGATGTGAAGGATTTATGGCAAAACTACCTCATTTGAGATTTCAGGAGACATCTACACAGTGCCCAATGTTTTTGACTTAAGTTTTCAGGGAATTCCTATCCAAATGGCATAAGATGTCTAAATCCATAACAGAGTGTTCCCCGTTATCCTCATGAAGCATGACATGAATGTTGGCCCTGTTCACTGAATTTCTTCTGATTTAAGTTCTTCTTATCTATTGATCTCTACCTCAGGTTGGCCTTTCCTCACAAGCACAAAGACCTATGTACATTTTGTCTACTTCAATAACATCCTGAGGGAGACAGGGATATAGAAATAGAAAATTTCTCTTTAAAATTAGCAGCATCATAGTATATCCTTTTAGGTAACTCTATTGTTACTCAACAGCAATATGAGAACTCATAAGCTCCTAACAATAGGCATGTTTCTGTTGCTTTGTTTGAGTTGTTTAAAAGAGAAGTGGAAATCAGAATGTTACTATTTATAGACTTGTCTCTGGAAAATTAGAACTTCCTTAAATGCAATCATTTCAGTGGCATTTTCAAAGTGAAAATGAAATTTTAAATGCTAGATCTTCTTAAATTCAGTGTACCTTTAGATTTTTTTAAAAAATGAAAACTGACATCAATGTTATAAAGACTATCAGTTTGATTTGTAAAAGAAGTTGCCTTCACATTAAAATAATTTTCTTCCAATAAATCCCTCTCAACAAAATATTCATGTAATTATGCATCACATTTTCAAAGAAGGAAGAAAATAATGTAAATTGCATTATTAGGTTGGCTAATATTGTTTCCTGCCACTAAAGAAACATTTTTGATTGCTAAACTGTTTTACATTTAGATGGACAAGAGAGGGCACTCATGTACTTTATATGTAATTGTGAATAAAATTTCCAACTTTACAGGATTGACTAGAGAAAAAAGTTATTTTAAAAGATTGGAAAGATATAAAATTAATATAAAACATTGATACAACTATAATTTTCAAAAAAGAATTTTTGCAAAATTACCTTATAAATTGCTTTGGGGATGTTGATAAGCAAATTCAAATAAAAAAGGCATAAACATCCTTTTTTACTAAGCTTGATTCAATTTAATCTGAAGCCATTTAAAAGTATTACTCTTTGGATAGAATGAGACTTTTTAAAATAAAAATATAACAGAAGCTGTATTTTGACTTGAACAGAATGATGTTCTCTAACTTATAATATGGATTCAAAATTTTCATAATTTACAACTGGAAAAAAATGGGATGATCCAAATTTAGTTCCAAAGAGAGGACTGTTCTTATTTCAAAGTGCAACAGAGTGGCCTCATGAAACAACCCCTTGAGCTATATGTGTGCAGGGGAAGGCAGACTTAGAAAGTCAGTGTGCCTTAGGGCAGAGGAGAGGCAAGAGACAGCTCTACTCTAAGGCATCAATGCTGCTGTTCCTTGCATATGTTTTTACCCCCACCCCCACCCTGGGCCACTGTATTCCATGTCTGTACAATTTTTCTGCAGAGGGTCCTAGAACTTTGCAGCTGAATGGATGCTTACTTTACCTGAGGTCTCTCTGTAGCCAAGAGTTAAATATAAAATCCCAGTGGATTCCTTCAGAAAGATTTCCCTGGTGAACCTCAGAAGGAGAGGAGCATGGGTAATGGAGTTCTTATCGTAAACAGCCAGAAATAATCTGAGGCTTCAAAGCAAAGAATGCACATTCCAAACCCCCTTAAGATAAAGAGATGTTTATTATAGTCATATTTGCAAGCATTTGCTCAGCAAAAGTCATAACTTCCATTGTTTTCAAATGTTCTAGTGCTTCATGTTCTTAAGCTTTGCATCTCATAATGTAAACCATGCAAGGCTCACTGGGTACCATTAGCTGAACAGAGTTATCTCCCAGTCAATTTCTGGTTTCATCAAGAGTGCTTGGCAGAGAGGTAGATACAATTGTGAATTTGATCTTGTTGCTTATTGACCCTTACATTATTTCTCTTAAAGTGTCTTAAAAATGGCTATTACTCCTGACACATTATCAATGGGAAATGAGAATTCAGAACAAACAGGAGCTAGTCTTATTGTGTAGTAATGATATGAAAATAAGATCGGTTTTTTCATTCAGGCTCACAACAATGAGCAATTGGAGAAAGCAATTGAAGGAAAGTGAAGAAGAAACACTAATTGAGAGAGCTAAGTCAAGACAAAAGATCTCAATGAGATTTGAAACAGAGCCTCAATGACACTTCCTAGAGTGGTCATTCTCAAAGTTTTTGTCTTAGAACTCCTTCATATGCCAAAAGATTAATGAACAAAAAGAACTTACATGGAGAAGGTCCGAGATGGTGGCTGCCGCAAAGGACGTGCATTTCTCAGAGAAGCCCTGGACACCAGACTTTGGTTTAATATCTGATTGGGACAGCTTAAGGAGACATTTCCAGCCATGACTTCCTATCTAGAATACAGGAGAGAGAGTGGATAACGGCAGAATTACAAGCAAGACGATAACAAGGTACCCACCACGCAAGAAAAGTGATTTTTGGAAGAACATCCCAGAAGGGATTAGAGAAAAGACTGCTTCAGCCGCGCTTGCTGGGGACTCTTAGCAACATACCTTGTAAAAAAAATGATCTGGGTGTCGTGGAGGGAGCCCAGCAGTGCAGGGCAGGAAGCCAAACTGCACATCCCAGGAAGCTTAGCGTGCCTGGCCGCTGCGCTCCTCTGTGCTGTGCTAAGGTTCGTGGTGTACTCGGAACAGCAGATCCTGCTCTATGAGGTGAGGCTGTGGCCTCCGCTCTTGGAGGGGAGATAAAATTCATTGCTGCTGAGTGCTCGATCCCACAGCCTCTTCAAAACACACATACTGTCATCTCTGACTAAAACAAAAAAAATATTGGAGAGGGACCAAGATGGAGGCGGCAGCAGCCAGGATTCAGGAGATGCAGACAAATCCTGTCCAATTCATCTGGAACTTTTGGAAAAAAATCCCCGCAAAGAGGGAATGCTCCTGTCGCACATGCTTAAGAATTCTGGACATCCTATCATCTAAGGAAGGAGCTCAGCAGAGAACCAGGAGGAAGGCGGTGGTGGTTGCGGCAGCAGTGGTGGTGGAGGCTAGTATTTGGGAGAGGCAGAGATCTGATCCAACCCACACTGATATTCTGAAGAAATTGTCCCAAAGGTAGAATGCTATCACCGTGCTTGCTCAGAAATTCTGGACAATATGCAGTGTGGGAAAAGTGTTTGGGAGAGAACTGAGATGGTGGAGGCAGCGGCAATGGCAGGGGCCAGTATTCAGGAGAGGCAGAGATCTGATTCAATCCACCTTGATCTTTTGAAGAAATCACCCCAAAGGTAGAATGCTACCACCATGCACGCTTGGGAATTTGGGAGAACATGCTGTGTGAATAAGGTGCTTGGAAGAAAACTGAGATGTCTGTGGCAGTGGCAGCAGTGGACAGTATTTTGTAGAGGCAGAGATTCAATCCAATCCACCTCATAATTTTAAAGAAATATCCTCAAAGTTAATCTGCTACTGCCAGATGTGCTCAGGAATTCTGGAAAACAAACTGTGTGGGAAAGGTGTTCAGGAGAGAACCGAGATGGCAGTGGTGGCAGCAGCAGTGGTGGTGATCAGAATTTGGAGGGCAGACAGATGCAGTCCAGTCCACCTTGAACTTTTGAGGAAATCTCCCCCAAAGTAGACTGCTCCTGCCACACATGCTCGGGAATTCTGGATAACATACTAAGTGGAAAAAGGGTTTGGGGGGTTTCAGAGGGAGCCCTGCATAGCCAGGATGGGCTACCACGGCTGTGTGTTCTGAGAGTCATCAGCCCCCATGGCAACTGCACTCCTCTGGGTAGAGCGGGATGCCAGGGTACAAGTGGAGCAGAAGAGCTTGCTCTTTGAAGTAAATCTGTGGCCCTATGCCTTTGGAAGGAAGACAAAATTCATTGCCACTAGGTATTTGGGGTCCCAGCTTTCGCAAAAGACATGTACTGCTCTCTCATATTAAAAAAAAAAATTGTCCAGGCATGGTGGTGCATGCTTGTAATCCCCATGCTTGGGAGACGGAGACAGGAGGATCATGCAAGTTTGAAGCCAGCCATGGTGGCTTAAGAGGCCCTGTTTCCAAATTTATAAAAAGTATAAAAATAGGTCTGGGAGTGTAGCCCGGAGGTATAAGGATTTCCAGGAACCCCAGTACCACAAAAAAAAAAAAAAAAAAAAAAAAAGAATTGAAGAACACTGGGCATGGTGGCGAAGACTTGTAATCCCCGCGCTTGGGAGGTAGAGATAGGAAGATTGTGCAGGTTTGAGGCCAGCCTTGCTGGTTTAAGAGACCCTGTTTCCAAATAAAAATATATTTAAAAATATAGGTCCCTGGGAGTAGAGCCTGGAGGTAAAAGGGTTTCTAGGAACCCCAGTACCACCAAAAAATAAAAAGGAAGTAAAAAGGGAACATCTGTAGACAACCTGCTGACAGTGACAGAGACCAGAGCCCAATGCACAGCAAGGCTGGTGCCAGAGCCTCTGAGGCCAGGATAGGAGCCTGTCTGTGGCTAGGCCGGTGCTGGGGCCAGGATTAGAGCCTGCCATGAGGCAAGGCTGGTGCTGGGGCCTCAGAGGCCGGGATCAGAGCCTGCTGGGTGGCTAGGTCGGTGCCGGGGATGGTGAGGCCAGGATTGGAGTCTGCTGTGAGGCAAGGCCAGTGCTGGGGCCTCTGAGGCTGGGATCAGAGCATGTTGAGGGGTGAGGCCAGTGCTGGGGTCAGTTAGGCCAGGATCAGGGCCTGTCCAGGGGTGAGGCTGGTGCTGGGGCCAGCAAGGCCGGGATTGAAGCCTGCCGTGAGGCAAGGCTGGTGCTGGGGC
This sequence comes from Muscardinus avellanarius, assembly GCF_963383645.1. Taxonomy (NCBI): domain Eukaryota; kingdom Metazoa; phylum Chordata; class Mammalia; order Rodentia; family Gliridae; genus Muscardinus; species Muscardinus avellanarius. The sequence continues at coordinate 78,268,669 of NC_137797.1, forward strand.
CTTGGAGGCCAAGATCTGAGCCTGCTGAGGGGTGAGGTCGGTACTGGCACCAGGGAGGCTGGGATTGGGGCCTGCCATGAGGCAAGGCCAGTTCTGGGGCCTCGGAGGCCAGGATCGGAGTCAGCTGAGGGGGGAGACCGGTGCCAGGGCCATCAAGGCTGGGATTGGAGCCTTCCATGAGGCGAGACTGGTGCTGGTGCTGGGGTTGCTGGGGTCAGGAAGGCTGGGATTGGTGCCTGCCATGTAGTGAGGCCATAGCTGGAGCCAGCAAGGCCAGGATAGAAGCTTGCCTTAAGGCAAGGCTGGTGCTGGGGCCTCCAGGGCTGGGATCTGAGCCTGCCATGAAGCAAGGCTGGTGCTGGAGCCAGAGAGCCTGGGATCAGAGTCTGCCAAGTGGCCAGGCCAGTGTCGGGGCCTTCAAGAGTGGGATCGGAACTTGTAATGCGGCATACACAGAGAAATATCACAGAAAATAAAATATCAGATGCTTTCCCTAATATGCAAAAACTAGGAAGACATTGGTAATGGGAGGAAATTTAGTAGAAGAAAGGGGCCTATGGAGGAGCAATTAAGGTGACCAATCAGAAGTGTTGGGATGGGGGAAGATGGAATCTCTTTAAAACATATGATGTACATAAGCAAATATATCAAAGTTAATCACTAAATCAAGCATGGGATTGGAGGGGAGGGAGTGGGATGGGGATTGGATAAAGGCTAATGGATGATGTGTACTTGGATAACCTCACAAGTCTTGTATTCCATTGTGATTTTTGACTACAATGCACCAATAAAAATATATTAAAAAATAAAGATACAAAAAGAACTTATATGGATTATATCTATCCATGTTTACTATATTAAAAGTCAGTTGATTTACATTATGATGTGAGACTATAATGCACCAATAAAATCACATAAAAAGTTAAAATAGAAAAATTAATTCATTAAAAATTTAATAATAAGCACTTTATTATAAAATGTAACTATATTCCCCCTAAAATGAGTTATAAGAGTGGAATTATTTTATACTCTTAAACATGTTTTTTAAAGATCTGGCTTAATTAAGGTTTGATAGACTGTCGTATCTGATTCTGCATTGAATCTGCTGTGTCCTTTTTAGTGGAAGTATATGAAAAATTGTCTAGACTCACACTCATTCATAGTTGAAAAAGTAAATTTTACTAAATATCTTAATAATTATAAATATTTGTCTTGTATTCTTGTTTGTTTGTTTGTTTGTTTTGGTGGTGGTACTGGGGTTCCTGGAAGCCCTTCTACCTCTGGGTACACTCCCAGACCTACTTTTTACTTTTTTATTTTTGGAAACAGGGTCTCTTAAGCCAGCATGGCTGGCTATGAACCTGCGCAATCCTCCTGTCTCTGCCTCCCAAGCGCAGGGATTACAAGCATGCGCCACCACGCCTGGCTTGTCTTGTATTCTATACCAAAATGTTTTAAAGTGATAGTTTCTTAAAGATTAATTGCAATATGAAATCTGAAGTCATATTCATGACAATTTTTACAGTCAGTTATCTTCCAACTTAAATGGGTTTTTAATTCATGCATGATTTTTTAAATTATGATTTGCTATTTGGAACATAAAGGTTCACTCATTTTTGTAGGTCTTCCAAGCATATAATAGAAAAATGCATATGTACTCATGAGAAAATGAGCTTTTATAGGAAAGTAATATATTAGCATTATTAGAAAAAATTTTGACCTCACAGACTCCCTGGAAATGTTACAGAGATCCACAGCAATCCATGTATCCATGCTGTTAGGGAACAGCTGTTCTAAGGCATCACTCTGGCCCCTTTTTTCCTCTACAGTATTTAAATTCACCTGTTGCCCCTTCTACTCTTACAAGTACCTTGCTATCCCCACTTTGACCTTCTTTTGAGTCACCATGTGTATCATACTTTTCTTATTCTAGAACTTTTCTAACTTATACTCACCTCTTAGAAGGTTTTAGTTCAGATGCTAATTTTTCCAAGAATCTTACTTTGACTTCTCTTAATTTGGGTAATGTTTTCTGTCCTATACATATTATTCAAAACAATGACTTGTTTATCTGAAATTTCTAAATAGATTCAAAACTCAAAAGGGCAAGAACCATGTCAGATTCAATATTTTGTGACATATATTTTAATTTAAATAAATCTTATTTTGTTTCATTTTAGAAAACAAAAATTTTAAAATAATGATATCAACTGAAGGTAAACCGTTTGCTATTATATTAAATTCTATTTTCATTGGTTCGGGTTTGGACTGTTGAAATGGCTCAAGTATGTTATATGAAATTTTCTCATTATTGGCAAGGGGAATCTCTCTGCTAAATCATTCCATTCTTCAAGGCACAGGTCAGGTTATATACTTCCTCAACAACAACAAAAAACGGTGTTTTCTACCACCTCTATCCAATAGCTATTGCTCATTCCTTTAAAAATACGTAACCCCAAATTCTTTTTATGCTGCTCACTTGGCAGCTTGCCATGAATTCAATACCTTCTGGCTCATACTTTCCACACAATCACTGAATTTCTTGAGTCATCCCTACCATTGAAGCCTATCTTTACATTAGTAATTAATTTTGATTGATGGGCTCCTTTGGTATTGAGATCTCAGTCTTCTCTGTTAAAGACTATTAAAAAGCATTCTATCAATGATTTTGAACTCGCAGTATAGTCTTTTTTATACTTTGATCTGGTGAATCTGCTCGCACAGCAAGGTAACAGTTGTCTGTATAGGAAGAAAATCACATCCCAGTTCAAACTTTTGGGTATACCGTGCTTAAGATGAACGGGCCTGCGCCTCTAAATAATGTGTATTTTAGGAAACATATGAATGCATAAAGGATAGCTAAAAGAAACAGAAACCCAATTCAAAACAGCTTAAGTGAAAACAGAATGTATTGGCTCATACTTTTGTAAGAATCCAGGGGTGGAGATGTTTGCATTTGAGCCTGACTAAATCCAGACGTTTAAACAATGATATCAGCTTATTCATCTCTTGATTCTATTTGTATTTGCATCTCTCTTCCTGTTGGCCTCATTTTCTCATGCCTTAGACGGGATCTCAAAGAAGCTCCACTCTATGTGTCGTAAAGCCTACAATCTAGAAGAGACACATTGTCTCTCCATCACTTTCATTTGAAATCTTTGTGGAAGATTCTAGTTGGCTTCATGTGATCACACTGAATCTTTCATGTGATCATTTCCTGAACCAGTGACTAAAGATAAAATATTGAAATTCCAACAACTGGATGACTGCCAGTCCTATGCCCACTGTCATTCACAGACTAGCCATAACTATATAGGATGGATCTTGGGCAAAAAAACTAAAAAAATTAAGAGCCTGGACAAAAGCAAATTATAAATGTCAGCTAGATCAAAGTTCACAAACTTCTCTGCAATAATATTCTTTTGAAATTTTATTAATACAACTTAAATTTGCATGCAAAGGAATAACTTTATGTTTGGAGAAATATTGGTCAGAAAAATATTATGTTTTTGAATAAAATAGTGTTTTTCTTTTAAAAGAACTAGAATCTAATTTGAAAAAGATGAATTTACCAACTTATTTAGCTGTGGATTATAGACAAATCATTTACTTTTGTGAGTTTCAGTTTCCTTTCAGTAAAATGAGGACACTATTATATTTTTTCACATTCTAGAGGTAAAATTAGATAATCTCTATCTACCTACCTACCTATCTATCTGATGAGTCTAAAATGGGCCTAACATAAAGCAAGTATACAACACATCTTAAATTCACTAGTTTCTACTGTATTCCCTCTCTTTCCCTCTTTTTTTTTTTTACTGCAAAAATGGAGAGACATAAACTGTCTGGCTTTAGGGCATTAAAGATACAAATATGTCTGTCTGCACTTGTCTTGTTCACTCTTGCTCTATATCAGTAGATTTTAACCTGGGCTACAAATTAAAATCACGTGGGGGATGTGTCAAAACATATTGATGCCCAGGTTTCATCCTAGACAAATTAAATTAGGAGATTCAATATTAGTGCCCCAAGGTTAAGAATAATTTCTCTAAATTCTTCAGGTTTTTTGTATATAATACATATATTAGTGGTAGACTGTGTTATTAATATTTAACAAGTCTTAGATTGTTTCTGTATTAACATGCCTTCTGTTTTCTGGATTTTGATGCTTTGGCATGCACCCTTGCTGACTCAGGAAGGCCTGCCCCAGCGAGGGCTTGCCAATTCCTAGAGACAGTAAACATCTTGTCCTGGAGTGCATGCTTCACCTACATGAACCAACCAATCCTCATTCCATGCCTTAACTACAGCCTCTATCAGGATTGCATGTTCGGGCCTCAATCCACCTGATATAATCACACCAGGGCCAAGTTCTAGACCATAAGGAATAGCCTGTTCCCTAAATAGGCGAAAAGTATTCAGATTGTCCAATTCTCTAAATATACTTACCTTCTCCTGCCTGTTTTCCCTATAACTACACTAAGGGCTCTTGGCTTCTGTCTGCCTTCTGATTGACTGGGCTGTTTCTGCAGGTGGACTCCATGGCTTGGGGTAACTCTCTTCTTGGGAACTGTAACTATCTTTTTAATGGCAATTGTTTTCTCATCTGTTGCCCCACTAAACTTCAAATTTCCAATGAATACACTCTCTTTTTAATAGTTTACTCCAAACAGATTGTAAGAACTTTGGGAGAAGGGACCACAGGTCACATTTTCTTGTTCTCCCTGGAGAATTTAATTTAGTATGGTTAGTATTAGTTATTCAATAAACACTCATTACTTGATTCAATTTATAACCAAGGGATTTAGGATATTGTTGTTTTAAATATAAAATAATTTACTGGAAAATCCCCAGTTTTTACTTAGACAACGTGAATTGCAATTTACTGTAGTTCTTCAGGAAAATTGGCAAAGGATAGTGTGAAAGATTATTATTAGGTGTTTCTAACTTACTCTGTCTAGCTCTTCCTTTTCTATCTCTCATTCATACTCCTTAAAAAACTCAAGTAGGCTTATGATTTGATATTTTAATAGCCTTTTAAAAGCAGGTTCTCACCTGCTTTGAAAATCAACACATACAGTATATGAGGCCAAGAGCAGGTTAAAACCTGGTCGTCTCATTATTACCTTTAGTGGGGGCCAAAATCAGTTTCAAGCCTGGTCACCTCATTAGTACCTTGTTTAGGCACTCCTAGTTTAGTAGCCAGGCAAAGCACTAATGAGGTGACTGAGTTCTAACCCACTTTGGGCTCCAGCGAAGGCACAGAGTTTAAGGCAGATTAGGACATGTGAAAAATCCCTGCTGGCCATCTGTAATACAACTCAACTATAAAATGGATATGGTTTTAAGGCTTGTTAAGTGTATCAGTGCCTCCATACCATGCATGTCTCAGATTTAGAGCCAAAAGCTTTGCAGGCATTATGCATTTCATCACGCAGTGACCCTGTATGAAGGCTTTATTGCTGTCATCATTCAACAGGTGAAGAGCTGGGCTCAGGAGGCCAACTGAGCCAGGGTCATATAGCAAATAAGTCGCAGAAAAGGTCTGCCTGCCTTTCCCATCACTTACTTCTAATTCTCCTCTTCCCAGCTTGGGCTTCTGGTTTGAAGAACACTCCCCAGGTGACTCTGAAGCACAGCTGGATATAAGAGCCATTGAACTTCAGCAGAATTTTACAAACAGAGGGTCACGCAATGTTTGGTTGACAGAAAATCAATCTGTTGGACTGTAGTGATTGTGTAAATATCAAGCGATAGAAATAGAAACTATTAGGTTACAACGCTTGTAGTAAGGGTGAATATTTTTCATGAAACTTGTTTCAGTCATAATAATATATATGTGGATGGAGATATACATATTTATGTATATATCAGTATGCACAAATGTATATGCGAGGATTTCTTGATGTGGTTACAGGTTCAAAAGCATTTTAAAAGCACACATCTAGGGGTTATGACTTGGCAGTGAAAGCCTGAGAAAAGCAGAGAGCACTATCCTTGGAGGAACGCCCTGCATTGTTGGCAGCAGCCCTCTAACAAATTTCTCCTCAGAGGCTCTTGGGGAGGGGGCGAAGAAGCAAGAAAGATCTTCAGGAATGGCAAGGGCTTCTGTGACTGAACTGCTCTATTGGGAAAAATGTCCCACTCATTTGCCCTTTAAATGTCGAAAGCTCCATGGCTTTGGTGGCTGCCTTTCTCTGCTGATTATGCTGGGAGTTTCTAGGCTCACACACTCATGTCCAGACATGTGACTTTGATTTTGACATGATAAACCTGAGGTAGTTTGCATAAAGCTGGCTGGCTGTTAGTTACACTCTAATCCTTGCATGGCAGCAGACAAGATGTTTCCTTATTTTTGCAGCTGCCGCTGGCTCTGGTTTGAACCAAACCACTATCAGCTGTAAAGCTGACACAACTATAATTTTTAATACCAATAAAGCTAATATGATTGAAGAAGATGGGCAAAATAAATTGTACCAAATGTTGCAGTTCTTTTATTTTTTTTTTCTTTTGAGCAATATTTCTTGGTACTCGGGGAAGTCGGTTTCACTTTGAGCTTTACTTTGAGGAGTTTCTTTGAATTATTCCCACTTAACATGAGCAAAGCTGAACTAATGTAACCTGACATAGGAGCTCACATTTTCAAACTCGAAGTTTAAGGAGGTAGTAATTATTTTGAAATGAAACAAAACAAATGCCAAATGTTTTCTGTTTACTTCTTAGAAGAAAGGAGAAAAATTAAAAAGGTTAAAAGTGATGTTGGGCAAATACTGCTTATTGGTGTTTTTCTGGAGACTCGGGGCCTATAATGTGCTCCCCAGTACTTGGCTGCCTATGAAGAAGGGTATTCTGACTAGGTGCCCCCACGTGCCCTGCGACACTGCCTGCGCGTGTCCACTCTGTTGTGCCCGTGCTTATCACAGAACACTCCTTGTCCCCCCTATGAATGCTCTCCTTGTAAAATAGGTACCCATAAAATTGAAGTTTTCATGTGGAGACACAGTAGGCAAATACATTGTGTTCCTATATTTTGTAAATGATTATTAAACTCAAGACAATAAGTTAAGAATTATAGAGGTACAAGATAACTTATCTGTGCCAAACTCCTCTCTAACCTCATCCCAGGTGACATATACAATTACTGATATCCATTAATTATTTATTCCACTCAAAACTATGTCATAAGTTTGCTAAATTAACATGTAGTAATTTAAATTTCAGATGTAAAGATCTGTTTTTGTAGTGGTTGAAGACCCATTCATGTTGATTGCATTTAAATGGATAAGAAGAAACTACTTCTGTGTGATTTCTGGTTTTGCCCATCATCTGATGAAGTCCCTTACAGCAAGATAGTACCCAGGTCCAATAAATTTTAGTTGCAAAAAATAGATTAAAAATAGATTAAAAGTTTTATAAGGCAGGAATGGTTGTGCATATCTATAATCCCAGACATTAGAGGCTGAGACAGGAGGATTGCAGCTTCAAAGCCAGCTTCAGCAACTTAGAAACACCCATAGGAACTTAGTAAGAACCTTGTTTAAAAAAAAGAGAGAAATAAAAAATAGGGCTAGGGGTATTAATAAGAGATAAAACGGCCCTCAATTCAATTCCAATTCCACACACACACAACCCTATATAATAAAAATTATGTATGAGTTTTCTACTACTCTTTTCTCCCATTTTGATTTGAACATACATGATAAAATCCAAAATAAAATAAAATATTTAAAACAATGGCCATTCTTTTGTTACCAATAGTTAATTAAAACATACCAAAGTTTCCATATTTTTTTGTCAAAATAACACAATAGGCAAATTTGCTGGAATATTCTCATGTCTGTGTAAGCAGTTTTGACAATATTTATCTTTTTGGCTATGATAGCCTAAATGTGTTATTTGGAATTATGAATTGCTAATATGAAGGAAAAAGAAAAACTAAAATATCCTTACTTCTCTTTCAATATTTATTATTGAAAAGCCAGATGACACTTCGTTTTCTTTTTTTTTTTTTTTTTTGGTGGTACTGGAGATGGAACGCAGGGGCATTCTACCTCTGAGCTCCACCCCCAGTCATAATTTTTATTCTTTATATTGAAATAGGGTCTCACTGAGTTGCAAAGAGCCTCACTAAGTAGCGGAGGCTGTCCATGAGTCATGATCCTCTAGTTTCAGCTTCCCAAAAGCTGGGATTACAAGTGTGTGCCACCACACCCGGCGACACTTTATATTTTTAAGTGAAGGTCATCCCATTCATTGATAAATGATCTTACTGAATATAATGAATTCATTGTGCCAGAAGTTTTAATTCAATTAAATACACTTGGATTAAAAAAACTCTACAAATAATATATAGGCTCCTTGTACCACCACTGCTAGTCTTACAATTTGTCCATTGATTTGAACTTTATAAAACCTTGTTTATTGAGAATAAACTACATACTTTCCTTCATACCAGAAATAATGATATAAGCATTAAACTAATCAGAATATAATTAGTGCTGTTAGAAATAAAACTTACATAAAAATAAATCCAGTAAAAGATGATCTGCTTTGTCTCTTCTGATAAGTTTAGGCTTGAAGTCTATTTTTTCTTATGTTAAAGTCCCTACTTCTGCTTGTCTTCGCGCTCCATTAGTGTGAATTACCTTGCTCCAGCCCTTTACCTTTAGTTTGTGAGCATCTTTACTAGTATGGTACATTTCTTGCAGATAACATATAAATGGATTATGATTTTTAATCTATTTTGCCACCTTTTTTGATTGGGAGTTGATACCATTGATACTCAGTGTGATTATTGAGAGATGATTTTTAATTTTTTTTTTTTGGTGATACTGGGGTTCCTAGAAGCCCTTCTACTTCCGGGCTACACTCCAAGACCTATTTTATATTTTTATTTGGAAACAGAGTCTCTTAAGCCAGCGCAGCTGGCTTCAAACCTGTGCGATCCTCCTGTCTCTGCCTCCCAAGTGCGGGGATTACAAGCGTGCGCCACCATGCTCGGCTAATGATGATTTTTAATTTTTAACAGTTGGATTTGTAACTCCTATTTGAGGTTGTGTTTTTTCTTTTTTGTTTAGTTGTTAGTTTGATGGAAATAATTGCTTCTCTGGTTCTGGCATTTGAAGATGAAAAGAGATCCTATGCTCCTGGATAGTCAGAATAAATATCATCAAAATGGCCATATTTCAAAAAGTGATCTACAAATTTAACACAATACTCATTAAATTACCAAGATCATTCCTCCCAGACATAAAAAAATCAGTTCTTAAATTCATTTGGAACAACAACAAAAAAAGAATATCTAAAGTAGTTCTCAGTAACAAAAACCATGCAGAAGGAATCACAATACCTGACTTTAAAGTATACTACAAAGCCATAGCAATAAAAACAGCATGGTACTGGCACAAAAACAGATATATAGACCAATGGAGCAGAATAGAAGACTCAAAAACAAATCCACACACTTACAGCCAATTCATACTTTACAAAAGGGCCCAAAACAGACATTTGAAAAAAGATAGCCTGTTCAACAAATGGTGTTGGCAAAACTTGTTAACCATATGCAGAAAAATGGAAATAAACTCCACTATATCACCCTGTACAAGAGACAATTCAAGATTGATCAAAGACTTGGAAATTAGACCAGAGATCCTGAGGCTCCTTGAAGAAGGCATAGGTCCAACACTGCAACACATAGGCACAGATAAAAACTTTCTCAACAATAACCCAAAGGCACAAGAAACTAAAAGGCAAATCAATACATGGGATTTCATTAAACCGAAGAGTTTCTGTACAGCAAAGAAAACTATCAAGGACCTCAACTGAGAACCAAAAGAATGTGAGAAGGTTTTTGCCACCTACTATTCTGACAGAGAACTAATACTAAGAATATATACAGAACTAAAGAAACTCAGCACTAAGAAAACAAATAACCCAATTTAAAAAATGGGCAAGTGAACTAAATAGACACTTCAGAAAAAAAGAAATACAAATGGCCAACAAATGTATGAAAAAAATGTTCAACATTAGCAATCAGAAAGATGCAAATCAAAACTACCCTGAGATTTCACCTAACATCACTTAGAATGACAATTAAAAGCATAAACAACAAAAACTGCTGGTGAGGATGTGGAGAAGTAGGAACTCTAATACATTGCTGGTGGGACTGCAAATTAGTGCAAACATATTGGAAAACAGTGTAGAGGCTCCTCAGGAGAATGAGAGTGAACCTACCATATCACCCAGCTCTGCCACTCGTGGGTATCTACCCAAAATAATGGAAACCAATTGACCAGAATAATACATGCATATCTGTGTTTATAGTGGCACAATTCACAATTGCCAAACTATTTATACACAATGGAACTTTACTCAGACATAAAGAAAAAAAATCATATCATTTGCAGGAACATTATGCTAAGTGAGATTAGTTACTCACAAAAAGTGAAAAATCAGATGTTTTCCTTAATATATGGAAGCTAAGAATAAAATGGAACATACAAGAAACTCCAAACAAAGGAGAAAACTTAGATTAGCAAATAAGGCAACCTGAGGGGATGTCGGAGGAGAGGGAAACATTCAATGGGCATGAAGTATATACAAAAACTTATCAAAGTTAATCACTGTGCTGAGCACAGGAAGGAGGGAAGGGGGATCGAAGGGGGTGGAACTGGGGGAAGGCTTAGTGAGTGCTGCGTGCATGTATGCCTCTATCACCCTGAGCTTCATCAAGATGTATGATTACAATGCGTCAATAAAATAAAATAAAAAAGGATTAAGGTAGCCAATCAGTTGCCCTTAAAAAATATCTGAAACAACTCTGGATGTCAGGAATGCAAGACAAAATAAGAAAGTCAGGTGATGTATTCCTGGACTAATTATAGAGTGAAAACTGCTGTTAGCTACATGACTCTAATAAATTTGCTTCTCCAGGAAAATTTATTCTTGTAAAATGTATGCTTTGGTATTGCCCCAAATATCTATATTGTGAATATATAACTCTAAAATAGTACTTTACCATTCAGTATTTGTGTGTGTGTGTGTGTGTGTTTGTGCACTCACAAGGACATGTGTCTGTGTTTCTTTTTTTTAGAGAAAAATATAGCCAGCAATTTGAAGGAGCAGATGAGGACAGCAATCTGCTTTCAGATTGTGGATGGGAGCGTTCCTTTGAAGGGGTGTTCTTAGTTCTGAGTATGAGGAGTAACCCAGTGGAATGCATATGGTTGCCAAGAAAAAAGAAATATGAGGATTCTAGGTTTATGGGAAGGTTGATGCTAGAAAGTTAAACTGAAAGCGATGAGTGCTTGAGCGGCACCTTGGACCTCATGTGTGGGGCACTCCTTACCAATAGACTGTAAGGAAATGGAATCATCCTTCACAGAAATGCACAGCTCTGTCTGGCAGGAATTTTAGCAGAATAAAATAGCGCAGGGCAGTGAGAAACAATGAAATGGTGGCCTGATCCATTTGGTATTAGCTTTCTCTGAATAAAATGGAGAAATAACTTTTAATAACAAACTGTCCAGAAATTTTAGACAATTATGACATGGACAGAATGCTAGACTTCCTGCTAAATATGTAAAGACCAAAGAGATAACTAAACAGTAAAAGGACTGCGATCATGTTTGTAGCTAGAGGAATGAAGCTATTCTTATGGGAGATAGGTGTTTTTGTGTATGCATGTGCATGTGTGTGTGTATGCTTTTAGTTACTAATAGTTAGAATATACTATTTATATGACTCATAATTTCACCTAGAGCAAAGAATGACAATTTCAAGAACACATTTGTGAGGAAGAAAAAAATATGTCTAAAATATAGATTTAATAATCCTGGATTCCTTTTTTTTTTCTGTGAGAGTTGCTGAAAAATCACCTATTTGAAAATATTTTATTTTTTGCCAAAGTAGAGAACACTTTTGGAAGAAATCTGCATTCTGTTGGGATTTTTAACTTTTTGGGACAAAGGGGGAGTTAAAGGCCTTGTGTTTCTTAATACATGTGGCATTCCAAGAAGTCTTAACAATAAAAAGGAAGCAATTCATCTATGAGAAATATTCCATGCAGAGGAAAGCACTTATATTTTTCTAAAAAAAAAAAAAGAAGTTGTCACACTCAACCTTAAATGTTCTGTGGATGAAATACACTTGAGCAGGGTGGGAGAGGAAGGGAGGAAAAGTGGTCAAAGCAAAGCATCTGATGGAACACAGCTGCAGCCAGTCCCTGCACTCTTGCTTTAAGAAAAGGAACTGTTAGAGTTTGGATTTAAAATGTCCCCCTAAGCTGGGCACGGTGGTGCACGCTTGTAATCCCAGCATTTGGGAGGCTGAGACCAGAGGATCGTGGTTCACGGACAGCCTCAGCTATTTAGTGAGGCCCTCAACAACTTAGTGAGACCCTGTTTCAAAATAAAGAATAAAAAATAGGACAGGTGGTATAGCTTGGAGGTCAGATGCCTCTGGGTTCCATCCTCAGACCTGAAAAATTAAAATAAAACGTCCCCCTAGTGTGCACCTAGAAAGGCAGCCAGGTTGGAGGCAGGGCTTGGTTGCTGATGACGGGTCTCTGGGACTACCTATAGTCCTTTCTCCCTAGCTTTCTCTTGCTTTCTGTCTTTCTGATCTCAGAGCAGAACTTGTGTATGTGCTCTTTGCTCCCCATGCCATGTCTCTAGCTCTGCAGGCTTTACCTGGCCTGACATGGACTGAACTCCTGAAATCTCCAGAATTGTGAGCAAAATAAATTTTCCACTCAGTTGTGATGATCAGGTGTTTCAGATCACAGCAGTGAGAATGCCAGCTGAGACAGAAATTGAGTGATAATACCAACCAAGCATTTTTATCAGGTGGCCCACAGCTGTCTAAAGCCAGGAAGCCAAGGCCAATGGAGATGTCTGCACTTAAGAGTAACTTGTATCTTATTTTCATTTTTACTTCCTATTAATTCTGTTCTACTAGATAAGATATAAAGGTGGCCTTTTAATAATATGAATTCCAAGGAATTCCAGAGAAAATGAAATATTTACAAAAAGAGTGCCTCAAGGGGCATACTCCTCTAGTAACCCATGGACAGTAATAGGTACAGGGTATTTATTCAGGCAAAAAGAATGTGAATTGGTTTAGCTCAGAGATAAAATGCCCCTGGGTTTAACACACACACACACACACACACACACACACACACACACACACACTCACATGAATTGAATCAATAATTCACTAAACACTTATTGAATCATTTACTAAAATAGGGAAAATCAATAGATCAAGGTCAAACCTCAACTATCTTCACTATTCTCACATAGCCCTTCTAAATAAATTTTTAATATCCATCCTGGAAAAATCATAATTAGTGTATGGACTTGTCTTTGAAATACAGATTTTGACACAGGAAGACAAATGCAGAAATAAATACAATTCATTTACTAGTAATAAATAATATATAATTAGATATAATAGATAATAGAAATAAACATAATTAAATATTTATTTTATCTCTATTAACTTATACAATGCTATTTATACATAGAATGAATTAAATGAATATTTGGTGAATTTCTTAAATAAATGAGTTTGTTTAGTATTGTTAGTCCTGCCTCTGTTGCTTGGTTCTGTGTAAAGTTACTCAAACTTTCCACTTTCCATTTTAAGTAATATTGACTTATCCCTAGGATTGTAAAAATGTGTTTATTTTACCTACTTTCTTCTTTATCATCTATAATTTACATATAAAATTTAACACTTTAAAATATATACTTCAGTAAATTTTAACAAATAGACACAATCATATAACCAGTCCTGCAATCATAATATGGAACATTTCTATCAAGCAGTAAGTTGAGTTCCCTTTGTGGTTAATTTACTCCTAGCCCTGGCCTGTGGAAACACTCCCTGCTTTTGTCTTAGAGTGTCATGTGTGTGGAATCATACAATATATACTTTTATTTAGCAACATGCTTTTGAGATTCATCATTGTTGTTGCATGTGTTGGTAGTATTTGCAATACTCAGTAATTGCTGAGTATTGCCTTTCATGGAATACTATAATTTGTCTATCCAGAAGCTAATGGGCATTTTTATTTGGGCTGTTTTAAATAAAGTTGCTATAAATATTGCAGCATATCTTGGTGGAAACAAAAGTTTTCACTTCTCAGAGATGAATTACTGAGTTATATGATAAGTGGATATTTGATGTTAAAATTTGCCAGCCGGGCATGGTGGCGCACGCTTGTAATCCCCGTGCTTGGGAGGCGGAGACAGGAGGATCGCGGTGGTTTGGAGCCAGCCTCGCTGGCTTAAGAGACCCTGTTTCCAAATAAAAAAATATAAAATAGGTCTGGGAGTGTAGCCCGGAGGTAGAAGGGCTTCCAGGAGCCCCAGTACCACAAAATAAATAAATAAATAAATAAATAAATAAATAAATAAATAAATAAAAATTTGCCAATCTGTTTTTCAAAGTAGTGATACCACTTTGCATTTCCACCAGCAATGTGTGAGTGTTCAGGTGCTTTTCAACCTAGCCAACATTTAGTATTATTTTAGTAATTCTAATAACTATGAAATTTTATCTTACTTTGAGCTTAATTTGCATTTCCTAATGGCTAAGGATATTAAGCATCTTTTCATACACTTATTTGCCATTCATATACCTTTGGAAAAGATGTTCAAAATTTCCCCCCCCACTGAGTTGTTTGTTTTTATTTTACTTAGTTATAAGATTCTGTATACATTATAAATATGCTTTTTTATCAGATATATATTTTGAAAATAACATTTTATTTCAATCAATGGCTTACCTTTCCTTTCATTACGAGACATTTTAAAAATAGCAGAAGCCTAAAGTTTTGGTGAAGTTAAAATTATCAGTTTTCTTTTTTTGTAGCTTGTTTTGATGCACTAACAAATCTTTGGCTAATCTGAGATTAAAAGATTTTCTCCTAGAATTTTAATTGTTTCAGCTTGTACATTTAAATCTATGATCCATTTTTAGGTAATTTCTAGGTACGTTTGAGCAAACACCATTTTCTTTGTAGAGAGAAGTTTTCAAACAACCTGCAAGAGCAGTTCTTTTGTGTAAGCAATGTCATAACAATTGTTCAAAATAAAACCCTATATTGTATCAAGAAATAATGGTAAAATGACAGGATATGGACAGGGAAGTTTAAAAATACAGAATTTCTCATCTTACTTAGGGTGGAGTTAATTAAACCTTTCCATTTCTGAATTTCAAATATACAAACAAGGCTAAAGATTATTTTTATAATGCTCAATTTTTTATGGCTAGTCGAACTAAAAGCAGCTTATATAACTACTAAATTACTGTAAGAATTTAAAAGAAAATAAAAATGATTCATATGTTGTATGAATATGCATGTATGAATCCATCCATACAAAAAATGAGAAATATGATTTTTTATTTTTATGTGAATCATATTGAAAATGGCATAAATTCAGACTGTGCTTGGTGCCCTCTCACCCCACCACTTCCCCTTCTCCCCTCTCAACAATGAGTGTCCAGGTTAACTATGCTATATTTATACTTTTACACATATTCGAATGTAGCTCCTCCATTCATCAACCTCCGCCTTCTTCCTCTCCTACCCTTCCATTTCAGCTTTGCTGAGGTTTCCCCTCCATTATCTGGAGTCCCTCTGGTATTCCTAATACTCCCTAGTTTGGGCATATTAGAGAAAACATATGTCTCTTCTCTTTCTGTGCTTGGCTGATCTAACAATATTCTCCAGGTCTTTCCATCTTCTTGCAAATAACATAATTTTGTTCTTCTTTATAACTTAGTAGAATTCCATTGTGTGTTTTTCCCATAATTTTCAATCCATTCATCTGTTGATGGAGACCTAGGTTGGTTCCATATTTTGGCTATTCCGAATTGTGCTGCTATGAACATGGGTATGCATATGTTACTGTGGTTCTCTGATTTCAACCCCTTTGGAAGGATACCTAGGAGTGGTATAGCCGGATCATATGGTGGATCCATTCTCAGCTTTCTAAGGACTCTCCACACTGATCTCCATAGCAGCTGAACTAGTTTGCACTCCCACCAACATTGTAAAAGAGTTCCTCTTTCTGCACATCATTGCCAGCATTTGTTTAATCAGATTTAGAAAAAAATCAATTTCATTCTTCAATTAGATGAAAAGACGATCACATTATTAGAAAATACTATATGCTTCTTAATACCAAACACAAGATTTCAAAGAATGTTAAACAACAGCAATGACCACCACAACTAAGAGATTCTCAAGAATATCAAATGAAAATTAAGGGAAAAAAGATAAATGTGCAAGCTGAAATTTAAGGCAAAATACTTAGGGAGACTAAAGCTACACATCAATAAAATGTATACACATAAAGGAAGAGAGAACAGTGATATTTTAATAGAATTAAATTTAGTTTCAAGATAAAATAGGAAAAAAAAACATTCTTATAAAAAAAACTTACTGCAGTTATTTTGGGTGGCATTATATAAAACCAAAGTTTAATAAGCTAATCAAAAATAAGTGAACAAGTATAGAAGATTAAGGTAGTATAATTAGTGAAGTCAAATGAAATAAACTATGTATAGAACTCAAGAGACCAACATAGATATATTTCATAACCATGAGTCATAGCCTAACAATTTAATTTTTTATTAATAAATAAAATTTTTATTAAAGACTATTGTATATAACACCATCTATCACTCATCTTTGATAATTATTAACTCATAGTCTATATCTTTTTATATTACTCTGGATAATTTTAAGGAACTTGGTTGAATTATATCATTTCAACTACTGTCATTCACTTTTTATTTCTAAAAATAATTTAAAGAACATTATTACTTTAAAAAATTAACCATTATTACTAAATGTGATCAAGTGCATTATCTGTGATAAAATTTCCCTAATTAATCTATAATGTTTAAAATTTTTACTTGTTGAAAACAGTATGACTGCAAATTAAAAAGAAAGTTCTATGTATAATCAGAAAACCAACTACACTTCAGGCTCACAGGATAATTCTAGAAGAAAATATATTGAAATGCTAACAATATTTATTTCTGTGTAGTAAAATTAAAGCTCTTGAAATGGTCTCTGTATGCCTTCTATTTTTTTTTACATTGCCTAATAACATGCAAGAGGCCATGACAATCATTCATTATCACTAAAGTAATGATGGATTGTTAAACCAGATCAATTTAATCCAGATAAGAATGGAAACTTATCATTTAGTTATGGATTTTTGTTTTTTCTGCTACATTAAATAATTTGTGAAGCATTTGTCTCTAGGTGAAATACAAATAAAGTTAGAAGAGATCATTAATAAAAAAAATCTTTTAGAATATTATTTTATCCCTTATGGAATTTTAAAGCCAGGTTTCATTAACTGTAATGCTGGATAAGCCTCAAAAAGTAATTCTCTTTATCCAAGTTCATTGTATTTTCAGAGTCTTTGCAACACAGAGGCCAGAAATAGTTAAAATTACATAAGTAAAAGTATGTATATGTGTGTTTTTATGGTATTTATACCCATGAATTCCCTTTCAGGAAATAGTCTAGATACTCAGTGGTATGCTTGAACCATAGGTCTCTTTCATGTCTTGTTCCTGCTGAGTTGATGTTCCTTGATGAAACCAACTGCCCTTAAGCTTCTCTATTTATTTTTTTCTCCCTGGGCCCCATCTGGGTCTTCTTAAGATATTGTTACAAAGCTCTTCTGTGTGGACTATCTGAAGGTGTCTCTTATTTTTCTGGCATTAAGAGGTAAAGTGATTTGGTGGATAGCAGAAATTAAAATATGTGTAGTTTTATGAAATACAGGAGGCACGACCATTTCTCCTCTTCCTCCTTGTGCACACCCCTCCTCCCAGTTCTTTTTTGTTCTCTAGGTGTTTCTGACAACTCTAAGGATCTAAGGACATTTCATTTTATATTGGGCTCAAAGTTGCAGAGAGGAGAAATACTTCGGAGAAGGAACTGAAGACATATCCCATAACTCATTTTCCCCCTTTCTTGCTTTGTGCCTTGTCTGTATATCCCAAATCCTTTTCTAAGACAATTTTTCTCACAGTATTGCTCTGTTGTTAATAATCTAATACGTTGTCTTTCCTAGGTTCTTACAAATTTTAAATCTGAATTTGATTTTTCATTATATATTTAATAAAACTTCAGTTTTAGAATTTGAGAGTCAGTTAGAAGTTGGAAAAGAAGATTAGGTGGGATTGTTATATTTGAGACATCCAAAGGGAAATTATCAGATTCCTTAAATTACGCACCGTCAGAAGTAATAGATTCTTCTGGACCAAGAGAGGAGAATATTATGCTGGTCTTCTAGAACACTACCCCTTCCCTCCTTCAAACTCCTTGCTGAAGGGGACAGTCCTACTCTAGGACAGAAGTTTGAACAAAGAGATCTGGGTGACTATCCATAGCCTGCTTTAAGTGATTACTTACATATACAGCTTAATGGACCCTATGAAAATCGAAGACCCCTCTGCCCTGCCCTGGTGCCTGCAATAAACATCATTAAAGTGACTTATTTGAGTTAGGGCAGTTCTAGTTAGTGGAAAGAATAGCGTTAACCTATTATAACCTCTAAAAATGTTTATGGTGTTAAGAGATTAGCTGATAGTTATGTAGAATAAATGAGGCACACAACAAATGTGATTAAGAGGAGACGGAGGGAATTTGGAAAACTGTATACTGTCATACAGGGTATTATACGAATCTTTGCCCAACCCAGAAAGTGTGAGGTGGATGGCTTCTCTGAGAGTGGTACCCAATTAAAGAATGAATTAATTCAATGTTTATCTGGTCTCCTGTTGAATTCAATTTGGTGTTGGGTTTCTTTCCAAAATATGCTTAATGTCTGGTTAAGCTGTTCTCCTGGTCCCCTCCCCCCTGCCACCTTCTTTTAGGTTTCTCAGTTATGCTTCCTAATGTAGTCTAGCTTAATGTCCTTGTTATTTTAAGCCACAGAAAATAGTTTGAATGTGGAATAAAGTAAATGCCTTTGGATATACATATTGTAAATATTTTCACATTCAAAAAGAGATGCATGTTTTGAGTTCAAGTCAGATGTAAGCTGTGTAGTAAAATATAATAACCTGAATGTATAACATCCTTGTTTATACATCTGAACTCTAAGGTTTGATATACAGAGACAAAGTTTTAGATGAGCAAAGCTTTTATGTTGGTTTGTTTCTGAAATATGTTTATCTTCAGTCTGTGTATCTTTAGGGCCTGAATATGACCCTCAAAACAAAACAAAAAACCCCAGAGAAATAAATATGGTAATAGAAAAAAGCTATAACCCCTCCCTGCAAAGCATCACCTCGACTTTTTTTCTTTAAATACTTTGTAATACATGCTCACCAAAGACCGAAACTTACCACAGACCTTTGCAATAGCAATGACAAATCAAAAATATTGCTTCAGGACTCCAGCTCCAGACTCTCTTTCCATAGACTTCCAGTAACAACATCCTTTATGTACATAGAAAAGGCTCAAACTGGCATTAACCCTATAAAATTAAGCAATAGCAATCTCAAAATCCACAAGAAATGAATAATTTCATGTGTGTATTTGTATGCGTGTGTGTGTGTGTGTATGTGTGTGTGTGTGTGTTCAGTCCACTAATGTGCCCAACCTTCATGATCCTGGATTAGAAAGATAGCTCCAAAAGGCTTTGAAATACCCACTATGAAATATGATATGATTATGAAAAGACTGGCAGGGTTTAGGTCATGAAGGCTTTAATTTGGGTCATTTTATGAATTTTAGTCCTTAAGGTGCAGAGAGAGTCTATTGAAGAGTTTTTGTAAGAGACTAACTTCTTGCACTTGTAAATCATCACAAGAGTTGTAGTTGTAGTCTGCAGAGTTTTGTAAAGCAGCAAGAATGGTCAAAGTGAGTCGTAGATTGGGGAGGCTGACAGCAAGGGAACTGTGACAAGCAGGGAGCTTTATGAGATATCTAGGAGGCATGAAGGAGCATCCATGAAGATTTATTAGTTGATTACACAGTAGGTGAAATGAAAGAAGAAATAATAAGCACACACTTATCTAAAAAACTATGAAAATAATTTAAGCTGATCCAATATATTTCCTATTTAAGCAACAAGAAATCTATTAAGTAGGAAACAGAAGGAAAGTATAGAAAATAGAAATCGATTAAGTAGTAGTCAACCTCCTATCATACAACAGAATCTCAGTTCTAAAATGCCTATTATTTTAGAATTTAATGTTTCTGGAATCAGAGTCCCACAGACAAACAATTTACTGGCCTTCAATCAGAAGACTACATCCTATGATATCTTAAATTCATAGACAAAATTTGTCTTTCAGGAAGATTGCTCAGTCTCTCAGATTTCTCGATCAGTTCCTTTTCTAGCTCAGAAAAATATGTCCTGCCTAACCTTTGTTAGTATAGCTTGTCCTCTACCCATCAAATTGCTCTTATGTTTGGTGAAGTCAGATAGAAGTAGATTTTTGTGGTACTGGGAACAGGAACCCAGGAGAATTCTACCTATGAGCTACACCCTTCAGGTCTATTTTTCATTTTTTATTTTGAAACAGGGTCTCACTGAGTCGCAAAAGTTGCCTCAGCTTACTAAGTAGCTGAGGCTGTCTGCGAACTGCAAGCCTCCTCGCTCAGGCTCCCAAATGCTGGGATTACAAATGTGCGCCACCACGCCCAACTCGAAGAAGTATAATAAAACCCCACATATTTTCCATGTTATGTCACCTCAATAAGATAATCTAACCTGTTAGAAGTTCAGTTTCACCATCTTAAAATAGGAATAGGTAACCACTTATATTACAGGGCTGATTTTGCATTCAGGTAAGATGCATGTATAAGACATCTTACATTGTAACTTGTGCATAAATAAATAGTTGGTTATTATTTTACTAAGATCTCCCTCCACCAAGATATCTTTAATATCACTATATATACATTATATATAGTGAATGAATTTTTAAAAATAAAAAATGGAGAGCCAGGCATGGTGGCGTATGCTTGTAATCCCAGCACTTGGGAGGCTGGGACAGGAGGATCACACAGGTTCGAAGTCAGCTTCAGCTACTTAGTGAGGCTCTCAGCAACTTAGTGAGACCCTGTTTCCAAATAAAATATAAAGTAGGTCTGGAAGTATAGCCTGGAGGTAGAAAGCCTCTGGGTTTCAGCCCCAGTACCACCATGAATAAATAAATTAATTAATTAAAAAAAGAAAATGGAAAACCAGAAACCGATATAAGTAATATTTTGAAGACACAAACACTAAGTCTTAGAAACATAGCAGCTATGGGAATTGTAGTGAAATGGGGGAAATCAAAGAATAATGGAAAGTCGACAACATTACTGAGAAAAAAGCAAGCACACACACACACACACACACACACACACGTAGGTATATATGCTGGCATGTATACCTACATATATATTTATTATACATATTATATGTATACACCACCATCCCTATTTTCTTTGCAATTTTGAGATAGGATCTTGCTAAATTGCCGAGAACCTCACTAAGTTTCTGAGGCTGATCCTGAACCTACAATCCTCCTGTGTCAGCCTCCCAACTACTGGGATTAGAGGCATAGGCACCACTCCTGGCACATTAAATCATATTAACATCTGGTTTATATACATCAAATGCTTCTCATCATGTCATTATCTCAACATATTTTGACCAGTGATTAATTGTCTGCTTGCTTTTTTCTTGATAATGTTGTAGAGTTTCCATTATTCTTTGATTTCCCCCATTCCACGACAATTCTCATAGCTGCCTGGATATATTATTTCTTCTATATTTTAACTTTCAGGTACTGAAAACAAACTACAAAGAAAATTACAAATTTTTGAAGAAAAATAAATTATACCATAAGTAGTTTCAGGTTTTTAGTTTATGCCAATTCAATAAATACCTTATTTTGGGGGAAATGTAATTTCAGCAAACATTTGAATAACATATTTCATGATGCAGAGAATTGGAGGAAGATACAGTTAGATAGGAGTAAAAGTTATGGCATGGCGTCAGGCATGGTGGCGCAGGCTTGTAATCCCTGCACTTGGGAGGCGGAGACAGGAGGATCGTACAGGTTTGAAGCCAGCCTCGCTGGCTTAAGAGACCCTGTTTCCAAATAAAAAGTATAAAATAGGTCTGGGAGTATAGCCCAGAGGTAGAAGGGTTTCCAGGAACCCCAGTACCACCAAAAAAAAAAAAAAAAAAGTTATGGGTGTTATGGCATGCTATTGCATAATAGGGTGACTATATAGATAATAAAAATCCACTGCATGTCTCAGAAAGAGGAAAAAAAGGATTTGACTGTTTTCACCATAAAGAAGTGATAAATTTTTGACTACATAGATATGTTTAACCTGATTTAAAAGTTACATAATGTTACCTGAATTAAGTGCAATGATATCCCATGAGTATGTATTTTTATACTTTTATGATCAGAAAAGTAAAGTTAAATTTAAAAAAGAATGATCAATAAGAAAACCTTTAGTTCTGCTGAATACTAATTTGTTACTTCTCTTAACAAGATGTAGACCAACACTGATAGAACTTTCATTTAGGCTTTATTATTTTACTTGTGATATTTAAGTTTCTAGATATGAACTATGATAAATGCCAACATTATATATAAATAATAAAATGTTCTGAAAATAATTAGCACGCACAGATTCTAAGTATGTTTATTTCAATTAGCGCATTGCAGTATTTGCAGTGCAATACAAGGATAAAAACAGTACAGATTAATGACTCTCTCAGCTTCCTTTCTGACAGCCCCTTTTCAAAGCACTAGTATTAGCCACTTAGAAAGTGGATTGATGCCAATGCTCAGAGCACTATTTCTTCCTTGTGCACACCAGATGGTACTAAAAATTCAAAATATTTCCTCCAACAGCTGTATCTTTGACAACAAAATTAATACTAGTAGAAAAATACTGCTGCCATGTGAAGGACATAATGATCAGGGTCTTTATTCTAATGTAAGTGGCCATATTCTAGAATATATTAAGACACAAATGATAACACCCAAACCAAAGCAAAGTAAAGCAAAAATCATCATCCCATCAGCTCTTTCTAGATGTCAATCAGATGTTGCATCTAGTACCAAAACCACCAGCATAACGCTCTGTCCATCCATTTATCAGGGAACGGCTGCTCCTCTCAGATGTGAATTCCATTTTCCCCTTGAGCAGCCATTAATCCATTAACACATCTCACCACTAAACTTTCCCAAAAAGAACCATATTTTTTATTATTCATTTGAAGAAATCAGTTTTTAAAGGAAGATTTGACTAGCAGTTAATCTTGAAAATTATTTAGTTTGAAATAATATAATTTTTGTCTTTTAAGATTTAAAATACTTTGAGAAAAAAATGAGGACATTAAGCCTGGTTTAAAACAGAGTTTTAAATATCTATCATGAATCTGATGATTTGACACCTAATCCATCTGACACCCACAAAAATATTGAACAGCTTCTAAGTTTAGAAGTCAGAGGAGGAAATGCTACTTGCAACTATGTGTTGGAGTATTAATGTGAGTACAAAGAAATATAGAACATTGATAAACACCTTGCTGGAAGATGGAACAATAATAATAATAATAATAATAATAATAATAATAATAACAATAATAGCTCCTTACCTTTGATTGAGAGTAAATAACAAAATATCTAGGTACAATTAGAGTTAGAAAAATAATGAATACGTCCAAGCTTTAAAGGTAATTTTAAGTAGATACTATTAGCTTTTTTTTTTTTGGTAGTACTGGGGATGGAACCCAGGGGCCTTCTCTCTCTTGGCTACACTCCCAGACTTATTTTTATACTTTATATTTGGAAACAGTGTCTTTTATGCCAGCTGAGGCTGGCTTCAAACTTGCGATCCTCCTGTCTCAGCCTCCCAAGCACAGGGATTACATACAAGTAGCATTTCATTAATGAATCTCAGTCATCCTCATATCCTACCCTTCCTCCTTGGCTCCACTGAGGTTTTCCTCCATTATCTGGAGTCCTCTGGTATTCCAAATACTCTTCAGCTCAAGCATATTACAGAAAATATTTAACCCTTCTCTTTATGTGCTTGGCTAATCTCACTTAATATAATGTTTTCCAGGTCTTTCCATCTTCTTACGAATGACATGATTTTGTTCTTTATTGCTGAGAGTAGAATTCCATTGTGTGTATTTCCCATAATTTCGTATTTCATTCATCTGTTGGTGGGAACCTAGTCTGGTTCCATATTTTGGATATTGTGAATAGTGCTGCTATGAACATGAGTATGCATATGTAACTGTAATTCTCTGATTTCAACCCCTTTGGAAAGATACCCAGGAGTGGTATAGCAGGATCATATGGTGGGTCCATTCCCAGTTTTCTACATAATCTCCACACTGATCTCCATAGAAGCTGAACTAGTTTGCATTGTCATCAATAGAAGAGTTCCTATTTCTCCACGTTGGTCAATATTTATTGTTATTTGACTTCTTTATGCTTGCCACTCTGATTGGGGTTAGATGAAATCTAAGGGTAGTTTTGATTCACACCTCCCTAATTGCTAATGATGTTGAACTTTCATGTATCTATTGGCCATTTGTATCTCTAATTTATGAAGTGTCTATTCAATTCAGTTGCTTCTTTCTTTCTTTCTTTCTTTCTTTCTTTCTTTCTTTCTTTCTTTCTTTCTTTCTTTCTTTTCTTCCTTTTTTTTTTCTTTTGTGGTCCTGGGGATGGAACTTAGGGGCATTCTACCTTCGAGCTATACCCCTAGCCTTATTTTTTATTCTTTATTTTGAAACAGGGTCTCACTGAGTTGCAAAGGGCTTCCTCTAAGTAGCTGAGGCTATTGTCTATGAACTGTGATCCTCCTGTCTCAGCTTTCCGAATGCTGGGATTACAAGCATGCACCACCATGCCCAGCTAGTTGCTCATTTCTTGATCAGGTTATTTATTTTGGTAGTATATAGCTTTTTTTTTCAGTACTAGGGATTGAACCCACAGTTATTCTACCTCTGAGCTACACCCAGCCCTATATTTTATTCTTTATTTTGAAATAGGACCTCACTAAACTATAAAGGGCCTCACTAAGTAGCTGAGACTGGCTGTGAACCTGGGAGCCTCGTGTCTCAGCCTCCCAAGTACTGGGATTACAAGCATGCGCCACCATTCCTGGCTTTAGTATAAATTCTTTTAAGATCTCTCTATATTCTTAATATTAGCCCTCTTTCAGAGGGATAGCTGGTAAAGATATTTTCCCTGTTCTGTAGGCTTTCTCTTTATATTCTTGATAATTTCCTTTGATGAGTAGAAACTTTTTAGTTTGATGCCATCCCACTTATTAATTCTTGTTTTAATTTCCTGAGCTTTGAAGGTCTGGTTGAAGAAGTTACTGCCTGTGCCTATATGTTGGAGTGTTGTCAGACCGGAGACTGTGAAGCTATTAGAGGATGGCATAGGTTCCAATACCAACGTTTTTGTTTGTTTGTTTGTTTGTTTGTTTTGGCAGTACTGGGGTTCCTGGAAGCCCTTCTACCTCTGGGCTACACTCCCAGACCTATTTTTACATTTTTATTTGGAAACAGGGTCTCCCAAGCCAATGCGGCTGGCTTCGAACCTGCGTGATCCTCCTGTCTCTGCCTCCCAAGCGTGGGGATTACAAGCGTGCGCCACCACGCCCAGCTAATACCAACGTTTTTTTTTTTTTTTTTTAAATTAACTGAGTCTTTTTTTGGAGAGAATGGAAGATGTTGCATTTGAAACGAACACCTTGATTTAATGAAGACAGCAGGATTCCTGGATGGCAGAGACCTAGTGGTATATAAAGAAGAGAAGA
Source organism: Muscardinus avellanarius (assembly GCF_963383645.1). Classification (NCBI taxonomy): domain Eukaryota; kingdom Metazoa; phylum Chordata; class Mammalia; order Rodentia; family Gliridae; genus Muscardinus; species Muscardinus avellanarius. The sequence continues at coordinate 78,294,518 of NC_137797.1, forward strand.
TGTGATCACTATAAAAGGTTGCAGAGACAACATGGTAATCAGAAGGATTTAACCTGCAGGAATATTTGGGATGTACTAATAGATTAGAGGTTCCATAAAGCTGAGATGTATAGACAACTGTACTAGTTTCCTATGGTTGTTAAAACACTAAGTAGCCTAAAAAGGCAGGCACTGCCTCATAGCATTGTCGTTTGAAAGCACAAAATGAAGCTGGGCATGGTGGCAAATGGCCGTACACCCAGTATTTTGGAGGCTGAGATGGGAGAATTGCAGGTTCAAGGCCAGCCTCAGCAACTTAGCAAGGCTGTGTTTCAAAATATAAAAGGGCTAGGGGAGTATATCTAAGAGGTAGAATGTCCCTGGGCTCAATCCTCAGTATCAAAAAATAAAATGACAACAACAATAACAGCAACAAAAAAAAAAAGAAAAGAAAAAAGGATACAAAATGAGTTTCATTGGGTTGAAGGAAGTGCCTATAGAGAGGCACTCCTTTCTGGAGACTCTACTGGAGAAGTCATTCTGTTGTCCTTTCTAGCTTCAAGGTGCCACCTGAATTTCTTGGCTCATGACATCTTCATTCTCAAAGCCAATAATAGTGAATTGGTTGTTATCACATCACATCATAACATGTTTTCCACCCATGTCCATATATAAGGGCCCTTCTCATTACATTGGACCCACCTGGATGCATCCCAGGACAATCTTCTATTTTAAGGTCAGCCAGTTAGCATCTTTAATTCCATCTGAAATCTAATTCCCTTTCACCATATGGTCTTACATATCCAGAGTTTCTATGGTTAGGATATAGACATTTTCAAGACTTGTTAATTTGCCTGGCACAACTGCTAGGAAAATCCTACTTGAGATGTAAAACCAAAACACCTCTAACTCAGGTAAAGAGAACTCTCATCTGGGTTAGGATCATAAAGTATGTTGCTCACTTAGTGAGTTTTTACTCATGAGATAGTTCAAAGACAACCTTTCTTAAATAAAAGGAAAGGAAGAATAGAGGTAGGGGTCTGAGGTGTTTTGAACCAAGTTAAATGTATATCACATAGTCCATCATGCTAGTGTTATTATGAACCGTACTGTGGTTATTCACTTTATTATTTAATTTAATTCAAAGATTTTTGCTGTACTGGGGATTGAATCCAGCATCATTCTACCTCTGAGATATACTCCAACCCTATTTCATTTGTTATTTCAAAACAGGGTCTCACTAAGTTGCTAAGGGCCTCACTAAATTGCTAAGGCTGGCTTCAAACCTGCAGTTCTCCTGTCTCAGCCTCCCAAATACTGGTATTACAAACATGTGCCACCACGCCCGGCCACGCCCAGCTTTTTAAAAATACTTTTATTTGGGCCGAGCATGGTGGCACATGCTTATAATCCCAGAATTTGGGAGGCAGAGACTGGATGATCGGGGTTCATCGACAGCCTCTACTAATTAGTGAGGCCCTTCACAACTCAGAAAGACCCTGTATCCAAAAAATTTTAAAAAGACTTAAAAATAGGGCTGGGAGTGTAGCTCAGAGGTAGAATGCCTCGAGATTTCATCCCCAGAACCCCCCAAAAGAAATGCTTTTATTGGTACATTGTTATAATGTAGCATAATGAGGTTTAAAGAGATACAAAGATATATGTATGTAGGTGGTAGTGTGTTTCTCTTCACAATTTTTCAAAGCATGTTTGGGAATAGATATCCCCAACATTTATAACTTCATTTGGCTCCATATGTAGTTAGATCTTTTATAAAAGAGTCAACTGTATCTTCTAGGTTGTTGAGAGTCTTGCTGCATTGCTGAGGCTGTCCTAGAACCTGTAATCCTCCTGTCTCAGTCTTCCAAGTACTGGGATTTTAGGCATGTGTCACCACATCTGGCTAATAGCCTATATTTTAATCTGGCAGTAGTAGGATTCTTCTCTCCTTTACTATTCTACAGAGTATCATCAAGTACTACCTATGCTGATAAATTTTTGAAAGAATTCTAAATGTCTTGGTAAGATAATATAGGAGAAAAATACAGGTCATTCACCCAGGTATTTAATAAATATTTTAGGACTTACGATTGAAAAGGCAAAACCAAAGCTATAATGTGAGTACCCGTGGCTTACGGAGAACATTTCAGGCGGTGATCACAGGCTGGTAAAGAATAGATGGTAGGCTAGATTTGACCTGCAGGCTATCCTGTGCCAGTCACTTGTCTGTGTGACAAGAAAAATATAAGGATATTCTCTTCAAAGTTAGGGATTTGCCTAAAAAAAAGTTATAGGGTTCCCTATAGTACCATGAGTGAGGCAGAACAGCCACTGAGCTTCTTTGCTTTGATTTTGAGTCAAAATATATTAAATTGAGGTGTAAATATGACATTTTGACCTTTGTCTTGAAAAGCTGCCAGTTTTGATGGGGTCCATCAAGTTCTTCGTTTGGTTCAGACTGCCATGGATGCCCTTGACACGGTAATTTTAGCAGACAAAGTAAAATTAAATCTGTGGCATGAATCAGAAGAATGATAGTGTAGGGTCCTAGAATTTAGGGGCACAGCCTTAAATTCTTTGGCAGCTATACACCTTTAAAAAATTTTAACCTGTAGGCATTTAAAACTATGTGACTGAGTAATTCAAGGTCCCCAAATAAACTAAATACTCTCTAATCTACATAAAAATAAAGTCAGCATTCTGGGAACTCTCTTAACAGCAAAGAAAAGTGAAAAATGGGAGTGATGTGAATTTGTTTGGTAGAAACAAAGAAGTTTCATGAACCAGTTACTTATACTGGTCTTCGTGTATCTGCTGCTTTGCCAGACCTATTCAACATCACTTATTGATTCATGGGGGCATTCTTCACAATGAGATGATTAATAGAAAAATTAACTTATTGCAAAATAAGTAAAGTTATGATATTCTTTATGATATTCTGGCATCAGCTGGAAATAGTCTGCAGATGCATTAGCACCCCCATTAAAATGTAACTGACTTGGCTGAATTCCCAGTGTGCGAATAGCAACAACTTCTTCTGAATTCCTGTTATTTCATGACTAGTTACCTAATGGTCAATTTATGATCATGGAAGACTTCTTCCTGATTAAAAGTATTTTGTACTTGACCTCAAGTAAAGGGCCACAGTCAGAACAAAGGCACACAAAATGTTTTATAAAATTAATTGTAGGCTGAGGATGGTATACATGAAGCATGAGATAATTTTGTGTTTAGACCTGGAATCTGGGTCTAGATATCTCACGATGTATATGAAACTATTGCAAACAAACAAACAAAAAACTCCCCAACACTCTGGTCCCAAGTATTTTGGATCATAATCCACCTGCATCTGTTCCAATTTGTTCTTGTGAAAGATACTATTCTGAATATGAATTTGCTTTTCCTGTCTGTGATACTTCTCCCAGGACCATAGGTGGACTCACCTATGCTTTTTATACTGCTGTCATCACACCTCACACCACATGTCTTCTCTCTCACAATTAAAGACACAAGGCCTAGAGCTTATAATTACTGTTCTTAGGAACAGTCCATTTCCCCTAAGCAGCTGGCCTCACAGAATGGTTGAGTGCTTTGTAAAAGTCTCATTTATCTTACCATCTGGGAACAGCACCTGTGAGGTTGGGGCGCTACCTTCTAGGAAATAGTAAATGTTCTGAACCAGTGGTCAACTTGTTTGTATTGCTTCTTCTGTAGATATAGGTGTCAGGATAAAAAGGGAGACTTGGGAAATTTCTCACTATAATATCAAATAACCCACTCACAAAATGTTTTTATATTCTAGTCCTCAGATTCTTGACTCTGTTGTATATTTCACCAGATTATATTAACAGTGGTTCCATTTAAGTGAAAGGAAAAATTTTCAACCTATCATTTGGGGATTTTTTTATATCACTGAATGAACAGGCGAAGCCAGATTTTGTTGGTTGGGGTAACTGTTAAAAGGTTAGGTCGCTGCTGTTCAGGGAGGCTGGAAGGACTGTGGCTGGTACACAGGCCATCTCCGTGTATACTGCCGCTTACTGCCAAGTCTGGTACAAAAATTAGAAGAACACTCTAAGGGGGTTAGATCCCCAATCAACTGAAATATGTGTCAAGTTTAAGTTTTATATAAAGAAATATAAAGTAGAAAAGAGACATTATGCAGCTAAGACCTATGACAAATTATAAAGAGATGATTTTCATTGCTTATTGTATGTTGATATGTGTGCCTATCTACATACATATATATGATCATGTGTATACATAAGTTTATATATAACATGTAAATATATATATATATATATATATGTAGTGTGTATGTGCATAGACACGATTTTGCCTCTAGACTATCATGTATGTATTGAGGTGGTTATTTATCTTATGATTTTGTCCATAGTTGGTATAATATTGAGTCAGTATCTTGATTGAACTAAAAGAAGAATTGCATCACTCCCAATTCTGATTATGGAATTATTACATTTGTTGAGAGAGTGAGAATGTTCAGGTTTGCATGATCAGTGGTCTTATTTTGTATGAAGTCATTTTTAAAACCTGAACAATGGACAAAAAGCGATATTTGTTACCTTTTTATGGGGAGAATTTGCTGTCTCCTACTATAGAATCTCAAGGAGACACTCCATACTTTCTTGGTTCTCCAGGTGGACATATAAAATCCCTTTGGTAGCAGTGGTAGTAAAAACACCATTCAGTTTCCGGGGGTAAGGTGACAGGCAAGTTCAGGGCTGTGAGGTGACATCCAAGGACGAGGGAGGACTGCATCGGTCATCCAAACTGGACATCCAGTGCTCAGCAGTCATAACCTGGTTATCTTTCTGGCTACTGTCTGCATGAGGGTTTCACCTCATCTCCATTTGAATTGAGGATTTAGTACTCTGGCCTTCCACATGATTCTGCCTATCATTCAAAATCTTTTAAATATATATTTTTTCTGCTTAAATAGGCCCAAATAAATTTCTGATAGTTGTTTTCAGATTACCTTGGATATAACAACTCTCTATTCAAACTATTTTCTAAACAATATTGTTCTAAGAAGAAATAACTAAAAAGAGTGTATTGGGTTGTTTCCCATTTTCCAGTATAAATTTTTATTTTCTGTACCACTGTTAGTTTTTCAAGAAACTGATATACTCAATGTCTTATTTTTATTCAAGCTCCATTGTAATTCACATAAAAATTCTTCAAAAAGAAAGGGATTTCCCCAGCACCACTAAATAAATAAATAAATAAATTAGATTATCTTTTCTGTGTCATAAACAAGTAATGTAAAATTTGAAGCCAGATCTATTATATTTTAAAAACACAAACCCACTTGAACTTACATTAGTTATTGAATTATATTTTAAATCATTTTTTACTGGTTTCTGGAAGTCTTGGATTCTTTATTAAAAGAGAAACAAAATAAAAGTATAAATAGGTTAATTCTACAGTTTAGCAATTTTTTTAAACATGCATTGTTTTAATAGATGATCTGACATTAAACAAAACAAGCTACTCACTGCTAAACATTTCTGGCAGTTTGTCTTTGACTACCGCTTAGAAACAAATAGTAACATCTACTTTAAAGTTCTTGTTTCAAGGGTCACCTTGTTTTTTTTTTCCTGAGGCCCTATCTAATTTTTTGTCTTTTCAAGGGAAGAAGTTGTCAACATAAACCCATTTTTGGTGTTAATGACTATTCCCTGAGGACCTCAAAGCGGATAGCCCAAGAGTGTGAGATGCAGGCCATTGTCATTAGTCCAGACCTAAGGGGAAGCCTGAATCACTCTCCATGAGTGTTAAGGACCTCACTCTCAAATTTTATGGGTTTCTACCAGTGACATAAGAACAGATTGATCACTTTTCTGCTGGAGGATAGAGTGGCTTAGAGAATAACACTTGCACACCTGCTCACCATCCATCCAGGGAACAGGCATGCTTTACGAGCTCTTTGGAGATTTGTGACAGAGCCCCAAAGGCTAAGGCAGGGATGAAGACCTTGTTTCTCATAGTGGAAGACCAGAAAAAAGGTGAACACACACACACACACACACACACACACACACACACACACACACACACACACACAGCAGCTCAACAATGAATATATGCTCTCTATGCCAATCATTTGTATCTTTACTCCTTTAATAGTTTATACTACTTAAAACAGACACAAAAAAACAGTGTGTGTAAAATGAGACTCCTACGTGGGAAGGTGAGGTTCATTTGTGCCACCAATGGGAAAAAAAATTGCTTTAGTTCAACAAATAGAGTAAAGGAAAACATTTTTATGCTGCTAACTTGCATAAGGATTTTTACTCCATTCCTTCCTGTATTTTAATCAGGTTGTTAATCAGTTATCATGATTCTTTTAGTTTCTTGACCAAAGAGATACAGAGTTACACAGATTTTGACTAGTATGTTAGTGGACAGGATCCTCAAATAAAATATAAAGGTCACCACTTACCTACTTCATCGCTGACTGTCCTGGAATTGTGAATGGATACATCTACTGTGACATAGAATCTTTTTGAGATATATCTCAGGAACATAACATACACACACACACACACACACACACACACACACACACATATTTAATATTCAAATAAAGATTGAAAGACAGTTGTTTCACAGACTTGGTATTTTAACAGACCAGATGAATTTGATAATTTCAGAATTTAATTGACAGCCTCTTTAAACACAACAGGGGAACAATACATATTATTTTTGGTTAGGCACTAATATTTGGAGTAAGGCAACTGTGCCCACTTTCTCTGGGCCATTAATTCTGATAACCATAGGGGCTTGTTTCATAGCTACAACAGAAACAAATTTAAAAAGGGTTAAGTCATTTTAAAGTCACAAAATTAATAAGTGGCAGAGTTATTAAAACCCAGATGAATTTGATTCCAAACACATGCTATTTCTACCCTGTCATTTTATTATATAATCTCTCTAAAATATTTTTATTCCACATCAATTGAAGCTAAACATTTTTAAATTTAAAAGAAAAAGTATAATTAATAATACTTATAAAAAAAAGTAAGGAAAGAGAAGAAGTTGATTTGTATTGAAGGGCAAGGGCATTCACATCTGTATTTGCAGGTTGTTACTTAATTTGACCTTCACAAAAGCATGTACTATATGTATGATTGAATTCTTTTAGAGATGAGGAAACTGAGGCTGTAATGGAAAGTTATGTTCCAATAATCATATTTCACATGATTACGTAGCTAATAAGTAGGAGAATCATAGCCTCAAACTTGTGAATTTGAGCTTTAAAAACTGAGCTTTTTCCTCTAAATGTTACTGTTTATATAAATTTTAGAAAAGCAAGATAGAAAAATAAATTTACACAGTAACTGATGCAGAACCATTGAACAAATGAAAATCATTCATTTACAAATGTTGTTGTCAAGATGTTAAGGGAAATGTATAGATTTCAGGAAAGGATTAAAGCCAACTCATAGGATATATGATAGAGTTTAATGAGTCTATAATTGGTTTTTCCAATGAGATAATTGATATGAGTTAGGAAGTTTAGCATTACAAGACTAAAATAGGGAAATAAAAACACCTATTCTAGACTACATTTACATCAATGACAATGAAATGCATAATTTTAAATTAGCATCAAGATAAATTATTGAAGACCTTCTACTTTCACATGTTACTGTTGTTATAATTATCAACAGTGTTTGCAGACATAATAAAAGATTGATTTTGAATGTTCATCTTAATAGGTTGCTGTGTGGCTCAGGGTATTAGAACCTAATTCTTTGAAGCTAACCTAAAAAGAATTGTAAAAGTGGTTCAACTGTTCAGAATGGCAGTTTATTCATGAATATAAAAATGTAAAAGCTAAATGAATATTCATTTTTGCAGCAATTTGACTCTAAATATTTTCTACTAACAAGAGAAAAATGATCTCTCTATAAAGGCCAAAATGGATACATTTGACAGTTTATTAACTCAAATGACATAATTATACCAATTTTGAAAGTAATCTATATTTAAGAACAATAACTGAACCTGTCAAATTGGTAGGCACAAAGTCAGGAGAGGCAAGGTCACAATGAGATGGCCACCTGCCGCCCTTTGGAAACCAGCCAGTAATTTGGGATGAGAGAGTAGGGAAGACTTGAAGGAGGAATAAAGTGAGAAGCTAGATCTTGGGCTTAAGAAATAGCTAAGGGATGATTTGCAATATAGAAATAAAATACAAACTGTGGCCTTTTTTACCCTGCCATGATACAGTTCCCATCATTTCCCTTGTGTCTTACATAAATATCTTCTGTGTGTAAGAAACTTTAAAGTTAGGAAGACTTGAGTTCTGAGTTTGAACAGGTGTGGGACCACATAAGCAGAGTAATGAGACAATCACTAAGCCAAGTTATTGGAATTTAATCCACCAGTAATGGAATGGAACCCAGGGGCATCTGTGCCTCCGAGCTACACCCCCAGCCCTATTTTTGAGTTTCTTTATTTTTGAAACAGAATCTCACTGTGAAGGGCCCCACTAAGTAACTGAGGCTGTCCGCGAGCTGCACCCTCCAGCCTCCTGAATGCTGGGATTACAAGCGTGTGCCACCATGCCCAGCTTGCATAATAATTTTTTAAGACAGAGAGTAAAACATAGAAGCATCTACTTCACATGATTGGTAAGGGAACCGTATGATAAAAGAACTCTAAAACCTCACTGTTCTGCACCTGGTTCAGTTTAAATACTATGTGAAATGGAAATGTGACTTTTCTGTCTTCTTGTCTTTCAGCCCCAGGATTCTTTTCTGTAAAATGAAAGATTAATTATAACCTAGAAAGTTATCAGAAGCTCCCAAGGAAATTAAATAACAAACCAAACAACAGCAATAAAATAAAAGCAGTACTGGGGATGCATTCCTAGAGATTCTGATTTTGGTGATAATTTGGGCAGGGAAAAGTTGAATGTGATGATTTCTAAGATTCCACTCATTCTAAAATCTTAGGGTTATCTATTACAATGCCATTTTGTTTAGCATACCCAGTTATATATTATAAGGTTTATATGTAAGCAATTTGCTATATATTAATTCTTTGGATATGCCATTATATTAAATATAAACACACATATGCATGCCTATATATATATGTTTATATATATATATATATATATATATATATATATATATATATATATATACACTACTTAATATCAGTTTATAAAATGTTACAATTCAATTTGATAGGCACCCTTTAGAAGAGTTTTGAATTCTTAAAAGTAATAAACCTTTGGAAAAATCAAAGCATTATAATTTTGTAAAAGTGGTTTATTAATATTTTACTGGCCAAATATTATAACTTTTTGTAATTTTGACACTTTTAAAATATTTTGTATTCTAATGTTAGAAGTGAGGTATGATCTATGTCTGTGTGCACTGTAGAAAGACTGTAGGCAATTTTTAGAGTAATTTGCTATCAGTAAACCAGTTCTTCAAAAATACTTAAATACTCAAAATAGGCAAACATTTATTAATTCTTTACTTGTTTTTTGTTACTTAAACTCAGATTTTCACTAAAATAGCAGCTATGTAATCAATAGTTATTGAATTGAGCTGTGATAGATACTTCTTGCCATTGATGATATTCTAGACAAAGTAGGTACAAAGTCTCCAACAAGCAAGTGCCGAATGCAGCGTTCAGTGACTATTGACAAAAGTGCCTAGATCACTGCCACTTTCTACAAAATAAACATGGGCTCATGGAAGAACACCACATTCTCAAGTTTGAGCAAACAGGTCTCTTTTAATCAATTAGTAAAGAAGCAATTCTAGCAAGATTATCTATATAGGTGACTGAAAATTCTGGGTATTAACGATGTATTCATCATATTCAAATGGTACTCCTAGCCCTGCTTAGATGTATGGTAGAATTTTCTATAACAGCCAAGATCCAATTATTATTGCAAAGTAATATCTTAGTACATGCAAATGGAAGTAGAGAAAGAAAAAGAGAAGGTTAAAAGGGAGGGAAGGAGGGAGGAGAGAGGAATGCCTTTTACTTCTTGAGTATCTGCTTAGAATAAATGTTCATCTCTGACCTGATATAGTTCTGTTCCTAAGAAGAATTTCAGCGAACCAGGGATCACTATTACCTAAATAGGATTCAGTGGGTCACTGACGAGGCTTCTCCTTACTTACAACTATCATATTCCAGTAGCCTGCGACGCTGTTGCAGTGTTGATCACATAGTATATGTTCTAGCCTATGGGTCTTTCCTCAGTCCTTTAATAGTCGGAAGCAAAAATCAGGTTTCATATTAATATTTGTAAATTTATTTTCTCATATATATAATCATTGAAATTCTTACAAGGAAAATTTGAAATTTTAAATGATACTTGAAGTGTTTTAGGAAGTATAACTGAGAAAACTTAGATTAGAAAAAGGAGGCTTTGCAGAGAACTCACGCTTAAAATGATGTACGTGACAGAGCAAGAGAGAGGCAAAAACAAAGGCAAAAATTTCAGACTGGGAAATGGCCTAACTGAAGCCTCTGATGCATGAGAGTATGATATGTTCGAGGAATTGAATACATTCAATGTAAAACAGTAAAACACTGCAGACCAATCAGAGAGGTAGGCGGGAGCAAACTCACAAAGAGAATTGAGGACATGGCACAGGCTTTGGGTTTGATCTGAGTAAAACAGGAAGGTATTGTAAAGTTTTAAGCAAGAGAATTAGATGATCCTGCTCATTTTGTGTTTTGTGTATTTTATTTTTTACTCCGGAATATCTCAAACATGATTACAAGACTATAAAATAATATAATGAGCACTTATGCAAACGCTTGCAATTTTGTCAAATCTCTATATATCAAGACTTAAACAAACACCACGGGTAGAGTTCAAGTTCTCTGGGTATAGCAGTTTTCCCTCTCCAGAAGTAACAACTCTCATGAAATTAGTGTTTTTCATTTCCACGTACAGTTTCATAATTTTTCTACATGATTGATTTAAATACTAAAAATAGTCTATGGCATTCTTTTTATGCTTTAAAACCTGTATGTATGGTACTGTGTCATAATATTTTCCAGTCCTTTCTCTGTTGTCAAAATCATGTTTTAGTGGTTTGTTCATTGAAATGTGTATCTCAAATTCACTGCCTTTATTTGTGTGTGTGTGTGTGGGGGGGGGTATTGGAGGTGGAACCCGGGGACTTTCCTACCTCTGCCTTATACTCTCAGACCTATTTTATACTTTATTTGGAAACAGGGTCTCACTAAGTAGCTGAGGCTGGCTTTGAAACTGTGCGATCCTCCTGCCTCAGCCTCCCAAGAGCTGGGATTATAAGCGTGCACCACCACGCCTGGCCTAAATTCATTGCCTTTAAAATGCTGTACAGAAAGCTATTATATGCTTATTTTATTTTTAATTATTTTTATGTGGTATTGGAGATTGAAGCCAGAAGCATTCTACCTTCAATCTATACCCCCAGCTTGAGTTTATTTCTTACATGGAAACAGGGTCTTGTTAGGTTGATGAGACTTGCTGAGGCTATCCTCAAACCTGAGATCCTCCTGTCTCAGCCTCCCAAGTATAGGAAATACAGGTGTGTGCCACCACACCCAGCTATATACATATTTTAAATGAAGCCCAATAAAAATATTCTTCAGGGCAGGTGCGGTAACACACGCTTGTAATCCCAGCATTTGGGAGGCTGAGACCTGAAGATTGCGGTTGGAGGACAGCCTCAGCTACTACTTAGTGAGGCCCTCTGCAACTTAGTGAGACCCTGTTTCAAAATAAAGAATAAAAACATAGGGCAGGGGGTGTAGCTTGGAGGTCAAATGCTGCTGGGTTCCAGCCCCAGACCTGCAAAAAAAAACAAAAAACAAAAAAAAACAAAAAAAAAAACTTCAAGTCTACTCTAATAAATTACCAAATAAGAAATAAGTCAAAATAATGAGGCAGATAGAAGGTCAAAATATCATTTTTAATTTTGATGAAGGATTTCAACAGATCTGCCAAAATCTTAAATTTCAACATTGATAGCTGGAAAGGAAAAGGGCCAAGTGATAGGAATTACGACGCCTTCCAGGGTTAAGACTCTAACTGAAGACCTACACATACAGCTGGGGCCCAAAAGGTCAATAGATTCTGTACCAGAAATGTAACAACTGTCCAGAAGATACAGTGAAGAAAAAAATCACACTATTAGGCTTAAATACTGTCAAGAGGATAATGAAAATTCTTCTTTAGATTCAGAGCCAGAAGGCAGGCTTCAAATGAGTTTATGACCTAAATTAATACTCTCTGTGTGGTCAGTGAAGACTCAGGATTAAAATTCACTCTAGAATCATTTCAGTTCAGGGTGAAGCCAATTTCCAGACATAAAAGTAAATTCTATTTGGAACAGTATAATTTCTAAACTTTAAAAAGGTCTAAGAGAATAAACAGTTTATACCCCCAAAATCACAAAACCTAAGAAAGGAGCCATGAGGGGGAAAAGCAATGGAAAAGAGGAAATCTGATACTCAAATATGAAATATGAAATCATGAAACCACATTTACTTAATATGCTGAAATAAAGAGAAGTTTGCAAATATGAACAAGAACAAAAACACTAAAGTAAAAAGAGCAAAAAGTTGAAAATATAGTCTAGAAATTTTAAGAAAATCTAGTATGTAAATTATAATTAACTCACGAATAGCTAGGCATCTTATCAAATCCAGAGACAGAACTAGAAGATGTGCCTGAAGAAGTTGTTCATAAAACAAAACAGAAATAAGGATATGAAATTATGAGAGGTCAAGATTTAAAGATAACAAACTGGGAAGCTGTAGTGTACACTGCACTAAGGACTCAGAAGGAGATGTTTTAAATATGGCTTCTTTATTCTCTATCTCTAGTTTGTTTCATTATCACTTTATCTCTTTTATCTCTATTTTATAATAGTGGAATATTTTCCTGAATTGTTGAAAGTTAGTAACCTTTAGATGTGGGACACCTAGCCAGCTATGGTGGTACACCCCTGTTCTCCCAGGACTTGGGAGGCTGAGACAGAAGGACCGTGGTTCGTGGATAGCCTCTCAGCTACTTAGTGAACCCCTCTGTTTCAAAATAAAGAATAAAAAGTAGGGCTGGGAGTGTCGCTCAGACGTAGAATGCCCCTGGGTTCAATCCCCAGTACTAAAAAAAAAAAAAAAAAAAGATGTGGGAAGTCTGCTGAAATTCACGCATTATAAAAGAGACTCAGACAGAATAGGAGTGAAGGAGAATGAAGTCTGAACATAGTGGTAAAAATATAGGAAATCATAACACAATAGTATCAATGTTTATTTTATGGGCAATAAAGCAAGATTAAAAATACTTTGGATAGTGAAAGGAGTTAACAATTACAGCTTACACACTATTTTAGGCACAAATGAAACTTTATGATATTAATTGCATATAAACCATTCAGGTAATTTCACCAAATTTTAAAATATTAATATCAAACAAACCTCATTTTTTAACCTTAATCTAATTTAAAAATCAACGACTATAAAAGCCCAAAAAAGGAAAGGAAAATTCTACACGTCTGGAAATTTTTAAAACATTGTTACAACTAAGGAAAAGAAAAATATATTTAAAACTAAATGAAGAAAATTTATGTATCAAAACTTGTGAAAAGCCAGGCATGGTGGCATACACTTGTAATCCCAGCATTTGGGAGGCTGAGACAAGAGGATCATGGTTTGCGTACACCCTCAGCTACTTAGTGAGGCCCTTTGCAACTCAGTGAGACCCTGTTTCAAAATAAAGAATAAAAAGAGGGCTGAGGGTGTAGCTCGGAAGTAGAATGCCCCTGGGCTCCATTCCCAGACCCGCAAAAAAAAAGAAAAACAAAAACAAAAACAAAAAACCCTTGTGAAAATATTGACAGAAAACTTACTGCTTTCAACACTAAATCACTGAATAAATAAGCAAGTGTCACAAGAACACAAAAACAAGCAGCACTGAACATAGCGATTTCCTCTGTTGAAGAAGGAAAGGGTTAAATTTGAAAAGCTGTAATTTGTGATTCTTCTCCTCCTCCTCCTCCTCCTCCTCCTCCTCCTCCTCCTCCTCCTCCTCCTCCTCCTCCTTCTTCTTCTTCTTCTTCTTCTTCTTCTTCTTCTTCTTCATCTCCTTCTCCTTCTCCTTCTCCTCCTCCTCTTCCCTCTCCCTCTCCCTTTCCCTCTCCTCCTCCTCCTCCTCCTCCTCCTCCTCCTCCTCCTCCTCCTCCTCCTCCTCCTCCTTCTTCCTCTTCCTCTTCCTCTCCTTCTCCTTCTCCTTCTCCTTCTCCTTCTCCTTCTCCTTCTTCTTCTTCCTGTGGTACTGGGGATGGAACCCAGGGGCATCTACCTTCAAGCTACACCCTCAGCCCTATTTTTTTATTCTTTATTTTGAAACGGAGTCTCACTGAGAAGCAGAGGGCCTCACTAAGTAGCTGAGGCTGTCTGCAAACCACGATCCTCCTGTCTTAGCCTCCCAAATGCTGGGATTAAAAGCGTGCACCAGCACGCCTGGCTGATTATTCTCTATATCTTAAATCAAGTTGTGAATTCATTGATATTCATTAAACATTATATGCATATGAATGCATGTTTTTGTTTCTCTAACTCTTATATACATGTACAGCTATATATAGTTATTATATGATATGTATACATGTATATAAACATTATATATGTATATATATATTTATATATTATATTCCTTATTTTACAACAAATTTTATGAACAGAAATAACTCTGCCATGGTTTGTATGAGTGTCTCCTGGTAGCCCGTACATTAAGCTTGGAGAACTCACACCTCACGGTGCTGTTAGCTTAGATTTGGTCTGGGATTCATTCCTGCCCTGATTGTGATGGCGTGTCCTACAGGGGAGCAGGAAGAACAACGGTGTGAATTGTGTGCCTTGAAAAGTCCAGGCTTATGAAATTATTTCTTCAGTTATCATCCTGCAAGATAAAACTCATAATGAATGTTAGAAAAACTTACTTTTGTCTTTAATGATGTATTTGAATGAGTTTTGAAATTTGAAGATTTTATCATCATAGTCATCTTTCCATCATTTCAGATTTTTTAGATGGAATTTAAATGTTAACTGGCTAAAATCCAAGTCCTGTGCTGATTAGCACCACAATCATTCAAACACATTTGAATGATAGTATTCTAATCATTCAATCCTTAAAAAAAAAAAGGCAAATGATCTAGTTCACAAAAATTCCTGAATTTCTCTAGAAAATATATTTATTTAAAGAAATCATGTGTATAGCTGGTTATGAATGCAGCTCCATAGATAAAGGATTTTTAGTCCCAACCTGGAAAGCATTTGCAAAAACCCTCAGAAGGGCAGAAAGAAGGCTAAATAAGTCTAGTTCCAGGAATATATTTCAAAGTACAAATCTATTCAAAAGAAATGTTTAATTGCCTTACATTTAATTTTTTTTCATTCACCAGGCATGGTGGCATACTCCTATAATCTCAGTACTTGGGAGACTGAGACAGGAGGAGTCCAGGTTCAAGACCAGCCTCGGCAATTTAGTGAGACCCTCAGCAACCTAGCAAAACACTGTTTAAAAAAAAACAAAAACAAAAACAAAACAAAAAACTAGAGGGTAGCTCGGAGGTAGAATGATGCTGGCCTTAGTCCCTAATACCCAGGAGTGGGAGTAGGGTCTGAAGCTAAGAACTCAAAAATTAAGAGAGATAGCTGGGCATGTTGGTGCACGCTTGTAATCCCAGCATTCGGGAAGCTGAGACTGGAGGATCGCGGTTCATGGACAGCTTCAGCTACTTAGTGAGGACTTTGCAACTTAGTGAGGCCCTGTTTCAAAATAAAGAATAAAATAGTGCAAGAGGTGTAGTTCTTTTCCTGCAAATCACAAAATCTTGTTTTTTTTTTTAATGACTGAGTAAAACTCCATTGTGTATATATACCACGTTTTCTTTACCCATTCATCTTCTGAGATAAACCTAGGTTGGTTCCATAACTTGGCTATTGTGATTGTAATGTGTTCTTGAGATTTTGTTCCACATTATTAACAGAGAAGTAGTTGGACTCAAATGATTTCCTCCCTTCCTGATGTTTTGAGTTTTTTATTTACTTGGTATCAAAAAAGTTGTGTATTCAGGGCTGGGCATGGTAGCACATGCTTGTAATCCCAGCATTTGGGAGGCTGAGACAGGAGGATTGCAGTTCTCAGACAGCCTCAGCTACTGAGTGAGGCCCTTTGCAACTCAGTGAGACCCAGTTTCAAAATAAAGAATAAAAATCAGGTTGGGGTGTAGTTTGGAGTTAGAAGCCCCTGGGTTCCATCCCCAGTACTGTAAATGAATGAATAAATGAATGAATGAATGATTAAATAAATAAATCTGGGAGTGTAGCTCAGAGTTACAATGCTCCTGGGTTCAAACCCCACTACCGGGGGGGGGGGGGGATGTTGTATATTCAAATGATGGTTAACTGTAGCATACTCATGGACTTTTGCTGATTCATAGATAGATCCCTTTTTATTCTGTAGCCATTTTGGTTCTTTCTTCTTTTTGGTACAGAAGGTTGGACCCAGAAGCATTCTACCTCCAAGCTATACCTGCAGTCCTATTTTATTTATTATTTTGAAACAGGGTCTCTAAGTTTCTGAGGGACCTCAATAAATTGCTAAGGCTGACCTTGAACCTATCTTCCTCTTGTTTCAGCCTCCCAAGTATTGGAATTACAGGCATGGACCTTTAGTTGCTTGATAGCAATTTTGATTTGGCTTATAATTTGGAAAATATATAGCCATGAGAGACTGAATATACAATGGCATATATATATGTATATATATATATATATATATATATATATATATATATATATATATATATACATATATATATATATCCTACAACTTATATAACAAACAGTCCAAGAAGCCAATACCTTATTTACAGTAACTCAACTATATTTGAGACTTATAGGATGTCCAAGGGCTATTTGTAGTAACCAGTCCAGAAGGCCAGATAATAATCTTTGCAGCAATGAGCCAAAAATGGCCATGAAGTGATTAATAACTGATAGCATCTCTAATTTTTGCCACACTTCCAATTTAAAAACAACCCAAGAAAGCCCCACCAGTCACATAAAATGCCCTCATCTAGCAAGTCCACTCACAGGAATTCCTTCAGTTTTCCTTTTCTTCTAACTGTAAAAATTTTCCACCCATTTTCCCGTTTTGCACTTCAGCCTAGATGCAAGTGGTGGTGGCTGACTTTCTTAGTATGGTAAGGTTGGAATAACTAGCCTTGGTTTGTTCTCATTTGGTTGGTTTGTACTTATTTACACCTGTATATTCTTGAAATTTCTACTGCAACCAGTTCTTACATCGCTAGCTTTTTCTTTGGTGAGGTCTTTGTACTTCAATCTTTCTATGCAGAAGTCTCTTCCCACCTCTCCACATTTAGTTAAGGACATCACCCTTCAGATGACAATCCCAAAGCCCCTTTCGTGGGGTTCCAAAAAGGTCAATTTTATCTAACTAGGGTGAATGCTCTTATCATCAAGCTCTTCTCTTAAGAAATTAAAATGGTTCAAATCCCATTAATATTAATTTCTCCTGCTATATTTTAAAATCCCTAAAGGCAGAAACTGTAAGTTTTCCTCATAATTGTATTTTTCAATTCTAGCCTGGAACATAATAGGTGCTTAATAAGTAAATACCTGCTGACTTGAAAAATGGAACAATGATTCCCCACACTGCCACTGACAATAGAGTGTAGGGATGATTAGCCTTGGGAAGTTCTTATCTTTCTGAACCACTCAGAATATCTCATTGGAAATTTCTCCTATCAATTCCTATACATTTCAATGAATATTGTTTTTTTTTAGTTTCAACAGACTCTAATTTGCCTTTAAGAACTTTAAGACAAATAAATGTAATAGTCCTTCCTCAAGGAGCTTAGATGCCTCATGGCCAACGGAGTTCTCTATTGCCCTTGTATCTTTGTCATACATTTTACTTTACTTGTTTATTACATTTTCAACAATTCTAAACTTTGAGCCTCTCAAAAGCCTATGTGCTATTCATTTTGCACAAAAAACACTCCATAGTTAATAGCTGAATGAATTATTGAGTTACAGTAATTAATTAGTTATTATGTGCTAATCAGGTACCAACAAATCATAGCTGTTAGTTCATTTAGTCCTCACATAGCCCTGTGAATTAAATATTATATTGTTTTCTCTGGATGAAAAGGATGAGTCTAAAACAGGTGAATAATTTTGTTGAAAATTACGTACCAAGTGAATAGCAAGGTCGGCTTTGAATTCAGACATGCTACACTCCAAATTCTGCAGTCTAAACTGTAGTTTATATTGAAGATCAACTCTCTATTTCAATTTTGTTATCTAAAATCTTGGTCATTTCTTATAATCTCTTTGTTGTACTGTATACTTACCTTTATCCTTGAAACATTTTTATAATCTTTATATACCATATTAAAGGAATATGCATAAATTTATGAACTAAAATGCTTATTCCTATGTCATTCTTCATGTTTACTTTAAAATATTGCTTAAGCTGGGCGTGGTGGCGCACGCTTGTAATCCCAGCGCTTGGGAGGCTGAGATAGGAGGATCGGACATGTTTGAAGCCAGCCTAGGCTACTTAGTGAAGCTCTCAGCAACTTAGTGAGACCCTGTTTCCAAATAAAATATAAAATAGGTCTGGGAGTATAGCCTGTAGGTAGAAAAGCTCCTGGGTTCCACCCCCATTACCATAAAATAAATAAAATAAAATAAAATAAAATATTGCTTAAATATAATTCTTTTTTTATTGGTGCACTGTATTCATACATCATAGTAGGATAAATACTTTTGTAGACATACATGCACACTTTTCCCAGTCAGCCCCCACCCAATCCCCACCCCATTCTCTCCCTATCCCTCCCTCCCATGCTTGGCTTAGTAGTTGACATCTAGTATTATGGCAATTTATCTAAAATTAAAAATGATAATCTCTCATAACAGTTTCATTTGTCTGATACCAAGCTTTTGATGACTTAAAGATAACATTTCAATATTTCTTTTTGCTTTCTTTCTTACCAGAGAATATTTTTTTTCTATTTTTTAAGTGAAACTATCATATATTTATATATTTATTTTTCAGAAAAAAATCTATCCTAATGTGGAATATGGACTCTAGGTACCCACAACAATCTTGAAAAAGAACAAAGCTAGAAGATATATATTTTCTGATTTCAAACCATATAAAGCTACAATAATTGAAACAGTGTAGTACTATTCTGAAGGCAGATATATAAACCATTGGAGTTAAATAAAAGCCTAGAGCTAAATTCTTCCCTATATTGTCAAGTTATTTTTGACAAGGTTTCCACGAACATTTGGTGGTGGAAATATTAATCTTTTAACTAAATATTGTTAAAAATAATAATTACATGGAAAAGAATAAAATTGGACCCTTACCTAATCCCATATACAAATATTAACTCAAAATAGATAATAGACCTAAATATAAATCTTAAGACTATAAACTTTTAGGAGAAAATCTGGGTCATAAAACCTCACAACATTGAAATTGGCAGTGATTTCTTGGTTATGATTTCAATGGCACAGGCAACAGAGGAGTATACAAACTCCCTAAAAAATAAAAAAATATTGTATATCCAAAGACAATGTAAACAGAGTTAACAGTTACTAATAGAATGGGATAAAATATTTCCAATTGCTATATCTGTAGGTATATTAATATTCCAACTAGAAATCCTAAAAATTAACAACAATAAAGGCAAACAATACCCGTTAGAAATAGGTAAAAGACTAACATAAATAATGAATCTCCACAGATAACCAATCCTAGTTGTCTGTTGGATGGAAAATCTTGTTTCTCTAGTTCTGGAGTGTGTTACCTATTTCTTCTTTGTAGTTAATCTCTTTGAGTATTTTCTCTAGTGCTGGTTTTGAAGACATAAATTCCTTCAGTTTGTGTTTGTCATGGAAGCTTCTTATTTCTCCATCTAATTTGATAGAAAGTTTTGCTGGGTAGGAAATTTTTGGCTGGAAGTTGTTTACTTTCAGAGTTTGGAATATGTTACTCCAAGCCCTTCTGGCTCTCATAACTTGGTTTGGGAAGTCTGGAGTGATTCTAATTGGTTTGCCTCTGAATGAAGCACTTGGCCCTTTGTTTTTGTTGCCTTTAAGATTCTCTGCTTGGCTTCCACATTGGTCATTTTGACAATTATGTGGCGTGGGGATCCTCTTCTCCAATCCTGTCTAAAGGGAGTTCTATAAGTTTCCTGGACCTGTGTATCGACCTCTTGCTCTATGTCTGGAAAATTTTCTGCTATTACTTCCTTGAAGATATTGTTGATCCCTTTGGTTTCACTTTCTTTTCCCTCCTCTATTCCAATTATTCTTAGGTTAGCTCTCTTAAAATGGGCCCATATTTCTTCAATATCAGATTCCTGCTGTCGGATATTTTTTTCTAGATTAGAAACTATGCATTCATTTTTGGATTGCTCATCTTCTAAGAGCGAGATTCTGTTCTCCATGTGGTCTAATCAGTTGTTTGTGCTTTGAATTGAGGCCTTTACTTCATTAATTGCATCCTTTATCTCTTTTTGGCTCTCTCTGAGTTCTTTTTGAAGCACCTCTATTATTTCTATAGTTATTTTCCTGATTTGATCTTCTAGAAATCTCTGATTTTCTGTTTTATCGGGTTCTGATGTTGTGGGGTTGTGGGCATTTATTACTCCAGTGTTATTCCTCTTTCCCATGATTTCGGAAGTTTGTGCCTTCTCTGGGGTCTTCCCTTGGGTCACTATGACTTCACTTAAGGTGTTCTGGATCTCAAGTAAGTAGTATCTCAGACCCCACTACTCCTTTACTGGGTTGTATCACAGAGTCTTCGACCCAGAGAGTCGATAGAGGCTGCTTTAGACTGTGGGGGGTGCCAGGTTGCATGTTCTCCTATGGTGTGATATCTCTGCCACCGTCCCTCCCCCAGTGGGTCAAGTCCCAGGGAGTACAGTACTGGGATTTCTCCTCTGTGGCTCGCAGTTTGACTCACTGTTCTTGAGTACGCAGATGTAGCTGTACTGGCTCGCTGAATTTAGTGCTGCTGCCGCCGGTGGCAATATGGCGCCGCTGCTGCGCCCTCAGCTGTGGGGCTGGTGTTTTTCTTCTTGGTTTTGATTTCCACTCTGAATCCCTGTAGCGTGTGCTGAGCTCAGCCACTGGGAGCTTTAGATGCTCTCTGTGCGGAGATATCCCGCCTGGCTGTTCTGCAGTGGCTCACCTCGGCTTGCTGTAGCCGTCCTGTGAATTTGCCGGTGCCGCCGGCAGTATGGTGCTACTGCCGCGTCTGCCGCGTCCTCGGGTGTGAGGCTGGTGTATCTCCTATGTGGCTCTGTTCTCAGTCGGCTTTCTCTCTGGAGCCTGGTGATTTTTTGTTTCACTGGTGATGGTGTTTTCTGGCTATGAAAGGCGCTGATTTTGTGGTAATGGAGATTTGTTGTTAGCGGGTCTCTTAAGCCCCGCTTTTCTCGGTCGCCATCTTCCTGGAAGTCCTTGAATATAATTCTTAAAAGTTGTACTTTTTCTTAGGACATAAAACATTATTCCTTAAAGTTCTGATTTCTAAAGAAATATATTTATATTTAAATTTATACTTTAAATATTCTTTGATATTCTTTATTTAGAACAGAAGTTGCCATTCAATAAATCATTCTCAGACTTATTTGCCCAACTTCTCTATATAAATGGACTTTTAGATGATTTTCTGATAAAAATTTAAAGGTGATTTAACATCATAGAACATCAAAGCTCATTGTTGACATTAATGTGCTGAAATAGAAAGCAATAATGTTTGAATTTTTTCTGTGTGCTATTTGCAAAATGTAAAATAAATATTAAACGTAACCTGGAGTTTATAAATTGATTTATGTCAACACGTGAACCAGACACTACCATTTACTGCTAAGAGTTTTTTTATTAAACACATTATTAGATCAAAATGGCAGAATGACTTATTTCTTCATATTAAGTGGAAACATAAAGCTTTTGCCTGTATTTAAGAAGGTAATAACAGGTATTTTGCATTTCTTGTCTCAGTATAATGCATCAGCTAGAACTCACTCCATATTTTCTACTAAAAATAGATCTCAATATGAAAAGGAAAGAGGAAAGAAAGGATCAACAATTCTTAACTCATTAACAAAATTGTATTTCTCAGCATCCCTCTCCTGAGTAGAATGTAAATCATGTGGATTTTTCATTCTTGCCCTAAAATCCTAAAATACCTAAAATATACTTCAACTCTTCCTCTCAATTACTCATTTTCTCTGCATAAAGGAACTTATTTATATATAGTTTCATTTATGTAATTTCTTAACATCTGGTAAAGGCTATAAAGAGACAGTTTATATAATCCTCAAAGGAAAATAGACTGAGAATAAACCAGGACTATATTCACCAGCCACACAAAGACACCTTAAAGATAGCTCCCTTTCCTTCTTTCATTCTTTAAATTTATTTGTCTCTCCCTCTTGCTCTTTTTCTTTCTCTTTCTTCACCTTTTTTCCCTTCTTTTAGAACTGAAGTCAAAGACCGATGTTGTATTTTTGCAACATATTGCATTTGACACACTCTGTATGTTGTCCAGTAGTTAAGAATAATGAGATGTGTTGTTGTCTGCTTCAACTACCCTTAAGTAGACTATTATGATAAGGACTAGGCTATTCTGCTTATTGTTTATGTATGAACATGAATTTACATATAACATTTTCATTGGTGAGTAAAGTATGGAGGGATGCAAAGGTATTTTGAGAAAACTTCCAGTTCAAAGGTCAATTTAAAATTTACAAACCAAGACAACAGACTATATAGCTTGATTCAAATGGTTTCATGGTTTTAAAACAGAAAATTGTGCAGCTTTAATCTTATATAATCTAAGATATCACCATCCATAAGGCACATTTTGATTTCAGAGTTGTTGAAATGTGAAAATTTTATTTTAGAAATACCAAAATATGGAAAATGTATGAATTTCTAGCTTCTTTAAGTAAATTGAAAGATTTGGCTACACTATGGCTATGAAGACGTTTGTCCAAAATAGCCGTAGTCATGTAGTGACTACTCCATTTGATTTCCTTTTCTTTGTTTCTTTCCTTTTGTTCTTCTCTCTTCCCCTTCCTCCTTGCCTCCTCTCCCTTTTCTCCTCTCCTGTCCTTTTAAGGAAGAATATAAACAAGGGAATGGGATAGAGGATGGTTTGGGAAGTTTTTGATGTTGTAATGAGGCAACACCTCATTGAAGAGGGGATGTTGGCTCGAGCCTTCAGCAGTGTATGGGAGCCAGACCTGCCAAGTTCTTCTCCATCTTTCTGGCCAACCTTTTTGTTTCTTTCCTTTGAAGAATCTTCTTTGCACTGACTTGTTAACTGCCACGGCGTTTTCCCCATTTCTCATGCTTTCATCAAAGATTTAACTATGCCAGGTGTGGTAGTGCACACTTATAGTCCCATTTGGGAGGCATTTGGGAGGCTGAGGCAGTAGGATTGCAGTTCAAGGTCAGCCTCAGCTGTTTAGTGAGGTCCTTTGTAACTCAGTGAGACCTTGTTTCAAAATAAAGAATTAAAAAATAGAGCTGAGGGTGTAGCTCTGAGGTAGAATGCTCCTGCGTTCCATTCCCACTACCAGAAAAAAATAAAAGATTTAAATATGATTTAAACTCCTATGGATTACTGTGTTTTCATCTTAAATTCAATCCTCTAATTTCAACTAAAATTCAGAACCATTTTTCTAAGTACCTAGAACCAAACATGTCCACCTGGAAAGTTCACAAGCACTATATACTCCAAAAGGAGTCTTATTCTGAAGTTTCTTCCAAAGAATAGTAGAAACAACACCATATAAACTGTTTTATTTGAACTTATAAAAATTTTTATTTACTTAGTAATAGTATTTGACAAGATTCCAAATACTGTCCAAGATTGTATAGTCATGGAAACAGTAACTATGTTTTTGCTTTTCTTTACCTTCTTCTGTTTAACACACAAAAGAGGTTCAATAAATGCTCAGTGAAAGAAAAAGAAATGAATCAGTAAATGAATAAATGCATACAATGGATATAACTATATTGAGTAAAAGTGCAGTATGATTATTCACTAAAATAAGTTAAAAACATACTTGTGGACATGCATGTACTATATCACATGGGAAATATACCGAGTTTAAAATGATCCTTTCCACAGGAACCCAGTGTGTCATTGGAGCAACTTTTCTGAAATAGACAGACAAAAGCATTTGTTACAATAAAAAGTGAGTATCCTCTCTTTTCCTAGTATCTGAGAACTTTTAACTTGCTTTGACTAACTCTCAACAGATGAGAATAATAGAACGCGGGAAACATTTTCAAAGCCAGAGAGACTGGAATATAGTATAATTGAAGAGATTCTGTCAAGAATAAAAGAGACTAGGATGAACACAAAGAAGCAGAACTCAACGAGAGATAGAGAGAGAGGGGGGGGGGGGAGAGAGAGAGAGAGAGAGAGAGAGAGAGAGAGAGAGATGATAGATATATAGAAGGAGAAAATTTGTGAGACATTTTTGTTGGGACATTTTATAGGTCTTATGAAAACAATTTCCCTTCTTATGTCTAATGGAAATAATTCAGTAAAGATTTTAAATGATTCAATTATACATAAAATGATTCAATTATATATAAAGCTTAAGCTTCCAGATCCTGTATCCATCTTGACCTACCAAATCTCTTACATGTGAGTAAATTGTTTGTAAATAATTAAATATCTCCGTTATTGATGATGACATAATCAATGGTTTTAAATTCAGTTGTTTAAAATATTCATCTGGGGAACGTGAAAATATAGCAGTTCTATTTTAATTGTTTTTGTGGTAAGGCCTGGGCATGGAACTTTTTAAAATTATCCCATGTGACTTAATTGTGCACTATAAAATACTGGTTAAATATTTGACCCCTTTCAGTGATCATGAGACCACAAAAATTATAATATGTGGAAATTTATATTACTTTTTTTTTTTTGCAGTACTGGGGATAGAACCCAGGGGCTTTCTACCTCCGAGCTGCACCCCCAGCCCTATTTTTTAAAATTCTTTATTTTGAAACCGGGTCTCACTGAGTTGCAGAGGGCCTCACTAAGTAGCTGAGGCTGTTCATGAACCGTGATTCTCCGGTCTCAGCCTCCCAAATGCTGGGATTACAAGCGTGCGCCACCACACCTGGCAATATGTGGAAATTTAAAACATACATGTTAAGGAGGAAAATCTGGGGTGTGGGAGCCCCAATATTTAAAACTGTAACAGAAACAAAGACACCCATAAGATAAGCTGAAAACTAAGTTCCTGAGAGTGAGACAACCAAATAAATGTGTTTGAACTGGAGTAAGTGATTAAACAATTAGTTTTGGTAGGAGGGGGGCAGAGGTCTGAAAATTTACCCATGATTTCATTACTAACCATTGCTGAATTGAGTGATTTGTGGGTAGATATAACATGACTGAAGAGTAAATAAAAATTGGTAATTGGGAGAAAGTAAACACTGATTATTTTTTGAGAGCAACAAGTGATAAAATGGTCAGTAGAAGATTTTTAGTGTGTGTGATTATTACTACTGTGAGTAAATAAAGAACACTTGACTATGCTGTAGGCTTGCAGAAAAATAGCTTGCAGAAGTCAAAGGTACATAATGAATAAGGTTTCAGAGACAACTGAAGGCAGGCAGGATCCTGAGTTCAGGGGGAAATGAAGACCTAGAACAAAGGGGAAATTTTCCAATTTGAGAGTGAATGCAAAGAAAAATGTGGCTGAGGATGAACGTAATTTTATGGATGAGGTACAAGGGATTTCAGAGAATTTGTACCTTATAAACTCAATTTGTACAAAAATAAAATGAGGTAAGACCATTTGTTAAGAGCTGTAGGCAGAGACCTATGGATTTATTTTGAGAATAAAGGAAGTTAGTTGTGTTGAGAAGAGAAAGAGTGCTGACCAAACATAAGTTAAATGGTTGTCAATGGCAATGAAGATCAAGTGCATGTTGATGTTCTGAAATTTTAGAAATTTCTATTTATGTAATTATGTGATGTTCATGACTACAACATAGATCTTAGGAGTTCAAGATTTCTCCAGAGAAATAATTACTCTAAACTGTATGGAAATACCCCAAGAATGACTTAAAGAAAAAACACTGGAGGTAAAACTCTATAGAACACCATTATCTGGTAGGAATATAAAATATGAGTCATATATCTTATTTTAAATTTTCTAGTAGTCACATTTGCAAACAAGAAAGAAACAGTTGAAACAATCATATATATTAAGCCAACATATCAAAAATATTATTGTGTCATATATAGTCAATATGTAATAATATATAAAAAGTATGGAATATTTTACATTTGCTTTTTGTATTAAATATTAGAAATCATGTGTGTATTTCACACCTAACTCATCTCCATTATAGCTAGCTATTTTTCTAATGATCAGAAGACATTTATAAATAGTGGCTATTGTCAAGTGCTTTTTGGATAAAGCAGGTCTAGAACTAAGAATATCAGGAAATGGTCAAGTTGGGAAGGAGATATGTTGACTTCATGGTTATTAAAATTTCGTTGGATCTTGATGAAACTTACATATCATACTAGAATTCTGTGGTTCATGCACCAAAAGAATTTGATGAGCTGAGGGAGAGAAGAGATAGGGTATCCAAAAGAGGTCTAGGGATGTAGCTCAATGATAGAGCACTTACCTAACATGAGCAAGGCTCTGGGTTTAATCACTAGGAGGGATGAATATTGAGATATTTCCCATAGCCATTTATAAGGTTACTGAAAAAGAACTTGTTTATACTTATATATTATCTTCAATGTACTTATATCAGAAGCATCAATGCATACAGGGAATTTTGCATAGATTTTTCAGGTATTCTTTTAGACTCGAAAGACCATAACTGTTGGTTCATCTAGCTTTGACCATTTCAATGTTATAAAATTATAAGAAAAATGCAATAAAAAGTTCAGTTTTTACTAATAAAAAGCATACTGTGATAGCAGTTGTACATCTGGATAACTGTGCCCCTATTGTCAACACAAAATCCTCATGGAAAAACATGTCGCCTGAATTAGACATGAGCAACTTCTTGTCCTGTGCTGTGGACCAATGTATGGCTGTTATTTGGGAAGCATAAATGTTAAATGGCCAAGTATATTCAAAATTGATTTTAATTATATAATTCCACATACTTCTCATTTCTTATGAAAATAAATAATCTAAGTTCTTTTAGTACAGAATTTAATTGCTACTGGAAAATAAAGACAAAACAGCACTTACTCTGGACAACAATTTTGATGCCACATTTTTTTTTTTTTGGTGGTACTGGGGTTCCTGGAAGCCCTTCTACCTCCGGGCTACACTCCCAGACCTATTTTATATTTTTGAAACAGGGTCTCTTACGCCAGCGCGGCTGGCTTCGAACCTGCGCGATCCTCCTGTCTCCGCCTCCCAAGTGCGGGGATTACAAGCGTGCGCCACCACGCCCGGCTGATGCCACATTTTTTAAATGTCTTGATCATGCTGCTATCTGAGTCACCTCCCAAAAGGACCTCAGGGTGTTAGATGCCACACATGAGGGTTCCATGTCTATGTTATTCATCATTGTATCTCTGAGCCAATAAGACTATGCAAGACCATTCTTGACTATGCAATAAAAAAATAAACTAAGTTTTCAAAAACATTTTTAAACTACTGTACCCATTGATCATATTGAAAAAGGAGGAACAATTCCAATTTACTTTAAAATTCCGCCATCTTTTTCTCCTTTAATTAAAATCATTGATGAAACATTATGTGCCCTACTAATACCCAAAGGGAGAAAAAAAATAAAAGCACAATAAATATTAAGACATAATTTTGGAATATTAGAAAGTTACTGGCTTCTGGTTCTGGGCTGGTACATCATGATAAATACAAACCATTATTTCTTACCACTTATATTTTCCTTATAGTATTGCATCTGTGCCAAAAATCCTAGATGGTATTGAGATATTAATTGCTCACTATGCAAGAACAATGACATACAAACTACTCAGAAACTGATGGAACTCAAGCAGTTGTCAGGGGAATCTGAAATTCCCATAACCACCTTTGTCAGGTTTTATACTTAGCAAAATTTGGACCTTTTAGAGTATTCTTTGGGGTTTTTTATGTACCCAAAATTATGTGACTCCAGCTGCAACTTTGTACTTTTCTACCACTAAGCTGAGGAGACTATAACTTACGTTAACAGCTCTTGGTTCAGGTCATGTTGGCCTTCTTCCATCATGGTGTAGATCACCTTTTTACATCACTTCCTGCTGATGAAATGCCCAGTAGAACAAGTACTCAAGGAATTCAAGCCCATTACAATGTTTTAGCCTGACTTTTTTACACTAACTGATTACTTCATGGGAAGCTGTAATGTTATTATATTTTATGGTCATTTAATGTTAGCTGAGAAACAGTAACACAGTATATTTAGAAGCTCTTTGCATTAAAACATTAAGAATTAAGTCTCTTGGAAGGATATGTCCTGATATTAAAAGAATGTAAATTGATGCAGTATATAACACCACAATAAATATTGGACAACAACTTTGTATTTTCTAGACTGTTTCTAAGGGAAAAGGGTGTTAATAGGGATACATCTATCATCAAAAGTCTCATAGTAATAATCACAGGTTTTTACCAATTGTGACAGCACATAAATGATCAAAACACTGTTTTTGGCTATAGGTTTATAGTTACTTAAATTGAGTTTTTTTTTACTTTTTATTTTTATTTTTATGTTGATCATATTAAAAATGGCACACATTCAGACTGTGCTTAGTGAGGGGGGAAACCCCCTCACTTCCCCTTACCTCCTCCCAACAAAGAGTGTCCAGGTTGATCATGAAACATTTATACATTTACACATATTTGAATGTAGGTCCTCCATTAATCAACCTCAAGCCTTCTTCCTCTCCTACCCTTCCAGTATAGCTTTGATGATGTTTCCCCTCTATTATCTGGAGTCCCTCTGGTATTCCTAATACTCCCTAGTTTGTGCATATTAGAGAAAACATACGTCCCTTCTCTTTCTGTGTTTGGCTGATCTCACTTAACATAATGTTCTCCAGGTTTTTCCATCTTCTTGTGAATGACATGCTTTTGTTATTCTTTATAGCTGAGTATAATTCCATTGTGTGTATGTCCCATAAATTTGCAATTCATTTATCTGTTGATGAAGACCTAGGTTGGTTCCATATTTTGGCTATTACAAATTGTGCTGTTGTAAACATTAGTATGCATATGTTACTGTAGTTCTCTGATTTTAACCATTTTGGAAAGATATCCAGGAGTGGTAGAGCTGGTTTATATGGTGGATCCATTCCCAGTTTTCTAGGGAATCTCCATACTGATCTTCATAGTGGCTGAACTAGTTTACACTCTCACAAACAGCTTATAAGAGTTCCTATTTCCCCACATCCTCACCAGCATTTGTTGTTATTTGATTTCCTTATGCTTGCCACTCTGATTAGTGTTAGATGGAATCTCAGTGTAGTTTTGATCTGCATTTCCCTGATGGCTAATGATGTTGAACATCTTTTCATGTATCAATTGGCCATTTGTATCTCTTCTTTTGTAGTGTCTATTCAGTTCATTTGCCCATTTCTTTATTTTATTTTATTTTTCTTGGTGGTACTGGGGTTTACTGGGGTTTCTGGAAGCCCTTCTACCTCCAGGCTACACTCCCAAAACTATTTTTTTATATTTTTATTTGGAAACAGTGTCTCTTAAGCCAGCGTGGCTGGCTTTGAACCTGTGCGATCCTCCTGTCTCTTCCTCCCAAGTGCTGGGATTAAAAGCGTGTGCCACCACGCCCGGCAATTGAGTTACTTTTTTTGCTAGTGTAAAGTCTTTTGAGCTCTTTGTATATTCTGGATATTAGCCTTCTATCAGAATGGTGGCTGGTAAAGATCTCCCATTTGGTAGGCTTTCTTTTTAGGTTTTTGATGGTTTCCTTTGATAAGCAGAAACTATTTATTTATTTATTTATTTATTTTGGTGCTGCTGGAAATGTAACCCCTCTACCTCTGAGCTACACTCCAAGACCTATTTTGTTTTATTTATTTATTAATTATTATTATTATTTTCAGGTTTGGGGATGGAACCCAGTGGCATTTGACCTCCGAGCTACACCCCCTGCCCTATTTTTTAATTCTTTATTTTGAAACCGGGTCTCACTGAGTTGCAGAGGTCCTAACTAAGTAGCTGAGGCTGTCCGTGAACCGCGATCCTCTGGTCTCAGCCTCCCAAATGCTGGAATTAAAAGCATATTTGGAAACAGAGCATCTTAAGTGAGGGAGGGCTTTAAACTTGTGTGGTTCTCCTGTCTCTGCCTCCCAAGCATGGGGATTACAAGTGTGCACCACCACGCCCAGCAAGCAGAAACTTTTTAGTTTGATGCCATCCAACTTGCTAATGCTTGCTTTAATTTCCTGCACTTTGAAGGTCTTGTTACTGAAATTGAGTTTAAAAAAAGTTTTAAAGGTTTCTAGTTGTGGTAGTGCTATGAATTAATGCATTAAAATCTCTCCACCCCAATCCAATGCACATAAATAGTAAATAAAATATTAAAACCTAACAAAAAGATATAGCTGTGCTTCAAGCCAAAAACTCTGATTCAGAAATAAAATTGAAATAAACTGCATGGAGACTGAAGCCACAAACCTGCTGGACCCTGTGAAGTACCTTTCCTACATGGTAACCAGATCAAAAAACATTCAATACAATTGGAGACAGGATCCAAGTTTCTGGCAAGAAACCTGGGTTTGGGGGTAGCTAGATCTCCACTCCTGAAGAGATGGGAGAATGTTGTGACTACTGTAGTTTTGAAAACTGCTGGAAAGAACAGAAGCAGCTAATCAAGCAGGGCCTGAGCCAAGCACCTGCTGATTCATGGCTGCAATGTCTTAAGTGTCACCACGGGACAGAAGTCCACCAGTGAGTTCAAAGTTCCTTTAAAGAGGAGGAAGTTGGTAAATAATCTCCAGCTATTGAAGTTCTGAATATAAATATTCCACGTATATATAGTTGGCTCTTTATGTGTGCATTTGCAGCATTGTTTATTTCATTGTTGTTAGTGTTTTTTTGTTTTGTTTTTTATTTGCTATTTGTTATTATTATTTGGTTGTTTTGTTATTTACTGCATGTTTGCTCCTTCTCTCATTCTTTTTAAAAGCTTCCTTCCTCTTTCCTATCTACTCTCTTCTCTCAAAACTTTTTTTCTTTCTCCACCTCCTTGTCTTATATTCAGCCTATTTCATATCACTATACCTACATACTCTACACCAACTACAAAAATCCTACTATATTTTCACTATCTCTCATCTCAACCAAATACTACCTTATTATACTTAAAATCTTACTCAATTTTATCATATCCTCTAATTTACCCTATTTCTCTACCCAGTATTCTAGCTCCTTCCTCCTTATCTAATCCTCACCACTGAAGATTTTCTCTTTGCATAAACCTGCTGCCACCTCTAAATCAGGGAGGTGTTCTACAGGAAAGGACAACCAGACACTAAAGATAGACTAACAACAACAACAACTCATAAACAAAAAGATGAAAGATCCAAGAAAAGAGAAATACAAAGCTGAGAATTCTGAAAATATGAGAAAGAGGAACAGTGAGCAAATATAAGAAATCACAAATATTGACCTACCAGAAATGCAAGAAGGAGAATTTTGAATTCTGATCTTTAGTATGATGCTCACAGTAAGTTTACAGGAAATGAAATAGGAAATTGAAACATTAAGAAAGAATAAAAAGGAGGCCTGGAATAAAATGAAGGAGTCAATAAATGAAATGAAGACTGCAAAAGAAAGAAAATCTGGAAAATTAGATGAAATGAAAAACAGAAAATTACTGTTAGAAGACAGTTCATTCAAAACTGAAAGCACAGTCAAGAATATACAGAAGACACTACAAGAACAGAACCTAAACATCCAACAACTATGGGACAAAAGAAATGTCCTAACTTACGAATAAAAGGCATTACAGAAGGGATGGAGACACAGACCAAGGTTATCTGTAATCTCTACAGAGAAATAATCTCAAAGAATTTTCCAAATATGAAAAAAACCTTTGAGATCCATGCATAGGAGACATATAGAACATCATTAAGACAAGATCAAAGAAGAACCTCCCCATGCAATGTAATTATCAAAATGACCAACATAGAGGCTGAGAAAAGAATCTTAAAAGCAGTGAGAACAAAAGAACAAGTGCTATTCAGGCATAAAGCAGTAAAAATCACTTCAGACTTCACAACTCAAGTCAAAAATGCCAGAAGAGACTGGTATATTGTAATTCAGACCCTGGAAGAAAATAATTTCCAACCAAAACTGCTATATCCAGCAAGACTGTTATTCAAAATTAGAGAAATGAAAATGCTTCAAGATAAGCAGAACCTTAAAAAATTCATGAATACTAAACTAGCACTAGAGAAAATACTTAAACAAATAAATCATAAAGAAGAAAAAAGCATATTTTAGGACCAGAAGAGATGAAATTGATCATCAGGGCAACTAAGCAAAGAAGAAATAACACTCCATTAAACTAAATATAGAACACAAAATGATAGAAAACAAAAATCATATCTCAGTAATAACACTAAATGTCAAAGGTATTAATCACCAATTAAAAGACATAGACTGGCAATGTGGATTGGAAAACATAATCCAACTATATGATGCTTGTAATAAATTCATAGGTTAAAAGTGAAAGGATGGAAAAGATATATTATACCAGTGGAGACCAAAAACAAGCAAGGGTAGCAACACTGATATCTAATAATCCAAACTTTAAGCTAAAACATATCGGAAGAGAAGAAGCAGGGCACTTCCTATGAAGTAAAGGAACAATCCAGCAAGAATACATAATAGTAAATGTTTATACCCCAAATATGGATGCACCCACATTTGTAAAACAAACATTTCAGGACATCAGGTCTCAAATAGACTCAAATACAATAATATTGGGAGATTTCAACACACTACTCATTCCACTAGATCAATCTTCTAGGCAAAACTTGAGTAAAGACTCTTCAGAACTAAAGATAGCTATAAACAAAATTGATCTAGTAGAAATATACAGATTATTTCAACCAGTAACAGCAGAGTACACATTCTTCTCAGCAGCCCATGGAACCTTCTCCAAAATAGATCACATCCTGGGAAACAAAGCAAGCACCAGCAAATTCAAAAGGTGTAATATAATTCCCTACATCTTTTCAGATTACAATGGAATGAAAATAGAAATAAACAATAGGAAGACCAAAAGAAATTATATAAATACATGGAGATTGAATGATACACTCTTGATTGAGGAGTGGAACCAGCAAGTCTGGTTTAACATACGCAAATCAATATATGTTATTCACCACATAAATAGAAATGAGAATAAAATAACATGATCACATCAAATTTCTGAAAAAGCATTTAAGAAAACTCAACACCCATTCATGTTAAAAAACACTGCAGAAATTGAAATAGAAGGAACATATCATAACATCATTAAGGCAATATACAATAAACCCAAAGCCAACATCATATTGAATGGGGAAACACTGCAAGAATTCCTTCTAAAATCAGGAATAAGATAAGGATGCCCACAGTCACCACTACTTTTCAATATAGTCCTCAAGACTCTTGACAGAGCAATGAGACAGAAGAATATAAAATGAATTCAAATAGTAAAAGAAGAATTAATATTATCTTTGGAGTTGGGCATGGTGGTGCATGCTTGTAATCCCAGCATTTGAGAGGCTGAGACTGGAGGATCATGGTTTGCAGGCAGCCTCAGCTACTTAGTGAGGCTCTCTGCAACTTAGTGAGATCCTGTTTCAAAATAAAGAATAAAAAATAGGGCAGGTGATGTAGCTCAGAGGTCAAATGCCTCTGGGTTCCATCCCCAGACCCTCAAAGTAAATAAATAAATAAATAAATAAATAAATAAATAAATAAATAAAATTTAATAATCTTTGCAGATGACATGATCCCATATCTAAAAGGTCCAAAAAACTCAACCAAGACAATTGAGCTGATTAATCAATTCAGCAAAGTAGAGGGATAAAAAAAGAAACTAAAGAAATAAGTAGCTTTCCTATATGCTATATGTATGTTTAAATCTGTAACACACACACACACACACACACACACACACACAAAGATGAGTTGGTGGGTAAACTTCTATAACTTGGGTTATTGGATGGTAGGGGGAGTACCTGGTTTCCGTAGGTCAGGGCATACACAGAAAAACAGAAATTGGTAACACTATTTTGAATATATCCATTCCCTTTATTGGCATGTGAAATTTAATATATTTGTCCAGAGAATATTCACCACTGGAATAAAAAAAAAGACCAAGGCTGGGTCACCTCTGCCAGTGACAAGACAAACACATTTCTAATTATCAGAAATGAGTTGCAATAATAGCTGGATCTGGAACAGAAAGAGAGGGAGTGCCTGTGCACCAAGGAAGGTGACAACTATTTGTGCTCAAGTAGCTGATTTCAGTGGCCAGTTATTGGATAATGGATAGGTAATGTGATTTAACCTATGGAGTTTAATGTCATTTCAACTTGCATGTGCGAACTTGAGAGTTTACAGGCTGAGAATTTGAGTGGTAATTAATTTCTCAATTTTTAGAAGAAATATACTCTATTAATGAGAGAATAGTTACATAGACACACACACACACACACACACACACACACACACACACACACAATGTTTCTGCATAAGAAGTCCTTGAAAGTTTTACCTGAAAAGTTTAATTCTGCAGTTTTAAAATAATAAAGTATGTCTCAGCCACTGAAGTGGCAGATTAACCCCATTTACTTTTCTTCAGTAAGGGGAAAGATTTATAAAAGAGAATTCTATGAAAAAAATACAGACTATTAGAACTTCAAGGAGAAGCATAGTGTTTTAATAAGTGAAGATACTGCCTCCATGCACTCACTGTGCTATGCAACATGACTAGTAAAAAGATGAATAACAATTTAAACCAGAAATCATAGCAGTAATATTTATGTAAAAATGCTAAAGTCAGTCTCATGTCTTATTTTAAAGCAGTTTTTGCATTTTTATCATAATGTCTTTTGTAAATAACA
Organism: Muscardinus avellanarius; assembly: GCF_963383645.1. Classification (NCBI taxonomy): domain Eukaryota; kingdom Metazoa; phylum Chordata; class Mammalia; order Rodentia; family Gliridae; genus Muscardinus; species Muscardinus avellanarius. The sequence continues at coordinate 78,329,730 of NC_137797.1, forward strand.
CTAAATAATACATCAAATTCATCAATAGCTCTTTATGATTAGTTGATATTCTGTGCAACAGGAAGTACATGAATAATTTCTGTGTTAGATGAACAATATACAGATGGTTTAAAATTTTTACAGTGGATTAATGGCCTGTATATTTTTCAAGATTATTTATTATAACTAGTATGGAAAGTTATTCTGAGATATAGAATATTGTAACCAAAATTAAACTTAGAACTTTAGAAAGCAGAAAGGGAGTAGTAGCATTTTATTTCATCAACATAGCAAAACTCTGTTTTTTGTGTCTAGAAAATATATCTAATGTTTATTTCATGTACTGAAATGGTCATATATTTTGATAACAGAAAGAGACGTCCAATGAAAATAATTTGTTATTCAAATAATTATTTAGGAATGAAACATTTATAAAGCAAATTTGAGTGACATATCAAGCTAATCAATATGGAGGACCAAAGTTAACAGGAGCATTTGAATCCATCACACTTTCCAACCTTTCTCCATCTCTGATCGAGACTTGTCATTGCAAAATGGAAGAAATCTTACTTAACTGAAAGGATTAAGACAGTGAAATGAAGTCGAATATGTTCACCACTCATACTTGGTGGGATTGCAAGAGGTTCCATGAGATATAAATAGGCCCTCAGTATTTACAGCTTTTAGCATGATCATTTTCACTGCATCACTTTTCTCTTCTGAATATGTGGAACCATCAGAAAGAAGCCATGGAGAAAAGAAAATGAAAGAAGTTAAATGCCAGGCTCAGAAATTTGGAATTTATTTAAAAGGCAGAGAAGATCACTTAGAATGCTTTAGAAAGAAAAAGCAACCTGATTCTGACTTTGCTTCACAGTAGTTGTTCTTATGAGAACTGTAAGGGTGAGCTCACCTCAAGAAGTTAGGATTGACCAAATCTTATACTGGGTCCAGTTGACTTTGTTACAGAAACTAGGGCTGTATTTTAGAACTTGTCACTTTAAAGAAATTAATCAAAATTCAATATGAAAATGTATTTTAGAAAGGGAGAAACTGGACACAAGGATGTTACTCAGAAGCTTGCTACTCAAAATCTGATGGGACAGTTAGCAGCACTGAAGTAACAAGGTGCTACTAGAAAGAATCTTGATCCCCATTTAAAAGCTACTGAACCACTTTCTGACTTTTTACAAGATTCATAGGTGATTTATGAGCATATTAACATATGAGATGATTAACCTGTAGCACTGATAGTGCAGCGGAATCTAAGAAAAGCTTGGGACTGAGCAGTGGTAGAGGGAGAGGAAGAAAGAATTAAAAAGGAGAGATGGTTAAAGGAGAGAAGGTATGCTAGATGAGTTGTCGACCAAGAAATAAAAGGCCAAGGAGGTGTTACCTGTCCATAACTCCAGGCCGCAGACTCTGCTCACTATCACAGATCATTTTTCATGACATTTCTGGGGCTCATCCCTTGCATTGTAAGGGAAAATTTAGGGCACATTTTCCTTCCCTCCCTTTTTTAATTTCTTACACCTGGGGTTGAACTCAGGGGCTTTCTACCTCTGAACTACATCCCCAGAGCCCTATTTTATTTTTGTTTTAAAACAAGGTCTCGCTAAGTTTCCATGTGTTAGCCTTGAACCTACAATCCTCCTGTCTTCAGTCTCCAAAGTACTGGGATTAGAGGTGTATTCCACCATACATGGCTGAATTTAGAGCATTTTTACAAAGAAATAAGTGCCTTGTTCCATGCCTCGAAAAGACATGGAATATGAATTCTCTCTTTAGCAGCTCAGGAACACATTTTAGAACAACTGCATAGCAGAGTGAAGCATTTTCAAATAACCATCTAGTCTCACCCTGTTGAGGCATAAATGTGGAGATGACATGGAAGGATTGACCATCAGATTCAACTTGAGAAGGCAAGAATAGAGATTTGAGGGTAAACAAAAATTGGGCAAATTTTGGCATGGGCACTGGATTATTTTTTAAATGCTTCCCAGACACAATTGCTTCCGAAGGATGACAAAGGTGCTCACTCTTCCTTTGACTCTTTGAGCAGTTCTGATTTTCCAAATTGAAGAAAGTTGCTGGAACAATGGAGGTGCTAGGATATTGTTTGTATTACAACAAAATTCATTGCTGCCCACTAACTTGAGCCTAGAAGTTGGTAGCTACACAGCTGCCTCACTAATTACAATCCTAACATGACAAGAGGAAAAGTACACTATAATTTTCATGGGTGGTAGTTCTGTGAACATAGCATTAGTGCAGAATTTCAGGGGGTGCCTACATTAGCAAGAGTGAGGCTGAATTAAATGTGAAGTAACTATTGAGCAACCAGAGGTGTTCTGTTAGCTGAATGACAGAGCACACAATTTGGATCAGGAGGCTCTAAGTTTCCTCTCAGCAGCAATGTCTAAACATCTTTAATCAGCTGCTTCTCACAGTAAGTGACACTAATTAGTTGCACTCTAATTACCATGTATGGAGTCATGTTACTCCATTCTAAGTGCGCAGAGTAGCGACACAAGATCTGCAGCGCATTATCACAGATTTCCATGTAATTACAATCCTTCCCAATGGAGCAAAAGGAAAATATTGTAGGCTGTTTTACCAGGAATCAATAAATAGTTTATATTGCTACTATTAAGAAATGGTGATTGAGCCCCTTCCTATTATGTGATTAAAACTGTGTATACTGTTAGGTGGGAGATATTAGAACTGAAAATATGCCCTTTGCCATATTTGTCTCTCAGAGAAAATTATTATAATTTGTTCTGAATTGTATTACTTTCTTGGAATTAGATACACAAAATTGACTTGATCTAAGGGAGAATTAGCTTCTAGTCTAACTTTACCTTCAGGTTTTCTGCCTTTGTCTATTTGCATTCAATATCCTTTATGTCATAGTTTCCTCTCTCACAGAACAAAAGTTCATTCTTATATATTTGACATTGTTTGTTAATGCTTAAGTATTTTAAATGACAGTATTTGAGCTTCTTCAAAAAAATCTTCAAAATTGTTCCTTAAAATGATTCTGAAAAGAGAAATGAACTGAAAAGAGAAAATGTTCTTGGATTCTCCTTCAGTTGAAACCTTATCAGGTAAAGAAAACTGTGTATGTTCTAGAAAAAGAAATGTGATAAAATAGCTATAATAGGAAAGTTAAATAGGCTACCCCCTATAAGTACAAGAAAATATTAGAAATTAGGGGGAAATTTGAAATTTTATAACCCATTTTTCTTCTCTTTTGCCTTATTCATATAGAGTTAAATTGCTATGATTTTATGTGGATCCTATTTTCTTTTGAATGATACTTTTTCATTATATGTTTATGTTGAAGAATTCCTTCCTTCTCCTGGGAGCATATTTGTTTTTCTTTTGTGGTTGTTTTGATTCTGGCATGTAGCAGCTTTTTCTTCAGAAAATTTGTCTCTTTCTGTATTTCATTCTGTAGGGGTTGAGAGCTTTTCTTCAATCCTGAGGTTTGAATGCAATATCAAATGCAAACTTTTGTCATGCAAAACTTTTAGTTTTCCTCCATAAAAAGTATGACTAGTTAAGAACTTCACATATGAGCTCATACAAAAAAGTTTCCCTATGAGAAAATCCTGAGATTTGTGAAAGTTTGTTTATTGAACATATTTGTTTTTACTTTTCTTTATTAGAAATGTAGAGAACAGCTGGGCATGTTGATGCAGGCTTGTAATACATCATTTGGGAGGCCAAGACAGGAGGATTATGGTTCATGAATAGCCTCAGCTACTTAGTGAGGCCCTTTGCAACTCAGTGAGAACCTGTTTCAAAATAAAGAATAAAAAAGAGGGCTGGGGGTGTATGTAGCTCAGAGGTAGAATACCCCTGGGTTCTATCCCCAGAACCGCAAAAAAAAAAAAAAAAATGTAGAGAACAGGAAAAAACTTGCATATGAAGTTATATTTTATAAAACATTTTTGGAAGAGAAAAAAATTATTGAAAGCATAAGAGGAAAAGACAAGTTTTTCAGATCATAATATTCATATATGTACTTGCTTACTTATTTTGATACTACTTACTGAGCCCAGAAGCATTCTCTGACCAAGCTTCATACTTGGTCATTTATTTATTTGTTTGTTTGCTTGTTTGTTTGAAACAAGATCTCACTAGGTTACTCAGAATCTTGCTACATTGCTGAGGCTAGTCTTGAACCTGCGATCCTCCGGTCTGAGCCTCCCAAGTCATGGGATTATAGGCATGTGCCACCATGATCAGCTTCATATTTCTCTTATTAAAGGTGTAAGCAGTATACAAAATATGCTCTCTTTTAGGTAAAGAAGTGTACATATTTATATTTACTGTGTAATGGTACTGCATAGATAGAGAAGAAACTAAGTGGTGTAAGAACTAGGCAGAACTGTGCATCTCAAGTAGAAGTGAAGATTTTTAGTAAAGTGTTAAAGTATTTGTTAACATTACAAAATATGTAATACAAAGAAGAAAATGTGATAAGGAAAGAACATTTTTTTTTTGTAGTACTGGGGTTCCTGAAAACCCTTCTACCTCTAGGCTACACTCCAAGACATATTTTTTTTTTGGACACAGGGTCTCTTAAGCCAGCGAGGCTGGCTTTGAACCTGCACAATCCTCCTGTCACCGCCTCCCACGCGTGGGGATTACAAGCGTACACCACCACGCCCGGCAGGAAAGAACATTTTAACTCAATTGTACAAAGTAATCATAGCAAGTTACTTTGGATGAGTCAAAATAGTCTTGTGAAGGAGACCCGTGTGCTCTGCTGTCAGTTCTAGAGTCTCCTTAACTATGGAGCCCATCTTGGTGGGCACCGCTAGAGCCCAAGATGGAGATACAGTAATTGAGCAGAGTGAGGCCAGCTTAGGTAAGAAACAAGTGTCATAGGAATGAAGTGTCTGTGAGAACAAGGAAGAATCTCTGCTTCAAGAAACAGCAAGAAGAAGCTGGGAATGGTGGCTCATCTCTATCATCCCAGTACTTGGGAGGCTGAGAGAAAAATGGCAGGTTCAAGGCCAGTTTCTACAACTTAGCAAGGTTCTTAACTACTTAGTGAAACCCTGTTTCAAAATTTAAAAAAAAAATTATTGTGGTTTGAGGTGTAGCTTGGAGGTAGAATTCCCTGGGTTCAACCCCCAGTAACACACACACACACACACACACACACACACACACACACACACACACACTAAAAAGGCAAGAGGATAGCTTTTTTATGTCTTTTACTAAGCTCTGCAGCCCCCTGCCACCACCCAATAAAAGGAAACTAGATGAAACCTATTTGTTTCCAGTTATGGTGACCTCTTGAACTTTGATTCTCATGCTCAAGGCCAGTAATAATGTGACCCCCAGCAGAACAGAGCAGAGAACAAACTGACCTCAGATCTTGGTAGAGCTAAGGACTAGAAAATGTCCACAGAGCAGAATCTAAAGCTGCTCAGAGAGTATTGTTTTCTAAGATAAAGGCACAGATGATTCAACAGGGACAATCTGCTAACTTCTATTTGACTAAGTGAGGAGCAAGGGGTCTTGTTTCTCCTTTTTGTCCTTTAAATGTTCTTCATTTGATCCTTTCCATGAAACTTGCATCCAAATCCTGGTATTCTATCTCTCTTTGCAAATCACATCTTATGAATCATTTTTTATAGCTACTTGATTTGGACATGGCCTTCTTATTGCAAATGTATGAGTCACTCATCAAATTTTCTGCCCATGTTCTCCAAAATGATAGCAACCTTATCATCACCAGCTCCATAAGAGAAGAATAATGGTGTATGTGTATATGCATATCTTCAGTGCATATCATTGGCTCTAGATAAAAGACAGTGAAGATAAACCTTGAAATACACCCTTCGAAGATAGCAGAGGGCCAACTGCATGAGCCATTTTGAAAACAGATTCAAAGGAAGAAGTCCTGAACTTTCATTTCCGTCTGCTGGGTTCCTTTGAAGTAGGAATTAACCCTGACATGAAACAGCTCCAGACACCGAGCCAGGCTCAGTTGTTTTTGGCCTGATAATTTGACCTCCAGTGATGACTCCCACACGCAACTGGGTGTCTTTGATGACTCACTCTTCCCCTCCTGGAGACAGATAGGCCTCCAGACACTTGTGCATTTCTTATTCCTGCACCATAGCCTCTGTAGAAGGAGAAGAGAATAGCTTAATTTCACAAATAAAAGCAAATTAATTGTCTGCCCCTTCTCGGATTATACAGAACCTTCCCCGTCTCTTTGTTCTTGTTTGTAGTAGAGTTTGTCTAATTAAAAGTCTGCCATTAAACAAAAATAGAGAATTCATCTCCTGGGTGGCAAAAAAGCTAAAGGAAGATCTTGCAAGAATATCCTAGGAAGAGTAATCCAAAGCTGTTTCTCATTTTTATTGAGGGAAGAAGAAGAAAAAATTGTTTTGTTTGTAAAAAACCATGGAATTTGGTAAAATGTCTTTAACATGGAGACTGAAACCTATTTTTATTCAGCTTTGTTGAGGGCTAAAGTACTAGGGTGGGATGGAGTGCTGATTTGAAAAGAATCTCAAAACTGCCTCTTTTTTTTGCCACAAACACTAGTCTCTAAAAATTCTAATTACCTCCTGCTTGGAAATGACTAATCCTCAAAAAGCAAAATATGTTCCTCATAGAGAATTCATGTTCTATAAATTATTTTAAATCAGGGTCAAAGTGATTACCTCCCAGAGAATTCAATTGCTCCCTTTTGAAATCAGTTTCCATTTTCTTCTGCTTTTATTAAAGAGTGAAGTTTTAATACAAAAAGCCAATAAACATTAAGCTCACATATTAAAGTTATATTTCTACTATGGACAGCATAGCTCCATCTTCCCATTCCAGTCTAAACTGCAGAAAACAGATTTTATATATGCTTATTTTTTGTGATCATGCTTTTCTTATGTTTATACTTTATTCCACTTGATACCAAACATAAAAAATTACTTACATTTTTATAAGTGAAGAAATTTAGTTTCAAGATATAGGCCCTATATAGTCAAATAAAAAAGTATAGGTGCCTTATAAAATCTTTACAAATACTCCGGTTTTGTACTTTTTTTTTGTCTTTGACCACTGAGATTGAACAGATATTTTAAGATTCTCTTCTCAAATGGAATGCTGGATTTTAAGTGAGGTTGCTACTTAATTTATTACTAAGAGGTTACTAAGTAGTCATATGAAAATACATTTCATTATAATATAATAAATGTATTTTATATTATCATATGACTATATATTAATAGTGTATATAAATATATAGTCTTTAGTCACTTTATGAACCCCTATTCTCTAATCATTTGATAATTTTCTATCCATTTTCCCAGCAATATGATATGCTCCTAAGTCCCAAAGCTCCTCTCTTATGTTCTTTTCTCTTAGAAAACTCAATATAACATTAAATAGTAGAAATTAAGTAATGAAGGATGAATAAAATTAAATGAATACCCAGCTCTAGCCTTGATTCTATTCCATGCTACTAATTCATGTTCTTTGTCTATAAAATAGAAATGCACATCTATCCTGAGTTGGTGGGACAATGTATGTGAGATACTTTCGAGGAACCTAAAGTTCTATATAAATATTTAGCTGTTCTTCAAAGGATGAATACAAAGCAGCTGGTTGAAAAGTTTGTAGAAGGAGACTTGGCAGCACCTGAATTGAGAGGAAGGAACCAACGGTAGTCCGTGGCTCTCTGACCTTCCTGTTTTCTGGTCCGTTCTTTCAGAGTGAAGTCACCCCCATGTTCAGTGCTGCTCCTCTGGCCTTATGTTGATGCAACATTTCTCAGTCTCTATGGGACAATGCTATTGTCAGGCTACTGTTGGTCAGTCTCTTCAAACACAAAGTTTCCAGGCTCAATCAACACTTTGCAATAATTTGTGATCCCTTGTCTCTTCCTCTTCCCCATACAAAAGCAGTACTATTGCTTTTTTGAGTGTTGTTCATAACCAGTTCTTCATTTCTTTTCTCCCACTTGCTATCTTAGTCCAGTATCTTGTTCCTTCATAGAGAACAGGAGAGATTCAAGGAGACCAGAAATACATAAAAGCTCTCCTAAAGAAGGAAGTAGAAAGGTTCATAAACAATAATTTGATGACTTTAATGTCAACCTCACTCTTACAGTTCTAGAACTTATTATTTAAAAGTTAGTAGTAACCATCTTAAAGAAGATGTGGTCCCATTTACTTCCTTACTTTATGAGGCTAGCATTGTGAGGAATGCATTTGGTTTTAAGTGTGGGAACTCAGCATTTGCAATACTTATTCTCTCAGATCATATGAATTAAACACCTCGAGTGTGTTTTGAGGATATATATATATATATATATATATATATATATATATCCTCTACATTGCTCATGATTAATAGTCTCGTGGTATAATGGAAGAGGTGGCCACATAATGAATAATCTGGTACAAATGACTATAGCATGATGAGAGCAAGTAAGAACCAGGAGAGGAACCCAAAAGAGGAGCAGCTTACAATGCTGTGGCAGAGGATGAGGGAAGACTTTCAGGAAGAGGGGTTACCTAAAAAATGAAAGTTTGTCGGAAGAATGGATGTAGGTGGAGAGATAGTATCTAGCTGCTAGAGGACAGAGCATGAAGAGGCAAGGCAGCAGGAAACACAGACACACTAGAAGAAATTTAACCCTTGGATTGCACAGTTCCCACTGGTATTTTGTGTCTTGGGGGAAGAAAGGGCTGACTTTTTTCATGATATTCTGAAATAAAAATGGCTATGAGTGAGAAAACCAAAATGGGCTAGTAGTGGAAAAATTGCTGTCCAAAGATACTGTTAATAAAGCAAGAAGAAGGACATATGTGGAAATTTGCCACAGGATAGCTTGTGGCTCTATTAACTTATACATCGAGTAAATGACTATTTACAAAATATGTAATATGTACAAAACTCTGAGAATAAAATAGTATTGAAAATAATCCTTGTACTTAAGGATTTTTCTGTCTCTTTAGGAATATGTTTAATACAGTTTGGTGATTTTAATTTACATCATGAATGCAGGTAAAGTAAAATTACAAGTAATGTGTGCTACAGAGCAGAGACAGCATCTCAGATGCTCCAGTGAACTATCCTGACTAGCTGACTCTAATCAAGCACTGAATAATAGCATGTATTGGCTGTTTCTAAGAGTATAGATTTCAAACTGGAAGTTACTCTTTCCACCGAAATGTTAGAAACTGGAGAGCTTTCTTCTCATATAAAAACACAAGAATAATAATTGTATAGCACTAATATAGGGACCGAAATCTACTAGGTGATATAAAAAAGATAAAATAGTTTTATTGTAAATTTACACATATACCTATATATCTATTATTATCCTTATTATCATTTTATATTGCAACCCTATTAGTCTTATTATCAATATGTCTCAAAATGCACCACAAAAATGGTGACTATCTCAACTAGAAAATATACCAATTTCTAGTTTGAATCAGGTTGATATAATTCTGTGAAAACTGTGATAAATAATCAATACGTGGGATTGCATTAAACTGAGGAGCTTTTGTACAGCAAAAGAAACTATCAAGAACCTCAGCCAAGAGCCAACAGAGTGGGGAAAAAATTTTTGCCACCTACTCCTCTGATAGGGGACTCATTTCTAGAATATAAACAGGACTCAAGAAACTCAGCACTAAGAAAACAAGTAACCCAATCAAAAAATGGGCAAGTGAACTAAATAGACACTTCACAAAAGAAAAATTTCAAGCAGCCAATAAATACATGAAAAAATGCTCAACATCATTAGCAATCAGAGAGATGCAAATCAAAACTACCCTGAGATTTCACCCAACTCCAACACAAACAACAACAACTGCTGGCAAGATTGTAGAGAAGTGGGAACTCTAATGCATTGTTGGTGGGATTGTAAATTAGTTCAACCACTTTGGAAAATAGAAGAATGGAAATGAACTTACCATATGATCCAGCAATACCACTTCTGGGTATCTACCCAAAAGAATGAAAACCAAACTACCAAACGAATGCATGCATATCTATATTCATAGTTGCACAATTCACAATTGTGCAAACTATGGAATCAGTCAAGATGTTCATCAACAGATGAGTGGAATACAAAACTATGGGATATGTATATGGTGGAATTTTGACTCAGCCATAAAGAAAAACACAATTATGTCATTTACAGGGAAATGGATGGAACTGAAGAACATTATTCTAAGTGAGATTAATCAGTCACAAAAAATAAGAAACCAGATGCTTTCCCTAATATGTGAAAACTAGGGAGAAAATGGGTCATAAGAGGAATTCTAGACAAAGAAGAAGATATTATAGATGTGCAAATAAGGTGACCTAATTGAGAGGATGGGAGGGAAGAAGAGGAAAATTCTCTAATGTAAATCTTGTACATAAACAAAAATATCAAAGTCAATCACTAAGAGAAGGAGGGAGACAGAGGGAATGGGGCAGGAACTGAGTAAAGGCTAATTGCATGTATGACTCCACCATCTTGTACCCCATTAAGATGTATGACTACAATGTACCAATACAATTTTTTAAAAATAATAAAATAACAGAGAGAAAGCTGAACATATGTAGAATGTGAGTTTCAATTAGTTATTTTCTTAATGACTAGTGATGATAGGTTCCTTTTAATATACATATATTAGTTTGATCTGTTTTGGGGTAAAACATAAAGGGAATCAGTGTGTGTGTGTGTGTGTGTGTGTGTGTGTGTGTGTGTGTGTGTGTGGTCTGGCTTCTTAATGTTTTTGACACCAGTTTGCTTATGCATTTCTGTTGATCAGCATTTGGGTTGTTTCCAGTTTGGAATTATTGTGAAGATGGCTATTGTGAACATTCTTGATTCTTACTAGATACATATTTAGATATAGAATATCTGGGTAATGAGATAATGAGTATTTAATTTACAAGAAGGTGTAAAACAGTACTCCATAATTGTTGTATCATTGACTAATCCACAAAATAATTTTGAGTGTTAAAGGTGCTCTATATCTCCACCAGTATTTGTTATTGTGAGTTTTCCTGGTCAGCATAAAGTGCTGTTACAAAATGCAATACACTGTGTGACATAAACGACAGACATTTATTTCCTCCTAAAGGCTGGAAAGTCACCGAGCATGGTTCCAGCATGGGTGCTAGTGATGTCTCTCTTCCTGGCTTGTGCATGGCTGCCTTTTGAGAAAAAAAAACTCTGCTCTCTTCCTCTCCTCCCAGGAGGACATGGTGGGATTTCCCACCATGGGAAACTCATCCTCAAGAGCTCATCTAACTCAAAATACCTCCCCAAAGACCCACTTCCAAATATCACACTGGGACATTAGTACTTCAACATGTGAGTTTGAGGGACACATTCTGTCTACAGCACTAAGTCTGTTTCATTTCAACAGTTGTAGTGCATGTGACGTCATGATTTAAATTTCTATTTCCCTAATCACTAGTAATGTTAGGCACTTTTTAAAATGCCCTTTTTGGGCCAGGCGTGGTGGCGCACGCTTGTAATCCCCGAGCTTGGGAGGCAGAGACAGGAGGATTGCGCAGGTTCGAAGCCAGCCGCGCGTGCTGGCTTAGGAGACCCTGTTTCCAAATAAAAATGCAAAAATAGGTCTGGGAGTGTAGCCCGGAGGTAGAAGGGCTTCCAGGAACCCCAGTACCACAAAAAAAAAAAATAAATAAATAAATAAAAATAAATAAAATGCACTTTTTGGCCATTCTTTTATTGACTGTCTTTTATCTAGTAAGTCTTTTTCCAATTCTTTTGTATTTTTATCACTGACTCATGGAGTTTTTAATATATTTTGTACAAACACTTCCACTGAATAAATGTTTTACAAATATTTTCTCTTAATATACAAGGCATAAATTAATTAATTGGGTAATTAATTAATTTTTGAGGAACTGGGGATTGAATCTAGGGGCATTCTATGTCTGAGTTACACCTCCAGCCCCATATTTTATTCTTTATTTTTGAAACAGGGCCTCAGTTGCTGAAGGCCTCATTAAGTAGAAGTTTGCCCACAAACCTGTGATCCTTGTCTCCATCTCCCAATTACTGGGATTATATGTGTGTGCCACCACGCCTGACAAATTCATTTCTTAAGCTTTCCTTTTGTTGAACAGAAGTAATAACTTTTATATAATCCAATTTGTCAATTTGTGTGTGTGTGTGTGTGTGTGTGTGTGTACATGTGTATATGTCCTGTCAAAGTTTTTGCCAACCCAAGTTTGCAAAGATAGTTTCCTGTTTATTTCTTCTAAGAAGCTTTGAGGATTTGGTGTTTAATTTAGGTCTATAAACCATCTCAATTTTTCTATATGAAATGAGGTAGGGATTAAGATTCATTTCTTCTTAATTTCCCATAAAGATAACAAATTGTTCTAGGGCTATTATTGAAAAGAACTTTTGGTAATCTATTGAATTAAGTCAGTATTTTTATGGTAATCAGGATAGCATTTATGTGGTTGTATTTCTAGAATCTTTATGTGTTCCAGTAACCTTTTTTTCTGTCCTTATGCTGATACCATACTATGTTGATTAAATAACTTATTGCCTACACTAATACCATATTTTTGGTTAAAGTGGCTCTTTGTAAAATATTGAAGCAAAATATTATGTGGTTTCCAGTGTATTCTTTCTGAAGGTTACTTTAATGAGTTTAGACCCTTTGTGCTTCCATTTCAATTTTGGAATAAGTTTTTCAATTTCTAGAGTTTATTCAATCTATAGAGACATTTGTGAGAAAATATTACCACTGAGCATTAATAGTAGTTGAATGCTTTTTATAGATGTTGTTATCAGAGTAACCTCTTCATAGTTTGCTTAAAATTTTTGTCATGAATGAGCACTGAATTTCATGTAATGCTTTTTTGAACTTATTGAGATTATTACATTATCTTTTTTCTTTAGCCTGTTAATGTGTTGACCTATGCTAATTTTTTTGTGGTACTGAGGATTGAATACAGAAGCACTTTACCTCTGAACTACACCTCCAGCACTATTTTTTATTCCTTATTTTTGAAATAGTGTCTCACTAAGTTGCTGAGGGCCTCAGTAAGTAGCTAAGGCTGGGCACCAACCTGTGATCCTCTTATTTCACTCATCCTCCCAAGAACTGGGATTACAAGTATGTGCCACTTTTGGCATCAATTAATTTCTGAATGTCAAAATAACCTGGATTAGAAATGCTGCTAGATTATGTGTCTAATTTGTTCTGGATATTGCTGGATATTATTTTCTAACATTTTAAAAATGTTTTTCTTTTTTGTTTTTGCATTTATGAGAGACATTTACTTATAATTTTTTCTCTTATAATATCTTAACCAGGCTTTAGTTTGTATTAACATATTGGTCTCATAAAGTAAATTGAAAAGTGTTCCTTTTTTCCTATTTTCTAAAAGGACTAGTGTGTGATTGATATATTTTCTTAAAATATGATAGGATTGTCGGGCGTGGTGACGCACGCTTGTAATCCCCGCGCTTGGGAGGAGGAGACAGGAGGATCAAGCAGGTTTGAAGCCAGCCGCGCTGGCTTAAGAGACCCTGTTTCCAAATAAAAAAATATAAAAATAGGTCTGGGAGTGTAGCCCGGAGGTAGAAGTGTTCCATCCCCAGTACCACCAAAAAAATGAAAAAAAAAATTATGATAGAATCCACCAGCAATTCTACTGAAACTAGAATTTATTCGTAGGGAAATTTTTATTGGGAATTCACTTTCCTGAACAAATATGGGTCTATTTGACTTTTGAATTTACATTTATATCTATTTTTTACATTATGGTTTTCAAGAAAAATTTCCATTTTACCTAAGTTGTTGAGTTTATTGTCAAAGGTTTTTAACAATATCTTCTAATTATATCTTGAATGTTTACAGGGTCAGTACTTCTGTCACCGTTCATTCTTGATGTTGGTACATGGCTTTTCCTTGCTCCACTTTTATTTATTTATTTATTTATTTATTTATTTATTTATTGTGGGTCTGGGGATGGAACCCAGGGACATTTGACCTCCGAGCTACATCTCCTGCCCTATTTTTAATTCTTTATTTTGAAACAGGGTCTCAATAAGTTGTGGAGGGCCTCACTAAGTAGCTGAGGCTGTCCTCGAACCGCGATCCTCCTGTTTCTCAACCTCCCGAATACTGGGATTACAGGCGTGCGCCACCGCGCCCGGCTCCTTGCTCCATTTTTAGAGGGCTCTCGATCTTATTAACATTTCCAGAAAGCAAATTTTTGTTGGCTTTCTCTTCGATTTTTTTGATTTCCCACTCTGATGATTATTTCCTGTCTTATAGATTCGGTGGATAAATTTTATTTTCTTTTTTAGTTTTTTACATTGTTTACCAACAAAGGAAGAATCAAAAGAAAATTTCCTTTTAAGCACTAACTAGGTTCACTTCAAAAATTCTGAATATCAGCTGGGCGTGGTGGCACACACTTGTAATTCCAGTACTTGGGAGACTGAGACAGAAGGATCAGGGTTCATGGTCAACATCAGCTACTTAGAGAGACCCTATTTCAAAATAAAGAATAAAAACTGGGGCTAGGGGTGTAGGTTGGAGGTAGAGTGTCCCTGGGTTCAATTCCCAACTACACATACAAAAAAAATTTCTAAATATCATTCAGATCAAAATACATTCTAAATTCCTTACAATTTATTTGTCCCTTTTGTTACTTATTTCTGCTTTTATCTCCTTTTTGGCCAATCAAATATTTTACTCTATTTCACCTTTTCTATGAACTTCTTAGTTAAGTCCATTTGTATCTTGGTAGCATTTTAGAGATTTAACAGCTTATATATCACAATTTACTCAGTAATAATATCTTACTTTATGAACAATATATGAAGATAATAGTGATATATTTAATTTATTTCTGCTCTGGGCCTTTTGGCTTTTTTTGCTATGTATTTTAAATATACATTTGTTGTAAACCTAGTAATACTTTTTATTCTTTAAAGATGCAGTGTTTTTTTTAAGCAATTAAGCCTGTCCACACACAATAAAGATAGTAGAAGTTATCTTTAAATTCTCCCACATATTTACTTTCTCCTGCTCTTCATTCCTTCCTGCAGGTCCACTCTTCCACCTAAAGTCTTTCCTTTAAGGTAGGACTGCTGGAGATGGACTCAACTTTTTTTTTTTTTTTTTTTTTTTTTGGTTGTACTGGGGTTCCTGGAAACCCTTCTACCTCCAGGCTACACTCCCAGACCTATTTTTTATATTTTTATTTGGAAACAGGCTCTCTTAAGCCAGCACGGCTGGCTTCGAACCTGCGCGATCCTCCTGTCTCTGCCTCCCAAGCGCGGGGATTACAAGTGTGCGCCACCACGCCCGGCCTGTACTCAACTTTTGTCTGCCAGAAATGTCTTTTGCTTTGAAGGGTTCTTCACTGGCAATAGAATTCTAAATTAACAGATTTTTGTTAAGCATTTCAAATATTTCATAAAATTGTTCTCTAGACAGCATTATTTTAACAAAATACTGCTCCAATTCTTATCATTATTCCCTTACATCGGATACATCTTTCTTCTCCAGATGCTTTCAAGATTTTCTACTTATCTATCATTATTAACACTTCAAAGAATGACTGGATGTGGTTGTTTTTGTGCATATAGTGCTAGGAATTGGATTGAGCTTTATGGATCTCTGAGTTGATGTGTTTTATTAATTTTGGAAACTTATACTTTTTCTCTTTAAATATTTATTCTGCATTATTTATTATATCCTTTCCTTCTCTCCAATTGTACAACACTAGACTATTTGCTAACACTCCAGATAACTTAGATGGCCTTTCAATGTTTCCCCCATTGTTTCAATTTCAAAGTCAGAAGTTTATTTTTCTGCTATGTCCAGTCTGCTAAACACATCAGTGACTTCTTCAGTTCTGGTATTGCATTTTTTTAGTGAAAGAATTTCTATTTGTTTTTTTTTAATATAGATTTCCTTTCTTCATGTGCCCATCTTTTCTGCTAGACCTTTTCACATATTTATTGCATTGATATTATAAAACTTCTATTTATTAATTGTAACATCTGGATTATCCACAGTTTGCCTCTACTGCTTGTTTTTTTCCCCCCTTCGGAATCACATTTTCCTGCTTCATATCTTATTTTAATTGTATCCAAGATATTGTGTGTAAGTAAACATTGGAAACTGAGGTACATAATACTTACCTAGAAAAAATGGTGCCCTTTCCTGTCAGGTTTTCAGGGTGGGAAATGTTGAGGTAAGCATCAGTTCAGTTGGTCTGGGTTTTGTTATGGATTTAGTTAGATTCAGCTTATCTCTGTGTCCAAAGGTTTCAGGATGAGACCTGTGCACAGAAAGACTCTGGAAACCACCCTGTGCTTTACAGCCCAGCAATCATCACTTTGAGTGGCTTGAGCTCTCTTTCTGGTTTATAATCCAAGGGGTGACACTGTCATTCTTCAGTGTGCTGATGCCACACAAATAGTAAAAGCTCTATGTGTTTGAAGAAATTTCTTTAAATTCTGCTTCCCTGATACTAGTCTTGTCCAGACTACTATTTGTCACTTGGTAAAGGCCCCATAAACCTTGGACACATTTTTTCACCAGATTCCAGCCTTTATGCACAGCCACCACACCCTCTATGTAGGCACCATCAGGAAGACTTGACAGGTGGGTACATATTCACACTGAGACTATTGCTGCTTGGAATTCTGATCCATTATGCCAATTATATGTATACAACCCTGACCAGTTAGTTTAACATTTTTCTGATTTCTCCTTTTTCCAATTCATATGAGGTTTGCCCCTTCTACTGCTAGGCTCATAGGGAGATCTCCTCTCTCCTATGAAAACTAATTTCTTTCTAAGCAATCTCGTGTGTTTCATAAAATTATTATGGTATTATACCTTAGCTGGTCTTAACCAGAAGTTAAAATAAATAGCCTACATTTAAGGCTGGACCATGATAAATGACTCAAAGTATAGTTGAAAATTTGAAACCATTGCTAGGAGAAATTTCCAGGTTGTTTATGTAAAACTACACATCATTTGAGATACTATGACAAATGAAGTACCCCTCAACATACCATCATTTCAAACTATCCCAGGTAGTTTTAAATCCTACGGATTTCACAGCAATTCCCAACTACATAAGATAACTATTAAATTCCAGAAGTTAATGTAAGGACTTCGTTGAGAACTTAGCCTCAAGGATGGGCAGCTGGCGTTATCCATGAGGACTAGGCGAACTCAGGATTAGAGTCTCTCTGTTGTCTGCTTTCTAGGTATAAGGACTGTAATACTTGTCCGTGATGCTTAACAAGATGTGAACTGGAGCCTAGTAAATTATGTATGGGGCAAAATTTAGATCCTAACGTTTAGAAGTTTTGACAGAACAGACTAGATCTCTGGGAAGCAGCTAAAGATCTTTTGGCTTTAGCTTCCTCATTTGTAAAATGGGAATAATAGTAATATCTGTCACAAAGAGTTGTATAACTCTTACACAAAAACTTGTAAAGGATGTTAATTCAAGATTAAATTGAAATCCAGCTCAATATGATTCTTTATTCCTAAAGTTCCACACTAATTTTATAAAGGAAGAAAAGGACCTTCAAAGGATTAACTGACTTATTCAAAATGATACAAATGATAAGTGCCAAAGCCATATTCCAATCCAGTACTTTAAACCCCTGAGATAAATTGCTTCTGAATCCCATAATCTATAGGTAGAGATAAAATAGAAAGTAGGAGACATGATAAAAGTTAGAAATATGATCAGTATAAATGCACTATGTAAGTATAAATGATAAATCCCTGGGCACTTGTTAAGATGGTTCATAGAAACCTGTTATTAGTTCCTATTTATTTTTATCATTGACCAAATATATATATGATGGACTAATTTATGTCATACTTATGCTAGAGATAGCAGTATAATACTGAAAACACTCTCAGGGAACTTAATCTCTGGCAGGGAACATGAATATTAAACTAGCTATTAAAACAAAATTGACTTGCACCAAAAAAGTTAAATATGTATTGACTTGACTGGAGTTTTTAAACTGAAATTTGGCTTACCTAGAAGTATTTAAACTGAGGAACTGCTTATATTTCATCACTGTATAAATTTGGCCTCAGTACAGCCAACTCTCAATTACATATGTAATACAGAGTTATAAATTTCTAAAATACATTATTTCCCCTATTAAGTTTTACTTCCTTCTCCTCCAAAGTCTAATAAGTACGGCTAAAGAGTAATTTTTAGTTTTCATTTTATCTACTCTCCCCTTCATTTTGCATTTCTAGGGCATATGAATAGTATCGGAAAGCTCAGAAAAGGTATAATAGAAGAAAGAAGAATACTTCTCTATAGTTATTACAAAAACAATTGTTTAACATATATAATGTGCAGGACAGGTGAAATTCACTTGCTAGCCTAACTCAACCCTCTGAGGAAGTTACTGCTATTGCCTATTTTTAGCTATAAGAAACCAAAGGCACAGAGAAGTTAAGTAATTTACACAAATGGTAAAAAGCAGGGCTAGGAGGTTAAGAATTGTTGCTCTTAACCGTTGCCTTATTTTTAAAGTTAACAATTTCTCAGGGATGTGATTCTCAATTAGGTCAAATAGAGTTAGTATGTGAAGCACTCTTCTAAGCCACTCTAACCTAGGTGCCCTTGTACCTCTCTGTGATGGTGTCCTCATTTATGTCACCTCTCTCTCTCTCTCTCTCTCTCTCTCTCTCTCTCTCTCTCTCTCTCTCTCTCTCTCTCTCTCTCTCATACACACACACACACACACACACACACACACACACACTTTCTATCTCACTTTCTTTGTATTTCACTTGCTTGAGGCTTCTTTCTTCCTTTGGGATTCCTCTGCTTAGCTTTTCAAGATTTCGACTTTTAGAAAAAAAACAAACATGCCACTGGGCAATTATTTCTTAGATAGGACACCAAAAGCACAAGCCAGAAAAGCAAAAATAAAGGGGACTACATCAACTTTAAAAACATTTGCATGCCAAAAGGCAAACTCAACAGGGTGAAAAACAACCTACAGGATGGGAGAAAATACTGGCAAATCATCTCTGGAAAGAAGGTTAATATCAAGATAAATAACTCCTACAACTCCACACACAAAAAGTAACCTGACTGAAAGTGGACAAGGGATTTGAAAAGATATTTCTCCGAAAATGCTACCAAAGTGGCCTCCAAGCACAGGAAATAATGTTCAATATCACTAATCAACAGAGAAATGCACATCAAAACCACAATGGCATATCACCACACACTCGTTAAGGTAGCTATTACTAAATATCAAAGGTAATAATAAGAATAGACAAAGATGTGGAGGAATTGGAACCATGTGCACTGTTCACAGAATTGAAAAATAGTGCAATTGCAAGTATATGCTAGTATGAAAGTCTCTCAAAAAATTAAAAGTATAACTAATCCAGGTGGGATGGTGCACACTTGTAATTCCAGTACTTGGGAGGCCGAGACAGGAGGACTGCAGGTTCAAAGCTGCCTCGGCAATTTATTGAGGCTCTCAGCAATCTAGTAAGACCCTGTTTCCAAATAAGAAATAAAACCTAGATGGGGTACAGCTTGGCTGTGATATGCCTTTGGATTCAATCCCCAGTGCAAAAAAGAATATAATTACCATATGATACAAAATGTCACTTTTTAACACATATGCAAAAGAAATGAAAGCAGGATCTTGAAAAAGGTGATATCTATATCTGTGTTCACAATAGCCAACAGGTAGAAACAACCCAAATGTCTATGTATGGATGAGTGGATCTATAAAATATGGTATGTATCCACACAGTAAAATATTATCCAGCTCTGCAATAAAAAAAGAGGAAAGAAAAACTGTCACATGTTACAATATGGATGAACTTTGAAATAGCCAGTTAGTCAAATTCACAGAAACAAAAAAAGGAGAATGGTGGTTGTAAGGCTGCTGGAAGGAGGCAGGAAACCATTGTTCAATGGGTATAGAGTTTGAGTCTTGCAAGATGAAAAAATCATGGAGATATGTTTTATAATAATGTGAATGTAGTTAGCACTACTGAACTGTATATCTAAAAATGGTTAAAATAACAAATTTCATGTTTCATGCTTTCTTTTACCACACACACAAAAAGAATTATATATGCCTTTAAGACCATGATGTTTCTTATAATTGTTTTAGTGGAATTAAAAAATACTGTGGTATTTTTATTACTGTTCACATGAAACATCTCTTAAGCTTGTTGTAAAAAATAAATGGGTAATTCTTTGAAAACTGTACAAAACAAGTACATCTTGAATATCCGTAATCTGAAAATCTAAACTCCTAAATGATTCCAAATTTGAAATATTTTAAGCAACAACATGACATGACAGGTGAAAAATTCCACATCTGACTTCATGTGTGAAACATTGTTTCATGCAAAAATTATTTAAGATATTATTTAAAGTTACCATCAGGTTTTGTGTATAAGGTATATATAAAGTATAAATGAATTTTGAGTTTAGACCTGAATCTCGTGTATTCTCTCATTTTCTTCATTTAAGTAGACTGAGGACATTTCTCTCTCTTTCTTTTCCTTCATTCCACCAGACAGCACTCAATGAAAAAGTATACCCACTTTATTTTTCTCCTGATTTTTATAGTTGAAATATTGAGATCCATATTTTACAAAGACTAAAGTTAATCTACTTATCCCTTATTTAAAACAACATAAGGTCTTTAGAATATGTTAGCAATCACTTCCTGGTTTATATATAATTATTATATTATACTTTTGCTTAATTTTAATTCCATAGCAAAATGCTATTATTATTTCTCTATATATTCATTATTTGTTGTTGTTGATCAGAGTTACCCTTATGTTTAATTTGTTTTATATATTTCTCAGAGATTTTACAAGATAAAAAATTGGGTCTATATTTTGGTCACAGGCATCTCTTATATTTTGTGTATTTGAGATGTCATTATATTTTAATAATTACTGAAACATATATAAAGTTGTGATTCACTGACTTTTGAGTTTTCAGTTCTATTTTACTTCAAGAATTTAAAGGTTTCATTCCAGCTAGGCATGGCAGGAAATACTTGTAATCTCAGGATTTGGAAGGCTGAGACAGGAGTATCACAGCTTGGTCAGCCTCAGCAATTTAGTGAGACCCTGTTTTAAAATAAAAATTTTAAAATGATAGGATGTACAATAGAGGTAGAAAGTCCCTAGGTTCAGTTCCCAGGACCAAAAAGAACAAGATTGTTATCCCACTGTCCTTTGGGTTCTATCCACACTAGAGGGAAAAATCAGCTAGCATCAAATGGGGGATTATTTTTTAAAAAATATGTATTTCCCCTCTGTCATGTTTGTGTGTCTAGTACTGGGGGTTGAACTCAGGGGCATTCTACCTCTGAGCTACATCCTCAGCCCTATTTTCTTTTTTTATTTTGAAGCAGAGTCTCTTTAAGTTTTGAGGACCTCATGAGATTGCTCAGACTGGCTTCAGTCTTCCTGTCTCCGCCTTCCAAGTACTAGGATCACAGGCATGTATCACCACACCTGGCTTGTTTACATTATTGATTGCCATTTTAACTAGAATTAGAAGAAATCTGTGTGTAGTTTTGATTTGCAATTCCTTGATTGCTAACGATGTTGAGCATTTTAAAATCATTTATATTTCTTCTTTTGAAAAGTGTATATTTAGTTCAATTGCCCATTTTTATTGGCTTTTTTTAGTGTTAAATTTTTAAGTTCTTTGTATATTCCAAATATTAGTCCTCTATCAGAGGAATATCTGGCAAAGATTTTCTTATTCTCTAGGTTATCTCTCTTCAGAATCTTGATTGTTTTCTTTGCTGTACAGAAACTTTTTAATTTAATGCTATCCCACTTATTGATTCTCACTTTTATTTTCTGAGCTTTGGCGGTCTTACTGAGGAAGTCTCTACCAGTGCCTATATGTTGGAGAGTGGGTCCTATGCAAGGTCTCTGGTCTGATTTCTCGGGCTTTTATCCATCTTGACTCTTATGTGAAGGTTGAGAGACTGGGATCTAATTACATTCTTTACATATGGATAATCAGTTTGTACCTTGTACGAACTTCTTTTTATATGTATATACTGGGGATGGAGGTCAGGGGCCTTCTACCTCCAAGCTACACCCACAGACATATTTTAATTAATTTATCATCATCATCATCATCATCATCATCATCATCATCATTTTGGTGTTACTGGGGTTTCTGGAAACCCTTCTACCTCCGGGCTATACTCCCAGACCTATTTTTATATTTTTATTTGGAAACAGGGTCTCTTAAGCCAGCACGGCTGGCTTCGAACCTGCACCATCCTCCTGTCTCTGCCTCCCAAGTGCAGGGAATACAAGTGTGCACCACCAAGCCCGGAGTAATTCTTTAATTTTAAACAGAGTCTCACTGAGTTGCAAAGGACCCCACTAAGTAGCTGGGGCTGAGCTAGCTGCAACCCGTGATCCTCCTGTCTCAACCTCCAAAATGCTGGGATACAAATGTGTACCACCTTGGCCTACGTGTACTTCCTAATTTGTATTTTATTGTTGCTTACATTATATTCTTCATCTCCAAAGAATTTTGTGATATTTATCTCTTTATATGTTGCATGTAAAATGTATATGTGTTAATATATGTGTATATATGCATAAATATATATGATTATGTTTGTGAATATGTATGTATAGATGTGTATATCTTACTACTGATTGGAAAATGTCTAGAAGTGGATGGGCTTCTCCCACAGATCATACGTTGTTTCAAAAGAATTTTAATGTCACATAATTTATCCATCTAGGATTTTTACTTAAAATTGATCTTAGAATGTTAATTTTAAGAAATAATGATAGTATCAGGGGATTATATAAATATGTATCATATTGTATATATATTTTTAAATCTTATTTGCAAATTTATTCTGCTGAAGCTGCTACTATAATAATTGAGATTATTTTAAACACAAAACTGAAATCTTTCTAATGGGGAAAGTGAAGAAATAAAAATTCTCACTTTCTAATCATTTTCTTTTGAAAAAATAAAAATGAAAGATAAACTGACTTTAATTGCAAAGAAATGTCAGAAATGACATTTCAATGCTTTGGTATCCTAATGACCTCAGCTAAAATAAATGTAAAATCAACCAAAACTACCATCATTAGTTTCTTCAGGGCCCCACAACCAGAGGAATAAACAATTAATATGGTAAATTATTCATTACTAAGATATCATTACGATCCCTTAATATCAGTCTAACCATGTAGATTGGACCCTGACAGGAATGGGCAAAAGTGCTCTTAGCAGTACAACATTATCAACAGGCTAATAACGGTGACATTCCAGGATGTCAGGAGAGCGAAGGCGGGGCCAGGGGGTGAACATGTAAGGCTAAAGTGGGGTTGACAAGCACACTGTACCACTGACACGGTTAGGGACTTTGTAGTAAAATCAGCCACTAGACAATACAGACCAGTCTGTGTATTTCTGTGTTTTACTGCCATCAGGTCATAAACCATTCACCTTTGACTTTTGCAAGCATTCTCTCAACACGGAAATCTCATAGAGAAAATTGTTTAGGGTAGAGGAGACTTGATACTTTGGAGAATTCAAGGAGGAGGTCCTACTCTTTTGATGCACAATTTAATTGAAACACACTCATACTTAACCTTGAAATACTATGCCTTGCATTTGTGCATGTCACACCATCTGCAGTCAATTGTAGCAATAAAGTTCATTCAATAGTTTCCAAAATATTTTTGGTGAACTGAAACCTTGTGATTTTTCCAAGTAAAATTTTGAAGAAATTTGAAGAAAAAATACATAAATATAAATATAGCATACATGTATATATATATATATAGAATACATATGTATTTATGTATATATATATGTGTGTGTATATATATGTATATATACATATATATATACATATATATATATATATATATATATATATATATATATATATGAGACAGCTTTTTTATTTTTATTCCCTTATACTTTCCCACTCCCAAGTATCAGGTTATAAATTTGATACGGAAGTAAAAAACAATAGACATCAACTGACGGAAATAGTTGAGTATATACTAAGTAGCCATAAATTGCTACTTCACATAGATAGTGGTAATTCTAATAAGCTGTTCTCCAGGTCAAAAAACGTATTAACTGCTTGTCATCAGTGGAAATTATCCTCAGCCACACGTGCTAGTCTTTTAAATAATTCATCCATTCATTTATTTAAGTGTGTACTGGAGCCTTGCACTGGAGAAAGTACTGGAGATAATGTGAAAAGTAAAAAGAGCCACTATTTCTAATCTCATAAAGCTTACCAGGCTTGTGGAGACACAGTCATTGAAATCAAATAAAGTAATGAACATGTAATTATATAAATAAAGAGGGTCTCCCCTGGGGACTGAAGGAGAGTTTCACTAGTGAAGTGGCCCCTGAGCTCGAGTTTAAGGGAAGAGAAGGGTGGGAGAAGAGAAGGTGAACAGACAGGGAGGTGGTGACAGGAGGGTAAGAGGGAGGGGTGAGCACAGAGGCCTTTTGACCAGGGGAAGCCTAAGGCCTCTAGGTTGGTGGGCTCCAGCCAAGGACAATGTATTCCCAGTGTACTGCTGCTCCATTGCTATTCAAGGTTGACAGCCAAATCCAGAAGAAAAAAATCTCTGGTTAGAATGAGACAAAAATCCAGTGATCTGTGCCTGGGAATGCATCCTGAGTATATATCCTAAAATTACCAGGAGAGATAAGAGCTTTGTTTTTCTCTGATAAGAACAACTAAAAATAACAATAACAACAATTATTTTTTAAAATTTTTTATTGGTGCACTGTAGTCATACATCTAATGGAGTACAAGATGGTAGAGGCATACATGCACACATCACTCACTTAGCCCTTGTCTATTTCCACCATTCCCTCCCCACTTCTTCCTGCTCATGTTTGGCTTAGTGACTGTATTTGATATGTTTCTGAATGTACATCAAGTGTATTAGGGAGTTTCCCTCTTTCCCCTGCCCAATCCCTCTCAGTTAGGTCACCTTATTTGCTCATCAATAGTTTCTCCTTCTTCATCTAGAGTTCCTCCTATGACCCATTTTCTCCCTCGCTTCTGCATATTAGGGAGAGCATCTGATTTTTCACTTTTTGTGAATGACAAATATCACTTGGCATAATGTTCTCCAGTTCCATCCATTTCCCTGTAAATGATATAATTTTTTATCATTATAGTTGAGTAAAATTCCATGTGTACATAACACATAGTTTTGTAATCCACTTATCTGTTGGTGGACACCTAAGCTGGTTCCATAGTTTGGTGATTGTGAGTTGTGTGGTTATGAACATAGATATTCATGCATTAGTTTGGTAGTTTGGTTTCTATTCTTTTGGGTAGATACCCAGGAGTGGTATTGCTGGATCATTTGGTAGATACATTTTTATTCTTCTGAGGATCCTCCACATTGTTTTCCAAAGTGGTTGCACTGATCTGCAATCCCACCAAAAATGTATTAGAGTTTTCACTTCTTCACATCCTCATCAGCATTTGTTGTTGTTTGTGTTTTGAATGATTGCCATTCTAATTGGAGTTAGGTGAAATCTCAGGGTAGTTTTGATTTGCATTTCTGATTGTTGATGATGTTGAACACTTTTTCATACATTTATTGATCATTTGAAATTCTTCTTTTGTGAAGTGTCTATTTAGTTCACATATCCCTTTTTTCGACTGGGTTATTTGTTTTCTCAGTGATGAATATTTTGAGTTCTCTGTATATTTAAGATATTAGTTCTTTATTGGAGGAATAGTTATCAACATTTTTCTCTCATTCTGTCACCTCTCTGTTAAGTATATCCTTTATTTATTTCAGTCTCTTTCTAAATTCCAGAAATCCTGCATTATTTCTACTGTTAATTTTCTGATTTGTCCTTCTGGTGATATCTGTAATTCTGTTTTTTCAGGATCCGTTATTGTGGGGTTGTGGGAGCTCATTGCTTCCTTGTTATTTCTCCTCATTATTTCAGAAGTTTGTATTTGTTTCTTTTTATAGATTTCCCTCACTCTGTAGGTGTCAACTGGTATATACAAGGGCAGGTTGTGTTTTATTTACCAGTAAAGGTTGAATAAGGACACAGGTAAAGTCATAAATGCAAGAATAGGGTAAAGCCACAGATAGGATTAAATAGAATGAGAGTATGTGTTTGGTAAGGTAATACAGTAGAGACAGAGATCAGGAATATGTAGTGGTGTTGGTGCTGCTGAATACAGCTCTGGATCTCTGGAGCTGGTGGTGAGCTAGGCCGCCGCTGCTGCAAGTCATAGCCAGTGTTGGTGCAGTAGGAACTGACAGCTTACAACTCTGATTAACTGCAGCCATTTATTTTGTTTCAAGGCATTGGCTTTTTTCCTGTGGGTCTCTGGCAGTCCAGCATGGTGAGGCAAGATGGCACTGCAAGGTTGTCCATAGCCACAGCTGTTGAAGGCGGGTGGGTACTTTTCTGCTCTCTCCTAGCTCCCACCCCACCCCACCCCCGTGGCCTTTGACTTGTATTCATTTTAAATTTATGCTGTTTTTTTTTCTTTTATCAGAACATGTTTTCAGAGCAATAGAGACTGAGTGATATGTACTGCTTTTCTCGGTCCCCATCTTCCCAATAACAACAATGAAACAAGTGACTCCTGAAGCAGAATTATTAAAACAAACACAACAAAATTTTAAATAAATTAATAAACATGCTGAAGAAGCATGTTTTTAGAAATCTGAGTTGCTTTTAAGTCCTGCATGTATTTTATAGATTTTTCTGTCTTTATAAGGCTCTCATTTTTCTCCTACATTCTCTATTTCAAGAACATAGTTTCTGAGAGATTTTTCATATTTCTTCATACAACTTTTTAAGACCCATCTCTGCTTCTTTCTTAAGTCTCTTAAAGGTGAGGCTCCATTCTCTCTTACGCTCCTCTTACTCTTGAACCCAGAGATCCTGCAGATAATTTCTTAGCACTTCATCACTGATTCTAATTCAATCCCTGTCCTTTTCCGCAAATATTTCCATCTTTATTTCTCAAGTAAACCCTCTATTTCTTCCTGTGAGAGTCATTTATTAATCCTGTCGTTCCTTGAATTTCTTGTTCCTGATTCGTGCCATTCTCTATACCACCCCTGGAAAAGTCTTCAGATAATTTTAGTATATTTGTGGATAATTTTTTGACATCTGGCCTTCTAGAATGGTGGCCTCCACCTTTAATAAGGAAGCCACCCTCACTCTACTTCACTGCTGGAGACTCTCCCTAACATTGTTGTTACTGATGACAGTAACCACTCTGGAATCTCAGTTACAAGTATCCTATTTCCAGATCAATCAAATCCCTAACTTTCTATGGTTCATCAACCTTACAGAGAACTTGAACCTTTTTTTCTACCACCTTTTCAGCAGCCCTGCATTCTACCATGTTCTCATTTTCCTACTTAAGATTAAGTGTCAAAGAAATGAATAAAAAATGTGAGGTAAAACCAAACATTGTGTAGCTAACAAGATAAAATAATTCCTGAGATCATAAAAGACAATATAAGAAAATTTTAGTGTGAAAAACTAAGTGACAACATCACTAATACATTTCCAAGTATATTGGAGCCAGATTAAAATTTCATCTACATTTAAGGTATGATCATTGAAAGGAAGGACATTATATTTTTATTATATACAAGCTATGTTATCTGCCTTGAAATCCCATAAGTATCAACAACAACTTGAGATATAAGAGTTGAGTAAAGATAAAAAAACAAAAAACTTCAACTTTATAAAACCAGTAGAATTTATGTATGCCAGTGGAAATTATACAACAGGATTGAAGATCCATAAGCTCCATCATGTACCTTGGAGTTCTATCCTCCCACTTCGCTATGGGCATAGTATACTGCCTTCCAAAGTGATATTGGCCTTGGCTATGTGCCTTGCTTTAACCAGGAGTCTCTCAGTGTGTTGAATGAAAGCAGGTCCTTTAAATGGGCATGCATGATTTGCTGTTGCCTGTGTCATTGAAATCATAACCAAGAAATCACTGTCAATTTCAATGTTGTGAGGTTTTATGACCCAGATTTTCTCCTAAAAGTTTATAGTCTTAAGATTTGTATTTAGGTCTATTATCTATTTTGAGTTAATATTTGTATATGGGATTAGGTAAGGGTCCAATTTTATTCTTTTCCATGTAATTATTATTTTTTAACAATATTTAGTTAAAAGATTATCATTTCCACCACCAAATGTTCGTGGAAACCTTGTCAAAAATAACTTGACAATATAGGGAAGAATTTAGCTCTAGGCTTTTATTTAACTCCAATGGTTTATATATCTGCCTTTAGAATAGTACTACACTGTTTCAATTATTGTAGCTTTATATGGTTTGAAATCAGAAAATATATATCTTCTAGCTTTGTTCTTTTTCAAGATCGTTTTGGGTACCTAGACTCCATATTCCATATTAGGATAGATTTTTTTCTGAAAAATAAATATATAAATATATGATAGTTTCACCTAAAAAATAGAAAAAAATATTCTCTGGTAAGAAAGAAAGCAAAAAGAAATATTGAAATGTTATCTTTAAGTCATCAAAAGCTTGGTATCAGACAAATGAAACTGTTATGTGAGATTATCATTTTTAATTTTAGATAAATTGCCATAATACTAGATGTCAACTACTAAGCCAAGCATGGGAGGGAGGGATAGGGAGAGAATGGGGTGGGGATTAGGTGGGGGCTGACTGGGAAAAGTGTGCATGTATGTCTACAAAAGTATGTATCCTACTATGATGTATGAATACAGTGCACCAATAAAAAAAAAGAAAAAACATTAATTGAGTTGCTGATGCTTCCAGAAGAATGACATGTATCAAATTTGTAACTTTGAGACAAGCCTAGCTAATTTTAGCCAAGCCTTGTAGAACTCTGACCAAATTGTAGATATTGGAGAGAAAATAGTTTAGTTTTGTAAGTTACTGAATTTTGAGTTGGCTTGTTATGCCACATTACTATGGGAACACTAATACTAATAAAATAAATGAGAATTAATTTAAAATAAAACCCAAAATGAAACTTACATGAACTAAACTAAATTACTGAGTTTGAAGGGTTTTGTCATTTAGCAATTTTGTTTATAGGTAACTGAGATGGCCATAAATAATGTACTGAAATTATAATAAAAAGAGATTATAGTTATAATAGCAATCAAATGCTATATTCTTAGATTTAAAATGTCTACACCAATAAAAGTATTTTTAAAACTCTAGACATTATACCATGCATGATGGTATACACCTGTTCTTGAGAGGCTTAGGTAGGAAAATCACAGGTTTGTGGCCAGTCTCAGCAATCTAGTGAGGCTCTCCACAACTTAAACCCTGTTTCAAAATGAAGAGTAAAATAATAAATAAATAGAGCTGATGGTATAACTCAGAGATAGAATGTCTCCAGTAACACACACACACACACACACACACACACACACACACACACACACATTCTTTCTCTTTCTCTCTCAACCTATCAAAAGATATGAAAACTTCTGTAATTTCTACCATGTGACATTAACCCTATCATGTAATAGAGAAGATAATATAAAGAAAAGCTACATTACATTTTAAAATGCATTCCGATGTTTTTATCAGAACATACATAAATAAAATAACATATTAATATGTTAGAATGTCCTATAAATGGCAAGAGGCAGGTTTGTGTAGGGAAGGGAAACATCAGCTAGCCAAGTGATGAGGGAAGTCATAAACCAAGGACAGTGTTACCTAAAGACTCTACACCTGAGCTCCAGAAAAAGAATAAAAAAAGAATGAAAAGTATCCTTTCTAGAGAATACTGAATGATAAGAAAGCTATTCTTGTATAATGTACATATAAAAAAACGCTCTTAGGCCGGGCGTTGTGGCGCACACTTGTAATCCTTGGGCTTGGGAGGTGGAGACAGGAGGAGCGTGCAGGTTCGAAGCCAGCCGCACTGGCTTAAGAGACTGTTTCCAAATTTAAAAAAATATATAAAATAGGTCTGGGAGTGTAGCCAGGGTTCCATCCCCAGTACCCCCAAAAAATGCTCTTAGAAGTTTAACTGAGATTAAAGTAAGTAATATTTTCCTATTTTGATAAAAATAATGTCTATATGCAGAACAGTTCAATATTTCTAGTTCTTTCCTTTTGACAAATTAAAAGTTTTGCAAAGCAGAGACTGGTAAGAAAGAAAAAAGGAACAGAAAATATATTTTTTTCTTTTTTGCTTAAAATTTCTCTTTGTACACTAGCCTGTTGGGAGCTGACTTTCTAGACACCTGGCTTTCTTCAAGTAAGAAACATCAATAATTTTGACATTTGTGCAAATAAGTGATCATCATTACAACCAGTTGAATCCACCAAATGGTTTCTGAGGAGCACAAAGGCCTACTTTATACCTAGATTGAATTGCATGATCCATAAACACCACAAGCAGCTGCTTAAAAGGAAGAGATATGTCATATTTTCTTTAAAGTTGAATAGAGGTTGGAAGATAGTTTATCCAGGAAAATTTGGGGAGGGGACAGTTCCCATCTATGTCAGCCTTCCCTAGTGCTCACTCACTCTGTCTTGAGTCAGTAGGTGATAGGGAAATGCCGGTGGGCTCAGTATCTCCAGGATGGAGCAGCTCCCTGGACCAGAGGTGCATGGTGGACAGAGGTATAGTGCAGATCAGGGATTCTGGTCACTGTTCCTTCCTTTTCCTGGAAACCTCCTCACATCTACCTTAATGACAGATGCAAATTAATGTGTTCACACTCTGCTTAGTCCAGTGCTAGGTACTCTGCTTAATGAATGTTCTTGTAATAATCCTGTGCTTCTGACAAATGGAGAAAAATGAGGCTTGGAAGAGTCAAGTCATTTATTTATGACCTAGCCATTAATTAAGAGCTGAGGTCTGTATGATTCCAAAGATGATATTCTTTTGTCTTGAGAATGTTGCTTTTAACAGTGCAACTGTTAAATGGCAAAGTCCTGACTGCCGTTTTGGTCTTCACCACTCAATGCATACCTGTTATGTAGGTGCATGAGTGAGTGAAGCAGTCAGCGAGCCGATGTGTTGCTGTTTAATTTGTGAGATATACTTGATTAACTTTGGGAGCGAATGTTAAGAGAGACATTCACTAATATCTTTATTAGAGTAATAGTGTCTATTACTTTCTCCAGGGATTAAAGACAGTGTGTCAGCTTTTCATCACAATGACAGAAATACTTGACAAGAACAACTTAGAGGATGAAATACACAATTTGGCTTATGGTTTCAAAGGTTCAGTCCTTGATTCACAGGGTCTGAGGCAGAAGCTTTGTGGCAGCAGGGGTGGTGGAGGAAACTTGCTTAGCTCATGGTGTCCAGGAAGCAGGGGGTGGGGCAGGGACAGATATAGTCCCCCAGACCCGGACCCCAGTAGCCTACATTGTTCAGCCACACCTCACGTCCCTACAGTTGTCACCCAGTAAATCCATCCAAATTATTAATCCCCTGATGAGATTAGAACTCTCCTGACTCAATTATTCACTTCTGGACATGGCTGCACTGTCAACACTTGATCTTTGCTGGGATGGTCCAGATCCAAGCCATAACAGGCATATTGACTTGTTTTTTGGTACAGGGGCATTCTACCTCGGAGCTATACCCCCAGTCCTTTTTTTATTCTTTATTTTGAAACAGGGTCTCACTAAGTTGCAGAAGGCCTCACTAAGTAGCTGAGGCTGTCTGTAAGCTGTGATCCTCCTGTCTCAGCTTCCCAAATGCTGGGATTACAAGCGTGTGCCACCACGCCCAGCTCCATATTGACTCTTAATTGATTCAGAACATACTATGGAATGAATGTTTATAACACCCCAAAATTCATATATTAAACCTAAATTTTTAATATGATGTTAGTTGGAGGTGGGGCTTCATAACATAATTAGGATTAGATGAGGTCGTGAGGATGGAATCTTTGTGCTGACATTAGTGCCCTTGTAAGAAGAGACACGAGAGCATTTCTCCATCCTCTTCCCCACTATGTAAGCACCCAGAAAAAAGACAACCATTTGCAAACCAGGAAGAGGTCACTTAGAAGAACCAGACTCTGCTGGCATTCTGACATTCCCACATTCTCATCTCCAGAACTATGAAACATTAATTTTTATTGCTTGAATCATCTAGTCTGTGGTATTTTTATTACACAAGTCCAAATCGACTAAGATAGTCGAGATTGAGATCTGTTAGGAAGAACTCAAGGCAGGGACTTAAAGTAGATTATGACATACTGCATTGCTATTTTATGCTTAGAAATATATTAGCTAATGATGGGAAGATGAATACTAATATTCTAATATTTAAAAAAACTCTAGTGTCTCAGTTTCTTTATCTGTACAAGAGAAATACTACCTCACTATATTTTGTGAGAATTAAATAATACAAGAAAAGTGTTTATAGAACAATGCCAGGCATGTAGTAACACTGAATAAATATATAATTCTTATTAAAAATAGTATTTTCTCATTTCCCATATGTAAAAAACACAGGAATATGAGTCAGGGAGGTGTAATGATGGTAATGAAGCCTGGTGATGGTGGGTAAGTCACTTCAAGTAAGAAATAAAAAGCAGAATTGTAGCTGGGAATGGTGGCACACACCTGTAATCCCAGTGCTTTAAAGGCTGAGACAGGACAGTCACAGGTTCATAGCCAGCCTCAGCAACATAGTAAGGCTCTCAGTATTAGTGAGACTGTTTCAAATTAAATAATAAAATTAAGACTGGGGGTATAGCTCTGAGGTAGAATTCCCCTAGGTTCAGTCCCTCATACCAGGGGGTGCGGGGGCGAGGAGGAGGTAAGAAAAGCAGAATTGTATCAACTCCAAAAAAGTATATGTCTCTAAATTTAAATGAAATTAATTAATTAATAGAAATATAGCCAGGAATGATGGCACACACCTATAATCCTAGTAATTGGGAGGCTAAGACAGGAGGATCTCAAGTTGGAGGTCAGTCTCAGCAATTAGCAAAACAGTAGATCCTGTTTCACAATAAAATAATACCAGAGGAGTAACTTGGAGGTAGAATGTTGCTGGGTTCAATTCCCAGTCCAAAAGTAAAAGAAAAAAATATATATCTTTAATGTTAAAGATGAGTCTCCAAAAAACTAGTTAAAAAAAAAACAAGGGAAAATTGTGTGTGTGTGTGTGTGTGTGTGTGTGTGTGTGTGTCTCCAGTCCTTTTTTTTTTTTTTTTTTTGGTGGTACTGTGGATGAAACCCTTCTACTACGGGCTACACTCCCAGCTCCCAGACCTATTTTTACATTTTTATTTGTAAACAGGGTCTCTTAAGCCAGCGCGGCTGGCTTCGAACCTGCACACTCCTCCTGTCTCCACCTCCCAAGCATGGGGATTACAAGTGTGCACCACTAGGCCTGGTGTAGTCCTTTCTAATTTTTATTTTGAAACAAGACCTCACTAATTTGCTGAGGCTGTCTTTGAACCTGTGATCCTCCTGCCTCAGCCTCTCAAGTAGAATAGAGAGAAAGAGAGAGAGAGAGAGAGAGAGAGAGAGAGAGAGAGAGAGCGAGCACTGAATGACATCATTTGTAAGGTTCTGATTCACACCACCTTTTTGTGACCTGAGAAATGTCAATGTCATTTCCTTGATCAATCAACTGCCAAACTGTATAAAACCAAGTCCTTACCAAACCCCAAATGCTCCCTCTAACCTAAATTACACTTGGAGAACATCCCCCTCTGCACTCATGGAAACAGCAGTTGATATCTTAATCACTGCTATCTGGCAGTAAAATCATACCTCTGTTGACAGATGGGCTAGAAACAATTTTAAGAAGAAATTTCAAAAGTAAGACAAAATTCTTAAGTTGGCACCATTTCAGACAAGTATCAAAAGGGACGTCAGTACCATGATCTCATAGAGTACCTTTCTCTTTTCTTTCTTTCTTTACTTTTATTTCTTTTTTGCGTGTGTATTTCTGGGATGGGACCCAGAAGTGTGCACACACTGGGCAAGTGCTCTGCTGCCGCTCTGCCCATATCCTGGCCCCAGGTGCAGGTGGTGCAAGTTGCCATTCCTCGTGACTGACAAGCAGTCATCACTTACTCAGGTGCCATCCCACCAGGAAATCCTAGAGACTTGCCAGAAATCATATCATCGGGACAAAAGCCCCAGTTTTTTTTTTAATAATTTCTGGATAATGTATTTGTAAAAGATTCTGGAGATTTTCAACCTTGGCGAATGATGTATGTTTATAAATCCACTTCTAAGTGGACACATATTGTAAACAGGCAGGACAGCTTAACGGGGATATCCTGCATAATGTCTTTAATAAATATGCAATTAGAGAAAAGGCCTGCTGACTTTTCCAGATGAAACTTGGTTGTAACTGCCTCCAAACCTGGTGGCTCAGGTGTGTATGTGGAAGCTTCCTCTGACCTGGGGGAACTGTAACATTCTGTGACTTCAGTCCCAAGTCTTGATCTCTTTCTGTTTTGTCTTGGTTTTCCCAAAGTCTGATTTGGCCAGCTCTATCTACATGTGTTGGGCTTTGCAGTGATTTATTTCACATGTTCCTTCTGCTTGTTTCAATTTGGCATTTCTTCCTATCATTCCCATATGTCAACAGGTTACTCTGAAATTGGCTGTTTTAGGCCCCCAGGATAACCACGATTTTTATACCGGGGAAAAATGGAATGAGCTAGCTAATTCCAAATATGCTCATTCCCCATGGGTTCTTAATTTCTACACAGATGACACTTGTGAAACGTCTCTCCTCACAGAGCCCCTAATGGTATCAATTTCTTCTGTTTCTCAGACAAATCTGCTGTTTTCTTTTCTGTTCAACCCCAGCTCTCTTCTCAGGAGAGATTATGCTGGGTGCTTCAGAAACACCATCAGCCCCAAGTGGAAGCATATGTCAATCAGAAGCCTTTATCACACATTATATAGATTGGCTTCTTGACACTATTTTCTTATGTTTATGGATCTGAGAGTCAGCTGCACTAATTCACCTCCTTCCTTTTAATTTAAGGACTACTGTTCAACTATATGAACAAATCAAGAAATAATATACTGGAAAATGAGTTGTTATTTTATTTTATTTATTTATTTTTTTGGTGGTACTGGGGATGGAACCCTTCTACCTCTGGGCTACACTCCCAGACCTATTTTATATTTTTATTTGGAAACAGGGTCTCTTAAACCAGCGAGGCTGGCTTCAAACCTGTGTGATTCTCCTGTCTCCACCTCCCAAGCATGGGGATTACAAGCGTGCGTCACCATGCCCGGCATTGTTGTTATTTTATTTTGTAAAGAGACAGAACATTGTTTAAATATGAACATATGAAGCTGGTTGTAGTGGCACACACCTTCAACTTGGTAGGCTGAGACAGGAGGACCTCAGCTTCAAGCCCAGACTCAGCAACTCAGTGAGCCTCTCAGCAACCTAGCTGAAAAAATATTAAAAAGATTGGGAGTGTAACTTGGAGGTAGAATGCTTTTGGTTTCGATGTCCTGTACCACAAAAAAAAGAAAGAGCTAGATAGATAATATGCTAATTTACTGAAGTTCCCTGGAGAAATGATGATGTGTTGCCATAAGGAGCCTAAGTCCCCAAAGAAGGAGTAAAGCTAACACCCTTGGTGGAGCTCGGTCAGTAGTTGTCAGTGTTTGACTGACACAGAATGCCAAGACTGCGTCAACACGTAAGAACATCTGGATGAAAAGTAAAAAGTCTTTACTTGTAGGTGTGTTTCTTGCAAGCAGTAGAAACCTGTCCCCTGTGTTTTCAAAGACCTAAAATTAAGTTGGGAAGAAAAAAATTAAAAACAAATAGATTTTTTTAATAAAAAAAGAAAAGTAAAAAAGTCAAACATGATTCTTTGGTAGTTGATAATGAAGTAGTCGCAATTTGTATACCAGTGTTTCTCTTCTGACTGATTATTTTGCTATTCAAACATCACTACAGACAAGTTTATGTAATATTTGGTATAAAACACTTGCTAAAGGCTTTGGTTCCTCTAATGTCTCCTTTGACAAGGACTCTTATATTGATCTTTCTTTTTGGCAAGCTGGAACTGAAGCCTATAGAAATGGTTGGATTTGAGCTGGGCGTGGTGGTGCACCCTTGTAATCCCCTTACTTGGGAGACTGAAGCAGGAGGATCACAGGCTTAAGACCAGCCTCAGCAATTTAGCAGAGACTGTTTCAAAAACAAAAAATAGGGCTGGAGATGTAGCTCAGAGGGATAATGCCAGTGAGTTCAATCCCTAGCATCACTAAACAAGCAAATGAACAAATGGTTAGGTTTGATTTTCTCATAATCAACAGTGAAGACTTGTCCAGCCCCAACATGGTTTGCCGCTGTAGCATTTCAACCTCATTGCAGATTACAGACAATGGACCTTTTATGTGGGTGTTTGGGTTGCCTTTCTTAAAGCAAAGATGTTGACACTGCTTTTCAGAGCAATTCTTTCTTTACTGTGACCAGGAAAGCTTTGCAGCCATTTTGATTTTAACACATCAGCTTGTTCTTTGACAATAGCAGATAAATACTGCATTGGGGTTTCTGTGTTGCTTGTGAGTAGTCAACTGAGATTGGCCTGCTTTTTAGTGCAAACATGCAAATGCCACCAGACAATGGCAGCCTGTGTGCAGGCCTGGGGCTGAATGCATCCTTCCCACTTGGTATCTATCATTTCAGGTGTCGCTGAGGAAATTCACTGTGGAACTTTCTTTTTTTTTCTCCCAACTGTTTGTAAAATCACATACCAAGTCAAATTTAATTAGTTATATTCATCCGGCAGATGGTACAGTATTTTATAATAAAGTATAAATTCCTTTACTTAATTGAGTAATGCATTTCATATGACCTCTTTTACAAATTTCAAAACCGATTCTTTTCAAACAGGCCTGCACATTATTTGGATGCAAGCCCAAACAGGTTAAAATTGATTTAATACTTTCCCTTCAAAGAACATTATGTAAATGAAAGGGAGTCACTGCTGAGTGGCTTATTTTAATGTCTGCTTTTACATAAATTATATCTGCATCTGGGAGAAAGAGGTGGGAGTAAACTAAGTGTGAACAAGTTTCTGAAACTTCAAATGCAACATGGTACATGGTTGCATTTTTATTTGAATAAATTCAAATTGCCTCAAACTGAAAGAACTCAATGCCCGTGATTAGTTTGTTGAAACCACGTTTTTGATACCATTAACTAGAGTCCTAAAACATAAATTTATCTTCTTTCCAAAAGAATCTATTTTCCTGAACATTAGAATTTGGATAATTATCTATAGCACTAAGACAATATTGGGACAACCTGGTATTAAATGGAATCTTATAGTCTTGGGAGGTGGTGGGTTACCACTGCTCTTGCATCCAAGACTCAGAAAGGATTTCATTTCTCCCAGAAACATTGTGTCGCTGCTTTGGGCATTTGGCCACTTTTTCCTCCAATGGGAGGAATTTGGAACATGCTGAATTTTTCCAGCCTATGTCAATAACCCATTGCAGAGTGCAGACTGACCCACTGAATGCCAGAAGTGGAAGATTTTTGTCCATCTTTTATTCCAGAGGTGACACCTATTTTGCACATATATTGAAACTACTCCACTCCAGTGCCTATTATAGTTCCTAGTAATTTGTCATAGTATATATGGCTTTTCAACCTTCTTTGACAAAGCCCTCTAGTGATGAATTAAGTTCTATTTATCATTCTCTTTGGGTTTTATCTCTAGAATGGGAGAAAATCTTTGCCAGCTACTCCCCTGAAAGAGGGCTGACATCTAGAATATATGAAGAACTTTAAAAATGAAACACTATAAAACCAAATAATCCAATAAAAATATTCCTCTTCTTTTTTATTAAAGGCACATCGCATTTTTATTGGTTTATTACTATTATTTTAGAGTCATGTGCCTTTAAGAGGAGGAAGAAAGCACAAGGTTTCAAATCTAGTTCTTGTTCTGCTAGTTACTATCAGTAAGACCTTAGCCAGAACAACTGTGAACACTAACTTTTGGTACATGCAGTTTACTCAAGATAGAGATGAGGCACAATAAATGATAGTGTTCATGATGATAATGATGATGATTTGTGATGAAGTGCTCTGTACTCATAGTTTTTTTTTTTTTAAGGATCTTGTTTATTCTCTACAGATCCTTCTTCCTACTTTCTCCCTCTTTTCCCCTTACATTAGATACATAACACTTAAAATATCTGTGGTATTCACTTACTTGGAAAAGACAACTATGTACTAGCATAGAGGGATTTCATTGACTTTATTATATATCGATAAATAATGTTTAAAATCTTATCCAAAAGTCAACTTAAATGTCTTTTTCGCCATTATCAGTGTCTAGCTTGATGGATCACCAGCACCTGGTGTCCAAAGCCACTACTGATATCTGTTACATTACCTAAAGTAGCCTATTTATTCATATGCCTTACCTCTAAACTATAAATTCTTTTCAGTGAGGGATAGTATCTAATTTAGAATGTCTTATAGCCCAGTTTTTTGCTTACAGTAGGCAAATAATGTGTGTGTGTGTGTGTGTGTGTGTGTGTGTGTGTGTGTGTGTTACTAGAGATGGAATCCAGGGGCATTCTACCTTTGAGATACACTCCCAGCTCTATTTTTTTTTTTATT
This sequence comes from Muscardinus avellanarius, assembly GCF_963383645.1. Taxonomy (NCBI): domain Eukaryota; kingdom Metazoa; phylum Chordata; class Mammalia; order Rodentia; family Gliridae; genus Muscardinus; species Muscardinus avellanarius. The sequence continues at coordinate 78,368,411 of NC_137797.1, forward strand.
TTTAGTTTGAAACAGGGCCTCATTAAGTTGCTGAGGCTGGATTCAAACCTATGATCTTCCTGTCTCAGCCTTCCATGTACTGAGATTACAGTTATGTGCCACTATGCCCTGCTGGCAAATAATTCTTGATGGATAAATGAATTAATGTTATCTTGGTGAAATAAGGGGTCATTTCTCTAGTGATTATGATTTGGGCATGATGAATATCTAGAAATTATTTTGACAAAGAAATGAAAGTTGACTAATCTGTGTTGATTAAATTGAAGCTTTTTAGCCTTTATCCCTTTGAAAGCAAATAGCTGATGTAATATTTTCCTACTTGGATGCATTTAGACAAAAGTTTCATTTTCTTTTTTAAATGAAAATTCAAAGTAGTGGATGATTCATATTTTTAGTAATATATTCCTATAGGCACTTTCATCTCTGAATAAACACTCATCTTCAAAAGTACAGTTTTAATAAGAAAGAAGACTCATTCGTCTATGATATCTCTCAGTGGGTGATCTCCAGGGATTTTTATTTCTATTATATCTATAGGGCCCACTCTAGGCAAACATGTGTCATAGGGAAACCTCACCTGTACTTTTCTGCACCTGAGACCAACCAAAATCAACATCAAGAAAACAGATGACTATGTTATGACTGAAAAGGTTCCTGGCAAGGCTTCAGTGAACTTCCTGCCTAGTATACTGTTAATGGAAATCCCGCCATTAGACCTTTGTCATTTGACAAGCCATTTATCTACCTGTTAAAATGCAGACAGCCCTATTTTGTGAGGGAAATATTTTTTTCTCAGGAAATAACAGTTTGATAGAGAGAGAATTAAAAACATGCCACAAAGTGAAAAAACATGTTTCTCATATATACACATATATGTTTAGTCCATAAGTGATTATATATATCCTAAAAATCATTAAGAAAAGGCAGATAATCCAACAGAAAAATAGTCAAATGACTTGAATAGACATTTACAATACAATCTGCTCTGGTTATGACCAACACAAATTATTAGGAAAGCCTCCAAAGGATTAAACTGTTTTCTAATAAATAACTTAGTTTCATCAAGTCCCAAGAATAGGTTTAAAAATATTCAGAAATCTACAAGTTAAAACTCACACTATCATTTAATTAAAAGTTACTGCCAGGAGTTGTGGCACACGCTTGTAATCCCAGCACTTGGGAGGCTGAGGCAGAGGGTCGCACAGGTTAGAAGCCAGCCTCAGCTACTGAGTGATGCTCTCAGCAACTTAGTGAGACCCTGTTTCAAATAAATTATAAAATAGGGCTGAGGGTATAGCCCGGAAGTAGAAAAGCCCCTGGGTTCCACCCCCCAGTACCACACACACACAAAAAGTTACTAAGTGTCCAGAGAAGCAGAAATAAATGATCTGTAATGAAAAGAAACATTAATCAATAGAAACAAATCCAAAATTACTAGATGATAGTAAAATAGCAACATTTAAACAGCTATTATGCCTGTGTTCTATATGTTTAAGTAGAAAAACATGAACATGTTAAAGAGATACATGAATGATACAATAAAAATGACCAAAATGTTAATTCTAAAATTTTAGAGAAAATAAGACTTCTAGAAAGAAAAATAAACTAAATGGGATTAATAAACTAAATGGGATTAGACAGATATTGCAAAAGAAACAATTAGTGAACTTGAAAAGCTGTGCAAAATTAAGCCTAGAAAATATATAGGAACAAAGCCTCAATCAGCTGCAGATCAACTTCAGACAGCTAGCTCAACTATATGTAACTGGAGTTCCTGGAGGAGAGAAGGAGAGACACTAGGGGGGAAAATGAAGTAATGGCCCCCAATACTTCAGCCTAATAATAACAAATCTGCACCTTTAAGACATGCAACAAAACCCAACAAAAGAAATATAAATAATTCATTCAATCATTTTATATCATAATCAAATAACCTGAAATATGCACCAAATAAAAAATTTTTTTTAAAGTACTTAGAGTACTTTTAAAATAAAGAAACATGGACACAGGAACAAAGGGCCATTGGTTGTTCCTGTAGAGGAAGAAACAGTTACTTAGGGGTGTGAGGGAACCTTGTGGGACAAGAGATATATCCATTAATTCCTGGTGATGGTTTCACAAGCGTATTCATCACATTGTATACTTTAAATATATGCAGTTTATTGGTTGTCAATTACATCTCAATTAGGTTGTTAACATTTTATGATGAGATATTACTACACAGCCACGAATGCAGATAAAACTTAGCAGACATTACCAGATATTGGCAAAGTCGAATTTTCATATGCTGTTATGAAAGCTTAAGTGGATAAAAACTTTGGAAAATTCTTTGACAGTGTCTCCTAACACTGAACATGTGCATACACTCAGTGCCGTCAATTGTACCCCTACTACAGATCTAGGAGAAATATGTACACACCAAATGAAATGTACAAGTAGCACCACCAGTAATGGTCCACTATGGAAACAGCTCAGTCTCTAACAAAAATAGAATGGATAAAGTAAATATATTTATATTGTAAAAACCTACTCAAGAAATGAGAAGAAAAAAACTAATACTGAACCTAATCACCTAGGTGAACCTCAGAGACATTGTTAAGTAGTCACAAAAGAGCACATCGTGATTTCGTTTTTATAAGGTTCAAAACTAAGCAAAAGCAATTTAGATGTCATAAGTCAGGGTGGTGGCTCCCTTTGTGGGAGGAAGTGCCTGGGAGGGGGCACTGAGGAGCAGCTAGCAGCAGCTGGGCTGCAGAAAATGTTCCATTTATTTATCTGGATGCTGGTAACATTGGTATGTTCAGTTTGTAAACATTCTTTGAGCAAGTGTTTCACATGCTTTTCTGTATGTATTTTATGTTTTGGTATTCTTCCAAAAGATACAGCTTTGGATAAAAAAAACTGTAAGAAGTAGAAAGAACCCAAAACTATAAATATGTACATTGAATATTTCATAACGTTTGGATCTGGAGTATCCCCCAAAGTTTCATTGTCAAAGGCTGTGGCACTACTGAGAGGTGGTGGAACCTTTAGAAGGTCAGAACTCATAGAAGAAAGTTCATTTTGGGGCGTGTGCCCTATTAGGGGTTATTGGGACTCTGGGCCCTCCTCTGTCCTTTTTTCCAGCTGCCATGAAGTGAACAGGTCTCTTCCACCATGGGCTCACCCTCATGATGTCCTCCTCTCCACAGGCCCCAAACAAAGAGGCTAACCAACCATGGACTGAACCCATAAGCCAAAATGAATTTTTCCTTCTAAGGTGCTTATGTCAGGTATTTTGTTGTAGTGACAGAAATCTAACTAACATAGGAGGGGAGAAGAACAGGAGTAGGGAATGAAGGCAAAAGGGAGAGAGAAAAAAAGAAGGAAAGAGTGAGAGAAGAAAATGTAACTATGGCTTGTGTCCTTAGGTAAAATAATTAATAAGCACATCATTGAACTTGAAGTAGAATATGCCAGGCATTCTTAGTTTTTCCACCTCTGCCTAGACTCTCATACCTGCTATACTTAATTTCTCCTACCTGACCTCTTTACTAACTTTCCTTCTCCATTAACAACAACAACAACAACAACAACAAACAACAACAACAACAAAAAGTCTACATTAATTAATGAGTATTAAAATTAGAAAACAGACATAATCAGAACTTGGGAGGCTGAGACAGGAGGATTATGGTTTGAGGACAGCCTCAGCTACTTAGTGAGGCCCTCTGCAACTCAGTGAGACTCTGTTTTAAAGTAAAAAATAAAAATAGGGCTGGGGTGTAGCTCAGAGGTAGAACGCCTTGGGTTCCATACTCAGGACCACAAAACTAAATAAATGAAATAAAATATCTTTTAAAGACTCACTGTCTATTCTCCAACAAGGGTGGCAATATACTTAGCATCCTCATATATTTAGTTATATCAATTGTCCTGAAAAACTATACTTTCATATACTCATTTTCAAAAAATGTTGAAGCCACCACAACAAGTTTCTCAACTTGGTATTTCATTTAAAAGGCAGCCCACAAATTATGTAGGAAATCTTAAAGAACACTGAAAATTCCTGAAGAAAGTTTAATTGTCTTTAATCTATGAAATTTACAATGAGATAAAGAGCCCATAAGTCCTAAATAATAATGAGGATTTCCTGGAGACAATGAAAATATTTATAACCATCTAAATTTTCAGCATATGCTAAATGTTCAAGTATGAAAAGTTGAATTTTAATTTCTGCTTGATTCTATTCTTTCTATACTCTTAACCTTTTTAAATACTGTTTATAGCCGGGCGTGGTGGCGCACGCTTGTAATCCCTGCACTTGGGAGGCGGAGACAGGAGGATCGCGCAGGTTCAAAGCCAGCCACGCTGGCTTAAGAGACCCTATTTCCAAATAAAAAATATAAAAATGGGTCTGGGAGTGTATCCTGGAGGTAGAAGGGTTTCCAGGAACCCCAGTACCACAAAAAATACTATTTATTATCAACTAGAATAGTAAACAAAAAGCTAGAGTCAAATAATAATGAAAATTTTTTTCTTATAGAAATTCAGTTATGACTGGGTGTGGTGATGCACACCTCTAATCTTAGTACTTTGGAGGCTAAGACAGGAGTATTGCAGGCTCAAAAAGAGCCTCAGCAACTAGTGAAACTCTCATCAACCTAGCAAAATCCTGTTTTAAAATAAAAAATTTTAAAATAGGTCTAGAGGTATAGATCAGTGGTAGAATGCCTCTGGGTTCAATCCCTAGTAACACACACACACACACACACACACACACACACACACACGAAATTAAGTTATGATTTTTTATATCATCATATTACAGTAAAGTAGCTTAAAAGAGGAAATTTGTATATCAAAATTTGAGACAATGAGGCTCATCTACTCTGACAAAATCAGATTATATGTTATAGTATCTTTAATCCTCTAAGTAAGGGCAAGAAAAATATTAAAAGTGTTTGCAAAAAATTTTGTGAAAATTGTAACTCTCTAGTAAGACAATTTTATAATAGAGAGACACTTTATTAATTACTGCAATGTTCACTATCAGGCATATAATGCATATTCAATATAGAACATCAGTTTAAAGGTGAGTAATATTAATCTCCACTCCTGGAAATATAGATGTCTCTACCTTTCAAGTTCCACCTGAAAATGCAGAGTCTAATCCTCTTTAGAGACATCTATCGTTTAGTTTGGCTGCAGATAACAAGTGAAAGTATTTCAGATTAGCTTAAATGAAAGGTTACTAGCGGTAAATGAAGTAATTTTATCATTATTATTCTTTGTCATTGATAATTAAAACCTAAACTTTTGCAAGATACCTCAAAAGTGACTCCCTTACAAATAGCACTTATTAATTCGGCTCAGGACAGCTGATGATTCTATGGGAGCTCCAAATACTAGCAGTTACAGATGCATACACAACATAAGGTTATGTTTTACACAGTGTTTAGCAAACCACATCTGTTTTCTCCTTAGCACTTGCTTTCTACCTTACATTTCTTCTAACTTTTGAGGTGCATGTTGAAAAAGTCACTGAGTTCTCTGAAATTAATCACTTCTTTGCATTTGAGCCAGACAAATCTTGTGTGTTTGAGTCACAAATAACTCAGGAAATTTCAAACCTCAGAAAATTCCTTGAATTTATATTAAGTTTCTAGAAATATAAGACTGTAATACACAAACTCACTCTGGGAGAAACGACTTTATTCTTTATGAGAAATGCTTTCTGGGAGCCCAAGAAAAATTTTTTAAAGCAAACACATTTTCCCACATGTTGCATAAGTATTAAGACTTTTTTTTTATATTTAAGTGTGATAATAGAATGAAGGCCTCTCAAAGTAGAGCAGTAAGAGCAGTAAGAATATGGTGAACTAGTGAAGAAAGACTGACACTTTTCTGGAAAGACTATGAGAAAGAAAGATGAGAAAAATAAACTTAGGATGTAGCCACCATCAGTCTTCCTCACTGTTGTACCCTGGGATCTGTCCAAGACAGCAAAGCAAAGGAATGCATTCCTCTGCTCTTAATTCTGATGTTTGAGAGTAGTTGGCTTTTAAGCTATTACGTAAAGCTGAGTGCTAATTTATTCCTCATCTAAAGAAATGAATTTACATCATAATTATTTGTTATGCTCTGAAGATAGTTGTTCTTACCTTTTCCTTCGCCCAACTCAGCTTCTTAACGCCTTTTCTAGAGTCTACACAGATGATTTGTCATTTTAGAAAATACTCTTTACCCTTTTTGGAAGCAATCTATCCAATTTGCAAGTTAAAGTCCATAAAACATGTGTTGCTATAGAACATGTTATCTTACATTTATTGACATTGAACATAGGCCTTCATAGACAAATGGTAGGATGCCTTTCCTCTGGTGTAGAGGACTACAGATCACACACACACACACACACACACACACACACACACACACACACACACACACCCCACTGAAAAAGTTAAAGTCCCATAAAATTACTTTCTAGAATCAATTTCAATTCTACAATATTTTCAGTTATCTATTAAACATTTTTCCTTTGCAAACTTGTAATTAGAGAGAGAAAGAATATGTAAACAATGTGGTCATACTTTCTATTTTTAACATTCATTGAAAAACATGGCCAAACTCATTAATATAGATGAAAAGAAAATGTCCATTCCATTGTTTATTTTCAAAAGAACTCAAAACATCTATTGAAATTCAAAAGACATTAATGACATAAAATGGAATATCATCCATTATATTCATATATTTCTATAACATTCTTGCCTTATTACCTACTTAAGATCATCTATGTATTTTCTTATTTTTATTTTCTTGTTACTGACATGAAGCTACTTTTCACGTAATATAATTCTTCACAATGTTTGTTTGAAGAGAATGTATAACAAATGTTTCTAAGATTTAATAAGGGTAGTTTTCAAATGGTTTAGAAGCATGTTAAGAGCATAAATTCTTGAGTAAAATGTTGGTTTGAATCTTGGCTTCAATATTTTCCAACTATGTAATTTTGGGCAATATAATGAATGTATCTGGGCTTCCATTTCTTTATATATAAAGTGGATAAAAATAATAGCTAGATTGAGGTATTTTTAAGAATATTAAAAGAGTTTATATGTGTAAATGACATATAAAGTGAAAATATATTAAGTTCTCAATAATTTTTAGTTATATATTTTTATTTTTTATTCTTGCAGTACTGATTATTGAAACCAGGGGCCTTCTACCGACGTGCTACACCCCCAGCCCTATTTCTTTTTTATTCTTTACTTTTAAGCAGGGTCTCACTGAGTTGCAAAGGGCCTCACTAAATAGCTGAGGCTGTTCACGAACCGTAATCCTCCTGTCTCAGTCTCCCAAATCCTGGAATTACAAATGTCTGCCACTACACATGACATATTTTTATTATTTATATATTATTATATTTTATTAAATAAAACATTCCTATATGGCATATTGACAGCTATAAACGTATTTAGATAATTAACTTTCTTCATTTAGAAAACTGTCTTGATGAACAAGGTGTAAGATATAGGACATTGAATGTGGACTAATAACTGATTGAAGAAAAGGAAAAAGAAATAACAGAATCTGAAGAAACAATGAATGGAATTTGGAAGTGGGGTAGGAAGAGATAAGAAGAGAAACTGCCAAAAGCTACAAAATGGAAGATGGAATAAATGAGGCAAGGGGCTATTGTTAGAGATGGCAGAAAAAAAAGAGAGAAATATATCCACTAATTTGAAAATTATGCTGTGAAAATTAATGTCTTGGAAATGTGTTTTTGTTCTGATGCAAGATCACAGAGTACATGAATCCTGGTTAACCCTGTGTTTTCTTTCCCAAAGAGAAACTGTTAGAAAACAATAACAATATTATAATATTTCTTTTTTTCTGGTCTACTCTAACATCTTAATTTTTTATGAGCACGACTTTATGACTTTGCTGAATAGGTCAGCATAGGACAGGTAACATTTTAAACATTTATTATATTTGGTAGATTTAAAGATTTATTATTTTTAAGATGACAGAAATTCCTAAATTGATCTATAGATCAGCATACTGCTGATCAGAATTCTAGGAGGATTTAAAAAATTTTTTTATTGTTGCATTGTCATCATACATCTTCATGAGATAAAAGATTTGTGGAGACATACACACATCTCCCAGTTAGCCCTTACCCAGTCCCACCCCATTTCCTCCCCCACCCTCCTTCCCATGCTTGGCTTAGTGATTGACTTTGATATGTTTTTTAAGTACATCATGTGCTTTAGAGAGTTTCCCTCTTCTCTCCTCCCATCCCATCAGTTAGGTCGCCTTATTTGTTCCTCTGTGGGATCTCCTTCTTCATCTAGAGTTCCTCCTGTTACCTATTTTTCCCTAACTTTCACATATTAGGGAAAGCATCCGATTTCTTATTTTTTGTGACCGACTAATCTCACTTAGCATAATGTCCTCCAGTTCCATCCATTTCTCTGTGTTTTCAAGGTACTTTCAATTGTACTTATTACCTTTCATGGGCCTGTACTTTCTCCCTTCAGAGGCATACCAAATAAGCTTCATTTACATATATATCGTGTTTCGTAGTTTGCAAAGTTGAAAAGTACCCTACCAGAATGTCTCATTTATTCCTAGAAATGATGCTCTGAGCTTGGTGTGGTGGCACATGCTTGTAATCCCAATACTTGAGAAGCTGAGGCAGGAGGATCTCAGATTTGCGACCAGCCTCAGCAATTTGTGCAGCCCTCTGCAACTCAGTGAGACCTTGTTTCAAAATAAGAATAAAAATTAAGGTTGAGAGTGTAGCTCAGAGGTAGAATGCTCCTGAGTTCAATCCCCAGTACCAGTACCACAAAAAGAAAAGAAAAGGAAAAGAAAAGAAAGGAAAGGAAAGGAAAAGGAAAAAGAGACAAGAAAAGAAAAGAAAAGAAAAGAAAAGAAAAGAAAAGAAAAAAGAAAAAAAGATGCTCTGAAGGAGGCAGGACAAATTCATCCTCATTTTATATATGAGAAATTCCAAGAGGAATTTGTGGAATCACCACAGACGTGATTTTTTTTGTGTGTGGTGGTACTGGGGTTCCTGGAAACCCTTCTACCTCCGGGCTACACTCCCAGACCGATTTTCTGCTTTTTGAAATTTGGAAACAGGGTCTCTTGCTGGCTTCGAATCAAACCAGCACGATCCTCCTGTCTCCGCCTCCCAAGCGTGGGGATTACAAGCGTGTGCCACCACGCCCAGCCACAGAGGTGATTTTCATGGCAGGATGAGTTACTAAAATAACAAAGACTGTCATTAGAAACTCCACAAATGTGTTAGTTTTTTTTTTTTTTTTTTTTTTGCAGCATTCAACACATTCTCATGTTTGCCGTTCCTGGAAAATTGTAAACAACTTCCTTGTCATTTGTACATGTCTGAAGCCTGAATATGTATATTATAGATGACTCTGCCTGTAGAGTGCCATGTTAGTCAAACAGCAAGTAAGTTAGTTTCATGAGCAACTAGAGACAGTATGTGAGACGACTTTAGGTGATACATACTGTATTCTTTGACATGCCTGAAACAATTCATGCTTTTCATTATTATACTAATACCTGAGTTAATGAAAAGTTAGCTATTCATTGCTATAACTAATAGCTGAGATAAATCAACTTAAAAGGAGAAAAGGTTTATTTTGGGTCACAGTTTGGCAAACAGTTTTAAATGTTTCAGTTTATGGCCACCTTGCCCCATTTGCTTTCAACCTGTGCCAGCCCAGGATATCTTGATAGGTGGGCATGATAAAAGAGGCCTATTTACCTTATGGCTGCTGGGATGCAGAATGCAGAGGGAGAGAAATAGAAGGGGCTGAAGTCCCAGTACTCCTATAAGTGCTTGCCCTTGATGACCTGACTTCCTTCCACAAGGCCCTGCCTCCTAGAAGTTATACAGCCTCCCAAGAGCACCAAGATAAAGACAAAGCCATTAATACTTGGACCATTATGGGGATACTAATCTCATCTATAGCACACTATCTACCATATAATCCAACACAGAAGCATGCTGAGAGGTATCAGTGGGCTGAGTTGTGGGATTAACAGGTAGTGAGTCAACCTTACCTAAGATTGCTGCTGGAACAATGTGCTAGATATTTGTGGATCAAATATGGGACAGCAGCAATGCTATCCTCGCACAAGGCAGGGCTATGACATTTCTTCTTAAAATAAGTGTATTTTAAAAACAGAGCATGGATTTAAAATAAAAATATTAAGTAAGTCATAGTTCAGAAATTAGTTTTATATAGAAAACCAGAAAAGTTTACTCTAATGATCACAATTTATAAAACACTGGTATATTCCCTATTGCAGTCTGATCAGAGTCCTTAAGTTTCCTGAGCTTATAAATTACTCTAGAGTTAAAGTCCTGTAAACTGGGTCATCTTTCTTAATATATCTATTGAGTTGAATTATATAACACTTATATGTAGAGATAAATATTTCCACCATCAGCCTCATGATAAGCCCTGGTGGGAGGGGGGACCTCTTATGAGAGATGACAGCATCTGATCTGTCTCTGCTTATGTCTACTAACAGACTCAGGCCTACAGTCCATTCCAGTGTTCACCTCCAGTGAACTTTCCCCCACAACCACAAATGTGTTAGTTGTTCTCATAACATTCACCATATTCTCATGTTTGCTGTTCCTGGAAAATTGTAAACAATTTATACATGTATGAGGCCTGAATATGTATGATATTATAGATGAATCTCCCTGTAGAGTGCCATGTTACTCAAACAGCAATTAAATCAGTTTCATGAGCAACCAGTTCATCTCCAATTGCTTCTTTTTCAATTTTATGAAATAAGGGCAACATGAAGATTGTACTTTAAGGGAACGTCAGTACCCAAATCCAATATGAATACCCACCTGCATCATGTAGCTCTTTCTAGGCTAGGATGTTTATGATTCCGATAGTGCTATCAAGCTAAGTGCATTTGTGGGCAGAATTATAATGACGTTTGGCTTCTGGACACATACTATAGCATGATGGGATTCAGTTTCTGACTTAAGGTTTGAAGCAGTGGTTTGAAGTTTACATTGTTTTGTTTTTTTCTCTCTTTTGCAGACCTTTGAGATCTGTGAGAGAAAATAATTGTGGGGGAAAGTATCATGCCAAGAGAAGGAAAGGAGGGAAAGAAGGAGAAAGATGGGTTTTACAAGTCTGGTGAAGTCATATGCCGCAAAAGTAGTATGAATGAATGATTTATACATAGAATATTAAGCTTGAATTCTGGATTCAAGAGCAGAATACTATCTTCTATAAATAAAAAGATGATTCAGAGAATGAAGAGCCAGCATAGGTCAAAAAGCTTTAGAATAAGACAACCCTGGTTTCACATAATTACTGGAATTTTTATTTCTCCTCAGAGCCTTATTTTCTCTTTTTATGAAAGACCTATTTCCCAGGACAAGCAATATTGCTTCTTATGCAGACTGTTCTGTGGCATTTCCCCTGGTCTCTTATTAGGAACAGGACAGCTCTGAAAGGCTCTAGGTTTTAAGTAAAGTGTTCTGTTTCAGATTCTCCTGCTTGGGTATGCTAGGAGAGCCATCTCCTGAGACCTGGGGAATAAGAGAATTCTCGTATTTAAGACCCGGAGCAAGGTCCAGCTCTTATCCTCTGCCATGAATCTTTTTTTTGGTTTCTTTCTTTGGCGCTAATCTACATAATTGAAGTGCTTTTAATTGAAATGTTTTCTCCCTTTTTTTCTTTCATTTTGTACATGTTTGTGGTAGGAAGTCAGACATCTGGTTAGTTTAGTTTGTTGTGGTGCTAGACATTTTCTGTTAGGAGAAAATTCAAAACCTTTATATTCTTAGTGATGCATCTGTGATTTTTAAAAATATTGTTTCTGTCTGCACTACGCTAAGCATAAAATATCTAGTTTTTTGTGAATGTGTATAAAAATTGCAGGGGAAAGTATCATGCCAAGAGAAGGAAGGGAGGGAGAGAAGGAAAAAGATGGTCTGATATTAAGTCTGTCTGTTGAGAGAAACAAAGTATTTGGACCCATTTGGGGTTTTTTTTTGTTTGGTTTTTGTTTTGTTTTGTTTTGTTTTTGTTTCTTGGATTTTTTTTTTTTTTTTTTGGTGCTACTGGGGTTTCTGGAAACCCTTCTACCTCTGGGCTACACTCCCAGACCTATTTTATATTTTTATTTGGAAACAGAGTCTCTTAAGCCAGCGTGGCTAGCTTTGAACCTGTGAGATCCTCCTGTCTCTGCCTCCCAAGCACGGGGATTACAAGTGTGTGCCACCACGCCCGTCCCCCATTTGTTTTAATATAACTAAATAATATTGCCTATATCTTATAGAACAATGAGCCCAAGAAACTTATTATAGAATATTGACAAGGGAACGCTGTATTTTAAACTAAATATATTCTAGTATAATAAATAATAATTCAAATAATAAATCTTGAAGATGAACTTTAAAATAAAATTTTATTGGTACATTGTAATTGTACGTGATAGTGCAATTCATAGTGCTATATTCATATATGCACATACTGTTATCTGATCTATTTCCTTTCTTATAGCTAACTCCTCCCTTCTTTCCCCATGCATGATAGATTTGTAATGATGCATTTGCATATGCACATAACATTATTTGGTCTATTTTCTTCTCTGTATCTCCCCTTTTCCTTAAGAGACTAGTAGAATAATAGGAAAGGATGACAGATACTTTTGTGTGTGTGGTAATGGGGGTGGAACCCAGGGGCTTTTCTACATCCGGGCTATACTCCCAGACCTATTTTATACTTTATTTGGAAACAGTGTCTTACTATGTTGCTGAGAGCCTCATTCAGTAGCTGAGGCTAGCTTTGAACCTGTGCAATCCTCCTGTCTCAACCTCCCAAATGTGGGGATTACAAGCATGTGCTACCATGCCTGGTGACAAATATTTTTTAAACCTTCATATAAAATCCAGTTTAGGGGAAATTTTATTTTATAATAGGAAACATGGACTGAAAATATAAAATAAAACACATATTTCTTATGAATTTATTGAAATGATTTTGGTATTATATCATATAATTGATTAAAATTAAAACATTTTCCTGAACCAGGCGTGGTGGCACACACTTGTAATACCAGTACTTGGGAGACTGAGACAAGATTGTAGGTTTGCAGCCAGACTCAGCTACTTAGTGGGGTCCTTTGCAACTCAGTGAGACCGTGTTTAAAAATAAAGAATAAAAAAATATGGCTGGGGGTATAGTTTAGAGGTAGAATGCCCCTGGGTTCAATCCCCAGTATTGCAAAAATCAAAACAAAACATATTTTTCTGGAAAATTATTCTCAATCTTATAAAATTATCAAATTATCTTACCCAAAGTAGAACATTAGCCTCGTGGCCTTCTCTCTCTCTCTCTCTCTCTCTCTCTCTCTCTCTCTCTGTGTGTGTGCGTGTGTGTGTGTTTCCTATATTTTCCTATGACTTGATTCACTCTTATCACTTTGATTTTCTTCTGAATTGATTCACTCATATCAGTTTGATGTATGTCAACATCTGGTTGAAAAACTGAAAGATAATTATTTCTGTTTATGAAATCGCAATCAGTGAGGCTGATTTACTAACAAATGATCATTTTGGGATTCCTCAAACCAACTACTTCTTCTGGATTAATACATTGTATTAACTACTTCTGAGACTCAGCTCGGATTTTGTTGGTGTGTTAGTCAGCTTTTAGTCTCTGTGACCAAAATACCTGACACAAATACAGAAGGAAACATTTATTTTGGCTTGTGGTTTTAGAGGTTCGGTCCATGGTTGGCTGGCTCCATTACTTTGGGCCTAGGGTGAGGCAGAACATCATGGCAGAAGGGTATGGAGGAATGGAGAGTGTAAAAAGCTGCTCAGCTCAAGGCGGCCAGAAAAGGAGAGGGGAGAGGGAGAATGAGAGGAAGGGGCAGAGTGAGTCACAAGGAAGGAAGGACAGAGTTAAGATATAGTCCTTATGGGCCACCTCTAAGAATCCATCTCTTCAACCAGGTTCTGCCTCCCACAGCCTCTGCCACATTCCAGTAGTCCATTCAGCTAGTAATGGATTGATGCATTGATAAGGTCAAACCTTTCATGCTCCAATCACTTTCTAAGAGCCCATTCTGAACAAGGCTGCACTGGGGACCAAGCCTGCAGCACATGAGCCTTTGGTAGATACTTCACTATAACCATAGCCATGAAGCTAGCAACACCAGAGCTCAGCAAGAGCTTTATATCTTCTTTTTTACTCAATATTTACAATAGAAACTATTCTTTGTATAAAAATTGCCATTGAAATTATCTGATTGTTCAAACAGTATCCCAGACCTAGGAAAGTGGTTTTGTACATTCTCCACTTGTAGTATCACTGAATGTACAAGTTTGCAATTATCCTCTGAATTTAGAATGTATATAAGGTTGTTGATACTCTCAAATCTGCACTGATGTCTCTCTGAGTCCAGTAAATTGTATTGACTATATAGCTCAAAATATTTTCAAACATCTACAATGTTTTGCATCATCAAGACTTGACTTTAGAGTAACATGTATCATTGGAAAATAATTTACTTATAAGCATACCTTAACACACCCATCACCTCATACTTATCATTTTCATGGTGAGAACAGTTAAAATCTGCTCTTTAGCAGTTTTAAAATATTCTATATTTTTTTCGTGGTGCTGGGGATTGAACATTATACCTCTGAGCTACACCCCCAGCCCTATTTTTTATTTTTTGTTTTGAAACAGTGTCCCACTGAGTAGCAAAGGGACTCATTAAGTAGCTGAGGATGTCCTCAAACCATGATCTTCCTGCCTCAGCCTCCTGTATGCAGGGTTATAAGTGTGCATCACCACTGCCAGCTGAAATACACTATACTTATATTTTTTATTTTTTTTATTTATTATTATTTTTTTTTTGGTGGTACTGGGGTTCCTAGAAACCTTTCTACCTCCGGGATACACTCCCAGACACTATATATATAATTTTTTTTTAATTTGGAAACAAGTTCTCTTAAGCCAGTGTGGCTGGCTTTGAACCTGAGCAATCCTCCTGTCTCCACGGAGATTACAAGCGTGAGCCACCATGCTTGGTGCTCTACAGTCACTATGATGTGCAATAGCTCACTGAAACTTATTTCCCCTGTCTAATTGAAACTTTGTATCCTTTTTTTTAATTGGTGCACTGTATTCATACATCATAGTAGGATACATACTTTTGTAGACATACATGCACACTTTTCCCAGTCAGCCCCCATCCAATCCCCACCCCATTCTCTCCCTATCCCTCCCTCCCATGCTTGGCTTAGTAGTTGATATCTAGTATTATGGCAATTTATCTAAAATTAAAAATGATAATCTCACATAACAGTTTCATTTGTCTGATACCAAGCTTTTGATGACTTAAAGATAACATTTCAATATTTCTTTTTGCTCTCTTTCTTACCAGAGAATATTTTTTTCTATTTTTTAGGTGAAACTATCATATATTTATATATTTATTTTTCAGAAAAAAATCTATCCTAATATGGAATATGGAGTCTAGGTACCCAAAACAATCTTGAAAAAGAACAAAGCTAGAAGATATATATTTTCTGATTTCAAACCATATAAAGCTACAATAATTGAAACAGTGTAGTACTATTCTAAAGGCAGATATATAATTCTAAAGGCAGATATATTGGAGTTAAATAAAAGCCTAGAGCTAAATTCTTCCCTATATTGTCAAGTTATTTTTGACAAGGTTTCCATGAACATTTGGTGGTGGAAATATTAATCTTTTAACTAAATATTGTTAAAAATAATAATTACATGGAAAAGAATAAAATTGGACCCTTACCTAATCCCATATACAAATATTAACTCAAAATAGATAATAGACCTAAATATAAATCTTAAGACTATAAAATTTAGGAGAAAATCTGGGTCATTAAACCTCACAACACTGAAATTGGCAGTGATTTCTTGGTTATGATTTCAATGGCACAGGCAACAGAAGAGTATACAAACTCCCTAAAAAAATAAAAAAATATATTGTATAACCAAAGGCAATGTAGAGTTTAAAATTACCGACAGAATGGGATAAAATATTTCCAAATGCTATATCTGAAGGTATATTAATATTCCAACTAGAAATCCTAAAAATTAACAACAATAAAGGCAAACAATACAACTTAGAGATAGGTAAAAGACTAACATAAATAATGAATCTCCACAGATAACCAATCTTAGTTGTCTGTTGGATGGAAAATCTTGTTTCTCTGGTTCTGGTGAGTGTTACCTATTTCTTCTTTGTAGTTAATCTCTTTGAGTATTTTCTCTAGCGCTGGTTTTGAAGACATAAATTCCTTCAGTTTCTGTTTGTCATGGAAGCTTCTTATTTCTCCATCTAATTTGATAGAAAGTTTTGCTGGATAGGAAATTTTTGGCTGGAAGTTGTTTTCTTTCAGAGTTTGGAATATGTTACTCCAAGCCCTTCTGGCTCTCATGACTTGGTTTGGGAAGTCTGGAGTGATTCTAATTGGTTTGCCTCTGTATGTCACGTGGCCTTTTGTTTTTGTTGCCTTTAAGATTCTCTGCTTGGCTTCCACATTAGTCATTTTGACAATTATGTGGCGTGGGGATCCTCTTCTTTGATCCTGTCTAAAGGGAGTTCTATAAGTTTCCTGGACCTGTGTATCAACCTCTTGCTCTATGTTTGGAAAATTTTCTGCTATTACTTCCTTGAAGAGATTGTTGATCCCTTTGGTTTCACCTTCTTTCCCCTCCTCTATTCCAATTATTCTTAGGTTAGCTCTCTTGAAATGGGCCCATATTTCTTCAATGTCAGATTCCTGCTGTCGGGTTTTTTTTTTTTTTCTAAATTAGAAACTATGCGTTCATTTTTGGAATGGTCATCTTCAAGAAGCGAGATTCTATTCTCCATGTGGTCTAATCTGTTGTTTATACTTTGAATTGAAGCCTTCACTTCATTAATTGCATCCTTTATCTCTTTTTGACTCTCTCTAAATTCTTTTCGAAAGTCCTCTATTATTTCTAGAGTTATTTTCCTAATTTGATCTTCTAGAGATCTTTGGATTTCTGTGTTATCAGATTCTGATGTTGTGGGGTTGTTGGCATTCACTGCTCCATTGTTATTTCTCTTTCCCATGATTTTGGAAGTTTGTGCCTTCTCTGGGTTCTTCCCTGAGACACTACGAGTTCACTTAAGATGATCTGGATCTCGAGTCTGTGGTATCTCAGTCACCACTACTCCTTTACTGAGTTGTATCACAAAGTCTCAGACCCAGGGAGTCAATTGAGGCTGCTTAGACCATGGGGGGTGCCAAGTTGGGTGTCCTCTAGCGGGGAGTTGTGACTATGGTATGATATCTCTGCCACTGCCACTCCCCCACTGGGCTGCACTGCTAAAATCTCCGACCCAGGGAGACTATCTGCGCAAGTCCCTGGGAGTGCAGTACTGGGATTTCTCCCCTTGGGGCCGCAATTTGACTCACGTTTGTTGAGTGCGCTGATGGAGCTGTAGTGAACTCGGTGGATTCGCTGCTGCAGCCACTGGCAATATGGCACCACTGCCACGCCCTCGGCCGTGATGTGGCCTATTTCTTCTCTGGTTTTGAGCTCTGCTGAGTCCCTGCCAGGTGTGCTGTGCCCAGCCCTTGGGAGCTTTAGACGCTCCTTGCACCAGAGAAACTGCTGACTGCCGCCCGGCTGTTCAGCAGCGGCTTACCTTGGCTCGCTGTCCACCCCTCCTCTCAGGCGTCTGGGGCTGGTTGTGTGGGTTGGTCTAGGGCCGTCTGGTGAATTCGCCGCTGCCGCCAGCAGTAAGATGCTGCTTCTGCATCCTAGGCCGCGAGGCCAGAGTACCTCCTCTCTGGATTTGAGCTCTGTTTTGAGTCTCCCTCCTCTCTGGAGCCTGGTGCTGCTAGGGGAGATGTAAGCCGCGCCACTCCGGCCGCTCTGCGCTGTGGCTCAGGCTGCTCCGCACCACGGGTCTGGCCGCTCTGGCCTCTCTGGCTGCTCTGCACCGCGGATCCGGCTGCTCCGCACCGTGGGTCTGGCCACTCCGGCCGCTCCGGCGGTTCCGCGAAGCGGCTCTGGCTGCTCCGGCTGTTCTGGCCGCTTCTCTCCGGCTGCTCTGGCCGCTCCTCTCTGGCTGGTCTGGCTGCTCCGCTCGGCTGCTCCGGCCGCCCTGCTTCGCGCCTCGGCTCTGACTTCTCTGCGCTGCAGCTCTGGCCGCTCCGGCTCCTCCGCGCCGCGGCGGGCGCGGCCCTTAGGGCTGGTTTTTTTCTGGTGTCTTGTTTTTCCAGCCCTTTTTCTCTGTCCCTTGTATTTACTGTTTTTATTTCTTTGCTGGTGGTGTTTTCTGGCTCTGGAAGGCGCTGGTTTTGTGGTAATAGAGTTCGATTGTTAGCAGGACTTGTAAGTGCCGCTTTTCTCGGTCGCCATCTTACCGGAAGTCTAATATTTTCATTTTCTTTATGCAGGAGTAGAAGTATAATGTAAATATAATATGGAAATGTATATTCCTGGATTCATAAATCATTATGACTTAATTCACTTTTATTTGACTTTGTGTTTATATAAAATATGAATCTTATTTAGCAGATTAAGGTAATATCATTTAAGTGTTAAGATTTTGACTTTTATTCATGACCAGAAAATCGGGTCACAGATGGCTCTGGTGTGTTGCAATATATATTAAAAAGTGTATCACTCAATGCAAAATGTAATCAGGTGTTCAAATACAAACAAGTTCCAGAACCAAGTTCTTACCTGGAGTCAGGTTTTCATACCAGAATATAACCCATAAAATGCCAAGTTCAAATGGAAAATGATAACAGAAATAACTTAGAGTTAAAAAATGTATGAAGAGCAAATCAAGAATAATTCAAAAGTTGGCATGGGACTAGTCTTAAATTTTAATTCAGAACCTATAAATTTTGGAGAAGACAGCAGCTTGTGGTAAAGTGGAGGTATATTTTGAACCAATACATTGGTAGGAAAATAATATTAACTTTAAAATATTAAGCATTCAATAAATAAAAAAATGTTAGACTTCTAACATCTAAGATGTGATCTCCTGCTCTGCCTTTTTAAATAATGTGATATCATTGTCATGAGCTATTTGCACCTCAGAGTCTGTAATCCAAAAACTGAAGTAATAAATTTATTAATTTTACATTGCAAGAATAAACTAGAATAATGTAATTAGCCTATGATAGTGCTTGATAAATTGTCATATTTTTATTCCTCAAATTGGGATGTAACACATAGCAATAAAGTTATTAAACACACACACACACACACACACACACACATATATATGTATATATAACTTTAATCAATTATTGAACATTTTTCTATAACATAGTAATAATTTGATCTGAATTATATTGATTCCTCCATAATTGTAGCGTTTAGTTTTAGACAGTGTTTTCTATCCATGACAAACAGTAAAACTATTAGGTGAAACTTAGAAAAAAAATCAATGCCCCACATCAATGAATTCAAGATCTGGGTCCAAGACTCAGGAATCATGCTAAAAAATTTTTATCAAGCCAGGCATGGTGGCGCATGCTTGTAATTCCAGCATATGGGAGGCTGAAACAGGAGGACTGCAGTTTGTGGCCTCCCTCAGCTACTTAGTGAGGCCTTTTGCAACTCAGTGAGACCCTGTTTCAAAAATAAACAAATACAGAATAAGGCTGGAGGTGCATGTAGCTCTGAGGTAGAATGCCCCAGAGTTTCATCCTCAGTGCCACAAACAAACAAAAAAATTCTCCAGGTGTTTTCAATGTACAATAAAGGCTGACAATTATATTTAAGGAAAGTAAATCATTGAACAAATTGATAATATTGTTAGGTGATCTGATCTACCATAGTTTTCTCACCAATGTCTTATTCTGAGAAACCAAATACTGAAAGATGAAAATAATAATAAGAAAGCTCTAATACCCTGGAATATATTTTGGAAAATGTTTTGCCAATTTCATGTTGCCAAACTTCAGGAGGCATCCGAGATTGGCTAATTCTTCTGATATAAATTGAAACTGCATTCCCTTCTCTTTCTTGGAAAAGGAACTTGGAAAGTACTCATGTAGTGTACAGTCTGTCACAAAATGTTAGCAAAACTTCAGCCATTCTATATAAAGAAAAAGTCTTCATCTACAACAAGTTTCTATAGATGTGGTACTTTTTAGTCTTCTTTTGGCAAACATGAATATGTCATCCATATACAGACACTGTCTACTTCTCATCCCACATAGAGACAGAATTCAAATGGATCCATTCTCTCTTTTATCTTTCAATGCAGGAAGAAACTCTGTGGGATGGACAGTGAAGCCTCTAAGTTATGAGCATAGTGTCCACATGCCATTGCCCAATCACCAGCACACTTGCTTCTGTTCTCAAATACCAGCTGAGGCTAAACAATGCAAAAGCACTAACAAATCCCCAGACAATTTGGAGCAATTAAACCTCCCTGCATAAATGACTGAAAGTTGTATTTACTAGTTTAAAAAAACTAAAAAAGGTGATTGATGTGGGTCTACTAACAACTGTGTTTTGAGTGAGAAATCAAGACAGAAAAAAATGATGTTCATTCCCCATAAATCTAATCCTGTAGGGCAGTGGTCCATGAAATGTTTGTTGATAATCTAAGTGCAGAAATTGAAAATAAACATTCAAAAACTTTTACAGCAATTTGAGAAAGAAATTTTATAACTGTAAAATCTAATAATAGAAAATCAGGTGTGTATTTTGGACATCTTTTTCACTTTACTTTCCTTATAGTTTTTACTCTGTTTTATCATGTTTTAATTTTATAAAAAATGTCAATGACAGATTGATATTTTAAATGGGTCTCTCACCACAGATAGTTCTGCTCTAGTTTTCCCCGATAAGCAATTTTATAGGAGCTAGTGCTTAAATTAGAATGTTAAAATGAAAGATAAAAAGATAGAAATAAAAGATAGGTTAAGATTATTAGTTATAATTTAATCATACTGTTCTTGAACTTTAAAACCAAAAATAATTTATACTGATTATTATTTTTATAACATTTAAATGTTAATGCCTACACCACAGGATAAATATGAAGGCTGAATGAGATAATACAAATTAAAGTGCCCACATCCTTAGCAGAATATACATGGTCTTTCTGTTCTGGTTTCTGCTTCTCTTTACATTTTTAACTATTACCCTTACTCTCTATGCACATGTAACTCAAACTATAATAGCATATAACCTATAACATATTTTAGTTATTAATATGTCCTAAGCCTTCTCTTAAAAGTGTTTTTAAGTCATAATTTACACAAGTACATCAGATTGAGGGAGAAATGCTAAAAGCCATGTGGTAAATTCTTTATCCCTGGCCTGCGGTGCTCTTAGAATGTGGTCGAAATCTTGAAGGGATGGGGCCTGAGATTGAGAAAAATGGCAACGGAGAGACGCAGCATATCTTACTAGCTAAAGAATATTAAGTTCAACTACTGAGAAGGCAGCATCTTAATAAAGAAAATTAAATTTAGCGTATGACCCAAAACATACTTGGGGACTACGGCGGAAGAAATCTAATAACTCTGAACTGCAAGATCCATCGTAACACACAAAGAAAGCAGAAAGTGAACTGAAGACGCAGGAGGCTGCTGGGCTGCAGATGCAGGTGGCCGTAGGCCCAAACAGGGCTTTTGGCACCATGGCACTTCGAGATTAGCCCTAGAGTCTGAAAGTGGCCATAGACCTCCAACATTTTAGGTTGTGAGCTCACTCGAGTTCCTGAGCAGCACTGTTTGTCCACCAGAGGCGGCCCCCGCAGAGGCACCCGGAAACCTTCAGGGACCCAGAAGTGGACCTGCTAATTGTGCAAGCAGAGAATCAATGGGATATGGAAGAGCTGCCAGAACTTCAGAGCCCCAGACTGGGATGCCAGGTAACAGCATGAGCTCAGATGAGCCACGGGGTCCAGCGAACACACAGGGAGTGTCACCAGACACGACGATAACTGTGGGTGCCAGTGTGCACCGAAGGGGCAGTTTCAACTCCAGTGTCACGGAAGGGCGCTTAAGGCATGATACCTGCACAAGGCCACAAGGGGTTGCTTCAAGCAAATATGAAACATTGGCATATACACCATATATTTGTAATGTAGTAGGACTGTTATTTTTTATGGTTTTCTTATTTTTTATATTTATTTTTGCTGTTTTGTATTGTTTATTTTTTGGTCTTTGGGTTTGTTTTGGTTTTTGGGTTTCTGGGGGGATAATCTTTTGTTTCTTCTTTTTTTTTTTACCTATATTTGGGTTTCTTTGTTGGGTGCTTTCACTTTATACCACATGGTGGTTAGTTCATTTTGTTTTATTTTATTTTATTTTTATCCTGTTTATTCTCTTAACCCTTTTTGTTGTCTCTTGGTGGTCTATTTTTTTGAGTTTGTTATTTATACATGATGTATAATAGTTAGCCTTAATACCTTATTTTATTTCTTTATCTGTTTGTCTTTGCTCCTTTGCCCACTCCTTGTACAAAGTCTTCAATTTAGACTATATACTATCTTCCCTCAAAACTTTCTCTTTGTCCTCTAACTGTATCTCTTTAATACACAAAGCTTCTCAAATCTCCATACTTAAATATCCCAATAAATACAAGTCTTACTATCTAAACTTCTCCCATTCTCAACCTGATACAACCTTATTATACTTAAATTCTTCCACAACCTAATTATATTCTCTGCCTTACTTGACTCCTGCACCCATTACCCTAGCTACTCCACCATTACCCAACCCTCACCACTCGAAAAAGTACTGCTTACCAATTGACTTTTCTAAATTCCTACTACTAAGACTGGACTAAACATAATACCCACAAACAATGGGAAGGCATCAGAAAAACAGGCCTGAGAACTTTGAAAATATGAGAACCAGGAATAGTGGAGAAATGACAGAAGTCACAAATACTGATCTACAAGAAATACAAGAAATTCTGAATCTTGATCTACAATATGATGAAAGGATTTAAAGCAAGTCTAGAGGAGATGAAAGATGAGCTACAAATACTAAGAAAGAATCCGAAAGAGGTCTGGAATGAAATGAAAGAGTCAATAAATGAAATGAAGTCAGTGATAGAAGGAAATTCTGGAAGATTAGATGAAATGGAAAGTAGAATATTACTGTTAGAAGACAGTACATCCAAAACCAAAAACACAGTCAACAGTATACAGAAGTCATTACAGCAACAAAACCTAAACATCCAGCAAATTTGGGACAACACGAAATGTCCTAACTTACTGATAAAAGGCACTGAAGAAGGGATAGAGGTACAGACCAGGGGCATCCGTAAGCTCTTCAAAGAAATTATTTCAGAGAATTTCCCAAACATGGAAAGAGACATAGATCTTCATGTTCAGGAGATATACAGAATACCATTAAGACAAGATCAAAGGACCTCCCACGCAACATAATAGTCAAAATGACTAACATAGAGGCCAAGGAAAAGATCTTAAAATCAGTGAGAACAAAAGGTTGGGTGACATACAGATGCAAAACAATAAGAATCACCCTAGACTATACAACCCAGGTCATGAATGCCAGGAGAGATTGGTATGACCTGATACAGACCCTGGAAGAAAATAACTTCCAACCAACACTACTATATCCAGCAAAACTACTATTCAAAATTTATGGAGAAACAAAAATTTTTCAAGATAAACATAATCCCCCCAAAAATTATGATTTCAAAGACAACACTAGAGAAAATACTTAAATAAATAAATGATAAAGAAAAAAGAAGCAGACTTCAGAACCAGAGAGGAAAGTGATCAGAGGTGCTTCTAAGTGAAGAAGAAAGAAAAAGCTACCAAACAGATGACAGAACACAAAAGGACAGAAAACAAAAATCATATTTCAAAAATAACTCTTAACATCAAAGGACTTAACTCACCAATCCAAAGACATAGACTGGCAATGTGGATCAAAAAAACATAATCCAAATATATGCTGTTTGCAAGAAACTCACCTAACAGCCAAAGACATTCACAGACTGAAAGTGAAAGGATGGAAAAAGATATACCATGCTACTGGAGAGCAAAAAAGGGCAGGGGTAGCAATCCTGATATCCAAAACAGACTTTAAAGTAAAACACATCAGATGAGACAAAGCAGAGCACTTCCTTTTATTAAAAGGACAATACACCAAGATGATATAATGAGAGTAAATGTTTATGCCCCAAACATTTATGCCCCAAACAAACCACATTTGTAATACAAACCCTCTTGTACATAAGATCTCAAATAGACCCAAATACAATAATTCTGGGAGACTTTAATTTGCCTCTCACACCACTGGATCGATCTTCAAGGCAAAAGATGAATAAAGACTCTTTGCAACTAAAAAAAACTAAAAATCAAATGGACCTAATAGACATATACAGAATATTTCATCCAGGAACTACAGAATACACATTCTTTTCATCAGTCCATGGAACCTTCTCCAAAATAGATCACATCCTGGGACACAAAGAAAGCACCAGAAAATTCAAAAGATGTAATATAATTCCTTGCATCTTTTCAGACCATAATGGGAAGAAAGAAGAAATCAACAATAGGAAAATCAAAAGAAACTATGTGAGACACCAGAAAAGAAACCAGCCTGCAGTGCCACGGCTGGAGCCGTGACATGGAGCTGCAGCGGCGCCATCTTCCCTCCTAGCACCAGGCTCCAGAGAAAAGGGGGACTCAGAACTGAGCTCAAAACCAGAGAGGAGATACACCAGCCTCATGGCCAAGGACACGGAAGCAGTGCCATACTGCCAGCAGCAACGGCAAGTTCACAGGACAGCTCCAGATCAGCACACTCAACAAGCCACCAGGCTCCACAAAGGAGGGGCAGACAGCCACCTGAGGTGAGCAGCTGCAGAATAGCTTTGCGGAATTCAGCAGATTTTTCAGCACAAGGAGCATCTAACTCCCAGGGCCTAGGCTCAGCACACCCTGCAGGGACTCAGAGCAGAGCTCAAAACCAGAGAAGAAATACACCAGCCTCATGGCTGAGGGTGTGGCAGTGGCACCATATTGCCAGTGGCACCAGCAGCGAGTACACTGAGTCCACTACAGCTCCATTAGCACACTCAAAAACCATGAGCCAAATTGCGGCCCCTAGAGGAGAAATCCCGGTACTGCACTCCAGGGACTTGTGCAGATAGTCTCCCTGGGTTGGAGATTTTTACAGTCCAACCCAGTGGGGGAGTGGTGGCACCAGAGATATCACACCATAGTTGCAGCTCCCCACTGGAGAATGCCCAGCCTGGCACCTCCATGGTCTAAAGCAGCCTCGATTGACTCCCTGGGTCTGAGACTATGTGATACAACCCAGTAAAGGAGTAGTGGGGATTGAGATACCACAGACTTGAGATCCAGAGCACCTTAAGTGAAGTCATAGTGACCCAGGGAAGAATCCAGAAAAGGCACAAACTTCTGAAATCATGGGAAAGAAAAATAACAATGGAGCAATGAATGCCCACAACCCCCACAACATCAGAACCTGATAACACAGAAATTCAGAGATCTCTAGAAGATCAAATGAGGAAAATAACTGTAGAAATAATAGAGGACTTTTGAAAAGAATTTAGAGAGAGTCTAAAAGAGATAAAGGATGCAATCATTGAAGTAAAGGCCTCAGTTCAAAGTATAAACAACACATTAGACCACATGAAGAATAGAATCTCTCTCCTAGAAGATGATCACTCCAAAAATGAACACAAAATCTCTAATTTAGAAAAAAAATCTAGCAGCAGGAATTTGACATTGAAGAAATATGGGCCCATTTTAAGAAAGCTAACCTAAGAATAATTGGAATAGAGGAGGGAAAAGAAGGTGAAACCAAATGGATCAATAATCTCTTCAAGGAAGTAATAGCAGAAAATTTTCCAAACATAGAGCAAGAGGTCAATACACAGGTCCAGGAAACTTATAGAACTCCCTTTAGACAGGATCGGAGAAGAGGATACCCATGCAACATAATTGTCAAAATGACTAATGTGGAAGCCAAAGCAGAGAATCTTAAAGGCAACAAAAATAAAAGGCCAAGTGACATTCAGAGGCAAACCAATTAGAATCATTCCAGACTTCCAAAACCAAGTCATGAAAGCCAGAGGGCATGGAGTAACATATTTCAAACTCTGAAAGAAAACAACTTCAAGCCAAAAATTTCCTACCCAGCAAAACTATCCATCAAATTAGATGGGGAAATAAGAAGCTTCC
The DNA here is from genome assembly GCF_963383645.1 of Muscardinus avellanarius. Lineage (NCBI taxonomy): Eukaryota > Metazoa > Chordata > Mammalia > Rodentia > Gliridae > Muscardinus > Muscardinus avellanarius. The sequence continues at coordinate 78,394,676 of NC_137797.1, forward strand.
ATGACAAACAAACTGAAAGAATTTATGTCTGTAAAACCAGTGCTAGAGAAAATACTCAAGAAAATTAACTGCAAGGAAGAAATAGTTAATACATGCCAGAACCAAAGAAACAAGATTTCCCATCCAGAAGACAACTAAGCAAAGAAGAATAAACACTATCTCAAACATAAATAAAATCTTAACATGTTAGGAATTAAAAATTATCTCTCTATAATCACACTGAATGTAAATGGCCTCCACTCCCCAATAAAAAGACATAAAGTGGCAAAATGGATTAAAAACCAGAATCCATCCATCTGCTGCTTACAAGAAACACACCTTAAAGTAAGGATAGGAACAAACTCAAGGTAAAGGGATGGAGCAAGGTAATCCATGCCAATGGAACTCTAAGACAAGCAGGAGTAGCAACTATGATATCAGACAAGTTAGACTTCAAATGCAAACTTATTAGAAGAGACAAAGTAGGTCATATTTTACTGGTAAAAGGAATAATCCAGCAAGAGGAAATAACAATAATCAACATCTATGCCCCAAACATAAGTGCAGCTACTTTCATAAATCAAACTCTTTGTGACATGAAGTCACACATAAATCCCAAATATGTTAATACTGGGAGACTTCAACACATCTCTCACAACACTAGACCAATCTTCCAGACAAAGGGTCAGTAAAGATGCCCCAGAACTAAAGAACACCATTAACCAAATGGACCTGTTGGACACATATAGAATATTTCACCCAACTAAAGTGGAGTTTACATTTTTCTCAGCTGCTCATGGAACCTTCTCCAAAATAGATCACATCCTGGGACACAAAATGAGCACTAGCAAATTTAAGAAATGTTACATACTTCCCTGTGTCATTTCAGACCATAATGGAATGAAACTAGAAATCAACTATAAGAAGACCCAAAGAAACAACATAAACATGTGGAGACTGAACACCACACTTCTGAATGAAGAATGGGTCATAGAAGATGTAAGAGGTGAAATCAAGAAATTTGTAGAAACAAAAGAAAATAAAGATACAACATATCAAAACCTCTTGGACAGTTTGAAGACAGCATTAAGAGAAAATTTTATAGCACTGAGTGCTCATGTAAAAATAACAGAAAATCTTCAAATAAATAACCTAACGACACACCTCAAAGCCCTTAAAAAGCAGAAACAATTAAACCCCAAAGCCCTTAGAAGACAGGAAATTATTAAAATTAGAGAAGAAATTAATGAAATAGTGAATAAAAAAATGATACAGAAAATCAACAAAACCAAAAACTGGTTTCTTGAAAAATTAACAAGATAGATAAACCACTAGCAAACCTAACTAAAAAAAAGAATTAACCCAAATTATGAAGATAAGGGATGAAAAAGGAGAACTTACTACTGACAGTGTAGAAATCCAGAGGATTATCAGAAACTACTTTGAAAAACTATACTCCAACAAAATGGAAAATCTGGAGGAAATTGACAACTTCCTAGAAAAATACAACCTTTTCTAAACTGAGTCAAGAAGATATAGAACACTTAAACCAAGCAATAACAATCAAAGAGATTGAAACAGCAATAAAGAGCTTACCATCAAAGAAAAGCCCAGGAGCAGATGTTTCCCAGGTGAATTCTATAAAACCTTTACAGAAAAGCTGTCCCCAATGCTCCTCAAACTATTTCTCGAAATAGAAAAAACCGGGACTCTCCCAAATACATTCTATGAAACCAACATCACACTAATACCAAAACCAAATAAAGACAGTTCAAGGAAGGAAAACTACAGGCCTATGTCTCTGATGAATTTGGATGCAAAACTATTAAACAAAATACTAGCAACACGCATTCAAAACCACATCAAGAAAATCATACACCATGACCAGGTAGGGTTCATCCCAGCGATGCAAGGCTGGTTCAACATACGAAAATAAATCCATGTAATTCACCATATAAACAGAACCAAGGATAAAAATCACATGATCATTTCAATAGACGCTGAAAAAGTATTTGATAAAATTCAACATCCATTTATGAAAAAAACACTGCAGAGAATTGAAATAGAAGCAACATATCTCAACATTATTAAGGCAATCTAAAATAAGCCCACTGCCAACATCATATTAAATGAGGAAAAACTTCAAGAATTCCCCCTAAAAACAGGAACAAGACAAGGATGTCCATTATCACCACTTCTCTTCAATATAGTACTAGAGACTCTAGCCAGAGCAATAAGGCAAGAAAAGAAAATCAGAGCAGTACAAATAGGAAAAGAAGAAGAAAACTTTTCACTTTTGTAGATGACATGATACTATATTTAGAAAACCCAACAAACTCAACCAAAAGGCTTATAGAACTGATCAACAAATTGAGCAAATTATCTGGATATAAAATCAATCTTAAAAAATCATAAGCTTTCCTGTACACCAACCATAAATCCACTGAAAAAGAAATTCAGAAGACACTTCCACTCAGGATCTCCCACAAAAAAATAAAACACTTAGGAATAAACTTAACAAAGGAGGTAAAAGATCTCTACAAAGAAAATTATAAAACACTGAAAAAAGAAACCGAAGAAGATCTTAGAAGATGGAAGGATCTTTCATGTTCATGGATTGGCAGAATAAATATCATTAAAATGGCCATCCTTCCAAAAGTGATCTACAGATTTAATGCAATTAAACTACCAAGATCATTCCTCACATACATAGAAAAATCAGTCTTTAAATTTATCTGAAATAACAAAAAGCCCAGAATAGCCAAGGTAGTTCTCAGTAACAAAAACCACGCAGGAGGAATCACAATACCTGACTTTAAACTATACTACAAAGCCATTGTAATAAAAAAAAAAACAGCATGGTACTGGCACAAAAACAGATACACAGACCAATGGAGCAGAATAGAAGACCCAGAAACAAGTCTACACACTTTCAGCCAATTGATTTTTGACAAAGGGGCCAAAAACATACACTGTAGAAAAGATAGCCTGTTCAACAAATGGTGTTGGCAAAACTGGTTAAACATATGCAGAAAATTGGAAATCAATCCCACTTTCTCACCCTGTACAAGAGTCAACTCAAGATGAATCAAAGACTTGGAAATCAAACCAGAGACCTTGAAGCTCACTGAAGAGGGCATAGGTCCAACACTGCAACACATAGGCACAAATAAATACTTTCTCAACAAGACCCCAAAGGCACAACAAATGAAAAGGCAAATCAATATGTGGGATTGCATGAAACTGAAGAGCTTCTGTTCAGCAAAAAAACTATCAAGAACCTCAATCGAAAGCCAACAGAATGGGAGAAGATTTTTGCCACCTACACCTTTGATAGTGGACTAATATCTAGAATATACAGAGAACTCAAGAAACTCAACACTAAAAAAACAAAGCATCCAATAACAAAATGGGCAAGTGAACTAAATAGACACTTCACAAAAGAAGAAATTCAAATGGCCAATAAATGCATGAAAAAATGCTCAACATCACTGGCAATCAGAGAGATGCAAATCAAAACTACCCTGAGATTTCACCTAACTTCAGCTAGAATGGCAATCATTCAAAACACAAACAACAACAGATGCTGGCGAGGATGTGGAGAAGTGGGAACTCTAAGACATTGTTGGTGGGATTGCAAATTAGTGCAACCACTTTGGAAAACAGTATGGAGAATCCTCAGAAGAATGGGAACAAATCTACCATTTGATCCAGCAATACCATTTCTGGGTATCTACCCAAAAGATAGGAAACCAAACTACCAAACTAATGCATGTGTATCTATGTTCATATCTGCACAATTCACCATAGCCAAACTATGGAACCAGCCAAGATGTCCATCAACAGATGAATGGATTACAAAACTGAGGGATATGTACACAATGGAATTTTACTCAACCATTAAAAAAAACTCAATTACATCATTTTCAGGGAAATGGATGGAACTGGAGGACATTATGCTAAGTGAGGTTAGTCACAAAAAATAAGAAAGCAGATGCTCTCCCTAATATATGAGAGTTAGGGAAAAATAGGTCATAGGAGGAACTCTAGATGAAAAAGGAAATATTATAGAGGAGCAAACAAGACAACCTAAAGGAGGAGAAAGGAGGGGGGAAGAGGAAAATCTCTAAAACACACAATGTACTTAAACATATCGAAGTCAACCACTAAGCCAAGCAAGGGAAGGACAGACGGGGAGGGAATGGGGTGGGAATTGGGTAGGGGTTAAATCAGTGATGTGTACATGTCTGTACACACAGGTTTTTTTTTTTACCCCAATATGATGTATGAATATAATGCATCAATAAAAATAAAAAAATAAAGAAATAAAAAAATGAAAAATAAAATAGGGCTTGAAAAATAAAAAAGAAGGAACGGGGCCTAATGGTGGTCTTCTTGTCATTGAAGGTGTGGCCCTTGAAGTGGATATTAGTTCCTCAGATATTATCTTCCTCTATTTTGTAGCTATAATGGAATGATTTTGTTCTACTGTGAACTCCTGCTATGAACTCCTTCAGTATCACCATAGGAGGCTTAAAAACAGTATGTCTGTCCAATTGTGGACTGCAGTTTCTAGAAATAAGAGCCAAAATAATCCTTTTCTATGTAAGTTTATTTATCTCAGGCAGTTGCTATAAAGTAGAGTTTCTGATTTAAGTGAAAATAAACCAATTGCCCAGAGAAGAAATATTTTACCTGTTATACCACAGAAATTTTTCCCATTACAATCTATAGAGAATATACTATAGTTTAATCAATCTATGTTTTTAATGTAGCAAATGCAGAAATTTCAACAAATACCTGCAAGATCTTTGACACACCATTAAAAGATAACTTTTTATTGGTACACTATAATTTCACATCATAATGTGGATTATACTGATAGTGGCATACATTCACACAGTATGTGGTGCCCTCTTAACCTCCCATTTCTCATTATCCTCCAGTTTAAACATGCTGCACTCACCCTTATACACATATTCAAATGTAGCTCCTTTATTAATCAACCTCAGTCTTCTTCCTCTTCTACCTTTGTTTCTAGCCCTGCTGAGGTTTTCCCTCCATTATCTGGAGTCCCTCTGGTAATCCTAATATTCTCTTGTTTGGACATATTAGAGAAAACATATGTCCCTTCTCCTGTGCTTGGCCAATCTCATTTAACATAATGTTTCTCAAGTCTTTCCATCGTCTTGAGAACAATATGATTTTGTTCTTCTTTATTGTTAAGTAGAATTTCATTGTGTGTATTTCTTATAATATTGCAATCTATTCATCTATGGGACCTAGGTTGGTCCCACATTTTGACTATTGCCAATTGTGCTCCTATGAACATTAATATGCATATGTTACTGTAATTCTCTGATTTCAACCCCTTTGGAAAGATACTCAGGAGTGGCATAGCTAGATCATGTGGTGGATCCATTCCCCATTTTCTAAGCACAACAACAGGAACACAAGACCAGTGGAACAGAATAGAAGATATAAAAACAAACCCAGACATTTATAGTCAATTGATCTTTGACAAAAGGGCCAAATTCATATGCTGGAGAAAAGACAGTCTTTTCAACAAATGGTGCTGGGAGAACTGGCTATTCATTTGTAGTAAGATGGAACTAAATCCTTACATCTCACCATGCACAGGAATCAACTTGAAATGGACCAAAGACTTGGAAATCAAACCAGAGACTGTGAAGCTATTAGAGGAGGGAAAAGGTTCAACACTCCAACATGTAGGCACAGATAGTAACTTTTTCAACAAGACCTCCAAAGTGCAGGAAATTAAAACAAGAATTAACAAGTGAGATGGTATCAAACTAAAAAGTTTCTGCTCATCAAAGGAAACCATCAGGAACCTAAAGAGAAAGCCTACAGAATGGGAGATCTTTACCAACCACCACTCTGATAGAGGGCTAATATCCAGAATATACAAAGAGCCCAAAAGACTACACTAGCAATACAAATAACTCAATCAAGAAATAGGCAACTGAACTGAATAGACACCTCAGAAAAGAAGAGCTACAAATGGCCAAAAGATGTTCAACATCATTAGCCATCAGGGAGATGCAAATCAAAACTATGCTGAAATTTCATCTAACCCCAATCAGAGTGGCAAACATAAAGCTGGGCATGGGGGCGCAGGCTTGTAATCCCTGTGCTTGGGAGGCTGAGACAGGAGGATCACACAGGTTCAAAGCCAGCCTCAGCTACTTAGTGAGGCTCTCAGCAACTTAGTGAGACCCTGTTTCCAAATAAAATATAAAATGGGTCAGAGAGTATATCCCGGAGGTAGAAAGCCTCTGGGTTCCACCCCCAGTACTACCAAAAAAAAAAAAAAAAAAAGAGTGTCAAGCATAAAGAATCAAATAACAAGAAATGCTGGTGAGGATGTAGGGAAATAGGAACTCTTTTACACTATTGGCAGTGTAAACTAGTTCAACTGCTATGGGAATCAGTGAGGAGATTCCTTAGAAAAAATGACTTTTGAGGCTAGTTCAGCAAAGATCATGCAGCTTCCATCTGGCTTTCTTGGAACTCTTGCACTTGAAACATTTCCTGAGGGCACTCTCTTTTAGAACCCAGCCTCTATGCTGGGAATAAGGCAACTTAGAGGTTTTACTCCATGTAAGTAAAACTGGTTGTATCCAGTTTTCAAATCATTTCAGTTTATGTGCCACATGTGTGCATGAAGGAACCTGCAGATGATCCTAGCCCCAGCTACTGAAGGTACTTTTAACTATTTAATCTTCCCCCAACTATTCAAATCTTCCCTGGAGAGTGCCCAGATACCACAAAATTGAGATAAGCCTTACTTGCTGTTCATCATTCAGATTTCTGACACATAATTCAAAACATAATAAAATGGTTCTTTATGCATTCAAGTTTGGGGCTAATTGTTTCTAAGCAGGATAACCAAAACAGTGACAGTACTTTCACAACATCCTTATATAGAGACATGATGATGATTTCTTCCCCTTATTAAACCTCTAAGTATATGTTGTCCCAATATAAAACAACAGACAGTAAACACTGATGAAAGCTTATAAACAGAGATGTCCCAGTTCTTGAAGAAAAGGCTCCTATGCATGGCTCTGCCTCTGTAAGTGTAGTCATCCTTCAGTATCCAAGGTTCCAAGATACTGGAACATCTGGTTCTAGGATGTTCCCCTCTAGGACAGAACAATCTGTACATGTTCAGGTTCTTTACATAAAATGGAATAGTATTTCACATAACTGTTGCACATTGACCTGTATATTTTAAATCATTTCTAAGTTACTTATAATACCTGGTATAGTTATCATAGATACTATGTAAGTAGCTGTTATACTGTATGGCATAAAAATTAATGACAAGAACAAAGTGCATACATGTTCAGTATGGTTGTAGTTTTATCCCTGAGTCTATCTATATGCAGTTGGTTGAATACACTGGAGGGTTGACTATACTATGCTTCTAACTGGAAGCATAGCATAGTCAACAACCCTGCCTCCATCTCACCTCCACCTTCAGGCATCTATCATTCAAGGTTCACTTTAAGTGTTTCTCCTTCTGTTATTCCTTGACAATTACATCCTATCCCAGGAAAAATTGTTTCTCCTATCTTCCCCAGGAGACAATTAGAACATTAAAAATGCTATAAAATGTATATATTTATTCTATTATATCTCCATTTGTGCTACCAGTCTTTCTGAGGACTCCTTGACTCCCTGATTTATCAGTGTGCCTGGTATATAATTGATTATTGAAAAGTTTCTATATTAATTGATAGTGAAACATGTTAGGTGGACATACCACTGTAGTTTCTGATTCCTGGATTATATATAAACCACCAGTGTCCTATACTACCCCATAAGAAATTAGGAATCCTAGTCAGGGACTATGTTCAATGCTTGTAATCCCATAACTAGGGAGGCTCAAACAGAAAGATAAAAAACCTGGTCAACTTAGTGAGGCCCTGTCTCAAAATAAAAAGTAAAAGGACTAGTAATTTAGCTCAGTATTAGAGCAGCCTGGGAATCAATCCTCAGTACTACACAAACAGAAAAAAATTAGGAACCTTAAAAAAACACAAGCAAATACAGACTTATTGCCTATTGAATTAATAGCTTTATATTATACTATTTAAAAATTAGCTTCTTTCATTTTTAATATACTAATTTTATGCCCTAAAACATATAAAGCAAATAAGCATAATAATTGATATTTTGACAATGCAGTTTTTAAAAAACTATTTTTTCCTACACTTTCTTAGTCATAAATTCGTAGTCATCAAATATCAAATAGAACAAATTTCAACCAGGGGCCATATTTGAATAAAATTAAAGTATTTAATTCTGCTATACATGGCTAGTGATAGGAATGGAGAGGTAACATCTTTGATAACTTTCAATCTTTATATACCATATAAAATTTTACATCTTTCAAGGTGCTCTTATCTTTAGCTATTATTTGACTTAAATTATCTTTATATGCTATTACTTAAAATTTTAAGTAAAATTAAGTGCAATTTAACCAAGACCCTCCTAATGGCTGAAAACATTACTGAAGAATAATTTTCAGAGGGAAAAATATTCCTTACAAAGAAAAATTGTCTTCAACAATTCTCCACCAACCAGCACTGATGAGCAAGTCTTCTCTTCCTCTATTGGTAAATAAAATAAGCCTTCATGTCATGACAAGTTATACATCATATTATTTTGATGTTAATTACTTATATAATACAATGACAATTAAAATACTTTATTATAGTAGCCGGGCATGGTGGCACACACTTGTAATCCCTGTGCTTGGGAGGCAGAGACAGGAGGATCACGCAGGTTGGAAGCCAGCCTTGCTGGCTTAAAAACACTGTTTCCAAATAAAAATATAAAATATGTCTGTGAGTGTAGCCCAGAGGTAGAAGGGTTTTCAGGAACCCCAGTACCACCAAAAAACTTATTATTCAATAAAAATTTTTTCCTACTTATAAAATTATTTGGGTATCAAGTCAGGATTGAATACATATTTTTCCATTAACATTAACAAAAATGATTTTTAATATTATGGCTTTCTATTTAGTGATAGTAACTTTAGGAACAAACTAAGGTTGCTATGTGAGGGGACAGATCCATTGTGGAAGCCTGCATAACCAACTTTGAGATTACTAATGTGTGGAGAAAGAAAAGGAGACACATTAGGAGGCTATGTCAGTCAGTTCTCTGCTGCTAGAACAAAATACCTGAGGCAAGTTAGTATTTTAAGGAAGAGAAGTTTATTTAACTTACAGTTTTAGAGGCTGAAAGTTCCAGGTTAGAAGGCCTTATTGGTTCAGCTTCTGGTGAGGGTCTAACTGTGGAGGTTGTCACGGTTGTAGGATCAGGCATAGGAGGAAGAGATTCTATCTTAAAACAGGAAGCTAGAGAAGCTGGGGTCTCACAATCTCTTCTGAGGGCACAACTCCAATGAACTAAGCACCCACCCACTAGGCTCCACCTCTTAAAAGTCTTCTGTGCCCCACATGTGAACTTCTGAAAAACTCATTCAAACTATATCTAAGTCACAGCAGAGGATTCTTCAACTTTGTAGAGAAGAGATGGTGGTGGCTTGGATGCAGGTGGTAGCAGTGATGTATTTTAAAGACAGAACCATCAGGTATTGCTATTGGTCAAATATGGAATGCATGATAAAAATAAAAATCAAAAAATAACTTCACATTCAGAGGTATCAAAAGCTTACCTCATGTTACATAAAAAGCAAGCTTGAATTAGAAGTAGGACCCAGGTGTTTTTTGACATCCATCCCAGTGTTCTGTCCAGTGTGTCCTGCCATATCAAAGGAGATTATCTTACATTTTAGGTCTCAATAGCCACTTTATGGCAGAAGAACTGGTTTCTCTTTAGTTACTGCAAAAATGGTCTATATTGTTTTTTTTTAATTTGGAGAATTTAAAATATCTATTATGAAACATTAAGGACCTTCAGCTACTTTGAGGATTTTCTCCAAATCCTCAAATCCTTAACCAGTTATTACTGAGGTCAGAGGGAGAAGGAACATTATTTTGATGATCTTTCAGATTTTCTGGTTGACTCAAAATAACTCCACATGGCATAATGGAAAGAGTGTTTCAATAGGGAAGTAAACCAGCTTTTAGTTCTCAGTAATACTACCAAGTGGATAAGTAATAAACTTTGAGATTCAAATTCCTTTTCTTCACAGTAAGGAGGTTTGATGAGTATGATTTTTTTCCCCAACTAGTTGATATAAATCTTGTAGAGCACTCAAAGCCATTCCAAAGAGCTATTTTCTCCAGTTTTGATATTTACACAAATGTCTCAGGTTTAAAAGTGATAGTCCTCAAAGTTTAACTCAAAAATTTAATATTGCTGAGTCATTGCTTTTGTCTTAATACCCTTCTTTATGTATATGAGGTGTCAGTTATAATATATTCAAAAAAGGATTTTATAACAGGAAAACGAGTGTTTTTGAGTATGTCTCAGGCAGCAGAATAGATACATTAAGTATATAATTATATACTCATGATAATTATTATATCATGTTTTATAGACAAATAACTTTAATGAGTTCAAAGAACTTGTTCAAGGCCATATGGTGGAGGGATTGGAGTTTGAACCCATGTCTTTCTGGCTCCAAAACATTTTCTACTACACCAAATTGTTACTGTTAATGATAAGAAAAATTATTATTGTTCTAAAATAAATCAAAAAAGAAAAGGAGGGTTTATATTTATATACTTTGATTGCTCAAACAGTGACTTCACACTATGAGTAAGTGATAGGCAGTCCAGACTGAGTGAATTGCTAGGACACGGACATTTATGTCTATACTCTTCATTTTTCCAGGGGTTCTACTGACAGTTCTTACAGGCATACTCACTCTTGATCAAAGCAAAATGGGCAATGTCTCTTCATAAATGCCCTAATTTTGTAATACGTGTGACATTTTTTCAATATGACACAACTGACTGAGAAAAACGCAGTTTTATTGCAACATAAAAAACTAAAAATAAACTGTATATATCAACCTTTTGCTTCATAAACTGTAGATTAAGCTTTCTCCCCTCCTTCTTTTGGCCAAGAATTGACAATTATTTATTTGTTAGTAGAAGGTAGAAAGAAATTTACCAAACTTGAATAAAATATTAATTTAAAAATGGTTCACAGTATAATGATGTGAAAGTTACCATGGTTAGCAAAGACCTCATTAAGATTTTTAAAAATGCAAGTTTTTTAAGAGTTTTCAGAGGAAAGAAGTGAAATAAAAAATGAGGCAGAACAATGTTAAAAAATGAAACAAATGGGCTCTAAAGACAGAGAAACTTGTAATGATAATAAATTTAGAGTTGTTTATTTAGGCAAGGGTATTCATTCATTTTGAAATACAACTCTGAGAAAGAATTTTTCCACTTTTAGGAATAATAAAGGAACAAAATATTAACAAATATTGCTAATGGAGGAAATGGCACAATGCCTGGTGGTCTTTTATCTAATATTTCTCTATTATTGGAAGTCACATTGATTTTTATATTATACTTTTTGCACAATGATAATTCTGTTGGCTATGCAGAGATATGGTTCAGAAAGCCCAAGCATATTGTATGTGAAAATAGAGATGTGACCTTATCACTCTTCTGGGTTTCAAAACATTCTTATGTAATAAACAGTAGTTAAATATTTTCCATATCACCTGAAGAAAGAAAAGAATAAATTTGAATGGGAGCAGCAGACTCTGTGGCTGGATAGGAACAGACCTAAGTGAATCCCAGAAACACATTTCTGAAGATAGGTATGAAAAAGCAAGCTAAATACTCATCTGGTATAGTTGAGGGGATATAACTAGAGACACTGGCAGGACTTTCAATCATAGTACTATCATGAAAATCTAGAGGACTCAGTTGTTGTTTGATGTTCCTCTTTAATCCTCATTGTTTTATAAACTTTATTATTTTAGTACTTTCTCAGATTTTTGACTCAGGTGTTTGTCTTTTGACAAATTCTTCTTTGGGATTTATTAATTTTTCTTTTGTTCTCATCACATGTTAACTCTAGATAGGCAGATAGAGGGAAGGAAGGGAGAAAGAAACTGCATGCTGACATCAAGAATTTTTCTCTATGCTAAGGTAAAATAGGATAGTGGTATGCTCAGAACTGCTTCCCACCTGATGGGAGATTTCTAACTTACAAGAGCACCTGTTGCACATGAATTTGCATCCCATTGAAATATTTTTTTAACCTAAGAAATAAAGTTCAAAACAAATTGCTAAGAACATTAAAACAAATTATTATAAAAGTAACATATTAACAAAAGAGTGTTGTATTGGAACCTATGTCAACATACAAAAGGATATTGAAGGTCTTCATCACTTTGAAGTTTGAGGAAAAAAACTGAACATTAAAGTTTTCCAATAACAAGTGAAAAAAAAGGACAAACCTAAATTGTTGTGAAATGAGATGTTAAACATGAAGCAGATTTCCAGCTTTCTAGGGCCATAAAAGCCATTTTAGATGAAATGCAAACCAGACCCCACCCCTTCAATTATGCAGTTCTGCAAGAAGAATGCAAGTGTGCGGTCACCAAAATAACACCAAGACTACTCACTTTTGGTTAGTAGGCAGGGTGATTTAGAATTTTAACCATCTCTTTTATTACTTGGCAGCTTTAGGGTATCCGATTTAGGCCATGAATAATCCCCTTTAAAAACAAAACATCTCCTCCAGTGGGATAATTAGACTATTACTAAGGACAAACTATCCAACATCAAAAGCATAGAGTCTAAGAAGTCACGTAACAGTCTTCTCTCAAAATTAAAAGCATGCTTAACATTAAGAGGTCATTCTACAAATAAGGGGATGTGAAATAATTACTTACAAGTTTTAGTCAAGGAACTACAGCACAAACTGTAATAAAAAGCAACTGTTTGGCTTCTGAAAAGTGAGTATGCTAAGTGTGTTCAGTGCTGGAGCTGGAGCTTGGAAGCCTCTTCTTTATTCTTTGATTAAGAGCCATTAATCATTCCTGTGAGGTCACTATTATTCTAAGGCATCCTCAATAACAGAATCAAGGATGTTTCTCCTAATGATATTAGAAATAAGGGGAAAAGTCAATGGAAAGTCCAGATGGTAATAATTATATTAAGGCTACCCCTTAAATTACATGACTATTTTCTGTCAAGGTCAAGATATGAAATTTTCTTTGTGCACAAAAATACATAACCAAGTGACCGATTATTAATCATAACACAAAGCCCACCCACTTTATTCATTTGTTGAATGAAAATAAATTCTTAGGCTCTTCTCAGAGCATTTGGCTTTAAGATGCCCAGTAAGTCACTCATGGTGGTCCATTATTTCAAAATCTACTAAGAGATGGTTGGATGGTAGTAATTTTTCAATTATTTACAAATTCACCTTCTTAAGGGGCACTTCTTAAAACTAAATATTTGTGCTGATGGAGGGTGGTAGGTAAAAAAAAAAGATTTCAGATTACTTAGTAATTTGGTTCACTTTTCTGTTAATATGACAAAAATACCTGACAGAACAAGTTGGAAGAGTAAAGGTTTATTTGGGCTCTTGGTTTCAGGGGTTCAGTCTATGATCTGCTAGCTCCAAGTCAGAAATGTCATGACGGTGGGATGTGGCAGAGGAAGGCTCAGTTTATGCAGGTGGGAAACAGAGAGAAAGAGAGGAAGGAAAGAGAGACCATATAGCCCCCAGGCCAAACCCCCAGAGACCTACCTCCTATAGCCACATCCTACCTGCCTACAATTACCATCTAGTAAGTGCATCAAAATTATTAATCCAACCATGAATTTTCCCATTGATGAGATTAGATCCCTGATCGATTATTTCATCTTTGAACATTTTTGTTTTGGCATTTCATGAGCTCTTCCAGGGAACACTTTATATTCAAACAATAATGATACACTGATTGTAAAACTCTCTAAACAACTATTTTCATACATTTTTTAATAGTGCATGCATTATAATCATACTTCTTAATGAGGTTCAAGATGGTACACATGCACATCACTCACTTAGCGCTTCTCCTTTTCCCACCTCATTTCCTCCCCCTTTCCTCCTTTTGATGTTTGGCTTAGTGATTGACTTTGATGTGTTTGTAAATGTACAACTTATGCATTAGGGAGTTTCCCTATCTCCTTCCATTTTCCTCAGTTAAGTCTCCTTATCTAACGTTTCTCATCTAAGGTTTCTCCTACTTCATCTAGAGTTTCTCATATAATCCATTTTCTCCCTAGCTTCTGCATAGTAGGGAGAGCATCTGATTTCTTTCATTTTGTGACTGATTAATCTCACTTAGCATAATTTTCTCCAGTTCCATCCAATTCCCTTCAAATGATATAATTTTGTTCTTCTCTATGGATGAATAATATTTCATTGTGTACATATCCCATAGCTTATAATCCATTAATCTGTTAATGGACATCTTGGCTGGTTCCATAGTTTGGCAATGGTGAATTGTGCAGCTATGAACATAGATACACATGCATTTGTTTGGTAGTTTGATTTCCATTCTTTTCGGTAGATACCCAGAAGTGGTATTGCTGGATCATATGGTAGGTTCATTACCATTATTCTGAGATTCTTTCACACTGTTTTCCAAAGTGGTTGCACAAATTTGCAATCTCACCAACAATGTATTATAGTTCCCCCCTCTCCACACTCTCACCAACATTCTTGTTTCTGTTTTTAATTGCCACTCTAATTGGGGTTAGGAGAAATCTTAGGGTAGTTTTGAATAGCATCTCTCCGATTGCTAATAATGTTGAACTTTTTCCATACTTCAATTATATATTTGTATTTATTCTTTTATGAAGTGTCTATTTAGTTCACTTGCACTATTTTCTTAGTAGTGAGTTTCATAGGTTTGCTGTATATTCTAGTTATTAGTCCTCTTAAACTGAAAATTGTTCATATAAGTTAACTGTTATCCAAAATTTATGAAACTGGAAACAATTTGAGTCAGCTATATGAAAAATAATAAAATTAAAATATATTCCTCATTTAGTGGATTTAATTTGCTCTATAAAACGTCACCTTAGTGAGGCTTAGTTCTATAATCAAGATGCATGAGATAGCTCCAGCTATCTCCACCTCTACCCTCTTGGCTCAGTTCACTTCCCTAGAAAACAGAAATCACAGTTGTGCTGTATTTTATTGTAAAATACTTAGAATAAAACTTAATATGTAGTAAGCAGTATTGAATGTGGGTGGTAAATAAATAATGGCAGATGAGGTTATACAAAACTGTAGAGCTCACCGAAGGTGTGTTCACTCTTTTCAGTTTATGCACTACTCCAGATCAGAATAGCTCTGCCTACTTCCTGGCTAGAGTCGCCCTAGAGATGATTCACATCATCTTCTGTGGTCTTAACATCTGGCTATCTCCACTGCCACCCATTGAGAAGCTCCTTACATGCAGCTGCCACCAGGGGCTCCCTGTTGCCAGGGGCTACCTAGAGTAGACGGTACATCATGGGGTACACTTGCAAGAGATTTGGAACTAGAAAGACTCAGATGACCTGTCTTCTCTGCAGTGGACTCACCTGAGATGCAGCACATAGCCTCTTAAGAAGTTTCCCACCAAATGAAGCAATCCTCTTTGCCTTTTATGAAGTTGTGATCAGCCTGATAATTAATCTTGTTTTTGTTCCTCCTGTGTCTCATTTTGTTCTCTCTCTCTCTCTCTCTCTCTCTCTCTCTCTCTCTCTCACACACACACACACACACACCTTTATCTAATGTACCTAGAAATCCACAGCAGTACCCTGCTGTGCTCCCAGTGTCTCCAGGACTTCACCTCTTGGGAGCTATTCTGGACCTTTTCTGAATACCCATTCTCATCCTGTGAGCTGCAATGAAACTTGCCATAATGCCAATAAATCATATAAAGAAGAGATGATTTATTTTCAGTTCAGCATAATATAGACACAGCTAAGAACCATATCTCTGAAAATGTTCACTCTCCTAATGAGTATTTTTTATTATACTTACTTTTTATGTTTAATTAAGTGTAATTTTATTGGTATTAACTTCACTACTAAGTAGTTTTGAGTTGAATGGTTATAATAGCTTAAATACTTTATCATGAAAAGAGCTCACAGTTCTGGAGGTTCAAGGAGATGGTCCTGGCATTTGCTTAGCTGTGGGGATGGCCTTCTTGCTAGAACTGTATCTTGATGGCAATATTTTGGCAAAGCATCAGATGACAAGAGACAGGGAATGGGTATATCTCTGTCTATGGGTCTGGTCTCTGTTCCTCTTACAAAGTCATCAGGGTTCAATAATAGGGCTTCATCTCAATGAGCTTATCTAATACTAATTACCTCTCTAAAGCTCTACCTCTAAACAGCATGATCACATCAAGTTTCCACATCAAGTTTCATAATATTATGGGGATTAAACTCTTGAATTAGTTTATGGATACAAACCATATGCATACCATAACATTCATCCTTTTTACTATCAATTATCCCTCCCCCATTGTGTTTCTTATCTCTACCTCAACACATACAAAAATGTATTCAATATAAGTACAAATATAGTCAAAAGAAATACCCAATTTATAAATAAGGTTTGCTCAAAAACTTTACTAGTAAGGATACTTTGAAAACATTTGTTCATAGAAATGATGATGCAAAAATTATTAGTAATATAATTTCAAAAATTATGCTTATTTTA
Organism: Muscardinus avellanarius; assembly: GCF_963383645.1. NCBI lineage: Eukaryota > Metazoa > Chordata > Mammalia > Rodentia > Gliridae > Muscardinus > Muscardinus avellanarius. The sequence goes on from NC_137797.1 coordinate 78,411,347, forward strand.
GATATGACATAAATGCACACAACACACACCATTATATATGGGTGTGTATGTATATGTACTTAACTACCATATTGTAATACTATTTTCACCACATATAACTACAAGTTAGAACACTGTTTCATTGGCAGTCCCCGTGCCAGGAATCTATTGCCCCAGGTGTAAGCATCACAACCAGGCACTCCCTTTGCAAGCCCAGCAATAACATAGTAAGGTTTAGGGTTAGGAACAGGGTGGAGAGTCCTCCTTTCTTCTCCAACTCACTAACTCTATGGCTTAATAAGTGCATAATAGAAGGTATCTCTCTCCAAAAGTCATCTGTAGGCTTTGCTATTTCTTTCTGTTTTCCAAAAAATAAAGCTATTCTAATACACATCTATAATCCCAGTAGTTGGGAGACTGAGACAGGAGGATTGCAAGTTTGAATCCAGCATTAGCAATTTAGTAAGTGTAAAGATTCCGATAGAGGCAAAAGATTGCGAAGGAAGCAATCAGCCAGCCTTCAGCGCCCTTCAGGATGGGTCCGCCGGTCGTGGGGGAAGGCACCAGTCCCAATCAGCCATTGGAGCCATCTGGGTTCCAGGGCAGAAGTACTTCTGTTTTAAGGCCAATATTTTGGGGAGTGGGACTAAGTGTGGTAACCTCGATTCTCTCCCAACAACATCTGTAGTCTCAAGGAGCAGACTCTCTGCCTCCAGGGTTCCGCCTCCTGCCTTTGCTGCGAGATCACATGGGGGAGGGGAGGGACCGGACTTATCAGTAACTGTGATAGTTTGGATAGTTTGTATTTATAATATCCCTGAAGACTTCATGGAGAATAGTAGCCATGTTGCAGACAGGGCCAGTCCCTGGGGTGTGGCATTGGGATTATACATGATTCCTTCTCTCTCTGTCCTTTCTCTTGCTTTTGGCCTCACTTGTTTCTTGCTTCCATGATGTGAGGGCAGAGCCTTGCTTATATTCCCCTTTCTGCTTACTGCTACCCTGTCCTGAGCTCTGCAGAGCTGGGCTGACATGAACAGAAGCTCTAAAATCTTTAGAACTATGAGAAAATAAATCTTCCTTCTTCTAATTTGTGTGTGGTCAAACTTCTTGGGTCACAGCAGTGAGAATTCTAACCAAGACAGCAACCTAGCAAGACTATCCAAAACAAAAATAAATGAATAAACAACTGATAGTATAGAATGCCCATAGCTTAGAAACACACACACACACACACACACACACACACACACACACACACACACCTATTTTAAAATTAAAAATTTAAAATTAAAATTTAGAAGCAGTTATCTTACTTATTCCAGGGCAGGTGAAAAATAGTTTCTAATTTTACTCTACTCCTTAACACCCATTCATTTAATTTTTTTTTGTGTGTGGGTCTGGGGATGGAACCCAGAGGCATTTGACCTCTGAGCTATATACCCCCTGCCCAATTTTTTACTCTTTATTTTGAAACAGGGTTTCACTGAGTTGCAAAGAGCCTCACTAAGCAGCTGAGGCTGTCCGCGAACCACCATCTTCCAGTCTCAGCCTCCCAAATGCTGGGATTACAAGCATGCACCACCATGCCCAGCTTAAATTTTTATTAATCTATATCTACCCTATTCTTATTCTCAAAATGGTTTAAAACAAGAAATAGATTCACTTAGATACAACAAGATAACATATGTTATTAAAATTTTTAAATTGGGGATAAAGGAAAAATAGGACTAGGAAAATATATGAGACCGGGAATCAGCTCAGTGTAGCTGATAGAATGCCATGAAGTCTCTTGTACTCACCAGAATTGGGATGCTATCTGTAAATTTGCTATTAGCTAGCAGGAGAAAGTAATTGGGACTGTTAGATGACTCAAAGTGTTCATAATACAAAAATAAACCATTTACCCCTCAGGGAGAACAACTATTTCTATGCTGAAACCAAAGAGGAATCCTCCTTTTGATATATGTAGTAAGAGTTTTGTGTCAAGAAATCAGCATTCTAATTTTGCTTCAAAGAATCTCATAAGACTGTCTCTTATGATAGGCAAATCTATCTGAGTTCAATCTCATGCATTCTAAGATCTGTAATGCCAAGACTGTCTGGTCTAAGAAAAGGAACGGGCTATATGAGTTTCTAGATGATGAGACAGGTGTTCTCCAGGACATTTTCAACAAATATTATTTCTCAGCCAAGCTTTTAAAGGTACAAAGTAGCAGGGAGTTTGTATGTCAGTGTGAAGTAGCTGGAAAATAGCTGCACTCCAGTGCCAGTTTCCAGGCTTTCTCAGAAGAGCAGTGGGCAGGATTAACATTCTCCCCTAAGACCAAGACAACAAACAAGCATGAACCCTTGACAACCGGAAGACCACCACAGAGCCACTTTAGCAGTAGTTAGGAGACCATGGAGGCAGGGCAAGGTTACCCAGAAAGTTACATTGGAACCATTTTAACAGAGACAAATCAGCCCCAAAGAGCACACAAAAGCCAAGAGATCTACACAAATCAATTATTCTCAAAACTATCTGAAAATAGATAATGGGAGATTATCTTTAACATTTTCTCTTGAATTTTAATTTATGAAATGGGATTCCTTTCTCCAGAATTATTTAACAGGATACATAAAATATATTTAAAAATTTTAGGTTAACTTTTAGGAAGCTTGTAACTGAGAACTGACCTCAAAGATTACCGCGAGATGCTTTACTTATTTTTACTCTAAACTTTATGTACATAACTATAGATGCAGATGTAGATGATTTTCAGGAACATTTGGCTGAAGAGGTACCAACCGTAGCATGAAACATGTAAGCACACGTAATAAGAACCTGGTTAGCAATTTTCTTAGCTTCTTTCTTGAAAAATAGAGGTTATATCTGCAGTAGGTGAAAGATATCTGAAAACTCTTTGCTTCTCATCCCGTGGAAAAGTAGAGTATAATTTTTCTCCTCTGAATCTCAGGTAGTCCTAGCCACTTCCTTGACCAGCAAAGTGCAGTGGAAGTGAGCCTGGAAGTCTGCTTTAGTCTTTTGCAGCATTTTCTCTTAAATACATTAACTTCTTTTTAAGAAGTCCAGGCACCCTGAGACCATCTTTGTGGAAGCCCAAGCTGGTCCTGTGGGGAGGACATGTGGACAGAGCAAAAGGACCTTATTTATCCTAGCATGCTAATAAGGTAATTTTGGACCCTCCGAGTCATACTAGTTACCTGGTAGCCCCAGTTGCTGCCATGTGGATTAAAGAACAACCCAGTTGGCTTCTGTCTGAATTTCTACCAACAAAAATCATGAAAAACTCATAATTGGATGGAGTTTTCTGGGTGCTAACCGAGGCTGGTGGGCCATGGCTGGAGAAGGTGGGTTTCTCGGGGTGTGGCCTTAGGGATTCTGTTTGTGTATTTGAGTTCCCTTGCTTGCTGGCTCTCTCTGCTTCTGACCTTCTTGGCATGAGGAACTGAACCGGTGTGCTCTCCCTCTATCTGTTTCCTGCTGATTTTTAAGACTTCAGCTTCACATGGACTGAACCTGGAATCTCCAAGAATCTGTGAGAAAATAAACCTTTCTATCTCTAAGTTATGTGGTCAGGTATTTTGGATGAAATAAGTGAAAATGTTAACTGAGATAATATAAGAAGAAAATTGTTCTTGTTTTAAAACCCTAAGTTTGAGTTAAAAACGTAAGATTGGAGGCCGGGCATGGTGGTGAACGCTTATAATCCCCGTGCTTGGGAGGCTGAGACAGGAGAATCGCGCAGGTTCAAAGCCAGCCTCAGCTACTCAGTGAGGCTCTCAGCAACTTAGTGAGACCCTCTTTCCAAATAAAGTATAAAATAGGTCTAGAAGTATAGCCCGGAGGTAGAAAAGCCTCTGGGTTCCACCCCCAGTACCACCAAAAAACAAAACAAAACAAAACAAAACATGTAAGATTGGAACTCATGCTGAATCACATGCCATACTTTATAATGTGACCATTTTTTCAGAGAACTGTTCCACGAAGCAAGTGGATCTGACTGTTCACTCATGCAATAAGCACATACTCAGCACTATGAACATGCCCAGCCAGTTGCTAGAGTCAGGTATGCAAAGTTGAGCATGACGATTCTTGTCATCAAGTACTTTTCTCTCCAGTAGGCAAATAGACAGCTAATTTAATAGTTTGGGCTTAATTATACAAGCAAGGTAACCATGTTGCACAACTTCAGCAGTACATTCACATCTCTGAATATGTGAATGATGCTCACTGGCACTGATTGAGCACAACTATTTAAAAGACCATAGTGTAAATGTTCCCCTGAAGTAGGACAGCACAGAGGCCCTGGGGATAGGCAGTAGGGTAAAAGTAGGCAGAGTATCATAGAAGCACATAGGAAAGATTAAAAAAATGATGCATTTTACCTCGAGTTTTTTAACTTTTATTATTAAGACATAGGGAAATAATGAACCCAGTAGAATATTATTTTTGATAATGTAGCTTAAGGATGGTGACATTAATCCTGATGTGTATAATATAGCTAGGCTTAACTAATTTATAAATTTATTTAAGTTCTTACTAAACACATATTTTCTTTTCTATTCATTTGTTTACTTATTTTATGTGGTACTGTGGATTAATCCCAGGGGCATTCTACTTCCAAGCTACACTCAAGCCTTTTTTATTTTTTTGTTTTGAATCAAGGTCTCACTAGGTTGCTAAGAGCCTCACTAAATTGCTGAAGCTGGTCTTAAACTTGTTATCCTTCTGTCTCAGCCTCACAAATACTGGGATTAAAGTTGTGCACCACCACACCCAGCTAAACACATATTTTCAAATCCACTTTAGCACACGTGGGAAACTATATTAAGGAATAAAATAAAAATAAACCCTAAAATTTGTTTTCTACAAATCTTGAAAAATAAAATTACACCTTCACAGTATTTTTCTTGTATTTTCAGATGATCACTCAGAAAAACAAAAAAGAATGCAATGACACAGATAAAATATTACATCACATAAGTTGTAAAATAACCTACGATAATTTAAGGAGATTCATTCAGTTTCAATGCCAACAATCTGAACAGTTCAAACTCCAGTTTGAATTGCAACAGGTGAACACTATGAACTACATTATTATTGGAACTATAATGCACCAATAAAAATATTTTAAAAAATAAACGGTAAAGTCCTTACTTCTATTAAAAAATAAAAAAAATAGAACTCAGCTAATTCAATAAGGAAAATTAACTGTCTTACATAAGAAGAGCAAGAAGTAAAGTCACTCAGAGGTTTGCAAATGTAAATTAAGCAACTCCAATGACTCAATTATTTTCATCTTTCATTTCTGAAGCTATCAAGTGTGTCTTCAAGCTACATCTTTGTATAGTCAGAATATGGATGTCACAATTACAGACCTTGTACTCCACATAACTATTTAACTTAAAACAACATCAGCAACAAAAAAACCCCACCATTTCTTCCCCTTACCTTATTTTTACGAATTTTCTTAAAAGGTTTTCTTACCTTTTGCAGAAGCATTCCAGAAGGTCTGCCTTTGTAGCTCATTGGCTAGAGCTGCACCTGCTAGATCAGAGGCAACAAAGTGGTGTGTGTGTGTGTGTGTGTGTGTGTGTGTGTGTGTGTGTGTGTGTGGTGCTGGGAATTGAACCCAGGGGCATTCTACCTCTGAGCTACAGCCCCAGCCCTATTTTTTATTTTTTATTTTGAAACAGGGTCTTACAAAGTTCCTGAGGGCCTCATTACTGCAAACCTGTGATCCTCCTGTCTCAGCCTCCCAAGTACTGGGATTATAAGCATGCACCACTATGTCCAGCTCAAAGTCATTTCTTGATGCAAATATAAACCTACAAACTGAACAGAAATTTCTATTAATACCTGGGTCTATGAGGGCCTGCTCATTTCCATCCAGTTCATGTTTACTCCATCACTTATTTACTCCCTCAATAAATATAAGGGGACTGGAGAAGAGAAAGCAAAAAGAAGATGTTCCTTCAGGCTCAATCAGTACCTAAGGGCTTCATAAATTGGAGAATCCACTCTTACAAAACAATGATCCACATTATCTGGTTTCCATTTTTTGAAAAAGCTGGTCTTTCTATTTTGGGGGCTTTAGGAAATTGGTTTTGTAACAAATGTGAAGTGGGAAAAGTTTTCAACCCACTTTCAGGTTTTCAGTACAAACCAAAAATTCATAGCTCTCAGGCTAGGTTTATAAGATCATTCCAGTGTCCTTAACACACCTTTAAAACAACAATATTTGGAAGTAGATTACAATATGGTTCTTTGTAAATATATTTACGTCAGAGATACTTTAATTATAAATGGTTAAATGAAGCGTATTTGTAAATTTGAGAGAAGTCTCCAGGGCATATACCAAGGAGACAAGTCCTGTCTTCATATTATGAATAAAGCAACCTTTAATTAATCTTTTTTCTGCAAAGTGAGTTGTTAACATTCATTCATAACACATGGAAGAGCAGTTTCTATCATGTTCTACTGCTGAGCTGCATAGGGTCACCAACTGTTCAAGTAGAAATGTATTTGTGTACATAGAGCTGGAACATTGACATCTTCCTCCACTTCCCTCTCCCTTCATTTCAAAACACTAAGAACAGATAATGACAGGAGGAAATTAATTCAGATTAATGACTATTAATTATATGTAAAGATGACACACCAATCTTTATTCACTAAAACACGCAGTCACCTAACACTCCATGTAGAAGATGCAAATAAAGATGCCTTGTTCAAAATCACTGAATGATCACGACCACTTCTCAACCATCACACCAATGAAACTGATGAATATTTCAAATGAGTAAATGATCTTTTCAGTACAACTAATCAAAGACCATACACATTAAAAATTTACTCACTCTTCATCACAGTTCATTCTTAAATTATTGCCAATTATTCTAATAGTCTATCATCTATTTATTTATGATGCTGTAGGTTCACCCCAAATCAACAACTTGGTATTTTTATCCTTCCAGCTGCCAAAGTTTCTGAATCACCACAGACAATTTTTTCCCTCATTTTGTGCTGTAAATTTATCTCTGGGACCTGTGTTCTGCCTCTGAATTCAGTGGTTCTTAAACTTATTTGCACATGGGAACCATAGAAGGAGAGCTCTTAAGATGTTGCTTTCTGATATTCAAACCTGCAGATTCAATAGGTATTGGACCAATAGATTTTTTAAAGTTTTCTAAATATTTCTGATGCACAACTGAGTTTGAGAAACATTGCCCTTAGGTATTTCTCTAGTTTCTCTTATTTTCTCCATCCTTTCTAGAATTACTTTACTTCAAATCTTTTCTTCTTGGCTATTCCACTAATTTTTTTAACCTTTCTTTTCTCCTACTCCATAAATCCCCTCCTATTTAGGTTGATCCTCTGTTTTCACTATGTCATTCTCTTTTTAAAACTTTGTGTAGGGTTTTGGTTATCTTTATAGCAAGGTGGTATCTGGAGGTACAGAAAAGTAATTCTGGGATGCTGGTCATGTTCTATTTCTTATTCTGTATTTTGGCTACATGGGTTAGCTTTCTTAACAAATATTTACCAAGACTACCTTTAGATGTGCACCTTTTATGTTTGCATATTATATTTCAGTTTAAAAAGTTAAAGCAAAAACAATAGATCATCTTCAAATACTTCCCCACTCTTCTTTACTGTCTGCATGTTGGGATATTTTCCTAATAAGATTGTTCATTTGCACGTGTTTCTTCTCCCTGGAACAGCTTTTATGCCTTCTCCAGCCAGTAACTATACTAGTAGGAGCCTTTTCTTCAATAGAGTTAGTTGCTTTATATTCTCATTCCATAAAACTTAACTGATTTGTCTATTTTTATGGTTACTACATTATTGTATAATATTTAATTTCTACCTTAATATCTCAGGTTATAGAACAACAATTGCAAAGCACTAACTGGAAAAAAGTATGAGCTCAATAATGCTTTTTAAAGTGCATGAATGCTTAGCCGGGCGTGGTGGCGCACGCTTGTAATCCCCGCGCTTGGGAGGCGGAGACAGGAGGATCGCGCAGGTTCGAAGCCAGCCTCGCGCGCTGGCTAAGGAGACCCTGTTTCCAAATAAAAATGTAAAAATAGGTCTGGGAGAGTAGCCCAGAAGTAGAAGGGCTTCCAGGAACCCCAGTACCACCAAAAAAAAAAAAAAAGTGCATGAATGCAAACTGTGGTCTCACTGGCAAAATAAGTGTCTTAGCCAGTATGGACCACTATAATAAACTATATTCATAGACTGGTGTGTTAGTCAATTGCTTTGTTGTTGTGACAAAATACTTGAAATAATCAACATAACGGAGGAAAAATTTATTTTGGATCATGACTTCAAAAGACAAACCTTCCATCTATAGTAATAAGTTTTTTTAGTACAAGTAACAAACATAGGGGGTATTCTACCTCTAAGCTATGCCCCTAGCCTTTTCATATTTTTTTAGAATTTAAAACAGGGTCTTATTAAGTTACTGTGGATCTGCCTATGTTGCTAAGGCTGTTCTCTAACCAATGATCCATTTGTCTCAGCTTCTTAAGCACTGAAATTACAGGAGTGTCGCTGTGCCCAACTCATAGAAAATCTGTCATTAGAAAGAAAGGGCTGAAGACAAAATTTAATTGTTGGGAGTGAAGTTATAGCTCTCAGACACATGTATTTGGAATTAAAATGAATCCAAGAACAAATAAATAATGAAGAATTAAATGTTATATGCTATCACTGCAAAAATAATCTGAATAAAACCCTTGTACAGAAAGAAAAAGATCTGGGTTACAGTTCAGACTCCCACATAGAACTTTGGATAAGTCACTTCATCTTTTCATCTAACAAGGCCTCATACTTTACATATCTATTTAAAAAGTGGGGCTATATCTCTAACATCCCCTGCTTAAAACACATTTCATTGTGTCTGACTAATCTACAAGAGAAAGAAGTCATTGTATTTCTCAATTCATCTTGTGAGTTATCAGCTAAGAAGCATAAATGTGGTTCTTTTGATCCCCGTTACTTTTCATTTCTACTCTATTACAGTATATTAGTCATGAGATTAAGAAATTGTAACAATATAAATGAAATAGAGGAAAAGGTTATGCACTGATTAAAAATGTATGCTTTAACAACCAGCTCTCCTGTGAATTTTTTTGTGTGTGTGGTACTGGGGTTCCTGGAAGCCCTTCTACCTCCGGGTTATACTCCCAGACCTATTTTATACTTTTTTATTTCTGAAACAGAGTCTCTTAAGCCAGCGTGGATGGCATCGAACCTGCGTGATTCTCCTGTCTCCACCTCCCAAGCGCAGGGATTACAAACGTGCACCACCATGCCTGGCTCTCCTGTGAATTTTTAAAACAACATTTTTGATACATGATTCACATAGCATATTATTCATTCACTTAAAGTTTACAATTCAGTGATTTTTAGTATATTCACAGAATCTTATTATAATGAATTTTAGACATTTTATTATATCCTTCTACACAAGAGGCTACTACCATTAGCAATGCACACCCAACCCCACTTTCTCCTACCCCAGTCTCTGGCAACCATTAATATGCTTTCTGTTTCTATAAACTTGCCTGTTAGTTTTCAGCTGTATGGAGCCACTTGGAACAAGATTTAATGCCAAATATTTTATGCAAGTGCAATCATCAAGTATATGATCCTTTAGACATGGTTTCTTTCACTGATGTTTTCAAGTTTCATCCATGATCTAGTTAATTAATCTTTATTAATTTTATTCTTTATTGGAAAATAACAGTTGTGCAGATATACCACATTTATTTACTTATATATTTAATGACTATTAATGAAGTACTATGAATAATACTTTATGAGTTTTCATGTAGAAGATTTTGTATTGATAAATGTTTTAATTTCACTTGAATATGTACTAACCAAGACTCTCTCCTTGACCAAACTTATATCAGGATTCTCTGAGCCTTCTTAGCCTTCACCCTGCCTTGACTGCCAGTCTAGTTTTGCAAATAATCCTACTGAGTCAGGTGAGTAAGAATCTCCTAAACCTCTCATATCCAATTAAGTTTCTTCTTTCCCACCCTTAATAACTAAGTTTTTGCCTACCTTCAGAAAGAATCCAGTTTTGCTACTTTACAAGAGCCCCCCTATTTCTTTTATTTCTTTCAACAAGGCAAATTTTACTCTTTGCAAAAAGGGTTCCCACCATCAGTGAGTCAGCATGCAGGAACAGCATGGAGGAAAGCTGCTGCACATTTATTTTCAGTGGGGAGCCCCCCTATTTCTGATGTTCAGAAAAGTTACTCTTAGCAATGTTTATATTTGTTGGCCTCCTTAGTATGCTTATAAGCTTTTTATTTATTTTTCCCTTCCCTAACAATTCAAATAAAATATGTCTTCCCATTGTGTGTGTATACATGCACATGTGGGCAAGCATATTTGTGTGCACATGTGCACAAGCATGTTTGTTACTGGGGATTGACCTCAGGGGTTTTCTACCTTTGAGCTACTCCCCCAACCCTTTTTATCTTTATTTTTTATTTTGAAACAAGGTCTCTCTCTATGATATCAAGGCTGGCCTTGAACTTATGATTCTCCTGCTTCAGCCTACCAGGTAGCAGGGGTTACAGGCATGTTCCATTGCCCTTGGTTTTAGTAATACTTTTTGTACATAAGTCTATTTGTCTAGTAATTGTGTAGTTACTCAAGCTCTCTTGTGGTTTCTACCTATACGGTATATGCTTTTCTGATCTTTTACTTTCAGTCCATTCCCACCTTTGACTACAATGTGTCCCTTGTAGATAACATAAGTTGGATTATTTTTATTTCATATACAAATTGTGATATTACTTGTAACTGATATTGAAACCCTCAATTTCCTTGAACTAGCTCTTTGTATTCATGTTACTGTTAAGTACTAAAGGATTCTTTCCAATGACAGAATCAAGACAACATAAAACAGAAGTAGAAACTGAGCCGTATATCGAATACACTTAAAATATGACATTCTAACATATAAAAAGTATAATGTTTTAAAAGAGAGAAAACAAAAGTATTAACACTTTCTGATGTAGCTCTTTTATTATATATATTGTTCATGGTCATGAAATTATGAGATTAAAAAAATCTGATTCATCACATTACAGAAAAAACAATGCTTTTATATGTATCATAAGTAATTCTTTTATGTCTCAAGCTTTTTTAGAAGATGTTAAAAGCAAAGTTATGGTAAGCAGTCAATTTTTTTCAAAAGAAAATGTAAGATATATACTCATGCTGCACAAGAACTACTTGGAACAAAAGCTAATACTGGGATCTTCTGTGTTGTGTGATAAAACACCATATTTCAAACTGAATCCTTCATTCCTTCCATAAATAAGAACAATATTTTCCTTTATGGTTGCTTTGGGTCATACTTTTATTAAAATGCATTTTCTTTTGTGCAAAAAGAAAAGTAAATAGATGCTATTTGACAATAAAGTTTTTAAAGTTGATTCAATCAGGTTGATATATAATGAAAAATCATCAAGAGTCCTTACACTTTTCTCAAGTCTGAAAGGAAACAGGCCAAAGTCATTGTAGGCCAAGGTGTTTGAGTGGTAGAACTAAAACTACCATGTCCATCACCTGAAGAGAGGATGGAAATATTTATGTTACAAAATGGCTACTTCTTCTAGGTTTTTCACCATTCACCTGTGAGAGGGTGTAAACAATCATATACTTACCCTTTAAAAAGAATAAGCAATTTTATTTGATTTATTAATTTTTTCTAACTTTTTATTGATGCATTGTAGTCATACATCTTAATAGAATACAAGATGGTGGAGGCATACATGCACATACCACCCAATTAACCCTTACCCAATTCCTACCCATTTCTTCCCCCTCTCTCCTTCTTATGTTTGGCTTAGTGATTGACTTTAATATGTTTGTTAATGTACATCACGAACATTAGAGAATTTCCCTCTTTCACTCTCCCATCACCTCAGGTCACCTTATTTGCTCATCTATAGTATCTCCTTCTTCATCTAGAGTTTCTCCTATGACCCATTTTCTCCCTAGCTTTCACATATTAGGGAAAGTATCCAATTTCTTAATTTTTTGACTGACTAATCTCACTTAGAATAATGTTCTCATCCATTTCTCTGTAAGTGATGTAATTGTGTTTTTCTTATGACTGAGTAAAATTCCATGGTATACATATCCCATAGTTTGAAATTAAAAGAAGGATCAATAGATAGGGTTGCACTAAACTGAAGAGCTTCTGTACAGCAAAGGAAACTATCAAGAACCTCAACCAAGAGCCAACAGAATGGGAGATTTTTGCCAGCTACTCCTCCAATATAGGACTAATATCCAGAATATACAGAGATCTCAAGAAACTCAGTACTAAGAAAACAAATAACCCAATCAAAAATGAGCAAGGGTAAATAGACACTTCACAAAAGAAGAAATTCAAATGGCCAATAAATGCGTGAAAAAAATGCTCAATATCATTAGCAATCAGAGAGATGCAACTACCTTGTGATTTCACCTAACCCCAACTACAATGGCAATCATTCAAAACACAATCAACAACAAATGCTGGCAAGGATGTGGAGAAGTGGGAACAATACATTGTTAGTGGGATTGCAAATATAGCACAACCACTTTGGAAAACAGTATGGAGGATCTTTAGAAGAATAGGAATTAACTTACCATATGATCCAGCAATACCACTTCTAAGCATCTACCAAAAAGAAAGGAAAACAAACTACCAAACTAATGCTTGTGTATCTATGTTCATAGCTGCACAATTGCCAGACTATGGAAACAGCCAAGATGTCTATCAATAGATGAGTGGATTACAAAACTATGGAATAATGGAATTTTACTCATTAAGAAATGTTAATACACTGCTTTTGTAAACTATCAATAATACATTTTAAATTATTTTACAAATGAGCTCTCCTTGTAATTAAGAGAATGAGATTATTGGTTGAGCTGCATCAGATGGAGAAAAAAGATCCAAAGCCCTAGAGGTTTGTCAAAAAGGACCTTTCTGAGGTAGAAGGAAGAAGGCAAGGAAGAGAAGAGAAAACTGGCTAAGGATCTAGCTTACTTTCTAGTCACATCTGCAGTTTCAGAGGAGGAAAACAGATAGGAAAAGAAATACTAAATGCCTCCACAGGAAGGGAACTATCCCACCATGCACCATCTTGGGCTTGCAGACTAAAATCTCAAACCTGAATACTGGAAGAAAAAGAGAAGACTATGCTCTCACAGAGGCTGTAAGGACACAAATAGCCTCCATCTCTTGTTAGTCTTGTGTAGAGTGTGGAATTCCTATGGAGGGTCTGAAACTTGGGGTTGTGTTTCTCTGCAGAGGAATGTTGAGAATGCTCAAGTGTAACAGGGTAAGAAAATAATGACTTCTGATAAGATAGAAAAGCTTGAATATAGTTAAATCATTCTTTAGCCTATATAGTGTGATGACCAGTAAAGAGAATGAAATATTTTAAGTGGCAGGTAAAAAATAAAATTTTATTTTCAGTCTTTTACTCAAACACTTTAGTGAAAAAATGGTTCAAAATGAGATGTAGATATTGAGTCATATGCAAAAAGGCTAGATACTTTTCCCCCCTGGGTTGGGGAACCATGGAAATAATAAACAGCTCAAGGATGAATATGATTACCCTCCATGCTCTTTCCTCCAAATATATATCTCACTTTGCTACCATTATTTTCTGGTCCTGATGAGATATTCACCATTAAAATTCTTTGATTCATTTCTGTTTAGAATGGACATTGGGTATATTCCTATAATCACACAAGCCCAGTAGTAAACTGTATGTTTTAAGCTTCCACTTTATAGTTCCAGACAGAATGTTCTGACAATCTGAATGCCTCTATTCAGTCTCCTTTGAAGGGAAAAATGCCAAGGACATGTCTAACCACAAAGAGAGCAGAAGCCTTCCAAAACCTACAGAAGAGAAGACAAAGTTCTCTCTCTCAACTCAATTTAATACAGGTTGAATCAAGAGGCATTAAAAAAATGGAGTGATTTATTAATATTTTCCCTAGTACTCCCAAATCAGAATGGGTTTGGTCTATTAATGCTAGTACTAATAGTACTAGTAGTACTAGTAAAACTTCTTGGTGAAATGTTTGCTGAAACTATTTTGTGATCAAAACTCAGATATCACTAAATGAAGGAGTTAGAAGGGAGTCTATCTGTAATCATTTTGCATTAATGTAAATAGCATTTATTTTCTCTTTATTTGGTTACTAGCACAGGGTATTTCTGGTGCTGTGGAATACTAGAGACTGAAACTCAAACCTGCCTGTGTAAATAATGACTGAACATGGATGAATTATTTCACATCTTGATACTTTTCTGCCTGTAAAGTAGAGACAATAAAACCTATCTGGTGAGGTTGACATGTGGGTTATAGCATATAAAAAATACTAAATTATAGCATGGGGTCTAATATCTATACTTTTACAAAGTGCAGGAGGTTAATTTTTGTTAATCAATTTGTATTAGCTAAATATTTGTTATGTTAATACAGAAAACATTAAGTGGAGTTAAGTCTGATATTATTTTGCATATTTTCAAAAAAATTTAGCCAATTTTACAAAATTAATTAAGACTTGTGATATTGTCATGAGAGAATGGTTGATTCCATGAAGGGTTTGGAGGATTTTCCAATGGGAAGAGAGAGGAACTTAACACAGGAGTGGCAAGGTACTTGGCGTACGTGATGCAAAAGAACTTTAACACATGCCAGTCAGAGACATAGACAGAGATTTATTTAGGAAAGCAAAGAATACACATTCAAAGGAGACTGTGGGCCATTTACAGAGTAATAGAGGCATTTGAGGTTTTATGATTCTTGTTTTAAAGGAAACTTGGTGGAGGGTGGATAGGGGAAGGTCCGTGAGAATGACATTAGTCTGGTGGTCACAAACCAGTTTACAGTGGTCTAGTCATCTACCAGATTTTTAAGCCAATTGTGGTCTCCATCATTTGATCAATAGATAAGCTGGAAAGTCCCCTAAATTATAGGTTTCTCAAGATACCATATCTGCCATACCCAGAGTATAAGGTAATTACAGTTTTATTGGTTAACTTTAAGATTTACAGATTTCTCAGGAATCTGGGAGAGATGCCTAGGAGAGAGAACTGGTTTGGGGAGTAAAGGTATGAGGAACTTTAACACCAGGATTTTTATTAAAGTTATATCTTTCTTGTTCTTTTTATGTCTCTTTTTATATTTTGTATTTCTCCTATCATATGTTAAAGTCATCTAACAAGTAATGTCCTCTCTCTCTCTCTCTCTCCCTCTCTCTCTCTCTCTCTCTCTCTCTCTCTCTCTCTCTCTCTCTCTCTCTCTGCATTTAATAAGAACAATAAAATAAAAAGAGCTGGAGGTGAAGCCTTGACCAGGCAACACTTAGCATTTTCTCAGTGGTAGGTCTAGGCTGTGTTTTGGTGCTAGAAAGGTAATGAGAAAGGCTGATCTCTCCATAATCTGGTGATAAATATTGAATGAGGGATCTCTGAAATTTATGGCACTTATAATCCTCCATGATTATAGTCCCATTTCTCTCTCCATTTTCACTAATCCTTCAGTGATCTTATTCCACTCTTTACTTCAACACTCCAAAAGCCTGTTCCCAACAACAAACATATTTCTTTTGTGGTTCTTTACTTACATTACCTTATAAATCTGGGTGCCTCCTGATTATACTTGAAGATTTAACCCCCAAATTATGACCTTCTCAGTTCATCTTCTCTTTCCCCCCTCTTGCAATCCAGCCCCCCACTAGCACGGTTAGTACTTCCCCCTTGGAGTATGCCTTTCCGCAGTACTGTAATCATAGTTAGGACAAATCTCAACTTTTTAGACTGTCATTTATTCATCACTGATCTTCATAGCTCAGTGACTGGCACCTAATAGAAACACAAAAAGATTCATGAGTTAAGTGAAAAGATTAATGGCCTCAGCTTAAAAATATAATTTAATAGTGGTGTTAGAGACAAACACAAGACCACTGATTTAGAATTAAAATCTGCACTTAGCATATTACCAACATTGCCATTTGCAGGTGAGAGGCAATGATAACATATCATCCTGTTTTTAAAAAAGAAAGATTTAGGAATAAAATGTATTATTCTGTAGTAAGTCAAGAATCTGCCTTGAAATAAAATTCACACCTCTAATTACCTTTACTTGAGTTTTGTGTCTCTAATTTGCACCCTTCTACACAATAAAAGTTCTCATAAAACCTCTTGACATAATTATTCAGTAGCAAGAAATTATGATGTGATACTTTAAGATAAACAAATCTAGGTGCATTTGGTTTGAGCTGAATCTGGATGAGTTTAAAAGAAAAACCAAGTTTCCTGAGCCGGGAGTGGTGGTGTATGCCTATAATCCCCTCACTTGGAAGGCTGAGACAGGAGGATTGTGCAGGTTCAAAGCCAGCCTCAGCTCCTTAGTGAGGCTCTCAGCAATTTAGTGAGACCCTGTTTCCAAATAAAATATAAAATAGGTCTGGGAGTGTAGCCCAGAGGTAGAAGGCCTCTGAGTTCCATCCCCAGTACCTCCAAAAAAAAAAAAAAAAACCCAAGTGTGTGTGTATTTGTGTGTGTTTGTGTGTGTGTGTGTGTGTGTGTGTGTGTGTGTGTGTGTGTTACCTTCCAGGCTACCTCAAGTCTATCTAGGGATATATATGCTCAGAAATTTAACTATACTGTTTACAAATTCAAATTCATCAGATTTTATTGATTATACAATGGAAAAAATTTGAAGTTGGTCATTTGCATTAGTGAGGTTGAGAGTTTTTGTTTGATCTCTATTCATGCTTTTTAAAAGCTTGAAAACTGCAAACTGAAGCAATTCAAATTTATGCAGAGTTTGACAGTGAGTTAATTACCAGAACTATGCAAAATTAAATTTTGAGAAAACAATTCTGGCATTTTGAATACTTTTGTGTTTGAATGTACTTACACACAAGCATATGCAAGCTATCTGTCAGCTAGCTGGCTTGTTTTGAAGATGTGTACACTTAAGAGAAAGTATTATATTTCAAAGAATCTTATGAGGCATAGAGAAAGAAAAATCTATGAGTACTTTGCCCTTTACCCTTGAAATGTATGTAGAACCCCAAAATGGAGTTGAAATCATTATAACTGAATTCCAGACACCATACTTGTTAAAATAGATAAAGACACTTATCCAAACAGGCAGGGTGGTCTCTTCTCAGATATTCATATTCCGCACACTGTCACAGATATACCTCAAATTAGAGGGAAACTTAACGTAAAAATCAGAAAAGATAGCCATTTCTGCACAGTGAGACACATGTCCTTGCAACAGCTGAAATTTCTACAATTTATTTATATCCATGTACCAGCAGATTTTCTGAATTTTGAATTCACTTTATGTCACTATTTTGACTACTGCTAACTGGAAATTTTCTAATATATAGACACATAGTTATTTTCATATATAAAATATAGAGCTTCACAAATATTTTTCTCTTCGTTAACCAACTTATCAGATTTTTTTCTTCATACAGGTTATGGCAAGAGAAAGAAAGATAAAGCCATGAGTTCCCAGGTACCAAATAGAAAAGGCAACATATTTATAAGGTAAGCAGTAGATAAAAGGAGAGAACAAGAGCATCAAAATCAAACTTCTGACTTTGAAATTTTCTTAGTACAGGGCTTGCTGTCTAGAATTTATATGAAAAAAGATACGATATCCAAGATAAAGCCAGGTGTGGTGGTGGCACATGCTTGTAATCCCAGCATTCGGGAGGCTGAGACTGGAGGATGGCAGTTCGCGGACAGCCTCAGGTACTTAGCGAGGCCCTCTGCAACTCAGTGAGACCCAGTTTCAAAATACAGATTAAAAAATAGGGCTGGGGGTGTCTCTCAGAGGTGGAATCCCCTTAGTTCCATCCCAAGTACTGAAAAAAAAGCCCGAATGAAGGTGGAGGGGCAATGTTTTTCTTGTTCTTCACTCAGTGTCTTTCTTCAATGAATCGCATTTCTTCCCATTTGGAAGTTACTTATTTATTTTCAAATTCTCAATATGGTACAAAGAATCATCCAGGAATCATCTGGTTGAAAGAAACATGCACCCACATTAACTATGTCAATTAGTAAGTTGACAAAAGATATTAGGAAATCTCAAAGAAATAAAGTGCTGGCAGTATACCTGGGTTTCAGTTGATCTAAAAGTTATGAGCAACCACTTTGTGTCAGTGCTATACCCCACCTCTGCTTCTCTCCACTGCCTTGCTTTAACTTGTTTTCTTAGGACAGGTTTTCAATTCTGGCTTTTATTGGCCTCCCCACCAATTCAAAGTCCAGTTCTAGATATGAATGTCCAGTTAAACAAACTAACTCCCAGTTCCTGGGGAGTGGGGAATCAGAGTCCATCCTGAAAGAAGTTTTCATTTCAGATCCTCTAACTGGCCAGCAGAGGACAATTTTTAGTAGATATCTGCATGTCAAGGTTACATTTTTCAGCAGATATTTAATTGGAGACAGCTTACCTTAGATCAATATATGAAGATAGAGACAATGACTAAACTTCTAGTAAATTAATGTAACAGAGAAAAATAGATTGTTTTTTTTGGTGGTACTGAGGTTGAACCCAGAGGCTTTCTACCTCCGAACTATACTCCCAAACCTACTTTTTTATATTTTATTTAGAAACAGGGTCTCACTAAGTTGCTGAGAGCCTCACTAAGTAGTTGAGGCTGGCTTCGAACCTGTGCGATCCTCCTGTCTCAGCCTCCCAAGCGTGGGGATTACAAGCGTGCGCCACCACGCCCGGCTCTAGAAAAATAGGTTTTTTTAAAAATGGGAGAGAGATTATAAGACCATGTGAAGCAGCTCCATCCACAGTTTTCCCTATTTCTAAGGCAGATAGCTTGAGTTTTAAGCCCTCTAAATAAAATATGCATAGCCCTATTAGTAAATGTAGGGTAAATGATACTCTAAGTTCTAAAACATGTGAACCAAACAGAATTACACTAGTAGAATCCGTACATTGTACTTTGCCAATAAGTAAAGAAAGAAACAATGGCGAAAAAATCAGTTTTAAAAATCAGGGACTTTTTGCCGGGCGTGGTGGCCACGCTTGTCATCCCCGCGCTTGGGAGGCGGAGACAGGACGATCGCGCAGGTTGGAAGCCAGCCGCGCGCTGGCTTAGGAGACCCTGTTTCCAAAATAAAAATGTAAAAATAGGTCTGGGAGTGTAGCCCCGAGGTAGAAGGGCTTCCAGGAACCCCAGTACCACCAAAAAAAGAAAGAAAGAAAGAAAGAAAGAAAGAAAGAAAGAAAGAAAGAAAGAAAGAAAGAAAGAAAGAAAGAAAGAAAGAAGGAAAGACAAAAATCAGAAACTTTTGAATAATTTTTTATTCAAAATATTTGGAACACCCAGGCAGAACAGGAGATAAAGAGAAATGTGGAGAAGTATCCGGACTCTGGGCTCACAAGATCTTTTTTTATATATGGCAGAGTTTTCTCCAGAGCATTTCGAATGTCAAGGGAAAAAAGTCCTCTTTTCAAGTCTATAATAATATCATTTTTGGCTAACTTTCATGTTAATGAAGAATCTTTGCCCAATATTGTGAATGTTAATCATTTCTTATCTTGCATGACAAAAATATTTTTTGAGATTCAAATCATTAAACTGACAAATTTCAAGAGCCATTTCTAAATTGTGAACTGCCTCCACATCAGGTAGAAATTTTAAGAGATTTCAACTTAGCCAAATTATAGATGAACAAAGGTTGTCCATCTCTGTGCACATAGCTAGTAGATTATTTCTGTTCTCACGTGCTCTGCTGTGTGTATAGCAAGAGTTGGGTTTTTATTTCCAAACTTCTTTACACTAAA
The DNA here is from genome assembly GCF_963383645.1 of Muscardinus avellanarius. Lineage (NCBI taxonomy): Eukaryota > Metazoa > Chordata > Mammalia > Rodentia > Gliridae > Muscardinus > Muscardinus avellanarius. Next base: position 78,431,210 of record NC_137797.1, read on the forward strand.
TGCATTTGAGTCTTTTATAATCATTTGATTAAATTAAATGCAACAAAGACTGATATGTGAGTGGGGAAAATCTATTTTTTTCTTTGGTTATTGAATTGAAAAGACTGGATAGATGTTAATTGCTAAAATGTTTAAAGTGCTTAGAAGTTATGCACACTTGTCATTTATTCAACATTCAATAAATATTTTTGAATACTTTCTGTTTTACCCTTGATTTCAGACACTGAGGATACAAAAATGAATAAAGTAATGTATATCCTCTCCAATTGCTGATAGTTCCTCAGTTTAGGAAAGTGAGTAGGAGACTAAATGCTGTACCCAACAGTGACCTGTCTTCACATTAAGGGCACACATAATCCTGGAGAAGCTTATATCTGAGCAAGCACCCAAAGAATAGCAAGATTCATAGTAGAGTCATCAGAGATTAATAAACAGGGATAGAATGGAATTTCAGCTAGAGGAAATAACATAGGGGAAGAATGAGTATAAATACTCTGGGAATTAAAATAGAAAAAAGATAAGTAATATAGTTTTAGAAATAATGTGATTAATGAATAATACTCTGATTTAGTTTTAGATCTTATCTTGAGAAAAATTGAGATTGATTTGAAGATTTTCAAAGAAGATCTAAATTGATTAGAATAACAATTTTGAAAGAGTACTTTCACAAGACAGTGGAAAGAAGTGAGAATTGGGTTAAGACCAGTTAGAAATTATTTGTAAGCAATTCGGCAGAAAATTAATGGTAAATTAAGCTAGAAAAATGTGAATTATTAAATCTGATTCAAAAGATGCATAAAATCTCAATGGACATATACTAGAAATAATTGATAAAATTGCTATAAGGTGTGCCACCAAACTCCATAAAGCTAAAATAATTTTATAAGAAATGCCAAGAAGAGAATTCAGAATTTTGATTTTCAAGACTTCCGGGAAGATGGCAACCGAGAAAAGTGGGGCTTAAGAGCCCCGCTAACAACCAATCTCCATTACCATAAAATCAGCGCCTTTCATAGCCAGAACACAATCACCAGAGAAACAAAAAATCACCAGGCTCTAGAGAGAAAGCAGACTGAGAACAGAGCTCAGAGCCACAGAGGAGATACACCGGCCTCACGCCCGAGGACGTGGCAGCAGCGCCATACTGCCGGTGGCAAAACTTTCTATCAAATTAGATGGAGAAATAAGAAGCTTCCATGACAAACAGAAACTGAAGGAATGTATGTCTTCACAACCAGCGCTAGATAAAATACTCAAAGAGATTAACTACAAAGAAGAAATAGGTAACACACACCAGAACCAGAGAAACAAGAGTTTCCATCCAACAGACAACTAAGATTAGTTATCTGTGGAGATTCATTACTTATGCTAGTCTTTTACCTATCTCTAAATGTATTGTTTGCCTTTATTGTTGTTAATTTTTAGGATATTAGTTGGAATATTAATATACCTTCAGATATAGCATTTGGAAATATTTTATCCCATTCTATTAGTAACTGTTAACTCTGTTTACATTGTCTTTGGACATACAATATTTTTTTTTTTTTTAGGGAGTTTGTACTCTTCTGTTGCCTGTGCCATTGAAATCATATCCAAGAAATCACTGCCAATTTCAATGTTGTGAGGTTTTATGACCCAGATTTTCTCCTAAAAGTTTATAGTCTTAAGATTTATATTTAGGTCTTTTATCTATTTTGAGTTAATACTTGTATATGGGATTAGGTAAGGGTCCAACTTTATTCTTTTCCATATAATTATTATGTTTCAACAATATTTAGTTAAAAGATTATTATTTCCACCACCAAATGCTCACGGAAACCTTGTCAAAAATAACTTGACAATATAGGGAACAATTTAGCTCTAGGCTTTTATTTAACTCCAATGTTTTATATATCTGCCTTTAGAATAGTACTACACTGTTTCAATTATTGTAGCTTTATATGGTTTGAAATCAGAAAATATATATCTTCTAGCTTTGTTCTTTTTCAAGATTGTTTTGGGTATCTAGAGTCCATATTCCATATTAGGATAAATTTTTTTTCTGAATAATAAATATATAAATATATGATAGTTTCACCTAAAAAATAGAAAAAAAATATTCTCTGGTAAGAAAGAAAGTAAAAAGAAATATTGAAATGTTATCTTTAAGTCATCAAAAGCTTGGTATCAGACAAATGAAACTGTTATGTGAGATTATAATTTTTAATTTTGGATAAATTGCTATAATACTAGATGTCAACCACTAAGCCAAGCATGGGAGGGAGGGATGGGGAGAGAATGGGGTAGGGATCGGGTGGAGGCTGACTGGGCGATGTGTGCATGTATGTCTACAAAAGTTTGTATCCCACTATGATGTATGAATACAGTGCACCAATAAAAAAGAAATAAAAATAAAAATAAATAAAGCAGCAATTAAAAGAAAAAAAGAATTTTGATTTTCAATATGATCAAAATCCTCAAAGATAAAATTAGAAAAAGTGTACAGTACATTAAAAAATCTGAATAGAGAAACTGAGGCCCTCAGAAAGAACCAAAAAGAAGCTTTGCATCTTTGCATGAAATAAAGCAGTCAATAAATGAAATAAAGATCTCCATAGAAACCACCTCTGGCAGCCTAGATCAAATGGAAAATAGAGTCTAACTCTTGGGAGTTAGCTTATTCAAAACTGACCCCACTATCAACAATATAGAGAAGATAATACAACATGACCAGAACATCCAAGAAATTTTAGGTAATATGAAATGCCCTGACTTATGGATAATCAGTACTGAAGAAAGTCTAGAAGCAAAAATAAAAAATATAAGAAACCTCCTCAGAAAAATAATAGCAGAAAAATTTCCAAACATAGAAATTGAACATCCATGTCTTCCCCATAATCAAACTGACTAACATAAAGGCCAAGAAAGAATCTTAAAATAATAAGAATCACTCCAGATCTCTCAGCTCAGGTCATTAAAGCCAAGAGGTTCTGGTATGATGTACCTCAGACCCTGAAGGAAAACAACTTTTAACCAAGACTGATATATCCAGAAAAGATATCATTAAAAATTGATAGGGAGGCCGGCCATGGTGGGACATGCTTGTAATCCCTATGCTTGGGAGCTGGAGACAGGAGGATTGCGCAGGTTCGAAGTCAGCCGTGCTGGCTTAAGAGACCCTGATTCCAAATAAAAAGTATAAAATAGATATGGGAGTGTAGCCCAGAGGTGAAGCGCTTCCAGGAACCCCAGTATCACACACAAAAAAAAAATTGATGGGGAAATTAAAAAAACCTTCCAATACAAACAGAAACTAAAAAAACTATGCCTATCAAGCCAACACTAAAGAAAATACATAAATAAATAAAACACAATGAAGAAAAAAAAGAAGCTAATACCAGAACCAGAGAGAGGTGAATTCTACAATATGGGCAATTAAATGAAAGAGAAATGACACTATAGCAAACAAAAATGTAATTCAAAATGATAGAAACCAAAATCATATCTCAATAATAATACTGAATGTCAAAGGTCTAAACTCCCAATTAAAAGGCAAAGACTGGTAATGTGGGTCAAAGAATATATTCCAACTATATGTTGATTGCAAGAAACTAACCTTACAGGCAAATATACTCATAGGCTAAGGTGAAAGGATGGAAAAAGGTATACCATGCAAATGGAGACAGAAAGCAAGCAAGGGTGGCAACTCTCATATCTGACAAAGTACACTTTAAGCTAAAACATATCAGAAGAGACAAAGCAGATGGCTTATTATTAATAAAAGGAAAAATCCAACAAGAAGATGTAATAATAATAAATATTTATACCCCAAAATTGGGCACACCAACTTTTATAAAACAAACTCTTTGGGACATAAGATCTCAAATAAACTCAACTACATTAAGATTGGGAGACTTTTTAAATTAATATTGGGAGACCCTATTTATAGAAGACCCCCCCAAAAAAAACTCAACCAAAAGACTCGAGCTGATTACAAATTCTGTAAAATAGCAGAATAAAAAATCAATCTAAAAAGCAGTAGCTTTTCTATACACCAATCATCACTCCACTGGAAAAAACATTAAACAAATTCCATTCACAATAACATTAAAACCAATAAAATACTTAGGAATAAACCTAAGCTAGAAGGTAAAAGACTTCTATGATAGAAATAATAAAACATTAAAGAAAGAAATTAAAGGATATCTTAGAGTATGGAAATATCTCCCCTGCTCTTAGATAGGCAGAATAAATATGATAAAAATGTTCATTTTATCAAAAGTTATCTATAAATTCAATGTAATCTCTATCCAAATATCAATTTAATTCTTCACAGACCTAGAAATATCAGCCATAAATTTTATATAGAGAAACAAAAGACCCAGAATAGCCAAAGCATTTCTTACCAATAAGAGCCATGTAGGAGGCATCACAATTCCTGACTTCAAATACTACAGAGCTATAGTAATTTTAAAAAAGCATGGTATAGGCACAAAAACAGACATATAGATCATTGGAATAGAGTAGAAGATACAGAATCAAGTACACTCTTATGGTTAATTGATTTTTGACAATGGTGCCAAGTGTATACATTGGAGAAAAGATAGCCTTTTCAGCAAATGATGTTGGGGAAACTGGTTATCCGATTATAGAAATATTGAATTAAATCTTTACCTCTCACACTGCACAGGTGTCAATTTGAAATAGATCAAAGACCTGGAAATTACACCAGATATTTTGAAGCTATTAGAGGAAGGTATAGGTTCAAAACTCCAACATATAGGGTGCACAGATAGAAACTTTCTGAACAAGACCACCAAAACTCAGAAAATTAAAACAATAATTAACAAATGGGATGACATTAAAAAGTTTCTGCTCATCAAAGAAAACCATCAAAATTCTAAAGAGAAAGTCTACAGAATGGGAGACTTTTGCTAGCTATTCCTCTAATAGAGGACTAATATCTAGAATATACAAAGAACTTAAAACACTTTACACTAAAAAATTAAAAACCCAATCATGAAATGGGCAATTGAACTAAAGTGGCACTTTTAAAAAAACATAAAAATGGTCAATAAAGACATTTAAATGTTCAACATCATTAGCAGAACATGCAAATCAAAACTGTACTGAGATTTCATCTTACCCCAATCAGAATAGCAATAATCAAGAAAACAATAAATTCTGGCAAGGATGTGGGGAAATTTTAACTCTTCTACACTGTTGGTGGGATTGCAAATTAGTTCAGCCACTATGGAGATCAGTGGGGATATTCCTCAGAAAATTTAGAATGAATCCATCATATGATCCAGATATACCATTTCTGGGTATTTTTCCAAAAGAACTGAAAGCAGATAATTACAGTAATATACACATGTATACCTTTATAGCATCACAATAGCCAAATTATGGAGCCAACATAGGTATTCTTCAACAAATGAATGAATTACAAAATTATAGGATATACACACAATGGAATTACATCAGCAATAAAAAAACAAGATCACATCATTTGCAAGACAATGGAATGATCTGGAAAATATTATGTTAAATGAGATTAGTCAGTCACAGAGAGCGAAGGGTCATATGTTTTCTTTAATATGTGCAGGATAGGGAGTAATAGGAATACAGGAGAGACTCCAGATGATGAGGGAAAACCTCAGAGGAGCCATGGAGGAGATACAAAAGGTAGGGGTGGAGGAAGACAGGTTCATCAATAAAAATACCATAGACTATGTGTATACATGTAAATATATACCAACATCAATCTGGGCACTTTGTATTGGGAGGGAGGAAAGCAAAAGGGGGAACCAAGAGTGTGTGCATGTATTTACATTATGATGTGAGACTATAATGCACAAATAAAAGCAAAACAATTAGAAGGACTTGAGGAACATTTTGTTAAGTAAGATTAGCCAAGCATAGAGAGTGAAGGGTTGTATAATTTTTCTAATATGTGCAAGCTAGGGAGTAATGGGGATACCAGAGGGACTCCAGATAATGGAGGAAGTACTTCAATGCAGCCAGGAAGATGATCTCGAAGAAGGGAAGTGGAGAGAGAAAAGATTAATGAGGGAATCACTTCCATTGACCTTGTGTACATACGTGAGAATACCAACGTCAATCTCAATATCTGTATGAGAAAGGGTATTGGGAAGGAAAAGCCCATCAAGTGCTGTGTGCATTTATGTCACCATCACTATGAACTACATTATAATGTGGGACTATAATGCACCAACAAAAGTATATAAAAATAATAGAAGGTCCAGATAATATTTTATAAAACAATAAACAGCTCATGCCAATCAAGAAATAATAGAAGAGACATGAGTTCTTAGAAAATCAGCTCTGAAAGACATATGGGAGTGTCGCACGCAGTGACGACTCTTACACGATCTTCCTCAAGCAGTTTTATTACCCCAGTTTCAATGCTCTCTCAACGCCCTCTCAGGTAAAAACAACATCAGTCTTCTATCTCCTCCCTCATCACTCCACCAACCCTCTTAGCTCCCCCCGCTAGGGCATGCGCGCTTTTAACCTTCTCCTGGGCGGGCAGGTGGTAGCACGAGGCGCTGCGTCACTAATCATCCGTAAGGCGCCTGATAGGGCTCACTGCGCAGGCTCAGGGCACCGCCAGCCTCGTGAGCCTCGTGACTTGGCTGCAAGCCCAGGCGCCATCTTGAGTCCACGCTGGCAACAAGCCTGGGTGCCACCTCAGTCCTGCCGAGTGGGCCCCGACATATCTCCCTTTTTGTTTTATTAAAATAAGGCTCGGGATCGTGCCTGTCTTAGGTTGCCGACCCTCAAGGACCATTCTTACCCGTCATTGGGAGAACAATAGCATGATTGTTTCCCTGTCTTAGGTTGAAAGGTCCCGGGGACGATCTTACCCATCACTGACTACCGATCCAGCATACTGAGCCATACATGGGGAGATAAGCCAGCTTCAAGGGCTGCCATAGCTTGCACCAATATGCGCTGTTGTTGCAGTGTGCGTTGTCGAGTTCGCCTGATATATCCAACCATGAAACATCATGCTACCATCAGCAAGAATGCTCAGAACGCCATGCCACCCCAGTCTTTTAAAAAACCCAATGTTCCATGTATTAAGTCCATTCATTGTTGTACTGCGGCGACTTCCACGCGGGTAGAATTAATTGCAGCGATGGATGCTCATAGCTCAATCATGGTGTGTTCAAATTCACGGCTCCAAGTTCCTAGAAGCGTCTTGCTTAATTGACGAAACAAATTGCCTGCATGGGAGAAATTCTGATACTGCACATACGTTATACATATAGTCCAGATAATTGAGCTTGCTGAGCCATGCCAGCAGCCACATGTGAGGATAGAGCATTCATAGTGGCTGCAATAACTGCCACGGCCACAGAGGCCACAATTACAGCAATAAGAGCAGAAATTCCAAAGTCTCCAAGGGTGCATAGAAGCATAGCAGAAAGTCAGAAAACAGGTATCAATAAAACAACCTCATTAACCAAGGTAAAGGAAGAGGGAAAGTAGAAATAATTCCCCAAAGATCTTAAAGAAAACAACTCATCTCTACGGTACCGAGCAGCAGTTTACAACTCTTACGTTAGGAACTAATCTTCTGACCTATCCTTTACACATTAGGCGCCTTTTCCAACTAACCTCAGGTGTCTTCCATCTATGGTGGCGGATTAGGAGAGGGAGGGGGAGGAGCGGAAGGTTTAGGGCGTTTCATTTTTTCTATGAATTCTAACAGAGCTTCTTCCTTCTTAGAAATCTCTTTCGCTTTCAAATTTTCTAAAATGGCTGCTTTCACTTTAGCAACCTTAGACCTTTTCGTCGCAACACCTGCGAACCTTCACAACGCTGTCCCTCGCTTATCCGCGAGCCTCGCTTATCCGCGAGCCTTATTTACTTCTATCTTGTCGAATCAGGACCAGCCCGATTCTCTAACTTGCTTACACTAAAAAATATCCTCCTTAATGGAGCCCCCTTTGATCGGGGTAACTTGCTTACACTAAAAAATATCCTCCTTAATGGAGCCCCCTTTGATCGGGGTAACTTGCTTACACTAAAAAATATCCTCCTTAATGGAGCCCCCTTTGATCGGGGAAAATAACCCTCCGTAAACGGAGCCTCCTCCTCCTTTTTCGGAGTCAAAGGAGTACTTACCAGCCAGCTGCCCTGGACTGCCAAGGTTCTGATCAAAGACACGATCTTCCTCAAGCAGTTTTATTACCCCAGGTTCTTGTACAGTTACCAGCCAGCTGCCCTGGACTGCCGAGGTTCTGATCAAAGCGAAGCTCCCCGTACGGGCCACCACTTGTCGCACGCAGTGACGACTCTTACACGATCTTCCTCAAGCAGTTTTATTACCCCAGTTTCAATGCTCTCTCAACGCCCTCTCAGGTAAAAACAACATCAGTCTTCTATCTCCTCCCTTCTATCTCCTCCCTCATCACTCCACCAACCCTCTTAGCTCCCCCCGCTAGGGCATGCGCGCTTTTAACCTTCTCCTGGGCGGGCAGGTGGTAGCACGAGGCGCTGCGTCACTAATCATCCGTAAGGCGCCTGATAGGGCTCACTGCGCAGGCTCAGGGCACCGCCAGCCTCGTGAGCCTCGTGACTTGGCTGCAAGCCCAGGCGCCATCTTGAGTCCACGCTGGCAACAAGCCTGGGTGCCACCTCAGTCCTGCCGAGTGGGCCCCGACATGGGAGGAAATAGCTGAAAAATTTCTCCTACTTGAAACATTTCTGAAGGACCATTGTATTTGGATTATAGCAAAAGATAATGGCTTTCACTTTAATAAATTACAAAGTAGGATAATGAAAAATTTCAAGACATCCTTAATTCTAAATTCAGATGAACATAGATTTTTTTCTTTCAGCCTTCTTTACACAATTTGAAAAGCAACAGTAAGAAGCCAAAATATAAAATGTGGAGGAAGGAAAGAATAGGCTAATACTTTTGAGAAGCAAATATATACAGGATTTAGCATGCAAATTGCTTGTGAGATCTAAATTTTTCATTTTCATCCCTTACACCCCCTGAGAAGCATATAAATAATACTTTTACATCACTAATGGTTTAAGATTTAAGGCTTTTCCTAATCTATTTTCACATAATATCTATGGTGGTTTTGAGGTTATATTTCTCTAGATTTTAGGGGGGTGGAGTATTTGAAACACTGATTCATGTGAGCCAGCACCAGACAAAGGATGACAATTCTGTGTTATTGTAGAATGTTAATGCTTAGGAGATTCTATTATGCTTCTGTCACTCAAAATAAGCTGAAGCACCAAGTGCTTTCACATGTGGATTATCTTTCTATCATCACAGATAAAAGAATGTTGATGCTGTTACTTTCACTAAACCTTCCACATGGAGGATTTTCTATTACTTTTTGTGGATAAGCAATGCACACATAAGATGGAGCAGAATGCTGACACAGAGAAATAAATAGCCCTTTTCTGAGTTTAAAATATGAATAGATGACTAAGTAGCAATTAAGAAGATAAAATTGAAGAATGTATCATTTTCTGCTTTAGCTTTACTTTTAACTAAGAGAAAATAACATTTTTATCTCATTTGGAAGATGTCATAAACTTGTTCAATAAAAGCCTAGAAAGGCTTAAATAGAAAATTGTTGATTGATTTTTTTAGCTAACAGTACAACCAACATTCTATATATGACTTTACCTGTGTATCCAAATTAATAGTCATTTTATTCCAGAATTATTGCAGTAGTTATTTTTTACTTTAAAAAGTAATACTTTTCTGAAAAACAACTTTTATTGGAGATGAGCTTCTCAGATTTCCCTATAATTCTCTGATTCTGTTTATCATTACAACATGAACTCAGAAAAAAATTATTAAGAAGATCAGATGGCAACATAAATGGCTTCATAAAATTTCCAAGGGATTTTTGAAAATAACAATAAAGACAATAATAATTACTATCATCTATAGTGATAAATTTCTTACAAAGGCAATCACATTTAATTGATAGTGTTCCAAGGCCATTATTATTATCTGTGATAGTGAATTTTGTGTACCATCTTGACTGGGTTTAGGGATGCTGCGATAGCTGGTAAAATGTTATTGTTGTGTTTATTTGAGGGTGTTTTTGGAGGAGATCAAAATATGAATCAACAGACTGAATAAAGAAGAAATAGTAATGGCCTCTTTTGATGCACTTTTCATGCAAGACAATTCTAATTATTCTTGGAATCCATGCCATCACTTCTTTGCTTCTGGAACTATAACTAGAATCCCAACAAGCTCTTTCATAGAGACTTTTAAATTTCAAAGAAAGACCCATGAAGAGATACAGTAGACTTCAAAAGAACTGATGGAAGATCTCTGGTTTATAGCAACAGAGAGCCAGGAACCATGTGTGAGAATGCATGTTAAGTGTTTAGGGTAATGGAAAAATGAGTATAAATTAGATCAGGTCAAAGTTTTTTATATGGTCTCACTAAGCAGAGATTCTACATTTATGTTGCAGCTCAATGAGTTAAACCAGGTTCTATTTGTTCACTGGGTTAGCTGAAATATGGATTAACAAGTGGCCTCCTGTGAGTAAACTGGAACACCTAACATACTTTGATTTAATGTGAAACACTTACATAGGCTTTATTGGAGTGTTAGAAAATGGTAGCCACTTAAGACCTACTGGTCTACACAGAAGGATCAGAAGGCATACCTTTCTCTAGTACTTTGAGACGTGATTGTGAACAGAGCCACAGTATCGTTAACGAACTCTGATTACTCCTCTCTGTAGGCCAGAACTTAGACTGGGAAATTACAGCCACTCAATCTGAAAAACTAAGTGCAAGGGAATAATTGAATCTTGGGGTGGCAGAGGCCAAATAGCAAACTAAAAGGTTATATGGTTTACTGTAATGAACAGCAGAGATAAAGTAGCAATCAGAATATTCTGACTTGAACAGACCTAAGGCATTGGCTAGAAGATAATCATGATGGTGTTTCTTGTTTTATATATACTAATATATAAAATACATATTTATTTAATACATAAAACACAAATGTGTGTATTAGTTTGGTAGTTTGGTTTCCATTCTTTTGGGTAAAATCCCATAAGTTGTATTCTTGGATCATATGGTAAATTTGTTTCCATTCTTCTGAGAGATCATATGGTAAGAAGAGATCCAACAGACAAGATCCGTTCTTTTGTTGGGACATATGGTAAGTTTGTTCCCATTCTTCTTCATACTGTTTTCCAAAGTGGGTGCACTAATCTGCAGTCCCACCAAAAATGTATTAGAGTTCCCACGTTTCCACATCCTTGCAAGCATATGTTATTGTTTGTGTTTTGAATGATTGCCATTCTAGTTGGAGTAGATGAAATCTCAGGGTAGTTTTGATTTGCATCTCTCTGATTGCCAATGATGTTGAGCATTTTTTATGCATTTATTGGCCATTTGATTTTCTTCTTTCTATTTAGTTCCCTTGCCCATTTTTCCCCCAGTACTGGAGATGGAACTCAGGGGCATTTTACCTCCAAGCTACACCATCAGCCCTATTTTTTTTCTTTATTTTGAAACAGGTTCTTACCAAGTTGTAAAGGGCCTCACTAAGTACCTGAGGCTGTCCACAAACCACAATTCTCCTGTCTCAGCCTCCTGAATGCTGGGATGACAAGCATTTGCCACCATGCCCAGCTTCTTGCCCATTTTTCGATTGGGTTATTTGTTTTCTTAGTGCTGAGTTTCTTGAGTTTTCTGTATATTCTAGATATTAGTCCTCTATCAGAGGAGAAGGTGGCAAAAATCTCACATTCTGTTGGCTCTCAGTTGAGGTTCTTAATAGTTTCCTTTGTTGAACAGAAACTCTTTGTTTTAATGTAATTCCTTATACCAGTTTAATGTAATTTCTTATACCTTTGGGGTCTTATTGAGAAAGTTTTTACCTGTACCTATATACTACAGTGTTGAACCTATGCCCTCTTCAAAGAGCCTCAAGCTCTCTGGTCTAATTTTCAAGTATTTGATCCATCTTAAATTGACTCGTGTGCAGGGTAAGAAAGAGGTTTATTCCATTTTTCTGCATATGGATAACCAGTTTTTTCAACACCATTTGTTGAATAGGTTATCTTTTCTCCAGCGTCTGTCTTTGGCTCTTTGTCAAAAATCAATTGGCTGTGTGTAGATTTGTTTCTTTTTTTTAATTTTTAATTGGTGCACTGTATTCATACATCATAGTGGGATACATACTTTTGTAGACATACATGCACACATTGCCCAGTCAGCCCCCACCCGATCCCCACCCCATTCTCTCCCTATCCCTCCCTCCCATGCTTGGCTTAGTGATTGACATCTAGTATTATAGCAATTTATCCAAAATTAAAAATGATAATCTCACATAACAGTTTCATTTGTCTGATACCCAGCTTTTGATGACTTAAAGATAACATTTCAATATTTCTTTTTGCTTTCTTTCTTACCAGAGAATCTATTTTTTCTATTTTTTAGGTGAAATTATCATATATTTATATATTTGTTTTTCAGAAAAAAATCTATCCTAATATGGAATATGGAGTCTAGGTACCCACAACGATCTTGAAAAAGAACAAAGCTAGAAGACGTATATTTTCTGATTTCAAACCATATAAAGCTACAATAATTGAAACAGTGTAGTACTATTCTAAAGGCAGATATATAAACCATTGGAGTTAAATAAAAGCCTAGAGCTAAATTCTTCCCTATATTGTCAAGTTATTTTTGACAAGGTTTCCACGAACATTTGGTGGTGGGAATGATAATCTTTTAACTAAATATTGTTGAAAAATAATAATTACATGGAAAAGAATAAAATTGGACCCTTACCTAATCCCATATACAAATATTAACTCAAAATAGATAAAAGACCTAAATATAAATCTTAAGACTATAAACTTTTAGGAGAAAATCTGGGTCATAAAACCTCACAACATTGAAATTGGCAGTGATTTCTTGGTTATGATTTCAATGGCACAGGCAACAGAAGAGTATACAAACTCCCTAAAAAATAAAAAACATATTGTATATCCAAAAACAATGTAAACAGAGTTAACAGTTACTAATAGAATGGGATAAAATATTTCCAAATGCTATATCTGAAGGTATATTAATATTCCAACTAGAAATCCTAACACCATTTGTTGAATAGGTTATCTTTTCTCCAGCGTCTGTCTTTGGCTCTTTGTCAAAAATCAATTGGCTGTGTGTAGATTTGTTTCTGAGCCTTCTATTCTGCTCCACTGGTTATTTATCTGTTTCTGTTTCAGTATCATGCTGTTTTTATTACTATGGCTTTGTAGTATAGTTTAAAGTCAGGTATTCAAAATCTGTGGGACACTTTGAAGGTGGTGTTAAAAGGAAAGTTTATAACATTGAGTGCCTATATAAGAATAACAAAGAGTTGCCAAGTAAACAACCTAATGCCACATCTCAAGGACCTAGAAAAACTGCAACAGTCTAACCCTAAAGCCAGCAGAAGGCAGGAAATTATTAAAATCAGAGCAGAAATAAATGAAATAGAGAATAATAAAACAATTCATAGAATCAACAAAACAAAAGGCTGGCTCTTTGAAAAGATTAATAAGATTGACAAACCCCTGGCTAACCTAAACAAAAAAAAAAAAATAGAGAATCAACTCAAATCATTAAAATCAGAAATAAAAAGGAGATATTACCACAGACAGTGGGGAAATTCAAAAGATTACCAGAAACTATTTTGAAAATTTATACTCCAATAGACTGGAAAACATGTAAGAAATGTATATATTTCTAAGCACATATAACCTATGTAAATTAAACCAAGAGGACATAGCAAGCCTAAACCAACCAAGAGAAAGCAAAGAAATAGAAACAGTAATAAAAATTCTGCCATCAAAGAAAAGCCCAGCTGGGCCTGTTGGCACATTCTTGTAGTCCCCGCACTTGGGAGGTGGAGACAAAAGGACTGTGCAGGTTCAAAGCCAGCCTCACTGGCTTAAGAGACCCTGTTTCCAAATAAAAATATAAAAAATAGGTGTCTGGGTGTGTAACCCAGAGGTAGAAGGGTTTACAGGAACCCCAGTACCACCAAAATAAAAATTAAAAAAAAAGAAAAGACAAAAAGAAAAGCCCAGGCCCTGACAGGTTTCCAGCTGAATTCTACAAAACCTTCAGTGAAGATCTAATTCTAATACTTCACAACTTCTTCTGGAAAATTGAAAAAAAAAATGGAATTCTCCCAGATTCCTTCTATAAGGCCAGTATTATATTAATCCCCAAACCAAATAAAGATACCTCAAGAAAAGAAAATTACAGACCAATATTCTTGATAAACATAGATGCAAAAATTATAAACAAAATAATATCTGTATGTATTCAAAACCATATCAAGATACTTGTACACCAGGACCAAGGCAGTTTCATCCCATAAAAGCAAGGTTGGTTCAACATATGCAAATCAATACACGTTATTCACCACATAAATAGAACTGAGAACAAAAACCACATTATCATATCAATAGATGTTGAAAATGCATTTGACAAAATTTAATGCCCTTTCATGTTAAAAACTGCAGAAAATTGGAATAGAAAGATTATATTTCAACATCATGATGACAATACACAGTAAACCCAAAGCCAGCATTATATTTAGTGGGGAAAAACTGCAAAAATTTCCTCTAAAATCAGAGACAAGACAAGGATTCCCACTATCACCACTCCTTTTCAATATAGTCCTTGTGACTCTTGCCACAGCAATAAGACAAGATAAGGATATCAGAGGAATTCAAATAGGAAGAGAGAATTTGAAACTATCCTTATTTGCAGATGACATGAACCTTCATCTAGAAGACCCAAAGAACTCAACCAGAAGACTTCTGGAGCTGATTAACCAATACAGCAAAGTTGCAGGATACAAGATCAATCTAAAGAAATAAGTTGCTTTTCTATATGCCAACACTGAATCCAATTGAATGGATCCAATAAAAGAAATAAAGAAAATTTTCATTCACCTCAAAACCAATAAAATACCTGGGAATAAACCTCATCAAATATGTAAAAGACCTCTACACTGAAAAATATAAAACAATAAAGAAAGAAATTGAAGAAGACCTTGAAAGATGGAAGATCACCCTTGCTCATGGATAGGCAGAATAAATATCATCAAAATGGCCATTCTGACAAAATTGATCTACAGATTCAATGCAATTTCTATCAAAACACCAGTGACAATCTTTATAGACTTAGGAAAATCAGTCTTGAATTTTATATGGAGAAAGAAAAGACCCAGAATAGGCAAAGCAATCTTCAGCAGTATAAACCATGCAGGAGGCATCACAATCCCTGACTTCATAATTATACTATAGAGCAATAGTAGTAAAAAACAGCAAGGTACTGGCACAACAGGCATATAGATCAATGGAACAGAATAGAAGATGAAGAAACAAACCCAGACATCTATAGTCAATTGATCTTTGACAAAGGGGCCAAACTCATACACTGAAGAAGAGACAGCCTTTCAACAAATGGTGCTGGGAGAACTGGCTATCCATTTGTAGAAAGATGGAACTAAATCTTTACCTCTCACCATACACAGGAATCAGCTCAAGATGGATCAAAGACTTAGAAATTAGACCAGAGAATGTGAAGTTATTAGAGGAGGGCATAGGCTCAACACTCCAACATATAGGCACAGGCAGTAACTTTCTCAACAAGACCTCCAAAGCACAGGAAATTAAAGCAAGAATTAACAATTGGGATGTCATGAAACTAAAAAGTTTCTGCTCATCAGAGGAAACCATCAAGAACCTAAAGAGAAAAAGCCTACAGAATATGAGATTTTTACCAGCCACCACTCTGTTAGAGGACTAATATCCAGAATATACAAAGAGTTCAAAAGATTCTATACTAGCAAAACAAACAACCCAATCAAGAAATGGAAAACTGAATTGAATAGTCACTTCACAAAAGAAGAAATACAAATGCCCAATACATGTATGGAAAGATGTTCAAAATCATTAGCCATCAGAAGATGAAAATCAAAACTATGCTGAGATTCCATCTAACCCCAGAGTGGCAAGCATAAAGAAGTAAAATAACAAATGCTGGTGAGGATGTGGGGAAAGAGGAACTCTTTTACACTGTTGGTGGGAGTGTAAACTAGTTCAGCTGCTATGGAGATCAGTAGGGAGATTCTTTAGAAAACTGGGAATGGATTCACCATATGATCCGGCTATACCACTCCGGGGTATCTTTCCAAAGGGGTTGAAATCAGAGGACTACAGTAACATATGCATATCCATGTTCATAGCAGCACAATTCATAATAGCCAAAATATGTAACCAACCTATGTCTCTATCAACAGATGAATGGATTGCAAAATTTTGAGAAGTACACATAATAAAATTCTACTCAGCTATAAAGAAGAACAAAATTATGTCATTCTCAAGAAGATGGAAAGACCTGGAAAATATTATGTTAACTGAGATCATCCAAGCATAGAAAGACAAGGGACACATATTTTATCTAATATGCTCAAACTAGTGAGTTTTAGGAATATCAGACGGACTCCAGTTAATGAAGGGAAAATATCAGAAGGCTGAGATTGATTAATGGAGGAGCTACATTCAAATATGTGTAATAGTATGAATGTAGGATGGTCAAGCCTGGACACTCATTGTTGGGAGGAGGGGAAGGAGAAGTGGGATGGGGAGAAGACACCAAGCACAGACTGAATGTATTCCATTTTCAATATGATTCACATAAAAATAAAAAAACAAAAGAATAAAAATATTATAAAATAAGAAATAAAGTCAGATATTGTGATTTCTCTTGCGTGTTTTTGTTTGTTTGTTTTTGTTTTTTGCTGAGAACTACTTTGGCTATTCTGGATCTTTTGTTGTTTCAAATGAGTTTAAGGAATGATTTTTCTATCTGTAAGAAGTGACCTTGGTAATTTAATGGGTATTGTGTTGAATCTGTAGATAACTTTTGGAAGTATGGCCATTTTGATATATATTCTGCCTATTTATGAACATGAAAGATTGTTGCATCTTCTAAGTTCTTTGATTTCTTTTTTCAATTTTTTATAATTTTCTTTGTATACATCTTTTGCCTTCTTGGTTAAGTTTATTTCTAAATATTTTATTTTTTTGTGGGATATACTGAGTGAAAGTGTTTTCTGGATCTCTTTTTCAGTGGATTTTTGGTTGGTATACAAAAATGCTTCCAATTTTTTAATATTGATTTTGTATCCAAACATTTTGCTGAATTTGTTGATCAGTTTGTAAGCCTTTTGGTTGAGTTTGTTGGGTCTTCTAAGTATAGTATTATGTCATCTGCAAATAGTGAAAGTTTGCGTTCTTCTTTTCCTATTTGTACTTCTTTGATTTCCTTTTTTTTTTTTTTTTTTTGCCTTATTGCTCTGGTTAGAATATCAAGTACTATATTAAAAAGAAGTGGTGATAATGGACATTTTTGTCATGTTCCTGTTTTTAGGGGGAATTCTCACAGTTTTTCTTCATTTAACATGATGTTGGCTGTGGGCTTATTGTATATTGCCTTTATGATGTTGTGGTATGTTTCTTCTATTCTGATCTTCTGCAGTGCTTTTAGCATAAGTGGATGTGGATTTCATCAAATGCTTTTTTAGTGTCTATTGGAATTATTATATAATTTTTGTCTTTGGTTCTGTTTATGTGATGGATTACATGGATTGATTTTTGTATTTTGAACCAGCCTTCCATCCCTGGGATGAACCCTACTTGTTCATGGTGTATGATGTTTTTTATATAGTTTTGAATGTGTGTTGCTAGTACTTTGTTTAGCAGTTTTGCATTCAAGGTCATAAAAGATATAGGCCTGTAGTTTTCCTTCCTTGAGCTGTCTTTATTTGGTTTTGATATCAATATGATGTTGGAGAGTTCAGTTTCTTTCTGTTTCACAAAATAGATTGAGTAGTATTGGGATTAGCTCTTCCATAAAGTTTTATAAAATTTACTTGGAAAAGCATCTGCTCCTGAGCTTTTCTTTAATGGTAGGCTTTTTATTGTTGTTTCAGTGTTTTTATTGCTATTGGTTGGTTTAATTTTTTTTTTTTTTTTTTTTGGTGGTACTGGGGTTCCTGGAAACTCTTCTACCTCTGGGCTATGCTTCCAGACACCTATTTTTTATAGTTTTTATTTGGAAACAGGGTCTCTTAATCCAGAGAGGCTGGCTGAAAACCTGAGTGATCCTCCTGTCTCCACCTCCCAAGCACAGAGATTACAAGCATGTGCCACCACGCCAGGAGATTTAAATTTTTTATATCTTCTTGAAAGATATGTATTTATCTAGAAAGTAGTCAATTACTTCCATATTTTTTATTTGTTGGATTATAGTTTTTAAAAGTAGTTTCTGATAATCTTTTGGATTTCTACACTGTCCATGGTAATATCTCCTTTTTCATCTCTTATCTTCATAATTTGGGTTGATTCTCTTTTTTTTATTAGGTTGGCCAATTGTTTATCTATCTTGTTTTTTTTTTTGAGAAACCAGCTTTTGGTTCTGTTGATTTTCTGTATTTTTTTATTCTCTATTTCATTGATTTTTCTCTGATTTTAATAATTTTCTGTCTTCTACTGGCTTTGGGGTTAGACTGTTTCTGTTTTTCAAGGGCTTTGAGGTGTGTCATTAGGTTATTTGGTGATTTTCTGTTCTTATGTGAGCACTCAGTGCTATAAATTTTCCTCTTAATACTGCCTTCAAAGTGTCCCAGGGGTTTTGATATGTTGTATCTCTATTTTCATTTCCTTTTAGAAATATTTTTATTTCACCCCTTACTTTTTCTAGGACCCATTCTTCATTCAGCAGTGTGGTGTTCAGTCTCCACATGTTATGGGTCTTCTTATAGTTGATTTCTAGTTTCATTCAATTATGATCTGAAAAAACACAGGAAGTCTGTCACATTTTTGAATTTGCTAGTACTTACCTTGTGGCCCAATATTTGCTCTATATGCAGACAATTCTCTGAGCAGCTGAGAAAAATGTGAGTTCTGCTGTAGTTGGGTGGAATGTTCTATATGTGTCTAATAGATCCATTTGGTTGATGGTGTTCTTTAGGTATGAGACATTTTTACGGACATTTTTTTCTAGAAGATTGGTCTAATGGTGTGAAAGAGGTGTTGAAGTTTTCCAGTATTATTGTACTGGAACTTATGTGTGACTTAATGTCACAAAGATTTTATTTATTTATTTATTTATTTACAGGTCTGGGGATGAAACCCAGGGACATTTGACCTCTGAGCCACATTCCCTGCCCTATTTTTATTCCTATTTTGAAACAGGGTCTCACTAAGTTGCAGAGGGCCTCTCTAAGTAGCTGAGGCAGTACGTGAACTGTGATCCTCTGGTTTCAGCCTCCTGAATGCTGGGATTACAAGTGAGCACCACCATGCCCTGCTAAGAGTTTATTTTTATGAAAGTAACTGCACCTATGTTTGGGGCATAAATATTGACTATCATTATTTTCTCTTTCTGGATTGTTTCTTTTACCAGTAAAAGATGGCCTACTTTGTCTCTCCTAATAAGTTTGGGCTTGAAGTATATTTTGCCCGATATTATAGTTGATACTCCTGCTTGTCTTCGAGTTCTATTGGCATAAATTACCTTGCTCAAGCCCTTCACCTTTACTTTGTTAGTGCTTCTTACAGGTAGAATGTAGATGAATTCTGTGTTTTTATCCATTTTGTCATTTTATGTCTATTTATTGGGTATTTGAGACCACTTTTGTTCAATGTGGTTACTGAAAGATGATTTTTAATTTCTAACATTTTGAGTTTTAACTTGTCTTTGAGGTAGTGTTTGTTTTTCTTTGCTCACTTGTTTGCTTGGTGGATATTCTTGTTTCTCTGGTTCTGGTGTGTATTACTTATTTCTTCTTTGCAGTTAATCTGTTTGAGTATTTTCTGTAGAGATGATTTGGAAGACAAATTCCTTCAGCTTCTGTTTGTCAGGGAAAGATTTTTATTTCTCTGTTAAATTTGAGAGATAGTTTTGCTGGGTAGGAAATTTTGGGCTGCACATTTTTTTTCAAAGTTTGGAGTATGTTTCTTTAGGCCCTTCTGTCTTTCATGACTTAGTTTGGGAAGTCTGGAGTAATTCTAATTGGTTTTCCTCTGAATGTCACTTGATCTTTTGTTTTTATTGGTTTAAGATTCTCTCCTTGACTTCTATGTTGGTTAGCTTGAATATTATGTGGTGTGGAGATTCGTTTCTCTAATCTTGTCTAAAAAGGGTTCTATAAGTTTCCTGTACATGTATGTCAACCTCTTGTTTTATGTTTGAAAATTTTTAGATATTACTTTTTTGAAAAGATTGTTGATTCCTTTGGCTTCACTTTCTATTCCTTCATCTATGCCAAATATTTGTAGGTTAGCTTTTTTAAAATGGGCCCATATTTCTGGTCTGACTTCTCCCTGTTCACCATGATTGGGTGGTTTGTGGTAATCCTGGAGATCCTACTAGTTGTACATCTCCTTTCATGCTCAGAGTCTTTCTGAGCCTCTGCTATATCTAATAGCAGACTCTATCCCCACTTTCTCCAAGTTGAACTGCAAAGTCTCCAACCCAGAGAGTTTATTGCCACTGGATAAGTCCCAGGGGATGCCATATTGGGTGTTCTCCTGCAGGGATAGTATGTTCACTTACAGTGTTTTTGAGTACCAGTCAGGATTTCTGGAGTGCGTGATGAGCTTGGCCACAACTGCTGCAAGTTGTAGCTAGTTTTTGCACAGGAGAAGCTGATGGCATACAATTTCAATGTGCTGCAGCCACTTACTGCAACCAATCAAGTCATTGATTGTTTTCCTGTGATTCTCTTGGAGTCAGGTGCAGTAAGGCAAGATGGCACCGCTGCGGGTGCTTGTGGCCACAGTGGGTTTCTTTTCTGCTCTGTAATCAATCTTCTAGCTTTTTTTTTTTATCCTGTCACCTTTTACTTATCGTGTTTCTTTTAACATTTATGGTTTTTCTCTGGCTTATGTAAGAATGCTATTTGTAAGGCAATGGAAATCAAGTGTCAGTAGGACTGGTATGTGCTGCTCCCCTCAGCTGTCATCTTCCTGTTCTTTCATTTCCAGAAATATTGATTGCCTTTTGTTTAAAAAAGACATTTCATTGGTCCATTACATTGATGACATTAAGTTGATTGGACCAAATGAGCACAAGGAAGCAACTATTCTCAGTTTCTTAGTAAGATGTCTGCATGTAAAAGAGTGGAAAATAGGTTTAACTAAAATTCAGGGGCCCTATGCCTCACTGAAATTTCTAGGGAAATAGTGATTTGGGATATGTTAAAATATTTTTTCTCAAGTGAAGAATAAATTTTTTCGTTAGGTCCCTTCTACAACCAGAAGTAGGAACAATGCCAAGTAGGCCTTTTGGGGGAAGCAACATATTCCTCATTTGTCTGTGTTACCCAGACTACTTTATGAAGTGATCTGTAAATCCACTAGTTTTGCATGGGTGTCAGGATAAGAAAGTGTTCTAAACAAGTATATGCTGATATATAAGCTACTCTACACTAGAACCATATAATCCTGCAGATCCAATGGTGTCTGGAGTGTCAGTGGCTGAAAGGGATACTTTTGGATCCTTTCGCAGGCGACTACAGGTTAATCATAATTCAAGACTTTACAATTTTGAAGCAAAGTCTTTCTATCATCACAGATAACTACTCTCCTTTGGAGAGACAACTGATGGACTGCTACTGGGAATTAGAGGAAACTGAACACCTGACCAAATTACCATACAACTTTTTTTTCCTAGTGTCTAACACTTTATTTTTTTTATTTAATTTAATTTAATTTAAATTTATTTTTATTGGTGCATTGTAATCATACATCACACTGGAATACAAGACTTGAGAGGATATACAAGCACACATCATCTAATCAGCCCTCATCCACTCCCCATCCCATTCCCTCCTCCCCTTCCCTCGATCCCATGCTTGTTTGGTGATTAACTTTGAAACATTTGTTTACATACCTCCTGCATTTTAAAGAGGTTCCATCTTCCCCCATCCCATACCCTCTGGTTGATTACCTTAATTGTTTCGCTATAGGGCCCTTTCTATAACTCGACCTCTTCCTGTTACCCCTTTCCTCCTAGTTATTGCTGATTAGGGGAAGCATCTGGTTTTTATTTTCTGCGCTATTTCTCTGTGTATGCCGCATTGCAAGTACCAATACCACACTTGACAGCCCCAGTAGTGGCCTGGCTACCCGGTGGACTGATCCAGACCTCGCTGGCTCAAGCAGCGGCCTTGCCTCATGGGAGGCCCCGATTCTGGCCTCGCTGGCCTCCTCACCGGCCTAGCCCCTTGGCAGGCTCTGATCCTGGCCTTGGAGGCCCCAGCACTGGCCTTGCCTCACAGAAGGCTCTGTCCCAGCCTCGCTGGCCCCGGCACCAACCTAACCCCTCGGCAGGCTCTGATCCTGGCCTTGGAAGCCCCAGCACCAGCCTTGCTTCACAGCAGGCTCCAATCCTGGCCTCGCTGGCCCCAGCACCGGCCTAACCCCTTGGCAGGCTCCAATCCCAGCCTCAGAGGCTCCAGAACCAGCCTTGCCTCACAGCAGGCTCCAATCCCAGCTTTGCTGACCCCATAGCTAGCCTCATCCCTCGGCGGGCTCCAATCCAAGCACCTTCTTTGCCCAGCAGGTTGTCCTAGGTTCCCGAGGGTGCGTGGTGGTAGCATTCTGCCTCTGGGGTTATTACTTCAAAAGTTCCATGTATAATGCATCAGATCTCTGCCTCCCTTGAGTACTGGCCACTGCCATTGCCACTGCCTCCACCATTTCAAATCTTTCCCAAGCTCTTTTTCCACTCTGAATGTTGTCCAATGTTCCTAAGCATGCGCGACGGTAGCATTCGCCGTTTGGTGAAATTTCTCCAAAAAATAAGTTTGGTAGGATCAGATTTCTGCCTCTCCTGAATACAAGTCTCCACTGCCATCACGGTGACTACTTCCAACACAGCCTTCCTCCTAGGTCCTCACTAAACTCTCTCCTTACAGGTGATGTCCAGGATTCTTAAGAATGTAGAGAAGAAGCAGTCCTCCTTGGCAGGGAAATTTTCCAAAAGTTCCAGTTCATTTGGATAAGTTTTGTATGCATGTCCAGTATCCTGGCATCTGCCGCGGCCTTCTTGAACCCTCTCTGATATTTTTCTTTTTTTTAATTTTTCTTTTCCTTTTTTTCCTTTTTTTTTTTTAAATAAGAGAAGATAGTATGTGTAGTTTGAGGAGGTTGTGGGATCAGGCACTCAGTAGCACTGCCGCCAGAGCCCCGGTTCTTCCGGGGGTCCTGCATACCCGCCCAGGACCCAGGGTCCTGAGACCTGGGCCCTGGTGTCTCAGTGGGTCCAGCGTGCCCCTCCTAACCCCCACCCAGGGCCCAGGGCCTTGCAACCTGGGCCCCGGTTTCTCAGGAGGTCCGGTGTGCCCCGAACAACTCTGCCCTGGGCCCAGAGTCCTGCGATCCGGGCCCCAGTTCTTCCAGGGGTTCAGCGTGCCCCATGCAACCCCACCCAGGGCCCAGGGCCTTGTGACCCAAGCCCCGGTTTCTTCAGGGATCTGGCGTGCCCTGCACGACTCTTCCCTGGGGCCCAGAGTCCTTCAACCCAGGCGCCGACTCTTCCGAGGGGTCCGGCATGCCCTGCCTGACCCCCGCCTGGGGCCCAGGGTCTCACACCCTGGGTCCCGGTTTCTCCAGGGTCAGGTGTGCTCTGCACAACTCCACCTGGGGCCCAGAGTCCTGCGACTCTGGGCCCAGGCTCTTCTGGAGGTCCGGCGTGCCCCGCTTGACCCCTGCCCGGGGCCCAGGGCCTTGCGACCTGGGCCCTGGTTTCTCAGGGGGTCCGGCATGCCCCGCCTGACCCCCGCCCGGTACCATACAACTTAAGAGTTGCTCAGCAACTCACCATCATCAAATAGAAGTGCTATGTATATCATAGGCCCTGATCAAGCCCTAAAGGCACAAAAAATGTATGCAGAGAAGTGGCTCAAATGTGCATGGTCTTTACTCTTGCTATCTTGCCTTTCTTCTCCCACTCCGCACTCAAAGTCTCAAGGAGAGTTTCCTGTGACTAGTAAACAGAAGACCTGGTTTATAGATTTGTGGTATGATATGTAGGCTTCACCCAGCAGCACTACACTCTCTTTCTGGGACATCTCTGAAGGACAGTGGTGCAGGAAAATTCTCCCATTGAACAGAGCTGGACCTGACTATGCATTTTATTTGGAAGGAGAATTGGTCAGACATTAGTTATATATCCATTGACGGACTATGGTCAAAAGGTTGGCTGGATAGTCAGAGATTTGGAAGGGACATGATTGGAAAATTGATAAGGAATTTGGGGAAGATTTAAATACGAAGATGCAAAATGAATAACACTTAAATACTGAGATAAAATCAATATCTCTTATTTTACATGTTAAAGGAAGGAGGAAACAAAAGTATTTGCTTAATATAAGCATATTTATGCAAAACATGTTCATAATAAAATAAACCAGAAAAATTCATGATAATTGTTTTTTTCTCATATCTGTATCTATTCACTTGTAGGTAGTATTTACAATTACCTTCTTCCACTACTCATTCTGTAGTCCCTCTGCCTTCAGTAACATCTTAGCTGGTCATTGTTATGTGTCAGACAGGACCTTCACTATCAAAGTTACTTCACCATCAGTAGTCCTACCTACATTAGGTCATTATAGTTTTCTATTGGCCTTAGTCATAAGATATGATAATACCAGGAAATGTCCAAAGGGGTCTCTAAAAAGGCAAAAATAATGAATATATTTATGTCCCATATAAATGTTCACAAAAGGATGACCTTCACAGAGGAAGGCCTAAAGCCTGTTGGGATAAGAGTACCTTTCCCCTTCCTCTTTCCTCATACCAACTCCCTCTTTTTATTACAAATAGAAAGATGATCATGAGCCCCAAAGAACATTTTCAACTACTCTTTTTTTTTTGTTCTGGCCTAAAACTGTTTCATATATAACTCATTACTTTAGAAAAGCATCCCAGATCAATCACTTGAGAAATGATGGACTCATATATGTGTGCCCTGAGCCAGGCTCTGTATTTTACTGTCATACTCAGTCTTTTCCCAACCCTGTTATGGAGGAATTTGTTTTACTATTTTACAGATTCAAATGCTGAAGCTCTTAAGCGAAAACACTTGCTCAAGCTGGGCGTGGTGGCGCATGCTTGTAATCCCCGCACTTGGGAGGCTGAGACAGGAGGATCACACAGGTTCGAAGCCAGCCTCAGCTACTTAGTGAGGCTCTCAGCAACTTAGTGAGACCCTGTTTCCAAATAAATTATAAAATAGGTCTGGGAGTATAGCCGGAGGTAGAAAGCCTTTGGGTTCCACCCCAGTACCACCAAAACAAACAAACAAACAAACAAAAAACCCAAAAAACACTTGCTCAAAGCTAAAGTATAATAAGCATATATTACTCATCACTTAATAAAGTGCCTAACATGTAATAAGCATTCAATGTATTTGTTGATGAATAAGTAACATTAATGTCATATTATACTCTAAGATCTTCTGGTCTAAAATCTAAACCTTTTCCTTATATCTTATTGACTCCAGTTCGAGTAAAATGAATCTAAGATATTGGTTATTAATAAAAATTGACTGTTTATGTTCCTAATTATTCTTTTCTAGAGTTCTCATCATTATTATTTTGGTAGATAGCATATCTCTCCAGAAAAGAGCACTCATGCACATGTGTACATACATACACACACACACACACACACACACACACACACACACACACACGATTCAGGTAGATGATAGATAGATAGATAGATAGATAGATAGACAGACTAAAGAAAAAGTCTGAGTCCATTGTTATTATTTTGTAAAAATACTGAATGATGATCAGGAATCTTTCTAGATTTATGAGATAGGTATGGGTTAATCCATGGATGCATCATTAGCCATATAATTAGGTTACTAAAGTTCTGGGACAAAAAGTAAGAAATTATAAACAAAACTTGAATGACTGTTTGGTATATGTATGGTTTCCACAAAAAATACCTAAAGTTAGTGAATAAATAATTATGCAAAGATTTCTGTTGGAAATTGAAGATAGCCACAATGAGGAACGTATTTGTAATGATCAAGAGATGAAATCTGTCAAATTACTTAAAATCTCAAAATATTTTATTAGAAATGCTTACATTATTCTTAATTCTGATTTTTATAATGGAGAAGATAGTAAAAGAGAAATGACCAAACTTTATGTGTAGGAGAAAAGACATTCTGTTTACAGTTTTTGTTGGTTTCATGTGCATTCGACTTTAGCATGGGTTCTGACATTACACTTGTGACCTTCACCTCTGACTCTAGCCTTCCTGTCCAGTCCCATCATTTCCAACCACCTTCCTTCAGCCCTTTTATTCAGAATTCACCTGACTCATCCCAATATCTTATGTGTCAATACCTTCATATGTTTTATTTCTTTCTTCAGAAATATTATCTCCTTGTTTCCACCTGGTAACTTTCATTTTACTTAGTTATCCTTTCTTTTATTTATTAACTTAGTCAATAGAAATTGCCTGTGATATGAAAGATTTTGGAATATAATAATAACCAGCTATTCTGTCACATTATTTACACATGTATCTTATTTAAACTTTAACACCTCACATGCCATAGAAATTATCATTATGCTCCTTTTAAAGATGAGGAAACTGCCAGGCGTGGTGGCTCACACTTGAAATCCTCGCACTTGGGAGGCAGAGACAGGAGGATTGTGCAGGTTCAAAGTCAGCCACACTGGCTTAAGAGACCCTGTTTCCAAATAAAAAAAGTATAAAATAGGTCTGGGAGTGTAGTCCAGAGGTCGAAGTGTTTCCAGGAACCTCAGTACCACCAATCAATCAATGAATCAATCACTCAATGGAAACTAAGGTATAGAAAAAGCAAATGCTATAGAGTTTGGATTTTTAGATGTCTCTCAAGGCCCATTTGCTAAAAGCTTGATTTCCAGAGTTGTTCTGTTCGGAGGTGGTAGATATGGGATCTGGAGGTCTTTGATCATTGGGACATGCCCCCTCCTTCTCACTTTGTTGTTTTTGTTTTGCTTCCTGCCCATGAGGTTAGTATGTGGGTTTTTTTTTCCCCCACCATATGTTTCTGGCATGATTTACTGCCTTGCCATAGGCACAATGCAACAGGGCCAACTGACCATGGACAGGAACCTACAAAACTGTGAGCCAAAATAAACCTTTTCTTTTTATAAGCTCATCGGTTTGTGTATGTTGTTATAGTAATAGAAAGAAAGCTGACGAACACATAAGAGTATGCTGAATGATTTGTAGCTAGCCAACAATGGGCCACAATTTCAACACAAATCTAATTGATGTCAAAGGCCAGGATATTTTCACACTGTCTCTCTGGGTTACATACTTCTCAAAGTAAGCAGCCAAAATAAGTGAAATAAAGTATTCAGTTTTTATACCTGCAGCTCCTATTAGTATATCCTGGAAATTTTTACCAATTTTTAAAATAAATGAATGGATAAATAAGTAAATTAAGTACATGGATATTATATACTTCACCTCACATGGTAGCCATCCTATGAAAACTTGTACATATATAGGTTTTGCAAAGCCAATCATATTTTAAATGTATAGGATATTTTTTCTAAGAAGTTTGCATATGGTGAATCTTCTTGCAAAGTTTATTTTTAAGTTATATCTATTTTCACATAATATATAAACCAGGTGCAGCCATATGGAAAGAATGATGTTCAGCTCATGCTATATCTCTCTAGTGAAGGAACTTGCCATTTAGTCAGCACTACTCAGGAGTCCATACCAAAAAATGGGCACACCCAAGGAAAGAGAATTTGGAACAGCTCCAAAGAAAAGCAATGAAAATGATTAAATGATTAGAAAATTGTCTCTTTGAAGAAAGGTCACCAGAACTAGGCTGATTTAGAATAGAAATATGAAGAAGAAAACCTTCCTACATGACTTCAGGGATGTGATGTGGATAGACATAGGCTGAGATAAGCAGCTGGTTTGAATTTTTATTTATGATGGTAAAAGCATAGAACAAATAATTTCAAATGAAGCCTAAAAAGTTTAGGTTAGTTCTTACAAAGTCTGTATAAAATAACATACTGGGCGGTACTGGGGATAGAACCCTTCTACATCAGGGCTACACTCCCAAGCCTATGTTATATTTTATTTGGAAACGGGGTCTCTTAAGCCAGCGCAGCTGGCTTCAAACCTGCCCGATCCTCCTGTCTCAGCCTCCCAAGCATGAGGATTACAAGCGTGCACCACCACGCCCGGTCAAAATAATATATTTAATTAACCCAAAAAGTTGTGATATTTTTTTTTTGGAAACTTTCGGTGAAGAGTCAGCTTCCAGAGAGGAAAAATGTACTTACTCAGACCTGAATGGAAATAGGGAGTGGATATTTAGAAATGTGATTAGGAAAAAAGGTCTAGCTAGGGTTCCTGTGTCTTTGTTTTTCATTTGGAAATAAATTTTTTTCCAGCAAACCTGGCTTTTAGAAAAAGCCTACACAAAGAGGAAAAACTCTTTGTATTTCTATCATTTTGAAAATGTGAGATCCACATATCTATAAATAAATTCTTTTGGAAAATCTATCAAATATTTGGCAAAACACTTTTTTGGCAGGAAATGTTATAGAGTCATGAGCAATTTGAGCAGTGATTTATGAACAATTACCAGAGGATGACAAACCAGTAATGTGAAAGAAAAGGGTGTTGGGGGTTACAAAAATGCAGGACCCACAGAGTAACTCGTCTGACTGTCTGCTTTCCTTATCTCTGGACAGCAGCACTGGTGTTGATAACAAGGCAGTTTATACTATTCAAAGGCACTCAGGACACTGTCTATTTTGCCTTTTCACAGACATAAAGTCTGTGAGCTGGAATTGACAAATGTTTTTCATCCAACAGAGTCATATAAAAGTTTTAGGGACTTAGCAGTGTTTCTGTTGTATCATGTTACTTTTGTGTTGCTTTAATGCAATATAAATATGATACAGATGTGTCAATTCATTATGGCATCATAGATAGTGAAATATATTGGCACAAAGAAGTATGTGGAGAAGAGTCATCTAGGTCTGCTGAGACTTCCTCCATGATTCAAAAGAAATCCACTCCCAGAAAGAAGCCTGCTTACCATAGAGCAACCACACTGTCTAGACTGCCTAAATTGGTGGTATGGGAAAAATGCTGAAAGCAGATAATTAAATCAAAATGCCATGTACCTGCCATTTGGATCACCAAGAGAAATAAAAGTCATATTAACTGTAAATGCCAGGCATCCAAAATGTGGTTAAATATTTGAACTCTGCTTTGTCCCCAGTGATGAGTTTCTTCAATTCATTTCTTCAGTGGAAAAAATAAATTCAAATGGGATATTCACTGTACAAGGAATTCTTTGTTCAGACTAGATGCTGACATTTTAAACAAACTTACACTCAAGATAAAGTTATCCTCTTGGAGAACCCAGACAATTTTTTCTTTCCCATCATCAACTTGCCAACATTAGAGGCAGTTCTCACGTTTAGACACAACGTGTTTCATGCAAGTGTAATTTAAAGAAGATTATGGTAAGGCCTATCCTGGCTGTTCTTGTATTACATCCTGATTATGCCTGTGCTGTCAGATGTGAGTGGAAACCACCAAGTAAGTAGCTGCGACTGATGAAAAGTGAAATA
Organism: Muscardinus avellanarius; assembly: GCF_963383645.1. Classification (NCBI taxonomy): domain Eukaryota; kingdom Metazoa; phylum Chordata; class Mammalia; order Rodentia; family Gliridae; genus Muscardinus; species Muscardinus avellanarius. Next base: position 78,460,938 of record NC_137797.1, read on the forward strand.
TGAGTCTTTATTATCAAGTGTCCAGTACAAGGCATGGTGAAAAGCAGGACACCCCCAGTTGAACTGGTGAAAAGTGTGAACTATCTGTAGCGTCCAACAAAATAAGTAGAAAACTTTCTTCTGGGCATTTTTAAGCCATCACTTTTTGTAATTGATACTTAAACTGTGAAACAAAGAGCATTTTATACCATCTCCAATTCCAAAAGAGGTTCACTGTTTCACTCTTCCTAAGCATCTCAGGTTCATTAACAGGATATACAGCATTTATGTGCATGCCTAGAGGGACCACTTATGAAACTGTTGAATTATTATTAAAAACATGTAGCTTTTCTTTTAACCTCAATTTAAGGCTTAAATTTAAAGCTGTTTTTGCTGACTTGGCAGAGGAAATCTAAGAGAACTTTTATAAAAACTACTTCCCAGAAAGTTGTTTCTTAAGAGCATTTTGGGTCAAATCAAATACAAGGAGCCCAAAATTTCCAGAAAGAACAATTCTTTTGAGTGAGTTTTCTCTTAAAATTTGTGGCATCAGCTGTTTATAGCTTTCATAAAAGCCCAAATCATTTCAAAATACTTTCTGCATATCCATACCACTGTGCTGGCCAGAAAGAACAGGTGACATGGAAGCTTTTTTAATGACAAGCATTTTCTCATATCTCTTACTTGTATACTAAATTCTCCATGGTTTTTGGTTAGAAGAGAAAGAATGTTATTTCATCCTTCTGTCATACTAATTATTTCTGTTACAAAAAAAAAGAAGAAAGAAAGAACATGGGAAATACATGTCACCTTAAATCTGTAGACAACAGTTGAATGATTTTAACTATCTTTGCATTTTCTGCTTCTATATATTAATTGAGTTTCTTCTTTGGTCCTGGTAGTAACAGTGATTTCATATTTCTTATATATCCTATTCCCCCAGAAATACTTACTATTTGGCATGGCACCCTATTCTGCCACATAGAAGAAGGAGGTCATCAGAAATGAGAAAGCTGAACACCATGAAATTAAGGTGATTTTGTAATTTGAAGAAAAACCACTAAAAAAATAAGAGAGTGGGCATCCCAGATTTGAGAAGTACTTTCTGACACAAGAGTATCCAAATTTGGTGAACAGTTGTTTTGTGTCTGTGGTAAGGTGAAGGAAGTCTTTCTAGTTCAGAAGTATGGATAAAATGATAACCTGGAGGAGATATATGTTTGGGGGATAAATTGATAAAGTAAACCATGAATTCAGCTTTAGGCAAGTAGTTAAGGTAAAGTATGTTAGGAGATGGTGATTAAAGCTCAGATAAGGGCCAGATAACCAAGGGTCTTCAAGCTATACTCAGAAACCTGAACAGATAAATTGAACACTGGGGGACAATGGTGAAGTTATATTCAGGAAAATGACCTGACCAGATTTGTATTTCAGATATGCCCCCAGAGTGCAGAAAGAGAAACATAATGCAAAGGAGTCAGTCAGCAACCAGGGTGGGCAAATACTTGTTTTGTGAAATATTCCAGGTGCACAATTATGCTGCACCAAACCAGGAGAATAAAGGAAGAGATTGAGAAATATTCATGAAGTAAAATGGACAGGATTGGCTGGTACATTGTATGTGGGAGAAAAGGGAGAGGAAGTGGTTTAGAATGACTACAGCTTTCTGGCTTGAGTGACTAGGTGAATAATGGTGCAATTAATTAACATAGAGAACATCGGAAGGAAGAGTGGGTTTGGAGAGAGAAAAGATTACATCCACTTTGACTATGTAAAATTTGAACAAGATGAGTGAAACATTCAAATGGGCTTAACTATAAGGTAGTTACATATCTGAAGCTCAAGCTCAAGGGAAGTACTGGGCCTGGGATACAAATATAGTCAATGGTAGTTAAAATCCAGTGACTGGGTTTACTTGAGGAAGACAAGGATGGCAGAAAGCCACGATAAACCCAAGAAGCAATCAGTATTTGTGAGAAGAAAAAATGGAGTAGGAGAGGAGAAAGATTAGGAAGAAATACTCAAGGAAGTAAATGAAGATTCAGGAAAGAATTGCTCCATAGATGTTAGCACAGCAAAGATGTTGATGGTACAATAGCTGGTCAATAATATTCGTGGTGAAGAGATATCGAGCATGATGGAGACTCCAATAGCATAACAAATTTATCAGCAATGTGTCCCTCTCCATCTGGGTACCATTGCTACCCTTTTCCTCAAATCCCATGACATTATGTCCATAATCATGTTTAAGACTTACTGCTTTGGTCTTGCTCCAATTGTGCATGCAAGGGCCATGTTCAGGAAACCTGATTGGAATATTTCTGGTTGATCTTGCTGAGCCTGATTTTGTAGAAGGTTAATTCCCCAGTTAGAGTTTCCACCCATGCCCCAAGCCCACACTGTAGCTATGATGGTGTTGAATTTCAGATATGGCAGGGTATTCAGATAGAAGCACTGGATAAACCATTTGAAATATGGACAATAGCAGAGATACAAGCCAGAGTGGAGATATGGCTTTGGGAGATGGACATAGGAATGGCAGTGTAAAACCTTTCAAGTACAATTGTTCCTCAATAGAGTGGCTAATGAGAAAATATTATGGTGTTTATAATAACATTTAAAAGGAAAATCAACTTTAAAAATGAGAAGAGTAGTTGAAAATGAGAAACAGTATAGCATAAAGTGAAATGAACAAAAAGAATAAAGGTAGAGAAAAGATATTTTAATAATCCAAGAAGAACTGAACTCATCATTTTTCCTTAAGCCTAGAAGGAATGGTATTGATGAAGGCAAAACCAGACTTTAAAAGACTTCTAAAGGGAATATTGTAGAAAAAAAAAGAGAATATTTGAAAAGTGTTACATAAGAAGAAAGGAAATAATTCAGCGAGTAAACAGAAAAGGTAGCAAATACACAAATATATCTGCTATTGGTATTTATTTCTTTGCATTTCATGCACATACAAGAGTACCTAACAGGTGTTTGGTAACTATTTATTGAAAAATGAGCTTTTTTCCTTCCTTTGTTTCTATTTACAATGCATGTGTCTATAGACTGTGGTAGAGTAAAGGGAGGACATTTGAGGAAAAGTAGACATTTGTGGTAATAATGTCCTGAGAACACTGGTAATATTTGCAGTTCAGAATATTAAAAGAGAAGTAAAGTCTGAGCTGGAGAATGGAATAAATAAGGAGATAGGGAGGAACAGAGAGGGAAGGGTATGTAAAAGCCTATAAACCTGACTTCTTCTTCTCCCTGAAATGGTGGGCCATCACAGTGGTAGAAGAGGAAGGGATCCAAAAATGATGAACTGGATACTGGGCTGAATTAGAACACAGGTTTGTAAGACTAGAGAGCAATTAGTGTGAAAGCAAAGTGTCTTCAACAGCCAGGTAAGTCTTCATATTTTGTTTTCTTCTTCTCTCAAAATACTCTTTGATCTTTAAAAGGAAAAGTGGGGCAGCGCTGAGAAGGCATTTGATGGAGATCACTTAGGGTTGAGATTTATTGAGTTCGGCAGGAAGAAGGCCCAGAGTGGCCAAGTTGGCTGTGGAAGGCCAGGTTAAAAAGAAAGGCGAACGTCATCATTTGAGCATAAAAGTGCCAAAGAGGATGAAGAATAAATATTGGGTTAAGTAGTGAAGGATGAAAGCAAAAACTCATGATTTAGGCAGGGAAGTGCAGAATTAAAGATATTAGAAAAATATTGACTTATGATAAAGTTCAGGTTGTGTGGCTCTGGAATAAATGAGCACCAGGCCTGTGGGAGAAGGAGCAGAATAGAACTAGTCCAAAGAATGTTCAGGGTCAAAAGTGTAAGTATTGAAGTCACTGTGGAAGGTCATAGGGAATACAACAGGACAGCAATGTTTTTTACCAAATCACTTATCAAAATCCAAAAAATCCCCGGGGTATGGTAGAAAACAACATCGTGTTTTGCCAGGCGTGGTGGCGCACGCTTGTAATCCCCGCACTTGGGAAGTGGAGACAGGAGGATCACGCCGGTTCAGAGCCAGCCTTGCTAGGTTAAGAGACCCTGTTTCCAAATAAATTAAAAAAATATAAAATAGGTCTGGGAGTGTAGCCCAGAGGTATAAGGGCTTCCAGGTACCCCAGTACCACACACACAAAAAATAATAACAATAACATCATGTTTTAAGATAAGTCTCAGAGAGGGAGACTTCCATTCACCTAAAGTGATGAAAATGGTGGCACTTCAGAAGGCAGAGTTCCTTCATGCCAACTGTTAACATGGAAAAATAATAAAGCAAAACATGACAAACGAAACAATATGTCTCTTCTTTGTTTATGCTATACTTGCTTGCATAGCTAGTCACTGATCCAGAAATTATACACAAAGTCAACTCACTACAACCTAACTTAATCAAGGCCAGTGAGAGTGAGCTCCCCATAGGAAGGGACACTAAAACAGAGTAACATTCTTCATGGAAAAGAAATATTTGGATTGCATGAGAAAACTACTTGGAAAAAAAAAAGATAATTTTGTCTTTTAACAGAAGAAAGTAATATTCTGCTAGGTACAGTGAAACAGAGCAGTTAAAAGAAGAATAGGGGCTAGTGGTGTAGCTCAGTAGTAGAGCACTTGCCTTGTATGCACAAGGCCCTAGGTTCAGTTTCCAGCAATACACACGTGCACATGTGCACACACATACACACACAACATAGTTCAAGTTCACAGATATATTGAAGTAGACACAGCTGTAGACATGAAAGCATTATTGCACAACACCAGGCTGGACTCCACCATGCAAATGAAATGTCTTTGTGGTAGAGTTTCCATAAACCAACTCATTTAGCCAAGTATTTTGAGCAGGCTGGCCTGTGGTATTTATTCACTTATGGCCTGTGTGGGAAGATTGAGAAACAGTACCGAGGGGAGGAGGAAATGGCTCTCTAACTAGTACATTTTCAGCTTCATGCAGATTGGTATTCAACTCGTACAAGAGTTAAGGTTATAGCAGTACTTGGAAGCATTCTGCTACCAAGCAGTTAAGAAAAGGTTTTCATTTTAATCAATGAGAAGTCATAAAAGTAGTAATATTTGTGTGTGTGTGTGTGTGTGTGTGTGTGTGTGTGTGTGTGTGTGTGTTACTGGAAATTGTACCCGAGGGCATTCAGCCCTCTTTTATTTTTTTATTTTGAAACAAGGTCTCACAAAGTTGCTAAGAGCATCACTAATTTACTAAGGCTGGTCTTGAACCTATGTTTCTCAGTATCTGTCTCTCAAGTCCTGGGATTATAGGCATACACCACCACACCCAGAAAGAAGTAGTAATTTTAAAATAATCTGACTGGACATATTGTAATTTGAGCAGATACCAGGTGGGGATCATTTATGTCCTCAATACAGAAAATCTAAACATGACCAAAAATATCACTCACTCTGTATTATATACTTAATTCTAAGCTGATTTGACATATTATAGGGTAGTCACAACAAAAAATTAAAAACAAAAGAGAAAAAAGTCTCCATGCTTATTTAATCATATTTTACAGAACTTTTTTCTTGTGTTTTGTTTTTTTCTTTGGGGGACTTTTCTTTTATTTTATTTCTTTGGGTGAGAGCAGTGAGTACAGGATCGGTATTAGTATGCTAGGAAGAAATGAGTGTGCCAAGTGAATTATGAATATTAATTTTTCTCCCTTATTGTAGAACAGTAATATATAAACACTTTTCTAATGATGTAGAAGGAAGACAAAAATGAATATGTATCCTATGCCTATAATTTACTTAGTACACATTAAATGTTCAGTATTATTTTAACTATTATGGTGAATACAAATAATCAACTCTCTTGTTTCATCCTCCAATGTATTTGTCACTGTGTTTATCTGGCAAGATTCAATAATGACTGAAATGACAAAGAAAATTTAAAATGATATACAATGAAATATTAATCCCTAAGTGAAAATGCAACTCAGGGCAGGATTCGTAAGAGAAAGCAGACTGAGGGAGGTAGATGGTATTCTATGAAACATTAAAGAAAGTGTTTGGAACAGGTGGTCTAGAGTAAGACATCTTTCTGTATTTTCCACTAGTAATAATATTCTTCTTTGCGGCATCCAAGACTTCTTCCCAAATTCCTGTTACAGCCAATGCTACCTTTTAAAAAATAAGAGTAACAGACCAGAGGAATGATGAGCCAAAAAGGAAGGAGGAATGTTTTCCCTTGTCATTCTTCTGTGCTCTTTCTTTCAATATTAGTCCCTTCCTGCCAATTCCGTCCCTGGGCCTCATAACGTAACCACTGCCTTTGTCTTTTGAGTTGTATTTATTTGATCCAAGTATTCTTCCCTTTGTCACAGTTTGTCTTTCTGGAGTTCTATTTCCTCATATTTGTGTTGGAAAAAAATTCTATAGACACATTTGAAGGTTGGTAACACACTAATATATGATGATCTCCAAATTGTGTTTCCATTTCAGAAAAGCTCCATAACTTAAACCTAAAAAAAAGAGTAAGAAGATAATATCAAGAACAAGGATAGCAATACTATTGCCTATACTTATCTTGAGAAGAACTAGAAAGAGGGACCATTCTTGTGCCTCTCACACTATCCAGGTAGAGCATGCAATATACTTCATCACAAAACCAACTCTACGCCACGGAAAAGGTTATTTCCTTTTTATTATTATTATTAATTTATTATTAAAGATAGGTGGATATTACTGAATACTGAACTTATGACCCATACCTCCTTAACAAGCAGTTTTAATACTCCTATGAAAAAAATGCTACACACTGAGTACATGGGTGGCACATGCCTGTGTGCCACCCATTATTAAAGATAGGTGGATATTACTGAATACTGAACTTATGACCCATACCTCCTTAACACGCAGTTTTAATACTCCTATGAAAAAAATGCTACACACTGAGTACATGGGTGGCACATGCCTGTAACCCAGTACTAGCAGGGTAGCAGGTTCAAAGCCAACCTCAGCACTTAGAAACTTAGTAGGACCCCAGGGACCTAGTAAAACCCTATCTCAAAATTAAAAAAATAGGGCTGGGGTGAACTATTTTACCAGTAGGTAAACTGTCACCACTCAGGTAAACTGGCCTGAGTTCCATCCAGAAATAAAAGAAGCTGTGGTAAGATGTCAGATAATCCCTGAGACTTTGTACTGACCACCTACAATGATTTGGATTTAGAATGTCCCCCAAACCTTCACAAAAACAATGATAAAATATTGGAAGTGGGCTTATGGAGGGGTCCCTGGGAGTATGGCCTTGAGGTTTATATGGTTCCCCCTGCTCTCTGCTTTTGGCCTCCTTAACATGAGAATAGAGCCCATGCTCTTTCTCTCTCCCCTTCCCGCTCTTCCCTGAGCTCTGCAGACACAATCTAACATGGACTAAAACTCTGAAATGTCTAAAAACTGTGAGCAAATAATTTCCTTCCTCTATGTTCTGTGGTTGTTCATTTGGGATTACAGAAATCAAAATGCTGACTGAGACACTGCCCAACTCTCTCTACATGATTCTCACTTGGGTTGCATCTCTTTCTCTTTTGAATAGAATATGAAGGTAGGCGCTAGAGATAAAACAGTGAATTGATATGTGAAACAATAGTACAACTTATTCCACTCACAGACTAGCACTATTCTATTTATGACATATCAAATAACTATGTTGACCTAGGTAAGAATTCTTACCCAATGATGGTGATAGAGAAGATAAACACGGAGAAAGAAAGAGAAGCCCGTGGGTATTTTGAACCTGCTACCCTGCTAGTACGGGGTTACAGGCATGTGCCACCCATGTACTCAGTGTGCAGCATTTTTTTCATAGGAGTATTAAAACTGCGTGTTAAGGAGGTATGGGTCATAAGTTCAGTATTCACTAATATCCAGCTATCTTGGATATTCACCCAAATCTGGATATATGCTTTTGACAGTCATTTTTAGTTCCCATTTATAACTTATTAGCAGCTACTAAAATACTTAAAAATTATTTAGAGTCAAGGAAAACAATATTCATTGCACAGATGAGTTATCTATAATAAAAGTAAGTTTCTGAGAGCCCTCCAAGGCAGAACTGAAAAAAGAAAAAAATTAAAATCAGTTTTTGTTTAGATTCTTGGCGACTAGAGACAGAACTTTAGGGACTAGGCAATACATAGAAAGGGTGACATCCCAGGGACTGAGATCCCAGTCTGAGATCCATATTTCAGAATCTCTGGTGTTGACTACTATGGATGCTTCATGATTCATTGAAGCTATTTTACCCCTGTTTTTATAACATTGCTGCTTTTTTCACTTTTTCTTTTTAGATCTCCTGGCCCTGCAAAATTTGGCTGCTCTAATTCCAGAACAGGTGTGGGATGGCTCGGTCTCTTGCAGCAGCACCCCTCAAGGATCCTCACTGCCTTTCCTCTCCAGTGATATCATTAAAAAATCAGGCTGAGAGGAAATGGAAAGAAGGGGATTGTGCTCCTCTGCAGCTATTGTTGCTCTTGGCAGGGTGCTACCAGGAGGCCTAGCTATGTACCACTTAAAGCTTGAATACTACAGCTCATCTGACCAGAGAGCAGTTGAAACACAAAAGCTCAAGTAGATTATGCTCCTTTACATGGTGACTCATCTCAGATGATAAATATAGTGTGGCTCCCACACACAAAAACAGATGTGGCAGATATGTTGCCTATAGACAGTAGTTTCCAAACACTTCTGAGCTAGATAATAAAACCTCATGTTTCCACACCATGTTATTTCAGAGCATTCATGGTACTGGGGATAGAGGTGAAAAGAAGGTATATAATGCCAATTAGGCTCAGCTGAAAGATGAGTGTCCACCAAGTGCACAGCCTGAAAGGGACTGCAATGGGTCATGGATACAATTTGAAAACTCCTCTCTTGGGGAGCCTTACATACTAAGGGCGGCTTCTCCCAAGCCTGTCAACAACGAGCAGGGTTTAGTAGGTGAGGTTTCAGACTCCTTTTGTTTGTCAGATAAATGAAGACATTTGTTATGAGTGCCCAAAAGCAAAGTCATTTGCCCAGTTAATTCTACTATATCTTACATCTTTATTTATTTTTATTTTTTGCAGTACTGAGATGGAACCCAGGGTCATTCTACCTCCGAGCTACACTCCCAGCCCTATTTTTTAGTCTTTTTTCATTTTTTGAAACAGTGTCTCACTGAATTATGAAGGGCCTCACTAAGTAGCTGAGGCTGTCCACAAACTGTGATCCTCCAGTCTCCACCTCCCAAATGCTGGGATTACAAGTGTGCACCACCACACCTGACTTTTAAAATGTCTTTAGAATATAAGTAAAGAAAAATTATATCCATTCTCTTTTCCTCTGTTTTGCCATAGACAGGCTCTTTAGTGGTAAAGACATGCCTAAATGACTGTATAGTCTTAGAAAAGCTGGCTCTTCCCCAAGACACTCTGCTTGCCATCCTGGGCCAAGTGTTTTCCTGGGCCTGTTTGTTTTCCTGCCATCTTTAAGCCATGGCTAGACAGTTCCAGGCTCCCAAATGCTAACTTTGAATCCCATAATTCAAAGTGAAAGCTACCATTCTTGGTAGGCATATTCCATTCTCAGAAATCAGCCCTTACCTAAATGTATCAGGATATTTGAGCAGGTTTAATGGAGCAATGGAGAGTTCAGAACAATGGCTTCTATTGCTTACAATGGTTTCTGTTACTTAGGGACCCATCAAAATCCACTCCAGTCACCTCCACCCACCATCCTCCTATGAAGACTGTGAAACTCTCCTGCTTTGCTTTTCCAAAAGCCAAGTCTAAACTAAGATACAGAAGGTGTTTGTAAATTTCCACTTTAAAAATTGCCTGGAAATTTTGCACAACTAATGCTTCTTCTTAGCAGTAGTTTAAATTTTCCTAGAGCAGCACTCCAAACTCTTTTTATTATGACACATATGCATGCTTATTAATTTATTAATGAATTGTATTTGTAATATTAAAAACCTATTTTTAATGTTTTTTATTTTTATATTTTTGGGGGGACTGATAATTGAACCCAGGGGCATTATAATTCCAAGTTACAACCCCAATGATTTTTATCTTTTATTTTGAAATAGGTCTTGCTAAGTTGCCAAGAGTCTTGCCAAGTTGCTGTGGCTCGCCTTGGAACTGTGATCCACCTGCCTCAGCCTCCCAAGTACTGTTCCAGGCAATGTAGTATCTAATGTTTTATTAATTGTGGTTATTTTATATTTTGATTGATATACAAGCAAAACTACATTAGAACAAGATTCATTGATAACTACATTAGACATAAAATTTTATTTTAAATAGGTTTTTTAATCCTTTTTTATTTACCAACTTCTCTGCTACTATTAGGTTGTTATTTTCTTTATTTAGTTGAGGAATAGCTTTTATTTGGAGAAGAGCCATCACATCAACCATTTTCTTGTAGTGCCCAAATCCTACTGCATTTACATTATCTTCAATTTGTGTGTGTGTGTGTGTGTGTGTGTGTGTGTGTGTGTGTGTGTGTGTGTTACTGGAGATGGAACCCAGGGGCATTCTACCTCAGAGCTACACCCCCAGCCCTATTTTTTATTATTTATTTTAAAGCAAAGTCTCACTAAGTTGCAGAGGGCCTCACTAAGTAGCCGAGGCTGGCCACAAACTCACAATCCTCCTGTCTCAACTTCCCAAATACTGGGGTTACAAGCATGTGTCACCACACTCAGCCATTATCTTCAATTTAAGTTTGCTTTCCAAGAACATTTTAAGGCCCTTGACCATTTTTGAAAATTGGTTTAGTGAAATCTGGATTATAAATCATTCATCCCATTCAATAATGTGCATATTAAACTATAATTCATCTTGAAATCAAAAGATTCAAGCCACAGTTGAGCACATTCCAGCTCCCCACCTCTCCAGCCTATATTCCCCTATACCTTCTGGATGTTGTTCAGTAACAGATGCAGTGAGGACACCAGTGTTATTTCATAGAAAGAAACAGGTAGCATTTCAACACTAAGAGGCTAAAAAGAGCCAAGTATAGTGTGGTACTGCAATCCCAACACGTGGGAGGCCGAGACAGGAAGATTATAGGTTCACGACCAGCCTCAGTGACTTAGGCCCTCAGCAATCTAGTTAGACCCTGTTTCAAAATAAAAAGTAAAACACAGTGGGAGTATAGCTCAGAGGTAGAATGCCCCTATGTTCATTCTCAAGCCCCACCTCCCCAGAAAAAAAAAAAGAAAAGAAAGAGTATAAAAACAAGCCACAGAGAGATTGGATATATGTTTGTAACTTTTATCAGCAAAAGACTGGTATGAAAATCTTACAAATCAATAAGGAGGGGGGATAACAACCTAATAAAAACAATTGGCAAAATACTGGAAGAAAAATGAGTATCTAAATGATATTAAGCATTCGAAAAGTGGTAAAAAGTCTCTTATTATAAGACATGTTGCCAGGCGTGGTAGCGCACGCTTGTAATTCCTGTGATTGGGAGGCAGAGACAGGAGGATTGTGCAGGTTCGAAGCCAGCCATGCTGGCTTAAGAGACCCTGTTTTCAAATAAAAAGTAAAATATAAAATAGGTCTGGGAGTGTAGCCCGGAGGTAAAAGGGCTTCCAGGTACCCCAGTACCACCAAAAAAAAAGTGTTAAAAATAACAGCACAGTGCAGTACAAACTTACACAGTAAAGAATTATTAAAAATTGTATCATGTTTTGATGAGGATATAGAACAACTGAAACTCTCCTATAATGGCTGTTGGAAGTATAAATTGGTGTGGTTACTTTGGAAAACTATCTATTACTAGCTATTAAAGCCCAATATAGGTATACCTTAAAATCTAAGAATTTCACTTCAAGGTATTCATTCAACAGAAATGTTGATAGATGGTGGTATTCATAGCAGCACTGTTTATGAGAGCCCTAAATTGGCAACGATGAAACAATCCAAATGTTCACCAATAACTGAATGAATATGTTGAGGTACATATATATAGTAAAATAATGCACACCTTTGAAAATGAATGTACTACATTATACCAGTAGTTACCTCATAAACATATGGAGAAGAGATGTTGATGAGTAGAGAAATGCCAGATATAAAATGCTATGCACAAAATAATATTTAAAAAGTGGAACACTAGTAAATGAGCTTAGAAGTCAAGGTAGGATTCTCCTTGAGTTGTCATGGGGAAGAAGATGTAAGGGGTCTTCTGTAGTGGGGAAAGTGCTCTCTTCTTGATCTATTTTGGTTACTGGGTGCAGTGATGTTGTGAGCATTAATTTATACCTTTCATCAGTAGACTTTTCTGTATGTAAGTTATAAATTTACAAAACAATGAGTAAACTGTTTAATTTACATTCTTAAATTTTTAGATAAAAATAAGTGACCGTTTTAATTTTTTTCATATGCTGCTGGATGATTGGGAAAACCAGGGTGGCATATATAGCCCTTTAGACACTACTTGGCCAGAGTAGACACACAGTGAATAGAACACATTTCTTTCTAACCAATAGTTCAAGAGAGTTTAACATTTCGAGTTAAGGAGAGAAATAAATGTTAATATAATATTTATATTTCCACACACTTTAGCTGTTTCCCCTCCCTTACACAATAAGGAATAAGAAAATAAGGTCAGTTTAGGAATAGTGGGTAAAGGAAAAGAATAAATACTTTTCATCTCATCTCAACTTTCTTTAGTACCAATATTGACTAATCCGAAACTCTGTAGTGGTTATTAAATCTTTGCTTTCTTCTTTCCAAATTTGACTGACCATACTATTTTTCTCCAGAGTACAAAATATGCATTTGCATATAAATCAATGTTTTCCTCTCTACAGACCTCCTACAATAATTGAATTCCTTACATGCCTTAAATATGAAAAAGACCTTCCCATTCCCTTCTGATGATTTAATCATTAAAATTTTTACATTATTATACAACATTTGATGACATGTTCATTGATTAATCTATTTTAAGTATTTATGTAGTTTCTGTTTTGTCCCAGGTATTCTACTACTGCCTGTTAATCTAACCATGATTAACAAATTACAGTTGCTATTCTTTATATTCTGTAAGTGTTCAGGTTGCAATTTTATGGGTTGTTTTATGTTACATAATAAGTTTTTAAAACAACAGTATAGCCTGTCAGACATTAGTTACTAAGGATAGTAAATGACTTTTCTATTTCCTTAGTTGAAATAGGAGGCAATTGTGTTACTGTTAGAACATCAGATTGGTCAAATGTGTTGAATTTAGGAATAAAAGAATGTCTTGGGGGCTTAAATGATAATAAAACCAACAGAGACCCTTCTTATTCATTAAAAATATATTTTTAATGACACAAGTGTAAATGAATGAAGTAGAACAATTAATTTTTTCTAAAATACACACAAATTTACATGACAGGAAAACCTAGGCGAAATGCATTTTCATTTTCAATAAAATCAATAATTTGTTCAAAAGATGAACTTAATGCCTGGCAGGATTTTCTGTGGCCACCTTACCCACTCATCTACAGTGAGTGATAATCTTAGATTTTGGATTAGTATACCATTCAACAAGGAGCTGACTTGATCATCTCCATAACTTTAACTTAGCAAATTCTCTATTTTTTCTTATAAAATTTGAACTTCTTATTAAAAATTGAACTCTGGTTTAAATTCTTTAATTTAAATTTAAATGCAAGCAAACTAGAAAATTTGAATCCAGGTTATCAAGTTTTAAGACATCTTTTCTTTTTGGGAAAAAAAAATGGGTGCATTAGAATTGAAACATAAAACCACACTTGTAGATTCCAAGATTACAAATTGGTGACTTAAAAAATTTTGATAAGCTTGTGCTTTATTCCAATGTTGTCATCACTGTTGTGGGATTATGCAATATGAGAGTTGTAAATGCTGTTAAGCATTCAGAGGTTTTCCAGAAAAGACAACATGACACAGAAGGAGGAATAATAGCAGTGTTTCTTTTTTATGCACTATGATAGGACTGTCAGAAAATCAGAGATGACAATAAAATCAGAGATAACAATTACATTTGTTCATTAATCTTTTCCCCTTTTCTTCTTTCAACATTTGTCTGTGTGCCTATTATATGCTAGATACTGCCAGGCTGTAGGTTTACCAAGTGAATTAAATGCTGTCTCAGTCCTTCAAAAGCTCACAGTCTGGTGAGGGAGACAGACATGTAAACAAATAATTACAATGCAATTTGAGATGTGCTTTATGAAATTAGGAATGCACTGTTAGCAGATATGTTAGTGGAGATGAAGGAGATGATGATCCTGCTTCAGTGGGGAGGTGGGGGTGGACAGGAGGAAAAGTCATAGAAAATGACTAAAAGTAGATTTGAGATTGAGTCTGAATCTTAGGACTTAAGAAAAATTGAACTTAACCATTAAAATATTTGAAACAACAAACTGAAAGTAACATAATACACATAATATTTATGAAAAAACATGTATTTTCTTCTGTTACTGCTCCATTTCTCTTTATGAAAACAATATGATGTTTTTCTGTCTCTCATTTAATGACATGCATTAAATAATCTCTTACAATATGGTGCATGGTAAATATCATAAATAGTTGTTTCATCTACTCTTTTCAATTTAGAAAACCTTCTCTATGGGAATATTGTCATTTGACTGAGCCCAATGTCCCCAACTCTTTTTTCAAGATTTATAAACACCTCTAATCCCAACTGTTATAGGCAAATAGAAATGTAATTATCTTATTGATGACAAGGAAGCTGGAAACATGAGCCCAAAAGAGTCAAGTTGCTTATTGCCTGCTAACATCTCATTTATTCAGATAGCCTCGTGCCTCTCCATGCTGCCCAGAATCTAGAAATCTTTTAGCACAAAAGCAACAAGAGATTTACTTTTGCCAGAGTTTTCACATTGTGTTATTATTGCTGTCACCAACCAGAGATGTTCATCACTTTTCTCTTCATGTTAAAAAGGTAATTTTCAATCTCTCTTTAAACTCTCCCCCCAAAACACCCTCTTAAAGAGGTTAGCAACATTTATTCATGTACCAGAAACACAACACAAAGGAAAGAGCAGCAGTTAATCATCATTTAGCAGTTCATGTGAAAAGAAAATGCAGGGATTTATAAATAATGCTGAAATGTGTAATCAGTAATCTGTGTTGCAAATTCATAAAGACTTCTAATATATCAAGTTGTCAATGATACTTTAGAATTTCAGTTTCATCTTGGGAACTGTATCAGCTATGCTAGGAAGGGCTTAGAAGTGCTTAAATCAAATGTGGAGTTCATGTTGTATAATATGCTTAGGAGAATTGTAAAAAGAAATAAAGGCGATCCCTCAGGATACAAGGACTAATGGTATGATCGCATGGTTTCTTCATCAGTTAGTTGAAACTAAAGGTCTAGCCAGGTATCTTGCTAAAATTCAGTTTGTGGATAACCTTCTGTGAACTTTTACATATATAACTCACTATTATCTCTAAGTTCCCCCAACCCTTATTTGTAATCCTACCTACACAAAAGAAGCTAGATTTAATTTATGCTTTATGCCATTATAATTAAATCAAGAATATCACTATAAAGCTTTCAGATCATATATGATATAAACAGAAATATTAAAAACAGGCCTCAAAACAGCCAGAAATGTGTTGAAAAAACTGGAGGGGGATATAGGGGACAAGGAGTGGGGGTGATAACCAATTTTGAGATGCAGGTGAAGTCTTGTTATAATTAAGCCTGTTAAAGTCCCAATTCTACTTCAATAAAACAGCATGAGACTCCAGCTGGTGGCCAGCTGCTCCCAGACCTTTTCCACACCAAAAAAGCACAGCTTAAGGCCTTATAGGTTTGTTTCAACCACATTTCACTGGTCTATTGTCTAGGTAAATTAAATAATGGAAGACTTGAGTTATCTGAATCAGAAAACTAATTTCATCAATGAATGTACCTAGATCACTTAATAAATATCTTACTCCACCCAGATGCACCAATATGAAGAAAAGGAACAGATGGCAAGACTTTATATAGCCCTTTGTGGAAAATTTGTCCATTGTTGAAGGTAGATAACCTTTAAGGAGCTTTTACTCTTTTGGATTAAACAGTTCTTACCAGAGTGTACCCAAGTTCTCAAAGATGCACATCAGGACCGAGACACTAAACAAAGAATTGCAAAGAGACATTACAGAATTTATGGATGAAAAAATCCTAGGGGAACTGATTTAAGAAAGGTCTAAGATTGCAATGTTTGGACCAAGAATTCAAATAACCTTTTCTGCATAATGGGAAACCACTATAAATTTGCATTTATATTGTTATTTTGACCTATGAGTTAGCTCTCTATAGACAACAAATGGTTCACAGAAATTTTTCACAAATCTTGATGGATAGGCTAAAGATAGAACTGACAGGAATCCAAGGCTGGGAAGTAGGTGGTAGAAAAAAGTGAGACCAGAGAAATTGCAAAGTGGGAATCTTTGATTTATTCTTTCTCTCACTGAAAGTGACGTCTGGTCTTTTCATTGCTCCCAGAAGGCTACAGAGTGAGGAGAGAGGCTTTATATTCATTAAATGTAGAACATACCCCTAAGTCAATTTAACTCCTATTCTTATTTTGCTAAAGCATTTAAGAAGGTAATAAAGGAGTCTTGAAACTTGATGGAAGAAAGAGTGAGTTTCAGAAAAAGATATTTCTTCACCAACCCTGTCATTCAGGAAAAGAATAAAAACTGAGCACCTACTCTGAGCCAAACACTGTGAGTGAAATGGATGTGGGGATGTGGTCCACTGATCTCACATGCTTACAAATTAGAGGGGAATGCAATGATGCCACATCACGCATGACAAAGATGGAGGGCAACCCGGGCACTTCTGGGACTACAGAGAACTGATAACCTGGAAGCAAGCAGAAGGTTAGCCAGCAAAGGCTCTCTGGATGTGGTGATACACATGGGAAACATGAAGGATGACTGAGAGTTAATCAGACAAAATGGTGAGCAGATGTTAAAGACAGAAGCAGGCACATGGGCAAAGTCTCAGAAGCAAGAAAGGCTGGCAAAATTGAGGACCTGGAAGATGTTCAGTAGGACAGAATAACAGCTTGCAAAATCAGGGCATGATAAGATACAGGACTTGAAAAGGAAAGAGAGCCAGACAATGAAGAGACTTGTAGGCTTAGTGAATGATATATTTTATGAATACATCAATCATAGAATCAGATGACCCAAACTCAATACTGACTACTTGTAAGACAATCCAAACCTACCTATGCAACCCAGGTTCCTGATTTATAAACAAATGAGACCAGTCCTGGTCTACCTAATTTGCATTGCTGTTATAAGGATAGAATGAGATAATGCAAGAAAAAAATTATATATATATATATATATATATATATATATATATATATATATATATATATATATATATTCTGAATACAGATGCATGACTAGAGTAGATCAAAGAGCACCCAACCAAAAAAGTAGAGAGGAAGCTTAGTTTAGTGATATTGTTAGGTGTATAAAAAAGAAATTTGGTTTTGAATGAGATAATCCTTCACCCTTGCTTGCAGTACCCACACTGCATGTCTCTTGTAAATTGTTCTGTCTTACAAGCAGCCAGTACAGGAACATTTGTTTGTATGCTATTCTTCTTTACTTGTGTGCAGCCACTGTATGAAAACAGGTAAGTGGGAGGAAAAGAATGGTTTCCTGACAACCATCCAAAGAATCAGTTTCCAAACAAAGACCTCTTCAAGAAAGTATCCCCATCTAGTTTCATTTACTCCCAGAGACTTAATCAGACTTTAATTTTCATTCACCTAATTAGGAATTTCTTCCTGAGGGTTAAAATTTTCCAAAGCATATGAAAGGAAGTCAGTGTGCTACTTTAAGTCTTATTCTAGCATTACCAACACATGTTCTCACAAGGGACTGTAACAGTAACATCCGTATGAGGAAAAATGTGTTAAAGGATTTAAAATAAATCTTGTGTGTATGGATGCCCTGAAAAATAGCTTCAGAACCAAAAATATGTCATGATCATCCTCTCCCTGCTTAATACAAGAGACAGCAGATAAGTCCTTTGAGGTAACCCATCTGGCCTAGAAGAGGATTGCTGACATCAAGACCTTTGCACAAAGTGGGTGGTTTTGACCTTGGAAAGCATAAGTACAGTTTAGTAATGTGCTCATAATAGGATAAAAATGCATTAGCCTTTCTTCAATGATTCAATTTAAGTACTTCTTTAATCAGTGTGTTGGAGGCAGATTTAGTGCTTGCCTTAATTTCATTAAGACTGTCAGGTTACATCTCCTATTGTTTAACGTTTATTTAATTTAAAAAGTATATAGCTATAATGATGCATAATCCCTGTCCTCAATTAGCTTAAAATCAAACCTTCTGAGTCTTCTTCCACCCGTTTAATAAAGGCATGTAGCTAAAAGTTATGTCTATAGCAATGATAGTAGCATGGGATCCAAACTTATCAAGTGACGGAGAAAAAATATGATCCCCCGGCCCCAAAATGTCACATGGAAAGCATACAATAAGCAGTGAGAATTTGAGGAAACTTGTTTGAAGTGGGATAAGGAATGGAAGGAGTCAGTGTTAGCAGTTATGTGGTCAAAATAGGGATGGCTATGTCTGAGGGTTTCCTGGGTCTCACGTCAACTTTGTAGTCTAGCCAAAAGTTGGAAGAAAAGGAAGGAAATCATTTATGGCCAAGCCTAGAAGTAATTTGCCACACTCTGCCACCATTACATCAGCCTAGATTTCAGGATCAGACCTGGATGCAATGACACTGTAAAACATCATTGTCTTGGTCAACATTCCTACTAATGAAATAAAAAAGACCTGAGAATGCTAAATAAAACATGAACATTTTTATCTAAAAAAAAAGACCTGATTACACAATGTAGAGGAAGGGAGATTTATTTTCTCACAGTTTCTTGGAGATTTCTTGGTTCGGTTTATGTGAGGTGAGGGTCTGAGGCTCAGAGCATGAGAGCAGGAAACAGAGAGGGAGAGCACATTGGCTCTGATTCCATGTCACAGAGACCAGGAGGAGAGAGAGCAAGTAAGGGGAGGAGATGATCATATTCAGTCCCCAAGGTTGCACTTCTAGGGATCACCCTTAGTAACCAAGGCTTACTTTCAAAATTGCTACCTTTTTTCCAGGAGGAATAAGAGAACACTCTAAATTCACACCAACCATTACAATAACATAGCTAGACATCTAGGAGGAATTATAAGCCAAAGACACTGGTCTATGTGAAGCCTGACATGTGGAAAGGCTGAGCCAGGCCAAAGAGAGGTAGAAAATAAACAGAGCACTGGAACCAAGAAGGAAGAGAAAGTCTCCATGGGCATCCAAGAGAAATGGGCATGTGTAAATGACTTCTAACTTTTTTTACATCTACTGACCATGAATGTAGACTTGACTTCTATTTTTGTCTTTTTTTTTTAGTCCTTTAAGATGCACCCCAAATAATCAATAGGTTTGCCTCAAATTTTAGGCAAGGGGCTTCATTTTTTTAACATTTTGATTTGTGTTAAAATATAAATTCTTTCTGTAGTTTAGGCATCAGATAGAATCACTCAACTCCTTAAATTCCATTTGAGATTAGTTCACAGTTCACACTTTCTCATCTTTTTGCCAGTCTTCTCCTGTGATGTCTGTGAATTCTAGTTAGGAACTGGGAACTCTTGTCCCTTCTTCATCCAAATTCTTATTTTCTACTTTATGATTTGTAAAACTTCTTCATTTCTGCCCTACAATAGGTTTAAAAACTCATCTTCTTTGGTTGATTTTCAATAAAAGTAGAAATACATGCACTCAATTAAATCAATAGGAAACAGTCCATGAGGCCTCTCTGTGAGTGTATTGGAAGTTACTGATGATTTGAGTCAGAGAGTTTTACACTACACAAGTGTGACAAAGTGTTATAGTTATATAGAGAGTGTCCCCTAAAGAGCTCATGTATTAATGTTCAGAGTTTATATAATTAAGTCCTTAGGGTTGTAATCTCATAAGCTCAAAATTATTCTGATGGGTTTACTGGACAGTAACTAGGCAGGTGGCATATAACTGGAGAAGGTAAGTCCCTACGGGGTGGCCTTAAGGCCTGTGCTTTGTCTTTGAGTTGACTTATTTGTTGGATCTCTTTTTCTTCTATACTCCATAATGTGAGAGTAGAGCCCTTGCTTTCTCATTTTTTCCCCACCACCATGTCCTTAGCTCCACAAAAATAACCTGGCATGACATGGACTAAACTCTAAGATCTCTCTCTCTCTCTCTCTCTCTCTCTCTCTCTCTCTCTCTCTCTCTCTCTCTCACACACACACACACACACACACACACACACACACACACAACTGAAAAAATAAATATTCTTCTAGGTTCTGTGGCCAGTTGTCTTGGATTATAGCAGTGAGAATGTTAACCAAAACACTAAGGAGAACTAGGTACAGTGATGCACACCTATAACCCTAGTACTTGGGAGGCCAAGGCAAGAGTATTATAGGCTCAAGGACAGCCTCAGCAGCTTAGTGAGACTTTGATTCAAAATTTTAAAAAGCCTTAAGGGAAAGCTCAGAGGTAGAAGGCCCCTAAGTTCACTCCTCAGTTCTCCCTCCTCTCCAAAAAAGAACTCCTGAAAATTAGATTTATTTTGGCCTGAGAGTAAAATGAAAGTACACTGCTTAGTCAATATTATTTTTTTCTAACTCTATTTATCTCCCCCCCTCCATTCTGTTTCCTCCTTCTCTAGATAAATAAACATTACTGACCCTTTAACAACCTCCCCCAACAAACATAACTCCTCAGAAGTGCCTTTCTTGGCCATTCTGCCTACTACCTCAGTCCATTTATCATATTCCACTCCACACTAGCAAAACAAATAACCCAATCAAGAAATGGGCCACTGAAATGAATAGACACTTCACAAAAGAAGAGATACAAATAGCCAATAGATGCATAAAAAGATGTTCAACATCATTAGCCATCAGGGAGATAAAAATCAAAACTACACTGAGATTCCATCTAACCCCAATCAGAGTGGCAAGCATAAAGAAGTCAAATAACAACAAATGCTGGCAAGGATGTGGGGAAAGAGGAACTCTTTTACACTGTTGGTGGGAGTGCAAACTAGTTCAGCCACTATGGAGATCAGTATGGAAATTCCTTAGAAAACTGGGAATAGATCCACCATATGATCTGGCTACACCACTCCTGGATATCTCTCCAAAGGGGTTGAAATCAGAGAACTACAGTAACATATGCATATCCATGTTCATAGCAGCACAATTTGTAATAGCCAAAATATGGAACCAACCTAGGTCTCCATCAACAAATGAATGGATTGCAAAATTATGGGAAATACACACAATGGAATTCTATTCAGCTATAAAGAATATTACAATCATAGCATTTGAAAGAAGATGGAAAGACCTGGAGAATATTATGTTAAGTAAGATTAGTCAAGCACAGAAAGAGAAGGGACATATGTTTTCTCTAATATGCCCAAACTAGGGAGTAGTAGGAATATTAGAGGAACTCTAGATGATGGAGGGGAAACCTCAACAAAGCTAGAATGGAAGGATAAAGGAGGAAGAAGGCTGAGGCTGATTAATTGAGGAGCTGCATTCGAGTATGTGTAAAAGTATGAATATAGCATGATTAACCTGGACACTCATTTTTGGGAGGGGGAAAGAGAAATGCAGGGGGGAGGGTATCAAGCACAGTCTAAATGTATACCATTTTCAATATGTTCCAAATATAAATAAAATAAAATATTAAAAAGTGTGCTCAACATTCATGTTTCTTATTTATTATTATTATTTTTTTTGGTGGTACTGTGGATGGAACCCAGGGGCCTTCTACCTCCAGGCTACACTCCCAGACCTATTTTATATTTTATATTTTATTTGGAAACAGGGTCTCTTAAGCCAGCCGAGGCTGGCTTTGAACCTGCGCAATCCTCCTGTCTCAGCCTCCCAAGTACGGGATTACACGTGTGCGCCACCATGCCCGGCTTATTTTACTCTGTGTTCATTGAAGGTATTATCATGATTTCAATGCCTTGAGGGAATTATCATGCTTGTAAGTATTTTTAGCACTTAAACTAGTTTTCTGTTCCATCACAGGTAGCTAATAAATATTTCAACATAATTTCAGTTTCTGAAACTAGGGGAAATAGACATGTAGAAAGACTTTGACTCTTGTTCTCACCTCCTCTTCCATCCAATAACCTTGGGTCTAGATTTTTCCCCCCAATAACATATTGAAACATCTGTATATAATCTCTAAGCTATAAGTTAAGTGTAGTGATGGGAGAAGATATTAGATGTGATAGGGACAAGGAATGATACCGAATATGTGAGAAACAGAATGGAAAGGACAGGCAACTATGATAACAAGGGTACCTGAACCGAAGCACTGTAAGTTATAAATTTGGGCATTTAAAGGAAGGAGAAGTGAAGGAGACAAGACAATTCCAAAGTAAAATACAAAACAGCATGTTGTGCAGCTGTTGATTCAATGTCAAGTTTGAGGTAAAGAATAACTGGAGAAAAGTTTGAACAGTTTCACAAGGAGAAGATTAGAGAGGGTATTATATGCATATTAACAAGCTTGGATTTAGTCCCAGAATAGTTGATGAGAATTAAAAAATTAGACTTATAATAATTAATGGATCAAAGAAGAAATAAGAGTGAAGTCAGAAAATACTTAAAGAGGAATGAAAATTAAAACACAACATATCAAAACATATGGCACAGAGTGAAAGAACTGGTAATGCAGTATTATAGCTATTAACAATTATCTAAAATATGAAAAATTTGAAATAAACAACATAACTATAAAACCTAAGGAACTAGAAAAAAAGAAAACAAGTTAAATCCAAAAATAGAAGGAAGAAAATAATAACCATTAGAGCAGAGATAAATGAAATAAAAATTAAACCAAAAATTGATTTTTCAAAATGATCAACAAATTTGACAAACCAATAGGAAACCAAGAAAATAGGAGAAAGGAACACTTGCTCTCTACTGCTGTGAAAACAGCATCTTGACAAAAAAAAGTACCCAGTGTAAATTTGAAGAGAGTATCAAGAATTGAAAAACAGCAGAAACAAAGATAGAAAGCAGAAGAGAAAGCAGAAAAGTACCTACAGCTGTGGCTGTGATGGCCATGGTGGTGCCATCTTGCTTCACCATGCTGGGACTGATGACACTGCTATTCCAGAGACCCCCCAGCAAAAAAGCCAACCACTTGAAATGAAGAAAAAGGCTGCAGCTCATTTGAATTGTAAGTGGTCAGCAGAGACATTGACAATGACCTGCAGTAATGGTTGCTGAGCTCATTTCATCCTGCAAAGATCCAGAGTGGCACTCAATAACACCATAAGTGAACCAGTCATCCCCTCATGGTACTGCCCAGAGCAGTTTCAGGAACTTACACAGCAAGCAATAGACTCACAGTGTGTGAGACTTTGTGCAGTTCACCCTGGTGAAGGTGGGGATGGAGTCTGCTGCTCAATATAGCAGAGGCACAGATTAGCACACAGCCCCTAGCGCCAATTAGGCAAAAGGCTTAGAGTCTGCAGGACTCAGAGCCCTAGAAGGTCATCCACAGATTGCCATAGACCATCAAATCATGATGACTGGGAGGAAGTCAAACCAACCCAGCCCTACCTAGCTATGGAGAATGTGGACTCTTACTTATTCACTGAGTCTGATCCCAACAGCACCCACCTTCTATGCAGATGGGGAGAGATGTGGACTCAATGTAGGTGGAGAGTGTGGAAAACTGCACTTAACACTAAATCAAACCCCAGTGATACTAGCCACCTACATAGAAAGAAAATTACAGATATCAGTCCCATTAGAGATCTCAGAGACTCAGGCATGTAGCAGAAAAGGTGCCAGTGCAATGTCACTCAGCATCTGCAGAGAGAGAGACATCAGGCCAGGATCCCAATCATTGAAGAGACCAAAAAGTGGGGCTACAAACTGACATTATTACTATAGGTTATAGAGCAAATGAGAGTGCTTGAAATATGCATAAAAACTTATTATAGAATGTGAGCTTTAAATAGCTGAAAGAATTCACGCAGACCCAGGAGGACTACAGGGGCTGAGTCTGCTCAGTTCCCATGTATTTGTAGGGTTGTATTTTTTTAGTTGTTTGTTTTTTGGTGTGTGTGTGTGTGTGTGTGTGTGTGTGCGCGCGCACACTTGAAATTTTGCTCAATTCCCCACCTCTTTTACAAGCCTCTTCCATTGTAAATATCTATGCTCTTCTCTCTGTCCCTTTTCTTTTTTTAACTTTCTCTCTTTTTCTTTTTCTCTCTTTTTTATCTTCTATTATCCACTCCATATCACTACACTAAACACTGCTTACTAGAAATATATTACATATTCACTATCTCTAATCTCTGCTATATATTATCTAACCAAACTCAAATTCTCAATCTACTCAATCCTATCTGCTACTTTACCCTACTCTTGCACTTATTACTTTATCACCTTTCTCCTCACTCAACCTTCACCATTGAATACAACACAACTTGGCCTTGTATATACCATCTGACAACTACAGAGTGAGAGAAAGCTATCAAAAGCAACAAATATACAAACTTAAAACACCTGAAATCATGAGGAGAAAGAGCAAGAAAACAACAAGCTCCCAGGAACCCACAAAAAAAGAACCCAACAACACAGAATTGCAGAGATTGCCAAAAGGACAAATCACATGATTATAGCAATAGATCCTGAAAAAGCATTTGACAAAATCCAACACCCATTTATGTTAAAAACACTGCAGGAAATTGGGATAGAAGGAACATATTTCAATATCATTAAGGCAATATAATAAATAAACCCAAAGCCAACATCATATTGAATGGGGAAAAGCTGCAAGAATTTCCTCTAAAATCAGAAACAAGACAAGGATGCCCACTATCACCACTCCTTCTCAATATATTCCTTGAGACTATAGCCACAGCAATAAGACAAGAGAAGGAAATCAAAGGAATTCAAATAGGAAGAGAAGAATTAAAACTATCCCTATATGCAGATGACATGATCCTTTATCTAGAGGATCCAAAGAACTCAACCAAAAGGCTACTGGAGCTGATTAACCAATTCACCAAAATTGCAGGATACAAAGTCAATCTAAAGAAATTAGTTGCTTTTCTTTATGCCAACAATGAATCTACAATGAAAGAAATAAAGTAAACTATTCCATTCACTATAACCTCAAAACCAATAAAATATCTAGGAATAAACCTAACCAAAGATGTAAAAGGCCTCTACAACAAAAACTATAAAACATTAAAGAAAGAAATTGAAGAAGACCTTGGAAGATGGAAAGATCTCCTGTGCTCATGGATAGGCAGAATGAATATCATCAAAATGGCTATTCTGCCAAAAGTGATCTATAGATTCAATGCATTTCTTATTAAAATACCAATGATATTCTTCATAGACCTAGAGAAATCAGTCATAAATTTTATATGGAAAAGAAAAGACCCAGAATAGCCATAGTATTCCTCAGCAATAAAAATCAGGCAGGAAGCATCACATTTCCAGACTTCAAATTATACTATAGAGAAATAGTAGTAAAAACAACATGGTACTGGCACAATAACAGGCAGGCTGACCAGTGGATTAGAATAGAAGATACAGAAACAAATCCACATACCTGTAGTCAATTGATATTTGACAAAGGGGCCAAATTTGTACTCTGGAGAAAAGACAGTCTTTTCAACAAATGGTGCTGGGAGAACTGGCTATTCATTTGTAGAAAGATGGAACTAAATCCTTACCTCTCCCCATGCACATGAATCAACTCAAGATGGATCAAACTTAGAAATTAGACCAGAGACTGTAAAGTTATTAGAAGAGGGCATAGGCTCAACACTCCAACATATAGGCACAGGTAGTAACTTTCTCAGAAAAAAAAAAAAACCTCCAAAGCTCAGGAAATTAAGTAAGAATTAACAAATGGGTTGGCATCAAACTAAAAAGTTTCTGCTCATCAAAGGAAACCATCAAGAACCTAAAGAGAAAGCCTACAGAATGGGAGAAGATCTCAGATAGAAAGCTTATATCCAGAATATACAAAGAGCTCAAAAGACTCTACACTAGCCAAACAAATAACCCAATCAAGAAATGGGCAACTGAAATGAATAGACACTTCACAAAAGAAGAGATACAAATGGTCAATAGTTACATGAAAAGATGTTCAACATCATTAGCCATCAGGGAGATAAAAATCAAAACTACACTGAGATTCCATCTAACCCCAATCAGAGTGGCAAGCATAAAGAAGTCAAATAACAACAAATGCTGGCAAGGATGTGAGGAAAGAGGAACTCTTTTACACTATCAGTGGGAGTGTAAACTAATTCAGCCACTATAGAGATCAGTAAGGAGATTCTTTAGAAAAATGGGAATGGATCCACCATATGATCTGCTTTACCACTCCTGGGTATCTTTCCAAAGGGGTTGAAATCAGAGAACTACATTAACATATACATACCCATGTTCATAGCAGCACAATTTGTAATAACCAAAATATGGAACCAACATAGGTCTCCATCAACAGATGAATGGATTGCAAAATTATGGGAAATACACACAATGCAGTTCTACTCAGCTATAAAGAAGAACAAAATCATGTCATTCACAAGAAGATGGAAATACCTGGAGAACATTATGTTAAGTGAGATCAGCAAAGCACAGAAAGAAAAGGGACACATGTTTTCTCTAATAGGCCCAAACTAGGGCGTATTAGGAATACCAGAGAGACTTCAAACAATGGGGGAGAAACCTCATCAAAGCTAGAATGGAAGGATAGGAGAGGAAGAAGGCTGAGGTTGATTAATGAAGGAGATACTCCAGAATTTCTATAAAAATATAAATGCAGCATGTTTAACCTGGAAATTCACTTTTGGGAGGGGGAAATTAGAAGGGGGGAGGTTATCAAGCATAGTCTGAATGTATGCCATTTTTAATATGTTCCACAAAAAAAGAAGAAATCAGATGCTTTCCTGAATATGCAAAAGCTAAGAAGAAATGAGTAACAGGAGGAATGCTATATGAAGAAGGAGATCCTATAGAGGAGCAAATAAGGCGACCTAACTGAGGGGATGAGAGGGGGAAGAAGGATACACTCTAAAGCACATGATGTACTTAAACATATCAAAGTCAATCACTAAGCCAAGTATAGAGAAAGAGGGATTGGAAGGAAATGGGGTGGTGATTGGGTAGGGGCTAATTAGGTGATATGTATATCTATACAAGTCTTGTATTCCATTAAAATGTATGAATACAATGCATCAATAAAATGTTTTTAAAAAATAATTTATGTCTTCCAAACCAGCACTAGAGAAAATACTCAAAAAGATTAACTGCAAAGAAGAAATAAGTAATAAATGCCAGAACCAGAGAAAAATAATTTTCATTAAACAAATAACTAAGCAAAGAACAACAAACACTACCTCAAAGAGAAGTTAAAACTCAAAATTTTCCCATTCTCTAGGCTTCCTCTTTAGGTTATTGATGGTTTCCTTTGATGAGAGGAAACTTTTTAGTTTGATGCCATCCCACTTGTTAATTCTTGCTTTAATTTCCTGAGCTTTGGAGGTTTTGTTGAGAAAGTTACTGCCTGTGCCAATTGTTGTAGTGTTGAGCCTATGCTCTCCTCTAATAACTTCACAGTCTCTGGTCTAATTTCTAAGTCTCTGATCCATCTTGAGTTGATTCATTTGCATGGTGAGAGGTAAGGATTTAGTTCCATCTTTCTACAAATGAATAGCCAGTTCTCCCAGCATGATTTGTTGAAAAGGCTGTCTTTTCTCCAGTGTATGAGTTTGGCCCCTTTGTCAAAGATTAATTGACTAAAGATGTGTGGATTTGTTTCTGTATCTTCTATTCTAATCCACTGGTCAGTATACCTGTTATTATGCCAGTACCATGCTGTTTTTACTACTATTTCTTTTTTTTCTTTTTATTTCACTGATATACTGAACCTATTTAATTTTCAAGTATTATATATATTTTTATTTATTTTTTGCACATATATATGATATATAAGACACTTTTCTGAGGTTTTAAATATAGCTGAAACTAATGCACTAAATGTTATATTCGTCCTAACGCTAATTGTAATCCTAATTCTAAACGTATGTGAAACTCTTACAATACACTGAAATTGAACATAATTGCACATATATATGATATGAAAACCCTTTTCTGAGCTTTTAAACATAGCTGAAACTAACACATATAAGAAATTAAACTAAATGTTATATTCATCCTAATGCTAACTGTAATCCTAATTCTGAACAATTGTGACGCTCTTACAATACACTGAAATTGAACATGATTTCACATATATATAATATGAAAAACACTTTTCCGTGCTTTTAAACATAGCTGAATCTAACACATATAAGAAACTAAACTAAATGTTATATTAGTCCTAACTAACTGTACTCCTAAGTCTAAACATATGTGAAACTCTTATAATACACTGAAATTGAACATAATTGCACATATATGTTATATATAAAACACTTTTCCAAGCTTTCAAACATACCTGAAACTAACACATATAAGAAACTAAACTAAATGTTTTATTCATCCTAATACTAACTGTAATTCTAAGTCTAAATGTATGTGAAACTCTTACAATACACTGAAATTGAACATGATTTCACATATACATGATATGTAAAAAACTTTTCCGAGCTTCTGAACATAGCTGAAACTAACACATATAAGAAGCTAAACTAAATGTTATATTCGTCCTAATGCTAACTGTAGTCCTAAGTCTAAACATATGTGAAACTCTTACAATACACTGAAACTGAACATAATTGCACATATATATGATATGAAAACACTTTTCCGAGCTTTTAAACATAGCTTAAATAAATGCATATAAGAAACTAAACTAAATGTTATATTCATCCTAACGCTAACTGTAATCTTAATTGTAAACGTATGTGAAACTCTTACAATACACTGCAATTGAACATGATTTCACATATATATCATATGTAAAACACTTTTCCAAGCTTTTAAACATAGCTGAAATTAATGCATATAAGAAACTAAACTAAATGTTATATTCGTCCTAACGCTAATTGTAATCCTAATTCTACTTATGGACTTCCTCTCTTCTCTGGTTCTGAAGTCTGCTTCTTTTTTCTTCTTTATGGTTTATTTATTTAAGAATTTTCTCTAGTTTTGGCTTTGAATTCATGAATTTTTAAAAATTCTGTTTATCCTGAAATACTTTTATTTCCCCATTGATTTTGAATAGTAGTTTTGCTGGATAGAGTAGTTTTGGTTGGAAGTTATTTTCTTCCAGGGTCTGAATCACGTCGTACCAGTCTCTCCTAGCATTCCTGACCTGGGTTGTATAGTCTGGGGTGATTCTTATTGTTTTGCCTGTATATGTCACCTGTCCTTTTGTTCTCACTGCTTTTAAGATTCCTTCCTTGGCCTCTATGTTGGTCATTTTGGCTATTATGTGGCGTGGGGAGGTCCTTCTTTGGTCCTGTCTCAATGGTGGTCTGTATGCCTCCTGGACTCTTTCCATGTTTGGAAAATTCTCTGAAATTATTTCTTTGAAGAGATTATGGATGCCCTTGGTCTGTACCTCTATCCCTTCTTCAATGCATATTTTGCATAAGTTAGGATGCTTCATATTATCTCATATTTGCTGGATGTTTAGGTTTTGTTGCTGTAAAGATTTCTGTATATCGCTGACTGTGTTTTCGGTTTTGGATGTACTGTCTTCTAACATTCAAATTCTGTTTTCCATTTCATCTAATCTTCCAGAATTTCTTTCTATTGCTGTCTTCATTTCACTTATTGACTCTTTCATTTCATTCCAGAACTCTTTCTGATTCTTTCTTAGTGTTTCCAACTCATCTTTCATCTCCTCTAGACTTGTTTTAAATTCTTTCATCATATTGTAAATCAAGATTCAGAACTCTCCTTCTTGCATTTCTTGTAGGTCAGTATTCGTGACTTCTGTCATTTCTCCACTACTCCTGGTTCTCATATTTTCAACATTCTCAGGCCTGTTCTTCTGATGTCTTCCCATTGATTGTGGGTATTGTGTATAGACCAGTCTTAGTAGTGGGGATTTAGAAGAGTTAACAGGTAAGCAGTACTTTTTTGAGTGGTGAGGGTTGGGTGATGGTGGAGTAGCAGGGGTCAGAAGTCAGGAACCATGAACACCAAAATTTTGTTTCTCTGCTTCACAAAATGACAATAAACAATAGCCAATGCCAATGGTTGTTGAGTGCGCTGTCACAGACTTGGTGAACTCACTGCCGCCACCAAAGGCAATATGGCACCGCTGCCACACCCTTGGCAATTTGGCGCTGCTGCCACACCCTCGACCATGAGGCTGGTGTATTTCTCTTTTCTGGTTTTGAGCTCCAATCTGAGTCCCTGAAGGGCATGCTGAGCCTGGCCCCTGGGAGCTCTAGACGCTCCTTGCACTGAAAAAACTGGTGAATTACACCCGGCTGTTCTGCAGTTGCTCACCTCAGCTCGCTGTCCACCACTCCTCTCTGGAGCCTGGTGGGCTGTTGAGTGCATTGGTCTGGAGCCATCCAGTGAGTTCACTGCTGCTGCGGTCAGTATGGCACTGCTGCCATGTCCAGGCTGTGAGGCCGGCATATCTCCTCTCTGGTTCTGAGCTCCCTTCTGAGTCCCCCTCCTCTCTGGAACCCAGTGCTGCAAGAGAAGATGGCAAATAAGGATAATTTTAATTCCCAGCTACTCATGAAAACTTCTCCAAAATAGACTACATCCTAAGCCACAGAGTGTTAGAGCACTAGCAAATTAAAAAAAAAAAAAGTGACTATTTTCCTGTGTCTTTTCAGACCACAGTGGAATGACACTAGAATTCAACTATAAGAAGACCCAGAGTAACCACACAAACATGTGGACACTGAAGATCATACCGCTGAAAAAAGAATGGGTCATAGAAGAAGTCAGGAGTGAGATTAGGAAATTCCTAGAAACAAATAAAAATAGAGATACAACATATCAAAACCTCTTGACACCTTGAGGGCAGTATTAAGAGAAAAATTCATAGCACTGAGTGCCCACATAAAGAGAACATAAAGTCACCAAATAAATAACCTAATGACACACCTCAAAATTCTTTCAAAACAGGAACAGTCTGACCCCAAAGCCAGTAAAAGACAGGAAATTCTAAAATTCATAGCAGAAATCAATGAAGTAGTGAATAAAAATACAGAAAATCTACAAAACCAAAAGCTGTGTTTTCAAAAACATAAACAAGATTGATGAACTACTAGCCAACCTAACCCAAATAAATGAAGAAACAATCCATATTACTAAAATAAGAGATGAAAAAGGAGATATTAGCCAGGTGTAGTGGTGTACGCTTTTAATCCCAGCATTTGGGAGGCTGATACTGGAGGATCGTGGTTTACAGATAGCCTCAGCTACTTAGTGAGGCCCTCCACAACGTAGTGAGATCCTGTTTCAAAATAAAGAATAAAAAATAGGGCAGGGTGGGGTAGCTCAGAAGCCAAATGCCACTGGGTTTCATTCCCAGACCCGCAAAAAAAACAAAGGAGATATTAGCACTGGCAGTGTGAAAATCCATAAAATTATTAGAAACTACTTTGAAAAAATATATTCCAATAAAATGAAAAATCAAGAAGAAATTTACAAATTTCTAGATACATACAATATTCCTGAACTGAGTCAAGAAGATAATGAAATTTAAAGCAACCAGTAGCAATCAAAGAGATTAAAGTAACAATAAAGAGCCTACCATCAAATAAAAGCACAGGACCAGATGTTTTTCCAAGTGAATTTTATAAAAACCTTTATAGATTAGCTAATCCCAATACTCCTCATTCTGTGAAATAGAAACAGGACTCTCCCAAATATTTTCAATGAACCCAATATTACATCAATACCAAAACGAAATTAAGACAGTCAAGAAAAGAAAACTATAGACCTATATCATTGAAGAACTTAGACACAAAACAGTTGAACAAATTACTAGCAATACGCATTGTAAACCACCTTAAGAAAATCGTACACTATGACCAAGTAGGGTATATTTCATGGATGCAAGGCTGGTTCAACATACAAAAATCAGTTCATGTAATCCATCATATAAACAGAACCAAAGACAAAAATTGCATAATCAGTTCAATTGACACTGACAAACATTAGACAAAACCCAATATCCAGCCAGGTGCACATGCTTGTAATCCCTGCATTTGGGAGGTTGAGACTGGAGGATTGTGATTTGCAGACAGCCTTGACTACTTAGTGAGGCCCTCAATAACTTAGTGAGACTCTGTTTCAAAAAATAAAGAATAAATATATGGCAGGGGCTGTAGCTCGGAGGTTGAATGCCCCTGGGTTCCATCCCCAGACCCGCAAAAAAAAAAAAAAAAAAAAAAAAAAAAGCCATTTATGCTAAAAGCACTGCAGAGAATTTGAATAGAAGGAACATACCTCAACATAGTAAAGGCAATCTATAATAGTCCCACAACCAACATCATATTAAATAGGAAAAAATACAAGAATGTACCCTAAAATCAGGCATAAGATAAGGATATCCATTATCATCACTTCTTTTCAATATAGTACTTGAAACTCTAGCCAGAGTAACAAGACAAGAGAAAGAATCAAAGAAGTGCAAATATAAAAAGAACTAAAACTAACCCTATTTGCAGATGGCATGATATTATATTTAGAAGACCCAACAACTCAACCAAAAAGCTTATAGAACTGATCAACAAATTTAGCAATGTGCCTGAATACAAAATCAATCTTAAAAATCAGAAGTTTCTGTATGGCAATCATAAATACACTGAAAAAGAAATCCAGAAAGCACTTCCACTCTCAATATTGCACAAAAAATACCTAGGAATAAACCTAATCAAGGATGTAAAAGACCTCTACAAAAAAATTATAAAACATTGAAAAAATAAATCAAAGAAGACCTTAGGAGATAGAAAGATCTCTCATGTTCTTGAGTAGGCAGAATAAATATTAAAATGGCTATTCTTTCAAAAGTGATATACAGATTCAATGTAATGCCCATTAAATTAACAAGGTCATTCCTCACAGATATTTAAAAAAAATCAGTCCTTAAATTCATTTGGAATAATAAAAAAAAACCAGAATAGCCAAAGTAGTTTTCAGCAATAAGAGCCATGCAGGAGGCATCACTATACCTGACTTCAAGCCATAGTAATAAAAACAGGATAACACTGGCACAAAAACAGACACATAAACCAATGGAGCAGAATAGAAGACTCAAAAAAGAGGCCAAAAAGTACACTGGAGAAAAGATAGCCTCTTCAACAAATG
Organism: Muscardinus avellanarius; assembly: GCF_963383645.1. Classification (NCBI taxonomy): domain Eukaryota; kingdom Metazoa; phylum Chordata; class Mammalia; order Rodentia; family Gliridae; genus Muscardinus; species Muscardinus avellanarius. The sequence goes on from NC_137797.1 coordinate 78,494,271, forward strand.
GCGTTGGCAAAATTGGTTAACCATTTGCAGAAGAATGGAAATAAAGCCCACTTTCTCATCCTGCACAAGAGTCAATTCAAGATGAATTATAGACTTGGAAATCAGACCAGAGACCTTGAAGCTCCTTCAACAGGGCATAGGTACAACACATAGGCACAGGTAAAAACTTTCTCCCAACACCCCAAATGCACAAGAAACTAAAAGGAGAGTGAATACACGGGATTGCATGAAATGGAAGAGTGTCTGTGCAGCAAAGAAAATCATCAAGAACCTCAACAGAGAGCTGAAAAAATGGGAGAAAAGCTTGCCACCTACTCTTCCAATGGAGGACTAATATCTAGCATATACAGAGAATTCAAGAAACTCAAAAGTAAGAAAACAAATAACCCAAACAAAAATGGGCAAGTGAACTAAATAGACATTTCACAAAAAAGAAATATTCAAATGTACAATAAATGTTCCACATCATTAGCAATTAGAAAGATGCAAATCAAAACTACTCTGAGATTTCACATAACTCCAATTAGAATGGCAATCATTCAAAAAACAACAAAATATGCTGTCAAAGATACAGAGAAGTGGGAACTCTAATGCATTGTTTGTGGGACTGCAAATTAGTGCAACCACTTTGGAAAACAGTATGGAGGATTCTCAGAAGAATTGGAACAAACCAACTGTATCTATACAGCAATATTGCTTCTGGGTATCTACTCAAAAGAATGGAAATCAAACTACTAAATTAATGCATGTCCATAGCTGCACAATTCACAATTGCTAAACTATATAACCAGTCAAGATGTCCATCAACAGATAAATGGATTACAAAACTATGGGATATGGCATATGTACACAATAGAATTTTATTCAGCTCTAAAGAAGAACAAAATTACATTATTTTCAGGGAAACAGATGGAACTGGAGAACATTATGCTAAGTGAGATTAGTCAATCACAAGTGATAAGAAATTGTATGCTCTCCTTAATATGTGGAAGGTTGGGGGGAAAGAAGTGATTGGAGTAACTCTAGAGCAGAAAAGAGAAACCATAGATGAGCAAATAAGGTGACCTAACTGAGAAGGATGGAAAGGAGGAAGAGGGAAATTCTCTAATGTACATGATGTACATTCATAAACATATCAAAGTCAATCAGTAAGTCAAATATTGAAAGGAGGGAGGGTGGAGAGAATGGGGTATCAGTTGGGTAAGGGCTAAATAAGTGATCTGTGCATGTATGCCTCTACCATCTTGTACCCCATTAAGATGTATGAGGACAATGCACCAATAAAAATTTTTAAAAAGCAGGAGAAAGGACTTAAACTACAAAAATAAGAACAAAATGAAACAATCATCAATGCTACAGAAATAAAAAGGCTTGTAAGAGAGTATAATGAATAATTATATACAAAAAATTGCATGGCCTAGGTGAAATAGATAAATTCTTAGAAACACAAAAACATACACACATGCCTATAGTCCCTGTAATCGGAAGGTTTAGACAGGAAGATTACAAGTTTGAGACCAGCCTCAGTTATTTAGTAGGATCCTCATCAACCTAGCAAGACCCTGTTTCAAAACAAACATAAAAAGGGCTGAAGGTTTAGCTTGATAGGATGCCCCTTAATAAATAAATGTTTATAAACATTTACATTTTAGAAAGAAATTACCAAAGGAAAAGAAACACCACAAACTTTCCAAAACTAAATCGCAAAAAATAGGAAATTTTAACAGACTTATAAGTCAGAAGGAGCATGAATCACTAATCAAAAGTATTCCTATAAAAACATATTTTTTTTAAAAAAGTATTCCAACAAGGGAAATCCCTGATCATAATGTCTTTATTGGTGAATTCTACTAAAGACTTTTAAAAATAAATACCAACCTTTAAATTTTTCAAAAATATTGGATAGGAAGGAACACCTTGTAATTAATTATTTGAGGTCAAAATTAACCTATGCTATAGTTTGGAGATTGGTCCTAAGCTTGGTGCTCTTGAAAGATGGTCACACCTTTGAGAGGTAGAGGCTAATGGGAGTTTTCAGATCACAGGGGGCATGCTCTCAAAGCAAATTGTGGGATGCTGGTCTCTTGCTCTCTGTCTTTTTACTTCTAGCCTCTTGTGGTGAGCAGCTTACTTCAGCACATCTAACATGATGTGATGCCTTGCCATAGACCCTACAGCAACAGAGCCAACCAACCAGAAACTGGTTGGCTCCCAACTGTGAGCCAATATAAATATTTTATATTTTTATGTTTATTATTTCAGATATCTTTTTTTATAATCATATTAAATAATAATGGAAACAAACACAAGAATATAATGCAAAACTACTTCAAATGGATGCTTCTGAGAAATGATAATCTGAGTCAGGGCAGAGAACTGCTCATAATAATCCTGGAAGAGATACTTGGATTTTAAACTATTCATATGTGACTTTAAAATAAAAATGTAAACTTTACAAGCCTAAATAGATTGCTAAAAACCCTTGTAAAAAGGGAATTGCTGGTCCTTATTTAGCCAGAGGCCTTTCAATGGAGTGGGCAGAAGCCAGAACCAATGTGTTAAAGAATAAATAAGATAGCAGATAATATTTTTGGTGCTTAAGCCATGTTGGCAACTGAAATAGAAGAGATATAGGGGACAAGTAAATTTGGGAAGGTGGCAGAGTTTAGGAGATGGCCCTTCTGCTGGGAGGGTCCTCCTTGGGAGCTGCTTGCCAAGGCATTCTTTACAGCTATGAGACCAGCTGGATTCCTATACCTACCCCTGCTGTTTCTTTTTTGCCTCACTGTTGTCTTGCTCCAATTTCTTCCAATGTGAGCCTTCAAGATGTATCCTGGGGAACAATTCTATAGGAGTAGGCTTGTAGCAAGAAGAACTTTTGTATCTCTGTTAAATGTGGAGAGCAGAGAGAAACTTTATGAGCCATTACTTAGATGAAGTATAGCAACACGATTGAGTGAATTAGATACAGGCCAGGAAACAGTCCATTAAGTATTTCCTTAAGTCAGGTTCCATATGTTGTCCATAAGTAAGAGAACAGAGAAAATAACATATATGGCATTATACATTCTATGACACAAATCCTCAAAATCAGAGGCTTTAAAAAATGAAGCCAAGTTGCCCATGTGTTCATCAACTATTCATTGAGGGTTTACTATGGCAATGAGACACTTCCTTGGGCAAGCAAAGGTTTCTGGTTTCCTCTGCAACTAAAAATAATGTACACCTTCTCAAATGATCTCCCTGTATGTTCCTGAGATAAAGCACCACTCCAGTGTGATAGGTAACTGGAGAGAGATCCCAGAGGGTTATGTTCTACAGACGGGCAATAACACTAAACCAATAGTCTTCCCAGATAGGCCAAGCAATTTATGGTCACATCTTACCCTATTCTGTTTATTAAGCAACCTTTATAATCTATAAAAGATTATAGATCTTTGTGTGTGTGTGTGTGTGTGTGTGTGTGTGTGTGTGTATGTGTTTGTGTGTGTGTGTAGTACTAGGGGTGGAACCCAGGGGCTTTCTACCTCCGGGTGAGTGTGTGTGTGTGTGTGTGTGTGTGTGTGTGTGTGTGTGTGTATAGTACTAGGGGTGGAACCCAGGGGCTTTCTACCTCCGGGCTGTGTGTGTGTGTGTGTGTGTGTGTGTGTGTGTGTGTGTACGCATGTGTAGTACTAGGGATGGAACCCAGGGGCTTTCTACCTCCGGGCTATACTCCCAGCCCTATTTTCTTTTTTATTTGGAAAAAGAGGTCTCCCTAAGTTGCTGAGGCTGTCCTTGAACCTGCAATCCTCCTGTCTCAGCCTCCCAAGTACTGGGATTACAAGTGTGTGCCACTCCACCTGGCTAAGCTTTTTGGATAGTTCTATCCTACTGATGACATTTACCCTGTCATGTAAATTATAATTTAATTCAATTAATCAGTACTCTGGTTTATCAATCAGTCTCTCTTGCCCAACTGACAATCAGTTCCCCAACCCTATATATTTTTTAAAATTTTATTGGTGCATTGTAGTCAAACATATTAATGGGGTACAAGATGGTAGAGGCATACATGCACACATCACTGTTTAGCCCTTCTCTACCTTATTCCTTCCCACTTTCTCCTTCTCATGTTGGGCTCAGTGATTGATTTTGCTATCTTTGTGAATGTATATAATATACATTAGGGCTCAGCTCTATCTTTTATTTTTTACTTTGAAACAAAGTCTCACTAAGTTGCAGAGCACCTCACTAAGTAGCTGAGGCTGGCTGCCAATCTGCGATCCTCCTGTCTCAGTCTCCCAAATACTGGTGTTACAGGCCTGCACCATCACGCCAGGCTTTAGATGATTATTTCATCTGGAAAACGTCAAGCTTCTAGCTCTGCCTCCTTTTTTCTTTCTTTGTTTTTTATTTTAATATTACTAGGGTGGTGAGATTTCATTACTTAATTTACAATTCTTCAGTAGCATATAATTTAAAGCATTTTTCACATGCTTATTTTCTAATAATCTTTTTGGTGAGGTGTCTTTTATCCATTTTTTTTTGTGTGTGTGTGTGGTACTGGAGGTGGAACCCTGGGGCTTTTTACCTCTGGGCTATACTCCCAGACCTATTTTATACTTTATTTGGAAACAGGGTCATATTAAGCTGCTGAGATCCTCACTCAGTAGCTGACGCTGGCTTTGAACCTGTGCATTCCTCCTGTCTCAGCCTCCCAAGCGCTGGGTTTACAAGCATGTGCCACCACACCTGGCTCTTTTCCCCATTTTAAAATCATGTTGTTAAGCCAGGCATGGTGGCACTTGCTCATAATCCCAGTACTTGGGAGGCTAAGTCAGAAGGATCACACATTGGTTTTCAAGGATTACCATTGGTTTTCAAAGAGCAGAACATTTTAGCTTTGGTAAAATCAAATTAAACAGTTATTTATTTCATAGATGGTGCCTTTTGTACTGTGTTGCCTCAACGCCTTTTTGAGTCTTATTTTGATTTTTATCTAGTAGTAAAGTTTTCTCACCTTGAGAGGCTCTGTATTTCAGAACTCTACTTTCACTTAATGCCTATAAAATGGTTTTCTCTAGTCTTATTTAATCTCCTTCAGTGACACTTTTTAAACTCAGCCAATAACAACTAACAAATAATGCTAACATTCTGTTTTCCAATAACCCTACAATGCAAACAAAAGTCATGGACACTTTTTCAAATTACTACAGGCAATAATTTTACCAAAAATTATGCCACTGTGCCACCCTGCCACCATCCTTCCATGATCTTTTCACCTGGGACCCAACTACTAAACCAGTTCCTCATATTTCAGGTTTTAAGTTATAATATTCCATTTCACAGTGAAAATTTCCACATTGGCATGTTAGCTGCCATAAAAGTAAAATGCCAAATCTCAATGGCTTAATACAATAGAAATCTATTTTTTATTTATAAATCAATCATGAAGGTTTTTTGGTTGGTGGTTAGTCACAAATGACCTTGGGTCCCAGACGACCTTCATTGGGTAGCTCCACTTTCTCTCAGGTCAAACAGATAGAAAAATTAAAAAGAGTTTTATATTTGTTTTGTTTGCTTGCTTGTTTTAAGATTTTGGCCAGGAAGTAACTTGTCATTTCTTCTCATATTCCAGTGTCATGAATGATCTTGTGTCCTCTTCTGGATCCAGAGACTTGGTTTTGAAATGGAGTTCTTGGTTGAGAAGTCTCTGTGTTATAAAAGAGTGAATATGAATATTTTGTAGGAAACACTAGTTATTTGTAGAAAAAAAAATTAAATAACCTAAGAATGGGTTATTTGTAAGAGTCATTAGTTAGGGTTTTAGTTAGCTATGGTGGCACACATCTTTAATGGCTGAGACAGAAGGGTCTCATGTTTGAGTACAGCCTTAGCAACATAGAGACTTCCAGAAACCTAACAAGACCCTGTTTTAAAATAAAAAGGACTGGGGGTGTAGCTCGTAGGTAGAATGCCCCTGTGTTCAATCTCTTGTACCACCAAAGGGAGGGGGAAGAATGGAGGGTTTCAGTCAGTAGAAGTATAATGAGAGAAGAATCCCTTGAGCACAGCAACACTGAGAGGACTGGCTGGGGAAGAGAACCTTGAGAAGGAGATGGAGAAAGAACTATTCATTTTTTTTCCTCCTTTGAGAAAAAAAAAAAAACACTCAGTTTGTTAGGAATCAAACTCAGTGCCTCACACTGAGTAAGTACTCTAGCACCACATCACACCCTTTCCTGGGAAGAACAGTTTCAAGAAAAAGAAATAAGAAATTCAGGAGTTAAATGTAGGTGTAATGGTACTAAAGAGAACTCAAATAGTTTGTTGTAGTTCTATGAAGAACAGATGAGACTAAGTGGTGTATGTGACAGCCTGTTTGCTGAGGGTTGAAAGTGGGTGGGATTTAATTAACCAGGGGGAAAAAGAAACTAAAGACTCTATCCTTTAAGAACTTTATGTCAGCTAAAAAACAGCAGTATAGACCAATATCTAGAAGGGAGCATGGGTGAAAGAAAGAGGTCCATGCTTGATTATAATCTCAAAAAAAGTTGCCAAAAAATTAAGTTTTTGTTGTGAAATACCACTGTGTTTTAAAATGTGAGAGCTGGCCGGGCGTGGTGGTGCACAATTGTAATCGCCGCGCTTGGGAGGCAGAGACAGGAGGATTGTGCAGGTTTGAAGCCAGCCATGCACACTGGCTTAGGAGACCCTGTTTCCAAATAAAAATGTAAAAATAGGTCTGGGAGTGTAGCCCGGAGGTGGCTTTCAGGAACCCCAGTACCACCAAAAAATAAAATAAAAAAAATAAAATGTGAGAGCCTGACCCATCTGGATATACTGAAAAGGGCACCTATTTCTTTTTCTTTTTTTTTTAATTTTTATTGGTGCATTAGATTCATACATCATATTGGGGTAAAACACTTGTGTGTACAGACATATACACATCACTGATTTAACCCCTACCCAATTCCCACCCCATTTCCTCCCCATCCCTCCCTCCCTTGCTCGGCTTAGTGGTTGACTTCGATATGTTTAAGTACATGGTGTGTTTTAGAGATTTTCCTCTTCCCCCCTCCTTTCTCCTTTAGGTTGTCTTGTTTGCTCCTCCATAGGATTTCCTTTTTCATCTAGAGTTCCTTCTATGACCCATTTCTCCCTAACTCTCACATATTAGGGAAAGCATCTGATTTCTTATTTTTTGTGACTGACTAACCTCACTTAGCATAATGTCCTCCAGTTCCATCCATTTCCCTGAAAATGATGTAACTGAGTTTTTTTTGATGGCTGAGTAAAATTCCACTGTGTACATATCCCACAGTTTTGTAATCCATTCATCTGTTGATGGACATCTTGGCTGGTTCCATAGTTTGGCTATGGTGAATTGTGCAGCTATGAACATAGATACATATTTCTTATTCATACAGAAATACCTATGAGGAGGATAATTTTCTTCCTCTGAACTGCCCAAGTGTTTAATTAAATCACAAACATGGCATAAGTACCCATGTTGTTGGCAGATTTTCCCTTTTGAATGTGAGATCTCTCTGGCTGAGTTGAGCGTGATTTATGCTTGCATCTGCAGAGTGTCCTAGGAATGCTTAGGTGCTAATCTTTGGAATATACAAAAGTGTCAAGAAATATCTTCACATCAATGTAATCGCAAGACTGTATATTTTCTGAGGTGAACATTGTTTCCTAAAAGGAGAGATATTATTTTCAAACTTACAAAATTTCTTCCCATTCCAGTTTTCTTTTTTCCTTTCATTCAGTTTTCTCCCTGATACTACTAGAGAAAAGATTTAACCATTGTAATTATAATAAAATGCAACATGTGTTATTTTATGAACAAGCACTATTTGTGATTATTTTAATAAGATTAAATACTCAGAAACATTCCTGTGGAGCCACCCAATCAATCTCCTTTGCTGTGAAAGCTGAATTGTATGCCAATCATATCTGTAATACTTAATCATCTTTGGTGGGTGAAATTGCTGTTCCCTTTTGTTAAAATGTTAATGGATTTCACAATAATTTTTTGACTGTTTTTTGCCTTGATGACCTTTTTTATTCATAGTTTGTTTAGGAATTTTCACTTACTTAAATTTGTCATGTTTTGGAATCCTCCTTATAAACTAATTCCATCTCTGTTTCTTTTTTTTAATTTTTGATACTGGGGATTGATCCCAGGGCATTCTACCTCTGAGTTATATATACCCTTGACTTATTTTATTTCTTTATTTTTGAAACAGGGTCTCCATAAGTTGCTGAAGATGACCTCAAACCTGCAATCCTCCTGTCCTGGCCTCTCAAGTACTGGGATTACAGGATTGTGCCACCACACCTGGCTCACATTTAAGTTCCTATATTTAATGTGCTAATCTTACCTATTCAGTCAGTGGTTTTAAATTAAAACATAGCTTTCTTCTAGGATAAATAGGAGAGCTGAGATTTAGTTTACTATTATAATCTCCTAAGTATAAAACAGAAACTAAATATATAGCTCCCTGATTAAAACATGGTCTATCCATCAATGTAAAACTCAATCTTTACTTTCTCCAAGAAATTTACAAAGACCTGTTTTTCCTATGAATTCATAGATTTTACTTGCAACATCCCTTTTATTATGACTTATTATCATTTAACTTTTCATATGGGTCTCTCCCTCCGAAAAGCAGTGGCTCTATGCTTCACTTCTTGAATGTTTGAACACATTATTTTTGCAATGAAAGAATGAATGGAATATATTGAAAAATATCAACTCGACTAGAGGACAAAATATTCTCATAATTAGTAATTGAGATGACAATGAAATCAGAGGGCCTATCAGGCTATATCTTACATAAGGGTAAAATTATAAAGGATGCTTGTTAACCAAACAAGATAATCAGAAGAGAAGAATCTAAATTAGGAAAGTGAAATTTGAGGTAGAAGAGTGTGCCTTTCACAAACACCTAGAGAAGAAAGTGTGTCAGGTGAAATGAGCCAGACACAGAAAGAATGTTCTTACTCACTTGTAGAAGCTAAGAAAGTATACCCCATAGAAGTGGAGCATAGAATAGAGGTCACTAGAGCCCAGACAGGGAGGGAAGAGGGGGAATCTGAGGGGGCAGCTAATTTTGTGTAATAGATACCGCAACACAGTTGAGGAGAGCAGTTCTGGTGTTCAATTGTATAAAAGGATATAGACTACAACAACTAATTATTATGCATTTCAAAATAACTGTAGGAGATGAGTTTGAGGGTTCCTAACACATAAAAATGATAATATAAGTCTTCTTTAAAAAAGGGGGGGGGACAAATAGCCTAACTGTGGCAAGTGCTGGTGAGCAGTCAGATGATAATTCTGTTTGACAAGACAAGAGTCATTGCAGAGTTTGAGAGTCTTTTCAGTACAGTGGTGGGCCCAAGATCTGCATTTTTAGCAAGAACCTCAGGTGATTTGTATACAGGCTTCAGACTTCAAATTGCACCACTGTTGTCTTAAATTGCTTTTCAAAAATTATTTTACTAGAGCTTTGAAATTAGGATATAGTGAAGATCAGTGTGATAAAAACATACATATGCCCAGTTCTGGGCTGAGCACGTTTCCTTCCACATCCATCTTACATTTCCTTCCTCCCTCCCAGTATATGTTAGTGAAATTGGTAGTAATACTTTCATATATTGCCAGAGTATTATTTGAACTTCTTTGTCTCTCAATCGCCTTCTTCCCCTCACTAAAACCTTCCCTCTCCACTATTCTACATGTCTCTTCCCATCTTGACTAAGGGAAAAAATTGAAACTAGACACTGTATCTACTGATTTGATGTTCTGTATAAATAGATAACTTACAATGATGATGATGATGATGATTCATATAGTATTAGGGATTGAATTCAGGGGCATTCTATTTCAAAGCTACATCCTCAGCCCTTTTTATTTTTTGTTTTGAAACAGGCTCTCATTGGGTTGCTAAGATTATAAATTATTGAGGCTGACCTCAAACCTGTGATCCTATTACCTCAGCCTCCCAAGTACTGAGATTATAGACATGCACCACCATGCCTGGCTCTTAGATTATTATGAATTATTTTGCCTAAATAAATTATTTCACTGTAATTAAAAATAATAAGCATTGAGGTGTTTTCTGTTTAAGTGACAATAACTTCAATTCAAATATTAGTAATAAGTATTCTAATTTCCAGAATGTGACTTTTTAAACTCATTCCATAAACACCAGCTATAAGCACCATACTTAGGTGAAATTTTCTCATAAGATTTTGCAAATAAGACAAAGAATAAAATAATTTCAGCATAAAAATAGGACAAAATTTCAAATGTGCACATAAGAATTAATGCTAAAGGATAAACCCTAAGAAAAATATTTTAGGAAGAAAAAATTATATGGCTTTCTCTGAAGTGAATAGAGTATCCCACCAGCAACTGTGCTGATAAGGTTATGTTTTACTAAGACTTCATCCAAATAGAGGAGGATTAATATAATTTAACTTGAAGCAATGTTTGTAGTATTCATTTGATATTTTCCACAGGAAATAAAGACTTAATAATTAAATACAAACAACTCTGTTTTTTTTTTTAAAAAAAGGCTTTTAAATGGTTTTGTGGAAAAACAAATTTGGGAGTGGAGCTTCCTGCTCTTAGCTCTATTTTTTAAATATAATAGAATAAAAACATGAGACCATTACTTAGAAAAGATCATTGTGTTTCTAAGTGTTTACATTCACAGAGATCATAGGGAGACATACTGGATAGGAATAATTTTCATTATATAAGGTAATGGGTTCAAGAGAGTTACTGATAATTAATAACTCCCAGGCAGTTAATTATTATTTTCCATTTTTATGAGCTGTTTTCTAAAGTCCAATAAATAGTTGATGAATCATTCAGTAGCTAAGGGGAGGGAAATTAATCGGTGACTTTTGTGTAGAGTTGGATTTTTATTATGACATCACTGGCATTTTCTGGTATCCATGAGGCATTTTCCACAATATATCCTGCAAATAGAAATATACATATTCAGCAGGCCAAAGCACAAGTTCTAAGTTCCCAAAAGGAAAAGTGAATGTTTTTTTTTTGGAAAGCAGGTAATTGAGAATGCATCCTACTAAATGTGAAAATCTCTCATTGATAAATATTTTGAAAGTTTTTAAAATAAAATAAAATTGAATTGTTTAACATTCTATATATAACTGCTGGATTTTTTAATTTATTTGAAGACCTGCACATAACAACTCCCAAAGCTACCAAAGTTACCAAAGTTAAACCAGGTCTCACAGGGTAACACAAATTCATTCATTTTCTTCCTGTTCTTTGCAGTATTTCAAATCTCATATTTGATGGCTGTATTGCTATCCATTGGCTATCAAACTCTGGCCAATTTGAGAGGGTAAAAAATGATCCTTTCTAATTTGCCACTTTAACATCACCATCCCATAAACCTCATTTCAATGTCTGCCCAATGCAACAAGGGTTTCCCCATGGTAATGATCACCTTGGAATGAAGAATGCACAGAGGAAGGGCACCACCTTAGTAAGTCCCAGAGTTGGAGATAAGAACTAAAATCAATTGAAAATAAAACAAAATATCCCCACCTCACCAAAATCACTCCTGTTCGAAGAAACCTCAGGCAAAACAGTTACTTCACAAATTATTTCAATAAGTGTAGTTCTGATCTCTTAGTGTCATAGAACCAAGGCAATTATACCTTGAAAGTCTTTCCTGGGATATGTAGATAGAATTGCCATAATTGGTGAGAATATCTCACCAAGTAACCCACAGACTGCACTTCCCAAGGTTGACGATAGTCCAGCTGGCTTCATTTTTTTATTCATAATAAACTGTGGCTCTTTTGATTGAGAGAGGGCAATTTTCTACCTCAGAGAAATTTTTTCCGATCCCTCACCATATTTCTGTCAGACTTATCTTAAAGTATACTTTTAAATACAAGAGCAAAATGATATTTTGGTGTGGAAAAATGGCTTAAAGAATTAATTAGGTCACTGCCTTGCAAGAGAGAAATTCATTGGAGAAAGATGTAATCAGAATGTTCAAGCTCCTCTGCCTCAGTTGGTCATTAAATATAGATGTGGTGATGAATATGAATTCCTATGTCCTGTAAAGTGCAATATCCTGACTACATGCACAGATGTTTTAAATTGTATCCATTTTTCTAAAAACTAAGTTTTACTTTGTGGAGCAATTGTAGGTTCATAGCAACACTGAGAAAAAAAATAGAGTCAGATGTGGTGGTGCGCATCTATAATCCTAGTACTTGGGAAGCCGAGACAAGAAGATTACAAGTTGGTGACCAACCTGAATAATTTAGGGAAGATTCTTAGCAACCTAGAGACTTTGTTTCAAAACAAAACATAAAAAGAGATGGATGTGTGGCTCAGATGTAGAATGCCCCTAGCTTAAATCCCTAACACACACACACACACACACACACACACACACACACACACACACACACCAGAGTTCCCTCTGCTAGAATGGTACATTTGTTACAACTTAATAATGCCTGTACTGACATATAGTTATCACCTAAAATCCAGTTCATATTAGGGTTCATCCTTGATTCTGTACATTTTATGAGTTTTTCTTCTTCTTTTCTTGCAGCACTAAAGATAGAACTCACGGCCTCATGCATGCTAGGTGCATACTTTAATACTGAGCCATACCCCCAACCCCGATTCTCTGAGTTTTGACAAATGTATAATGACATATATCCCCTGTTTTATATATCCCCTGTTAATTTCACTGGCCTAAAAATCCTCTGAGTTCCGATTCCTCCCACCCTTCATCCTGACCCCTGGATTTTTTATTGTCCTTATAGTTTTGCCTTTCCAGAGTATCATATAAAGGAAATCATACAATATGTAACCATCCCAGATGAACCTCTGACTTAATATTGTTCTCTTAACTTTCCTCCATGTGTTTTCATGGCTTCAAAGTTCATTTCTTTTTTTCTTTTTTCTTTTTTTCTTCTTTCTGTTATTCTTTTTTTTTCTTTTATTTGTGGTATTGGGGATTCAACCCAGGGGTATTCCATCTCCAAGCTATTCCTCCAGACATATTTTTTCATTCTTTATTTTGATACAGGGTCTCACTAAGTTGTGGAGGACCTCACTAAGTAGTTGAGTCTGGCCACAAACCTGCAATCCTCTTGTCTCAGCCTCCCAAGTATTGGTATTACAAGCGAGCAAGCACCACCACACCTAGCTATAGGCAGTATTTTTTATGTTAAACACTGTAACTTTTGGGAAATTATAACATTCCCACTCTTTTGTAGAAAAAATTTTATGTCCTAAACTATAAGTTTTTCCGGCTTCTAAATGTGCCTTTCATTGTACATTAAAAGATAAGTTATCTTTGTCAAATTACATTGACAGATATGTAGATTGGTTCTTTCATTTGGCTACTGTGAATTGTGCTACTCTAAGCATGGGTGCATGTATCACTACAATATTCCAACCTGACTTTTTTGGAAAGATACAAAGGGATGGTAAACCTGAATAATACTGTGGTTCCATTCCTAGTCTTCTGAGGAATCTTCATATTGATCTCCATAGTGGCTTTACTAATTTATAATTCTACCAACAGTGAATGAGAGTTCTTATTTTCTCACATCTTTTCTAGCATTTATTAGTGTTTTAATTCTTGATGCTTGCCATTCTAACTGGAGTTAGACGGAATCTCAGTAGAGTTTTAATTTTCATTTCCCTGTTTGCTAATTATGTTGAACAATTTATTCATTATTTGTTGGCCATTTGTATCCCTTCTTTTGAGAAGTAGCTACTCAGTTCATAACCCATTTTTAATTTGAGTTTTTTTGCTGTTAAGTTTTTTGAGTTCTTCATATATTCTAAATATTTGTTCTTTATCAAAGGAGTAGCTGGCAAAGATTTTCTCTCATTCTGTAGGCCCTTTCTTCAGACTCTTGATTATTTTCATTGCCACCTAGAAGCTTTTTAATTTTATGTCATTCCATTCACTGATTCTTGATTTTATTTCCTGAATATTAGGGTCTTATTAAAGAAATTTCTATCATTGCCTATATATTAGAAGGTTGGACCAATGTTTTCTTCTAGTAACTGCAAAATTTCTAGTCTAATTCTAGGTTTTAGATTCATCTTGAGTTGACTTTTATGCAGGGTTCTAGTTTCATTCATGTGTGTATGTGGGGGAATTCTGAGCTTAAACCCAGGGTGTTCTATCTCTGAGCTATAGCCCCAGCCCAATTTTATTATTTTTATTTTGAAAGAAGGTTTTAAGTTGCTATTGGCCTTGATAAATTGCTAAAGCTGTTCAAATAGCTGCCACCCTTCTGGCTCAGCCTCTAAAGTACTGGGATTACGGGTGTGTACCAGTTTTCCCAGTTTATAATTTCATTCTTAAAATATCCATATATTGGCATATGGTGGCAAACATCTGTAATCCAAGTACTTGGGAGGCTGAAATAGGATAATCACAAGTTTGGGGACAGCCTCAGCAACTTTAACAAGACCTTGCTTCCAAAACAAAAATGGCTGGGGGTGGAGCTCAGCTGTAAAATATCCCTGAGTTTAATCCTCAGCCTCTCTCTCTCTCTCTCTCTCTCTCTCTCTCTCTCTCTCTCTCTCTCTCTCTCTCTCTCTCTCACACACACACACAAACACACACACACACAGTGTAGTCATATATCTGAGAAGTGAGAGAAATTCTCTAATTTTGAGATGATACAAAATTAATTTTTATATCTGGACCAAGAAATGTCAAATTGCTGGTGGTATTAGAAGTAACTGACTCATTCAAATATGCACAGAAATGCACATGTCCATATAAAAAGATGGCATTACTAGTGAATAGCAAGGTATTAATTTTCTGGAGTAATAAAAATGACTGGAATAAAGTCATCAATTTCAAATAGACAGGGCTCCTCTTTGACTCCCCTGAGAGCAAGCATGGTAGCAAAGCTGGTTTGATGGCCTGTACTGTGCCAGGCCCACCTGAGCATTGCTTGACTTGATGAAGAGCAGGTGCCACTCTCACCCCTCACAAAGGTGCTAGGTGGCTGGGGGCAACCTTGCTTAGGCTTATTAGTTAAAAATCCAAGAAAACCCTTATTCCATTAGAGAGAATGAAACTTGCAGTAGAAATAAAAACAAAAGCCAAAGTCAAAAGAGTTTTTTATGTTTGTTTTCTGTTGGAAACAAATCAATTGCTTAATTTCTATTATAGGGTTTCATCTAATTTCTCATTTGAAACAAAGCAGTTCACATACAATGAAGAAGAATGGAAGAATCAAATGTCTTCCCCAGTTACATATAATTGTGCTGCCTGATTTCTCTTAAAAATAAGGAAAATGAAATGAATTTAATGAGCTTCACGTATAACCATCAAGTTGAAATTGATTTTGATTTTGTTTTACTGTGATTTTCTTCAAAAAGTTCAAATAGGGAATATGCTAAGTTAACTGTGTTAATTCTTACTAAAATTGCTAACATTCTTTACAACATCAAAATCTTTAAAATAAAAAAATATATTAAGTGTGGCATTTTCCTTTTTAATATATCAAGTGAAACCTTTAAGATTTCAAGGTTTTTGTGTCTTAAGTGTTAGCAAGAATTGTTCATAGGGCTCAGTTTTTTGAGCCCTGTGCATAATAAGCATCCACTGAAGGGTTATGAGTAATATGAGATCTGTCTTTGCAAAGCTCTTCCTTGATATGGTGTTGGGAATAATGTAAACTGGGCTGTGTGTGTGTCTAATGCCATGGCTAATTTAAGAGGCTACTACAATAGTCCATACTACAGACTCATGTGTGGTCTTAGAGATGGAAGCATGTAGGCAGCTCTGGAAATGAAGAGGAGGCAAAGTTGAGAGGGTTTTATGAACATTTAGAAGCAGGTGAAGAAGAGGGAGATGTCAAGAATCTTTTAGATTTCTGTCTTAACTTGCTATTGCTGGTGCCATTCAGTAACAAAAAAGAAGGATACTGGGAGAACTCTTCAGATGTTAGAGAGAGCAAAAGTTTAATCTTGATGTATTAAATTTGAAGAGCCAGCTGGGTGCGGCAGCACATGCCTGTAATTCCCAGTACTTAGGAGACTGAGACAGAAGGATCGCCGGTTCAAGGCTAGCCTCGGCACTATATACCCTCAACAACTTAGCAAGACCTGATTTCAAAATTAAAAAAAATAAAAATGGCTGGAGGTATAACTCGGAGGCATAATCCCCCTGGGTTTTTTCCTAGTACCATAAAAAAGACAAAAAATAAGTTTGAAGTGCCTTTGAGACTTCCACGATGTGATGTCAAGCAAGCAATTGAAGACTTGGGTGTGGAATTCAGAGCAGGAGGTATAAGTATACAGAGCTGTTAGATAAAATAACTGACACCATGGTGTGGATTAGTTGGCTTAAAGACAAAGCATAAAATGAAATTAGAGAGGCCTTTGGGCAAATACTGTATGGTTGGGCCAGCAAAGGAGACAGAGAAAGATCAAGAAGCTAGACAGGACATGGAGAACGAGTCAGGTTACAGTAAACAAGGGAGAGAAATTATTCAACTTGGGTAGAGTTAGCAACCTGGTGCAGAGTTGCTGAGAAATCTCTGATAGCAGATTGCTTCTACTCCACTTGATGAATCCTGGCTATATAACCTGATGCATGCAGTCCCCCCCCCCCAATTAAATTGTTTTTGTTCAGATTCCTAGGAATGAATTTCCCTGGTCAAAAAGAAACAGACATTTGCTAACCGACATTTCAAAGGTAAAAGAGAGCAGATGATGATCACTCTCTGAATCTGAAAGCTTAAGTGAGCATCAAGGCATGACCTCTAATATGTCATTTCAAACAAATTTTAAACTGGCAGGTCTCATCTATTATATTTGTAATTTTATTTTCTTTTAATTTTTCTGTCTGTCTTCCTCCTTATTCTCTTATTGCCCCATCTTATCACTTGAGGAACTTTTTATTTCAATGTTTTAGAAGTCTTGAATTATTTAATAATAGGGCTTGACAGAAAGATGAAACATTACACATCCCATAGCCTTGATCTCATTAACCACCTTTCTTTCAGCTAACAGGTGCAGATAATTACAAATTAATGAGCTCAGGATTTGGAATGTGCCTGTTAATCTGTTGCTTCCAAACAAAATGACAAGCCAAGAAACTGAGGGCAGTTTACATCCTTCTCTGGCTTTACAGTGCTCAATTTTTAAAAATGTATTAATGTCCTTCAAGTGTCGGAAACACACTTGAGGGCTGACTGGTTCTTAGGTTCATTAAACAATCAAGGGATAGAGACACCCTGTTTAGCAGTTCAAGGCTCATCTATGTCCAGTCACCTCTTACCAGAAGCAATTTTTATTAATTTACTTATCTATTCATTCATTTATTTTGGTGTTGGATGTTGAGCCCAGAGGCATGCTGCTTCTGAACTACACCCCAAAATCTATTGTTTATTTTATTGGTGCATTATAATCTCAAATCATAGTGTGGATCATGTTGACATATATTTGCACTGTACTTGGTGCCCTTTCTGCTTCCCCTCCACTTTCCCTTTTCCCTCCCTCCCAATACTGAGTATCCATGTCAACTATGTTATATACACATGTATACACATACTTGAATGAAGCTTTTCCATTAATAAACCTCAGCCTTCTTCCTCCCCTACACACCTCCTTTCTGGCTTTGCTGAGGTTTCCTCTCTATTATCTGGAGTCCCTCTGGTATCCCTAATTCTCCCTAATTTGGGCATATTAGAGAAAAAAATATGGCCCTTCTCTTTCTGTGCTTGGCTGATTTCACTTAGCACAATGTTCTCCGGGTCTTTTCAATCGTCTTGCAAATGACATGATTTTGTTCTTTATCTCTGAGTAGAATTCCATTGTGTGCATTTCCCATAATTTTGCAATCCATTCATCTGTTGATGGAGACCTAGGTTGGTTTCATATTTTGATTATTGCGAATTATGCTACTATAAACATAGGTATGCATAGGTTACTGTAGTTCTCTGATTTCAAGCCCTTTGGAAAGATACCCAGGAGTTGTATAGCCAGATCATTTGGTAGATTCTTTCCCAGTTTTCTAAGAAATCTCCACACTGATCTCCATAGCAGCTGAACTAGTTTACACTCCCACCAATAGTGTAAAATAGTTCCTCTTTCCCCACATCCTCGCCAGCATTTGTTATTTAACTTCTTTATGCTTGCCACTCTGATTGGGGTTAGATGGAATCTCAATGTAGTTTTGATTTGTATCTCCCTGATGGCTAATGATGTTGAACATTTTTTCATGTATTTATTGACCATTTGTATCTCTTCTTTTGTGAAGTGTCTATTCAATTCAGTTGCCCATTTCTTGATTGGATTGTTTGTTTTGCTAGTGTAGAGCCTTTTGAGCTCTTTGTATATTCTGGATATTAGCCCTATATCAGAGTGGTAGCTGGTAAAGATCTTCTACCATTATGTAGGCTTTCTCTTGAGATTCTTGATGGTTTCCTTTGATGAGCAGAAACCTTTTAGTTTTATGCCATCCCATTTGTTACTTCTTGTTTTATTTTTTATTTTTGTTTTTATTTATTTATTTTTTGAGAGTATGAGGATAGAACCCAGGGACATTTGACCTCTGAGCTACATCATCTGCCCTAGTTTTTATTCCTTAGTTTGAAACAGGGTATCACTAAGTTGTGGAGGGCCTCACTAAGTACCTGAGGCTGTCTGTGAACCGCAATCCTCTGGTCTCAGCCTCCTGAATGCTGGGATTACAAGCATGAGCCACCATGCCCAGCTTACTTCTTGTAAATTCCTATCTGTGTCTATATGTTGGAGTGTTAAACCTATGCCCTTTTCTGAGAGTTTCACAGTCTCTGGTCTGATTTCCAAGTCTTTGATCCATTTTGAGTTGATTCCTGTGCACGGTGAGAGGACAGGATTTAGTTCCATCTTTCTACAAATGGATAGCCAGTTCTCCCAGCACCATTTGTTGAAAAGGCTGTCTTTTCTCCAGCATATGAGTTTGTCCCCTTTGTCAAAGATTAATTGACTAAAGATGTGTGGATTTGTTTTTGTATCTTCTATTCTCTTCCATTGGTCTCTGTGCCTGTTGCTGTGCCAATACCATGCTGTTTTTACTATTATTGCTCTCTAGTATAATTTGAAGTTGGGGATTGTGATATCTTCTGCATGGTTCTAATTGCTGAGGATTGCTTTGGCTATTCTGGGTCTTTTATTTCTTCATATGAAATTCATGACTAATTTTTCTAGGTCTATGTTGGTATTTTGATGGGAATTGCATTGAATCTGTAGATTACTTTAGCAGAATGGTCATTTTGATGATATTTATTCTATCCATGAGGAAGGGAGAACTTTCCATTGCCCAAGGTCTTCTTCAATTTCTCTCAATTATATTTTCAGTTTCTCTTCAATTATATCTTATAATTTTCATTGTAGAAGTCTCTTATGGCCTTGGTTAGGTTAATTTTTAAGTATTTTATTGGTTTTGTGGTTACTGTAAATGGAATTGTTTTCTTTATTACTTTTTTTCATGGATTCATTGTTGGCATATAGAAAAGGAATTGATTTCTTTAGGTTGATTTTGTATCACACCACTTGACTGAATTGATTAATCAGCTCCAGTAGTCTTTTGGGTGAGTTTTTTTGGGTCTTGTAGATATAGGATCATGTCATCCTAAAACAGGATAATTTTAATTCCTCTTTTCCTGTTTGAATTCCTTTGATATCTTTCTCTTGTCTTATTGCTGTAGGAAAGAGTTGTTGTGGGCAACAACACATGTTGTTTCCATGCCACTAATTTTATTTGTGATCATTGAAACTAGGAAACAGCAAAACAAAGAAGGAACAAGCACATTGCCTGTACAGTTCCTGGGTGTCCATTCCTCATTGTCAATCCCCTAATGAATTTTCTGGCTTACTCTTTCTTTTATCATGGTCATATGTCACTGGTCAAGAGGTTAGCCTCTAGCACAGAGTTTAATGAAGAGCTAGTAATTAGGTTTTTCTTTCCTGTGATAAGGAATATTTTTAATGTAATTACCTAATGAGAACAGGCAAATGTTGCTGAATCCTAATTGATAAATGCCCAGGAGAACATGCAAGCACTAAAGACCATCTGCCTTGAATTTTGAATGACTACAGATTTCAAGCCTGTATTATGACCGAATCAATTTGGAACCCCAGTTTCTGACCTTAACGGTCTCACTGTGCCCTGTTTGTTTTAGCTTTCTGAGCTGATGCTATGGCAAGAATTTAAGTGCTTTGATGGCCTGCTTTTGAAATCTGGTGAAATATTAAACATCTCTTAGTACTGATGGGTACAATTTAACCTTTTTCCTAATGGTACAAGCAGGTAACAAATGAACAAGTGGATAAGTAAGCTCAAATGTACAAAATTGCCTTAATAATGAAACTAAACGTTACAATAAGAGCAAAGTAGATTGTAATCTTGGGTATGGAATTATGAGGTCTTGGGCAAAATAACTTATGCTAGCTGCCTCATTTGTAAAATAGAAATAGCAAGCCTAACTTCTAGATATGGGAAGGTGTGCTGGATCTAGGTGCATCCTGTGGTTTGGCATGTGATAAATGTGCAGTCAATATCCATATATTCTCAGGATGAGCATATCCTAGTGTGCATTCCACCTGCTCCTGAATCCCACATCAACCATGTTGATGGTTCTGAGAAGAGGTGATCATGGGAAGGCAGCACATCGGTCCATTTTGTTTTCTGCAGGTCTCAGTTTAAAGTACTGAAAGGAAAGAAATGCCATGTCTTTACAATCACAGCCAAGTAAAGAAACAAGGACTAAATAAACCAAACACTAATAAGACATTTACACCTGATTCACCAAGTAACTGCTCATATCTACCTACATTGGTCATGACTCACCTCTAACATCACAAGACTTCATTTTATTCAATAGACACAAGGCCTAGGCTTCACAGATCAGCACTGGGGTTCTGAGTGAAAGTTCTCCTTGGAAATCATTTCCTGCTTCATAAATGTCTACCATGAGGCCTCTCTGTAGTTTTACACACATGAAATTTCTCTGTGTTCAAAACACAATAATACTAAGCATCTGTAGAGAAGTAAGTTGATACCAACATCAAAACGTAAACACATAAAGTAACAAGGCTTTATAAGACCTGCTATTTAAATTTTCTTTTTCATATTCCATAAAAAGTATAACATAAGCAAAATGGTTGACTAAATTTAACTGTAGTCATAGTTTTAGTCTTTCAACTGCATTAATACTTCAAGATACTCTCTCATAGTTTATAACATCATTCAAATTTGACTCCAGATATTTACCCTTTCCATATGTTCTTAGCAGGAAACGTGTCTGAAAACAGAATTTCAGAGAGACATGTGATATTCAATAATATAAAACATTTTCTAGGGGAACAAAAGAAACACTTTACAGAAAATATTTGTCAGATTTGGGATTTACTCAAATATGCTTCAAGTATCATTCCTTTGGTAACCATTGTTTTACTTCTAGGGGTTTGTTTTTTTCTGAGATTTTTTGAATGCTTTCAAGATGTTTTTATAACAAAGGTTATTGTTTCAAGTTTATTTTAAATCTTATCTAACTAAAACATATAACTAATCTACTCCTAAACTTAGACTTTCCCCTATTATTTTTTTTAAACCGTAGACATTCTTTGATAGAATAGCATACTTGTTTGAACTACAGCATATCAAATTCAGCCAGTGCCTTTATAATGTGTTACATCATTTAAGAGCTTAAAACTAACATAATAGACTGAAAGAGATCCACCAAATTGTTACTGTTTTGTGACAGTTTGGAACTTTAATTTTGGAACTGTAAATGGCAGCTGGTTTCTGAAAATTCCAGATGCTCTTTTCTCTAAATAAAAGTAAGAAAGTGTTTCTATTAGAGACCACCTTACTGCACAAATGGGTAAAGAATGTATAATGAATGTGGGCAAGAACTGTATTATACAAGGGATGAGATAGGAAAGATTTAAAATGCCCTTTTTAGAAAAAAAATACAACAAAACAACAAAGTAAAATGTACACTTATTGGTAACTCTGAGATATAAGGTTTTTATCTTTTTAATTTTCAAAAAAAATCTAGATATGTTAAGCCAGTATAAAATAATATTCTTGAAGTTTTGCTAATAACTGGGATTTTGTTACACTAAAGACACATTTGAATAGCACCAGTATGAGGATGGCAAACATAAAGCAGGAATAACACCACTCCTCCCTCCCCATGTACCACAGCTGTCATCCCCATACAGGATGGTACTGTCTCCTCATGAGATGGCAACAGAAGTGTCAACTCGCCAGGCTATGATATCCAGTTGTTCAGTCAATAACACTTAAGATACTGCAGTGAAAATATTATTTATGTATGATTAATGTTTATAATCAATAAATTTTGAGTAAAAACAGATAATCCTGCATAATATGGCACTAGCCAATCAGTTGAAGACCTTGAAGACCAAGGTTTCAAAAACAAGATTTTTAAAAAAATTTGACACAATTTTCCTGACTATAATATAAAAACTGCCTGAATATCCCACCTGCCAACTTGTCCTGCAGATTTCAGACTCAGAACTGCAACATTAACTCTTACCTGAATTTGTAGCTTGCCATACTGTCTTACAGATTACAGCTCTTCCAACCCCCACAACTGCGTGAACCAATTTTTAAAATGAATCTCTTTATTTATATAAGTATAAATGCACATATAATGCATAAATAAAACAGGTTTAAGAAACTGGCTCATAGGATCATATAATTGTGGGGCTTATAATTCTAGAATATACATGTTCATGCACGTGTGTGTGTGTGTGTGTGTGTGTGTGTGTGTGTGTGTGTGTGTGTGTTAGTCTACTGTTTCTGGAGAATTCTGGCTTCTAACTAAGGTACCCCATGACCCCAGGCTTGGTCTTTTTCTCAACTCTTACTCCAGACAGCTACTACTGGTCAATTAGAGATTGTACATGAAACTAAATTTATTTTCTATTTCTAGAGTACAGATCTTGATATTTAAGGAAGTAGTATCACAAATATTTATGTAAAGTTCCTCTTGTAATATGTTTAATCACCTTTGCTTTTTAGTACATTTTGTTATTTGTTGAGTTTACTTAAATAAAAATATATCTCATAGCTCTTCATTATATGTATTGCAGAAAAAATTATCCCAGCCTACCAAAAATAACAAAAAGCACAGATATATGTTAACATTAAAGCTTATATTATCAAAAGGATTTGTTCAAGTTTTTCTAAACTTCGTGTGAGCTAAACCTGTTATCTAAAAGGTACAATTCTAATATAGCATAAGGTCATTCCTGGATACATGTCATCTAAATGTGTCTTTACATGTAATCATGTAGAGTTTGGGGCTAGGATTTCAAAGATCTGGCTGAGATTGTGAAAAAGCCCTTGAGCATCTCTGAGTCAGTTTCTGTAACAGAAGATGATATATCGGATCAAATGGCTCTAGAGTTCCTTCCTACTATAGGATCTGTAATTCACATAAAATGCAAATTGTGACTTGAAGATAGTTTAATTCCCAAGACCTCCCCACTTCACTCCAGAGACTTGCTTTTTAATACTATGTTAAAAGTTTGTAGGGAAGTAACCCTACATGTTATACCTTGTTACATACATCATTTAACATTGCTAAAACTTAATTTGATATTTGAGATGGAAATTGATTAGCCTTGGTAAACAAAGAAATAAATGAGTAAATTTGTGAGGTTTTTATTTAATGCAGCTATGAATGACTTTTGGAGAGCATTTCACAATTTAATTCAAGATTTTTTAAGTATTTTAAACATTTTAAAAACTATGAAATATAACAGAACATCTGGATTAATGATGAATTTCCTAATTCTTGCTCAACATTTTTAGAGATAAAGTTTATTTGACATAGCTAAAGTTTTACCCATTTGCCAGGTTCTCCAATTGTATTAATTTTTTAAATCAATTTTTATTTTTATTGATGCATTGTAGTCTCACATCATAATGTAGTTCAGAATGATGTCCACACAGAAGTTGGTGAGCTTCTCCTCCATCTCCCTTCTTCTTCCCTCCTTTCCCCACACATGATACTGAAATTGTCATTGGTAATTTCACAAATTTACATAAATCTCAAGCTTAGATTTAGGAAGAGTGTTCTTCTTGATTCTTTCTCCTGAAATAATTCATCAATTTCCACAGATGTAAGGATATGGTTAAGAGGAAGACAGAGATTGTCAGAATTTTAATCAAAAGGCCTTCCCCATACTGGGTGTGGTGGTGCCCAATTGTAATCTCAGTACTTGGGAGACTAAGACAGGAAGATTCATGGCCACCCTCAGGTACTTGGTGAGGCCCTCTGCAACTTAATAAGATTGGGTTTCAAAATAAAGAATAAAAATGGGACTGGGTTTGTATCTCAGAGATAAAATGCCCCTGCGTTCAATCCCCAGCAGAAAGAAGAAGAAGAAGAAGAAGAAGAAGAAGAAGAAGAAGAAGAAGAAGAAGAAGAAGAAGAAGAAGAAGAAGAGGAGGAGGAGGAGGAGGAGGAGGAGGAGGAGGAGGAGGAGGAGGAGGAGGAAGAGTAGGGGGAGGAGGAAAAGGAGGAGGGGAGGAGGAGGAGGGGGAGGAGGAGGAGGAGGGGGAGGAGGAAAAGAATGGAAGGGAGGAAGAGGCCTTCTACCACCAAAGGAATTCACCAGCCCTTTCAGCTCAGCCATCTTTCTCTCATCCTGCAGGTTCATCATATCCAATCACTTATCCCTAATTCTGCAACCCACCCCACCCACCTCTGTTCCCTTATCTCTATACATATTGCCACCAATACTTCAACACTCAAGCCAGACACTTAAGTCATTACTGATTCCTCTTTTCTTTTACTACCATATACAAACATAACCATATACTATTGTTCCCTCTTCAAAGACATACCTGGTCTTGTTTACTATACTCCATTTCTCCTGCTACCACTTTAGAGTATTCTGGCTATATTTCTAGGCCTAGAATACTGCAACTGCCTCCTGTGTGATCTCCTTTTTCCCTTCTTGCCCTTGTGATTCATTTTCCACATACTGGGGAGAGAAAACTTGTTATTGTGGAAATTATATTACACTACCAAGTTGATTGACCACTAGTGCTTCTCATTACACCAAAACAGAGCACACATGACTAATCCCAGCCCCATACCCAGCACTGAGCACCCCTTACCATCTGCCACTTCCATCTTGTCTTATGCTATTTACCCTCTGCTCAGTGTTTAAGGCACACTGTTCTCCCATTTCTTGTTTAGGGTTCTTTTGGGTTTGTTTGTTTTGTGGTTTGAAACAAGGTCTCACTAGGCTGCTGAGACTCTTACCACATTGCTGAGAATGCCCTACATTGCTGCGACCCTCCTGTCTCAGCCTCCCAAGTACTGTATGCTCAACTACACCCAGCTACCAATTTCATAATAAGCTTTCCTCTCCTTACAGCTTTTATCTTACACTATTACCACAAACTGTAATGTTTCCCCATTTATCCTAACTCCTCTGCTCTCATAGTCAAAGGGTCAATATATTGTTCACCAACATCTGAGCTGCTTTTTCTAAGAACTACACTCCTTTGGTGTAAGTATTCTACATTTGTCTCCATACCTGGCTTCAGCTTCTTACCTCTACTGGAATCTAAGGTCTCAGAGATGATGGTCACATCTGTCTTCTTCATTTTTGTGCTTACAGCAATATCCCAACTCCTGAAACCTAATAAGAAAATTAAAGAAAATTTTAAAGAAAATCAAAGATTCCATTAATGCTGTAAAAAATTCCTTAGTTGCAGGCTCTCATCCATCTATTCCCTATGTCATTAGGGAATAGTGTCAACACTATTTCTTTGACAAAACAGTTTGGATTTTGTCTTCAATATCCAGGAAAATTAATCAAAGTTATTATAAGATAAAGAGAACTTTAATTAAAGTTGCTTGTTTGTTTGTTTGTTTGTTCTTGCTTACTTGCTTCTTATTACTAGGAAATAAATTCAGGGGCATTCTACCTCCATATAAGTCCCCATCCCCTTTAAGCATGTTTTTGTTTTGAAACAGGGCCTCATTAAATCTTGCTAAGTTGCTAAGGCTGTCCTCAAACTTGCAATCCTAAGGTCTCAGCCTCCCAAGTACTGAGATTACAGGCATGCACTACTGTACCTAGCTGAGAGAACTTTAGGACTCGGAAGAATTTATTTTGGGTTTTAGATAGGTGAATAGATATATATGTTTATATAATATAAAATAAATTTAGTTTAAATATATATAGTGAGATAATGACAAAATTAAAAAGAGAGAGACAGTTCATGGAAACAATCTAGGTGCCCCTCAGTGGATGCATAAAGAAAATGCAGCATAGATATATAAATAATGAAATAATATATAGCGTTTAAAGGAAGGAAATTCTGTCATTTGTGAGAATATGGATAATACTGGAAGACATTATGCTAAGTGAAATAAGCCAAGCATAGAAAGACAAATACTGGATGATCTCAGTTGTGAAATCCAGAAAGACAAACACTTTATTATCTCACTTAGATAGGAATCTAGAAAGACAAACACTGTATGGTCTCATTTGGATATGGAGTTCATGTCATTGAAACAGAGTAGAAAGGTAGCCACCAGAGGCTGGGGGTAGGAAGTATGGTAAAAGGGGAGATATTGACCAAGTGGTGCAGTTTCAGTAACACTAGAGTAATGAGTTTTAGTGGCCTATTATATGCATGATGACCATAGTTAATATGAGTGTGTATGCCAGTCATTTTTTTAACTTCTTCCAAAACCCTCTCTCAAGCTTCTTTCCTTGTACATGCCTACTCTTTTCTCTATATCCCTTTTCTTTCTTTTTTGTTTTTTCCTGTCTTTTTCATACTTTCTTTTATTAAATTCACTTCATAGCCAGGCGTGGTGGTGCACACTTGTAATCCCAGCACCTAGTAGGTTGAAAAAGGAGAATCGCACTTAGTAGGTTGAAAAGGTTTGAATCCAGCTTCAGTAAAGATGCTGTTTCCAAATAAAGTATAAAATAGGTCTAGGAGTATAGCCCAGAGGTAGAAAAGCCCCTGAGTTCCACCCCCAGTACAAAAAAATAATAATAAAGAATAGAAATTAGGGCTAGGGGTGTAGCTTGAAGGTAAAATGCCCCTAGGATCCATCCCCAGTGTCACGAACTTCTGAAGTCATAAGAAGAATGAATAACAAGGAAAAATATGAGCTCCCACAATACCACAATAACATAACCTAACAACATAGAATAATTCCAGAGATCTCCAAAAGGTCAAATCAGTAATGTGACTGTAAAAATAATACAGGACTTCCAAAAAAGAATTTAGAGACAGCTGAAAGAAATAAAAGACACACTCATTGAAATGAAGACATCAATTCAAACTATAAATGATCAATTAGATCACATAAAGAATAGAATCTCAATCCTAGAACATGATCACTCAAAAAATGAAGGCATAGTATATGTTAGAAAAAACAATTTGAGAGCATGAACTTGACATTGAAGAAATATGGGATCATTTAAAAAAGCTAACCTAAGAATAATTGGCATAGAAGAGGGAAAAGAAGGTGAAACTGAAGGGATCAACAATCTTTTCATAGAAGTAATATAAGAAAATTTTCCAAACATAGAGCAAGAGGTCAATACACAGGTACAGGAAACTTATAGAACCCTCTTTAGACAAGACCTGAGTAAAGGTTCACCACACCACATAATAGTCAAACTGATCAATGCAGAAGCCAAGGAGAGAATCTGAAAGGCAACAAAAACAAAAGACCAATTGTCATTAAGAGGCAAAACAATTAGAATCACTCCAGACTTCCCAAACCAAGTCATGAAAGCAAGAAAGGCCTGGAGTGGCATATTCCAAACTCTGAACTAAAACAAATTTGCAGTCAAAATTTTCTTACCCAACAAAACTATCCTTTTTATTAGACAGGGAAATAAAAATCTTCCAAGACAAACAGAAACTGAAGGAATTTATGTCTTCCAAACCAGTACTAGAGAAAATACTCAAAAAGATTAACTGCAAAGAAGAAATAAGTAATACACACCAGAACCAGAGAAACAAGAATTTCAATTCAGCAAACAACTAAGCAGCCAGGTGTGGTGGCGCATGCTTGTAATCCTAGCATTTGGGAGGCTGAGACCAGAGGATTGTGGTTCGCAGAAAGCCTCAGCTACTTAGTGAAGCCTTCTGCAACTCAGTGAGACCCAGTTTCAAAATAA
The DNA here is from genome assembly GCF_963383645.1 of Muscardinus avellanarius. Classification (NCBI taxonomy): domain Eukaryota; kingdom Metazoa; phylum Chordata; class Mammalia; order Rodentia; family Gliridae; genus Muscardinus; species Muscardinus avellanarius. Next base: position 78,522,508 of record NC_137797.1, read on the forward strand.
AGAATAAAAAATAGGGCAGGGGGTGCAGCTCGGAGGTCAAGTGCCCCTGAATTCCATACCCAGACGTGAAAAAAAAAAAAACTAAGCAAAGAAGAACAAACGTTACATATTGAGAAGTTAAATCTCAATATGTTAGGAATTAAAAATCATCTGTCAATAATCACATTGAATGTAAATGGCCTCAACTCCCCAATAAATAAGACATAAAGTGGGAAAATGGACTAAAAACTAGAATATATCCACTGCCTACAAGAAACATACCTTACAAATAAAGATAGTAATAAACTTAAGGTAAAGGACTGGAGCAAGGCAATCCATGCCAACGGAACTCAAAGACAAGCGGGAGTAGCAACTATGATATCAGACAACTGAGACTTCAAGCCCAAGCTTATTAGAAGAGACAAAGCAGGTCATTTTTTACTGGTAAAAGGAACAATCCAACAAGAGAAAATAACAATACTCAACATTTATGCCCCAAACATAGGTGCAGCTACTTTCATAAAACAAACTCTTTGTGACATTAAGTTACACATAAATCCCAACACAAATACTGGGAGACTTCAACACCTCTCTCACACCATTAGACTGATCTTCTAAACAAAAAGTCAGTAAAGATGTCTCAGACCTAAATAACACCATCAAACAAATGGACCTAATAGACACACATAGAATATTCCAGCCAACTACAGCAAAGTTCACATTTTTTTAGCTGCTCATGCAACATTCTCCAAAATAGACTACATTCTGGGCCACAAAGTTGGCACTAGCAAATTCAAAAAGTGGGACATACTTCCCTGTATCTTTTCAGACAATAATCAAATAAAACTAGAAATCAACAATAATCAGATACAAAGAAAACATATAAACACGTGCAGACTTAACACCACACTGCTACATGAAGAATTGGTCATAGAAGAAGTAAGGGGTGAAATTGAGAAATTTCTAGAAACAATTAAAAATAGAGATAAAACATATCCAAACCTCTGGGAAATTTTTTTTTATTTTATTGGTGCACTGTATTCATACATCATAGTAGGATACATACTTTTGTAGACATACATGCACACATCACCCAGTCAGCCCCAACCCAATCCCCACCCCATTCTCTCCCCATCCCTCCCTCCCATGCTTGGCTTAGTGGTTGACATCTAGTATTATGGCAATTTATCCAAAATTAGAAAATGATAATCTCACATAACAGTTTCATTTGTCTGATACCAACCTTTTGATGACTTAAAGATAACATTTCAATATTTCTTTTTACTTTCTTTCTTACCAGAGAATATTTTTTTCTATTTTTTTAGGTAAAGCTATCATATATTTATATATTTATTTTTCAGAAAAAAAACTCTATCCTAATATGGAATATGGACTCTAGATACCCAAAACGATCTTGAAAAAGAACAAAGCTAGAAGATATATATTTTCTGATTTCAAACCATATAAAGCTACAATAATTGAAACAGTGTAGTACTATTCTAAAGGCAGATATATAAACCATTGGAGTTAAATAAAAGCCTAGAGCTAAATTCTTCCCTATATTGTCAAGTTATGTTTGACAAGGTTTCCACGAACATTTGGTGGTGGAAATAATAATCTTTTAACTAAATATTGTTAAAAAATAATAATTACATGGAAAAGAATAAAATTGGACCCTTACCTAATCCCATATACAAATATTAACTGAAAATAGATAATAGACCTAAATATAAATCTTAAGACTATAAACTTTTAGGAAAAAATCTGGGTCATTAAACCTCACAACATTGAAATTGGCAGTGATTTCTTGGTTATGATTTCAATGGCACAGGCAACAGAGGAGTATACAAACTCCCTAAAAAAAAAAATATTGTATATCCAAAGACAATGTAAACAGAGTTAACAGTTACTAATAGAATGGGATAAAATATTTCCAATTGCTATATCTGAAGGTATATTAATATTCCAACTAGAAATCCTAAAAATTAACAACAATAAAGGCAAACAATGCCATTTAGAGATAGGTAAAAGACTAACATAAATGATGAGTCTCCACAGATAACCAATCTTAGTTGTCTGTTGGATGGAAAATCTTGTTTCTCTGGTTCTGGTGTGTGTTACCTATTTCTTCTTTGTAGTTAATCTCTTTGAGTATTTTCTCTAGTGCTGGTTTTGAAGACATAAATTCCTTCAGTTTCTGTTTGTCATGGAAGCTTCTTATTTCTCCATCTAATTTGATAGAAAGTTTTGCTGGGTAGGAAATTTTTGGCTGGAAGTTGTTTTCTTTCAGAATTGGGAATATGTTACTCCAAGCCCTTCTGGCTCTCATAACTTGGTTTGGGAAGTCTGGAGTGATTCTAATTGGTTTGCCTCTGAATGTCACTTGGCCCTTTGCTTTTGTTGCCTTTAAGATTCTCTGCTTGGCTTCCACATTGGTCATTTTGACAATTATATGGCGTGGGAATCCTCTTCTCCGATCCTGTCTAAAGGGAGTTCTATAAGTTTCCTGGACCTGTGTATCAACCTCTTGCTCTATGTTTGGAAAATTTTCTGCTATTACTTCCTTGAAGAGATTGTTGATTCCTTTGGTTTCACTTTCTTTTCCCTCCTCTATTCCAATTATTCTTAGATTAGCTCTCTTAAAATGGGCCCATATTTCTTCAATATTAGATTCCTGCTGTTGGATATTTTTTCCTAGTTTAGAAACTATGCGTTCATTTTTGGAATGATCATCTTCTAAGAGCGAGATTCTGTTCTCCATGTGGTCTAATCGGTTGTTTGTGCTTTGAATTGAGGCCTTTACTTCATTAATTGCATCCTTTATCTCTTTTTAGCTCTCTCTGAGTTCTTTTCGAAGCACCTCTATTATTTCTACAGTTATTTTCCTGATTTGATCTTCTAGAAATCTCTGATTTTCTGTTTTATCAGGTTCTGATGTTGTGGGGTTGTGGGCATTCATTGCTCCAGTATAATTCCTCTTTCCAATGATTTTGGATGTTTGTGCCTTCTCTGGGTTCTTCCCTTGGGTCACTATGACTTCACTTAAGGTGTTCTGGATCTCGAGTCAGTAGTATCTCAGACCCCACTACTCCTTTACTGGGTTTTATCACATAGTCTCTGACCCAGAGAGTCGATAGAGGCTGCTTTAGACTGTGGGGGGTGCCAGGTTGCACGTTCTCCTATGGTTTGATAGCTCTGCCACCGCCCCTCCCCCACTGGGTCAAGTCCCAGGGAGTACAGTACTGGGATTTCTCCTCTGTGGCCCACAATTTGACTCACTGTTCTTGAGTACGCAGATGTAGCTGTACTGGCCTCGCTGAATTTGCTGCTGCTGACGCCGGTGGCAATATGGCGCCGCTGCTATGCCCTCGGCTGTGGGGCTGGCGTTTTTCTTCTTGATTTTGATTTCTACTCTGAATCCCTGCAGCGTGTGCTGAGCTCGGCCACTGGGAGCTTTAGATGCTCTCTGGGCGGAGAAATCCCGCCTAGCTGTTCTACAGTGGCTCACCTCGGCTTGCTGTAGCCGCCCCGTGAATTTGCCGGTGCCGCTGGCAGTATGGCGCTGCTGCCGCATCTGCCGCGTCCTCGGGTGCGAGTCCGGTGTATCTCCTCTGTGGCTCTGTTCTCAGTCCGCTTTCTCTCTGGAGCCTGGTGATTTTTTGTTTCACTGGTGATGGTGTTTTCTGGCTATGAAAGGTGCTGATTTTGTGGTAATGGAGATTTGTTGTTAGCGGGGCTCTTAAGCCCCGCTTTTCTCGGTCGCCATCTTCCCGGAAGTCCCCTCTGGGACACTTTGAAGGCAGTATTAAGAGAAAATTTTATAGCACTGAGTGCTCACATAAGAAAAACAGAAAATCATCAAATAAATAACCTAATTACATGTCTCAAAGCCCATGAAAAACAGAAAATATCTAACCCCAAAGCCAGTAGAAGACAGGAAATTATTAAAAACAGAGCAGAAATCAATAAAGTAGAGAATAAAAAAATACAGAAAATCAACAAAACCGAAAGCTGTTTTTTCACAAAAATTAACTAGCCAACTTAATAATAAAGAGTGAATCAACCCAAATTAAAAAGATATGAAAAAGGACATACCACTAATGACAGTGTAGAAATCCAGAGGATTATCAGAAACTACTTTGAAAAACTATACTCCAACAAAATGGAAAATCTGGCAGAAATTGACAACTTTCTAGATAAATACAACCTCCCTAAACTGAGTCAAGAAAATATAGAAAATTTAAACTAACCAGTATCAATCAAAGAGATTGGAACAGGAATAAAAAGCTTACCATCAAAGAAATCCCAGGGCCAGATGGTTTCCCAAATGAATTTTATAAAACCTTTTTAAAAGGGCTATTCCTGATATTCCTCAATCTATTTCATAAAATAGAAAAACTGGGACTCTTCCAAGTGCATTCTATGAAGCCAACATCATATTAATACCCAAACCAAATAAAGATAGCTCAAGAAAGGAAAACTACAGGCCTATATCTTTGATGAACTTGGATGCAAAACTGCTAAACAAAATACTAGCAACATGCATTTAAAAACCACATCAAGAAAATCATACACAATGGCCAAGTAGGGTTCATCCCATGGATGCAAGGCTGGTTCAACATACAAAAATCAACCCATGTAATTCATCACATAAACAGAACCAAAGACAAAAATCACATGATCATTTCAGTACATGCTGAAAAATTATTTGACAAAATCCAACAACCATTTATGCTAAAAGCACTTCAGAGAATGAAAATAGAAGGAACATAACATCATAAAGGCAATCTGCAATAGGCCCACAGCCAACATCATATTAAATGGGGGAAAACTTCAAGAATTTCACCTAAAAACAATAACAAGACAAGGATTTCCACTATCACCACTTCTCTTCAATATAGTACTTGAGTCTCTGGCCAGAACAAGAAGACAAGAAAAGGAAATCAAATGAGTACAAATAGGAAAAAAAGAAACAAAACATTCACTATATGCAGATTGACATAATACTATACTTAGAAGACCCAATAAACTCAACCTAAAGGCTGATAGAACTGATTAACAAATTTCACAAAGTGTCTGGATACAAAATCAATCTTAAAAAATCAGAAGGTTTCCTATATAGAAACCAAAAATCCACTGAAAAAAATCCAGAAGACACTTCCACTCAGGATGTCCCACAAAAAAGTAAAATACTTAGAAAAAACTTAACTAAGGAGGCAAAAGAACTCTACAAAGAAAATCATAAGGCATTGAAAAAAGAAATAGAATAAGCCTTTAGAAGATGGAAAGATCTTCCATGTTCATGACAAGCTTAATACATATAACCAAAATGGCCATACTTCCAAAAGTTATCAACAGATTCAGTGCAATACCCATTAAACTACAAAGATCATTTCTTACAGACATAAAAAAAATCAGTTTTTAATTCATTTGGAACAAAAAACCCATAATATAAAAGGAGTTCTCAGCAACAAAAAAACATGCAGGAAGAATCACAGCACCTGACTTTAAACTGTACTACAAAGCCATAGTAATAAAAACATCATGATACTGGCACAAAAAAGATACACAGATCAATGGAGCAGAATAGAAGAGTCAGAAACAAATCCACACACAGCCAATTGATTTTTTTAACAAAAGGGCCAAAAACATACACTGGAAAAAAGATAACCTGTTCAACAAATGGTGTTGGCAAAACTGGTTAACCAAATGCAGAAAAATAGAAATAAACCACACTTTTTTCACCTTGCACAAGAGTCAATTCAAGATGAATCAAAGACTTGGAAATTAGACCAGAGACCTTGAGGTTCCTTGAAGAAGGCATAGGTTCAACACTGCAACACATAGGCACAGGTAAAAACTGTCTCAACAAGACCCCAAAGGCACAAGAAACTAAAAGGCAAATCAATACATGGGATTGCATGAAACTGAAGAGCTTTTGTAAGGCAAAGGAAACTTTCAAGGACCTCAACAGAGAGTCAACAGAATGGGGGATTTTTGCCAACTACTCCTCTGATAAAGCACTAATATCTAGAATATACAAAGAACTCAAGAAACTCAGCACTAAGAAAACAAATAATCTAATAAAAAATGGGCATGTGAACTAAACAGACACTTCACAAAGGAAGATATTCAAATGGCCAATAAATGCATGAAAAAATGATCAACATCATTTTTTCAGAGAGGTGCAATCAGAGAGGTGCAAATCCAAACTACCCTGAGATTTCACCTAACTCCAACCAGAATGGCAATCATTCAAAACACAAACAACAACAAATGCTGGTGAGAATGTGGAGAAGTGAGAACTCTAATACATTATTGGTGGGATTGTAAATTAGTACAACCACTTAGAAGCACAGTATGGAGGATTCTCAGAAGAATGGGAACAAACTTACCATATAATCTAGCAATGCCACTTCTGGGTACCTACCCAAAAGAAAGGATACCAAAGTACCAAACTAATGCATCCATATCTATGTTCATAGCTGCTCAATTCACCTTTTCCAAACTATAGAACCAGCCAAGATGTCCATCAACAGATGAATGGATTACAAAACTGTGGGATATGTACACAATGGAATTTTACTCAGCCATAAAGAAAACACAGTTATGTCATTTACAGGGAAATGGATGGAACTGGAGGACATTATGCTAAGTGAGGTTAGTCAGTCACAAAAAATAAGAAACTGGATGCTTTCCCGAATATGCTAAAGCTAGGGATAAATGGGTCATAAAAGGAACTCTAGTCAAAGCAGGAGAATCTATTGATGAGCAAATAAGGTGACCTAACTGGAGGTATGGGAGGGGAAAGAGAGCAATTCTCTAATGCACATGATGTACTTTAACAAACATCAATATCAGTCACTAAGCCAAAGATGAGAAGGAGGGAGGGGGAAGAATGGGGCAGGAATTGGGTAAGGGCTAATTGGGTGATGTGTGTATGTATGCCTCCACCATCTTGTACCCATTAATATGTATGACTAAAATGCACCAATAAACAATTTTTAAAAAGGATAATAATGAAGACTATGCTGAAACATAAGAAAATTTTATATGATGTTTAGTTTAAAAGCATAGTGCAAAATGGTACTTTTGATACAATTCCATGTATATAAAATGCATAGACACATATAAAAAGAAAGCCATGGGTTAAAATAAAAATAGATTTCATTTACTTACTATTAGACTTATTTTAGAAGTGACTTTTAAACTTGTCAATTTTTTCTTTATATTTTTACCTCACAATCTTTTGTATCAAAAGCAAAAGTGAAGACAAACTTCACAATAAAAGCCTTTCATGTAACTTTTGTAAAGTTGATCTTAATAGCTATATTACATCATGCTATAAGTAACAGATATTTCAGTGTTGACTTTTATATTTGCTTTAAACTGTACATGTAACAAGAGACCATCCCTTAAGCAAAACTGGAAACAATAGAGCCATTTTAAGCAAATTAAATAGACATTTTAAAATAAGTGTCACTGATATTTAGACTTTCAACCTTTTCTCTATTCACAAAGCCAGAACCAAAAGAGAAATAAAATAAATGTGAGTCTTTATGCCTAGATCCCATCACTTTTAACATGAAGATAATAAATGCTTATTTTTTAAATAAAATTTTATATTCTTGAGCTAGAAGGAAAACAATGGTATTTTCATTTGAGCCATATCCAAAGATCATCAACTTATTTTGTGCATCATTACTTAAGTTAATAAACAGGACTCTGTGACAGGTATTATACTGCCTGTCAGCATTCAGTGTATCTTTGCCATAAACACTACCTTGGCCAGGAGGCCCAAGGCAAAGGGAGCGCTTGGGGAAGAAAGTGGATTCTTTCTGGGGGAGATGACATTTGCAGCAGCCTTTGAAGGATGGTTAGAGTTTCACTAAGCAAAGAATAGAGGGTGAAAATCAACACTGAAAAGTGGATAAGTAAGGACATGTGAAATACATTTTTAAACTCTCATCATTCTTGACTAGAGGAGGTAAAAGATGAAAGAACTTATATTTATTTTCATAGGCAGAACTGACTTGTTCTTTAATAAGAACCTAGTAGTTAGTTTGCTCAGGTATATGTACTTTATAATAGGCAATTTATCTATCTTATTAACTTTATTACAAAAATTATATTCTTTTATTAAAACTTCAAGGCATAAATATTAACAGAAGAGGTCATAAAGTGTTATGCTGAAAGAAAAAAGTTTACTAGTTAACTATTTAATGAAATTAAAAATTTTGGGGGGTTCACAAGGATTTGTATTTCATCTGCAGAGTGACAGAATTCTGGTTTTGAATTTATCTTTAAAGTCTAATTTCAGTAAATTAACTTTTATATGAATAACTGCCTTGTTTTTCTCTTTAAATACCAATGCTGTTATTATATGACACAATAAATGTTAGTTAATAATATAAATAATTTAATACAAAATAGCATCTGCTACAAAGCAGTCAGAGGCACCTGCAGCAGATCTTCCTTCCATACTTAAACTATAAATGACCAGCTTTTATTATAAAGCCTTTCCCTGATACAATATGGAGGGGTCATAGAAACCAGTGGCCTTTTAATTTGATCTCTTAAAATGAATAAAATGAAAGACATATGTGAACTCAGAGGCCATTACCAAGTTCATAGAACACTTCGGACATGTACAGGGGAATGAAAATGTCTTATTTTGGAAAAAAGGAAAATGCATTACCCAAGTCCTGATCTCATTTTCATTGTGCCTACTGCATGTGGACAATCTACCATCAGACAATCCTCTTAGTGATCAGCTAAATTGAAGGGCCCACACCACTGCATTCCTACACTGTATTCCTTGCTTTCATTCCACAGGGCGCTCCCATTTCATGTGTTTTTCATTTTAAGTTTGCCTCCTTGAATGCTATTTCCTCTCTTTTAGCTTACTCCAAGGTCTAAAAAGTCTCCAGCAAATAAAAATGCAAATGTCCAGTGGAGTCTTGGAAACTTGCCCATTCAGTGTCTAAGTAATCCTAACTTTAAACTTAAGGACTTCACTCATTACACTAGCAAATCAACATCAAAATTCAAATGTTCAAGAGCAATACATGTTATTTTAAAGATACCAACAGGAATGACCTTAGCTGATATACCTCCTTTTTCTCTGTCTCCTAGGGGATAGCCACAGGGATGATCAGTCTCTAAACATCAATCTCTCAACAGCATCTGTATTAATAAGCTTTCAGTCACCATGACAAATGTCTGGATTGATCAACTTAATAAAATATAAAGTTTATTTTGGCTCATGGTTTGGAGATCATGGTCTGTGTGTGATGTGGGAACCTATTATTTTTAGGCCTTTGATGAAAAGGAAGCATGTCATAGCAGAAGCACATGGTGGAGCAAAACCATTCACCTCTTGGGAAAACATTAAGGAGGAAGAGAGGAAGAGATGGGGTCCCAGAATCACCTTTGAGGACACACCCTCAAGGACCCAAAGACCTCTCACTAGGCACTACCTCTTAAGGTTTCCACCATCTCCCAGTATGCCAAGCTGGAGCCAACCCTCTAACATGTGGACCTCTGTTCCAAACTATAGCAATATCCACACTAAAGAACCATGAATTCACCTATGTATACACCCTACCACACTCTAATGGTAGAAGACCGCAACATAATGATACCTTTTCAGAGTAGAAAATAGGACCTCCAAGATTGTCATACCAACTAGGTGAAACCTATACAGATCTTTACTGTAACCATAACCACAAGAAGCAATTTCACACATGACCCTATTAAGTAATCTTTTACTCTTTTCACTTCCTAATGTCTTATAGTGTTCTAAATTCAGAAAGCCTGAATATCTGATGTCAATATTGCTTTGTAGAAACCTTGAGAAAAATCTATAAAAGTCACACCTCAGGAAAGTGAAGAATATAGTTACTAATTACTAGATAAATTATAAGAATTCAATCTCCCAAAGAGATAGCCATTACTCATATACTTTGCTGCCTCATTATGAATTCATATATGTTGTATAATTGGAATTTTATTAGTAAACTAAAGCTGGACCTAGTTTTGTAATTGCAATATATTAAACAGCCTCTCTCACCACAAATTTCATAAGTTTCAAAAATACTCAGAAATGTGGTTATTACCTCCCTGCGAATAAAATAATACCTAGAATTTCTTTTTTTAATTAATTAATTTATTTTTTTTATTGGTGCACTGTATTCATACATCATAGTGGGATACAAACTTTTGTAGACATACATGCACACATCACCCAGTCAGCCCCAACCCGATCCTCAACCCATTCTCTCCCCATCCCTCTCTCCCATGCTTGGCTTAGTGGTTGACATCTAGTATTATAGCAATTTATCCAAAATTAAAAATGATAATCTCACATGACAGTTTCATTTGTCTGATACCAAGCTTTTGATGACTTAAAGATAACATTTCAATATTTCTTTTTTTTTTTTTATTGGTGCACTGTATTCATACATCATAGTAGGATACATACTTTTGTAGACATACATGCACACTTTTCCCAATCAGCCCCCACCCAATCCCCACCCCATTCTCTCCCCATCCCTCCCTCCCATGCTTGGCTTAGTAGTTGACATCTAGTATTATAGCAATTTATCTAAAATTAAAAATGATAATCTCACATAACAGTTTCATTTGTCTGATACCAAGCTTTTGATGACTTAAAGATAACATTTTAATATTTCTTTTTGCTTTCTTTCTTACCAGAGAATATTTTTTCTATTTTTTAGGTGAAACTATCATATATTTATATATTTATTTTTCAGAAAAAAATCTATCCTAATATGGAATATGGAGTCTAGGTACCCACAACGATCTTGAAAAAGAACAAAGCTAGAAGATATATATTTTCTGATTTCAAACCATATAAAGCTACAATAATTGAAACAGTGTAGTACTATTCTAAAGGCAGATATATAAACCATTGGAGTTAAATAAAAGCCTAGAGCTAAATTCTTCCCTATATTGTCAAGTTATTTTTGACAAGGTTTCCACGAATATTTGGTGGTAGAAATAATAATATTTTAACTAAATATTGTTAAAACATAATAATTACATGGAAAAGAATAAAGTTGGACCCTTACCTAATCCCATATACAAATATTAACTCAAAATAGATAAAAGACCTAAATATAAATCTTAAGACTATAAACTTTTAGGAGAAAATCTGGGTCATAAAATCTCACAACACTGAAATTGGCAGTGATTTCTTGGTTATGATTTCAATGGCACAGGCAACAGAAGAGTACACAAACTCCCTAAAAAATAAAAAGAAATATTGTATATCCAAAGACAATGTAAACAGAGTTAATAGTTACTAATAGAATGGGATAAAATATTTCCAATTGCTATATCTGAAGGTATATTAATATTCCAACTAAAAATACTAAAAATTAACAACAATAAAGGCAAACAATACCATTTAGAGATAGGTAAAAGACTAACATAAGTAATGAATCTCCACAGATAACCAATCTTAGTTGTCTGTTGGATGGAAACTCTTGTTTCTCTGGTTCTGGTGTGTGTTACCTATTTCTTCTTTGTAGTTAATCTCTTTGAGTATTTTCTCTAGTGCTGGTTTTGAAGACAAAAATTCCTTCAGTTTCTGTTTGTCATGGAAGCTTCTTATTTCTCCATCTAATTTGATAGAAAGTTTTGCTGGGTAGGAAATTTTTGGCTGGAAGTTGTTTTCTTTCAGAGTTTGGAATATGTTACTCCAAGCCCTTCTGGCTCTCATGACTTGATTTGGGAAGTCTGGAGTGATTCTAATTGGCTTGCCTCTGAATGTCACTTGGCCCTTTGTTTTTGTTGCCTTTAAGATTCTCTGCTTGGCTTCCACATTGGTCATTTTGACAATTATGTGGTGTGAGGATCCTCTTCTCTGATCCTGTCTAAAGGGAGTTCTGTAAGTTTCCTGGACCTGTGTATCAACCTCTTGCTCTATGTTTGGAAAATTTTCTGCTATTACTTCCTTGAAGAGATTGTTGATTCCTTTGGTTTCACTTTCTTTTCCCTCCTCTATTCCAATTATTCTTAGGTTAGCTCTCTTAAAATGGGCCCATATTTCTTCAATATTAGATTCCTGCTGTCGGATATTTTTTCCTAGTTTAGAAACTATGCGTTCATTTTTGGAATGATCATCTTCTAAGAGCGAGATTCTGTTCTCCATGTGGTCTAATCGGTTGTTTGTGCTTTGAATTGAGGCCTTTACTTCATTAATTGCATCCTTTATCTCTTTTTGGCTCTCTCTGAGTTCTTTTCGAAGCACCTCTATTATTTCTATAGTTATTTTCCTGATTTGATCTTCTAGAAATCTCTGATTTTCTGTTTTATTGGGTTCTGATATTGTGGGGTTGTGGGCATTAATTGCTCCAGTATTATTCCTCTTTCCCATGATTTCAGAAGTTTGTGCCTTCTCTTGGTTCTTCCCTTGGGTCACTATGACTTCCCTTAAGGTGTTCTGGATCTTGAGTCAGTAGTATCTCAGACCCCACTACTCCTTTACTGGGTTGTATCACAGACTCTCTGACCCAGAGAGTCGATGGAGGCTGCTTTAGACAGTGGGGGGTGCCATGTTGCACGTTCTCCTATGGTTTGATAGCTCTGCCACCGCCCCTCCCCCACTGGGTCAAGTCCCAGGGAGTACAGTACTGGGATTTCTCCTCTGTGGCCCGCAATTTGACTCACTGTTCTTGAGTACGCAGATGTAGCTGTACCGGATTCGGTGAATTCTCTGCTGCTGCCGCCGGTGGCAATATGGCGCTGCTGCTATGCCCTCGGCCGTGAGGCTCGCGTATTTCTTCTTGGTTTTGATTTCCACTCTGAATCCCTGCGGCATGTGCTGAGCTCAGCCACTGGGAGCTTTAGATTTTACCTGCGGCGAGAAATCCCACCTGTCTGTTCCGCAGCGGCTCACCTCGGCTTGCCGTAACCGTCCGGTGAAGTCACCGCTGCCGCTGGCAGTATGGTGCTGCTGCCGCGTCCTCGGGCATGAGGCCGGTGTATCTCCTCTGTGTCTCTGAGCTCTGTTCTCAGTCCACTTTCTCTCTGGAGCCTGGTGATTTTTTTGTTTCTCTAGTGATGGTGTTTTCTGGCTATGAATGGCGCTGATTTTGTGGTAATGGAGATTAGTTCTTAGCGGGGCTCTTAAGCCCCGCTTTTCTCGGTCGCCCTAGAATTTCTTTGCAATAACTTTCAGCTTATATATGTCCTTATTTTGGTGCTGGTATTGGGGATTGAAACCAGTGTTCTAAACATGCCAGGCAAGTATTCTACCACTGGCTACATCCCCAGCTTTATTTTATTTTTTCTTAAATGTTAAATGTTTGTAGGTTAAGTCTTAAACAAAGGCCCATGTGACTAAATTACTCACTGTATAACACTTTCCCCACATAAAAATGTGGAAAAATTGTAGGATGTGGTGGAACACACTTGTAATCCTAGCATTAGGGAGGCTGAGACAGGAGGATCATGATTCACAAATAGCCTCAGCTACTTAATAAAGTCCTTTGCAACTCAGTGTGTGAGACCCTGTTTCAAAATAAAAAGAATAAAAAATAGGGCTGGGTGTATATCTTAGAGGTAGAATGCCCCTGGGTTCAGGTTCATTCCCCAGTACTGCAAAAAAAAAAAAAAAAAAAAAAAAAAAGAAAGAAAGAAAGAAAAAAAAGTGTGTGTGTGGGAAACAACCTCCTGGAAGTTATTAAAATATATTTTTAAATATTTTATTGGTTAATTGTTATCATACATCTTGATGAAGTTCGGGGTGACAGAGGCATACATGTGCATGGTACTTTCTGAGCCCTCCCCCATTCCCACCCTGCTCCCTCTTCTTTCCCACATTCCCATGCTCAGCACACTGATTAGCTTCGATAAGTTTGTGTGTGTACATCATGACAATGAAGTTTCCCTCTTCAATTCTTTCTTCCCCTCTTGCCTCCCTCAGGTCCCCTACTTTACTAAGGTTTTTCCTCCTGAGAATCTACCCTAAATAAATGAAACCAGACTACCATAGTAATGCATGCATATCTATGTTTATAACTCCACAATTCATAATTGCCAAACTATAGAAAGAGCCAATATGTCCATCAACAGATGAATAGATTAAAAATTCTGATGTACACAAAGGAATTCTACACAACCATGAAAAATAACAAAGTAGATAAAACTGGAGAATATTTTATTTTGTTTTTTGTGGTACTAAGAATTCAGCCCAGGGCATTCTACCTCTGAGCACCCTATTTTATTTATTTTTTATTTTTTTATTTTTATCTTTTTTTTGCTGGTCTGGGGATGGAACCAAGGAACATTTGACCTCCGAGCTACACCCCCTGCCCTATTTTTTATTTTTTATTTTGAAACCGGGTCTCACTGAGTTGCAGAAGGCCTCACTAAGTAGCTGAGGCTGTCCACGAACCGCGATACTCCAGGTCTCAGCCTCCCAAATGCTGGGATTACAACCATGAGCCACCATGCCCGGCTTTATTTTTTATTTTGAAACAGGTTTTTATTTTGAAACAGGTCTCACAATGTTGATGAGAATCTCACTACTTACTGAAGCTGTCCTCAAACTTAAATCTTGTTGTCTCAGCCTTCCAAGTACTGGGATTACAGGCATGTACCACCATGCTCAGCTTAAAAAAATTCTAAATAATATATTTTGGACATAGATACTACAGAAAATAATGTGAAAGATATTGGACTTATTTGGTTTCTTAAACAAACTGTATACTAATAACATGATTTTTAAAAATCAATATTCCCTTCTATTATCTTTTAACATTTCTTAATTTTCTTAAATTAATTTGGGAAATAATTTAATAAATTAAAATTAATATATTCAAGAAATATTTTGATTACTTATGTTCTTGGCATAGCAGAAAGTAGTATGGACATTAAGGTGAGGAAGAAAATGTTTTATGTTGATGGAAAAAGATGAAGTGATGATGATCTACAGGTGTTTAGGAAATACATTATTTGAGGGACAGGGTTGGAGAGAAAAAAGTCAAAGACCATTAGGTTTTTAGATCTGAGAAGAAGATATCTGATGTTATTTTCCTAAGTAGGAAAAATGTAAGCAGGAACATTTCCAAGATGAAGCATCTAGCTGATTTAAAGTACCAAAAGATAGTGAGACATCCTCATCTAAGAGGCAGGAAAACTAGCAGACTAACAATAGAATTCAGGAGGTGAACAAGGCTGCACAGGATGTGTGAGTAGAATGGAAACTCAGACACCCAATCATTGTAGGAAAAAATGTAGCTAGAAGAGTCTGAGAAAGTAGTTGAGAATGAATGGCCAGAAAGAAAAAGTTCCAGCCCCTTATGGTATCAGGGCTTCCATGGACACAGCTTGTTCTGAAGAACTGAGAGCCACGGAAGAATTGAGGAGGTATCCATTTAACTGAACAGTCAGGGAATAGGGCTGTTAGGAGACCAGAGTCCATGGGTTAGCAAGAGAACAGGAAGTAACAGGGACAGTCACTGCAGATGTTTTCTCAATATGGACAGAAAGAGATGGCAGGGAATGCAGGGAGACTGGAGTGTTAGTTTTTGAACCTTGGAGGAAGGGCTGTAGTTTTGTAAGAAGGGTATTTCTTGAAACTGTTTAGCCATATTTGGAAAGGAAGCTGTGGAACAGAAAAGGTTAGAAATAGATCATTAAAAAAAAATTCTTCCAACAATACCAGAATGGGACATGGTCATACACAAATAAGTTTCCCCCAAAATCTAGCACTGCAATACAACTTAACAACTATAATCTTCTCATCCATTATTAAATTTCTATGTACATAAATATGACTTCCACAATGGTTTGTGGTAAACAGCAAAACAATTATAGAAACTAAAACTACTATTGCAAAATTGTAAACTAGATGTGGGGGTTTGGTCTGAGAGGAATAAACCAGAAAAATAATATTGCTGAGTGTCAACAACTGGTAAAGCAACAGATTTCAAACACCTGTTTCTTAAAATTCACCCCAGTGTGTCCTAAAAGGAAATCACTCCTGATGTGATAAACTTCTGTCTCAAGAATGCAAAACTTTAACTGCTGCGACAGAGAACCTAATTTAGAGTATCTTAGAGACATGGAAAGCTGCATGCTCTGTATATATTCTTTTATAAAATTAATAAATTCCATTTTTTTCAACTAGCAATATAATTACAATCAAGTTTTATGGAGAGAATTTAGAAAAAGCCATGAGTGTAACCACCGAGGCTGGCAGCCAGTTAGTCATGAAGATGTAGTAAAAACTGCCCCTCCTGCTCAGCATCACAGGGAGATAAGGAATCCAGGAGCTATCAGTGGCTAGTGTACTATAATCCTGGATTACACAAGACATGCCCAGTTTTTCATGCCTGTTGTCCTTGCATAATTATAAATATCACCTACTCCACTCTAAACACATTCCTATTGGGATACTGAGTTATAGGACAATGGAAATGGTTGCTGTTAAAATGGTTTACTTCTGAAAGATCATCAGTAATAGGCTCTTAATGCTAGACTTTATTGCAAGTGAGAAAATAAAAATATGTGAGGTCCATCGTATGATGTAAAACATATTTCTATAATAAGGACTCCAAACTGAAGAAGACATATAAACAGATACTCAGAATCAGAAAAGCCCCGAGGATGACCAGAATCTAGTCTCGGGGTGTCCATCTACAGTACTCTATATCTTTTCCCACAAAGAGATACAAGACTAAACTCGAAAAAAATGAGCAAGAACCTGAGAACCAACCACACAGGACACAGTCCAACAATATTAGAGATTTAAAAAATCTAATTTCTGGGAATTCAAGTAAATGCAACCAGAAAATATACATCCAATATCTTAAAAATATTTATACTGCTTGACTTAATGCTTTGTGTAAGAAATAAATCTACAGAAATGCTATAAAATTATGTACACAAATTTTTATTCAAGAATTATTTGTGATAATGAAAAATACAAACAATGAAATTGTCCAGCTACATGAAATTAGTTAAATTAATTATGATACTTCCAAATGGTTGAATTAAATTATTTGATAATTAAAATCATTATTTTTGTTTTTTTACAAAATATATATCTTAGTGTTTTATTATTAGCTTCAATAGACATAAAATTATACTCATTGCTATAAAAGCATCTAAAATCTTACTCTTAATTTCTCAACTGATCCCAGTGATGACTAGTAACAGACAATTTGTGGTAAGCAACTGTTCTAAACCCACATTTCTGAAGAGCACTGGACTAAGATAGATGATCTTACAGACTCCTAACCACTCTGCTTAACTCCGGTTCTTTTTATTTTCCTTTATCCTCCATTCTATTTCTCTCCCCTATTGTGGTAATACTTATCATAAAATCTCCTTAAAAAATTTTAAGTGCCTGATATGATATTTTTTGATAGAGAAACCTTTCATTTAAGGGGATCTTTTAGCAGAGGTGTGCAATAAGTATGTACCAAATTTTAAATCTATAGAAGAGAAACTTCAGTTCAAAGGTTACAGCTACATAGTTTAAAGGCTATGAATAGCTGGGCATGATGATTCAAGCCTGTAGCCCTAGTATTTGGGATGCCGAGACAGGAGAATTGCAGACAGAACCAGCCTCAGCAACTTAGAGAGACATTTTTAAAATAAAAAGTACTTAGGATATAGCTCAGTGGTTGAATGTTTCTGGGGTCAATACCCAAGACCAATAGTAATAGTAATAATAATTATTATTATAATAGCTACAAATAATTGTGCTAGAGGCAACCACATAACAGTAGAGGGGTGTGACAAGTGATCTGGCTTAGGAGTTGTAGTAGATGGTGTCGGAGTTGTAACTGGGACCTGATTATGGAGATGATATTTTTAACTATAGGGACAATGTTGTTCACAAGATATCTTGAACTTATTCATCTGACGAAAAAAGTTTCATGATACACAAGCAACTCCTCATTGAAAGGTTCTAGCCACCCCTGCCCCGCAGGGGGCAGGGCCAGAAGCTAGGAGGCGGAGCCCGGTGATTCTGAGAGGGGACCACGCCTCCCAGTCAAGAAGAAGTGAGTTCAGAGTGCAGAGGGAAGCCAGACAGAGAAACAGAGAGACGGGCTCTCCCCCACCAGCCCCCGCGGCCACGCAGGGGCTGGCGGCCGACTTCCCACAAATATAGGCATCCATATCATCTATAATGGATCTCTGCGTGTATTTGTGCACAGGGGGACCCGCAATATCTTTCATTTGGTGTCGAAACCCATATCGGACTTATGGAACCTGGCTTGGATCTGCGCTTATTGGACCCTCCATCTGCTCTGCCTGCAGCTCACACTCCATGCTCAGACTTTACACAAAGGCACGGGCCACTCCAGCTCCATCCCCTCTCTGTGCACACACGGCAATCTTCTGCAAAAGCTGAAAGAAGATATGTGGCGCCGCCAGGACGGGCCCGCGCCGCCCGGACCACGCCGCCCGCCGCCCGCGGACCATGCCGCCTGCAGCCCACGGACTGTGCCACGCCGTGTGCCTATGCCTTCTCTGCGCCTGGCGTTGCTTAGACCAGCTTTCCGGTGCCGCTGCCAGGCAGGCCCGTGCCCCTGTGCCGGCTGCCTCCTCCATCTGGGCAGCCACCACTCTGCTGAACAGCTTCAGCCCGCCAAGTCCAGCCCGCGCTCCAGCTGGTTCCTCCACTCGGACTTGCACCCTGGCTCCCTTCACCCTGTTCCCGCCCACCCCCACTGCCTGGGCCCGGCCATTCCGGTAAGCAGGCACTCCAGCCGGTTCCTCCACTTGAACTCACACCCTGGCGCCCTTCACCCTGTGCCCGCCACTGGGGAGGGGGGGTTCGCCAGCTTTGGCCAGCCATCTTTGCCCCCACGTGCAATCACTGGGGGGGCCACCATCTTGGACATGTGGAATCACTGGGGGGCCGCCATCTTGGCCCCACCATCCTTAACCCCTCCCACCTCATGGCCTCACTGGAGGCCTCGCCATCTTTAATCCCTCCCACTTTCCACTCCTAACCAATCATAGGAGTCGGTAGCCATTTTTAAAAAACTTTCCGCAGCCATCTTCAGGCCAAATCTCCACAGCAGCCTCTCTCAGCGGTAAGCTTCCTCTTAAGGGAGTGAGTGGGTTCCGCCTAACTTGGGGGATTCTGACTGACTGCTATTGAACCCGGTACCGGTATCCTCCAGTTCTCTCAGAAGTCAGCCGGGCCGATTTCTGAGGTGTGTACAGAGAAAAGAGATGTCTTTTCTCTGGCATACCTGATCTGTGTTTACGGACTCAGGCAGGGTTTTGGGACGCTGGGGATTCCTGCCTTTGTTCTTGCCCACTTACAAGTCATGGGGGGAAGTCAGCCACCAAAGATTGAGATTGACTCTCAGTCTCCACTGGGCTGTGTGTTGGCTAATTTCCAGACTTTGGGGTTCTCCGGGGAACTGTCCCCTGAGAGGCTCGTGTCTCTCTGCACCCAGGTCTGGCCGACATGATTTAACTAATAATTTTCAATGGCCTGCAATGGGCATGCTAGATCCTAGGATGTTGATGGCTCTCAGTGAATTTTGCAGGCGGTCGGCAAAATGGTGTGACCTTGAGTATGTACAGCCCTTCTGGCGACTGAATTTTCTGTTTTCTCCCTCTACCAGCTCTACTGCTGCCCGAGGCATGCTGGCTGGGGACTCCCACCAGCCACAGCCTCCATCTTGGACACCACGTGGCAACTCACAGGCGCCACCTGGTGGCCCTTCTGTGTCACAGGCTTACAATTCTGTGGACCCACAGCCGCCATTTTGCGATGAAACGTGGGTGCCGGGGTCTGACCCAGCTGGGTTATGAGCCCCATCTCCCTCCCTCCTGGCCCTGCTTCGTGAGGTGGCTGGTGCAGAAGGGGTGGTCTGGGTCCATGTCCCTTTTTCCCTTCTGGACCTCACTCAACTGGAAAAGAGACTGGGGT
This sequence comes from Muscardinus avellanarius, assembly GCF_963383645.1. NCBI lineage: Eukaryota > Metazoa > Chordata > Mammalia > Rodentia > Gliridae > Muscardinus > Muscardinus avellanarius. The sequence continues at coordinate 78,542,423 of NC_137797.1, forward strand.
CCTTTTCTACCAATCCTTCTGGTTTTATCAAGGAATTCCAACATATTGTGCAAGCATATGATTTAACTTGGCAGGATTTGCATGTCATTCTAACCTCTTCTCTAACTCCAGACGAACATGATAGGATCCTGAAAGCAGCCAGGGAAAGAGCCGATCAAGCTCATTAACAGATCCAGGGCTTCCTATCGGCACAGCTGCAGTTCCATCCGAGGACCCCCACTGGAATTATAATGTAAAGGAGGGAATAGAAATAAGAAATTATATGATACAATGTCTTCTTGATGGTATGCGAGATGCCTCCCATAAGGCGGTTAACTATGATAAGCTTAGGGAAATCACCCAGGGTCCAAACGAAAACCCAGCAGTTTTTCTTAACCGGTTGTGAGAGGCTCTTAGCGCTATACCCGTCTAGATCCATCCTCTGAGGCAAGCTCGATCATATTGGCCACCCATTTCATTGGGCAAGCGGCTCCTGACATACAAAAAAAGCTGAAAAAAGCTGAGGATGGCCCTCAGACCCCTGTTCGAGATTTGATGAATATGGCATTTAAAGTCTTTAACTCCAGAGAGGAACAGGCCGAAGTGGACCGTACCCTCAATCTTTGTCAGATGGCAGACTTACAGTCCCAAGCCCTGATAGCAGCTCTGAGGCCGGAGGAGGAAGGGCAGCCCTCTGGGTGGCAAGCACCACCCAGGGGAAGATGGCAATAAAGAAAACCACCTCCAGGAGCCTGTTTCAGGTGTGGAGTAAATGGCCATTGGAAAGGCGAGTGTCCTTTAAAAAGCAATGGACCTCAGGTATCTCACTACAGGGTGTCTACCCTTCTGGACAAGAACCCGTCGCTGGCCCTATTTGGTCTGACCAAGGACTGAAAGCTCCTGGAATCCCTTGTCCTCCTTCCTCCATCTTCCTTGCTGGCCCAGGGTAACTACAGGTACAGGGTAAGCCAGTTTTCTCTTTGGTGGCCTGCTCAATCTTTCAGGCCTTAGTTTCCTTCCCAAATCTCGGTCCAGGGTGATGACGGCAAGCTCTCCTGCCTCTGCCCATGGCTTAGGCCATATCTAAAAGGGCTCCGTTACAACAGCTCCAGGACAAATTCTCTTGCACGGTGTTGGGATCCACTAAACTTCGTTTCTCTCGACATAACTCTCTTTGATGTTTTATTTTAGCAGGTACACTTGTTTACATACTACGGTGCTCTCCCTCTTCGGATGCCAAATTGCCATAAGTATTAAAACCTCTAAAATTGGTAACTGATGTGCCTAATGCAGTAACAGGTATTTGTTTGACCAGACAAATCCATACCCACTCAATGCTGAAAAGAGTGGTGTGGGGTCCTCTCCGGGAGTTGCTGTTATTAATAACTCTGGTCTAATGAAAAACTGCTAAAGGGGTGGCACATGTCTTCCTCAGGGAAATGCTATTTGTATTAATAGATCTAGTGACAATCTGCCTTGTATCTAAAAGGGCTCCTGCCCAGCCTGGGTTCCACTCTCACAATTTTCTTTTTCTTTAATAGCACCTTGCCTGTTAGTCTCCTCAAAGGAAACCACGTCACCGAGCTCTCCAGGGTAACCTCCAACTCTCGCTGCGACCACACCCACCTGCTCCCTTCCGGTGGCTCAGATTCCAATTTCTCCCGAACTGGGGCCCTTGACTGATGAAGCCCCTTCACAGCGGGAAGTCACTAGAAGAGCCAATCATCACCCCTTCTCCCCCCTTAGTCAAAAAGGTCGGAGTGAAAGGTTCTAGCCGCCCCTGCCCTGCAGGGGGCAGGGCCAGAAGCTAGGAGGTGGAGCCCGGTGATTCCAACAGGGGACCACGCCTCCCGGTCAAGAAGAAGCGAGTTCAGAGTGCAGAGGGAAGCCAGACAGAGAGATGGGCTCTTCCCCGCCAGCCCCCGCGTACCCATGAATAAAGGCATCCATATCATTTATAATGGATCTCTGTGTGTATTTGTGCGCCAGGGGGACCCGCAATATCTATCACTCATCTCCCCCTTTCTTCAGCTGCTAGAAATCACTATTTCACTTCTATGAATTTGACTATTTTAGATACGTCCTATAAGTGGAATCATTAAATTTTTGTCCTGGGGCTGTTTCATATCACTTAGCCTAAAGTCTTCCATGTTATTCACATTGTCACATCAGGCAAGATTTCCTTCTTTTTAAAGTCTGAATAAGCTTCTATTGTATGTGCATGCCATATTTTCTTTACCCATTCATCCATTGATAGCCAACTTTTTCAACACTGAAAAAGATGAATGAAATTTAACCTTCTTGGTTAAGTTTATTTCTAAGTATTTTATTCTTTTTCACACTATTTTAAAGGGGGGTAGTATTTGGATAGTTTACTGTTAGTGTATAAAAATGCACTGGATTTGGGGTTTTGATCTTGTATCCTGCAAATTTAACTGAACTTATTTATTCTAATAGTTTTGCATGGAGTCTTTATGGCTTTTTGCATTCAATTCTAATGCCTTTTATTTCTTTGTCTTGCTTATTTTCTCTGGCTAATACTTCCAATACTGTGTTGAATAGAATTGGCAAGAGTGAACATTCTTTGCTTGTTCCTAATTTTAGAGGAAAAGCATTCAATTTTCACTGAGTCTGATATAAGCCATGGGCTTTTCATATATGCCCTTTAAAATGTTGAGGAAAAGTCCTTCTATAACTATTTTTTGAGAGATTTTACCAAAAAATGGTTTGAATTCTGCCAAATTCTTTTTTGCATTTATTGAAGTGACCATGATATTTTTATTTTTTTATCTTGTTAACTTGGTATTTCACATTAATTGCTTGTGCTTGTTGAACCATCCTTGCATTCCAGAGGGGGGGAAAAATCTCATTTGATCACAGTGTTTTATTCTTTTAATGTGCTGTTTAATTGGGTTTGCTAGTATTTTGTTGAGGATGTCTGTATCTATATTCATCAAAGATATTGGCCTATAGTTTTCTTTTCTTGCAATGTCTTCATCCAGCTTTTGTGTCAGGGTAATGCTGGCCAAATAAAAATAAATTCCGAAATATTCATTTTTCTTCATATTTTGGAAGACTTTAAGAATGACTAGTATTAATTCTTCCTTAAATGCTTGTCATAATTCACTAGGGGAGTCATGTGATTCTAGGCTTTTTTTTTTTTTTTTTTTGCATTACTGGAGATGGAGCTGCACCCCCAGCCCTATTTTTATTCTTTATTTTGAAACTGGGTATCACTGTGTTGCAAAGGGTCTCACTAAGTAGCTGAGGTTGTACACAAACTGCAATTCTCCGGTCTCAGCCTGCTAGGCTTTCTTTGTTGAAATATATATTTTTTAAGTTTTTAAATCCCCCTTCTACCTCCGGGCTACGCTCCCAGATCTATTTTTATACTTTTGTTTGTTTGTTTGTTTTTTGAAACAAGGTCTCTTAAGCCAGCAGGGCTAACTTCGAACCTGCGCGATCCTCCTGTCTCCGCCTCCCAAGCGCAGGGAGTATAAGCATGCGCCACCACGCCTGGGCAGGCTCCATATTTATAGTAACTTAGCTATCTCTTCTTAATTTTGAGGTGTATGATATTTTATAGTAGTCTCATGTTCAATTATATTTCTGTGGTATTATAATATCTCCTTTCATTTCTGATTTTATTTGAGTACTCTCTTCTCATAGTCTATACATTTATCAATTTTGCTTGCCTTTTAAAAAACTAATTTTAATTACATTGACTTTTTTCTATTGTCTGTTTTCTATTTCACTTATTTCTGCTTTCATGTTCATTATTTCCTCCCTCCTGCTAAATATTTGGGCATAGTTTGTTCTTTTTTCTAGTACCTTGAAATACAAAATTAGATTAAGAACTTTTTTCTTAATGTAGGTATTTATTAATATAAATATTTTTCTTAGAACTTGTCTTGACATTTACTAGCTATTCAATGAACTTTTTCTAACAATAGAAATATTAATGCATCATTAGGGCCGAATTTACAAGTCAAAAAATATCTTTGGCAATTTAGCTCTTGGCAGATTAATATTGCCAACAAAAGTTTAAGGTTATGATTCCCCTGGAACACTTTAAAAATAATGATACTCTAGATGTTATGGGTGGAATTGGTTTATATGTCATTGTACTACTTATATATCTTGTTAACTTATATATCTTGTTAACTGACATTTTAATGGTTTTGGAGTATAATATTTGGTAATCATAATAAAAGCTCACAGCAAGATCCCTAAGTACTTTATTGCAAACAACAAAAGTTAAATAAAGTTTGATATTGTTCTTATTAAATGTAACTATCATATTTTGATCCCCTAAACACATGTATATATGCATTTCATGCTATAGATTAACATTAACATATATTTTAATCCTGATATTCTCTAAGCTTATTAAATACTTTGACCAGAATATTTAGAATAATTGCAAGATAGGCTTTTCTGTAGAAATAAATTTGACGAAATATATGTGAGTTCAGTTCTGAAAATCACAGATTTATAGAATGTTTTGAAGATCTCTTAAAAGTTTCAAAGATACCTCAAACAGATCAGTTCACCATCAAATTATTCCTCTAAAATAGTTCAAAAAATTAACTGAAGCTTTGTTCACACATTTTTTAACTAGTCTAAAGAATTACCAAAATTTGATTTTCAGAGTGGCCAATTGGAACAGCCTGCCTGGCCAGTTCTGCATGAGCAGAGGTGTATGAAGTCAAGCAAGGGCTATTTTTTTCTTTTCAGAGCTGGTTGTATGGAGTTGGAGACCACAAGACACCCATGAGACAACCATGAGTGGCGATTCTGTGCGTGAGGAAACAGGGATGTGTAATTCAATTCTGCCATATCATCTTGACTGTCTCCCCCCACCATTACAGACACTTTCTCTGCCTTTCTGAATCTGTGCAGGTATTGGTAGGAATGATTCTCTGAACTCTGTGTTGCTGGTTATTTGGGGTCAGGGGTTCCATGTCCAATATTTTTATTATAAAATATATTTTTACTTCTCTACCTTCTAGTTTAATATGTGGTCCATAGAAAAATAGAGAAACAAAATCCTATAAAAGAAAGCTTAAACAAGCATAATCCATGATTTTTAAAATTTTAAATTATTAACATTTTTTATCTAGTTTCAATTTAATTATGTTATACTTGAAAATAAAATTACCACAACAGATTGAGTAGACATATTTACCAAGCCAGTAGTTTGTTGGTTGATTTCAGGAAGAGCTTGATTTTGAGAACCTATTTGTTTATGTCTTATTACCAACTCATACCTAAATATGCTTTAGCTTGCAAAACTCAATGGGAAGTAATTCATGTTTAATTATACTATAGTCTTTCTCTTGCATTATAAATAATTGAAGTTGGCATTAAACCAAAGTGAATTGATATGAGTCTAAAAACATACCAAGATCATTTGACAAAATTATCCAAATTATAGAATTAGTATTAAATTCAGGGTCCTCAATATTTTAACTATTGAATTAGACTTTTTTGCATTACTGCAGTAATGAAAAAAGTATCAGTGTAAGCTTTTTTTTTTCTACTCTTAGACCACCATGAAACATCTGGATTAAAAACTTTAAAGTTCAATAAATCATTTTTGCAGTTTATCTACAAAACATGAAAACTCCAAAATATTAAAAGCATCAATATACTCAACACTCTATAATCAGATATTCATATGATTCTCTTCATAATTCATCTAAATGGTTTGATGTCCACATCAACAGACATAATTTACCTGGAAGCAAAGTCTAGAGCATAAAATATTGGTATGTGACTCATCATTTTTAACACAAAGAAATTAGAACTCATTTAGAGTTGTAAGAATTAAATGTTAATATAATTTTAACAAATTTGTCTCAAAATATTTCCAGGTCAGTCTTCTAGAAACCAAAACTTTTTTATTTCTATATTTTTAAAAATATCACATCACCGGGCGTGGTGGCACATGCTTGTAATCCCAGCATTCGGGGGGCTGAGACTGGAGGATCGCAGTTCACAGACAGCCTCAGCTACTTAGTGAGGCCATCTGCAACTCAGTGTGACCTGGTTTCAAAATAAAGAATAAAAAATAGGGCAGGGGGTGTAGCTCGGAGGTCAAATGCCCCTGGGTTCCATCCCCAGACCCGCAAAAAAAAAAAAAAAATCACATCAATAACTGATAAGCCTAATGATATCATAAAATATTATGCTACAAGACGGATGGCAATTAGTTGAAGAAATTGAACTAGACACTGTGGTACAAGCCTGTAATCCCAGAACTTGGAAGGGTGAAACAAGAGAATCACAAGTTCAAGACCAGTTTCAGCAATTTAGTGAGACTCTCAGTAACTTGGTGAGACCCTGCTTCAAAAAAATATATGAAGTTCGGCCGGACATGGTGGCACACACTTGTAATCCCCAAGCTTGGGATTACAAGAGACAGGAGGATCTCTTGCCAGTCAAGAGATCTACAAGGCCTCCAAAGCATTAACTCTTTCTCCATATCTCAACACCTCTCTGCTACTTAACAAATTGTGAAAACTAAATTTGTAACAATTGTTTTGGATCTATTTTTTAAAATGTATACTCTAATTAGTATAAGGCAGACAAACAATTAGGTAAGCTTGTGGAGAAGCTGAACAAGACACAAATCAGAAGATAGCCTCTCTGGCTTAAGAGGCCCTGTTTCAAAATAAAAATATAAAAAATAAGTCTGGGAGTATAGCACAGAGGTAGAAGGTCTTCCAGGAACCCCAGTACTACCATAAAGAAAGAAAGAAAGTTCAAGCTCAGAGGGAAAATGAACCTGAGTTCTATCCCAGCACTACAAAAAAAAAATGAAGGAATCAAAATAAGAAAATAATCATCATATAATATCTTTCCATTAATTTAGGGGCAACAGAGCCATTACATGTGTTGGGAATAAAATGGTATGAATAGTATATAAATTAGATATTTTGTAAAATTGAGAACTAAGCAGTAGACACCCAAGAGACTGCAGCCAGAACATAGAGAAGCAATTACTTGTGACTTCATCCAACAGCAGATGGAGAGGCAGAAATAGGAGGATCACAGGTTCAAAGCCAGCCTCATCAATTTGGTGAGAACCTCAGTAACTTATCAAGACCCTGTTTCAAAATAAACAATAAAAAGCAGTGAGAATGCAACCCAGAGGTATAGTGGGTTCAATCCCCAATACCAAAAAAGGGAGTCAAATTTCTTAATTTCTTATCATTTTTATGAATAAAGCTCTTATGAGTAAAGTTCATTCTACATCTTTTAATCAATCAGCACAATCTGGCAAATAAATACCAGTAGAAGCAAAAAGCTTAAATAGGGATTTGGTGATTTCCAGGAGAAGCATCTCCATCTTCTTGGAGGTCATGATGAATCTGCCAGTGGGGTCATTCAGGGAGCAGAGCCAGGTATTCAATTCCTAGGTTTTCCTGATGAAAGAGATAATCCTGAACCAATTTATCAGAAGCCTTGAGGTCACAGTGCTTCCAGCTCACTGGTCTGCAATCTCCTGACACTTTCTAAGGGAAATCAATCACCAGATTTGCTGGTGCCTCAAGGTTTTCCAGGCACTATAGAAGTAATGCAAATATTGCTTCAAATAATACCTCAAAAATATCAAAGGAAACTTTCTTCAAGAAGAAATTGAATTTATCCAGCATGGAGGACCGGGGTAATCTTTGACGATATGGCTACTGTTTGTCACCAAACAACAGAATTGTCTTTGCAATAAAGGACTTCCAAAATGACAAATGAACAATTAAACAAATTTAATAAATAGTCCAAAAATGATAAAATGGAAGATTTAGATTATTTTAGGCAAAAATATTGTATCTTCTGATTTGTGTCTTGTTCAGCTTCTCCACAAGCTTACCTAATTGTTTGTCTACCTTATACTAATTAGAGTATACATTTTAAAAAATAGATCCAAAACAATTGTTACAATTTAGTTTTCACAATTTGTTAAGTAGCAGAGAGGTGTTGAGATATGGAGAAAGAGTTAATGCTTTGGAGGCCTTGTAGATCTTCTGACTGGCAAGAGGTATATTGCTTTGTCTCTGTGAGCACCTGTTGCTTCTGTAAAAATATCAATAACACATAGCCCGAAGAGGTGTTTTGAGTAGAAATTTCCCAAAGTGCTGCATTCTTCCTTTCCTTAATTTTTTCTATCTTTGTTTATTGGTCCATCCTCTTCCTAAATTGTCCACCTCCAGCTTTTATTAAGACAAAATGCATGTCATCTTGCCCTAGCATCAGATTTACAGCAAAATTACAAATCATGGGACAAATGTAGATAACAACAACTCCATCAGGTCCCATGAACATTCGATGTCCATTCAAAAGGTGCTCAATGAAACATTCACAAATTGCCAAATGCTTTGGATTTTTTAGGAGAATCTGGGGAACACAGGGTATCCACCCACCAACATGATACTTTCCAACAGAAATACAATGTGAGCCACACACTTAATGTTTAGTAGCCACATCTGGGAAAGTAAAAATAAACCAGTAAAATTAATTGTAATAATAATATTTTAATAATATCTTAGCCCAATATATCCAAATACCATCAATATCATCATTTCAAAATGTAACTGATAGGCCGGGCGTGGTGGTGCACACTTGTAATCCCCACGCTTGGGAGGCAGAGACAGGAGGATCGCGCAGGTTCAAAGCCAGCCGCACACGCTGGTTTAGGAGACCCTGTTTCCAAATTAAAATGTAAAAATAGGTCTGGGAGTGTAGCCCGGAGGTAGAAAGGCTTCCAGGAACCCCAGTGCCACCAAAAAAAAAAAAAAAATGTAATTGATATAATCACTCATGGAGTCTTTTCTTTCTTTTTTGCATACTACATCTTTGAAATCTAGTATGTATTTTGTATAGATTGGACTTCTGAATTTCAGCTGCACTTCAATACTCAGTAGTCACGTTTGCCTTGTACAAACTGAGCAATACTAGATGCCAGTCTTCTAAGCAGAGATAAACATACTGTAAAACAGAAGTCACTGGAAGGAACCAATCTATTGCTCTGTAGATAAAACCACAGACGGCTAAGAGTCACTACAGCTCATATCTCATTGAAATCTGAGGTCTGTACTGAGCTCCTGGGCCAATAGACTAAAACGCCATTTGGGTAGCCTGCCCCTTAGCTTCTTTGTGAACTTTTAGAGGTTTTGTTCATTCACCTGTAAAATAAAAAATCAAAAATAGTCTTGGGCCCAAGAGGATATACTCACCAACTCCCAATGCTCTGGCAGGAACACACTGACTTCAGGAACATCTTCAGCTGTGAGTGCATATTATGGGCCAGCTGCAGGGTCACCTTGAGTCTGCTAGAAAAACTCCAGTCAGTAACTACATTCTGGCTTTGAGACAAGAATCATTTGGGACTTTTTATTGTCGTTCATTTGTTTTCAACAATCAATGGAACTTCATTAGTAAAAGAGAAAATTATCTTGTATCTTTAAAGGATTTGGGGACTGGAATAAATCATTAAAGATTTGGTCATCCGCCTGGCGTGGTGGCGCACGCTTGTAATCCCCGCGTTTGGGAGGCAGAGACAGAAGGATAGTGCTGGTTCAAAGCCAGCCGTGCTGGCTTAAGAGACCCTGTTTCCAAAAATAAAATAGGTCTGGGAGTGTAACCCGGAGGTAGAAGGACTTCCAGGAACCCCAGTACCACCAAAAAAAAAAAAAAAAAAAAAAAATTGGTCATCCAACTCTTTAGCACTAGCTAGCAAAGAGGAAAAAAGCTTAAGTGTTGGGACAGTTAAAATACACATATTTAACCTTTCTTCTCTATGGAAGGTTTTACAGTATTTGACATCTGGAATTCTCACTGCAGGTGCCCCAAGTTAGTTCCTGGCTGCACCTTTCTTAAATTCCTAAGGGCTCCAAACTTGCTGTGCCAACTCCAACTCGCCCCCCCCCCTCCAGGCTTCTCCATCAATTCCCAGTTGTCATTGTACCCCATTAGTGCCTTCCTAAAATACACCTCTGATTATGTCATATCCATCATTAAAAGTGTTATTTTCAGGTACTACGTTCCAGGCATATGCACTTTACCTACTTAAATCCTCACAATTCTAAGTATTGACTCTTCTACTTGTTTCATTGTTGAGAAAACTGAAGTGTATGTAAATCTCGAGAACAAACATGTAACTGACAGAACCCAGATTTGAATCTAAGTAGACCCAGTGTCATTGCATAAGCAAGACGCTACCTCAAAAACACTCTGGCCATAGCAATATGTATATGAAAACATCATAGTGTACACTTTATTTTATTTTTTATTTTTTGGTGGTACTGGGGTTCCTGGAAGCCCTTCTACCTCCGGGCTACACTCCAAGAACTTTTTTTTTTTTTTTTGGAAACAGGGTCTCTTAAGTCAGCGAGGCTGACTACAAACCTGCGCGATCCTCCTGTCTCCGCCTTCCAAGAGAGGGGATACAAGCCTGCGCCACCACACACGGCATGATGTACACTTTAAATATATATAATAAAAATTGAGGGTGCCGAAAAACTCGTAGGGCACATTAGCTGAACACTTTTATGTCTGCTGAACCAAGCAATAAAAATGTTAGGCTTGTAAGCCAGGCGTGGTGGCTCACGCTTGTAATCCCAGCATTCGAGAGGCTGAGACAGAAGGATCACGGTTAGGGGACAGCCTCAGCAATTTAGTGAGGCCCTCTACAACTTAGTGAGACCCTGTTTCAAATAAAGAATAATAAAAAAAAAATATGGCAGGGGGTGTAGCTCGGAGGTAGAATGTCTCTGGGTTCCATCCTCAGACCCACCAAAAAAAAAAAAAAAAAAAAAAAAAGTTAGGCTTGTAAAAAAAAAAAAAAAAGTGATCTGGGCATGGTGGCTCATGCCTACAATCCTAGGACTTGGGAGCTTCAGACAGGAGGATCACAAGTTTGAAGATCGCCTCAACATCTTAATGACATGTGTTCCAAATTAAAAAGGGTTACAGGTTTATCTCATATGTGGAACGTCCCTGGGTTCAATCCCCAAACAAAAAATTAAAAAGTTAAACTTGGTGGTACCTTATTCTTTCACAAATATATTTATGGAGAACCTACATCAATCAGCCCTCTAAACTGCATAAACTCATGCCCCTATTTCATGCCATTTCATGTCTGAAATGCCAGATCTTGGTAATTTAAACCATTTTTAAGATCCATCTTAGGTATCTTCATTCCCCCAGGTGACCTTTCTTTTGTCAGAGCCCTCGGAGAAACATTTAACAGTATTAAAAATTCTCTTAAGGCACTGCCCTGTTGCTTAGGTTTTGCAAATTGCTTCATGGATGTTAAGTTCTATGAGAGCCAGGATGCAAAACTCCATGAGGGAGTGTGTGCTCAGAGGCTAGATGGAACTCCATTCTCCACGAGCTGTCTGACCTGGGGCAAGGCAATGGTCCCCTCTGGTTCTGTTTCCCTTTCTGTGTTACAAAAAAAAAAAAAAAAAAAAAAAAAAGATTACTATACCCATCAGGCATATTTCCCACAGTGGCTGAAAAATATCTAAATAAACAATAGATATTAAAGTGCTCAATGAGCTGCTTGCACAATACAATAAGAAACTTCATGTCCACATTTGCATAGTATGGTGCTTGGCACCATGCCTCATGCCCAAGTAGATCTCTTTTGTGAATTGGCATATTTTTTCTTAAGTTATTAAACAAGCAAACAAACAATAACCAAAGACCATTTCTTAATGATGCTTTAATGTGATAGGTCTACAATTTTATTTTAAAATTATCTGATCATTCCCAGGAAAATGCCTTTCTCTTTCAAATACCTTTTGGGTTTATATATTTTTTTAGAAAAATAATTACCATAGCCAGCCATGGCACACACCTGTAATCCCAGTACTTGAGAGACTGAGAAAGGAGGATCACACATTCAAGACCAGCCTCAGCTACTTTGAGAGACTCTCAACAACCTAGCAAGAACCTGCCTCAGAGAGAGAGAGAGAGAGAGAGAGAGAGAGAGAGAGAAGAAAGGCAGAGATGGGTGGCTGAGGATGTAACTTGAGGAGAGAGTGCCTCTGAGTTCCATCCCCAGTAACACACACACACACACACACACACACACACACACACACACATCATCATCATCATCATCATCATCATCATCATCATCATCATCATCATCATATTTCAGACCAGGGTGAAACAGAGAAAAAAAATCACTTTTATCAATGAAAATGTTCACTATCGATTAATCATTGATCAGAGGGACTTTCTTATATCAGAGAATTTGGCTTTATTTTTTATGGATTTATGGGGCAGTCAGAATATAATTATTCAACTACATATTGCTTGCATATTCTTCTTTCACTCAAAGGACTTTATGAAGTTTAAAAGAGGACAAGATATAAAAGAAAAGCTGACCTGCCAAAGAAGCCCAAGCAATCCCCTATCCCAAACTTTCCAGAAAGAGTCAGAAAGGAACTTCGAATCTAATTCATAGGATTAAAACCACATTTCTTATTCCCTCCTAGGAAACAAGAGTCTGGAATAACAGTGATGTCTTGAGTTTATATAACTCATTTTTCCTAATGTGCTTATTGTTTTTGTACAGGCCTCAGATGTATCCCTAAAATTAAATTTTAAAGTAACGACAGTAATATAATGTTCATTTAACTGGTTTTAAAACATCCTAGAGGTTCACACATTCCTCCGTAGTTACAACTGTGAGGTAGCTACCATATCTGCAGTTAGGATAGGAAATTGACACATGCATGGTTTGAGTGTGTCGCCCCAGACCCCAGGTGTGGAAACTTACTGACCAACGTGATGGCATTAATACATGAGTAGGTCGTGAGGCCTTCTCTCCTGGTTAAGATGAGATGCTTTTATAAAAAGTGCTTTATGGAACTGAGAGGGTTGACACACACCTATAATCCCAGTACTTAAGAGGAAGAGACAGAAGGATTACAGGTTCAAGGCCAGCCTTAGCAACTTAGTAGACTCTGTTTCAAAATAGAAAGGGCTAGGGGGTGTAGCTCAGAGGTTGAATGTCCCTGGGTTCAATCCCTGGCTCAACAAAAGGGGAAAAAAGATACTGGTGGAGGAAGACCATTCTTTTTAGCCCTTCTGGCTTCTGCCACTTGAGGACTTAGTGGCAATTATCCTACAGAGTAAGTGCACAAGTCCTACAGATGAGGTGGGAAACCAGAGAACAGCCCATTTTACACATGAGAAGCCCCATGCTGTAAGCATAGGTTGTAAACCTGTTAGTGAGCTGACACGTCTGCCAAGCACCTTCACATGGAAGTGCCTGTAATTCCACTACTTAGGAGGCTGAGGCAGAAGGATCGCTGGTTTAAGGCCAGCCTTGGCAACTTGGCAAGGACCTCAGGAACTTGGCAAAACCCTGTTTCAAAATAAAAAAGAAAATAGGGCTGGGAGTGTGGCTTAGAGGTAGAAGGACCCTGGGCTCAATCCCCAGTGAAAGAAATAAGGAGGGGAGAAAAGAGGGAAAGAAAAGGGAAACCAAGAAAGGAAATCTTGTACTTCTTGAGCTGATTTAAAAATGGCTGTATATGGATGGTATTTGATGCTACAGAGCTGGATAAAAAACATTGCCACACACCTTGTGAGGCTGATTCTTGTCTGCCCTTTAGGTTTCAGCTCATCTGTCACTCCCTGAATAGAAAGGGTCCTGGACCTGTGCCCTTAGTTACTTCAACCCATCAGTATTAGTAAAAGAAAAGGAGCTGGCAGAGGCAACCAGGATGTAAGGAACAGAGGGATAACAGGGACCTTAGGCGATCTGTGTTGTAGACTTTGAGAATGGTTGAGTTTGGGTAAAATACTGCCTAACGTTGAGCACTCAACTTGCTCTGCAGGAAGTTTTATCTTACTTGTACATAATCATAAAATTGAATTTTAATTTTTTTCTGAATACAATATTAGAGATTTCTATTTTCATAATTCAGTTGTCATAGTTTTAAGAATCACAATTAAACAACTAAGCAACTAAATTAGTTTAAGCTAATAAAATAGTGCAACATGGATACTATCTGCTCTGAAAATTACTGAAAAGCCAACAAAACACAATCTTTAAAGGGAAAATTTTAAATGAGGAAAATGTAAAAACATAAAGCTAAAAGATTAAAGGATTAATAAGCACATAAAAATATGTGAGCTATATATTAAAAGGCAAGATTGACTAGGAAAGGATGAATGTATGGTTACAAAACATTAAATAGGATAAATAATGTCATTCATTTCACAGTAACAATATGTATGAGAAAAGCACAGAAATAGAGAACTTTAAAGTACCAATAATAGTATTCAAAAGATTTTGACAAGCATTAAGAAATTAACAAAACAACTGTAGAAAGGTCAACTTGACTTTAATAATCAGCTTATGGTAGAGAAGAGGCAAGATAAATGACTCAATAATGAAATAGAAAAGGGTTCAAACTTAATCCAAAATCAACATAAAATATGTATCTAGACATTATAATTTGAAAAAAGAAAGCACACTCTTCTCCAGTATTAATTTAACAAATATAATCGAGCATATGTTTATGAACAATTAGAAAACAATTCAAACGGGAGGAAATAAACAAAATGATCTTTATATTTTCTGGCCACCGCACAAGAAAAAGTAGAAATTATGAATAAAAATTCAAATCACCAATAATGAAAATGCTAGCTGCAACCAGGGAAAAGAATTATTGATTAATGGAAGAAATAAAATAGAATACTATATGATTTAGACAATTAAAATACAAACACAGTCATTTGTCTCAACAGAGGAAAAAAATGAAATAAATAAAACAAGCATTTAACTCAACCTATTAGAAATAACAGCCTTAGGAAAGCAGATAAAAATAAGTGACAGTGTGTAAAATAGAAATGACTATAGTAAAATTAATAAATGGGAACCAAGTAAAACAAATGTATTTTTCCTAATATGCTATTAGCAAGTTTAATAAGAAAAATAAGGGAAAAACAAATAAATAAAATTTAAACTCCTACCTAAAGGATATATACTACTAAAACACATAGCAAGTAAAACATTAAGCAAATAAGTTCTATAAACAATTTTATTTAATAAATTCTAAATATTAAACTGTGATTTTTGAGAAAATAAAATAGGACAATAAAAAAGAGAAAATAGCATACAGAGACCAATAAACTAACAAAAAAGCCCAATTTCTATACAGTTTTAATAAACATTACAAAATTCTCAGAGAATATTAATGTTACATAAATATTTTCTGGAATCATAAAAAATGAAATGTCTCTCAATTTGAACAAGAAAATACCATTCTGACTTTAAATCTAACAAAAATATACAGCAGATGATACTATAAACCAATTCTACTTATTAGTAGATATAAAAATACTCAATAACATTTTCAACATAACATTAAAAGTATAATATGTCATGACCAAGAAATATTTATTTTAGAAATTCAAGAGATTGAAAAACCAGGATAAATAACATGTTACTTTATGTTAGGAGGTTGACTTTTTAAAATAAGTCCATCCCAAAAATTTTATCTGAATATCTAATATGACTATGAACGTTCCTAATTTTAAAATTTAAAAAAAATAGATGGATATCACTTCAAATAAGAAATGTTTAATTCAAACCAGTAATTAATAAGATACTGGCAGCAAAGATTAATCATTTTACCAAAATTAGAAACTAATGCAAACTACTATTGTTTTCCTTGTTAAAATTCTAAAAAATGCTATTAGAATCAAAGGAAAATAAATAATATTCTAAGGAAAGACAAAATTATTATTACTTTTATATAATGTGAGTATATACTTGAAAAAGAGCTAGATAGGAACAACTGTGTGTGTGTGTGTGTGTGTTGCTAGGGATGAAACCCAGGGGGTTTCTGCCTCCAAGCTACACTCAGATCTATTTTATATTTATTTGGAAACAGGGCTCACTGAGTTGCTGAGAAAGTCACTATATAGCTAAGGCTGGCTTAGAAACTGTACAAACCTCCTGTCTCAGCCTACCAAGTACTGGGATTACAAGCATGTGGCACAACACCCAGCTAGGAACAACTTTTTTAAAAAAGTTAGGCAAAAAATTAATTTTATTGAAAAATCTATTAAAATTAATTATTATTTACTTTTCATTTGGATAAAACTGAAATAATCATTCAAACTATAATGAAAAAGAATTATATTAATAATATCTGCAAAAATTAAATAGTTAGAATCCGGGAATAATATTAGTAGAAATGTTAAGATTATTTGTGCTATGGATGAAAAGCAAAATATTTTAAACATGAAAATTTCATTATTTCTCCATAAATACATAAATTTAATTCAATTCCAAATGAGGTAGAGCTTCCTGCAAACTTTATCAGAAATCTTAAACATATTACTGCAGAAAGTTTAAATGCATTAAGTACTCATTAATAGAATAGCACAGAAATTACCACAGTAGAATGTAACAGATTACCCAACAATAAATCCAAGAACACTTGAGAATTTAAAATGTTCTAAAGAACAAAGAACGAAATTACGTCATTTACAAGGAAATGGATGGAACTGGAGAACATTATATGCTAAGTGAGATCGGTCAGTCACAAAAAGTAAAAAATTGGATGCTCTCCCTAATATATGGAAGCTAGGGAGAAAAGAGCCATAGGAGGAGCTTTAGACAAAGAAAGAGAAATCATAGAAGAGCAAATACGGTGATCTGAGAGTGATGAGATGGGGGAAGAGGGGAACTTCCTAATGCACACGATATATATTCACAATCAAAGTCAGTCACTAAGCCAAAAAGGAGGAGGGAAAGGGGGAGGGAGTGGGGAGGGACCTGGGGAAGGGCTAGACTAGTGATGTGTGCATGTACCCCATTAAAGTGCATGGCTACGGTGCACAAATAAATTTTTTTTTAATCACAAATCAATGGACAAGAAAAAGAATGCTCTAAAAAATGAGTTTATTTAATAAAAATTTTAGAAAAAAGCACAGATCTTCACTTTACTCCATATAAAGAATAAACCTTTTATTATACTAAAGAGTTATATTAAAAATATTACAACACAAAGCTTTAGAAGATAATATGGAAGTAAGTACTGAGTGTTTAGGTGGAAGAGTGGGAAGAGGGCAGATAGGGAAGACTAAGCCAAAATTTAATAACACAAAACGAAAATGGATTCAATCATATGAAACTTTTAAAAATCTTTAGAAAAAACATTCAAACAATAACAACCAAAGCAGAAACATATTTGCAGTAAATATGGTAGTTAATATCTTTATTAAATAGAGATATGAAAAAGATAAGAAAAGTAGCCAGGCGTGGTGGTGCACGCTTGTAATCCCCGCGCTTGGGAGGCGGAGACAGGAGGATAGCGTTTGAAGCCAGCCGCGCTGGCTTGAGACCCTGTTTCCAAATAAAAATATAAAATAGGTCTGGTAGTGTAGCCTGGAGGTAGAAGGGTTTCCAGGAACCCCAGTACAAAAACGACAAAAAAAAAAAAAAAAAAAAAGATCAGAAAAGTGGAACTCCAGATACATTAATGATCAAAGCACATGAAAAGAAATTCACAGAATAAACACAATTAATGCACTAGCATTTGTGAGAAATGTTATACTTTTCTAAATCAAAGAAATAAGTCTATAATTGATCTATGAAATTAGGGAGAAAAAAAAATATGTTGCCGTAGCCTGGTAAAGATGGACGAACAGAGACTCTCATACAGATAGCTTGCTGCAGTATAAAATGTTCTAAGTTTGGAAGGCAATTTGAGGAAATATCCATTCTCATTTATTCAATACTTTCACTTCTACTTGTAAATCTTAAGGAGAGCGTTGAAGTAAAGATAAGGTGTTAAGAACAAAGAGATCTTCTCAGGTTTATTAGTGGCTGCTCCCCCAACCCCCGCAAGATTCATTTTATTATTTTTCTGCAATAGCAATGGAAACAACTTGAAAGTGTAACCTGAGAAGAATAATTACTTCCTGGCATATCCACTCAGTGAAATCTTATACAGAGCAGACAGTAACAGTGTTAAGTGGAAATACAAGATATGTGTTATATGTGCAATAGAAAAATTTTCAAAAGTGAAGTTTTACCCAAGCACAAAAAGAGTATTTCAAAAAAAGAGAGTATTTCAACATCTTGATGTCAGTGGTGACTGGCTGATGACACAGTGTTTGCTTTGGATCGTTTTCTGTTCTCTGTTGTCTGCTTTTTCCGAAATGAACATGAGCAATTTTTACTTTGATGAAACAAATAAAACAAAAACTAAAACCAAACAAAAGCAACCAATGTGCATCTCATCCCGGGTCAGCAGTTTTGGAGGCCTTGAGGGAGGGAGGCTGTGGGGAGTGTGGAGCTCAGGTGCCCCTTGTCCTCAGCCCAACCTTTCCTGTGAGAAGCCCGCCCAGCTCTGAGGCTAGGGTGGTTTAGGAATGAAAGAATTAGGAACAGCTGGGGCAGAGGCATAACCATGACAAGCGTTCCCTCTTCAAAAGCAGCTCAGAGGCGAGCAAGGTTAGCCTGAGTTCAGGCTGAGCTGGAGCTCACAGATGAGTGGATTACACTAAAAACGAGCAGGAGGCTTCAATTCATGCTCAGAGTAGGTGAAGAGAAAGTGTGGCCCTCGCCGCCTGTGGACTAGCCAACAGCTGAGAGCACACTGAAGGAGAGCAGTGAGAAAGATGGAAAAGTGGCTATATTCACTCATGGGAAAGTGAAGAAACAAGGCAATGGGTAAAATAAAGAACTCATTTTTCTGGTTTGTTTTGGGGGGTTTTGTTTGTTTGTTTTGTGGTACTGGGGTTCCTGGAAGCCCTTCTACCTCCGGGTTACACTCTCAGACCTATTTTATATATATTATTTGGAAACAGGGTCTCTTAAACCAGCAAGGCTGGCTTGGAACCAGCGCGATCCTCCTGTCTCCGCCTCCCAAGCGATTACAAGTGTGCGCCACCAAGTGTGTGCCACCACGCCCGGCTGTATTTTTTAAAATTTTATTTACTGTTAATTTTATTTTACTTACTTTTTATTGGTGAAAAGAACTTTTTTATTTTTTATTTTTTTTGGTGGTACTGGGGTGGAACCCAGAGGCTTTATACCTCCGGGCTATCTATACTTCCATATATATATATATTTGAAACAGGGTCTCACTAAATTGCCGAAGGCCTCACTAAGTAGCTGAGGCTGGCTTAGAGCCCGTGTGATCCTCCTGTCTCAGCCTCCCAAGCGCGGGGATTACAAGCGTGCGCCACCACGCCCGGTTTAAAAGAACTCATTTTAAATTGATAATGAGGAGTATCGCTTATAACTAAGCCATTCTTGGTTTTTATCATTCTAAATGTTATATATTATAATTGAGAGGTGATGTTTTCTAACATTTATGAGTTGATTTTTGCATAATACATGGTTTTTTGTGTGTGTGGTACTGGGTTCCTGGAAGCCCTTCTACCTCTGGGCTACATTCCCAGTCCTATTTTACACTTTTTTTTTTTTAAACAAGGTCTCTTAAGCCAGCGCGGCTGGCTTCGAACCTGAACGATTGTCCTGTCTCCACCACCCAAGTGCAGGGATTACAAGCGTGCAACACCACGCCCAGCCAAAAATTATTTATTTATTTATTTATTTATTTATTTATTTATTTATTTTGGTGGTACTGGGGTTCCTGGAAACCCTTCTACCTCCAGGCTACACTCCCAGACCTATCTTATATTTTTTATTTGGAAACAGGGTCTCTTAAGCCAGTGCGGCTGGCTTTGAACCTGCATGATCCTCCTGTCTCCATCTCCCAAGCGCAGGGATTACAAGCGTGCGCCACTACACCCGGTATAATACATGTTTTTTAAAAAGAAAAATATATAAGAATAAATTTCATTATGATATAATTACAATGCACCTACAAAATTATTTTTAACATCTATTACCAAAAAAACAAAAATACATAACAGAAAATATGATGAAGGTTGGACAGCCAACTATATTATATCCATAATTCAAGTGTTCTTTAATACTGCAATTTCAATTGAAAGTATTTTAACTACTATATATACTTATATGTATATGTATATATATATATATATATATATATATATATATATATATATGTAAATTTCTATAAGGGTTCAAGCAAATTTAAAAAATAAAAATAATTAACAGAGTTGCATTAAAAAAAACACTGGAAAAAATCTGACCCTGGCTTGTACTTGCTTGTCCAGATGTGCTTTCATCATTTGTGGAGATTGGGTAATTCATTTGTTCATTATTTATCGAACCTCTCTGCTTCAGGCACTGTAGTAACCAGCAGAAACACACAGTAAATAAGAAGGAGGTTGCTGCCTTTCCAAGGACCACTGGGGAAAGCACCGAGCTTCAAGGCAGTGGGATGAGTGTCACAGGGGATGAAAGAGCAGTGGGGTTAGAGAGGCTTCCTAGGGGTCACATCTCACTCGAGCCTATAGAGCTTGCATTACGTATTTGAAGTTTGAGATGGCTTGACACAGAGGGACATATTAGGCTGAGCCTTATCAGACATTCTGGACTTTATCCTAAGATTTAGGAAGATGTTGCAGGTGTCTCAAAAAAAGGGTCACACAAGCAAATTTATGTTTCACAAACATATACCTTCACTCTGAGGTATATGAGCAAGGAATACCAAGGAGGGGACCAGCTAGAACTTCTCATAGAGAGTCACAGGCAAGATGACTGCGGACATGCCCACAATTCTGAAGGAGGAAGAGAGTGGAGAGAGAAAATATCAATTTCTATTTGGAACACACTAATTTTGAGACACCATGAGACATTTAACCGGCAATGTTTCACTGAACTTGTGGAGTCAATATTGAGTCCGAAGCTCAAGAAAAAGATAAGGTCTTAAGACAAATTTGAAAAGCACAGAAAAAATAAATGTGTGTAAGTGCACATCCAGAGCACTTAGAGAGAAAAGAAGATCCATGGCAGAATTCTAACAAATACCAACATTGATAAAACAACTAGAAGAGCTTATACAATCATAGACATAGTGTCCCTACACGTAGGAAGAGAAAATGTGTGGCTCCAGCATCACAGAGCTCAAGGAGGAACTGGAGAAGAGGACCCAGTGCTGCAGAGAATAAAATAATGCAAAGGTTGAGAACTATCTGCTGTAGTCAGCCATGAGGAGCTATTGGCAAACTCATGCCAAGCAATAACTCTGGAATAATGAGCACAGAGACCAGACTGTGGTGGTTGAGGAGTGGATGTCATGTTATAAGTAAGAAACAGCCAATGAAGGTAGTTCTTACAACCAATTCCACCATGAAGAAGAAAAGATAGGGAAAGATTCTGGGAAATTGTATTAGCTTCCTAGAACTGCCATAAAAAATGACTGTAAACTCGGTGGCTTAGAACAATAAACTTTTATTCCCTCAAAGAAGTCTAAAATTAAAATGTATACAAACTCAATTAAAATTTATTTTAATTAAAATTTATTTAAAAATTTAAATATCGCAGTCAATAGTCTCACTGTCATAGTCCTAAACAACTGACCACACACCTTAAAGGAAGATAGATTTGTTTGCTCAGTTTTTGAAGATTTTAAGGTTCAGTCGATGTCAGGCCAGGTCTGTGGAGCTCAGGGCATGGCAATGAAAGCAGAAAGAGGGAGAGAGTAAGAAAGCAGAAAGAGGGAGAGAGTAAGACTTTACTCTCACACCATGTAAGCTGGAAGCAAAAGAGTGAGAAGAGGGAGAAGATACTTTATATAATAAGCACCAAGGCCAAAACTCCATGCACCACTCCTTAGCAACAAAACCCCACTTCCAACATTGCTACCTTGTTTCCATGAGAGAAACATTCTAAACCCAAACCATTATAGTTAATTTATCTCTGAAGTTTCTAGGGAAAATTCTTATTTTCCTTCTTCTAGCTCCATGAGCTTCCTTGAAATCCTTCGCGCATTAGTCAGTTTTGCATTACTATAACAAAACACCTGAAAGTAAGCTAATTTTATAACCAAAAGGTTTATTTAGCTCACTGTTTTGGAGGCTGAAAATTCAAACAACATAGCACAGGCTCCCGCTCCAGTTGGGCATTTTGGAGGATGGACTCACATCTCAAAATAGGAAGCTAGAGCTGGGTGTGTTGGTGCACGCTTGTATTCCCAGCAGTCAGGAGTGTGAGACCGGAGGATCACAGTTCATGGACAGCATCAGCTACTTAGTGAGGCTTTGCAACTCAGTAAGACCCTGTTTCAAAATAAAGAATAAAAAATAGGGCAGGAGGTACAGCTTCGAGGTAGAATGCCCCTGGGTTCCATCCCCAGTACCACAAAAAAAAAAAAAAAAAAAAAAAAAAGATAGGAAGCTAGAGGGAGACTAGGGTCCTACAATCCCTCTCAAGGACATCCCCAGTGACCTATGGACTTCCCTCTAGGCCTCACCTCTTAAAGCTCTATCACCTCTCACACCTCCACATTAGGACAGCAGGTATAACTTTAGAGAACAGATTACATCTTAAACACAGCACTTCGGTTGATAGATGAATCACTCCAACCCCTGCCTCCCACCTTGCCTGGTCTTTCCTCTGTGCCAGTGTTATCTGAACCATCCTTTCTTTTCTCTTATGGGCACATAGAGTCATTGTATTTAGAGTCTGTCCTAATCCATTAGGAACTGACCTGAAAAGACCCTTTTTCCAAATAAGTGCACAGTCTGAGGTTCTGGTGAACATGTGTGTTGGGGTGTCATTTTCAACCCAGTACAGGAATATACAGGGGAAGTGATTTTTGTTTGCTTGTTTGCTTGCTTGCTTGTCTGATTTGTTCATTTTATGCATGAGAAAGTCAATGATTGTGAGTCCTTTGTGATATATACTTGAGGTTAATTTGAGAACCCATGTTCCCTAGAGACAAAAATTATTTCTTAAAAGGTTCTCCCATAATATTATGAGATTTTACACCAAATATGAGGCTCATAAAGAAAAGTAATCCTGAGGGGTAAACAGACAGTAATAACTTAGCATAGTTTTCTGTGGGTTTCAAAAACTATTTTAAATCTTTTGAAGTTATAGTAAGTAGGCAAGCCTTTTGAAAAAAACTAGAATGATGTTTTGTGACTTATATAATTTCAAATTTTTCCCTAGGATAGTGTGATTTTTAGAATAACCTATTTCGACAAGGAACAATTTAGGCCTTCAGTTTACAACTTGAAAAAAAATGATCTTATATACTGTTTAAATAAATTGACCAGCTGAGCAAGTAATCATATAGTTAGAGTTTGTTATCATTCTATTGGGATTAAAATAATTAGCTTATATACTTCATTTCTTCCTGGCCTGACTAAAACCAAACAAACAGAACAAAAATAGGTTCCTCACCTTGAAAAATAAAAAATTATATCAAAGCTGTTTCAAACACTGGAGTTCATTCTTCCATGAGGTTTTATTGTGAGAATTAGAACTCTGAATATTTAATCCACATCAGAGATAACTATTAAAACAAGCCAGAATGCAGGAAGGATGGCTGTCTTATATAACATTGTTTCTGCTGTTATGCTATAGAGCTTTAACTGAAATGAAGGAATCTAAAAATTCATGCATGCTATTCTGGTGCCAGTGAAATAACCATAATTTTTTAAATTTACTTTTAGTTTCTGCCTAAAGGCAAAAAATGAAAAGGAAACACCTGCAGATTCCAACTTGTAGTCTCCAGCTTTTCTAGCAATGTGATCCACAAACCAGAGTGTGGACACTATTTCATTTCAGAGTGGATGAAGGAGTAATTGTGAAATGCTTTTCAAATAGCCGCTTGCTCTTTCCCCTAGTGGTGAAACTCAGCCTCTCTCTGGCTCCACGCAGCAGTGCAGCATTTCTTTTCTAAACCAGTTTTTCTGGGACCAGCATGCATCTCTCCTGGCCAACATGTGGAGACCACCACTACCTTTCTGTGAGGGTGGGAAGAGCTGGGAGCTGAATGCTGCTCACTTGCCCAGGTTTCTCATCACCCACACCACAGCCACGGCCCTTCCCTGCCGCCCACTCCTCTTGTGGATGAGAAAAACAGTGAGAAAAATGTCAGCTCCTTTTCATCTCAGAGAAAATATTAGGACAGATGCTATTTAGGTTTGTTGACTCTTGGCTTCATAGGGTAAAGCTCTTATAGCACACTTTTTCCTTTTCTTTCATTTTTTTCTTTTTCTTTTAGTACTAGCGACTGAACCCAGGTTACATAGGTTACAGGGGCATTCTACCTCAGAGCTATCCCTCCACCCCCAGCCATATATATATATATATAATTTTTCTTTTTGGTGGTACCTCTGGGCTACACTCCCAGACCTATTTTTACATTATTTTTTTTAATTTGGAAACAGGGTCTCCTAAACCAGCGAGCGCGGCTGGCTTCCAACCTGCGCAATCCTCCTGTTTCTGCCTCCCAAGCGCGGGGATTACAAGCGTGCGCCACCACGCCCGGCTTCATATTTTTTGTTTTGAAACAGGGTCTTGCTAGGTTGTTGGGGCTGGTCTTGAACCTGGATTCTCCTGTCTCAGCCTCCCAAGTACCAGAATTACAGGTATGTGGCACCATGCCTGGCTTTATAGAGCACTTTCTAAGAAGCTCACCTTTTACAAATTTGTATGTAAGTCAGGAAGTGTGGTACAATAAAATTAACTCCTCTCAGCTGAGTGTGGTGGCACACACCTGCAATCCCAGTATTTTTAGAGGCAGAGACAGGAAGATCTCAGGTTCAGAGCCAGCCTCAGCAACTTAGCAAGAACCTGTTTCAAACTAAAATAAAAATAGGGTGTAGCTCAGTAGCTCAGAGGTAGAATGCCTCTGGCTTCAACCCCCAGTACCAAAAAACCATTATTAACTTTTTTCTTTTGTAGGAGTCAGAAACCAAAATAGAAAGTACCTTTCCATTGATTCAACAAATAAATATCAGTTTCCATTTATGTCCTGGGCACTGTTACTAACACTAGGTATATAATAATGAGAACAGAAAAGGTCTCTGAGAAGTTAGTAATAGAGTGTGTAGTCTAGTGAGGAAAACATGATGAGCCAACAATCCCATAAAGAAGAAACTCCGGTAAATTTCTGGCTGTGTGTGTGTGTGTGTGTGTGTGTGTGTGTGTGTGTGTGTGTTACTGGGAATGGAACCCAGGGGCATTCTACCTCTGAGCTACACCCCCAGCCCTATTTTTTTTTTTTATTCTTCATTTTGAAACAGGGTCTCACTGAGTTGCAGAGGGGCTCACTAAATAGCTGAGGCTGACCACGAACCACGATTCTCCTGTCTCAGCCTCCTAAATGCTGGGATTACAAGCGTGCACCGCCACACCCAGCTCTGGTGAATTTTTAACTCTGGTAAATTCTACAAAGGTAAAGAGCAGGGGTTTCTGAGAAGGTGTACCATTTCAGGCAGCATGGAGACTGGGAGGCTACAGCAATAGAGATGAAATCCACTGGGTGTGCAGGAATTAAATCAGTGAAATGCAGGGTCAGGAGCCCCAAGCAGAAAGCTGAGTCCAGCAACTGGTCAGGTAAGAAGCTCCATCCTGGTCACTCACCTGGGGCTGATAACTGCAGCAATGGGAGAGATAAAGTGAAAAAGGAAAGGATTCTAAAAACAAGCCTCAAGACTCTGTGATAGTGGAAAGTTGGGTGGAGCAAAATAAGCCAGCAAAAGGACTCTCAAGGAGGGAGGAGGGAGCCAGTGAGGCTGACACAGCCTGTAATTCTAGTACTGGGTTAAAGGCAGAGCTGGACACAGTGATGTTTGCCTGTAATCCCAGTACTTGGGAGGCTAAAATAGGAGGATTACAGGTTCAAGGACAGCTTCAGACACTTAGCAAGATCCTCAACTTAGTGAGACCCTGTTTGGAAATTAAATAAATAATAAATAAATAAATAAATAAATAAATAACAAAATGGCTGGGGTGTAGCTCAAAGGTGGAATCCCTGGGTTCAAACCCAGTACCACCAAAAAAGGGGAGGAGGGCAGGAAGAAAACCTAGAAGAATGGCTTTGTCCCAGAAAACAATGAAAAAGATTGTTTTAAGGAAAAATGATTGGCTGCTGTGAAATCTGCTGAGAAGACATGTAAATAAAGGCTAAAGAGTTTCCTTTAAATTGGGGCCTGAAGGATGATTGGTGACCTTAGCAGGAGCTATTTCAGGAATGATGGGGGTGGAGACTGGATTCAAGGTGGGTGAGGAATGTCTAAGAATCTTGTTGTTCAACAAAAATTTGCTGTTTTATGAGCCTTTCATATGTATGTGCCTTATCTATCAGCATGTAAGAATTATTAATAACATTCAAATTTTTATTATACTGTAAGTTTGTTATTAATAAAAAAGAAAGAAGGGAAAGAAGACAAACAGGGGGAAGGAAAAGAAGGGAGAGGAGAAAGAGAGAGGAAGAGAGAGAGAGAGAGAGAGGAGAGAGAGAGAGAGAGAGAGAGAGAGAGAGAGAGAGAGAGAGAGAGAGAAAGAGAATGAGAATATTCAACCCAAGGGCAAAAAGTGATGAATTGCAAACAGAGATGCTGGCAAGTGATCTGAAGGTCCTAGTATTACTTTCTGTTTAAGACCTGGGGACAAGTTTTCACCTGGAACACTGATAACATGAAACATTTCATTGCATTTATTAGACATACATTCTGGCTACTTAAACAACTTGTATTCTATTTTAAGGTCAGCTACATATTCTAAGGTCTCTAACTTCAATACAGCCAGTGAAAGAAAGAAGATGGGGGAGAGGGAAGGAGAGACAGATGGGGCCAGAGAGGGAAGGAAAAGAAGAAAGGAAGGAAGGAAGGGGAAGGGAGGGAAGAGAAGGGAGGGGAAGAGAGAAGAGGAAAAGAGGGAAGAAAGGAAGGAAGGGCCTCTAAAAATTAAGAGACAGCTTCCTAAATTATTTTATCATATTAATATAATAAACATTATACTAAACTTACAGTCACCAATCAAAGGTCTTTTGAGTAGTTTTACTTACATTGCATGTGACTACTGCAAATAATATAAAATATGTATTCACATTTTTGAAACCTTCATTTCTCCCATATTTTCTAAATTGCTTGAATCCTCACAGCGCCCCCCCCGTACCCTCCCACTCCCCCCTCCACTGACTTCATTCTCTTTTGATCACTAGATCTTTGTTACTCCTGAGGTCCCTCCAATATCAGCTTCCTCTGGGTTCCTCTCCAACTCGAATATTCTCTTTTTCTGCAGTATAGTAAGGATGGAAGAATCATGCATACTTCCCATGCACTCTCAAAACCAGAGGATAGAATGTGAGTTTTGTTTTGTTTGTTTGTGGTCATAAATTTTGTGCTAAAAGGTACCAAGGAAGCTCAGTGACAAGGATCTCTTATATGTCTCTGTTTCTCTGTGTTTGTGTGTGTGTGTTTGTGTGTGTGTGTGTGTGTGTATGTTTTACACACATATTCATACTTCCCGATAAAAAACAGTCCATCTGCAAATCATAGGTAACAATTGTTAAGATCCTCCCACATTCTGTCAGAATATTTATTTATTTATTTATTTGGTACTGGGGATTGAACCCAAGACCATTCTAACATTGAATTATACCCCAACCCTTTGTTTGTTTGTTTGTTTGTTTGTTTGTTTGTTTGTCTAAAATAGAGTCTCGCTAAGTTGCTGAGGGTTCTGGCTAAATTGTTGAGGCTGGCCTTAAACTTGCAATCCTCCTGTCTTAGCCTTCCAAGTACTAGGATTATAGACATGCACCAACATGACTGGCCAGAAGTTTTCTCTTTTATACTTTTTAATATTCTTATGAAAGCCTACTGGGCAGACGCCTATCAAATCAAAACATATGTACAAGTGCCAACAGAGAATTAACATCCAGTGACCCAGACCTTTATAAATTTTAAACTTCTTGAACCTCTGGCAGTGGTGAAACAGAATGTTTTCTATTCTCTCCCACCAGCAGCGTTTAGAAACAGTAATGCTGGAGACTAAGCAGAGAAGGAGAAAAGGCAGAAAGAGTGATAAAAGACCAAGATTCACTCCCATCCCCCCCCCCAAATGTTCCTCCTTCAAGCAGAAGAAACAAATGCGAATTTAAAAAACACACTAATTTGTTTCTAAAATTAAAACTAATAAAACTTAAAACTATGTTTCATCTGAGCATTTACTATTTTTCAATCATAAACAATGGCTATTTGGTCACTTTCAAAACTGCCAACATCGATGCATGTATAGGCCATGTTTTATAGCCAACAGTTATAAAGAAAGAATAAAACTGTGACTCAACAAGACTTTCATTAGTCTTGCTTCTACCCCAAGGATCCAGTTCCTATAAATAACTGCTCTTCGATCCATGGAACCCCCTGCTGCTTAACATTAGAAATATGCAGCTTTTATATTTATGTACTCAGTACTCTCACATATTCTTGTTCCAGGACCCATCAGCCCTCTTGTTTTTGCAGCACGCATCTCAACCTCAAAAGAACTCGTCCAGCTAATGTCCATGTGTATCTGTCAGCATGCTTGCAGCTATAATCCAAAGATGGACCATGTAACTTAGAGAAGATTTACTTTCTTATGGTTTGGGGCTCAGTTCATGTGAGGCAGGGACTGCAGATCTCAGGGCATGACTGCAGGAAGCAGGAGAATGTGAGGATGTGAACTGCTCACATCACAGAGGCCAAAAGCAAGAGAGAGAGCAGGAGAGAGGAGCCGTATAATCTCCAAGGGACCACCTCCTCCAGCCACACACTACCAGCTTGCTGGCTACCACCCAGGTAAATTCATTACAATGGATTTATCCACTTCTGGGATTACCACCCTTTTATATCAGCTTCAAGCATTAATAAATGAGTTCTTCAGGGGACATGTTATATCTAACACTATGTTTTTGATAAATGTGCCTGTCTTATTCCAGTCATTGGGTCAAAATCATGGCACATTCTACAATCCTTTTCCCAAAGTCCATCAGTTCTCAAGTTCTAGAGGTAATAACAGCAGCCATTTTGGAATGCCTACTCTGTACCCAGCTGTGGTTGTATCACATGGAGTCACATTCACTTACCCTGCATTCTGGTTTTACAAAGAAAATGTATCTTTTTTTCTGCTTATTGTTCTCTCGTTTGGCAATAAGTCCTACTAGAAGAGTATCAGGAGCAGGGCATGGTGGCACAGGCTTATAATCCCAGTACTTAGGAGACTGAGACAGGAGGAACACAGGTTCACAACCAATCTTGCAACTTAGGGAGGCCCTTCACAATTTAGTGACACCCTGTTTCAAAAACTAGTAGTGTTGGGGATGTAGCTCAGAGGTAGAATGCTCCTGGGTTCAATCCCCAGTACCACAAAAAAGAAGAAGGAGAAGGAGAAATAAGAATAGAAGAAACAACAATAACAAAAAAGTATCTGTCCAGACTTGTCAATGGTACAGATTCCAATGGTTCCCCAAAGTAATGTGCAGCCTTCTAGGGATAAAAAAAAAAATATTCCCTCTCCCATGTACCTACCTTTATTTTTCTGAGTTGCTATCTTGAAGACACTTTTGCATGGCAGGTGACCATGACAAGGTGACCTTCTCAGACAGCACGGTGTATTCAAACGAAGCTCTCCTCCTCCTCCTCCTCCTCCTCCTCCTCCTCCTCCTCCTCCTCCTCCTCCTCCTCTTCCTCCTCCTCCTCCTCTTCCTCCTCCTCCTCCCCCTCCTCTTCCTCCCCCCCCTCCTCTTCCTCCTCCCCCCCTCTTCCTCCCCCCCCCCTCCTCTTTCTCTTCTTCTTCCTCTTCCTAGTACTAGGGATTGACCTCAGGAGAATTTTACCTCCAAGCTACACCCCCAACTCTTTTTATTTTTTATTTTGAAACAGTGGTTTCCTAAATGGCAGTGGGTCTCAATAAATTACTGAGGCTGATCTTGAATTTGCCACCCTCCTATCTCAGCCTCCCAAGTATTGGGATTACAGGTGTGTGCTACCATACCTGACTATGAAGTTCTATTTCTGAAGGATTCTTGTCACACCAGCACCCACCATTGTCCACAAAAAAAATTTATTCACACGAACTAGAGAGCTTTAATCAATTGTTTGTAAGAAAGTAAAATAATATAAAAGGTGACTAAGAAGTTATTGATAGACACATAAAGAATGCACTGGCTTAAATAGAAATATACGAGGTGGTTGCTATTATCAAAAGGAGAGGACTACAACTCTATTTCATTTTATATTTTAAATCCTTTAATCCAAGTGGAATTTGAAACACTGGCCTACCATTTAACCCTATAATCCTTTGGTGCAGGTTTCTTTTATTTTTAATTGGTGTATTGTAGTCATAAATTTTAATGGAGTACAAGATGGTATAAACATACATGCACACATGACTAATTTAGCCCTTTTCCAATTCCTGCCCCATTTCTTTCCCCCTTCCTCCTTCTAATGTTTGGTTTAGTGATTGATTTTGATATGTTTGTTAATGTACATCATGTGCATTAGGGAACTTCCCTCTTTCCTCCTCCCATGCCCCTTAGTTAAGTCACCTTATTTGCTCATATATAGCATCTACTTCCTGTTCTAAAGTTTCTCCTATGAACCATTTTCTCTCTAGCTCCTGCATATTAGGGAGATCATCCAATTTCTTATTTTTTGTGACTGACTAATCTCACTTAGCATAATGTCCCCCAGTTCTATCCTTTTCCCTGTAAATGACATAAATGTGTTTTTGTTATGGATGAGTAAAATTCCATTGTGTACATATCCCACAGTTTTGTAATCCATTTGTCTGTTAATGGACATCTTGGCTGGTTCCATAGTTTGGCTACGGTGAATTGTGCAGCTATGAACAGAGATATGCATGCATTAGTTTGGTAGTTTGGTTTCTATTCTTTTAGGTTGATACCCAGAAGTGGTATTTCTGGGTCATATGATAAGTTCGTTCCCATTCTTCTGAGAATTCTCCATACTGTTTTCCAAAGTTGTTGTACTAATTTGCAATCCCACCAAAAATGTATTAAGAGTTCCCACTTCTCCACATCCTCACCAACATCTGTTGTTGTTTGTGTTTTGAATGATTGCCATTCTAGCTAGAGTTAGGTGAAATCTCAGGGTAGTTTTGATTTGCATCTCTCTGATTGCCAATGATGTTGAGCATTTTTTCATGCATTTATCGGCCATTTGAATTTCTTCCTTTGTGAAGTGTCTATTTAGTTCACTTGCTCATTTTTTTATTGGGTTGTTTTCTTAGGGCTGAGTTTCTTGAGTTTTTTGTATATTCTAGATATTAGTCCTCTATCAGAAGAGTAAGTGGCAAAAATCTTCTCCCATTCTTTTGGCTCTCTGTTGAGGTTCTTGATAGTTTCCCTTGCTATACAGAAGCTCTTCAGTTTCATATTATCCCATGTATTGATTTGCCTTTGTGCCTTTGGTGTCTTGTTGAGAAAGTTTTTACCTGTGCTTATGTATTGCAGTGTTAAACCTATGCCCTCTTCAAGGAGCCTCAAGGTCTCTGGTCTAACTTCCAAGTCTTTGATCCATCTTGAATTGACTCTTGTGCAGAATGAGATATTGGGGTTTATTTCTATTTTTCTGCATATGGTTAACCAGTTTTGCCAACATCATTTGTTGAACAGGCTATCTTTTTTCCAGTGTATGTTTTTGGCCCCTTCATCAAAATTCAATTGGCTACAAGTGTGGGGATTTGTTTCTGAGTCTTTTATTCTGCTCCATTGGTCTATTTATCTGCTTTTGTGCCAATACCATGCTGTTTTTATTACTATGGCTTTGTAATATAGTTTAAAGTCAGGTATTGTGATTGCTCCTGCATGGTTTTTGTTGCTGAGAACTACTTTGGCTATTCTGGTATTTTTTTTTTCCAAATGAATTTAAGGACTGATTTTTCTATTTATTTTCTACTTTTTAAGGTCTATGAGAAATGACCTTGGTAATTTAATGGGTATTGCATTAAACCTGCAGATTGCTTTTGAAAGTATGGCCATTTTTATGATATGTATTCTGCCTATCCATGAACATGGAAGACTATTCCATCTTCTAAGGCCTTCTTCTATTTATTTATTCAATGTTTTATAATTTTCTTTGTAGAAGTCTTTTACATCCTTGGTTAAGTTTATTCCTTAGTATTTTATTTTTTGTGGGATATCCTGAGTGGAAGTGTTTTCTAGATTTCTTTTTCAGTGAATTCTTGGTTGGTATACAGAAAAGCTTTCAATTTTTTAAGTTTGATTTTGTATACAGACACTTTGCTGAATTTGTTGATCAGTCCTATAAGCCTTTTGGTTGAATTTTTTGGGTCTTCTAAGTATAGTATCATGTCATCTGCAAATAGTGAAAGTCTTGTTTCTTCTTTTCCTATCTGTACTCTTCTGACTTCCTTTTCTTGCCTTATTGCTCTGGCTAGAGTCTCAAGGACTATATTGAAAAACAGTGGTGATAATGAACATCCTTGTATTCTTCCTGTTTTTAGAGGGAATTCTCACAATTTTCCCCCATTTAATATGATGTTGGCTGTGAGCCTATTGTAGGATTGCCTTTATGATTTTGAGGTATGTTTCTTCTATTCCAATTCTCTGCAGTGCTTTTTAACATAAATAGATGTTGGATTTTGTCAATGCTTTTTCAGTGTCTATTGAAATGATCATGTGATTTTTTGTCTTTGGTTCTGTTTATGTGATGAATTACATGGGTTGATTTTTGTATGTTGAACCAGCCTTGCATCCCTGGGATTAACCCTACTTGGTCATGGTGTATTATTTTCTTGATGTGGTTTTTAATGTGTTTTGAATGAATGTGTTGCTATTATTTTGTTTAGCAGTTTTCCATCCAATTTCATCAACAATAAAGTCTAATTGTCCTTCCTTGAGTTGTCTTTATTTGGTTTTGGTATTAATGTGATGCTGGTTTCATAGAATGTATTTAGAAGAATCCAGTTTCTTTCTGTTTCATGAAAAATATTGAAGAGTATTGAGATTAACTCTTCTATAAATGTTTTATAAATTTCACTTGGGAAACCATCTGGTTCTGGGATTTTGTTTAATGGTAGGCTCTTTATTCCTGCTTCAATCTCTTTGATTGCTATTGGTTAGTTTAAATTTTCTTTATTTTCTTGACTCAGTATAGGAAGGTTTTATTCATCTAAAAAATTGTCAGTTTCTTCCAGATTTTCCATTTTGTTGGATTATAGTTTTTCAAAATAGTTTCTGATGATCCCCTGGATTTCTACACAGTTGGTGATAATATCTCCTTTTTCATCTCTAATCTTTATAATTTGGATTGATTTTCTTTTTGTTCTTGTTAGGTTGGCTAGTAGTTTATCTATCTTGTTAATTTTTTTGAGAAATGAACTTTTGGTTTTGTTGATTTTCTGTATTTTTTATTATCTCTTTCATTGATTTCTGCTGTTTTTAATGATTTCCTGTCTTCTACTGGCTTTGAGGTTAGACTGCTTGGTGCAGGTTTCTGAACTTTAAAAATAACCTACATGTTATGTAAATAATGAGGTGTAATATAAAAAGTAAAATAATTACATAGCACACAAAAGACACAATTTTATTGTTTACAATTTTTAATCAAACCAGTAACATATTTTGGCTTTATGTTTAGTCAAAATAGTGATTTGATAAACAGGTTTTTTAATAGCTTGTCAGTCTCTTTTTAATTTTTAAAATAAATCATCCCACAATTAACCATATAGTCTCTTTCAATTAACTGCACCTCAGTGTTCTTCAACATCTCTAATTATACTTTAGATTATCATCTAGAACACCTGCTCCTGTGGGTTTCAGTAATTTCAACCCTAAATATTTTGACATGAAGACCTATAATTATTGAGAAAGTCATGGGTTTTACAAAGTGTTCTGTGCCCCACCTTTCTAACTAACTACAGCCTACCGTATATATCATGACTTTTTGCTTACTGAAGCTATTGCCAGCCATCTTTCATCTTGGGTTACTAATTTAGGAAAATATTGGTAGTTAGCTGCAAAGCTAAGAATATGAGGAGTTTTATTGAAAAGGTTCAATGTCCCCATTCTCAGCTTATATGATTTAAACCAGATCATCGGATTTAATAGCTATGCGTAACAATTAGGGACAGATCTCAACAAAACCTTAGCATTATGCACATTTTGGACATTTCAGAAGCAAGGAAGCCTACCTATTTTGAAGTTGTTAGCTCAAATCACTTGATTCCGTACCAAAAGTTGACAATGTTAGCTTCAGTAGTCACAAACATGATTTGTGAGAAATACCCTAATGGCTTTGGGTATCAGAGAGAAAAATAATACAAACCACTATTTTCTGTGCTACTCTATAATAATCTAAGAAAGAAATTCATTTGCACTTAGCAGATATTTTATAGAAAAAAAAACCCACAAATTTCTGCAGTGTTTTGGCTTCTAGATCATTCTCTATTCCCTCCCAAATTTTCTTAACAGTCATTTCTAGAGAGGGAAGAGACAAAAAAAAAGAGAAGCAGCCTGTATTATGGCTATTTTCAGGCTGAGAGTGGGATTTATACCACCTGGGATAAAGAGATGAAATAATTACTAGGTTTAAAATCCTTTGGAAAGCTGTTCCAGAAGAGAAGTGAAAATTAAGAAGTAACTACCCATGGCTAGTAGTTACTGAGCACATCTCCCAGTCCAACAATTGTGAAAATGATCTGTGTCCTCCAAAACAGATAACCTATGTCTTATCACTTCTTTTCCTTCATTTCCTTCCTTTCTATGTGCATCTCAAAAATGGAGAGCCTGTCATTTCTTCTATTGATGACTAGAAACTTTCAGTTCTGTTGTATCCCCAAAATAGCTGCAGGCTGCCTAGACACCTGAAGGTAAGGGGTGAATTTATTTATTTATGTTCTGCAAATTGAACTCTGGGACATTCTACCTCTTAGTTACATTTTCAGCCCTATTTTACTTCTTTTTTTTTTTATTGGTGCACTGTATTCTTACATCATAATGGGATAAAAAAAAACTTTTGTAGACATACATGCACACATTGCCCAGTTATCCCCTACCCAATCCCCACCCCATTTCCTCCCCATCCCTCCTTCCCATGCTTAGCTTAGTGGTTGACATCTAGTATTATAGCAATTTATCCAGAATTAACAATGATAATCTCACATAACAGTTTCATTTCTCTGATACCAAGCTTTTGATGACTTAAAGATAACATTTCAATATTTCTTTTTGCTTTCTTTCTTACCAGAGAATATTTTTTCTTTTTTTTTCCTTAGGTGAAACTATCATACATTTATTTATTTATTTATTAGAAAAAAATCTATCTTAATATGGAATATGGACTCTAGATACTCAAAATGATCTCGAAAAAGAACACAGCTAGAAGATGTATATTATCTGATTTCAAACCTTATAAAGCTACAATAAACTTTTAGAAGAAAATCTGTGTCATAAAATCTCACAACATTGAAATTGGCAGTGATTTCTTGGATATGATTTCAATGGCACAGGCAACAGAAGGGTAAACAAACTCCCTAAAAAATATTGTATATCCAAAGACAATGTAAACAGAGTTAAAAGTTACTAATAGAATGGGATAAAATATTTCCAAATAATATATCTGAAGGTATATTAATATTCCAACTAGAAATCCTAAAAATTAGCAACAATAAAAGCAAACAATACAATTTAGAGATAGGTAAAAGACTAACATAAATAATGAATCTCCAAAGATAACCAATCTTAGTTGTCTGTTGGATGGAAAATCTTGTTTCTCTGGTTCTGGTGTGTGTTACCTATTTCTTCTTTGTAGTTAATCTCTTTGAGTATTTTCTCTAGTGCTGGTTTTGAAGACATAAATTCCTGCAGTTTCTGTTTGTCATGGAAGCTTTTTATTTCCTCATCTAGATATTTGTTTGTCATGGAAGCTTCTTATTTCCTCATTTGATAGACAGTTTGGCTGGGTAGGAAATCTTTGGCTGGAAGTTGTTTTCTTTTAGAGTTTGGAATATGTTACTCCAAGCCCTTCTGGCTCTCATGACTTGGTTTGGGAAGTCTGGAGTGATGCTAATTGGTTTGCCTCTGAATGTCACTTGGCCCTTTGTTTTTGTTGCCTTTAAGATTCTCTGCTTGGCTTCCACATTGGTCATTTTGACAATTATGTTGCATGGGGATCCTCTTCTCCGATCCTGTCTAAAGGGAGTTCTATAAGTTTCCTGGACCTGTGTATCAACCTCTTGCTCTATGTTAGGAAAATTTTCTGCTATTACTTCCTTGAAGAGATTATTGATCCCTTTGTTTCACCTTCTTTCCCCTCCTCTATTCCAATTATTCTTAGGTTAGCTCTCTTAAAATGGGCCCATATTTCTTCAATGTCAGATTCCTGCTGTCAGATTTTTTTTTCTAAATTAGAAACTATGCATTCATTTTTGGAGTGATCATCTTCTAGGAGCGAGATTCTACTCTCCATGTGGTCTAATTGGTTGTTTATACTTTGAATTGAGGCCTTTACTTCATTGATTGCATCCTTTATCTCTTTTTGGCTCTCTCTGAATTATTTTGGAAACACCTCTATTATTTCTACAGTTATTTTCCTGATTTGATCTTCTAGAAATCTCTGCATTTCTGTTTTATCAGGTTCTGATGTTGTGGGGTTGTGGGCATTCATTGCTTCATTGTTATTCCTCTTTCCCATGATTTCAGAAGTTTGTGCCTTCTCTGGGTTCTTTCCTGGATCACTACAACTTCACTTAAGGTGCTCTGGATCTTGAGTCTGTGGTATCTCAGTCACCACTACTCCTTTACTGGGTTGTATCGCAGAGTCTCAGACCCAGGGAGTCAATCGAGGCTGCTTTAGACCATGGGGGGGTGCCAGGCTGGGCATTCTCCTGCAGGAAGTTGTGACTATGGTGTGATATCTCTGCCATTGCCACTCCCCCACTGGGTCAAGTCCCTGGGAGCGCAGTACTGGGATTTCTCTTCTAGGGGCCTCAATTTGACTCACTGTTGTTGAGTGTGCTGATGGAGCTGTAGTGAACTTGGTGAATTCGCTGCTGCTGCCGCCGGTAGCAATATGGAACCACTGCCACGCCCTCGGCCGTGAGACTGGCGTATTTCTTCTCTGTTTTTGAGCTCTGCTCTGAGTCCCTGCAGGGTGTGCTGAGCCCAGCCCCTGGGAGCTTTAGATGCTCCCTGTGCCAAAAAATCTGCCAAATTCCTCCCGGCTGATCCGCAGCGGCTCACCTCGGCTTGTTGTCTGCCACTCCTCTCTGGAGCCTGGTGGGCTGTTGAGTGCATTGGTCTGGTGCCATCCGGTGAACTCGCCGCTGCTGCTGGCAGTATGGCACTGCTGCCGCGTCCTCAGCCGTGAGGCCAGCATATCTCCTCTCTGTCTCTGAGCTTCGTTCTCCTATTTTACTTCTTATTTTGAAATGTTCTCACTAAGTTGCAGAGGTCCTCGCTAGGTTGCTGAGGCTAGCAACAAACCTTGCAATTCCTATCTAAACTTTATTTTTAATTTTTGAAATTGGGTCTTACTAAGTTGCTTATGGTCTTGCTAAATTACTGAGGCCATCCTTGAACCTGTGACTTCCTTGTCTCAGCCTCCCAAGTACTGAGACTATAGGCATGTCCTGCCACACCCAGTCCTTTCTCATCCCAGTGAGGATGAGAAAGAAAGAAAGAGAAGAAAGAAAGAAAGAAAGAAAGAAAGAAAGAAAGAAAGAAAGAAAGAAAGCCAAAGAGATTTGGGTTCATTTCTCTTGATTCAGTTCCCCTATCACAGATCAAAAATTACCAGTACTTTTGGAATCAAGTCTATTTTTTGTTCATATGTCTATTTAGAGTTCAAAAGGAAAAGACTGCTAAAGACATTAAATCTCTATGCAATCTCGGAATGCTATCCAAATTTGAAATGCAATTCAATATACTTCACTACTCTTTCATCCTGCACTTCCAGAGAGCAAGGAATCAGGATATTGTGGCTCAAAGAGCATAAGACTAATTAATAATCAATAAGATATAAGCTCGACCCCTAGTTCAGCCAATTGCAATTCAACTATTTATACTGTATTTAGATTGTCACATAAGCCTTTGACTGTCTCTTTTATCACCTATAAAAACAGAAAGTAGCCTTTATTATATAGTTGTTTTGAGCATTAAATGAGGTGATGTGTGTGCAGGTCATAGGAATGTCAGTTATTACCATTTTAGTTATAATACCTTTGTATCCCTCCAAGGACAAAATTTAGCATGATTGGAAAAATACAACTTGATAAAAGCAGGAGCTTAAATAAGCACGGATTATTTCCAAATGATTTCAGAGATAGAGCCTTGTGAAGCCTTTCTAAAATTAGCCACCCTATTCTCCAGTAATCCTTTATTTCATAGAGAGTATGTTTCTTATCTGTAATCCTCTTTTATAAGCAGCTGGTATTCCAATCCTGAATATTTCCTCCTGAATTCTTTTTGACCTGGAATGAAAATATGCATTAAGAAGAAAAAGAGCCCCATCAGTATATATCTATGATTTACTCAGGGAAAACATGGAATAATTTTTATTTTCTCAGTAGATTCAGCTTCTTGTTACTCATTATTCATTTTCTGTGAACAAAAAGTTGACACTTAAATATATTCTACCTTATACTGGCTGAACATTATTCAAGGGTTTTTCAACAGACTGAAAGCTAAACCTCCTCTGTTTAATTACATGCTTATGTTATCACCCCAAAGCATGTTGCTGGATCATAAATTGTCCTGAGGCCTTATTGGTAAGGGAAGCAGTTTAAGATAATAAGGCTTCACTGTAGTTATTGTTCTTGGGCACTTGGATCCACATGTCTGATCTTATAAGAAAAAAAATCCTTCTGAATGCAAAAGACCAAACTGGCTATGTCCTGGCCTATAAGGACAGAAGTGCAGCTTCAGTGTCTTTTTCACTCCTTGGGGTTATTGACTTAGTTTTTTGTTTTTTGTGGGTTTTTTTGCTTTCATATACTTTTATTATAATAAAATATGAGTCAAAATATTTTAGAACTAAATCATTTATTCCTGACTTAAAATTTATACTTAAGATTTTTTAATGTAGTTTTAGAAAAGAATTAGTTGAAATATGCTGTGAATGTTCTAGAATGCATCCCACAGTTTCATTTCTCTTTTTTTTTTTTTGCTCCTCTGGGTCTAAATGAGCAATGTCCTGAGTCCTATTCTATACTGACTATGGTTTTGATGGATAAATAGGAAGAAAACAAAGAGAATACATTATTAAAGTTTTAAATTTTCTTAATATTTTATGATGTTTTGACATTCTTAGGACTTTTAGGACCCAGGAATGGCCTGGATTTCCCAGGGTTAGCTAATTACTAGACATAGCAAAAACCTTGACTGGAACAAGAGTTTGATAAGAATACCAACCAGTTCTGAGTCCATATCTGTGCCCCTTTTATCAGGTTTCTGCATTCCAGAATACCATTTATTACCTTAAGTCACCCTGAAACCAGAAACTAGAAAAGGAACCAGCAGCTCTGAAGTATGTCCCCAATAGCTGTGGGCTAGCTAGATACCTGAAGGTAGAGGATGGATTTAAAAAAAAAAAAAAAAGAAAGAAAGAAACTAAGGAAATTGGATTCCTTGGTCTTATTTCTTATCCCCTATCACAGATACAAAGAAATTACCAATGTTTTGGGGAGCAGACATATTCACTGCAGCCCACTAAAATGATTTAATCCAGACAATCCAAGGCCTAATTACTTTTCCTGTCCTGTGCCTTCCTACTTGAAACTAATAAAAGTCCAGGCTTTCTCCTTGCTCAGCTGGCTCTTGACCCATCGTGGGCATCCTGTGTGACCTCCTGT
This sequence comes from Muscardinus avellanarius, assembly GCF_963383645.1. Taxonomy (NCBI): domain Eukaryota; kingdom Metazoa; phylum Chordata; class Mammalia; order Rodentia; family Gliridae; genus Muscardinus; species Muscardinus avellanarius. Next base: position 78,582,156 of record NC_137797.1, read on the forward strand.
GGCCACAGCTTGCACCTCGCTCCCATGAACTGTGGGCAACAAACTGCCTTCTTCTTCTTCTTTTTTTTTTTTTTTTTTGGAGGTACTGGGGATGGAAAACAGGGGTATTCTACCTCCAACCTACACCCCCAGCCCTCTTTTCTATACTTTATTTTGAAACAGGGTCTCACTGAGTTGCAAAGGGCCTCACTAAGTAGCCGAAGCTATCCAAGAACCGAGATCCTCTTGTCTCAGCCTCCTGATGCTGGGATTATAAGTGTGCACCTCCACACCCGGCTCCAAGCTACCCTTTTGACAGCAGCTGTTTCCTTATCTGCTCCTGAAAGTAAGCTTTTAAACCTACCTTTAAGAGAAAGAGAGAGGGGAGAAAAGGAAGATAGGTAAGGAGGAGGAAGAAGAGGAAAATGAGAAGATGAAAAGGATGAAGGAAAGAAGAAAGAGTTGGAAAGAGGAATGGAAAGAGAAGAGGGAAGGAAGGAAGGAAGGAAGGAAGGAAGGAAGGAAGGAAGGAAGGAAGGAAGGAAGGAAGGAAATAAGAGAAAAATGAGCTCTGTCTTGTGGAAGAATAAAAAGGGGATCTGTCATAGTCCATGAAACATAGTAAGAATAAACTGAATATCTACTGAATAAAGGCAAACAAAAATACAGGACAATAATGTGCTATAAGAACCTTCATCATTTAAGAATCTTCATCATTAGCTGGGTGTGGTGGCACACGCCTATAATCTCAGTATTTGGGAGGCTGAGACAGGAGGGCTTCAGGTTTATGGCCAGCCTCAGGAACTTAGTGATACCCTCATTTAAAATTAAAAAAATAAATAAAATAGGGCTGAGGGTGTAGCTCATAGGTAGAGCCAGGCACGGTAGTGCATGCCTGTAATCCCAGTACTTGGGAGGCTGATACAGGAGGATCTCCGATTCGAGGACAGCCACAGCAAGTAGTGAGAGTCTCATCAACCTAGTGGTACCCTGTTTCAAAATAAAAATAAAATTGGACTAGGACTATATTCTCAGAAGTGAGATTGATGGATCATACAGTGATTCTGTTTTTAATTTTTTGAGGAACCTTCATATTGTTTTTCATAATGGCTGTACTAATTTGTATTCTCACCAACAGTGTACACTTTTCTTCCTACCCTCACCAAAATGTCTTGTCATTTTTATAGTAACTATTCAAACAAGTATAAGGTGACATCTCATTGTGGCTTTAATTTGCATTTTCACGGTGATTAGTGATACTGAGCATTTTTCACATATCTATTGTCCATTTCTATGTCTTCTTTTGAGACATGTCTATTCAAGTTATCTGCTTATCATCATCATCATCATCAGTCATCATCAGCATCATCATCATCACCATCATCATCCAACATCATCATCATTTGGTACTAGGATTTAAACCCGGAGGCATTCTACTTCCAAGCTACACCCACAGACTGATTTTACTTCTTATTTAGAAACAGAGTCTCACTAGGTTGCTGAAAGCCTCCCTAAGTTGCAGAGGCTGGGTTTGAACCTGCCATCCTCCTATCTGAGCCTCCCAAGTACTAGGATTACAAGCCTGTGCCACCAAGTCCAGCTTTTGATTATTTTTTAAATCAGGGTATTGTCTTGCTATTTTATGGTATACATTTTTTTACGTATTTTGATTATTAATCTCATTAGATTTATGACTTGCAAATGTTTTCTCCCAGTTTATGGGCTGCCTCTTCATCCTGTTAACTATTTCTCTGCTTAAGCAGAAACTTCAGTTTGTTACAGTCCCATTTGTCTGTTTGCTTTTGTTGCTTGTGCTTTAGGGATCCACAAAACAATGCCAGACCCAAGTTATAAAGCTTTTCTTTTCTTCTAGTAGTGTTACAGTTTCTGGTCTTAAGTTGAAACCTTTAATTCATTTTGAGGAATACATGGGTCTATTTCTGGAATATTTATTCTATTCAATTGTTCATTGTGTCTGCTTTTACACCAGTACCATAATGTTTTGATTACTATACCTTTGTAATATATTTTTAAATTGGTGTATTGAGTTCACCATACTTATAATTATTTATTTTGTACAATCAATTACATTTTATTTAATGCTTATAATATACTATTTATAAGCTTTATAACTTGGTTCTGGCATTGTTTTTTAACTGTGAATGCACAAATCTATTTCTGGAATGTTTATTCTATTCAATTGATCATTATGTATACTTTTATATCAGTACCATAATGTTTTGATTACTATAACCTTGTAATACATTTTTAAATTGGTGTGATAAGTTCACTATATTTATAATTATTTATTTCTTTTTGTACAATCAATGATATTTTATTTAATGCTAATAATGCACTATTTATAAGCTTTATATCTTGGCTCAGGCATTGCTTTTTGAATCCCCAAAGCACAAGCAACAAAAGCAAAAATAGACATTTGGGAGACTGAGAGCAGAGGATCGCAGTTCGCGGACAGCCTCAGCTACATAGTGAGGCCCTTTGCAACTCAATGATACCCGGCTTCAAAATAAAATAAAAAATAGGGCAGGGGGTGTAGCTTGGAGGTCACATGCCCCTGGGTTCCATCCCCAGACCCGCAAAAAATAAAAAAATAAAAAAAAAATAGACAACTAAGCTAAGCACTAAAGACACAAAAATATGGAACAACTCATTATCTCAAAGATGCCTTTAGTGAGAGATACAAATGTCCAAAAAAATAATAATTATTATTACAGAAAAGAACAATGTTGGCCGTAGTGGCGCATTCTTGTAATCCCAGCATTTGGGAAGTGGAGACCAGAGGATCGCGATTCTCAGACAGCCTCAGCTACTCAGCACACCCTTTGCAACTCAGTGAGACCCTGTTTCAAAAACTATAAAGACTAAAAAATAGGACCAGGGGTGTAGCTCGGAGGTAGACTGCCCCTAGGTTCCATCCTCAGTACAAATAAATAAATAAATAAATATTAAAAAATTAAAATTAAAATACTAAAAATTAGGACTCAAGGTATAGTTCAGAGGTTTAATGCCCCTGGGTTCCATCCCTGGTACTGGGAAAAAAGAAAGAAAAAAGAAGTAACAAATATATATATATATATATATATATATATATATATATATATATAGTCATGTATTGGAAGCTCAGAGGAAAGAATTCTGCAATGGCAAGAACATTATGGGTTCAACTGTAACTTCATTTTTTATTGGCAAAAGCATAAAGATTATTTCAGTACAAGCTATGAATCTTTTGCTTTCAAGCCAAAGACCTTTTCTAGTGGTTTTTAATTTCCTACAGTTGTCAGTGCTTCATACCATTGCCAAATAGTCTGTCCCAAATCTCAGCACAGCCTCTTGGACTGGAGGATGCCTGAGTGCTAATTATGATTTTTTCTGTACCCCTAGTGATCTTGTCCCCACTGGGTAATTACTTAATTCTTAAATACCCATGACCTAGTTTCCCAGTCTATAACATGAAGATAATATTTACTTGCTTTTTATGATTTGATTTGCAATATTCATATAGCATTTTTTTTTTTGCGGGTCTGGGGATGGAACCCAGGGGCATTCGACCTCCAAGCTACACCCCCTGCCTTATTTTTTATTCTTTATTTTGAAACAGGGTCTCACTAAGTGCAGAGGGCCTCAGTAAGTAGCTGAGGCTGTCCGAGAACCGTAATCATCTGGTCTCAGCCTCCCAAATACTGGGATCACAAGTATGCGCCTCCAAGTACAGCTGCATTTTTTTTTTAATTTTAAAGGGGCCTTATGATCATTGGCTCTCCCTGACCAGCTGTGCCTGCCTCATGGTATGGCATAAGAGTTATTCACTTCATGTTGGCAAATACTTCTGAAGATGAGAAGACCCTCATCCCACGATACAGTAGTGGCTGTCACAAGTTCACAGGTCTCCAATGTTTAATGTGCTTTTGCTATTTGCTTTTGCTATGAGCACTCTGTCATATAGATATATCAATAAAAAATGGAGCTGTATATAAATGGAACATGCCTATAATCCCTGTACTTGGGAGGCTGAGACAGAAGGATGTCAGGTTTGATGCCAGTTTTAGCAACTTAGTGAGACCCTATTTTATTTTTATTTTATTTTACTTTATTTTTGTGGTCCTGGGGGTGGAGCCCAAGGGCCTCTACCTCTGGGATACGCCCTTGACCTATTTTCTATTTTATTTTAAAACAGGGTCTCACTAAGTTTCTGAGAGCTTCACTAAGTAGCTGAGGCTGGCTTTGAACCTGTGCGATCCTCCTATCTCAGCCTCCCAAGCACTGGGATTACCAGCGTGCACCACGATGCCTGGCTGAGACCCTGTTTTAAAATAAAAAGTAAAATAGGGCTCAAAGTGTAGCTCAGAGGTGGAATGCCGTTGGGTTCAATCCCAGTATATTCATAGGAATATGGCTTTTTTTTTTTTTTTAGCTTCTGACACTTCCAGGATTTACTCAATTAATATAAGACTATGAAGAATGTGAATACATGTAAATTAATTAAAATAAAAGAATGGGAAAGATTGAATTGGATTTCAAACTTGTAATTGGATTTTATGAAAACAATTAGCTGATTCATATGTTTCCCATTTTAGAGAATCATGGAATTTTAGAGTGGGAAGAAGCTACGAGGCTCTCTGCCTACAGTCACATACACACAGTTTCTACACATTTATAATTGTTCGATTGTTTTATGTGCTTTGACTTTGGTCATTCAATTTGTTTTGAAGGTTTGGCTTATAAAAAAAAAGCATTCACAGTAGGAATGACGGACACTGAATTTTGGACAAAAGCTACCTCTGGGTTAGGTAAGCGCAGGGACTATGGCTGCTATAGCTACAGAGGTGAATAGGAGGCCTGCATGCCATTCATGCGTGCTATTTTATAATGGAGTTTGGAAAGACAGTTATTCTGTTATGTTATTTGCCTAAAACATTTTATCAGAAGAAGATGGTTTAAACAGATTTGGGATGGAACTGACAAATGAGTTTTTCTTTATTTTACCTTTCATTCAAAGATATGAATGAAAGACATTTTATGTTAGATGAAAGGTTTCTATGCAGCCAGTCAATGGACTGTACAAAGCGGCTGTCAGGAAACCTGGTTTCTGCAGAAATGCTTTTTCAAGATTAACATAAAGTTTTATAGATAGAAAATTTTGGAAAATATATTATTTGAACAGATACTAAATGACTTATTTTGGCTGCAAGCAATGCATGAAATTGTCTTCCCTTTCCTCTCCCCTATGGAGAAGAAACAACAGTGACTTTGAATGATAAGGACTAAATTCTTGCCAGAAATCTGGCCTGTGCTCGCTGTACAGCTCCGGCTCAAGGAGGGCTTCGAAAGGCTTTTGCCGACTCAAGAAGTGCCAGAAAGGAGGAGGGGGGCGCTGGTACTCGCTTAAAATAAATAACTCTTGTTTCCTTCTTACTACAAAGTATCCTTATGGAAGAGAGATCAAGAGACAAAGGTGGGCTCTTAGGAATACTGAGAGCCTCAGGATTTCTCTCTAATAAATCAAACAGTTCTAGTTTTTGGAAATGGTGGTCTTTGGTTCACTTTTTAGCTCTGTCTTTGGGAAGACTTCTAAAGACAGCATCTCCTAATCATGCCTCAAACATCTCACTTGTATGCACATGGCTTTTGTTTATTCTTGTTCGACTTGGTTTTCACATTTTTATACATGGCCTCAAGAAATGACTTTGATGCTGAATTTTTTTTCTGGGGAAAAATGAATAAGTAAATACAGAAGTCGTATACACATAAAATGCACAAGTATAAATCAATGGAACTCTAAAACGTTTTTCAGAAACCTTTGTCCCCAGTCGTGTTTTAAAGAAAGATTCTATTTCAACAGCAGTTTTGTGCCTCCTGACTACTGAAGTATGCTAATATCTGGACTCATGAATTGGTGAGGTGTTCAGTTACACTGTGAAATGTTATAACTATAAAGATAAAATGTCAAAGAGGCATAAGGCCATTTTAATGTGAGCTTTTCCCGTGAAAATAGAAACGAAGTCTGGTGCATCTTTCTCAAGGGTGGCTAATTTATTACCTGCTGCCCTCGAAAATTCCTCGAAAACTTTGCCAGGGTTTTTTGTTGTTATTATTCGTTATTTGACTAGGGAGCTTTCTTTGACTTTCCGATTTATTCCATTTATTCATGGGATTTTGCCCTTTCTTTTTTCCTTCTGTTTGAGTTCCTTCCACATCAAGGTGGGTGGCATTCAGTTTTCAAATAGTCTTTCAAGAAACACCATAAAAACTGGTCTGAAAGCAGGATTTCATTTCAGCTGCCAAGCTTAAAGAAAGCTATAAGCAAAGTGAATAAATATTCTTCATATGACTTATGGTCATCCAGGAGCTACTTAAATGCATACATTCAGTCTATTTTAAAACATTAGAAAAAATTCTAAAAGAAATATTTCTAATCGATGCCCTCAGTCCTCACACTTCTTCCTGCCTGTTTCTTGTGCTCAGCTCCTTTTCCATTCAATTTCCTGAAGGGGTCACAACAAACAAAATGATAATAAGGTTCTCCAAGAGTCTCGTTGTTGGGGAATAAAATTCATATCTCACAAAATGAAACAAAAACTAGATTCTAGGTTTTGAGTCTTTATTCTGGTCTTCACAGATAAGATTGTTATTATTATGTACAGAGAAAAATGAGAGGGATGATAACTTTTTCAAGATTTGCTGACTAAGACTGAGAAACAACTGCTTTTCACTAGCCTTTCATCTTTCACTGTGGTGCCCGGTGTTTGATTTACAATTTGGGTGGAATTCCTTAGCCATGAACACATATTCACTGGGAAAACTAGAAAACTTTAATGTGAGGAAATTTTTCAGTAAAAGAGATAAAGCATAGATAGAAAGAAAAGTAGATTCAAAAAGGTGGTTTGCTTTTTTTTTTTTTTTTTTTTAGCTAGGGAGTTTAGAGCATGCTTCTATCTTTATGGAACTCTGTTTCCATAAAAGGGAAAGTTTATTGAGTTGTTAGGGCGGAGATTCGCTGAAGTAGAGGCCTTGTAAAGGGGAGGAGAAGGTATCAGTGCACAATCAAAGGGATTAGGCAGGTAGGATCATGAACAGTGTGTTTATAGTTATAGGTGGACACCTGAGTGTATGAGTACAGATCCTAGCAGGTTAGTGTATCAATGTATGGGAGAGAATATATGATACGATATGATATGATATGATATATGATATGATATATGACTCTCGGTGATATAAAAAGCCAGACTATTAACTGAAAGTGAAGATGAGAAAGGAAGTTTTAGAGTTTTAAGGAAGAAAAGAAGGAATGAAACAATCACCTAGGTGAGTCATGAAATGAATAGTTGAGGGACATGGCCTGTGATGTGCAGCAACCCTGAAAGCTAAGTGGGGATGCCAGCCATAAACTCAAAGCTAGCAGATGCTAGCAGGTTAGTGGATCCATGTACAGGAGAGAATATATGATATGATACGATACGATACGATATGATATCAAGACCATGGTGTTTTCTTTCAGCATTTTATTTTGTTTTGCTTTTACCTACAGTTGGCTGCATGAGTGAAGGTCTGCATTCACAGTTAGGATGTCCTAGGTGCTTACAAGAAAAAGGAGTAAGTGGAGCTGATGACTGCAGGGTTAAGTGGACAACCATGACATCTCCGTGCAGCAAAAAGAGGAAGAGGGACAAGAAGGGGATAAAAAAAAAAATACATTGAAGGGGTAGTAAAATCAGTGGATTGTTTATCCCAGCTGGGTCAGAGAACTGTTTGAGCCAAGCTCCAGATGGAGCAAGTTGGAAAGAAAGAAAGAATTTAGAAAGGATGATGCTTGAAGTTGTTATAGAGCAATAAGTCTGGGTCTTTTAGGGAAAAAGGGGAAACAACGAGCTCAAAAGGAAAACAGGGAGCACAGAGAGCCCCCTGCACCCACTGTGGAGAAAGGAGACAAGCCACTGTGGAGTCTCCCTTGAACTCTGGGCCTTCACATATTCATGCCATTCCCGTGATCCTTTACATACTCGTGTTGCTCCTGTGATCTTACACGTGTATTTTTATGATTTTTTTCTCTTTAACAAGTTTTAAGCTTGCTTCCTTTTCCATACTTACATTAAGCTTGCAATTGCATTAACTCCTAGAAATTTTTCAGGCTACAGGAAGTGAAGAGGAATCAGAGTTCTAAGTGAACCAGCCAGTCCACGGGGTCAAAAATGTAGGTCCTTCATTCACTCTTATTTTCTTAAAATCTTTAACTTTTGCTAGACCAACACTAAGGGGTGGCTTGAATATGGGGAGGGGACTTGAATTTCACACACAAATGTTATCTATCAATCCCCCAGCCAATCATAGCAAAATGGAAAAATATTTTTCATGTAGACTCTTGATATTTCTCAATGTTAATAAGGTATGAACCAAAGTAGCGTGAAATAGCTGGTACGTTAATTGATTTGCAACATATATTCTAAATTAAAAATATGCTCACCACACAAACACGCCTCCCCACCACCACACATTCTAGTTCTCCACCCGAAACCCTACTGTAAAAAAATTCCATGGTCACTATTGATTGTGGGCAAGCTTTTAATAGCATGCCACATGGGTGTAGACATAGTTTAATTTGTGGATTTAACAATTCAGTTTGTGACTATGAACTTGATCTATCTTGAATTTTGTCCAAGAAAGTTTAGTTACAAGAAGTACTGAAACACTTTGTGTTTGTGCAGTTGTGTGACTTGAACCCTAAAATGATATTATAATGTGGTTTCAAAAACATTTTGTGTTTTAATAAATAGTGCAAATTGAATCCTTTTGAAACATTTTTCCCTCTTGCAAAACCACATGTGATAAGCTTATACTAAATGAAACAATGTAAACAGGATTCTCTTGAAGAACCAACAGAGTCAACAGAATCAGAATCAACTGAAAATAAGTCTCTTTCAGAAGATACTTATTCAGAAATTCATGTTAATTCTTAGGAAGACCCGAAGTAGCCCAAAGCCAGGGGAAATCACACTGTCCTTGCCTACCTGTATTCACTTGGGGAATAGAAAAATAGAAAAACTGGGGCTGCCCTGCTCCTAAGAGCTTAAGTGGTGTGTGTGTGTGTGTGTGTGTGTGTGTGTGTGTGTGTGTACACATGCACACAAATGCACATGATATACATAATATTGGAGAAATGCAGAGATGGGAAGGAGATGAGATATAGACACAAAACAGGGGAAGAAGGATGAGTGGGAGAGAAAACCACCTAACCAGGATCCATTCCCCACCAGGTTCTGCAGCCTTGCTGAGCTCTGGGCACGAGATATGTTTAAGCCTGTGTTTGGAAAAGGGCAGCTCAGATACCCAAAACATGTGGACTTCCCTAGTGATTAAAAATGATAGAAGGCCCTGGGAGTTTCACTATTTCAGTTAGGAATGCAGAGAAGGAAATCATTTGATTTCTTTGTAGATCATTAGGGGGGTCATTAAGTCATTTATGGCTTAATTTCAATGTCAAAGCCTCAGTTTTACACACATACTCCCACCAACACACAAATTACAGAACGGATATAATTTTTCACAGGTGAATTAGCCAAAAACCTCCTAAGTGGTTATAACACCAAAAATATACATAAACTCAGCTTTAGAATATATTGTGAAGGTAAAGAATTGATTTTTAATTTATTTTGTGGGTCTCAGAAGTCGCATATGTAATGCAAAGGGAATATAAGTAATGTACCACCAACAAGTTAATGACTAAATGCTGAACTAATTCAATAAAATATAATATTGAACCATATATATATTGCATGTAAATTCCATATTTATGATTTCAATAAACTTACAATAAAATCCCAGTGCATGCTTGCAATATTATTATTAAGTTTCATTTCCATCTTCAACAGCTTACTTTTAAAAATATGGAATATTACCTTGAGGCATTTGGCTTTTATGTGGCAACTGCATTTACCTTAACTCTTCCCTGGAGGGAGATTGGATCATTTATTTCATTCTGAAGGAAATGATTTCTGCATCAGAATGAGATAAAAATGATTAAATGTGAATTGATTCACTTAATCCTGTTTCTCAGGTCAAAGGGCATAATTATCTCCCCTGCTAAGTGCAATATGTGCAATCCAATACCAGAACTTAGACTTATAAGTGGCTTTAAAATGATAAGCTGTGAGCAAAGGTTGGCGAGGCCCAAGTGGATAACAGCGAGAAAGGCTTCAGGTGGCAAGTGGAGATGCACAAGCTCACTCAGCCTGTGTTAGCTTGCCAGACAAGTGTGTACCATCCACTTAGTTGTGTTTTTTTAAGAATTTCTATCACACTACATACATCAATTTACAAAATGCATCGGGACAATATTTTTCTACACTGAGAATGCGCTGGGCTTGTGGTATTATAGAACCAGCAAGCCCAGCAGGCCCTTCACACAACACATTGCTTATTAGGCCCAACCTTGTTTGCAGCAGATATGGATTCAGACTTGTAAAACTCCCCCCACGTAAGTTTGCTGCATTCCAGGGGGGCCTGTGTTTAATACTTATGAAAGGAAAATGAAATGATGGGGGGGGGGGGGAGAGAGAGAGAGAGATGAATTGGGCAGCCTGGGCAGGAAGGCAGCTTTCCTTTTCAGCAACTGTGTGACCTGTTTCAAACCACTGTCTCTTGCTTTGTCTCATTTTTCTCATCTGTGTTGAGACAGCGCTGATGCCATTGTGCCACGCATAGCACAGTGATGGGGAAGCACTTAGGGGTGGCCACATCATTGCCAGGAATGCATTTGATGCCATTTTATTTTGAAACAGGGTTTCACTAAATTGCTGAGAGCCTTGCTAAGTTGCTGAAGGTGGCCTTGAACTTGCATTCCTCCTGTCTCAGCCTCTCAAGTACTGAGATTACAGGCATGTAGCAACATGCCTGGCTAACAAACACATTTCAACTGCTGTAATGCCATTTCAAGAATGAATGGCATTCTTGAAATGCCAAAGTTCTGTTTGGAGGAAGGTGACGGTCCTATGATGTACCTATGGCCCAGCAGGTAATCTGACTAGTGACCCTTTTGCTCTCCAGGAACGTGTTTGGTTGCTAAATCATACAGTCACCATCACACTGGAAATTTTAGTGTTTTTCTTTTCTTGGTTGATATTTGAGTGGCTAGATTCTCAAACATGGGTTGGAGGAGGTATTCCTTTCTAGGCCCATGTCTGTGACTCTCTGAGAAGATACTATCTCTACACGTAGCCCCAGATGACATTAGTTATGTGTGGAAGTATGTCCCCTCCCAAATACATATACTGAAGTCCTAACCCCCAATACGTCAGAATGTAATCCTCTTTGGAGGTTGCATCCTTACAGCAGTTGAAATGTGTTTGTTAGCCAGGCATATTGCTACATGCCTGTAATCTCAGTACTTGAGAGGCTGAGACAGGAGGAATGCAAGTTCAAGGCCACCTTCAGCAACTTAGCAAGGCTCTCAGCAATTTAGTGAAACCCTGCTTCAAAATGAAATTGATTAATAAAATTGGGTGTAGCTGCCGGGCATGGTGGCGCACGCTTGTAATCCCCGCACTTGGGAGGCAGAGACAGGAGGATCGTGCAGGTTCGGAGCCAGCCTCGCTGGCTTAAGAGACCCTGTTTTATATATATATATATATATATATTAGGTCTGGGAGTGTAGCCCAGAGGTACAAGGGCTTCCAGGAACCCCAGTACCACCAAAAAAAAAAAAAAAAAAAAAACCTGGGTGTAGCTTGTAGGGGTGCTGGAAAGCGGGCTAGAAGAAGCGCTTTCCCCCCAATATTAGAAGTTAACTAGAGAAGTCTTCTTCCATATTAGGATTAGAAATAAGGTATTAAAATAGAGTTAAGATATAGAAGTAAGGTATAGAAATAAAATAGAGTTAAGATATAGAAGTAAGGTAGGATTGGAAATATAATGGAGATCTATAAGCCCAGCTGCCCAGGTTGCAGGATTCAAGGACGAGGGTAGGGGACCTACAAGGTCAAAGCCTCTAATCTCCAGCTTGCCGGCCAAAGTCTTTGTAAATGGGACCCCAACCCCATATCTCTGAGCTAGATCAGCAAACAAGGCCAGGCTAATCTGCTCTCCAGGCAGATTATTCAGTGCAGAGATAAGCCTGGCCCAGCCAAGGTGGGTGGGAAAGGCAGAGCAGGCTCTGACGTGTGTGGATGCATGTTTTAAAATTATTGGTTGTACTTGTTTGTCCTTGTATCTTATTGGTTGTATTCTAAGGTTGGCGGGCTCTGACGTGTGTAATCACTCCCTCGTGTGTAACCACTCCCTCCTAGGGTTATAAAATTCAGAGCGTGGAGTGGGGAGGGGTCGAACCTCGGCCATGGTGTCTTGGTCTCGACCCCTGGCTAGCCGGGACAATAAACCTCGCTTGCATTTTTACATCTCTTGTGAGTCCTTCGATATCTGGGTTGGTGGGCAATTCTTGGACCCTTCATAGCTCAGAGGTAGAACGTCCAGGGTTTAATCCTCAGTGCGCAAAAAAGAAAAAAAAATGAGATTGTTAAACTGATCTCTAATCCAATATGCCTGACATCCTAATGAAAAAGAGAAATTTGGAGAACAGCAGTAAGGGAAGATGAGATGAATAAACCTGAGGAGAATATCACCATATGCAAGCTAAGGAGAGAGGTAAGGGATAGATTCTCTCCTTGAAGCACCCAGAGGGATCCTATCCTGCCAGTGCAGTGACCTTAGGCTTCCAGAGTCCTGGGCAGAAAGACAGCAAATGTCCTGCTGTGCAGACTGCCCACTTTGTGGTGCTTTGTTACCCCAGGCCTTGCAAAATAATATGTGCAAAGAAGCAGTGCAGTTCTCGCCCTTGCTGCGTGTCCGAGGTTCCCTCTCTAGAAAAATACCACTCTCTCCCAGATGCTGAAACTGTAATGCTCTCTACCAACCACCCGAAACATCAGTTGCTTGTAGCAGTATTCTATGAGAAGTCTGAAGAGGAAACTTTAAAAACTGAACTGTGAATAATGACACAAATGCTCAATTAGCAATAAGGACATATATCAGAGTCAGGGGGTCCATTCCCTGGAAAGCACCCCTGTAGCTTCCTGGGAATTATAAATTATTAACACATTTATCTAGAAAGCATAACAGCATGCTGTTATGAGGAGTCTGTGTCCACAGAATTTACCAGCCATTCCAAGGCCTGATAATTTTCTTTTTGTTCTCTAATGTAAATATATGTAAGTTACATAAATCAAATCTAGTTTTAAAACAATATTTTTCCTCATAGAAAAAGCAATATGTTTCTACTCTACTCTTTCTCCACTGGCCCCCAATACATACATGCTCATGCGTATAGGCACGGCGACCCTAGAACCCCAAACTGCGCGTTTGTACATATGTTGTAAAATTTTATCTTCTACCCTTTTAGCTACGTCCAGGTCACTGCACTGTACACAAACTTGCAGAGATGGACAGAGGCTTTTGTCTATTTGTACTTTTTCTTTAAAAGCAAAGTATCTTAAAATTCTATCTAATACAGCACAAATGTCTCAACAAGTTGTTTTTAATTGTCAGAAAATCTATGGAGAGATGCACTGGAAATTTTGAAAAAAGAAAGGAATGCAGTTAAAAAGCAATCTTGAAAAACAACTGGGAGAATGGAAAAAAAAGAAATCTTGATTTTTTCCCCTCTCATAACATGTCTGCCACACATTGTTAACATCTTCAGATAATCTATTGTTCTATGACTGCAGAAAAGTTGAAGGTATTGTTCTTTTCCCAAAAAAACTGACTCCCCCAGTAATGCTAAATAACACACAAAGTAAGTTAGAAAGTCTATATTTATGTTTGCATTCATATTTTAACCCATTACAGCATTAATATTCAACCCATTATAGTATATAGAAATAAAAAGGGTAAGGAGAAAAATGATTTGCATAATGTGGGAACTTCTTGTTTTTCAGAAGTGAACATATACTTATTTTGGTTTAAGTGATCTTTTATAATTTGCTAATTACTATAGCAAGTTAAAACTAATTTTATTAAGTTACCATTTTCCACTTTCCCCGTGTAATCTAATTAAAAATGTCCCATAATGGCAGGAGTGTGGGCTTTGGAGTCAAACAGACCTGGGGCACAATCCCAGGTGTATCACTCAGTAGCTGTGTGACCTGGGAAAAATTTCTAGACCTCGTTAAGCCTCAGTGTCTTTAGCTGAGACATGAAGATAAGGCGCATGCTCTGGGTTATTTGAGTGGACTGGAGACCACTTCTGTAAGTATGGCTGCCCTGATAAGGGCCAACACCATGAAGTACTGTGCAGACTGCACTACTGAACATAAGCACTCCATTAACCCCATTCCACATGTTCCTTCCCAGAAGAATACCCTTGTTAAGATGTGGGGCTGATCTCCTCTGCCCTTGAATCCTGGCTGGCCCCTTGGCTCCTTCATTACCAAAAGGATGTTGCAGAAGTGATGCTTTATGATACTTTCTGAAGCTAAGTGAGAAACTCATTTGGCTTTCCCTGGCTTTCTGGGAACCTTTGCTCTCCTGACAATCCCCCTGGAACTCAGCTACTATGTTCTAAGAAGCTCAAGTCATGTGGAGACCTGGAGGTGTGCTCACACTGAGCCCAGCCTTAAAATAACTCCAGCCCAGATTTCTGACATGGAAGTGAAGACACTTCCCTCCACGTGATGCCAGCCAGTCCCAGTCTTTGAGTCATTCCCAGTCATTTACATCTAAACATAAAGTGTTGTGCTCCACGTGGGTTCTTGCCCAAGAATCATAGGCATCGTCCAGTGGCCGCCATTTAACACCTGTGTTTGGATGAGACTTTAGGCAGCAAAAGGAAAGTAGAACAATGATGATAGGTTCAGGAGGATTAAGATGTCTTTACATTTGGGAGCCCAGATTTAACATGAGTGTGTTATTGGGACTGTAGTGTCAACATCCACTCTTCCACTTAGCAAGAAGCCTTTCTTCTTCAAGTGTGTCTGCAAAACTGGGAGAAAGTAGCAGTTTATGATCTGTTGCTACTGTACATGCTGGTTTCAAGCATTTTAATTCTTGGAGAAGGTGAATCAGAGCACAAGTGGAGGAACACCCAGCTCAGAACTTTCTTCACTATTGTCTTCCAACACTGCATGATAGTTAGGCAATCACTTGACCTTTGTGGTCTTCTTTAAACTACAAACACCTCCTAGGAATCTGGGAATCAGTCACTCCAGGGCAGAAATAACCAGAATAAACATCTTAGAGGAGAATTATAGAAGGAAAAGGGGCATTTTGGAGCCCAGGCTTAGGTCTGCAAAGGCCTTATGTTAGCTAGAGGCCATCAGAGGACACGATTGCCTGAGACACATGAGAAGAGGAGTTCTCCCGAGAAGGGAGAGAAAAAGTTTAAGAAAAGTAAGCCAGAGAGCAACAGTGAAAGTTGTTCTGCCCACTCCCTGGTTAAACCAACATGGATAAATACCTTCTGTGTGCTGGTCACTTGCTGGGCATCGGCAATGGATGAATTGAACCCATTTTCTGACTTAAAATCATATTGCAGTTTTCACCTCTTAGCCATTCTTAATTACCAGAATTATCTTTGAATGTCTTTGGTTTGGTTGGGTTAGGTTTGGTTTGGAACTGGGAAATGAACCTAGAGGCATTATACCTTCAAACTACACTCCCAGATTTTTTTATTTTTTATTTTGAAGCAGAGACTAGCTAAGTTGCTAATACTGGCCTCGAATCTGCAATTTTCCTGTCTCAGCCTCCTAAGTGCCCGGGTTGCAGGTGTGTTCTACTGTGCCTGGCTAAATATGTTTATAATCAGAATGTATTTGCAAAGCTGAACTGCTCCCAAATCATTCTCAGCTTCCTAGTGTGGGCTTACCCATTTAATTGCCTGTTGGAAAACTAATAAAAAGGGAATAGAAAGAAAAAAGTAAAAGAAAAAGTATGTAAACCATCTACCTGTTCACTCCTACTTTTTATTCCCTCCAAATGCAAAACTCTTGATTATAAGACGTTATGCTTACATGATTACTATATCTAACTCATCAAGTAAATCATCTAGTAAGTGGAATTGAATGAAACTCATGTGGTATCTACAAAATCTGCTACTCATAAGAATTGATAGAATACTGCACAAGACTGCTAAGGGCATGATAAAAAAAGTTGTGCTTTCAGCCCACAGGAAATGACATGTAAATCAACCTTTTTTTAATTAGGAAAAGATGAGACTATTAAAAGAATTTAGTTTGGAGCTATTCATATGTATTATACAGGGTTCCAAATAAAAATTCAAAAAGAGATGGAAAAAATCTCTTGGAGCAAGAGAAAATAAAATTCTAATTTGTTCTGAATTATTTTCAGTGTTATATAAACTTGCTTCTTCAAATCTATCCTCCAACATCGAATCTTGATATCCAAAACCTGCATTAAGAACTGGGAGTGGAAAGAATGGAAATCAACCTACCAAACTAGTACATGTGCATCCATGTTCATAGCCGCACAAATCACAATTGCCAAACTGGAACTAGCCACGATATCCATCAACAGATGAATGAATTACAGAACTATACGATATGCACACAATGGAATTTTACTCAGTCATAAAGAGGAACAAAATTACGTCATTTGAAGGGAAATAAATGGAACTAGAGGACATTATGCTAAGTGAGATTAGTCATTCACAAAAAGTAAAAAATTGGATGTTCTTCCTAATATGCAGATGCTAGGGAGAAAATGGGTCATAGGAGGAACTCTGATTAAGAAGGAAAAACCATAGATGAGCAAATAAGGTGACCTGACTGAGGGAGATGGGAGTGGGGAAGAGAAAATTCCATAGTGTACATGATGTACACTCACAAACATACCAAAGTAAATCACTAAGCTAAACATGAGAAGGAGGGAGGGGGAGGGAATGGAGTGGGAAATGGAGAAGGGCTAAGCGAGTGATGTGTGCATGTATGCCTCTACCATCTTGAACCCCATTAAGATATATGACTACAGTGCACCAATAAAAACTAAAAAAAAAAAAAAAAAAAATAGGGATTAGTAGCACATACTTGTAATGCCAGTACTTAGGAGGCTAAGACAAGAGGATCACAGGTTCATGGCCATCCACAGCAACTTAGTGAGACCCTGTTTCAAAATAAAAAATAAAAATAGGGCTGGGGGCATATATCAGAGTTAGAATTCCCCTGGGTACAATCTCAAGTACTGCAGAACAAAAACAAACCCCAAAAATCCCGCATTGATGATAATTACATTGTGGAATTATTCTCAGGTTTTCAATTCTTGTAGACTGGTGGATTCTTAGCCTACATACCAAGTCTGACCAGGCACTGCCAGTTTCCCCTGTTTCTCATCTAAAAAGGAAGTTACCTCCTCCAGGGGAACATCAGCCCAGTTATGGGAACCCTTTACTGTTCTCGGTCATTGCTCTTCTTCAAAAAGCTCTTAACTTATTACAACATCCTTTATATTGATTTTATAAAGTTTTCATTAATGGAGCCACTCAAATTTTGACTCATTTAAATAGAAATTAATAATAGAAGAGATATAGTGGGTTAAACTGGACCTAGAATAAACTGTTTATGTAGTCCTATAGATACTGGACATTCTACAGCTTTAAAGGAAGTTGAAAGATATAGGGGAGATAAAGCCCTTAATAAATACACTTATTGCATTGATTATCACAAGCTCTATAAATTAAGGCAGCAAAGAGTATAAGTACCAAAAAAGTCCCCAAAAGCCATTTATGTTCATACAATGACAGTGAATTCCAAATACATATATACACAATAGAAACATACCTAATAAAAGCAAATGTTAGGTAAATTTTTAAAGGAACATAATTCCCAGCACAGAACTTTTATTACATGTAAGTACAAAATAAAACATCTCCATGACAGTTCTGTGTGCATTTTTATAATTTAAGATGTTTCAAAGCCTAAATTGCAAAGAAAAAAAATTAGAACAAAGCAATATCCTTTGTATATTCTGTTAGTAATACAGACTAAAGAGCCTGTTTTATGCTCTGAGCCTGTTTAGAGGTTGTGTAAATTTAATTTATAAATAATTTTGAAACATTAAAAGAGACGTGGGGGAGTTTGTTCTGTAAGTTAAACAGCAATGTGATCTTAACGTCATTATAAATAAACTTTCACCTGTTACTAATTTTCTCCTTAGATACAAAGTCATTGTTTGTTTAAATGAGAAGAAAAAAGCATCTTGATGCTGTTTATATAGTCCAAATAGGAGAACAAATTGCAAGCAAATAAAAGAACTTTTTCAAGAATATGTTGAAACCTTGACCAGGGCTACATACAATTGTAAGAACTGTATCATGAGCTTCCCATGGACCTCAGATATGCATATGTGACTTGCAAATAATACCACAATTTAGTACAGCTGAGAACCCTTTTGTGTGGACTATGTTTAATTGTGGACTTGTAATAAACTGTGAAAACTGAATCCTGTCTTCAAAAAGTCTTCCTCAACCTCAACCAGTGAAGCGAAAAAGTATTTTGAGTGGTGCCTTTGGTTTGAGTTTTATTATTATAGGGGGCGTGTTGGATTGTGTATGTGTAATTGTGTGTTTGTTTATAGTTTATGAATATGCATGTAATTTTGGCATTGGTTTCCATTTTCAACAGCAGCCTAAACCCATGCCCAGAAATAAGCAGAAATAGCCCTTAAAAGGTATAAAATGACTGGATGCAGTCAATCTAATCTGGGTCACCCACGGGAACAACTAGTTGGTGACCGTAGCTTCAAAATTAAGTTTTTATACTTTGGAATTAAAAGCCTGTGTCTGTGTTTCCAAACTGGCAGACTAGAAGCCCCAAGGAGACACTCCGGCCAATCGATGATAAGAAAATAATAAGTAAAAAACATAATCGGCAAAAATATAACTTGGATTTTAGGGAAAAAATAAAAAACTGAGTTCAGGTAATCATTCCACACTCAACTATCAGATGTCTCTTTATTTACTGAACACCTTTTCTAGACCCCTCTGGAAAGAAATGAACACAGAGAAAAACATATAAAGATTCCAGGATATTTCCAAATGCTTCCTCCACAATCACACACAGACACACACACACACACACACACAAAAAAAAAACAACTCAAGAAGTGAAGTTCCTTTCAGTTCCTGCTTTCATTCTACATGGTTAACATACTGTGTTAGGCGGTTTCAGAATATTTTAAATCTGTAAACAGGATGCTCAATCTAAGGAAATTTTTCCTTCCTGGTATCCTAAACCATCAAATTTTTCCTTCCTGGTATCTTACACCATCAAATACTTTCCAGTTTACATCCTCTCCTTGCCACACTAGAAGCTACTGGACTTTTTGAACTTTTTTCCTGTGGTTTCTGATGGTTCTTTCTCTGCATTCTCCTCCAGTTCTTTTTCTTTAATCCTCTCCTAAATCCAGGGGTTCCTAGAGGATCTTGCCTTGGCAAAATGTTCTCTCATTCCACCCTTGCTCACTGCTGCCTGGTTCGCTTTTACAGCTGCGACCCATGGCTTCGTTCGAATGTTTCCCATTCCTTTCCTTGCTCTTATTTTCCTGCCAAGCTTCAGGCCACATGGAACAATTACACCTGGACAGGCCGTCAGCAGCACCACTATGGTTTGGAAAGAGTTTGTGTGAGTTCCCGAGGTTCATGTGTGGAAACTTAATCCCCGTGGTGAGGTACTGGGAGGATAGAAACACAACCCAACTAGGGCGTTCAGAGGCAGGGGCTTTGGGAGGTGATTAGATGGCATAAGATCATCAGGGTGTGGCTCGTCTATGATACTGATGGCTTTGTAAGGAGAGAGAAAGCAGAGAATCTAGCCGGGCACACACCTACTCCCTGACTCTTGCCCTGTGGTAGATACCCTGTATCACCTTGGGACTCTACCAGCAAGAAGGCCATCACTAGATGCTGCCCTCCAGCTCCTAGCACTGGGAGCTAAATAAGCCTTTCCTCTTTGCTTTATAACATTACGCAGCCTCTGGCCTTTTGTTATAATAATGTAGAATGGACTGATACACGTGCCTGGGCCCTCTCAGGAACACATCTCCTGTTCATTTCCATCTTTCACTTTCATTGTCACCACCGTGGTTCAAACACAGCCTCATGGGGGTTCCCTCACAGCCTCCACCCTCACCCTCCTCTAACCCTTTGCCTAGCCTGCTGCCAAAGTCATTCTCAAAAAGTACAGCCCTACCCCTGTTTCCTTTTTTCCAAAACTACCAGTATCTCTCCACTTTTTCCACAGCATAGTCTCCATCCCTTTCTGTGGCTACCAAGGTCCTTGATCGATTGATCCTGACTCACTTTGCCCAACTTACTTCCCATGGTCCCCATTTAAGTCACTTCTACCTCGCTGGCATGAATCACTCAGGATCCTCTAGACTGTCTCAAACCCTTTAATTTATGTATTTTCATTGGCCCAACACACACACACACACACACACACACACACACACACACACACACACAAATTTTTTTGCGGTACCGGGGATGGAACCCAGGGGCATTGTACCTCTGAGCTACACCCCTAGTTCTATTTTTTAGTATTTTTATTTTTTGAAACAGGGTCTCACTGAGTTGCGAAGGGCCTCACTAAGTAGCTGAGGCTGTCCATTAAATGCGATCTTGTCTCACCTCCCAATTGCTAGGATTACAAGCGTGCGCCATCATGCCAGGCCCAAAACACCTTTTTTATCTATCCATTCCTGCCATTGCCAAGCCTGCCCCATTCTATAAAGTTAAGATTAATTACAATTGACCACACAGAGTCTTCTCTTATCTCCCCTCCCCACACTTACTGCTTATCTCTCTCTGCTCCCTGTGCATGACTGCACGAGTATGTCTAAAATCCTTTCAACACTGCACTTGGTGGCACATGCTTATAATCACAGTATTTGGGAGGCTGAGACAGGAGGATCGCAGTTCACAGACAGCCTCAGCTACTTAGTGAGGCCCTTTGCAACTCAGTGAGACCCTGTTTCAAAGTAAAGAATAAAAAATAGGGCTGGTGTTCTCGCTCGGAGGTAGAATACCCCTGGGTTCCTCCCCCAGTACTACAAAAATAAATAAATACATAAATCAAATCCTTTCAGAAGCCTTTGGGGGCCAGAGCTACATGTGTCTCCAGAGCATTTAGCATAGTGACTGGAAACAGGGACTTTCATTTGCATTTTATTTACTCAATAAACAGTCACTGGGAACTGTCCTATGCATTGGGAATTCAAAGGGAAGGAATCACAGTCCTTGGTTTTATGGAGATTCCAGTTTAAATGTAAAAGAAATGGCTATTGGATTTTTTAAAATTCTTAAGAACAAGATATTTTAAGAAGATATGTAGTTCTCCTAATTGTCAATATTTTGTGAAACTGGAGTTCTTTGGGCTATATTCTATCATATAGAAAATATAAGCCAAATTCTCGAGAAATGGGGAAGAAAGACTTCAGGCGGCTTCTCTGGCATCAGCCCTGCAATCCTTTCTCACTCCTTATCCACCACCTCTGACCCGGTTTCTCTATTTTGGATCTTATTCCTGTTCTGCCTCCCGCCACACCTCACCCAACAGCGTCCTGAGATCTGACTTTGTCCTCATAGCCTCGACCTTGTGCCCTCATAACTCAGGCTGCCTGTCTGGGCTTGATAGGAGTCCTGGCTATTGTGAAAGCGTGATTATGTTTTGTTTTAAAAGCAAAGAGATGGGTGACTCTAGTAAATCAAGGTCAGGTAAAGGACAATTCTACAACCATCTGGTCAGAGACCTTGGACACCCATTTTCATATTTACTTAAGCAACAACGTGAAAAATAAAATTAAATAAAAACCTGCATTTCTTTTCTTTTCTTTTCTTTTCTTTTCTTTTCTTTTCTTTTCTTTTCTTTTCTTTTTCTAGTATTGGGGATTGAACCCAGAGGCATTCTACCTCCAAACTATATCTTCAACCATTTTTTAATTTTTTATTTTGAAACAGGGTTTCAAGATGTTGAAGCTGGCCTCAAACCTGTGATCCTCCTGTCTCGGTCTCCCAAGTACCAGGCTTACAGGCATGTTTCACCCCCCTGGCTTTAGATCCGTGTTTCTAGTGCAACATTCTCTAAAAATCCATAGGACATCATCCTGTGGTGAGTCTGGTTACTGCCTTGAGACTTGTAAGCCAAGAAACTCATGTCTCCAACTTGAGGTTTGTTCTCTTTGCATCCTCCTCTCAATAAGTTCTACTTCCCTGGACGCAAGAACCTTATTCATCAGCTGAGAATTGGGGTCATTCCTCAGCTCTAACAGAGTTCCATTTCTTCACACTCTCCGTCTTTTTCCCTTAAACCATTTATTTGCTTCTCAAGTTCATTTAGGGACTGACTACCAAATGCATGGACTTATATGCTATCAGCAATATTTCAAGGTGCTAATTAAGAACATCTGCCTTTCGCCATGCAGTACTACGTCGCACGCCAGTCAGAAGAGCAGAAGCCTCTTCTAGGAATTGTGAAGTGCAAAAGATGCATGGCTGCTCTTCATTCCATTTCTTCTCTAGGATCAACAAAAAGCTTTTTATACCTATTTTGAGTAAACTGTGTTTGGAGCCTCAGATGCAATTTATTCAAGGATGCTGCACACAGCAGGAATCTGCCTCAAATAACTAACCCTGTTACCTTCTTGTTTCCTGCACAAATTCCTCTGTGAGGTACAAAAACAGGGCGTCTTGTTCCTTTTAAGGAAATGAGGGTTTTTTTTTTTTTTGGTTTTTTTTAAAGGCCTGTAAGCACAAAACTGAAACTCCAAGTCAGCACTCTTAGAAGCTATAGATGGTAAGTTACCCTGGAGCTAAAGGCAGAACCAAATTAAATACTTTTATATTTTCAAACCCTTTACTACATATATTGTCTTGCATTTGTAAACTAAATTTAGAAATAGTTTCTCTTGAGACTGTCTCAGTCTCTAGAATGATAAAAAAGGATTTTTTTTGGAAGTTTTATTAACTCTTTCTGGCTATATTGGAACCTATTGAAAAGCTGGAAAATAATAATTCCCTGCTTTAGTCTGAAAATAATGCAGTTTTGGGGTTTTGTTTGTTTGTTTGTTTTTGGTGGTACTGGGGTTCCTGGAAACCCTTCTACCTCCGGGCTACACTCCAAGACCTATTTTATATTTTTGAAACAGGGTCTCTTACGCCAGCGTGGCTGGCTTCGAACCTGCGCGATCCTCCTGTCTCCGCCTCCCAAGAGCAGGGATCACAAGCGTGCGCCACCACGTCCGGCCAACAATGCAGTTTTCTAAGAGTACTCATCATCCTGGAGCCCATCTGCCACGGCACAGATCTCAGCACAAATATATATTATATTTTCTCAGCAGTAACTACCTAGGTAGTAATGGGACTCGAGGAAAAGAAATGGCCTCTCCTGCCCAGTTGCTACTACTCCCACCTAATTCCAGGAAGTTCTAAGAATGTTCCACAAGCTTTCTTGGGCTCATGTAATAAACATGTTGATTTGCATATTACATAACAACTTGCCTTTTGGCAAAAGTATATCCTCATGGCAACTTCCTCTAACCACAACTGTTTTTTGAGCACCATGTTATAAGAAAATTGCCAAGTACTAGAGATTAAGAGTAAGCGAAAGAGACTTCAACTCCGCCCTGGAGGAGTCTCAGGTACTGACCTTGTTGCTACTACCCCTGGTTGCAAAAGCCACAAGGCTCCTCTACTCAGGACAATCTCTGCAGGTGGTGAGGAAACCGCCCACCCCTACTATTATGCTTTGGATATAGGATGTCCTGTGAATTGATGTGAAATGGTTAAATCCTGAGGGTTCTAGTCTCCTAAGTGAGTGAATCCATTGTAATGGGTTTATTGATTGTTAGAGCAGGTAGGTAGGTAGCTTGTACTGGAGAGGGTGAGTCACTGCGAGTGTGGCCTTGGGCACTAGATATATACCTGGACATACTTCTTGGGCTCTCTGCTCCAGCCTCTGCGATGTGAGAACAGAGCCCTTGCTTTCTGCTTCCTGCCCCCATGCCTTGAGCTCTGTAGATGTAAGCTGGCCTAAAATGGACTTCAGCCTCTGGAACTTCCAGAACTGTAAGCAAATAAATCTTCCTTCCTCTAAGCTATGGCTGTCAAGTATCTTTAGTTAGAGCAGTGAGAATGCTGACAGAAATACCTCCCTACCTTTGCCCTTTGCTCAGCCACTGGGTCAGCAGAGTACCTTGGGGCACCTTGACGTGTGGCTTTTTATTTTAACTTGGGTCAGGTTTCCCTGAAATGGGACACTGGACAGTTCCAAAGTCATTACTTTAAACTTTCCCTTGGAAAAAGTGACTCCAGACCATGTGTAGGGACTTTCTCTGCTCTCATGATTACCTGAAGTTCACTCTCTGCTTTTTTGATATGAAAAAATCAAGAAAATCAAGCCATTTCTTACTTGCGATTGGGTTCTTTAAATAAATTGTTCCCAAAATTTCCTAACCATGTTAAAAATGCAATAAGATGATAATGTGTTAGTCAGCTTCCCATCCATGTGGTATGAACAGCTGATGAGGAGGGAAGCAGAACGGGCTCACAAGTGCAGAAGTTTTGGTCCACGGCTACTCGGCCCTGTTGCCTCTGGGTCTATGACAAAGCAGGACATGGTAGCCATGTGTGGTGGAACAAACTTCTTACTTTGTAGTGGCCAGAAAATGGTGAAAAGAGAAAAGGAGGAGGAGGTCCCACTCTCCCCTTCCAGGTCGCGCCCCCACAGACCTCACTTCCTCCTCCATGGGCCCACCTCCTAAAAGGTACACCTCCTCCCAGGAATGACATGGGCTGACCTCTAAACCTGTAGAACATGGCCTGTGGGGATAGTGCAGATCCAAATCAAAACAAAAAGATAAAGGTAAAGACTTTTGGTCAAAGAGATTATTTATTTCTATAACTTTAACCTATCAAAGAACCCTTTGACATGAAATCAATAAGCCACTACGCTTAATATGAAATTATTTTCCTTCTTTCAAGCCATCTCTAACCAATTTAAAATACAGTGTTTCCAAAGACAAGTACCAAGTGATTTGTTTAAAAATCGCTAATTAAACCAGCAGATATTTAATAGTCCCTGGGGAGCATAACAATTAGCGCAGGTCCCAGTTCTGAGAGTGCTACCCTAATGTGGTAGGAAAGTCTTGTGATGTGCACCCACATCCAAATCTCCATGCTACCCCCTTACCAGCCATGAGTCCTGAACAGGTCCCTTAAACTCCGAGCCTCGGATTCTTCATATTGAAAACGAGGGCAATAATGCCTAGCTTAGAGGAATTTCACTAGGGTTAAAGGAGATTAGACATAACTATTATGTAACAGGCTGCCTGCACTTATAAATTTTCTCTCTGCTAAGTGATCATAAACCTGATACATGAGCCGGGCGTGGTGGCACACGCTTGTAATCCCAGCAATCGGGAGGCTGAGACCGGAGGATCGCGGTTCGCAGGCAGCCTCAGCTACTTAGTGAGGCCCTCCACAACTTAGTGAGACCCTGTTTCAAATTAAAGAATAAAAAAATATAGGGCAGGGAGTGTAGCTCAGAGGTCAAATGCCCCTGGGTTCCAGAACCACAAAAAAATAAATAAAATAAATAAAAATGAACCTGATACATGGACTAGGATTAATACACAGATCACGCCATGGGAGGATCTGTGAGGGAAACCCGAGCAGTGCGCTATAATTAATCCATGTGGACTTCAAAGGGAGGCATCAGCCCTTGCCAAGGCAACCAGAGGAAACGTCAGGAAGTGACATCCAAATTAAGTCACCTAAGAGGCTGAGGTTCAGGCAGGTAGAACTGAAAGAAGACATTCCGTGTAGAAACAAGAAAATGCAAGAGCCAAGTCTCAGAGGTAGGAGATGGCTAGTGGAGCTCTCCCTGCCAGAGGACTCGTCCTGTCGGATGCACACAGGACAGGAACCATTGCCACGCCAACGGCTGCAGATCTTCTCACTCGAGTTCAAATTGCCATTTTCTAAATGAATCAGTGACCACAGAACGTACTTTTTCTGGGCTGGCTCGACTTCAGCAATATGTTTCTGAAAACAAAACTAAGTCTGTTCCTCCTGGTGCCCTCCCATTGCTGGTCACCAACCTGACAGCCTGTGAGGGCTCTGCTAAGTGCCAGAGGGGAGCCCAGTGGAGAGCCTGCTCTCTGACTGACCCACCTGCTGTGAGCAGCAAGCTCTCTCTTTTCTCACCTGTGTTCTGGTAATCTTACTCTACAATATTCAATGCCTTGGAGAGAACGTAATGACCATACAGTAGGTTTCCTTGTTGAAAACCTCTCAGGGCCCTAGGTGACGAGGACCTCTGGTGCTTGGCTGTCTCCCTTCCAGTGCTGCTTACTGCTTCGTTTTCACTTGGAACTTACAACCTTTTCGGGTGAGGTTCTCAGAGCAGGTAAGCTGGGTTCACCCTCCACACGCAGACCTGTCTAAGGAGCATGTCTGTTGTCAGGAGGTTCCAGGAGCTTCCTAGGACTGAGCAGGGGTTGTTAGGAGACTTTCCTTTCAATCACTAAGAGAAATGGAGAGAGATGGGCAAAAGAAACAGAATCAATCATTTAACTGTCTGCAGTGAAAGAAAGGCTTTCACAGCAAGAACAGGCCATTTTAGAAAGGCAGAATGCACAAGAGCAGACAACAGCAGAGTGCCCCGGCAAGGCAGAACTGGACCAGATATCTATTCATCACTCACATACTGACTACTCTGTATTCTAGACCTACCACTTCAATCACAGAAAATGTAAAATAAATCTAGACAAAGCACCAAAATTGTTGCCTTTGCAAATATGTGGAATGGTTTACTCAAGGTCCCTGATAAATTGCCTTTAATCACCCTTTTGCTCGGCCTGTTAAACAATGAAAGGTTATTGTTATATCTTTTTAACCAGAGGGAAGACCATTTTATACATATGTACACACATACACACATACATACATACTTGTATTTTTGTGGAGGAAATGGACCTAAACTATGGAAAAATGGGTTTATTAAAATTCATGCAATTCTCATTCCATTATATTTTTTAATAACCATCTTGCTTCTGCCGTGTTCCTCATCAGTACACAGATGCATCTGGGCCTCACCCAGGTCAAAAGTGATGCTTCAGTGCATCCTTGGGGATTAGGTCTATGTTCCAGCACAATTCATTTTTAGTGTAAAATTTGATTGAGCCATGTAAGTAAAAATGCATTTGAATTTTTACATGTAAGAGCAAACCTTCGAGCACATTCCTGAATTGCAAATATATTAAATAAGGTTAAAAAAATAGTACCCGAATATACTTGAAAAATGTGGATGATTGATGGTACAAACTGAGGTGTTCTGAAACATCGTGTCCTTCTGTGCCTCAGGGCACAGTCTGACCTCTGAGGTGCCATCCTGCAGGATGCAAAGACTTTCTGAAGATGAAGATGACTCACTTGTTTAAAACAAGGCAACAAAAACTTTCAGTAAATATAATCTCATTAATCTTGTGGTTTGATGACATTTTCATGATGAATTTAAAATGAGTACAAAAATATTCTTATAGAAGTATAAAATACCATATGAATATACTTATATATTACATATTTCTTTTACAGCTTTTTAAGTCAAATACTACCAGAAAGTAGAATAAATGAGCTTTTATATTTATTCTATATACCATAATATTTTAATGAGATCCTACCATTTCCAACTTAAAAAAATATTCTTTCCCTCTCTATTTATTCTAGAGAATCTTGTGGAAGAAAATACTTTGGACCAGGCACAAAGTTTCCATAGTGTTTATTTCCATTTACTAGGTTTTGGTCTTCTATAGCAATTTTTAAAGTCAGATTCTGAATTGCCAACCACTCCTAAATCTGTCTCTGTGCAGAAATTTAAAGGACTTAAGAATCTGTATTGATTGTTCTTGGGACAAACTTTTCAGAAATGAAATGTGATGTATTATTTTTAAGCTTTCGAGATTATTTTCTCTAGCCTGGAAAAGCAGGTGGTTAAGAAAACTGCTTAAACTTTTTCATTTCTAGGTGTTGACATCCAGACAAGAACATACTGTATTTTCATTTGCATCATAATTCAATCATTGAACACTAAATCATGGACACCAAAACTTTTGAAGATGACATTAGAAATTCAGTCAGTTAAATAAAAAAAAAAAGCTATGTCACACTGCGGAGAAAAAAAAATGCCTTTGAAAAACTTATCGATAATGCTAGGAGTTGAACATTTTACCCAGATAGAGAAAACAAGCTTCCAGCACTCAGCTGACTTTTCCTAGGGTATCCCTAAACTCTATTTTGTAAATGTGCCTTTTTAAGTCTCCCTAACGTGGCAGTTGTCTGGAGACTGGGCCATAAGCGAGTCAACCTACAGTGATGTAGGTAATCGCTGGCACCAGACTTCTGGGGAGTTATCATGTTTGAGAAAGAAAACATTGTCAGGGTGGTAGCATAACCCCCAGAGTAATAAAGTGGCCAGACACCTGGAAGCAATTATGTGCATGGCGGAGATTATCCATCATGCTTTGCTCACTGTCTCTCTTGCAAAGACCTTTGTTTTTACACTCTCAGTAGCTAAATTCTGGGCTGAAAAGCTTATTTCACAAGCAGCGTTTTCCACGGAGGCCCTTCCACTTACTGCCGTTCCCACATGATGTCGATCATTTGTTTGTACAGCCCAGCGACAAACCTCAGAGCTGCTGTAATAATAAGGTGGTTACTGGGCTCGCATGAACTGCAGCATCAATCATGCTCCCACCACGGCAGAAGCAAGCACACATCGGCCACCGACCCCACTTAACAGAGCATGATCGGGGGGCCTCGAATGGAACTGTTTAAACACCGCTTGCCGTTTAGGCCCTAATTTAATATTTTTCTAAATCAGATTATTGCTTGTAAGCCATGATTGTGAAATTCCTCCTGACATTTATTTTCATTCAGATCCCATTGTTCATTAGATGATTATGCTGCAGGGCATCAGTGTAGCCTGAGTCCTAGGAGAGAAGCCTATTTGCCTCAGATCAAGGGTGACTGAAGAGTAGAAAACAATTGGATCTTCCAAGAATGTTCTAGGACCTTGGAAACTTGGCATCTCAATATTTCCTCGAAGAATTGTTAACCGAATTGAATAGTATTCTGGTAATCAATGAAGAAAATCCATGGGATTTAGATTCATTTGCTGTGTCAAAAGCCCACTGGCATTTCTGGGAGGGAATTTGAATGCAATTCAATTGGCTTTATTAGTATGATATTGGTCACTGGTCATTTTGCATAATAACTATGCATGAATGCCTACTACAAAGAAGCCTGGGTTGTTTAGCAAAAGGTTTTTGTTTGGTTAGCTGGTTGGTTTTTGTTTTCTTTCTTTCTTTTCTTTTCTTTTCTTTTTCTTTTTATTTGTGGTTCTGGAGATTGAACCCAGGGCATTCTACCTCTGCGCTATACCCACATCTTTTATTATTGTTGTTGTTGTTGTTGTTGTTATTATTATTATTATTATTATTATTATCATTATTTTGTGTTTTGAATCAGAGTTTCAACTAAGCTGATGAGAGTCTTTCTACATTGCTGAAGCTGTTTTCTGAACTTGCGATCCTCCTTTCTCAGCCTCCCCAGTACTGAGATCACAGGTATGTACCACCAGGCCTGACTTTTAGAAAAGAGTTTTTTATAGATATTATTAAAAAGTCTAATAAGTTCCCATGAAACCTGCTAGGCTCTCTTCTAAGTCATTTGATAAAATGTTTCTAAAATCACACATTTAGGAAGGTAAATATGAATTTTTTAATTATTTAGTACTTATTAAAAGTTTCCATAGTTTGGGAAATGCCCACTAAAGCAGTCAAATGAAGTAGTCCTAGTTTCTTTAAGGTTGTACCTGTTTTTGTGTGTGGGGGTCTGGGGATGGAACCCAGGGACATTCGACCTCTGAGCTATACCTCCTGTCCTATTTTGAATTCTTTATGTTGAGACAGGGTCTCACTAAGTTGCAGAGGACCTCACTAAGTAGCTGAGTCTGGCCGCAAACTGCGATCCTCCTATCTCAGCCTCCAGAATGCTGGGATTGCAAACGTGTGCCACCAGGCCTGACAAGGTTGTACCTTTTGAAAGATGACATATTCAAAAACAACCAGCCATAGTTTGGAGAATAGAGGTAGGGTTGGGAGTAAAAGAGCCCAAATTGGGGCAGTTTTCCAGAAAGACAGCAGCTCAGGTTGCTATCTGTGTTTTACCACCAGTTTTCTCCTCTGTCAGAGGCTTGACTTTAAAGGGACTCAGAGTGAGGATTTCAGAGAGGGCTCTAGATCCTTCTGCTCCTGCAGTCTACATATTCCAAAGGACCTGGTCCTTTGCAGTTTGAAAAGCCAGCTCCAGTTACTTCCTCTCCGGTTTCTACACTCCATACAAGCACGCCTGCAACTCTAGTTTTGGGGTTAACAGGACCACTTCTGACAAAGATGGCTTGACTCAGTAAATCTGGGCTCCTTTACTGCCAGTATTCCATTCCCAAGGAAATTTTTTGAGCCAAGAAATTCATATTTTTATCCCTTCATGGTCAAAAATGACAATCTTATATGCTAGTGTTAATTGGGTTTACAAATTGTCATTCTTAGAAAGCTGGAGTTGAGAAAGAGCCGGTACTATCATTCCAACAGGCTGACAAGACTCGAGTGTGATGAGACATCTTGTCTGTTCTCAAGCCTGATTAGACCACCTTGTCCTGATTTTAGTCCTCTGCTTTCTCTCAGATTTTTCCTTTTCTTCCTACACCTCTGCCACCCCCAGCACCAGGACCCAGCCCTAAAAGAGCACTCTGCCAATCTCAGGTGACTGCTAATGTAAACAGTCAGTGCTCTGTTTCAATCTTTCTCAAGGCAAAGTCACCACAAAATGCACAATGGAAGAATGCTGACAAGAGCTTAGCAGCTGTAGGAGTATTTCCCTTGTTAATTCATACAACAGCCCCTGAGAGTTAAACAAGCCAGAGTCCATCAACTGTGCTTTTGTTCTGGGAGCCTTATGTTTTAGCCCCATTTCTGAATTATAGGCCATTTCTAAACTTGCCAACACTAGGATTCAGAAACATACATGTGTTTCCACTACCAATATAAGCACAAGGAAGGAAGGAAGGAAGGAAGGAAGGAAGGAAGGAAGGAAGGAAGGAAGGAAGGAAGGAAGAGGGAGAAGGAGAGGTAGGGGGAGGGAAGAGGAAAGGAAGGAAACACCCAACTTATGTAGTGTAAGTGGCATACTGATCTAATGAAGATAGCATCACCAAATCTGTTTTAAACCTCCCATGAATTGCTTCCTTGGTGCCAGGTTACATTTTCATCACTAAAAATGCTGTCCTCATGCCATGAATCAATTTCTTTAATCATCTAGTGAAATAATTCCCAAAGCTAAGGAGACTTTTCAAAATAGCTGGGTCCTAGCCAGTGCACACCCGTAATCCCAATACTTAGAAGGCTGTGACAGGAGAATTGCAGGTTCGAGACCAGCCTCGGCAATTTAATGAGGCTCTCAGCAACTTAGCAAAAACCCTGTTTCAAAATAGGAAATAGCAAATAGGGTTGGGGTGTAGATCAGAGGTAGAATGCCCAGATAAAGCTCTCAAGGTGATCCTGGTAGGCTGAGATATCAGAAAATATTGACCTAAAGAGAATCTGACGGATTCCTCTCCAGATTCTAGGGAATCTAGGGATTCCCACCAGCTGGACAGTTATCACTCATCCTTGTCCAAAGATTCCATTCAGCAGCACTGAAGCTCTAAGACCCAGCTTTGTAGTTTGCAAAATAATTATCCAGGTAATTCTGACATGCATTCCCAGCTGGAAATCAGAAGTAATAGAAATGTAATCAGAAATAATTATTTCCTAAATAAGTAGCATTACCTCTTCTAAACTCTGCAGTCCAGCCCGGCCTGCCCAGCCGAACATTCGTCATGCAGCAGTGAGGACAACAGAGAACCAAAGTCACCAAACACCAGCGCGAGGCCACTTCGTTGCTTCACCTGTCTTCAGACAGGAATGTCTAGTAGGCTGGTCCCCAGGCGGTAGAAATGTCCGTTTCCATTTGAAACTCTTTTGTGTAAGGAGGCTCCATAAACTCTGTCAGGTGTCCCATTTAGGTTTTAACAGCCTTTCTTTTCCAGATCCATGTCCCTCTAGGTTTCAGCTGCATCCTTCCTGTTACTTGTTTTTCCCACCATCAACAGAGATGGAGAAAAACAGATGGTAGGGAATACAGAAATCAGGTAATGGCTGCAGGATCAGTTTGTGCTCCTACATCCCCCTTTTCCCTCTGTGGTAGGATCAGAACGACAACCCCAATTTATCAACTGTTAATATCAGTGTAAAGGACCTCAAGGCCATGATATTTTTCAACCCCCCGGAAAACTGTCATCTGTTCCACGGAGTGGTAACAAAACCATTGATCCATTTAAGAAACTGTCAGCAGGTGTACAAAGAAGTGAAAGATGAATGCCTTGGAAAGGTCTTAGCAAGGAGGCTCCAGCTGTCTGAATCCATGACTTCTCTTGCACCATGGGATGACGAGCCGCAGAGCAGGGGAAACCATGGGGCAGAGTGTAACTCTCAGCCCTGAGCTTATCAGCATAGGGAACACACTACAGAAGGAAATCTCCAGACACACATTCTTTAGCCATGAAGTATTTGACTCAGAGCAATGTCGTCTATGTCACAATTATCCAAAGCACTGACTTCTGGATTATAAAGTGTCAGAAACTCAAAACTGAGGCCTCCTACCCCCACTTTCTGAAAATGATTAAAACCCAGGGCTTGACATCATACAGAGTGTAATCTCAAAAACTTCCTGTCTTTAGATCATCATGCTGACCATCTTAAAAACCAACAGGTCATCTGGAGTTTCCAACTTTACATATGACATTCATATGCTATTAACTGAGAGAAAAAAGAAGCATAGATTTGCCTTTTCTACATAGACATTTTGGTGATATAGCAGCTCTGCTTTCACAGTGTACACCAAAAATATACTTCTGGCCAATATGCTACAATATTGAAGTGATCTGGTTAAAAGGTAATTAGTCACTAGGGAGTCATTAGCCATCAGGAACACTGGTAGAAAGAACCAGGTATATATAACCCTCAAAACATCAATAACGCCGGGCGTGGTGGCGCACGCTTGTCATCCCCGCGCTTGGGAGGCAGAGACAAGAGGATCGCGCAGGTTCGAAGCCAGCCGTACGCGTTGGCTTAGGAGACCCTGTTTCCAAATAAAAATGTAAAAATAGGTCTGGGAATGTAGCCCGGAGGTAGAAGGGTTTCCAGGAACCCCAGTACCACCAAAAAAAAAAAAAAATCAATAAGATAATTTGATCTTTGGATTCATGCTGATTTTGGAGGCTTAAAATAATAGACATAAAAGATTAAGAATATCAATTAAAGATTTAAGTAATATATATAAAACAGTTTCAAAACCTTTGAAGTACTATTAAATGGTAATATTAGTGTGTTATTCAGCTTTCTAT
The DNA here is from genome assembly GCF_963383645.1 of Muscardinus avellanarius. Taxonomy (NCBI): domain Eukaryota; kingdom Metazoa; phylum Chordata; class Mammalia; order Rodentia; family Gliridae; genus Muscardinus; species Muscardinus avellanarius. The sequence goes on from NC_137797.1 coordinate 78,615,647, forward strand.
TACTATAATAAACACCTGAGATAATCAACTTATAAGGACAAAATTTTGATTTTGGCTCTCAGTATTGGCCCTCTTGCTTAGCCCTGTGGCAAGCAAAAACACTTATTTCATGGCCAGAAAACAAAAAGAGAGTTAGGAGGATAGAGTCCCATAATCCCCTTCAAGGGTGCACCTCCAGTGACATAAATGCCCCACATTTTTTTCTCCTCCTCCTCTTCTTCTTCCCCCTCCTCCACCTCCTCCTCTTTCTTCTTTTTCTTTTGCTTCCTTTGGTATTGAGGATTGAACCCAGAAGCATTCTACCTTTAAGCTGGACTCCCAGCCCTATTTTATTTTTTTTTTATTTTGAAACAGGGTCTCACTAAATTACTGAGGGCCTCGTTGAATTGCCAAGGCTGACCTTGAGCCTGCATTCCTCCTATCTCAGCCTCCCAAATACTAGAATTACAAGAGTGCACCACTTCTTTATTTTTCTGGGGAGTGGCACTGGGGATTGAACCCAGGGGCATTCTACCTCCAAGCTACATTCCCAGCCTTATTTTATTTTACTTTTGAGACAGAGTCTTACTAAGTTGCTGAGGCTGGTTTTGAACCTAGAATCCTCCAGTTTCAGCCTCCCAAGTACTGTGTTTACAGGCATCCACCACTTCTCAAAGCTTCTCCCACTTCCCAATAGTGCCACTCTGGGAACTAAACCTTTAACATGTGGGCCTTTAGGAACAGTCAAGGTCCAGACGCTATCAATTTGTCTCGTGCATTATGGGCTTATTTTTAAAAGTAGTATATTACAAATAAAAGAAGGTAATTTGGAGCTCATTTTAGTAAGACAACATATTATTAAAATTAGATTAATTCTTTCACTACAATTCTTTTTATGTATTTTAATGATATCTGGAATTAAATTTTTCTTTAAAAAAAGTATGTGATACAAGCAAAAGAATACAAATACACCCATGGAGTAAAATAGGAAATTACTAAAAAATAAGATATGTCTCAAAAGTTATTAAACTTTATTTATCAAACCATGAATAGTGCCGGGGCGTGGTGGCGCACGCTTGTAATCCCTGCAATTGGGAGGCAGAGAGAGGAGGATCACACAGGTTCGAAGCCAGCCGCACTGGCTTACGAGACCCTGTTTCCAAATAAAACAGTATAAAAATAGGTCTGGGAGTGTAGCCCGGAGGTAGAAGGGTTTCCAGAAACCCCAGTACCACCAAAAACAAAACAAAACAAAACAAAAACAAAAAAATGAATAGTTCAATTACCCCCAAAATTTGATTCCACCCAGTTAACTAAATGAAAATTATTCTTTCTTGCATATCACTTGAGTAATATAGCACAAACTTATGTTAGTAACAGGCAAATTTAGACTTCTCTTATAAATGGCGGTTTCCATGAGAACAAAACAAATGGAACAAAGCAAAAGGAGAAAGGACATACCGAGTTACTATCTCTAGCTTATGTCCTCCTAGTCTTGATCCTGATTTTTCTGGATGTGCAAAATGCCATGTATCTATATAGTTACTCTAAATGATGCCCCAAAGGCTCAAAAAGTAATTCATTTGGATGCAAAAAGTAAACAGTTGGTTCAAAAGCACTTTGCCAACCTAGTTTGTTGTAGGCTGGAGCTTTTGCAAAGCTTCAGCTCAGTGTTAGATTCAGATTTATTTCTTTACACGCAAATGGTAGGCTTCCTAGGATGTCTCTGATCCAGTTTTGTTATGGTATTTGGGATTTTCTTTAGTTTGGGCTACTCACAGCAACTGCACATGAAACATATGAAAAACAGTCCAATTCAAAGCACAGTGATATTGCCAAGAACAACTCTCTTCAACATTTGGGGTCGGAGGCAAAATCGGAGTTAACCCTGCAAGACCTCTTTGTCATTTCTTCTCTTAAATATGTAAACAGCAGCTATCTTCATGGAGAAGCACTGCTACATGCTATTTACAAAACCTAAAGAATATTCTATCTGTTCTTGTAATCTGTGGACTTATTTTTAAATGACAGACTACAGGTTTTATAATAAAAATATTCATTTTTAAAAGCTCCTGAATAAGTATTTGTACTGAAGACTTTATGTCAGAAAAAGGAAGTATTACAGCGTGTTACAGATGGTCAAGACTGGAATACACATTAGCTAGAGACAAGGGAGGAAATCACCCCTCCACAAAAGCCCCAGTGTGGTCCTCGTGATCATCTAGCACTCCTGCCAAACCTCTTAAAGTGGTCTGCTAAAACTGTCTGCGATGGTTTCTTTAAACAGACCCAGCACAGTGTTGAAGGAAGATTAACTTCCTTTTCTTAATTAGTAATGAATCTTCAACATCTTATATAGCATTTTCCTAAAGCAGTCATCAACATCATTCTCCTGATCTCGAAAGCACTCCTAGACAGGAAATCAGAAAACGAGATCAAATTTGCCCAAATCTCAAGTCTCCACATGCATTAGTGACATCACATAGAAGATCCTTTTCAAATGCCATTGGTTCCAGCCATTGACTCATGAGCTCAACACAGCGTGAAAAGGGAGAAGGGGAAAAGAAGAGCTGAAGACAGACAGGTCAAACAATGCTATTTCCATATATGAAGGTATCACTGCCAATCTCACTAACATGTATGGGGAGAGCCGGGGAGCGGGAGTAATCTGAAGGGCAACACACCAAGTGTTGTGTGCATGTGTCTATATCACTTTGACCTTAATATGATGTTATAATGCAGCAACAGAAGTGTTTTTTTTCCAAGGGTGTCCTCCCCTAAAGAGGCATATTAACATTTCTGAGAAAACGGAAATGATAAGGACCTGGACACTCTCCTATCTTACATACTGCACTGTGCAACATTGCCTCTGTGAAGTGGAAACTCAAGTTCTGTAACTACAAACATACATTTAATAATAGGATGAGTTTGAGTAGAGTAAGAATCTGCTTCGATTTCTGTAACTGACTCCCCTTTCATTATGGGGCTAATGGCTCTTTAAGCCCAAATGAAGAAGAGTTCTGCCCTGCATCAGCTTCCCTGGCTAAGGACACTCAATTCTGAAGCAATTGACACACACAAAAAAAGAAAGAATAAATCAAGTAAAATCAGAAACCTAAGGGTGTATGCTATTTTGAAAGCAAGGCCTAAAAAAAAAAAAGTAAGAATAATAGGTATCAGGAATTTTTTAAATTTCAGATTTCTTGCCCCCTAAGCCAACCCTAGTGGGCAAGTATTGAGAAGACACCCAGGCCCTGAGGGGTCCCGTGCAGAACCCGAGTCGGCCCTGACTTGCCCTGGATCTGCAGAGTGGCTGGCTCTCAATGTAACACTGTATCTGCAGGTAGGAATGCTTCCTGGAGGTGGGGGACAGGAGCTGGGTATGGGCCCAAAGTCGGTTGTCTTGCAGTTTAATTATGTCAGATAGTAAATGCCTCTTTACAGTCTCCTATTTTTTCAGGTGTCTCATTGCCTTCTGGTTTGGCCACAACTGCATCTTAGAAAGGGCTGTGAGTACTTTTGTCTTAAATAAACTTAAGCTATCCTGACATTGAAGATCAGCCTTCTCCCCTCTTGTATGGTTTAAGTTGCATTTTACATTATAGGTAGCTGCTGAAATTGTTGCTAACTAGCCTTAGTCTTTAATATTTTATTATTTTTTCCTAAGAAAATAAAAGCCACCGGGTAATTCTTCTAAGTCCTTCTCCACTCTCATGGCAAGATCTAGCATATTCTGTTGTGTTTCTTCTGTGACAAACTTAGTAAGTTGATTTTCAGGCAAAGGGCTTTGTGTTCAAATTCTATGGGGATTGTTTTTTCCCTGCTTTCTCGTTTTCTTTTTTATGTTTGCCTTTAGAGTAGAATACCATATGGCAGACACACATGTACACCGTTTGGTAGATTAATGAATTCCCACTGAGATCACATACTCTTCTCCTCTGGGAGTTTTTCTGCCTGTATGTCACATTTCAGATTTTGTACAGCTCTTTCTGGGTAACATGCCTTACAAGTTGCATATTTACATCCCTTTCTAGGGTGTGAGCGACAGGAGTCCTCGGGGTGCATGCTGATAGCACCCACTACGGAAAGCATTTGATACCATTATGGGAACCACCCTCCACACTCTGGGCTCAGCCGACAAGCAAGACCTATAACCAGCCTGCTAGAAAAACGAGGATAACACCAAATCTGGTGGAGCCAATGCCCCACATTTTTATTTCTCAACAAATATTTTTATATGAAAGAACCAACATTTTTTTCCGAGGTACAAAGGGCTATTTTTTAATCCCACTTTTAAAAGGGCAAGGGGGGGATTTAATGCACACAGACAGCATTACTATGAATGCAGGCTTTGCACATTGCAGACTCGCTGACCTCTCAGCCTTCTGTAGTTTAACCATTTCCTGATGTCTTCCAACAGTAATTTTCTTGTTGGAAATGCCCTCTCTAAACTGATAGCATCTAAACAAGCCTCTACCTTAATTGGAAAAATTCTCCCATAAATATTTATGCTGCAGTGATTAGGCCATTTACTGAACTCAACTGCCCATTATGGGTTAAAACAGGGAGCATTGTTTTGGGTTGCCTAAAGCCTGACATGGTTTATTGGAGGGACCCGAAGCTGTAATTTATTTAATCAAGCCTCTGACCCCAGCCCTCTGGAGTAGCCAGTAATTGTGAAGGAGAACTAACCCAAGACCACATTGAGTAGAGTCAGTATTCTGGGTTGTAAATACTGAAAGCCTAATTGGAAAGAAAAGAAATAGAACAAAATATGTAGAAATAAAAGTCCCATATCTGTGTACAGTGTACTGTGGTAAAGATAGATGATAGATAGAAAGATAGATCATAGGTAAAACTTTAAATTTAAAGAAAAACTTCAAAAGAGTGAGGAACAGCTTAGTTTATTGCAGAGTTTGAAGTCCCTCTGCGAATGTTTGGTCACTTTTTAATTCCAAAGCTCTGTCACATGAGAACTCACATGAAATTTAATTTTTACTTTTTAAAATATCTCAGATTTCAGGTGCAGTTGGACAAAGGAAGCCTTTTGTATTGAAATCTGTTAAGACTTGCTTAATCATCAAGAACACACAAATAATAATAATAAATGCTGACATGGATTTGGGGAAATAGAAACACTTATACGTTATTGGTGGGGTTCTACATTAGCATGATCACTGTGCAGATCAGTAGCGATGTTCCTAAAAAAGACTAGCAATAGAACTATTATATGATCAGCTATACCGCTCCTCAGTATTTATGTAGAAGAAGTAAAGGCAGCATACTATAGTGATGTATGCATACTGGTGTTTATGGTGGTGCAAATCACAATAGCCAACTTATGGAACTAGTCTCGGTGTCCATCAACAGGTAAATGGATAAATAAAATGTGGTATATATCCACAATAGATTTTATTTAGCAACAAAATAATAAATTATGCCATTTACAGGAAAATGGATGAAACTAGAGAATATGATCATGTTAAGAGAAATAAGCCCGACTCAGAAAGTCAAGGGTCATATGTTTTCTGTCACATGTGTAAGCGAGAGAGACAAAAGGAAAGAAGAGTGGGGAGGTCTCACAAAAAGACCAGTAGAGTAGAGGAAGGAGACCAGGGGAAAGAGGGGAGAGGATGGGAAAATACTAGGGAAAGAAATCGACCAAATTATGTTATGCACATGCACAAATATACCACAATGAATCCCACTATTACTTATAATTATAATGCACCAATTTTAAAAAGTTTTAAGACAAGGCTGATCTTGATTAATGAGGGTCTACACCTGAACATGTGTAAAATTATAAATAAGACATGGTTAAGCTGGACAACCATTGGTGGGAGGGGGGAAGGGAAAATGGGGGTGGGGGGAGAGGGCACCAAATATAGTTTAAATGTATACTATGTATGTTAAATAAAAAAATTGTTAAAAGAAAAAAATATATAGGATAGTTTCACCTAAAAAAATAGAAAAAAAATATTCTCTGGGGGAAAAAAAAAAGTTTTAAGACTTTCTTAAGCACAAATTTTGGATAAATGAAGGCCAAGGTGAAAGTACCTGTACTCTTTTCTTCCCAGGTGTTATACATATCATTTCTATACTTGCAGTCAGGATTTCAGGAACTAGATAGTGGATATGAATATATACTTGTACCATGGAAGTATATAAAAATAAACAAATGAGAAGGTGTACATGCAATGTGCTTACACAGTGTATGTGTGTGCAAATAAGTAAACAGGAAGGTTTTTTCTTCTTTCTTCTTTCTCTCCACTTTCCAGCTGAAGATAATCTCCTAATTCCCTTTTTCATCCTGATTAATTCATGTTTACAATAAAAAGAACCTCTTCTCCCTTGACCTTTTGACCTCCCAGCTGCAGGCTTAAACATCCATTCCCCATTTGCAGGCATGATTTAAAGAGATACTGAAACCCAAAACATATTTTCTTCTCTAAACTCTGTACTATCACAATCTGGCTACTGCTTTTCAGATTTCTAGTTTGAAAAAAAAAAATTCTGAAGTCAAAAATCAGAATGGTTTATTGAACCATAAATCATCTTTTCTCTTTTTTGAAACTTGCATTTCACTGAGGACCCTACATGTTCCCTACATCCTATTGAGCTTGGCAATCTTTTGATGGCTCAGTATCTTTTTTTTTCCTTTTTTTGGTGGTACTGGGGGTGGAACCCAGAGCCTTCTCTACCTCCGGGCTATACTCCCAGGCCTATTTTAATATTTATTTGGAAACAGGGTCTCACTAAGTTGCTGAGAGCCTCACTAAGTAGCTGAGGCTGGCTTTGAACTTATGCGATCCTCTTGTCTCAGCCTCTCAAGTGGAGAGATTACAAGTGTGCGCCACCATGCCCGGCTGCTCAGTATCTTTTTTAATGGCTTCTTCTGAGCTACTTTCCACTAGCAATCATTTGCAGGCATTGTGAGTAACTAAGAAAAGTAAATCACCAAACTGGCTTATGCCCCATTCTTACACTAAGAGTAGATGGTGCTGAGATCTCAGCAGAGTCAGTTTCTAAACCTCATAGGAGGAACCAAAGCAGTTTGGTTTTCCAGTTGGTAAGAATCACAGGCAAGGGGACTTCAGAAAACCCTGTAGCTTTAGGTTCTATACTATGAAAGACTTTTTTTTTTTTTTTTTTGGTGCTTGAGATTGAACCCAGAAGCATTCTCCCTCTATGCTATAGCCCTACCCCTTTTAATTTTATTTTTAACAGGGTCTCACTAAGTTGCTGAGGCTCCTCTCAAATCTTCAATCCTCCTGTCTCAGCCTCCCAAGTACTGGGATTACAGGCGTGCATCACCACACTCATAAGTGATAGACATTTTTATTTATTATTATTACTATTATTATTATTACTATTATTATTATTATTATTATTATTATTATTATTATTATTATTTTGGTGGTACTGGGGTTCCTGGAAGCCCTTCTACCTCCGGGCTACACTCCCATACCTATTTTTTTATTTGGAAACAGGGTCTCTTAAGCCAGTGCAGCTGGCTTTGAACCTGCGCGATCCTCCTGTCTCCGCCTCCCAAGCGCAGGGATTACAAGCGTGCGCCACCACGCCTGGCTAAGTGATAGACATTTTTAAAGGCTACATGGGAACCTTTGTTAGATGTCTGGGCTAAACAGTTTGTTGCACTAACCATTTAAATAACTTTTATACAGTAAGAGAAAAATATCTCATATAGATGCCTTTAGAGTCCCAAGTCAGACCTAATTGTATCAGCTTCATTCATACAAAATATGAATCATCTTCCAAGGAACTTTAAATATAAAATAAAGGGTTAATTTACTTTATACCAAACATATTACCTCACCCTTAATTCAGAAAATCTCTTTGAAGAACATTACACAGAGAATCTAATTTTTCCTGTTAAATTATTCATCCTGTATTCTACTTCGGTGTTATTATCTTTGTCGGAGTGATGGATGTCACAGAGATAGTCATTAGGTTGCCAACTACACAGACAAAAAGGAAAGTTTAAATTATGGCAGGAAAAAAAAGCCTACAAACAATAAATGTGATGGGACAAGTTTCTCCGTAGAAGTAAGCCAGGAGCTATCAATAGATGGATTTCCTATTAAACATAAAAATCTCTAGAAAAACAAGTGAGGAAGACACCTGTCCCTATGCGGTGGCTACAGAAGGGGCTATGGATGATGACATTTCTCAGTGGCTCTGATCACAGCACTACTGGGGTTATCCTCTACCCAGCTCAGGGCCACTTCTTTGACCAAGAGCACAGTGCACTCCAGGGCCACAGATGGTCCTTTTAATCCTAGCCAGGGAAGTCAAAAGTACCTGCCATTTATTAAAAGAAACCTAGACAATAAAATTAGAACCAGCCCAGACATAGCCCAGTGCCCATCAGTGAATGAAGGGGTTTTTTTTTCCATTTTCTTATCAATAACAGATCTCTCATTATGTACTTAGCTAAGAGCTCATCACAGTTGTGAATAAATTATTCATTGAAGCCTACCAATAATCACTTTTCCTCTCTTTTTATGTAAGGGAAAATTGAGAAACAGAGAAGTTAGTCCCATGGTTGGAGATCTACAGCTGGCCAATGGAAAAGCTGGCATTGAAATCTAGCATGGTTCCAGATGCCATGATCCCCGTGGCATGGAGTGCTGCCATTCTTAAAAATAACTAGACTCCAGAGCCAGTGGTGCACACTTGTAATCCCAGTACTTAGGTTTGAGGACAGCCTCAGCAACTTAGCAAGATTCTCAGGATCTTAGTGAGAACCTGTTTCAAAATAAAAAGGGCTAGGGGTGGCCTGGAGGTAAAATGGATTCAATCCCCAGGATTCAATCCCTAGTACCAGGATTCATTCCCCAGGATTCAATCCCCAGTACCACCAACAGATAAATTAATAAACAAATAGGTTTTAATAATTGCTGAGAGAAATGTGCTGTTAGCATACTATTCAAATCTGAGTTCAAAAGGGACATGTTTGGGCTCTGATTTACCCCAGTCTATGAAAGATTCATTGGGAAAGGAAACAGTCCACATGAGTAAGGATGATGTCCACACACTACCTCTGACCTGCACCAGAAACCAGAACTCATTGGCCATGGTAAGCCACCTTGCCACCTTGATTATGTTGAGCTCAAGGCAATTGAGAAACATCCCTCTGCTATCTACCTTTCTATCTAATAGCAGGGCTTTAATTTCCCATGAGAAAGGCCCTCCTTATTCTGGGAAGAGAACATTCTTATCACCAGATGAGGAGCTGATACCAAGACTAATCTTTGCAAATAAACCTTCTTAAAACTATCCTTACCTCCCATTTATTTCCCCCCACCCCACCACATATTACCTCGTCACCCTGCCACAGTTAGTGCCACTGCTCAAACCCCTCTGTCCTTTGTCTTATAATGTCTTCAAAATTTCCTACTGTTTGTCAAAACGGTATCTAAGATCCTGGGTCTAACTCCTCCTCCCTCAGGGCTTGCGCTTCAACTGTGAAATTCCTCATGCCATATACAAATACAAATATCAAATAGAACTTGGATGCCTTTCTCTCCCATTAATCTGTCTTTCATCAGTTTAATTTTGCATGGCCCCATCACAGAACCTGAGAGGGTAAAGGAGAAGTCTCTCCTTCCCTACCCCATCATCCCACACTTTCCTTTTGTTCTCTAGTACCAACTGACTTCACTCTTCACTCCTGGGGTGAGTTCAGTTCCTAGATTCCCTCTTATTCTCTTAATATTTCATTTCTCTCACTCTCTGTACAACCAATGTAATCTCCTAGGGGAACTATTTTTAGTACTTTCTCCCTCCACTTTACTCCGGACTTTATGCTGTCCCCAATACAGTATGAAGCCAAATCCTCAGTTCTGAGTAAACTCTGCCATGTCCTTTCTTACTTTATATTACTTTGAGTTCTATATTTCGGACCAATATCATATGACTACTGCTGTTTCCAAACCTAGGCAGGATCTTGGCTCTTTCTCTTTTCCCTTAACCACACTAGCTGGCCTTGCTCTTTGGTTTTGTTCTCTCATTTTCTGGTAGCAATTCAGCAGCCATTTGTGCCAGGTCCTATACTAATTACTTTTATAGTAAGAGGAATTGAGCCTCTGAAAAATTCACCCACCATCATCTGACTAACAGGGTCAAGGATTGATATGTCTGATTATAAGACCACACAGCTGCCGGGCATGGTGGCGCACGCTTGTAATCCCCGCGCTTGGGAGGCAGAGGCAGGAGGTCGCGCAGGTTCGAAGCCAGCCCCGTGCGCGCGCTGGCTTAGGAGACCCTGTTTCCAAATAAAAATGTAAAAATGGGTCTGGGAGTGTAGCCCGGAGGTAGAAGGGCTTCCAGGAACCCCAGTACCACCAAAAAAAAAAAAAAAAAAAAAAAGACCACACAGGTAACACTTAATTGCAAAGTAGAGTTTCATCATGAGTGGCTTTCTTATATATAAAGGAATTAATTTCCAATTTTGTGCATATGTTTAACCAGTTTTGCCAACACCATTTTTTAAAGAGGCTATCTTTTTTCCAGTGTATGTTTTTCACCCCTTTGTCAAAACTCAATTGGCTGAAAGTGTCTGGACTTGTTTCTGGGTCTTCTATTCTGCTTCATTGGTCTATGTATCTGTTTTTTTGTTGTTGTTGTTTGTTTGTTTGTTTGTTTTTGCCAGTACCATGCTATTTTTATTACAATGGCTTTGTAGTATAGTTTAAAGTCAGGTATTATGATTCATCCTGCATGGTTTTTGTTGCTGAGAACTACTTTGGCTATTCTGGGCCTTTTGTTCTTCCAAATAAATTTAAGGACTGAATTTTCTATGTCTGTGAGGAATATCCTTGGTAGTTTAATGGGCATTGCATTGAATCTGTAGATCACTTTTGGAAGGATGGCCATTTTAATGATATTTATTCTGCCAATCCATGAACATGGAAGATCCTTCCATCTTCTAAGATCTTCTTCGATTTCTTTTTTCAGTGTTTTATAATTTTCTTTGTAGAGATCTTTTACCTCCTTGGTTAAGTTCATTCCTAAATAATTTATTTCTTTGTGGGTGATCCTGAGTGGAAGTGTTTTCTGAATTTCTTTTTCAGTGGATTTATGGTTGGTGTACAGAAAAGCTTCTGATTTTTTAAGATTGATTTTGTATCCAAACACTTTGCTGAATTTTTTTATTAGTTCTGTAAGTTTTTTGGTTGAGTTTGTTGGGTTTTCTAGACATAGTATCATGTCATCTGAAAACAGTGAAAGTTTGAGTTCTTCTTTCCCTATTTGTACTCCTTTGATTTCCTTTTCTTACCTTATTGCTCTGGCTAGAGTCTCACGTACTATATTGAAGAGAAATGGTGATAATGGACATCCTTGTCTTGTTCCTGATTTTAGGGGGAATTCTTGAAGTTTTTCCCCATTTAGTATGATGTTGGCTGTGGGACAATGCTGGTGCTCAACCAAAAGGAACAGTCCACGGTTCTGATATCCAGAGTAATGTATATTCTGTACTTTATGGGAGATTTAGGGGAGTTGTCATTATGGTTTAGATATGGAATATCTCTGAAAAGCCCAGGTATTGGCAAGGCAGCAAGGTTCAGAGATGGGACATGGCTGGAGGAGGTGTGTCCCCTCTGTTTCAGCTGCCATGGGTTCAAAAACTTGCCTCTCCCACACTATGCCTTCCTGATGTCTACCTTGGAGCTAGCCTACCATGGACTCACCTCTGAAACCAAGAGCCCAAATAAACCTTTCCTCCTCTAGGTTGTTCTCATCAGGTATTTTGGTCACAGCAGTGAAAAAGCAGTCTATACAGTTGTCAAAGATAACTTTGCTTACATGTGTTAGTACTCCATGTGCTGATATCACACTCTAACCCTCAGCAGCACGTCCTCCTCCACACAGCTGCAGTTAAAATTTTCATGATCCCAGCTCTTTCAAACCATGGCTATAGCTGGTGCCACAAAACCACTCTGATCTCCCTTTACCTTAACAGATGATATGGTCAAGACCAAACTAAGAGACCAAATCTCCCGGAATGAACCCCGATACTATTGTCCTTTGAACATTGAGTTACTTTCATTGCCCTTTCCTTTGGTCTAGTCCCAAAGAAAACCTGTTTACTTCCCATCTCTCTTCCTGTTTCACCTCCTATTTTCTTCTATTTCTGGCTTTCATTATTTTTAACTTTTTTTTTATTTTTTTTTAGTACTGGGAATGGAACCCAGGGGCATTCTACCTCCAAGCTATACCCCCAGCCCTCTTTTTAATTCTTTATTTTGAAACAGAGTCTCACTGAGTTGAGAAGGGCCTCACTAAGTATCTGGCTGTCTTTGAACCATGATCCTCCTGTCTCAGCCTTCCAAATGCTAAGATTCCAAGTGTGTGCCACCACGCCCAGCTTTTTAACCTCTTTTCTAATTCCACTCCTTTTATACCATAAGCAGGAGGAAATCTTGTCTGAGAACACTGCCATCATATAATATTTAAGAAGGCTAAGAATCCTGCCATGCTCTCATATAATATTTTAAAAGTAAAACTCAGTTAGACCATCTGTGTATAAATACTGCCACTACCACTATCTATGGGGTCTTAAACTCTCTGTGCCTCACTTTTCCCATTTATGAAATAATTTTAGAAGTACCATTGAAGAGTGACTCAATTTAGTTTATAAAAAGCTCCAAATGAACATTCAATAAATGTGAGTAATGATCCCACTTTCCAGCCTATCATCTTCTCTTTCGCTTTCTCTTTCTTATTCAACCTCTTTAAAGACTAGTGGACACTGGGTATCAGCACTTTCTCATCCTGCTGACAATCCATTTTCACCACAGGGTCAGCAAGCCCTTATTGTGCCTCTGAGTCTAGCCCACATTTCCAGCATCACTACACCACTAATGTTTCTGCCTTACAGATACCATGAAGGTAATATGTTCAAATCAGAGATCAACTTTCCTCATGCTTATTCTTCATCTCATTCTCTTATTCTTCAGCTTTTCCTGGTTATTCCATAAAGCATTACATTTTGTGAATATACCACAGCTACTTTTGACAATGTATGTTTAAATCATTTATAGTCTGAGCTATTACAAACAGTGCAGCAACTATGAATATTCTTACATATGCATGCTATAATACCTGGGTGTATTTCTCTACCAGAAAATATGAAAGTAATTTTCAAAATAACAGTACCAATTTACATTCCTGCTGGCAAGAGATAAAAATTCCATTGCTCTACTTCCTTATCAAATGTGGGTTTTTAAATTTTTGGTATCAGGAAGTTGTGTTAGTGGTATTATTTGAATTTACCTGATGATTAGAGTTTAAGTATCTTTTTATATGCCTCCTATTCTTTTTGTTTTTGGGTGTGCCACTTGAGTTCAACATTTAGCTAAACTTTGTTTCTTAACTAGTCTGGCACTTTGTCTATTAAATAAGAAATTTAGCCCATACTTATTTGTTATGACAGTTGTCATATTTTGATCCATTTCTAGGTTTTTATTGTGTGCTTTCTAAATCTTGTTTTTTCTTTGTTTCTTTTAGGCACGTGTATTTAATCTAACAAACATATGTATTTAATCTAACAAAGTCTAAAGCTGGTCACATATATAATTTGGAAATATAAATTCTTCCTTTATTATTTTAACCATTAGCCTAGAAATTTTAACATGTGTATTAAATTTAACAAAGTCTAATAAAGCTAGTAAAACACATTTACCACAATATTTTGTTCGTATCACCATTTTGACCACAAAATTAGACATTAGTAGTAGCAGAAGTATTGGGGCTCAAACCCAGGGGAATTTTATCTCCAAGATATACTCTCTGCCCTTTTTATTTTTATTTTGAAACAGGGTCTTGCTAAGTTGCTGAGGCTGGTGTCAAACCTGCAATCCTCCTGTCTCAGCCTCCCAAGTACTAGGATTACAGGTGTGCATTCTACTCTTAGCTCATTGTTATTATCATGGATACAAATTATTCTTGTTCATCTGTTCTTACTTAGGATGTCTTATTGATCAAAACTCACTACTGTTGTTTGTCTTAAAAAAATTTATGTTATTCTGAAACTTGAAAGATCATTTCTTCAGGTATACAATGCTAGGGTGACAATTTTGTGTTCTACAGTCTGAAGATAGGTGGGGTTTTTTTGTTCTTTTTGCTTACATTTTTGTTTCTGAGAGGTGAGATGTCAATTTACTATTATTCCTCCACAAATAGATAATATAAAACCTTTTTTTTTTCTTTCTGGCTATTTAGGAGAGTGCTAGGAAAGGTCTTTGGTGTTAGGACATTTTACTGTAACATGTCTTGATGTAGATTGTTCTTATTTAATTTGCTTGGAACTTTTTGACTTCCTGCCTCTAAGGATTTTAAGAGATTCATGTTCTTATACCTTTTGGGGGTATTTATCAGAACTTATTATTTCAAATATTGCCTTTAAGAATTATCTGGAAATCCATTTAGGCATGTATCTTCAGTTACTTAGGTATGTATCTTTCATGTTTCTTTATTTCTTTTTGTTTTTATTTTTAATTTTATTGGTGCATTGTATTTATATATCATAATGGGGTAAAAAAAAAACTTGTGTATACATAAATGCACACATCACCCAGCCAGCCTCCACCAAGTCCCCACCCAACTCCCTCCCCATCCCTCCCTCCCGTGTTTGGCTTAGTGGTTGACTATGATATGAATACATACATCCTGTGCTTTAAAGAGTTTTCTCCTTTCTCCTCTCTCATCCTCACAGTTAGGTTGCCTTATCTGCTCCTCTATAGGATCTCCTTTTTCACCCCAAGTTCCTCCTATGACCCATTTCTTCTTAGCTTTCACATATTAGGGAAAGCATCCAATTTCTTACTTTTTGTGACTGACTAATCTTGCATAGCATAATGTCCTCCAGTTCCATCCATTTCACTGAAAATGATGTAATTGAGTTTTTTTAAGGGCTGAGTAAAATTCCATTGTGTACATATTCCATGGTTTTGTAATCCATTTATCTGTTGATGGACATCTAGGCTGGTTCCATAGTTTGGCTATAGTAAATTGTGCAGCTATGAAAATAGATACACATGCATTAGTTTGGTAGTTTGGATTCCTTTCTTTTGGGTAGATACCTAGAAGTGGTATTGCTGGGTCAAATAACAAATTTGTTCCCATTCTTCTGAGGGTTCTCCATACTGTTTTCCAAAGTGGTTGCACTAATTTGCAATCCCACCAATAATGTTTTAGAGTTCCCACTTCTCCACATTCTTGCCAGGATTTGTTGTTGTTTGTGTTTTGAATGGTTGCCATTCTAGTTAAGGTTAGGTGAAATCTCAGGGTAGTTTTGATTTGAATCTCTTTTACTGCCAAGATGTTGAGCATTTTTTCATATATTTATTGGCCATTTGAATTTCTTCTTTCATGAAGTGTTTACTTAGTTCACTTGCCCATTTTTATTAGATTATTAGGGTTTTTTTTTAGTGTTGAGTTTCTTGAGTTCTCTGTATATTCTACATATTAGTCCTCTATCAGAGGAGTAGATGGCAAAAATTCTTCCCCATTCTGTTGGCTCTTGATTGAGGTTCTTGACAGTTTTCTTTGTTGTACAAAAGCTCTTCAGTTTCATGCAATCCCATGTATTGATTTGCCTTTTAGTTTGTTGAGCCTTTTAAGTCTTATTAAGAAAGTTGTTATTTGTGCCTATATGTTGCAGTGTTGGACCTATGCCCTCTTCAAGGAGCCTCAAGGTCTCTGGTATAATTTCTAAGTCTTTGTTCCATCATGAATTGACTCTTGTGCAGGGTGAGAAAGTGGGATTAATATCCAGTTTTCTGTATATGGTCAACCAATTTTGCCAACACCATTTGTTGAACAGGCTATCTTTTTTCCAGTGTATGTTTTTGGCCCCTTTGTCAAAAATCAGTAGGCTGTAAGTGTGTGGACTTGTATCTGGGTCTTCTATTCTGCTTCAATGGTCTATGTATCTGATTTTGTGCCAGTATCATGCTGATTTTATTACAATAGCTTTGTAGTATAGTTGAAAGTCAGGCATTGTGATTCATCCTGCATGGTTTTTGTTGCTGAGAACTACTTTGGCTATTCTGGGCTTTTTATTGTTCCAAATGAATTTAAGGACTGAATTGTCTATGTCTGTGAGAAATGATCTTCGTAGTTTAATGGGCATTGCATTGAATCTCTACATCAATTTTGGAAGGATGGCCATTTTAATGATATTTATTCTGCCAATCCATGAACATGGCAGATCTTTCCATCTTCTAAGATCATCTTGATTTCTTTTTTCAACATTTTATGGTTTTCTTTGTAGAGATCTTTTACCTCCTTGGTTAAGTTCATTCCTAAATAATTTATTTCTTTGTGGGTGATCCTGAGTGGAAGTGTTTTCTGAATTTCTTTTTCAGTGGATTTATGGTTGGTGTACAGAAAAGCTTCCGATTTTTTAAGATTGATTTTGTATCCAAACACTTTGCTGAATTTTTTTATTAGTTCTATAAGCTTTTTGGTTGAGTTTGTTGGGTTTTCTAGATATAGTATCATGTTATCTGCAAACAGTAAAAATTTGAGTTCTTCTTTCCCTATTTGTACCCCTTTGATTTCCTTTTCTTGCCTTATTGCTCTGGCTAGAGTCTCAAGTACTATACTGAAGAGAAATGGTGATAATGGACATCCTTGTTCCTGTTTTTAGGGGGAATTCTTGAAGTTTTTCCCTATTTAATATGATGTTGGCAGTGGGCTTATTGTAGATTGCCTTAATAATGTTGAGATATGTTCCTTCTATTCCAATTCTCTGTAGTGCTTTTGTCATAAATGGATTGGATTTTATCAAATGCTTTTTCAGTGTCTTTTGAAATGATCATGTGATTTTGGTCTTTGGTTCTGATTATGTGATGAATTACATGGACTGATTTTCATATGTTGAACCAGCCTTTCATCCCTAGGATGAACCCTACCTGGTCATGATGTATGATTTTCTTTATGTGGTTTTGAATGCATGCCGCTAGTATTTTGTTTAGCAGTTTTGCATCCAAATTCATCAAATATATAGGCCTGTAGTTTTCCTTCCTTGAACTGTTTTTATTTGGTTTGGGTATTAATGTGATGTTGGCTTCATAGAATGTATTTGAGAGAGTCTTGATTTTTTCTATTTAGTGAAATATATTGAGGAGTATTGGTATTAGCTCTTCTATAAAGGTTTTAGAGAGTTCATTAGGAAACCATCTGGTCCTGGGCTTTTCTTTGATGGTAGGCCTTTATTGCTTTTTCAAATTCTTTGATTGTTATTGGTTGGTTTAAGTGTTCTATATCTTCTTGACTCAGTTTAGGAAGGTTGTATTTATCTAGAAAGTTGTCAATTTCCTCCAAATTTTCCATTTTGTTTGAGTATAGTTTTTCAAAGTAGTTTCTGATAATCCTCTGGATTTCTACACTGTCAGTAGTAATTTCTCCTTTTCCATCTCATCTTCATAATTTGGGTTGATTTTTTTTTTTTACTTAGGTTGGCTAGTGGTTTATCTAGTTAATTTTTTCACTAAAACACCTTTTGGTTTTGTTGATGTTCTGTATTGTTTTTTATTCTCTACTTTGTTGATTTCTACTCTGATTTTAATAATTTCCTATCTTCTACTGGCTTTGGAGTTAGATTTTTCCTGTTTTTCAAGGGCTTTGAGGTGTGTCATTAGGTTATTTATTTAATGATTTTCAGTTTTCTTATGTGAGCATTCAGTGCTATAAATTTTACTCTTAATATAGCCTTCAAAGTGTCCCAGAGGTTTTGATATGTTGTGTTTTAATTTTGTTTCTATAAATTTCTTGACTTCACCTCTTATGTCTACTATCACCCATTCTTCATTCAGAAGTGTGGTGTTCAGTCTGCACATGTTTATGTGGTTTCTCTGGGTCTTCTTTTTTTTTTTTTTTTTTTTTTTTTGGTGGTACTGGGGTTCCTGGAAGCCCTTCTTCCTCCGGGCTACACTCCCAGACCTATTTTATATTTTTGAAACAGGGTCTCTTACGCCAGCACGGCTGGCTTCGAACCTGCACGATCCTCCTGTCTCCACCTCCCAAGCGCGGGGATTACAAGCGTACGCCACCACGCCCGGCTCTCTGGGTCTTCTTATATTTCATTTCTAATTTCATTCCATTATGGTCTGAAAAGACACATGGAATTATGTCACATTTTTTGAATTTGCTAAGTGCTCACTTTGTGGGCCAGGATGTGATCTATTTTGGAGAAGGTTCCATGAGCAGCTGAGAAAAATGTGAACTCTGCTGTAGTTGGGTGAAATATTCTATATGTGTCCAACAGGTCCATTTGATTAATGGTGTTCTTTAGTTTTGAGGCATCTTCACTGACCTCTTGTCTAAAAGATTGGTCTAATGGTGAGAGATGGGTGTTACAGTCTCCCAGTATTATTGTATTGGGATTTATGTGTGATGTAATGTCACAAAGAGTTTGTTTTATGAAAGTTGCTGCACCTATATTGGGGGCATAAATATTGATCATTGTTATTTCCTCTTGCTGGATTGTTCCTTTTACCAGTAAAAAAAAAAAAGACACTTTTTGTCTCTTCTAATAAGCTTGGCTTGAAGTCTAACTTGTCTGATATCATAGTTGCTACTCCTGCTTGCCTTAGAGTTTCATTGGTGTGGATTACTTTGCTCCAGCCCTTTATCTTAAGTTTGTTACTATCTTTACTTATAAGATGTGTTTCTTGCAAGCAGCAGATAGATGGGTTCTGTTTTTTAATCCATTTTGCCACCTTTTTATTGGGGAGTTGAGGCCATTTACTTTCAGTGTGATTATTAAGAGATGATATTTAATTCCTAATATGTTAAGATTTTACTTCAGTTTGAAATAATGTTTGTTCTTTTTTGCTTAGTTGCACGATGGACGGAAATTCTTGTTTCTCTGGTTGTTGCTACTCCTGCTTGTCTTCGAGTTCCATTAGCATGGATTACCTTGCTCCAGCCCTTTACCTTGAGTTTGTTCTTATATTTACTTGTAAGGTGTGTTTCTTGTAAGCAGCAGATGGATGGATTCTGGTTTTTAATCCATTTTGCCACTGTATGTCTTTTTATTGGAGAGTTGAGGCTGTTTACATTCAGTGTGATTATAGAGAGATAGTTTTTAATTCTTAACATGTTAAGATTTTATTTCTGTTTGAGATACTGTTTATTCTTCTTTGTTTAGTTGTCTGCTGGATGGGAAATCTTGCTTCTTTGGTTCTGGCATGTATTAACTATTTCTTCTTTGCAGTTAATCTCCTTGAGTATTTTCTCTAGCGCTGGTTTTAAAGACATAAATTCCTTCAGTTTCTGTTTCTCATGGAAGCTTCTTATTTCCCCATCTAATTTGAAAGATAGTTTTGCTGGATAGGAAATTTTTGGCTGGAAGGTTTTTTTGTTGTTGTTTTTTTTTTTGTTTTTTGTTTTTTTTTGGTGCACTGTATTCATACATCATAGTGAGATACAAAAAAACTTTTGTAGACATACATGCACACATCGCCCAGTCAGCCCCCACTCAATCCCCACACCATTCCCTCCCCATCCCTACTTCCCATGCTTGGCTTAGTGGTTGACATCTAGTATTATAGCAATTTATCCAAAATTAAAAATGATAATCTCACATAACAGTTTCATTTGTCTGATACCAAGCTTTTGATAACTTACAGATAACATTTAAATATTTCTTTTTACTTTCTTTCTTACCAGAGAACATTTTTTTTCTTTTTTCTTTTAGGTGAAACTATCATATATTTATATATTTATTTTTCAGAAAAAAATTATCTTAATATGGAATATAGACTCTAGATACCCAAAATGATCTCGAAAAAGAACAAAGCTAGAAGATATATATTTTCTAATTTCAAATAATATAAAGCTACAATAATTGAAACAGTGTAGTAGTGTTATAAAGGCAGATATATAAACCATTGGAGTTAAATAAAAGCCTAGAGATGAATTCTTCCATATATTGTCATGTTATTTTTGACAAGGTTTCCACGAATATTTGGTGGAGGAAACACTAATGTTTTAACTAAATATTGTTGAAAAATAATAATTACATGAAAAAGAATAAAATTGGACCCTTACCTAATCCCATATACAAATATTAACTCAAAATAGATAAAAGACCTAAATATAAATCTTAAGACTATAAACTTTTAGAAGAAAACCTGGGTCATAAAACCTCACAACATTGAAATTAGCAGTAATTTCTTGGATATGATTTCAATGGCACAGGCAACAGAAGGGTATACACACTCCCTAAAAAATAAAATATTGTATATCCAAAGACAATGTAAACAGAGTTAACAGTTACTAATAGAATGGGATAAAATATTTCCAATTAATATATCTGAAGGTATACTAATATTCCAAATAGAAATCCTAAAAAATAACAACAATAAGAGCAAACAATACAATTTAGAGATAGGTAAAAGACTAACATAAATAATGAATCTCCACAGATAACCAATCTTAGTTGTCTGTTGGATGGAAAATCTTGTTTCTCTGGTTCTGGTGTGAGTTACCTATTTCTTCTTTGTAGTTAATCTCTTTGAGTATTTTCTCTAGTGCTGGTTTTGAAGACATAAATTCCTTCCGTTTCTGTTTGTCATGGAAGCTTCTTATTTCTCCATCTAATTTGATAGAAAGTTTTGCTGGGTAGGAAATTTTTGGCTGGAAGTTGTATTCTTTCAGAGTTGGGAATATGTTACTCCAAGCCCTTCTGGCTCTCATGACTTGGTTTGGGAAGTCTGGAGTGATTCTAATTGGCTTGCCTCTGAATGTCACTTGGCCCTTTGTTTTTGTTGCCTTTAAGATTCTCTGCTTGGCTTCCACATTGGTCATTTTGACAATTATGTGGCATGGGGATCCTCTTCTCCGATCATGTCTAAAGGGAGTTCTATAAGTTTCCTGGACCTGTGTATCAACCTCTTGCTCTATGTTTGGAAAATTTTCTGCTATTACTTCCTTGAAGAGATTGTTGATCCCTTTGGTTTCACTTTCTTTTCCCTCCTCTATTCCAATTATTCTTAAGTTAGCTCTCTTAAAATGGGCCCATATTTCTTCAATATCAGATTCCTACTGTCAGATATTTTTTTCTAGATTAGAAACTATGCGTTCATTTTTGGAATGATCATCTTCTAAGAGCGAGATTCTGTTCTCCATGTGATCTAATCGGTTGTTTGTGCTTTGAATTGAGGCCTTTACTTCATTAATTGCATCCTTTATCTCTCTTTGGCTCTCTCTGAATTCTTTTCGAAGCACCTCTATTATTTCTACAGTCATTTTCCTGATTTGATCTTCTAGAAATCTCTGAATTTCTGTTTTATTGGGTTCTGATGTTGTGGGTTGCGGGCATTCATTGCTCCATTGTTATTCCTCTTTCCCATGATTTCAGAAGTTTGTGCCTTCTCTGGGTTCTTCCCTTGGGTCAGTATGACTTCACTTAAGGTGCTCTGGATCTCGAGTCTGTAGTATGTCAGACCCCACTTCTCCTTTACTGGGTTGTATCACAGAGTCTCAGACCCAGGGAGTCAATTGAGGCTGCTTTAGACCTTGGGGGGTGCCAGGTTGGGCGTTCTCCTGCAGGGAGTTGTGACTATGGTGTGATATCTCTGCCACTGCCACTCCCCCACTGTGTTAAGTCCCTGGAAGCACAGTACTGGGATTTCTCTTCTAGGGGCCGTAATTTGACTCACTGTTGTTGAGTTCACTGATGGAGCTGTAGTAGACTAGGTGAATTCGCTGCTGCTGCCGCCGGTGGCAATATGGCACCGCTGCCACGCCCTCAGCCGTGAGGCTGGTGTATTTCTTCTCTGATTTTGAGCTCTGCTCTGAGTCCCTGCAGCATGTGCTAAGCCCAGCCACTGGGAGCTTTAGATGCTTCCTGCACCAAAAAATCTACCAAAACCCAACCGGCTGTTCCACAGTGGCTCACCTTGGCTTGCTGTCCACCGCTCCTCTCTGGAGCCTGGTGGTCTGTTGAGTGCATTTGTCTGTAGCAGTAGCCATCCTGTGAACTCGCCACTGCCGCTGGCAGTAAGGCGCTGCTGCTGCGTCCTCGGCCGTGAGTCCAGTGTATCTTCTCTGTGACTCTGAGCTCCATCCTGAGACCCCCTCCTCTCTGGGGCTGTTGATTTTTTTGTTTCTCTGGTGATGGTGTTTTATGGCTATTAAAGGCGCTGATTTTGTGGTAATAGAGCTGGAAGTTGTTTTCTTTCAGAGTTTGGAATATGTTACTCCAGGCCCTTCTGGCTTGCATGACTTGGTTTGGGAAGTCTGGAGTGATTCTAATTGGTTTGCCTCTAAATGTCACTTGGCCTTTTGTTTTTGTTGCCTTTAAGATTCTCTCCGTGGCTTCTACATTGGTCACTCTGACTATTATGTGGCATAGGGAACCTTTTCTTTGATCTTTTCTCATGGGAGTTCTATAAGTTTCCTGAACCTGTGTATTTACCTCTTGCTCTATGTTTGGAAAATGTTCTGCTATTACTTCTTTGAAGAGATTGTTGATCCCTTTGGTTTCACTTTCTTTTCCCTCCTCTGTGTCAATTATTCTTAGGTTAGCTCTCTTAAGATGGGCCCATATTTCTTTAATGTCTAATTCCTATTGTTGAATTGTTTTTTCGAAGTTATAAACCATGTGTTTGTTTTTGGAGTGATCATCTCCTAGGAGTGAGATTCTAGTCTTCATGTGGTCTAATCTATTGTTTATAGTTTGAATTGATGGCTTTACTTCAATGATTGCATCCTTTCTTTCAGACTCTCTCCAAATTGTTTTTGAAGGTCCAGTATTATTTCTACAGTTAGATTTCTGATTCGATCTTCTGGAGATCTCTGCATTTCTGTGTTATCAGGTTCTGCTATTAAGGGGTTGTGAGAACTCATTGCTCTGTTTTTTTCCCTCCTTCCCATGAATTCAGAAGTTTCATCTACCAAAAGTAGATTTCTCTCAGTCTCTAGGTGTCAGCTGGTATGTTCAAGGTCAAGTTGTATTGTATTCAACAGTGAAGGTTGAGTAAGGAGGGAAGTGAAGAAGTAAATGGAAGAATAGTGTAAATTCTCAGGGTCAAATAGTATGAGTATATTAGTTTGGTAAGGTAGTATATACTAGAGATTAGAGATAGTACAAATATAATAGTATTCTAGTAACAAATGTAGAGTTTCAGGTATAGTGATATGAAGTGGATTTAATATAAAACAAGGGAGCAGTAAAAAGAAGAGAAAAGATAGAAGAGGGATAGAGAGGAGAGAGTAGGTATGTACAAGGGAAGAAGCTTGGGAGAGGATTAGGAAGAGGGTTAAAAAACAAACAAAATAAACAAACAAAACCCTTCAAAAAAAGAAAAACAAACAATCAGGTATGCACTGTCACACACACACAAAGAATGGTAAAAAACCCCCAAACCATCCCAATAATGAATTAATGCGATTCTACAAATAAATGTCTATTCAGCAGTCTCTCTCTTTGTAGATACCGAGTACCACTAGTACCTTTCCTTCTGTGAGTCTGGTTCTCTGAGTCTTTTCAGTCTGTGCAGATGGTCGATATCAATTGGGTTGGATTTAATATTGAGTGAAGGTCACCCTCCACACTTTCCACAGATTTGGAGTCTAGGTCTCTCCCTGCCTCTGTTTATAGCGTATGCCTCTGAGACAAAACTCAATGTAGGAGTCTCTGATCTCCACAGCTAGGGCTGGGCTAGTCTGACTTCTCCCTGTTCACCACGATTGGGATGTCTGTGGTGTTCCCAGACATCCCAATTGTGGGATGTAAGATTCCCCACACACTTTCCACTGATCAGAGCCTGAGTCTGTCTGAGCTTCTGATATGATCAACAGCAGATCACACTCCCACCTTCTCTAGCTTCTTCTCCAGATCACCAAGACTTCACTTATTATGCTCTGGATCTCTGGAATGTGTGATAATCTCAGCTGCCACCACTCCTTCCCAGGGTTGTATTGCAAAGTCTCAGACCCAGGGAGTTAGTTGTAGCTGCAGAAGACCCTGAGGCCACCACTGGCAGGGCATTTTCCCTTGGGGAACTGCAACTAGGGTGTAGTCATTTCTGCCACCCCTACTCCTTCACTAGGTTGAACTGCAAAATCTCAGTCCCTAGGGATGCAGCGCTGGGATTTCTCCTGTAGGGGCCACAATTTCACTTACGATTGTGGTGAGTACTGGGCTCAAGCTCTCAGTGGCACGGTGAACTGACCGCCACTGCTGGCTATATGGCGCTGGTTACACATCCTCGGCCGTGAGGCTGGTGGATTTCTTTTCTGCTTTTGAGCTCTGCTCTGAGTCCCTAGAGGGCATGATGGGCTTGGCCGCTGGAAATTTTATCCTCTCTTTGCGCTGAAAGAAGTGCTGAATTACAACTGACTGGATTGCAACTGATCACTTCAGTTCCTTATTTTCCTCCCTGGAATCTGGTTCTGTGAGGCAGACGGTGTGGCCACCGTCTCTGCATGGTGGGCGGGTTTCTTTTCTGTTCTCTGGTTGTTCTCCTAGTCTTCTTTTTCTCTGTCCCTTGTATTTATAGTTTTTATTTCTCTATTGATAGTATTCTGGATATGTAAGGTGTTATTTTTGAAGCTATGGAAATCGAACATCAGCCGCATTCATAGATACCGCTTTACTTGGTCGCCATCTTCCGTAACTCCCTTTATTTCTCTTTTATAATACTTATCTCCTTTTTGCAATCATGGCATTCTGGATTTCATCAGATTGATTCATGTTCACCAATTCTTCTTTAGCTTTGTCTATCTGTTGCTTAATTTGTTCACTTTTTTATTTCAATTGTTATGTTTTTATTTTTACAATTTTTATTTGAATCTTTTTAAACTATTTTAATGATCACTTGTTCTATACTCATCATTCAAATATTTTTTATTTCTTCAAATTTTTTTTACTTTTTTAAACACATTAAATGTATTAACTCCATAATCATCTAATATATTTGTGAATATGAAGTTTATGTCTTTATTTTAAAATTTGTTTGGCTATTTTGCATTTCTCTGGTTATTTTTTGCTGATTTATGTTCATGGTTGCTTCTTCTCTTGCATTTTATAATTTTATTATTCTAAGCACATATTAAATAAAATTTATATGTGAAAATGTTTTAGGTCTACCCAGGTGAAAGGTACACTCTATCAGATTATATTTGTTTCTGCAAGGCTTTTGGGAATCTGCCAACCTGAAGTTTCTTTATAATAAATTCTCAGCTTAAGCATCTTAAACACAATAGTAGTGTAAATTTGGGCCTCAAATCCCTGGATTGTCCAGCTGAGTAGAAAATATTTCCCTTCTGCCCAGAATCAAAGTCAAAGCAGGAATATTTCTAGTTCACCATTTTACTAAGAGTATATATAAGCTTTTTATTTCTAATCTAATAACCCTTTTAGTGTGGGCCTAGTTTTTGCTTCCTAGCCACAAAATCAAAGCTCCAAATTATGGAGGAACAACAGAAAACTATCATGAAGTATTCATCACATTCCAAGAAATTGTTGCTGTTCCTCCTCATCCAGCAGACTAGAATTCCTTATAGAGAGCCACTTTGCAATTTTAGAGTTTAGTGTTGATTTTGGCCTATAACAAACACTAAGTAATGTTGACTCAAATGAGTCAAAGTCTCAACCTATGAGACTGGCTGGTCTAGCATCAGAAAGCAGCATATTCATGTTAAGAATTACACCAAATCTAGAGATTCAGATGGTCTTGGAGATACCTGCCTATGCAAAACAGAGGAAATCAAGGAGTCAGGCTAGGTAGTCTTGGTTGTCATCTTTTCTGAGATTTGTTACTTTAAGGACCAGAGAGAAAGAATATATATATATATATATATATATATATATATATATATATATATAATTTTTTTCATAGAAATCAAAACCATTTTCTTTCTATCATAGACTGATGAGTTGCCTAAAAGGAAGATCTAATCCTTCTGCCATCCACTTATTTTAAGGAAAACAGATGTTAAATACATTAGCATCTTTGGTTATTTCAAGCTCTGTAAATGAGCTTAGATTGGCGAAGCTGAAATAGTAGAGTATGTGGTAGAATGGTGGTTTCCTATAAAACTCCATAAATGGGCATTCTAATCAGAAATCTTCATTATTTTTAGAAAATATTCTTAAATTAAAACTTTGAAACCTTGCAAGTCTTCATATTTCATCAGATTTATTTCACCCTACTAGAGGTCACCTAGTCCATGTGCTCCTGGTAAAGGTCTGCCATGACAGAGCCACGATGATTCCCATGAGGTCATAGTGAGCTGCACTGGACAACCCCCTTTTTCTGCATGCCCTCCATAGTCAGATTAGCTCTAGCATGTAGTCTGTGCCTTCCAAACATGTAATTTGCTGGGAATTCAATTATACTTCCCTAATGTGCTGGCTTCAAGAGTTTATTTATTGCCCTTTGCATTTTGTTCCTTGTCCACTTTTCTGTCACTATAACCAAAGTACCTGACACAAACAACATACAGCAGAAAGTTTTATTTGGCTCATAGCTTTAGAGGTATAGTCCTTAGTCAACACCAAGGCAGATAGTATGGTGGCATGGTGGGGCAGAAGAAAACTGAGCCCAACTTAATGACAGCAGGAAGCATAGAGACCAACAGGAAGAGTCTGATGGCTGATCTAGCCTCAAAGCCAGAGCTGCAGTGACCTACCTCCTCCAGCCACAATCCATCAGCCTACATTCCCACTCAGTAAATCCACCTAAATTATCGGTCCTTCAGTGGATTCATCCACTGATGAGAACAGAACTCTGATTCAATTATTCCACCTCTGACTACTGTTGCAATGGAACATACTTTCAACACATGAGCCTTTTGGGAGAATCCCAAACCAAAACCATAACATATTCCTTCATTTACTCCAGACATTTCATTACATAGCCTGACAGAATTTTTATTCTTTGTTCTGTAATTATTTACCTGAATAATTTAAAAAATACAATGACTGATCTTTTCTCCCTAAAATTTTTAATGAATTTCTCATAAAAAATTGATATAGTTTTTAAATCTGTTATTTAAAGCAATGTTTAAATACAATGTTTTATGTGCAAAGTTATGCCTCTATTCATTTTTCTGCAGTAAATATCAGATATCTATTTATTTATTTTTGTACTGAGTATTGTAGTTGAGTGTATTCTACCTCCAAGTTATACCTCTAGACATTTTTATTTCTTACTTTGAAACAGTATGCCACTATGTTGCTGATGACCTTGCTAAGTTGCTGAGGCTGACTTCAAACCTGTTATCTTCCTTTCTCAGCATCCCAAATACTGGATTTCAGGAATGTGCCACCATACTAGGGAGATATCAAATATTTAAAATACATTCTTCAATAAGTTTTAAGTTGAAATGAGTTTAGGGTGATGAACCAAAAAGATATCATTATTATCCTCATTGAAGTGTAGTATAGTGATAAAGGTAAATAATACATAAATACAGCAGGAGCTAGAATTATAAACTGTTACAAATCCTATGTAAGAAAACAACAGGCAGCTAGGCAACAATAGCAAAGTGAAGCTAGCTACCTTCCACTTTGGGATCAGGAAAAAAATATTTGGGCTGCAACCTCAGAGATAAGTTATCATTAGTGGAGTGAATTAGAGCATTAAAGCATCTTGGACTGTTAAATCAGCACATGCTAAGGCTCTGAAGCAAGAAAACTTAACACAGCTCAGGACCTGGTGGAGATATGACTGGTGTAGGAAGAAAGAGTGGGCGTTCTGATCACCATTATCACTGGTGCAATCCAAAACAACACAATTTAGAGAAAGAAAGATTTATTTTCTCATGGGTTTTGGAGATTTAAAGGTTCAGTTCATGGGAGGCCAGGTCTGTAAAGCTCAGAGCATGACTGTGGGAAGCAGAGAAAGAGTGCAAGGGCTTCTCACATCAGGGAAGTCAGGAGCAGAGAGATCCAGAAAGAGAAGGGGGAACCATATATAAATAATACTCAAGGGCACACTCCCAGGGACCCTATCTTAACAGTCAAAACCCACTGCCAACATTGATACCTTATTTCAATGAGGGTAATGGGACATTTTAAATGCAAATCATTACACTCTGCCCCTGGTTCCTTAAATCTCACTGCTACCTCACAATGGAAAATGCATTTAGTCTAGCTCTAAGAGGTCCCGTACTCATAACAATTCCCACATCATTCAAAAGTCCAAGCCCAAAATCTCCCCTGAGACTCAAGATAAACTCTGAGCTATCGACCTCTGTAAAAACAAAGAAGTTACATGCATCCAATGTGCAATGTACATTTGCATTCCAAAAAGGGGAAATAGAGCCACTGGAAGAAGGAATTGGACCAAAATGGTATCAAAATACAGCACAGCAAGTATTTTATCATGCAGCTCCACTTCCAGCATCCCAAGCACATGGTGGTGAGATGTGATCTCAAAGAAGGCTTGACAGTCCTTCCCCTATGGCCTGATTGATTGCAACGGGAGGCATATTGGCTCTTTTAGCCTGTCTCTCTGTCTCGCAGCTTAAAGCCTTTCTTTCTAGTCTTTCCACATTTCTGGAATTTCTAAACCAGGATGTTTTTTCTTGCAATCTTGGCTTCACCCTCACAGTATCGCAAATTGCCCTTTGAGCCTGCTTGCAGGGATTCTAACCCTGACACAAGTTGCCTGGCTTCCCAGGTCTTCCTTTGAAGTCTGTAAAGACTCCACAACCCTCCCCCACCCCACCCCACCTTTTTTTCATAAAAGCTAGCATTACTTGAGCACCAAGATCAACTACCAGCAGGAAAGGTTGTTACAACCTCTTTAATCATTACTCTTGGGCCCTTTTAATCACAGCCATGGGGCCCACCTCCATGTTGGCCATAGCTAGACTGCTTCTATCCAGGTGGCCTCTGGGCTCATTTGCATCTGAGCTGCCACTGGCCCTGCTTCTATCATGGCCACCACTTCTTCCTTCCTTTCATCCATCAAATTTTCTTCCACTATATCATCTCTCTGGGCCCAAATTTTACATGTGTCTTTTATGGCCAAACTGCAAATCTATAGTCTCTCTACTTTTCATTCTACTCCCAAAATTGGGCATACAATTTACAAAATGTGGCTGATACGTTCTTTACCAGAATGTAACATATGTCTACTCCATTTTCCTATGGAGTCCTCATTATCCTCTAAAATCTCCTGAGCAGTCTTTACTGTCTGCTTTTCTAGTCACATTTTGGCCCTTTCAACTTCTTCTCACAAACCAGTTCCAAAGACTCACAAAATGTATGATCAGACTTGGATACAGCAGCAATCTACTTTATTGATAGCAATTTCTGTCTCTGTCAACTTTCTCACTGCCCTAATACAAAACAAATGACCACACAACTTAGCAGAAAAAAAGATTTATTTGTGCTTATATTTTGGAGATTTAAGCTGGGCATGGTGGCACATGCTTGTAATTCCAATATTTGGGAGGCTGATATGGGAGGATCATGGTTCATGGATAGCCTCCGCTACTTAATGAGGCCCTTTGCAACTCAGTGAGACTCTGTTTCAAAATAAAGAATAAAAAATAGGGCTGGGGATATAGCTCAGAGGTAGAATGCCCCTGGATTCCATCCCTAGGACTGCAAAAAAAAAAAAAAAAAAAAAAAAAAAAAGGTTTCCATTCAATGATGTGTACATGTATGCCTCTACCATCCTGTACTACCTTAAGATGTATGACTACAATGCACTAATTAAAAAATTTAAAAATAAAGACTCCATTCATGTGAGGCCAGGTCTGCAGGGCATGGCTGTGGGATGCAAAGAGAAAGCACAAGGACTCCTCACATCACAGAAGCGGAAGCAGAGCGCCAGCAAAAGGAGGAGAGAACCATATATAATCCCCAAGGCCACACCTTCAGGGACCTCTTCTTAGTAACAAGCCCTACTCTACTTCCAAAAGGAGGAAACCTGAGATTTATAAAAGAGGCAGAGGCTAAAATCTAGCCTGAAGCTAAAGGGTTTTTATTTTATTCTAAGTAATTTTATAATAAGTATATCTCATTAATTCCTTAAATCACCTTCTGAGATGAAGACTACAGTTGTCTTCATTTTATAAATAAGCACACTGAAGCTGTGAGAGGCAAAATCACCAGCTAACATGGACATCATTGTATTTATGTACTCACATCATTTATTAGTACTATATTTTAACTGATTATCTTCATCTTCTAGTTGACTAAAAACTCCTTACGAGTAGGAATCGAATATTATTTGATATACTGCCTTGAACAGAGTAGAACTGTACTCTTATAAATGAGCACTTAAATATTTAAAGTTGGGAAGACTTTGAGCTAATTGAGTCCATATATATAATGTTGGCATTTTTTAAAAATGTGTAGTATAACAAAGAAGACATTTTGAGTTAGGAAAGGATTTTTCCCAGTTCATTATGGAAGTCAATAAAATACTAGATAAAATATAATCTGTTGTTTCCTTTGTAGTGGGTTGAGGCACAGGGAGTGACTTTCTCATCCTCATAAATAGTAGATTTGAAAAAAGTGATATGATTTCAAGCCCTTTTAACAGGACACCAACATGTCCTAAAGCAATTGTTACTGTTATTCCTTCCACACACTATTTTGCCCGTGGAAGTAGTCCACTCTTGATGGTTTTAAACAAATGCTAGAAAATAAAAATACAAATTGCACCTTATCTAAGCTAGGTTTTGCCAACAGTATTAATGACTGAATAAGAATACATATAAATATATTAGTATTTATTGGAACTCTCTAAATAGTTGTTAGTTTTACTTCTATCAAATGTTTACTATGTGCTGGACATTGGCCTCAATCACAACTAACAAGGATTCAATATACTCACTTTTCAAGCATTGTAAGGAATTTCTGAAAAAAATCAATTTAAGTTATTAAATACAGAGCTGGGCATGATGGTGCACACTTGTAATCCCAGTACTTGGGAGGCTGAGACAGGAGGATTGCGGTTCCAGGCCAGCCTCAGCTACTTAGTGAGGACCTCCACAACTTAGTGAGACCCTGTTTCAAAATAACAAATAAGGCTGGGGATGTAGCTCAGGGGTAGAATGCCCCTGGTTCAATCTCCAGTACCACAAAAAATATATTTAATACAGACTATGACACAGAGTGGGCATTCTATAAACATTAACTATCTTAATTTTCTCAGTGCAGCAAAGCAGATGGAGTTTTGCATTAGAAAGGCCTGGGTCTCAGGTCCAACCTGGCCATTGCTAGTTCAGTGCCCTTAGACTTTACCCATCTGTCTGCTTATATGATTTTAAATGAGTCATTCACCTTCATTTTCCCATTTGCAACTTGTGGTTAGCAATAGTCTTCAGTTCTACAGCTTTTGTCTGGACTAGGGGGTGGTATGTGTAGAAGCTTGGAAGAGTACTGAACTCAGAGTAAACACTATACCAAAGTTTAGTTATGTGAGCAGAAATCCTGGCTATTGAGCAATTATACACATAAAAAGCAAAAAAGAATATATTATTTCCATCATTGATTAAGAGAGTGGAGAAATTTTTGGTAACTTTTCATAACTGCCCCTGTTGAATTACCTATGACTTCTGAGCTGGACCTCAGAGGCTCTGAGATTTGAAGTCTAGTCTGGTGGTAGTTTTGTGGTTTTCTTTGTAATGGTTATTTTAGTAGTGGCCTGTTTTTTGCTTAGTTCTGAAAATTAACTCCACTTATAGATTCAAACTGTTATACCATTCAATTTTATTTAACGTGATTTGTAGGAAGATATCAGTTAGAAATCTGTCAAAAGGCTCATAAAGTTTGGGCACTGACATTTCACTTGGGAAGTCTGAACCAAGAGCCTCATAAAACAGATGGCCTCTAGTTTAAACTAACTTTTATTCTTTGACATAACCTTTAAATATCTAAATATTTGGATTAAATACATTAGGATTATCATAAACACAAAACTCTGAACCATCATGCTAAACATGAAAAAATTTGCTATTCCTGTATCTTTCATACACATAATTTAAGTATAATGAAAGGTAAAGGTTTTAGAAATTAGTACTTTTAGAAAGGTACGCAGTAATTTTACCTAGGTTCTTTCTCTAACTGTGCTACTGGGCATCTGTTAATTTCAAATAAACTCAGCACTAGATTTGCAACAGATGTTCCTAAAGCAAAACAAAGAAGAGAACTGCTAAACTCTTTGCAAAGAAAAATAAAACCTGAGAAAATACTTGGGATCTAGCAAGGCAACCAATAACACGAAGGAAAAAATTAAGCAAGATACAGACACAGAATAGTTCAAGTGATTATTGACTTAGGGGGAGGAGGAAAAGCTCTATAGTCAGTTTTGCTTTTCTTTATTTTTCCTTTCAGTTATTTTTCTTCTGCATTTCATTTGTTATTATTCCAGTGGCATATATTCTTAAATTATATATCTGGATATGTTAAAAATGATAGCCACCACCAGCACAACTTTTTATGGTATAAAATTTATTACAGCAAGGAATTATCATTACAGAACTTCACTGACCAATAGTTATAATTAAGTTTTCTCTTTTAATCATTTTAATGGATTTTTTTTTTTGCAGTACTGGGGATGGAACCCAGGGCCATTCTACCTCTGAGTGACACCCCTGCCCTATTTTGTTTTCTTTATTTTGAAATAGGGTCTCACTAAGTTGCAGAGGGCCTTACTAAGTAGTAGCTGAGGCTGTCCATGAACCACAAGCCTCCTTTCTCAGCCTACCGAATGCTGAAATTACAAGCATGCGCCACTACGCCTGGCTTACATTAATGGAATTTGTGAACATTTGATTTTAATTCAGTAGCAAAATCTCCAAATAATAATGTCTGTGGGTAGAAAATACTAAGATAGCTCTTCTATTTTATCCAACTAGATTTAAATTTCTTATTTGTTTACCTTTGACCTCATGAGAGTTTAAACCTCCATTTCCCAGTGACCTGTTTGGTTTTCCAATATTGTCATCCCAGATCCTAATAAAGCAGCTGAAATGCAGGACACACTTAAAAATACATGCTTTTAGAACTTTGAGCTTTAGCATGGGTAGATAGAAAAGCAGAGAATTAAACTCTTTTTTTTATGACAGGCGCCAGTTAGAAGAGAATGGTGGAGAGATTTTAAGGATTATGGCTTAGTTAAATTTAATTAAGCTTATATTTGAGATATTTCCCAATGTTTTGTCCTAAACACAAAAGGGAGAGAGCCTATTTATACCCTTACCATCTGCCTCTAAAATTAAAAAGTATTGATTCAGTAAGTAAATATACAAAAAGACAGAAATGGAGTTAGTTGTCTATTGCCAATAAGAAACAAAACTAAAATTTATCTCCTTCCAGATGTGTAAAGAGATGACTGTGCAGTGGTGCGGGGAGCTGGCCAGGACTGAGTCAGTTGCAGTGAGGTTTGGAACACCAACTTGAGGTCTACCTCCTTCAGTCACCATCTGAACGGCCTTGGACAGTTACATAAACAGTATAAAATAAAGACCATATAGTTTCAACCTCACAGTTGTGAGCACTGAATGGTTTAAATACATAAAATGTTTATGACAATGTCTGGCTCATCATGAGCACTTCTGTGTGCTTGCTATTATTACACAAGTCCCTTCTTACCTACAGGAAAGATGTTCCAAGACCCTAGTGGGTGCCTGAAACTGACGTAGTACCACACCCTACATAGGCCATTTTTTTCCTGTATAAACCTATATACTTACCTATGATACATTTTAATTTATAAATTAGACACAGTAAGAGCAACTTAAAATAAAATAGAACAATTGTAACAATGTGCTGTAATAAAATTATTTAAACTTATAAATTGTCTGCTTCTGAAATTTCCCATTTACTATATTTTCAGTCCACAGTTGAAAGCAGGTAGCTGAGATATCAGAGAGCAAAACTGTAGATCAGTAGGCAATACTGTGCCTCTGTGTCTTAACTGACCCTTTCAGTTCTTTAGATCATACCCGCTTTGATCTCAAGTCCTAGCAACAGTATTCTAACTCATGTTGCACCATGAATGAATCTCTTTTCCAAGTTCTTTCATAAAGGCCAGATCTGTCAGATAGACTTGCCTGGAGAGTAAGAGGAAGAAGGCTGACATTCTATTCCTCTTTCAAGGGAGGACCAGGTCACATCTACTATTTCCATTAGAACCACTAAAATATCTCAGGTGGTTTAAGATGTTGTAGGTAATAGGAGGTGGGGGAACAGAAAGAGATGCTCTTATAGGCAGTATTGAAGAGAACCTCAAAGAATTCTGTGTTTGCTACTATCAGTAATCTGGCTTTGGTACCTGATTTATATTTTGCATACCATATTTTATGAATAGAGCAAAGGATAGAACTGAAAAGAGTGAGATAAAACTATGCTAATCTATTCTATTTCCTTTGAGTTTCTAGAGAAAATTTCTACCTTGAGGAGTACCCTGAACCAAACATTGAAAGCCTAAATGCTGAATAAAATACAAAATAAGTAAGCTAATAAATGCATTGCTGAGACTATATGAAAATAAGGAAAACTTTCCAGCTCCAAACATTGCCACATCCCAGATAGAAAGGAAACAAAGGTATCTGTGAATATCCTCAGATAAAACACCCTCCCCGGAAACAGAAATGTGAGATGATGCTTTTTTTTTTTTTTTTTCGCAGTGCCTTCCCAAGTAAGGACTACTTAGAGAACCCAGATTATGAAAGCCATGTCACAATTAAATGCTGAAAGTTACCAGAAGCCAGGTGTGGTGGCACATGCTTGTAATCCCAGCATTTGGGAGGCTGAAACAAGTGGATTGTGGTTCACAGACAGCCTCAGCTACTTGGTGAGGCCCTTTGCAACTCAGTGAGACCCTGTTTCAAAATACAGAATAAAAAAATAGGGCTGGGGTGTAGCTCAGAGGTATAATACCCCTGGGTTCCATCCCCAGTACCACAAAAAAGAAAAAAAGTCACCAGAAATCTTTCACATGTATTTTTCTCCCAATATGTATTGCATCACCTAATACTCTGAAAGTTAAGTATTCTTGACTTGTCAGAAGATTAACTGATCATACAAAGCTTAGCAGAACACTAAGGGAAGGAAGAGGTGACTGTGGGTGTGGCTAATGGCACACCACCATGAGAACTTAGAGGCTAAGAAATCAGAATTATTGGGAGCCTCTTTTTGCCAAGGAATGTGGGTGCGGTATTTGAAACTGCCAAGTTATACAGAGGAGAGTTCTTGAGTTAACTTCTAATTTGGTGAGATAATATCCTCAAAACAAAACCCCATGGGCGAGTGCTAGAAAATTTTACTCATGAGATTAAGAGATACTATGGGTGATCAAATACAACCTAGTTCATCCAGGCACACCTTTAGCTCTCAATAAAGTGACATGTTCAAATAATTTCATATTTGTATGTATTTTAAAAAAAATTTGTGGTACTGGGGCTGGAACCCAGGGGCTTTCTACCTCTGGGCTACACTCCCAGACCTATTTTATACTTTATTTGGAAACAGGGTCTCCCTAAGTTGCTGAGAGCCTCACTAAGTAGCTGAGGCTGGCTTCAAACCTGTGTGATCCTCCTGTCCAGCCTCCCAAGCACGGGGATTATAAGCAAGCGCCACCACACCCAGCTTATTTGTATGTATTTTAAAAGTGTAAATAATATCACAAAATTTATTGCTGTATTTTATTCTATTATCTTTAATATTCTAGTTTTGATTAATAATTATAAATTTGATCTTTGTCTAACAATACATTATGTGAAGGCAGCTCCATTTATTTTTCCTTGCACATTTTAGATCAAACAGATTGATTTGCACACAATATGTGTTCAAAGCTAGCTATTGAATTCCAAAAAGACACTAGAAATTCTCTATAAGAAGTTGTCGTTTCAGCCAACATTCATCTTTAATCCAAAAATTGTCTTTACTAGCTATCTGCAGGCAGGTTGTTTCCTGAGTCACAGGTACCTCTTGAATGAATTGTAACAATAGATGCATTAAGTGCTATCCCAAGATAGGAAGTAAAATATGAATAACCAATAAAATTCCAGGAGTTTAAGGCGGCACAATGGGGCTGATTAATGAGGAGGTTGAATAAGTTAAAGGCCTTGTTGGGAGCGAAGTGTGCATTCATATGCCGCCCTCGGGCCAAGGTAGTCGCCTCTTCTGGACAAGCACTCCATTCCCCAGAAGCTACTTTACTCCCCTGCCTTGGCTCAACTCTGGGGAATTTCCACAAAAAGCCAGGCAGAGGAAAACATCTCAATCTTTTTACAACAAGACTTTGGCTCCGTTTTATGTCTCTTGACTTTGCCCATCAGGATACCCCACTCTACCCGTGGCAGCGTCCCAAGCTCATCATACAGGCAGAGCTGAAGGGAAGCCATGCTTTTGCTTCCGTACTACCTTCTGGGTTACTTGCCAAAGCTCGGTTCTTGTTTTCTTGAAGGTTCCAAATGTCCTCAACTCATGTGTTGATAACATCACACTTTGGGGTGGTACGGCTGGTGAGACATTACGAAAATTACATTTTATAAGGTGCCTAATGTGCTAATACTGGGAGGCCTACGTTGAGCTCTGTGCCATCGAAGTTTCTATCTGGATCTCAGCAATGAACCAAGGATCTTAGAGAAAGTTCTTTCTTATTAATTTATCCAGCATATTTTACTATGTTTTTCTCAGACAAAAAGAATAGGCTATAAAGATAAACATTTACTTTGTAGAAGTACACACACAAAATACCTACATCATCTTACTTCCTACAAGATAGTGGAAAAGAAGTATTCATCAGTGAATTTAAGGAGGTGAATTGAAGATCTTTTCTCTTCAATAAGAATGTGCAAAATGTCATTGCTGGATGTCTATGTCCATTGAGATTGCTTTAACAAATTAGCTTAGACTTACTGGCTCTAAACAGAAATTTATTTCCCATAATTACAGTCCTAGAAGCTGGGAATTCCAAAATTAATGCTCTGGCCATTTCAGTTTGGGTTGAAGGTATTCTTCCCAGCTTACAGACAGCCACCTTCTCACTAAGTCTTGTGACCTTTTCCCCCAATGCACACAGAGAGTGAGCCTTCTGGGTCTCTTCTTATAAGAATGCTAATCCTATCAGATCAGAGCATCACCCCCAGGACCTCACTTAAGTACTTTGTTTGTCTAAATGTAGCCACTCTGGGTGTGTGTGCGCGCACACACACACACACACACACACACACACACACACACTTAGTTCAAAACACATACTGAATAATGGTGATGATAGTAAACTCTTTTTTTTTTTTTTTTGTACCAGGGATTAAACTCAAGGGCATTCTAAACTCTGAGCTATACCCTCAGCACTATTTTATTTTTTATTCTGAAACAAGGTCTCGCTAAGTTGCTTATGCTGACTTTGAACCTGCCCTATCTCAGCCTATCTCAGCCTTCCAAGTACTGTGATCACAGGTGTGTACCCAGGTGTGAACAGGTGTGAGCACAGGTTTGCACCACCATGCCCAGCATTGAGAACTATAGAATAATCCAAAGTGAGGATGAATAAGACTTGGGTAACTTGAAAAGCATAAGGCAGGAAATTTTAGATGCCATCTTCTTTCTGGGTGTCTTATATACTCTGGAGAGTGTTGAGACTGTTATAGGAAAGTCTGTCTTTCACACAATTTATGGGAACTTCTGCTCCTGCTGTAGGCCGGGCCCAGATAGCACAGAGCTGCATAAAACTAGACTGATGCAAGTCACCTGAGCATTTTTATGCTCAAAATAATATTAAATTGAAACTATCTTCTGATTTGAGGTTTTCTGTGATTGCCTCACCATAAACTACACACATAGTCCATTTCTTAAAATTCGATTCTATTTTTTAATGCTGCTTTTATTCACTGAGGAGAGAGAAAAAGGACTTAAATCTGGGTATAGCAAATGCAACATCCAGTAAGCTTGTAAAAAAGCTATGGACAGAGACAAATTCACATAAAAATGAAAAATAAAACTAAAAGCAACATGAGAAAATAGAAATGCAAAGCTTATCTCTAACCCTAGAATGCTCCGAGCTGAAACTGACAGTATTGTCAGGATATTGTTGTTATAAACCTATGCATAAGTGTTTGGGAAGGCCAAGTGTGACGGTAACCAGCATCCACACTGCATTATCTCTAAGGTGCCCTTGTGTTTCCTGATGAATAATAGAATTTTAAAGTGAATTAGGGCTGTAATCATAATAGTCTTAACTAGGACATTTTTACATAAGAGCACTGTTTATCTGGAGTGGGCTTGCCATTTACCTCATTCTACAG
This sequence comes from Muscardinus avellanarius, assembly GCF_963383645.1. NCBI lineage: Eukaryota > Metazoa > Chordata > Mammalia > Rodentia > Gliridae > Muscardinus > Muscardinus avellanarius. Next base: position 78,653,891 of record NC_137797.1, read on the forward strand.
TACTCTCCTTATCCCTGCTAAAGAGGTGGGCACAGTTCCCAGACAGAAAACTGTGGCAGATAATTTTTCCCCCAGTAGCATCTGGCATTTTGGCAGAAAATGTATTCGGATAATCTTAAATGTGGTTCATTTTCTTTCCTAAATCTTTTTTTTTTTTCCTTCAGACCCCGAAACTAAAGTTTCATTCTTTTCCAAGCTAGGTAAAGAAATTCCCAAGAAGCATTTTTAAATACAATATATCCTTAAACCCAGGAAAAGACATCATTCTAAGGAATAGTTAAAAAGGAAGCTCCAGCATGAATTTCTTTAAAAAAAAAATCTAATTTTCCCAGAAGCACATATAGACATGAGTTCTGGTTTTCTTGCTCTCTTTCACTCTAATTTTCTCTGAGAACCAAAAGCTGAAACAAAATCAATATTAATTTACTTTGACTTTTCCAAAATGGAATTAAGAATGTCTCTTTTTCTGAAATAATTCCAAATCTCATGATCAAATTTCTAGCTTCAACATACTCAATCCCCAAGTATCTTGGAGGTTTGTATATGTAATGCAGTGGACAAGTCTCAATTTAGGGGCAAACATAGGAGATCTCTAACTTATCTGAAAATGCATATCAAAGCCAGATCTTGTTAGCCCTTTTTAGAAGTTTGGTCTTTAAAATAATAAGCACCAAAGATTTTGATACAATGCAATCACACAACCAAATAGTGTTTCCAGAAGATTAATCTGGTTGCAGTGTGGGAAAAGACTAGAAGGAAAGAATGAGGAGCAGCAGCCAACTCAAAGATCAGAGAGATCTTGAAGGCTGAGCAGCATAAGACGGGAAAGCCAGCAAGATTGTGTGTGTGTGTGTGTGTGTGTGTGTGTGTGTGTGTGTGTGGTGTGTGTAATGAAGGCAGGAGCTGTTTCCCTTTGATGTCTCCAGAGTCAGCCTGGGCAGCTGCCTCCTGACAGGCCCTGCCCTCTGCCCTGGTCTCCACATGCAGAAGGGGCAATCCACAAGGCCCCGCTCCACCTCTCGCCAGGGACACCAAGCCTTGCGCACATTCTGTCTCCCCTAAGCAGTCCTATTTTGCTTCTCTGCTCCATATTTTCAAAAATAATAGTTCACTAATCTACCTTATTCTTAGTTTTATCTTAATTTTTATTTTCTTTCTCTTGTCTCTTTAGTTCTGACTTCCTGCTCCAACTCCTTAATCCCAAGGAATGAGCTGATTTTAGCTTTTCATCTCATTGGCTTTAGCCTTTTCGCCTGTTACCATTATAGCTTTCACTAAGGTTTTAACCTTTCATCTCATTGGCTTACAGCATTTTATCTTTTATTTTTAAATTTCATCTGTTTTGTATTTTTAAACTCTTAACCTTTACCTTCATGGAGATTTTAAATCTCTTATTTTAGCTTCCACATTATTCCCTGTTAGTGTAACTTATTCTCTCTTTTATTTTAAAATTTAGGTTCCACTTTACTAATTGCCCCTTTTTATTTTTATATTTTCCTTGTTTTTTTTCTTTTTAATATTTTTCCTGGTATAAGAATATTTCCATATGAACTTCCAGACATGATGGCATGTAAAGGACCTGAGCCACCATAATTATGGAAGTGTGATCACTTCTTTCTCTTCCTCTCCATCCCCTAGCCTCCCATGCCTCCTGCTCTCCAAAGGTGCCCCCAGTAGATCCCAGAGCCAAAGACTAGGTTTTTTTTAATAAACATAAACAAACAGATTAATGAATGAAATGAGAAACTGTGTTTTCACAGACTCTGACCTCTGACATATATAGGCTGTGTATTTAGGGCGAATTGCCCCTCTATAGACCACCTCTAAAATTTGCCTTGGTGAGGAGGTATGTGGTGTTGAGATTCCTCATGAGAGAAAGAAAAGTAGATGGCCCTTGGCCAGGTTGTTTGCACCACTTCCAAACTCATCTGTTTCTAATGTATTTATTTCCTGGTTGGTCTTCTTTCTCACCAGATTCAAAGGAGTAACTCTGGAGTAACTCTTATCTCTTATTATAAAATATGAGCATAAGTTGTCCAGAGAGATTATCATGAATAAGACTTCCAAAAACATGAATCTGTTGTTCTGCTATAGGCTGCCTGGTTTTTTTTTTTTGGTTTTTTTTTTTTTTTCAGTACTGGGGGTGGAACCCAGGGACATTCTACTTTCAAGCTATACCCCCAGTTATATTTTTTATTCTTTATTTTGAAATAGGGTCTCACTGAGTTGCAAAGGGCCTCACTAAGTAGCTGGGGCTGTCTGTGAATCATAATCCACCTGTCTCAGCCTCCCAAATTCTGGGATTACAAGGGTGCCCCACCACACCAGTCTAGGCTACCTTTTTTTTTTTATGACCTGTGTTGGAAAACCGAAGAACAGGAAGTGAACCATTTCACTTTCATATGATGGGAGTAACCTCCCCTTTGAAAGTTTTAGGAATACAGCCAAAATGGGATTTTCAAATCTTTTCCCTGCTTTCTTAAGGAAAAAAAAAAAAAAATAACTGAAGAAAAACTAAAGTAAAACAAAGGTGTAAATATCTCCCATGTTCTTGAATAGGCAAAATAATTAGTCAAATTGGTCATACTACCAAAAGCAATTTACAGATTCAATGCAGTTCTTTTCAAAATATCAATGTCATTCTTCACAGAGAATGAAAAAGTTGGTCCTAAAAATGGTCCTAAAATTCACATAGAAGAAAAAAGATCCAGAATAGCCAGACCAATTCTGAGTCATGGTCAACGCATTTTGTCATCTGATTTTAAAGCATATATAGAGCTACAGTATCAAAAGGAGCATGATAGTGGCATAAAGATAGACACACAGAACAATAGAATGAATAGAAGATACAGAGGCAAATGCTCATACTTAATTTTTCCAGTTAATTTTTGACAAAAGAGCCAAAACATCCACTGGAGAAAAGATAGCCTTTTCACCAAAAGGTGTTGGGAAAACTGGTTATCTATATATAGAAGAATGAAAATTTCCTCCTATCTCTCACCCTACACATAAATCAACCCAATATGGAGCAATAGCCTAGAAATTAAATCAGAACTTTTTTAAATTACTAAAAGAAAACACAAGACCAATTCTCCAACATATGGGCACTGGTAGAAACTTCCTTAATACGATAACTAAGGCTCATGAAATACAATTGAGAGTCAACAAATAGGATAGCCTCAAATTTAAAAGCTTTTGTGCAGCAAAGGATATAAACAGATTCTGGAGAGAGAGCCCACAGAATGTGAGAAAATCTCTGCCAGCCACTCCTCCAAAATATCTAGAATATACAAATAACTCAAAAAATTAATACCAAAAAATAATGATCCAATTTAAAAGAGGACATTTGAACTGAACAGACACTTCTCAAACGAAGAAATACAAATGGCCAAGAAATATATAAAAACTTATCAACATTATTAGCAATCAGGAAAATGTAAATTAAACTGAGAGTCTGCCAGGCGTGGTGGCGCAGGCTTGTAATCCCTGCACTTGGGAGGCGGAGACAGGAGGATCGCGGTCCTTCATAGCCAGCCGTGCTGGCTTAAGAGACCCTTTTTCCAAATTTAAAAAAGTATAAAATAGGTCTGGGAGTGTAGCCCAGAGGTAGAAGGGTTTCCAGGAAGCCCAGTACCACACACACACACACACACACACACACACACACAAAAAAAAAACAACTGAGAGTCTAACCCTAGTAAGAATGGTAATCATCAAGAATACAAACAATAATAAATGCTGGTGAGGATATGGGAGAAGAATTATTCTTATACAATGTTGGTTAAATTTGTAAATTACTACAGCCACTGTAGAGATCAGTAAAATTCATGTTTATAGCAGCACAATTTATAAGAGCCAAATTATGGAACTAACCTAGGTGTCCATGAAAAGGTGAATGGTTAGGTATATACACACAATGGAATTTTACTCAGCTATACAGAAGAACAAAGTTCTATCATTAGCAATAAAATAGATGGAATAGTATTATGCAATGTAAGATCAACCAGTCTCAGAAAGTGGAGACCATATGTCTTCTTTCATATGTGGATGCTAGAGAGAAAATGGAAAACAAAAAGGATTTCAGATAAATGAGGAGAGACCAGTAGAATACAGGAAGGGGGCTGGGGGCAGGTGCAGGGGGAGAAGACTTGATGAAGGGAACAGTTCAAATAATGCCATGTACGTATAGAAAGTTACCAATGCCAATCTCAATAATATGTACAAAGAGGAGAGGGAGCGGGGCGGGAGGAGGAGGGAAACACAAAGTGCTGAGTGCATGTTGTGTTTCTATCACACCGAACCTCATTATGATGTAAAATTACAACGCACCAATAAAAGTATTTAAAGAATAAAAATAAAATTATCTCTTTGGACTAACAAGATGTTATGTCATGTATCAAGGGGAAGAAGCTGGCTATGTTTTGTTCAAAATTAGATAAAATTGGAGCCGGGTGTGGTGGCACACAATTGTAATCCCAGCATTCAGGAGGCTGAGACCAGAGGATCATGGTTCGCAGCCAGCCTCAGCTACTTAGTGAGGCCCTCCTTAACGTAGTGAGACCCTGTTTCAAAATAAAGAATAAAAAATAGGGCAGGGGGTGTATCTCGGAGGTCAAACGCCCCTGGGTTCTATCACCACCCACAAAAAAATGTAGATAATATTGGTAGTAGAGGACTTGGCACATGAAATACCTTTTTGTGTTGCTCACAAAAAAAGGTGAGCAATCTTAGTTTTTGACAAAGGAATGTATGAATGAAGAATGAATAGATAAAATTTGGTAGTAAGTCAGCCGAACTATGCATGTTTTTTATTAACTTGAGTAATTTTGATTAATTAAAAGTTTAATCTTTAAAGAATTATATAAATATAAATAAAATACAGGAATGTCTTTTTTCATTAACTGAAAACAGCCCACCTTTGCTTGTCCATCTTCAGTCATTCATTCTCCATACATTTTATTCCCTTTCCCTTATAAAATAGTCACCCTCTCCCCTAACATCCCATGCACCTTTACATCACTCTGTTCATTTCATTTCTTCTGGCTGGATTACTCTCAACAAATCTCAACTTATTCCTCACCCCACTCTCAGTCCTAGTTCCTTCATTCATCCAGTTGAATTGTATCTATTTATATGTGCTTGTATTTCCTACAGGTCTAGGCATTCCTCATAAGCAGCATCTCCATCATGGGCAACTATTTACCCACAGAGGCTATCACACATGTGGGAACTTATGTTCTCAATGAGTACTGAGCAAATGAACCAAAAAGTCACTAGATAGATAGAGTAAATTAACAAAATAAAAAAAAAAAACATAGGAAATCTCAACAGATCACCAAGCTGGCAGATGACAACCATCCTCATCCAGAATAGTGAGGTTTTACAAGAAAACACTTTCACTTTCTCCTTTTACTCACTACAAAAACTCCAAAAAAATCTGGAATTATAAATATGTTTCTACAGTTTTTGAGATTGACCTTTTCCTTTACATCTACCGTGGATATAATTTTTTTTGTCAGCTAGCTTTTTTCTTTGTTTAGAATTTAAAACAGTTATCTATACAACCAACTAATTGCTGCTATTAATGTGTATGTGAGTGTATGTGTGCATTTGTGCATCCGTGTGTGTGCATTCCTTTTCTAACTAGTCTTGCCTAATGTTTCCAGAAATGTTCATGAATAGCACCTTGCTCCTAGATCTTAATCTGGGCAAAGGAGGTCAAGTACATATGATGGCTGACTTTCAACACCTTTCAAATGAGATCACCTATGTATGGATTAGACTCATATATAAACTTTATCCACAACTGTTACCAAGGGCAAAAAGGTAAGCATTGTGTCTCTATCGATAGTAATCTTTCTCTGGCTTATTAAAGCCCAGATATTTTCTCCATAAATAATCTCTTTTGTCTTAAATTTGTAATTTGCTCCTGCCTTAAGAACATAAGTGAATTCTTTCCTAATCTCACTTCTTGTTCACCATTATTTTAATTGGTAGACTAGGCATACATACCCTCCATAAGTATTGTTGAGATAGACTGCACCCCAGACCCTTTCATTCCTAATTAGACTGGACTGACTCTTTCACCTTTCATAAACAAATAGATAACAATCTGAATAGGAAGTATTTTTAAATGCTTTAAGTACCTTGGTCAAAACAACTGTCAAGACTGTATTTGTTGTAAAGAGTTCTGTCTGAGCAGATCTCCAAAGTATTTGCAAATTACTCAGTAGATTTTGGCCAATAAGTATTGACCATTTTATAGTCAACAGACACTTCATGACTAATGTCTGTGTCCAGAAATTGTTTTAGAAACTAAGATTATAGTACTTAATAAGACCCAGTCTTGTCCCTGTAGAATTCACTCAAGAGAGGGAGATAAAAACAGAATATATCAAAAGACTTGCAGTAAGAACCATAATAGAGAGAGACTTCCAGGGAGATGGCGACCGAGAAAAGTGGGGCTTAAGAGCCCTCCTAACAACCAATCTCCATTACCACAAAATCAGCACCTTTCATAGCCAGAAAACACCATCACCAGAGAAACAAAAAAATCACCAGGCTGCAGAGAGAAAGCGGACTGAGAACAGAGCTCAGAGTCACAGAGGAGATAACCGGCCTCACTCCCGAGGACGCGGCAGCAGCGCCATACTGCCGGCGGCAGCGGCAAATTCACCGGACAGCTACAGCAAGCCGAGGTGAGCCACTGCGGAACAGCCAGGCGGGATTTCTCGCCGCAAGTAAAATCTAAAGCTCCCAGTGGCTGAGCTCAGCACACGCTGCAGGGATTCAGAGTGGAAATCAAAACCAAGAAGAAATACACCAGCCTCACGGCCGAGGGTGTAGCAGCGGCGCCATATTGCCACCGGCGGCAGCAGCAGAGAATTCACCGAATCCAGTACAGCTACATCTACGTACTCAAGAACAGTGAGTCAAATTGTGGGCCACAGAGGAGAAATCCCAGTACTGTACTCCCTGGGACTTGACCCAGTGGGGGAGGGGCGGTGGCCGAGATATCACACCATAGGAGAACGTGCAACCTGGCACCCCCCACAGTCTAAAGCAGCCTCTATCGACTCTCTGGGTTGGAGACTCTGTGATACAACCCAGTAAAGGAGTAATGGGGTCTGAGATACTACAGACTCGAGATCCAGAACACCTTAAGTGAAGTCATAGTGACCCAAGGGAAGAACCCAGAGAAGGCACAAACTTCTGAAATCATGGGAAAGAGGAATAATACTGGAGCAATGAATGTCCACAACCCCACAACATCAGAACCCGATAAAACAGAAAATCAGAGATTTCTAGAAGATCAAATCAGGAAAATAACTATAGAAATAATAGAGGTGCTTCGAAAAGAACTCAGAGAGAGCCAAAAGGAGATAAAGGATGCAATTAATGAAGTAAAGGCCTCAATTCAAAGCACAAACAACCGATTAGACCACATGGAGAACAGAATATCGCTCTTAGAAGATGATCATTCCAAAAATGAAAGCATAGTTTCTAATCTAGGAAAAAATATCCGACAGCAGGAATCTGATATTGAAGAAATATGGGCCCATTTTAAGAGAGCTAACCTAAGAATAATTGGAATAGAGGAGGGAAAAGAAAGTGAAACCAAAGGGATCAACAATCTCTTCAAGGAAGTAATAGCAGAAAATTTTCCAAACATAGAGCAAGAGGTCGATACACAGGTCCAGGAAACTTATAGAACTCCCTTTAGACAGGATCGGAGAAGAGGATCCTCACACCACATAATTGTCAAAATGACCAATGTGGAAGCCAAGCAGAGAATCTTAAAGGCAACAAAAACAAAGGGCCACGTGACATTCAGAGGCAAACCAATTAGAATCACTCCAGACTTCCCAAACCAAGTCATGAGAGCCAGAAGGGCTTGGAGTAACATATTCCAAACTCTGAAAGAAAACAACTTCCAGCCAAAAATTTCCTACCCAGCAAAACTTTCTATCAAATTAGATGGAAAAATAAGAAGCTTCCATGACAAACAGAAACTGAAGGAATTTTTGTCTTCAAAACCAGCACTAGAGAAAATACTCAAAGAGATTAACTACAAAGAAGAAATAGGTAACACACACCAGAACCAGAGAAACAAGAGTTTCCATCCAACAGTCAACTAAGATTGGTTATCTGTGGAGATTCATTACTTATGTTAGTCTTTTACCTATCTCTAAATGGTATTGTTTGCCTTTATTGTTGTTAATTTTTAGGATTTCTAGTTGGAATATTAATATACCTTCAGATATAGCATTTGGAAATATTTTATTCCATTCTATTAGTAACTGTTAACTCTGTTTACATTGTCTTCGGATATACAATTTTTTTTTATTTTTTAGGGAGTTTGTATACTCTTCTGTTTCCTGTGCCATTGAAATCATATCCAAGAAATCACTGCCAATTTCAATGTTGTGAGGTTTTATGACCCAGATTTTCTCCTAAAAGTTTATAGTCTTAAGATTTATATTTAGGTCTTTTATCTATTTTGAGTTAATATTTGTATATGGGATTAGGTAAGGGTCCAACTTTATTCTTTTCCATGTAATTATTATGTTTCAACAATATTTAGTTAAAAGATTATTATTTCTACCACCAAATGTTCGTGGAAACCTTGTCAAAAATAACTTGACAATATAGGGAAGAATTTAGCTCTAGGCTTTTATTTAACTCCAATGGTTTATATATCTGCCTTTAGAATAGTACTACACTGTTTCAATTATTGTAGCTTTATATGGTTTGAAATCAGAAAATATATATCTTCTAGCTTTGTTCTTTTTCAAGATCGTTTTGGGTATCTAGAGTCCATATTCCATATTAGGATAGAGTTTTTTTCTGAAAAATAAATATATAAATATATGATAGTTTCACCTAAAAAAATAGAAAAAAAAATTCTCTGGTAAGAAAGAAAGTAAAAAGAAATATTGAAATGTTATCTTTAAGTCATCAAAAGCTTGGTATCAGACAAATGAAACTGTTATGAGAAATTATCATTTTTAATTTTGGATAAATTGCTATAATACTAGATGTCAACCACTAAGCCAAGCATGGGAGGGAGGGATGGGGAGAGAATGGGGTGGGGATCTGGTGGGGGCTGACTGGGCGATGTGTGCATGTATGTCTACAAAAGTTTGTATCCCACTATGATGTATGAATACAGTGCACTAATAAAAAATAAATAAATAAATAAATAAATAAATAAATAAATAAAAAGAACCATAATAGATCTACTTAGGAGGAGCAGGTAATCCTGTCAAAGAAATTATTTCAAAAGAGAAAATGCTTAATTAAAGGGCTAAAAAATTTAGTAGGAGAAATAAGTGGGAATATAAAAGTAGGAAGTTCTAGAAAAAAAAGAACATTATATTAAAAATCTGAATTAAAAGAAAAAAAGAGAGAATTCAAGTAATTCAGAATAGCTACAATGCTGATGGGAGGATAATAGGAAGCCAAGCTACAGCAGAGAAGGAAGCCAGCACACTTGCAAGTCCTGGAAACTCAGACCCTAATAAAGAGGTGGAAAGCAGTGGTCATCTTTACATAGGCCCCCAGAAAGATCAGACTTGCAGAAAAATCACTCAACTGCATTGTAAGAACAGACAAAGTGGGAAGAAAAAACAAACCAGAGCCTTTCTCTGTTCTCCACAGAACCCCACAGGGGGTGAGGGTGGCTATAAAACTGGAGCAAAGAAAATAGATTTGCAGTATTATTAAATTGAGAAAATTAGCCAGATGTGGTGGCACACCCCTGAAAACCTAGTACTTGGGAGGCTAAGACAGAAGAATCACAGGTTTGAGGCCAGCCTCAGTAACTTGGTTAAACCCAGTTTCAAAGTAAAAAAAATAAAAAAGGCTGAAGGTGTAACTCAGTGATAGATTACTCCTGGGTTCAATTATCAGGGCTCTTCCCCTTCCCCACCAAAAAAGAGGGAGAATTAGCTGGTCTTAGTGATTATTGAGTGTGGAAGAGTGAGGGAGGGCAGGTATTTCAGAATAATTCCCAAGTGGTTGTTTGTACATCTAGGTACCATTCATCTTCTTGAGGGGGTCCTGGGGGTCCTAGGAAGTATGCAAGCAGGCATGTTTAATAGGTATTCTGAAGCCTGGTCTAGTGCTCCATTCACAGAGCTTTTGAACAGCAGTTAAAGATTACAACTTTGTGTACATGTATAGCAATTTGAGCCTCTGGTCTACTGAGGATCAGAGGTGAGTAACTGTATCAGTTTTAAGGCATATTAGTTATGTTCACAAAGCAGACAGTTGGTCAGATTCCTTTCAGTAGTTCCCAGTTGTGTTCAGATATCCTCCTGAAGACACACCACAGATACTCAATGAACTATTTATCCAAACCACCAACACTATTTCCTGTTTATTTCAGAAGGCATTCAGGAACAATGAAGAAAAAAAGAAAGGAGAGAGAGAGACAGAGAGAGAGGGAGAGGAGGAGGGAAGGGGAGGTGAGGGAGGGAAGGGAAGGGAAGGGAAAGGAAGAGAAGGATCTCACAAGGATCTGTAATTAAGCTTGCTCTGTGCTAAGTCCTGGGCTACAGAGATGAATATAACTTAGATACAGAGTTCAATGGCAATTAGCAAGTTAACTAGAACAATGAAATCGGAAGAAACAAAAAAAAGAAAAGAAGGGAATCTGCATCAGGGAAGGCTTCATGAAAATGAAAGCATTTGAGCTGAGTCTAAGGAGTAACTTGACTAGACAAATAAGAAGCTTATAGCAGAGAACAGAGAAGCATCCAGGAATACACACAATCTTGTGCATTCCACATTCAGGAAACAGTAGATGATCCTGGATTGCTGGTGAAAGCAAGGTTTAAAAGATCACATCATAAACTCTCCTATGTGATATAGTGAAGAGCAGAATGAGAAAATCCTATTAGGAAGCTGCAAAATTCCCTGGGGAAAAACTGTAAGAGCATGAATTAAAACAGGGACAGAGAAACGGGAGGCATATTTGAGAAAGAGGAGAGCACAGAAATGGAAAAATCAGAAATGGGAATTTTAGATGTTTACCAAAATTAAAACTGCACAGCAGCTGGGAGAAGTGATCTCTATTTCTGCTCCCTTCATAAATTTGCTCTCTTATGTGAAGTTAGAAATGCTTGAGATCAGGTCTGAACTTTTAAAACTGATTAAAAGTCAACTTCACCCTACTACGGGGTCTCCCTTGGCCTTGCTGCCAACAATGGAAAGGGTGGGATGAATGACCACAGCTCCGGTGGTGTAGCTTGGCAGAGAAGGAGCAGTGTGGTTTAAGATCAAGAGGACCTGGAGTTGAGAATTGGCTCCACTACTATCTGATTTTGAATTCAAACCAGATCAGAACTAAACACGATACTGATGATGCTCTTTCCTCCACCAGCAAGAAGGAAAGGTTGGGTGTGTGTTCATGAGCATCAGGGTACACCTAAGCTGGTTATACCCAAAAAAAAAACCAGTTACTTTTATTTTTACAAGGAATTGTCATAGTGGTGAACCAGCTTCAAGAGTCCATAAACAGGAAATGACTCACAACATCTTGCTCATTGTGCCGAGGTGTTCTGTTACTCAAAATGAATATCTCAGAGCCGGGAATTTAACTCAGTGGCAAAGTGTGAGGCCCCAGTTCAATTTCCAGTCCCAAGAAAAATTCCAACATTCATAAACACTCCAGATTGGCCTCAACTAGTAGATATTCCAATCACCTTTAAAAAAATACAGAATAAAATAAAAGAAAAAGAAACCAAGATTATTGGATGACATGTGCAGTGAGGACAATTATGTCATCATGTCCCAGTGTCCCACCGAGAGGACACCTATAAAAACGTAAGCTTAAGTTTTTAAGCTTCAGATAGGTATTTTTCTGAGCCCTTAGTTAAATCTTTATTTCCAAAAGACACTCTTGGAGATCTCTTTCCAAGTCAACCATAGACAACATAAATGCAGGCATGTTTTACAGTTCTTCCTACAAAATACCTCAGCTGTCTGCCAGAATTTGCATGTGTAATATCACTTAATGGCTGTTTGCCTTTCCTAAGAATTTAATCTCATCCTATCATAAAGATTCTGAAAAATCACTGATGCTGAAAATACATGTATGCATACATTCTTCCAGGTTCAAAAACAGGTGTGTCTCTTTTGCTTGCACCAGCAGCACCTTCTCCCCTCCACTCCCACCCCCAGGCTTTTTGCCCTCTTGGTCTCTCGTCCCTGGAGCTTGTGTTTACCCTGGAGCTAACATTTCAACATCAACCTACCAGGTGTCCACAGCCTTCTCTCCCATGACACTCCTGTAGCAGATGGTGCAAATGGCCTGGCACGTATATTCTGATTCATTGCAAAAACCAAACTGCCAGACTGCTGACTAGCTTGGCAAGGAAAAGAGAAAGTTGTTGCTTGAAAAACCATTATGATTTATTCTTTATGTAGTGACTTTGAATTTTGCCCTGCTTAAAGATGATTAGTAATTTCTTTAACCAGATTAAAGAAAAGCTTATAGGAACTGCCCCATTTACGAAGATAGCTATAGGTGGCAGGAACGGGTCCTTACAAGACAAGAGGCAAACAATAGCAACTCAAAACAAAGTGACATCAAATGTAAAATTTTTAAAAATTTTAAGTGAGTACATGGAGAATAGTGTTTTTTATACTATCCCCAAAGCTCTAATAATACTAGTTTCTTATGAAATACAAGAATATTTCAAAAAATCTTGTCTAAGTTAGTTATTTTGTACAAAGTGCTTCTAATTGTTTTTGCCCGTTTGGAAGGAGCAAGTTTTAAAATAGATTTCTACCAGGCAAACATACAGGGAAAGAGAGGTGTCTAAATGTTCACTTTCTATAGTCAGAACCTTTGGATTTGATGTTTAATTCTCCTGTATCATTTCTACTATTTTGTACTCCTCTTACTTTGGGTCATTTGAGGTCTGCCATATCTATGCCCTTCCAGAAGGATTTCTGGTGCTTTTCTGAACAGCATACCCCTCCTCAAGGTTCATCTACACCCACTTTTTACCCTACACCTCAGAGCATATACCCTATACCAAGAGTTCTGGAAGGAGTCATAATGCAGAAACATGAGGATGTCTTCATTGAGTGTTTCCCCTACCCTTGGACATTTGACCCACCCTATACTAATACACTCATGACTTAAGGTCACTGTCCTCCTAGGGGTCCCTCGCCAGCTACTCCAGAGATAGAATGCAGTCTGTATTCTACAATCCATACCCCAATATAGAGGCATATTCTAAGCTTCCTTTATTGGATGTGGTCAGTACACTAAAGTCCCAGCATGCTTCATGGCTGAGCATTAGTGTTAAAGAGAAAAATCTTAAAGCAGTCAACACACACACATGTTATGTACATGCACACACGTGCAAACAAAGCCAAGTTACATGAGGTAAAAATGATAGCAGATTTCTCATCAGAAATAATGCAAGTGAAGCCAAGTATTGCCCACACCTGCAGTCCTAGTACTTGGGAGGCTGAGACAGAAGAATTGCAGGTTTAAGACCAGACTCAGCAATTTAGCAAGGCCTTCAGCAATTTAAGGAGACCCTGTTTCAACACAAAAATAAAATATATATATATAAAGGGTTAGTGATGTAGCCTAGAGGTTGAATGCTTTTGAGTTCAATCCCCAGTACCAAAAAAAAAAAAAAAAGAAAGAAAGAATAAAGAAAGAGAGAAAGAAATACAAATAGAGCAATAGCAGTATCTTTCAGTACTGAAAGAATAAAACAACCCTTTTGGAATTCTGTGAAAATGTCTTTCAAAAACAAAGGTAAAAAGAGAAGCCAAACTAATCTTACACAGAAAATATTTGTGCAAGGATGTCTGTCCAACAACTACCTATTAAATGTTGGATTGATGCCATCCTTGTTACAATCGCCAAGGGCAATTGATTCAAAACAACTTACAAAATTCTCCTTGCTTTGCAACTTAAACTTCTTAACTGAACCTCTCTGAATACACTTATGTTTTGCCTTTAAAAAACTTCTTGACTTAACCTCTCTGAATACGCTCTCTACAATTTTTATCTAGATTGATAACCATAAATCAAAACAATCATTAAAATAATAAAGATTTATAGCGAATTAGCTAGTAAATTAGATCAAGTCAAATCTTTTAAAATAATTCATTCAGACCCAGGTGTGGTGGCGCACGCTTGTAATCCCAGCACTTGGGAGGCTGAGACTGGAGGATCGCACAGGTTCGAAGCCAGCCTCAGCTACTGAGTGAGGCTCTCAGCAACATAGTGAGATCCTATTTCTAATAAAATATAAAAATAGGTCTGGGCGTATAGCCTGGAGATAGAAAGCCCCTGGATTCCATCCCCAGTACCACAAAAAAATTTTAATTTAATTTAAAAATTCATTCAAAAGAAGGGAGGAAAGAAAACAAAGAATAGATGAGACAAATGGCAAGAAGACAGGTTGACACTTATTGTATTAATAATAACATTAAATATAAGCAGCCTAAACACCCCAATTAAAAGTCAAAGGCATCAGATTAGATTTAAAAGACTTAATTTTATATTTAAAGAAATACACTTTAAATATAAGACACGAACAGATTGAAATTAAAAATAAAAAAGGTGGAAAGTGCTGGCACAAATTAAAAAAAAGTTGGGGTAAGTATATTGACATCAGACAAAGCAGAAAAACTGCTTTATAATTAGTAAATGGGTAAACTCACCAAGAGATAAGAAAACATTGCACACAAGTAACAGAGCTACAACATGGAAAAAAGCTTATTGAACTGTAAAAAAAAATAGAATTATGACTGCAGAGATGTCAATATAAGTCTCTAAATAACTGGCCAAAACAAGTAAACAGAAAATCAATAATGGTATGTGTTGTGGGGGGGGTGAAATGTGCATGGTGTGTGTGTGTGGGGAGAAGTAATTCCCCCACCACCACCACACAAACAGACAAACAGAAAAACCGTGGATTCTTGTCCTAAGCTAAGAATAAGTATTCATTGCTTGGACCGTTGCTGAAGATTTAAAGGAGTTTATTAGAAAGATAGAAATACGGAAAATAGAAATACAGCCCCATGCCAAGATGGCATGAGGGGATGACGCGAATGAGTACACCAAAGGGCTTACACGTGGACTTGGCCTTTTATATCCATGACCTCCATCTTTTTTGCGTGACTCTGACAGAGTGACCGTCCCTGTAAGGTACCTCCCCTTAACCCTGTAAGGTACCTCCCCTAGCAAGGTGTGGTGAGGTGTCTCCTTTCATGGAGGGCAAGGTCAAACCCTGCCCCATCCTCCCTAGATCATCATGTAGATCTGTCTTTAGAAAGAGGAAGCCCTCCCTCTGTTGACTTAATTACTTTGAGCTAGGTTGATTTACATTGGAATAGCTGCCTGTTTTATGCAGAAACCAAGTCCTTCCATTATCCATGTCCTTTATCTGCCATTTTGACACAACTATTTTGAAATATACCAATTATTTTTTTTTGAAATATATTAATAATCAGAGCTTTCCCAAATCTTCCTAGGTCATTCCCAATACTGGCACAGTATGCTTAATGACACTACAGCAAACTTGGCCTAATTGACATTCATAGGACATTCCACGCAAAACAAGAGTACACATTCTTTTCAAATGCACAAGAATTTTTTCCAAGACATATATATTGTAGGCCATAAAACAATTCTCAATAAATTCAAGAAGTTTTAATTCATGCAAAATATGTTTTCTTACCACAGTGGACTTAAATAAGAAATTAACAGCAGAAAATTATGTAAAAATATCTATTAGAAAATTAAGCCGGGCGTGGTGGCACAGGCTTGTAATCCCAGCATTCGAGGATTGTGGTTCACAAACAGCCTCAGCTACTTAGTGAGGCCCTCTGCAACTCAGTGAGACCCGGTTTCAAAATAAAGAATAAAAAATAGGGCAGGGGGTGTAGCTTGGAGGTCGAATGCCCCTGGGTTCCATCTCCAAACCATCAAAAAGAAAAAAATTTAAATAGCACACTTCTAAATAATCTGGTGGTCACAGAACAAATCAAAAAAGAAATTGGAGAGTATTTGCAAATGAATGAAAATGAGGACAGGGCATTATATATCAATATTTATGGGATGCCACTGAAGCAGTATCTATATAAAGACTTCTAGCAGTAAATACATGTACTATACATGACATCAAAGCGTCTCCAGGTACTATGTGAATATATGTTCCTATCTCACTAAACCACAATATAATGTATGGTTACAATACCCAATGAATGTATTTTTTAAGTTGAAAAATTCAAATTCATCAAATTAAAAATAAAACTTCTCTTTTTGGAAAAATACTGTTAAGAGAATAAAAAGACAAGCAAGCTACAGACCCATGGAAAATATTTGAAAAACATATATATGACAAAAAACTTGTAGCAAAAATAAATAACTCTTGGCACACAGTAATAAGCTGGGAATGGTGGTACATGCCTGTAATCACAGCATTTGGAAGGCTGAGACAGAAGGATCACAGGTTTCAGACCAGCCTCAGCAACTTAGCAAGATCCTTAGTAACTTAGAAAGACCCTGTAAAAAGCATTAGCAATGTAACTTGGAAGTAGAATCTCCCTGAGTTCAATCCCCAGTACCTAGAAAAATAAAAACAAACAAAATAAAAACATTTCTCAATAATAACAGAGAACCCAGTTTTTAAAAGATAGGTATTATTTGAACAGATTTCACCAGAGAAGTTGTATTTATGATGAATAAGCTCATGAAAATAGGTTCTACGTCATGGTCATTAGAGAACTGCAAAACCCTAAGGCAGTACTACACATTTGGCAAAATGACTAAAGTTAACAAGACTAAAAATAGCAAGTGCTGGAAAGTATGTACAAAAATTGTAACTCCTACATATTTCCAGTATAAATGTAAAACTATGTGATCACTTTGGTAAAAAAAAATTTGGTATTTTCATAGAAAGCTAAATATGCATCAACCACATGAGCCAGATATTATACTCCTATGTATTTATCCAAGGTAAAAGAAAGCATATGTCCATACAAAGACATATGCATGAATATTTATAGCAGATTTACTTTAATAGTCAAAACTGGAAGTATCCAAAATGTCCACCAACAGATAAATGGATAAACAAACTGTGGTATATCCATACAATGGTGTACTACGCAGCAGTAAAAATATAAAAACTACTGATGATCACTACAATGTGGATGAATCTCAATATAAATATACTGAGTGAATTGTGTCAGGTATTAAAAAGAGTACCTACTTTATGATTCCATTTATATAATATTCTAGAAAATGCAAGTTAATCTATGATGACAAAAACAGGACAATATTTACATGGCATTTTGTAATGGGTTGGGGAGGTCACATGGGTATTTTGTAGCTGATGGATACATTAATTATCTTGATTGTAATGAGGCTTTGATGGGTATATACACCTAATCAAAACTCCTAAAAGTGTATACTTTCAAATATTTTATGTCAATAATACATAAAGCCACTAGGAAACAAAATGCCACCACATCTTTGACCAGTAACCAGTCTGTAAATATTAAAATCACTAATGAAGATTATCTACATGAGCAGTTTACAATATGCCTTCATTCATTTTTAGCCAGAAAGGTGAAATAGCATACGGAGCTAAAAACAGACCAGACTAGGAGCTTCCAGAATGTCTGCCATATTTTTTCAAATAACCCACTGTCTCTCTTGAAATCCTCACAATAATGTTGGTAAATAGAGATGTTTCCTACTGAAAAGCCATAAAATGAAATTTTAACATTTTCTTATTAGTAGAAGTATTATCTTGGATCAGTCTAGACAATGAAATTTTTCCATGTATGGACTCTTGTTTTGCAAGTGAGGTAAAAAGAAGGGATAGGATCATGTTGCATGTTGTATTTCTTTGTTCATGTTTCCAACTCCATGGAATGTTAAATAAATATTATTGGATATAACAAAAATTGCTTTAACTTGTTATATAAATCATGAAAAAATGTAACTGTCACTATAAATTAGTGGTTAAGCACATTGGCATTGGAATCAATCAGGTTCAAATTCTAGCTTGGCAAATTCCAGCTTTTTAGTGGACAAATCATTTATCTTGTCTTAGCCTATTTGCTTTTCTTTACAATGGTGCTAAGCAGCACTACTGCAGAGAGTTACCAAGAGGGTTAGATAAAACAGGGCAGGTGTTGCTTTCATCACAATGAGTAGATAATGGTTAAAGACAAAGAAAGAAGCTTAAGATGAAGTTGAAATGTTAGACAGAGGGCATATCTCTTTTTTTCATTCAAGGTAGATTTTATCTATACTCTATGTTACAAGAACAAAAGGTAAAGAGCAAGACTAGGAAAATATTTTGTCTTCCCCATAGGCACTTAAAAACTGGAATATTATTTGGAATAATAGATATCTTAGAAAGTAGAACCCTGCCAAGCTGACATTCTGACACATAGTGTCAAACATGTAAGTTTTAGTGTATGTTTTTCTAAGAGCAAAATGCCTTGCTCTAAGAGTACCTGTGAAATATGCCCACTGGACCTTCGAATCCATCTCCTAGACCCCATCTTCCAATGGACCGCTCCATCTGATGACCTTCAGACACTGCAGATACAAAGTGCTCAGCCTTGACTCCTTCATTATTCATTTATGCATAACCACTTCCCTGCCATGCATATTCACAGATCATGCTTCTCCCCAGGTACTAGGTACTCTCTACCTCCACAGTGGCTTCAGTATGGCCATGACTATTCCCCATGACAGAGAGCTGGGGGTTGGCCGCTTCTCTCCATCATCCCCCACATTCAACCTCATCTCCGAACCCCACCCATTTCCCACCAGACTCTGTCTTCTCTGTTCTGTTTCACAATGTCTTGATCTTAGTTCTGAAAGTGACCACCTCTCTTCTGAAATAAGATTTTAGCTTCCTGATTTGTCTCCCTCTGTCCTCTCTTTTCCTCTTCCAAATCACCTCCCATAATGCTCACAAATATCACTCAATAAGGACAACCGAATTATTCTGCTCCCCATGAATCTACAAGATAAACCCAAATTCTTTCAACAATGCCATGAAATCCACCTCCTGATCTCCTTCTTAAGCTTCAGACCTCAGCTACCCTACCCTCACATTTTTATGCTTTGGCAATAATTAATTTCTTTGGGGAGCATACTGGTGATTGAACTCAGGGACATCCTATATCTGAACTACCTTCAGCCATATTTTATTTTTTATTTTGAAACAGGGTCTCACTAAATTGATGATAGTCTTGCTAAATTGCTGAAGCTGGCCAAACCTGCAGTCCTCTTGTCCCAATCTCCCCAGTACTGGGATTGCATGCATACATTACCACACCCAACTGGCAATAAATAATTTCTGCTCACTACAATATACCTTATTTCTATTCCTAGACATGTGATTCTTTCTGCCTAGAATGCCTCTTCCCACCTCCTCTTGTCACCTAGTTCTGTAAACTTCTATGACACACATCCCACATTGGGCCACACAGAGTTAATGACTGTGGTATTTATATCCATACTGTTGCCCATATCAGTCAGTCCTGTGAATATCTTGTATAATAAGACCATTCCATACACTCAACGGTCAGCATCTGAAACTTTGGGATTATCTTATTCATCGATATTTCCTCATTTTCTAACTCCTGCCTGGCATATGGTAAAGGCTCAATCTGCCTTTTAATCTAATGTGACTGTGTGCCTTTTAATCTAATGTGACCCTTGAATATCTTCATGTTTATACAGATAGTATTTTTGCAGGATATATTCTGGGAATTTTAACATGCCCTGGTTACAGTGCCTAATAGAAACCAACTTTGCAATAAAGCATACCCTTCAGCTTAAATAAAAAGAGGCCCCATTGGGAGGATTTGTGAAGGAGTCACGGAGTTGGGTGTCTGGTGAAAGCATTCTAGTGCTGCAGATCATGCGATAGGACAGGACTGTGCCCATTCTGGCATTGTAAAGATGGCAGGCAATTTGAGAGAATATGGAATTCCTTGGTATTGATGTTTTAGGAATCATAAATCAGTCTTTGGCTCTCCCTCTGGCAGGTGGTGCCCTTCATCATGGAAAGAGGCTCTGTCATGATGAGTCAAATGTTTACTGCACTGAGTCAGCAGCACCAGCTCTTCCAAGTCAGGACTCAACTAAATGCTAACAACACATCATTAACAAATGCAAACCCCTGTGTCTCCTCATGACAGTCAGCATTGGGAAAATGTTTAAAGGCAACTTGACTAAGCCCAACAGGATTGAAAAGGCAGCAATCAGATCCTAAGCCTCCTTTATTGCACACCTTTTTTGTATAATTAATTCATTTAGCAGTCCCAACACTTCCTTATATCATCTTGAAACATCTCTTCTTCCCTTACTTTGCTTTCCTGTGAAACTTCTGTCCTCTCATTATCAAATTTAAACAAGACAAAATTTCTTGAGTTTACCAAAAAAAGAAAAAAGCTAAATTCTATCAATACAGAATGATGCTTTCTGGCCAAACAGAATCCAGCACTCTTGAATGTGATGGCACACTAAGGATAGGCAAATTCCTCCATGACAATGGGATCTGACTTGTGCAAATTTTCTCTAAATGGGAAGTTCTCTCTGGACTTAAAAAAATTCAGTCCTATAATTCAGACTATCCTGTGTGCTGTGGCTGAACAGGAAAATTGGTCTTCACTTACAAATCTAGACCAACATTTAGAAAATTTAGTCAAATTGGATTCCATATAGCAGTGAATAAACTCCAGAATGGAGAGAAAACTCGATAATAGAAAATTCAACTCAATACTTCCAAGAAAAAAAAAATAGTACAACCTCATTCATTCAGTTTTCACTAATAGAGATGGCTGCTTATGTAGTCCATTTTTCTGCCCCTTATTGAAAAAATACCTATTTCTTCTACTTGAGCAGAACCCTTAATTTTAAATTAAATATCTGTATCCAGACAATATTTGGCACTACAGAAAAATGAGCCATCAAGCCATGAAAAGCATGGAGGAAATGTAAATGCCTATTACAAAGTGAAGGAGATCAGTCTGCAAGCGATACATATTGTATGATTCCAGCTAAATAACATTTCAGGAAGGGCAAGACTATATAGATAATGAGAACTCAATGGTCATCAGGGGTTGGGGGAAAGAGGGATAAGTACATGAATAACAGAGGGCTTTTAGGACCATAAAAATATTTTCTATGATAGTATGATTGTAAATACATGTCATCATACATTTGTCAAGACCCGCGAAAGAAACAACACCAAAAGTAAATCCTTAAGTAGATCAGGGCCTTGGTTGATAATTATGTGTCATGCATTGCAATTGCGTGCAGCAATAGAAAAAATTATTGTTTAAATAGATCTGGTTATTTAAAAAAACACAGCCAAATTGTTCAAGATTTCACAATGGTGTCCATAATGTCTTTCCCAGAGGAAATTGAAACAAACTTTATCAGTTTGGTGGAAGAAGTTAATGATGGGGTAGCAGTGAATAGGTGGAGATTGGAGGTATATGGGAAATCTTTGTACCTTCTGCTTAATTTTTGTGTGAGCCTAACACTGCTCCCCAAATAAAGTTAATTAGTTTAAAAAAAAATACCTAATGAAGAGGCCTCTCCAGCTCTTATACAGAGGGATACCCTGTCTCTTTCACTGAACCATTCCAGAGTCCTTTCTTTATAGAATAAGAGTCTTAGAATATCTCTTTAGATTTCTACTTTTGAATTGCAATCATCTATCTCATAGCAGGTTCCAGGCAGTTCAACTATAAGAGCCAAGGGTAAACTAAGAGTCCACACACATACCTTGCTTGAATCGCTGTCTTTTATTAGTGGATGCTAGAACTTTAAAAAGAATAAATGTAACAGCATTTAATTTTAATTAGTGTAATTGATGTTGCCTTGGTACTGAACTATTACATTATATTTGCAGATATCAATTTCACGGAAAATAAATTACAGTGGGTGAAAAATGCCTTAGAACCACATAATAAAAACCCTTCCAGCCCACCACACACTATGCTATTAGTATTCGCAACCTTACTCAGAGCATATGTGCTCCTCCCAAACCCAGACACCCTCCGAATCAAGATGAAATTCATAAAGGCAAATTTTCCACCCCTCTGCCTCTAGCTTTCTGAAACCCAGTCAGCCAGCTCACTGCTTTCTCCAGCACTTTTTCCTGGCCACACTCACTCATGCCATAAAACCTTATTTTAATAAACTTTAAAATTAAGCAGAAATTTAAAATGCATTGCAATTGCATGCAGCAATAGAAAAAAATTATTGACCAAATAAATCTGAGTATAAACAAACACAGCCAAATTGTTCAAGATTTCACAAGGGTATCCATAACGTCTTTTCCAGCAGTGTGGACAATGTTGCCTATCTCTCAGAACTGAAAAGGGTGGAAGCACTCCCACAAAAGATAGCTGAGAGCCAGAGCACTGTATACTATTTTTTCCCATTTGGGGCAAGTATTTCCTAATTATTTCTCCACTCATCCTTTGCTTTTGTAGCTTTCAGTTGAGCAGGTTGGGTGGAGCCCATTTCCCCTCTGGCAGTGGGTTCTGCAGTTCTCAGGCAATAAAACTTAGACCTCCCTGACTGAAAGCTCCTTCTGTATTTGATGGCCCTCTCAGTTTTCCACTCTTAAGCTGTCCCCCCCTGGAGCACACACACATACCGTTTATATTGCATTCTCTTGCTTGTAAAACTAAATGCAAAGTGCTATTCTACAATAGCTTACGCCAATCCCATCTTCTTCCTACCTTCACCCATGGGGGTTTTCATAGCCTGATGATCCACAGAGAAACATAAATGTTCAAAAACAGGGAGGCCCAGGTATATTAGGTGTGTGTGTGTGTGTGTGTGTGTGTGTGTGTGTGTGTGTGTTATACATACATATACATATACATACATAAATACATATATTTGTATTGTGTTTGTATATATATACACATATATATTATTTCTCTGGCACTAACACAAGTGCTTGCAAAAAGCACACCACATTAACATTCTAACTTCATGTTGCTACCCTCTTTTCTGTATTATTTGGTGCTTTGGGAAAAGCCCATGCCCATTTCCTACTGACAAGAGTCTTTCTGAGCTGGTATGGTAGGTGGTCTCACACCTGCTCTTGGGCCAGGACACCAGCAGCTGTTATTCTAAGACTTGATCTGAGTGGGTCAAATTTTGTTGATAATTTCCATGGTGCCATTTATGAGGTAATGTTTATGGCTTAAGACCATGTGAATTTGCTATATACCTGGCTTAAGAAATAAAATTTTCATAGCATCGTCAATTTTTTCATTCAGAATATGCACTCAACTACAAGATCCTGCTACATCTAAATGTAGTCACAAAACCAAAGCCCGAAAAAAATTCGTGCATTAAAAAATAAAGCACAGTAATGTCCTTGACTGTGCCTTGTATATTTTTAGCTTAAATATTCTCTACAGCCAACAGGCTGTTCCTGTGACAGTCCTCCTCTGCCCAAGATTTCACATGACTCAGGTCCTCTGCCTTCTAAAAGTAGAGATAGAGATGTATGTCCCAGACATGCATATCATGAGGATAGAATAACAGACCTCTCCGAAACTAAAGTGATACAGCAAAAATCAATAAACCAAAACTGACCAGCTCGTTTAGTGTCTGAAAAAGCCTACTCCTAGATAAATGTATAATCAAAAGATCAGGCCCCAAACAGGCAGTTAAAAAATATCCCAATGCCAGATTTTCTTTTTCTCATACAAGCTATATAATATGAACTCCACTGTAAATTGTTGTGTACATTTTCAAGCCACCTATGGACTAGCCAAATATGAACAGTCCAAACCTTTCTAAATCCTATCCATCTGATAAAAAAAAATGTTCAAAATGTAGATGTCTCTGCATTTAATGATTTTTAATATGATCCTGGAAAATAATAAAAACAAAATTCCCTGGGATGGAACATTTTTCATGGTTCGGAGACTTTTCAACATAACATCAAATAACTTATAGCAGTGTTACTAAGATCCACATATTTAGCTGGGCATGGTGATGCATTCCTGTAATCCCAATAAGTGGGAGGCTAAGACAGGAGAATCTCATATTTGAGGCAAGCCTCCCTAACTTAGCAAGACCCTGAACAAACTCAGAGAGATCCTCTTTCAAAATAAAAAATAAAAAGGCCTGGAATTTTAGCTGAAAGGTAGAATACCTATGGGTTAAATCTCCAGTACAAAAATAAATAGATAATATAATAAAAGAGAAAATTAAGGCATTTTGTTGTGACTTGTTACACAAGAAAAAATTATTAGTAAAAATAGAGTAGTATCCTAAAGAGAAACTAAAAATGTTATTTTCTCACTTACGATACATCCAGGTGCTCATTCTACCAGTTTCTTGGGAATTTGGTTGCCAGGAGTGTGATTTCTGAAAACCTGATAAGCTTTGAAAACATGGGAGGAAAGCTGAGCTGTAAAAATCACAAAGCTGCCTAAACTAGGGACTATTAGGAATACCAGAGGGACTCCAGATAATGGAGGGTAAACCTCAGCAAAGTGGAAATGGAAGGGTAGGAGAGGAAAAATGCTGAGGTTGATTAATGGAGGAGCTACTATCTGAATGTGTGTAAAAGTATGAATATAGCATGGTTAACCTGGATACTCATTGCTGGGAAAGGGAAGGGGAAGTGGGTGGGGAGATGGCACCAAGCACAGTCTGAATGTATGCCATTTTCAATATGATCCACATAAAAATAAATAAATAAATAAATAAATAAATAAATAAATAAATAAATAATGGTTATGAGGAAAAGAAAGAATGACCATCAACTCTGGAAAAAAAAATAATCACAAAGCTGAGAACAAACCCTGGAGCACAGGGCCCACATTAAGCTCAGTTCAGAGAGCTATTAAAAATAAGAACCATCAATCTCCAAAATTACCATACTAGAAACCATTCCCTCAGTGAATGAATGGTGTGCTCACTTGAAGGGCTGAGCTACATGTCTTATGAATATAGAGCAGTCCCTTTGTGAACAAGGTCCATGTCATAGAGTTAGATGGGATGTGAAACAGTAGGATAGAAACTGGGATGACAAAAGCCCCAGACATCTTCTGAGACATTTGGCAAGTAGTGTGTGACAGATACACTATCAGTACAAGAGGCACCATAACAGCCCTACGCCACCAGGTTAATTTCCCAACTGCCTTCCACCTCTGCCTCTGATTGTGCTTCTGAAATCTCTGCTGAAGAACAGGAACTTAGTTGCCATCATCACCAAAAGAATCTAGCTCAACTTGCAGATGCTGGTGAGCCCAGTTAAGATAATCTTCATCAGGGTTGCAGATGCTGCTGAGACCATGGAAACTTTTGATGGTTTGAGGAGTGGATAGAGCCTCCATGTCCACACAATCAACTGTCCCCACAGTTCTAGGATGAGACAAGCATTTGCATACTAACCCAAGACACTACATAGGGCAGGTGATAATTGCCTCAAGAACACGTATCCACATGGAAGCAAGTCAGGTTTATAAAACCAGATGAAGAGTCGGGCGTGGTGGCGCACACTTGTAATCCCCACTCTTGGGAGGTAGAGACAGGAGGATAGCGCAGGTTCAAAGCCAGTCTCTCTGGCTTAAGAGACCCTGTTTCAAAATAAAAATATAAAAATAGGTCTGGGAGTGTAGCCTGGAGATAAAAGGGCTTCCAGGAACCCCAGTATCACAAAAAAAAAAGAAAGAAAGAAAAAGAAAAAACCAACTGAAGATAGTTTCTGCAGGAGGTCTTCAAATTTGAAATTAAAGATTATTAGAAAAATTTTATTTCCATGACATGAGCATATTAGTCTCTGTCCAGGCTTAAAATGCAACCCTACTAACTCTCCTTAGTCTCAGATACCCTTGTACCACAGACTTTCTGCTAATTAAAGATTCATTTACCAATTATTAAATCATTGTAACTTGCATATCGCCTTAAACTCTTATCATGAGTACATTTTAAACCTCTTCTAGTTATTTTGAACATACAATGCATTATTAAACATTACACAAAGCATACATGAATTGAAACATCACATTGTACCCCATAAATATCTATAATTATTACTAGTTTTCTACTTTGCAAAAATAAATATAGCCTAAAGTAAGCCAAATTTCTTTCAACAAAAAGATTATTGGTGACCTATATCAGAGTAACTTCAGTGAAGGTAGGACAGCCAAGTATGAAAGGATTTCAGAGAAATTAATGGTGAAAGGGTAGATTTCAAAGGTAGACACTTTTGTTAATTTGGGGCTATAAGAGGAAGGATTTAATTCAAGGTTGCCTTTCCCCAGCAAGTGCTAAATAAGAGCCTGTAAGGTTAGCCAGAGAATTGCATGTATCAGAAAGGATTTCCGTATGGAAGTCTCCTCTGGGAACCTGCAGAGAACTCCCACTTATGTCCCATTTAAGAACATCATCATACAGGCATCTACTAAGCACCTCTCCTAAAATTAAGTCCTTTTTTCCTATAACTTTCTCTACTCACTTCCAGTAAATTGGTAACATCTAGGGGTATATCACTCCCAAGGCAGAAGGAGATGGAGTCCAGAGCAAGGTGAAAAATTGTAATCATCATCAGAAGATGATGATTCTATACTTGGTAAGGTGGAAGGTAAAAATGTTTTGTTGAAAGTATCTCTGCCTAGTGGCCTCTACTATTATCTCTTAGACAGCAGTTTTATGTTTGACCAAAGCACAGAGTACAGTGAGTAATAGAAAATTAGAGAATGATCAAGATAAGGAATAACAATTATAAAGCCGGGCATGGTGGTGCACGCTTGCAATCCCCATGCTTGGGAGGCGGAGACAGGAGGATTACACAGGTTCGAAGCCAGCCTCTCTGACTTAAGAGACCCTGTTTCCAAATAAAAATATAAAAATAGGTCTGGGAATATATCCTGGAGGTAGAAGGGTTTCTAGGAACCCCAGTACCACAAAAAAAAAGAAATAACAATTATAGAAATTAAGAAACAGAAAAAGCGAAGACAGTTTTCAGAATTAGACTATGTGATCTCACATAAACTTGCTACATAATTTGGATTATATTACTGTGATTCTAACTTTCCATTTTCTCATTTGTACCAAAGTAATAAACAGTCTACTTCATAGGAGGGTTAATAGATAATATGTGCACAGAACTTAGAATAATGCCTATGAGGGCAGACTAGCTAGCTCAACAATTCTAGCCACAGCGATGTATTAGCTGGAAATGTGAGTAATGTTACCAGGAAGTGTTGGAGGCCCAGCCAAACTATTGACTGGCCACCCATCTCCTACAACCTGTTTCAATTTCCCCCCTAACACTTGCCACCCAGGAGAACACTAATACATTCACTTATATATTTCTCATTCTGTCCATTAAAACATATGCTCCATGAAGGCAAGAATTTCTAATTCATGTCCAGATTCATTCACTAATTCATGCCCAGATTCCAGAGGAATTCCCAGAACACAACAGATTCTGAATAAATACCCTGGAATACACTGGAGATATTAATGACAGTAGGTGTTCATGCTCTAGACTAGGTCCTCCTTGAAGGCAAACACTGAAGTCTTTACTTCTGTAATCTCAACATCTGGAGAAGTATAGGTACACAAAGCAGTCAATAAAAATTTGATGGTTCAAAAGACAAATAGATTGAGGTTATTTGACTTCCTCAGACCTAGGGTTCCTAGCCTGTAAGTGCTGGGATACTGATCTCTACCTTTCAAAATATTTTGAGAATTCAAGGGCATGTCTACACAGAGAACCTGGTGGGAAGTCATTGCTTCTTCCACTTCTGCTTCCAGCCCTCCTCAGGACCCTGGGATGACCTTGATGGATGGGAGGCATCTGCTCCTTATTCTCTGATTCAGCCAGCAGATTGGAGGTTGGGAGGCGAGAGAAGATGGGTATTTGTTCCCCAAATCCATGCCTTCCACTTCTGTTCATCACCCCCAGCCCTTCTCTGCCAGGCCTCGGTATATCCAAGGCTATGTTCTGCTGTCCTGTCATGACTGTCCCCTCTTGTTTCTGTTATAGAGACAATGATTGAGGGCCCACCCTAAATCCTGAGTGACCTCAACTTTGAGACCCTCAATTTAATTACATCTGCAAGATCCTATTTCCAAATAAATTTGCATTCATAGACACTGGAGATTAGGGCTTGGACATAATTCAGTCCAACACATGGGTCCAGCAGGCTGACTGTATCAGAAGACTTTGCTCAAGTATATGTCTTCTTCACCAGATTGTTGGCTCCTTAAGGACATGAACCACCTCTGACTCATTTTTTTCTTACATGATGGTTATGGGGGAAAGGTTCAGGCAATACTCAGCAATCTAACAATACCCTCAAAAAGCTTAGAGAGACCCTGTTTCAAAAATACTCTTGCGTTTAGCTCCATCATCAACTGCAGTTAGGAAAAGCTCTCGCTCTTCAACTCCCCAGCAGGAGAGACCTTGTGCATATTTGCATTGTTTTGGAGTAAGAATTCTATGCAGAAGCTTAATCTTTCTGTAACCCAGTGTTTACAAGCATCTTGTGTGTTCAGTTGAATTAAAAACAATGGTCAGAGCCAGGCACAGCGGTGCACACTTGTCATTCCAGTACTTGGTAGACTGAGACAGGAGGATCACACAGGTTCAGAGCCAGCCTCAGCTACTAGTGAGTCTCTCAAAATTTAAAAAAATAATAATATTTGTTTAATGGCTGGGAGTTTATCTCAGAGATAGAATGCCCCTGGGTTCAACCCCCAATACCAAAATATAAAAATAATAACTTGTTTAAAATTCTATCTTTTTTTGTGATGCCATGCCCACTAGTACTCAAAAAAAAAAATCCAAATCTCTCCCTAAGCATAATATTGCATTTCCCAGATTCTCTGTCCTCTGCCAACTACACAAAGGTCCAAATTTTGAGGCCCTTAGGGAATCCTTCCCAACTGCCTTCTATCTCTTGGAACTTGAACACAGTTTAAGAGTAAAAAAATTTAGAGCTCTTGGCCTCAAGTGAACCACTGAGATTTCCTCTAGGCTTGTCTCTCTAACTATAAAGTTCAAAGATAAGCATCACTCTCTTTTAAGAAAACAGTGGATCACCCTATTAATTACTCTAAAAATCTCCATTTACCATTGTATATCCAATAATTATCCGTATCTTTTCCTCTTAACCCTGGACTTTCAAATTGCCTATAAAGCCAAAAAATACTATATCTTGCTGTTGCAAGATTAAATTTCATCTTAGGCCCAGAAAGAAGTCAAAACAAAAAACAGAGAGGGAGAAACACCTCTAAGCCATGCATAGTTAAGGATTTGGTTTCAGATTGATGTAAAAAAGCAGAGATAATTAAAAACATCATATGATTTGTGTACAACACAAGAGTTACATTGCTAACTAAAACCATAACTGACCCAATTTTGCTAAACGTTCCAATGAAAATGACAGACACGCAAAGAAAGAAATATAATACTAGCAGCGGATGATCCATGTTTTCCCCTTGAGTTTCAAACACATTCCTCAGACAGTGCACCCTACTGACATGTTACTAACAAGAATACAGACTTTCAGATGGCCAGGAAAAGGGTGTCTGCACATCAGAAAACCCACAATATTACAATCATGTGACCCTAGCAAGACCAGGACTGCATTCCTGAAGAATGTAGGGACCAGTCCCACATTCAGTATCCCCATACCTTTAGCTATAAAAGATGAAGGATACCTTCTACAGAAGTATTTTTTAATTAAACCTCAGTACAATCAGCAAGTGAAACAGAATGATAAGTAAAAAAACCAAACCATCACAAAATCCTTATTTTTTTTCAAATACACTAAGAAATGTAAAGATCCTACAATGAGAATTCATTTATCTGTTTCAATATTGGATATAATTAACTAATCTCCACTGTCCCATGATTCACCTCTCTAACTGCATTGAGGGGTTTCTATACAACATATCAACGCTATCACAAAAATCTAACCCCTCCACCACTTAGTTTCTCATTCCTTAATGCAGCTCTGTCTCCATAAAAACATTTTGGTGAACAGGGTGCATTTTGTAAGTTATCTCTGATCATCTGGCAGGATTTAAACGATAAGCTGGCATTCTATTTGACTTGTTCTACTTAGAAATCCCTTACATCAGCTCTGCTTTCACAAAGCAGTCAGACTGTGCTGTTTTCTCTGAAATATTCTTTACTGAATCCTGGTAGGCAAGTGGTAATGGCATCCAGCCAATAAAGTGTCAAAAAGAGCAGAATGTCAGCCATAGCAAGATTGAGAGGATCCAGAGAAAAATCTTGACCAGAGTAAACAAGGATGAATACACCAGCAAACTGTGAAGTCCACCCTCTGGAACATCTTATCTCCATCTAGCCTGTGCTGCTGCATTATCTAACACAGCTTATTGCCTCTTTCCTTTTAAGTAGGGACCAGCTCTGTATTCTTGATTCCCATAGCTTTAGCAATAAAAGATAGAAGGATATCCTCTACAGAGGTGACTGAATTCACTGCTGCTTACAAATGGGCTCATTTATTAGAGAAGTATTGTCTCTCAGCAACTGCAGATAACAACACTAACTCACTGTGAACCTGCTGAGGTATTGTCTATTTGAGATTCAGGCAAGATAGGCCAGGCCCTTGGCCAAACACTCAATTGTTACCTTGACTAACATTCTCAGGACAGAGTAGGTAGGAATTGCAAAATCTGATTTGCAAAAGAACTGCTAAAACATACCTTTTCACTGGAAAGCATTTTTCTGTTTCTAAATAAATGGCTGCTTTGTATTTTATCTTCTAGATATTATCCTGCAGGCTGTTTGCCCATTCAATGAATATTTATTGAACATGAGACACTGCTAGATGCTGGGGAGAATCACAGTGGATAGAAATGCTGCCTTGAGTGATGTGGTGTGAGAGAGAGAGCCATAAGCAGACTCTCAGGATGGAGGTCAATGACAGGAGCTGGAGTGAACAGTGTACTTCCATAGGAGCCCAGCAGGACTGGGTTCAAAACCCAGCTCATAGCTTTCCACTGTGCGACCTAAACTTCCTAAACAAAATAATGAGAATATCTGCCATATACATTTGTTTTGAGAAATCAGTGAGAATAAGTCTATAAGACAGCAGGCCCTATGCCTGACATAGAAGATATTCAACAAAAGATAATTTTGGATATCTTTGGATTATAATAATACAGATTATTAACAAAAAATAATAATCTGTAGCTTTGGACAAAGGACTTCATAGAAAATTAGGAAAAAATTAAATCTGCTCCCCAAACAGAACAAATACTACCTAATGGAAATGATATGTGTACAGTATTGCTTTAAATACATATGTGTTTCTATGTAACAAACTAAGGTAAGCTTCACTACCTTAAAACACCCATCTGAGCCAGGAGTAGTGGCTCCCATCTGACATTCCAGTTCTTTGTAGAATGAAACAAGAGGATCACAGGTCCTAGAACGGCGTCAGAAATTTAGGGAGATCTATTTTTAAAATAAAAAGGGCTAGGGGTTTTGCTCAAAGGTAAATGTCCCTAGGTTCAATCTCCAGGACCAATAAAATGCTCATTTTGCTCTTGATCACGATGTTCAGAAATTCAAGAAGGGCTCAAACAGACGATTCATCTCTGATCGCTGTGGAAGCTGAGGAGGCTGTGACTAAAGGATCCACCTCCAACTTGACTCCTTCCTTGTCTGTCTAGGATCCCAGTGTTCCTGAACTCTCCTCTCTGCACAGCATCTCATCCTCCACGGCTTCTCCATGTGTCTTAGGCTTCTCACAAGCTTGGAAGTCTTGAGTTAGTCTGACCTATTACAGAGCAGCTAGCTTCCTCCAGAGCTACACTCCAAGAGACAGGAAGTAGAAGCTGCCAGTCTGAGCCATTGCTGATTCAAAGTGAAGGGACACAGATCCTCATCGCTCATTGAGAGCAGCAGCAACGATTGCAGCCATCTCTAATCTATCACAGATGTATAGGAAACTACCAGACAGAGGAGTGGGGGGACACATTTACAAATATAGAGAACAGGTTGTGTGAACAGAGGCTAGAAATGGACCCAGCATTCTTCTCCCAACTTCTTAGAGTCTAAGGCATATAGGTGTGGATGGGGAGATGGGGAGAGGTTAGGTTGTTTATTGCTGTTTGCTCAACATCTTAGGCAGGGGGAGGAGAGAGAGAGAGAGAGAGAGAGAGAGAGAGAGAGAGAGAGAGAGAGAGAGAGAGACAGAGACAGAGAGAGACAGAGAGAGGGAGAGAAGAAGAAGAAGAAGAAGAAGAAGAAGAAGAAGAAGAAGAAGAAGAAGAAGAAGAAGAAGAAGAAAAGAGAAGAGAAGAGAAGAGAAGAGAAGAGAAGAGAAGAGAAGAGAAGAGAAGAGAAGAGAAGAGAAGAGAAGAGGAGATAACGGTATTTGAACCCAGGGACTCATGTATACTAGGCAAATGCTCTATCATGGAGCTATATCTCCAGTTTTCATTCAACTTTTTAAATCTTTATTTCACATTGTACCTGCATAGACCTATGAGGCAATACATCTCTCCTTGGAGAAAGGAAACCAACCCTGTGACTCAACATTTCTTACCCTGGAGATGCTGTGTCTAGCAGAGATTAAAAAATGCTTAACATTCAGTGACTATAAGTTGAGGTTTAGTGTGATACTATACTCTCTGACCCTCTGCCCTGTGACCCTATCTCTCATTTTTTCTGCCTTTACCACCAAATCTTTTTTTGTTCCTTATCATCACATGAGTCACATGTCAGTTAGACTACACATTGCAGTCTGTAGACATCTTGTACATTTTTCTCTCCTGAGTCTCCCAGTGAGTAAGTTTGGATCTGCTTCTTCCCATCTCTGCCTTCTAAGCCTATGTCTTGCTTATTCTGAGCCAAGAATAGTTTTAGTTCCAAGAAAATATAATAAAGAAGGAATAATTTGTGCCCTGCAGAAACTTCTCTTGTTGAGGGACAGTGAAATAAAGACAAACATGTAGTGGGAAACAGAGAAAAGAGAAACATAGGACCACCAAGGAGATGTGCCCAAGCCAGCAGGTGGTTTTATTTGGGATTTCATAGGTTCCCACATAATTTTATAAAATACCCCCCCATGCACACACAAAGAGTAGAAATAATACAAATTTAGAAGAGAGGTATATACATACAATTGAATTTTACTCAGCCATAGAGAACAACAAATTTATTAAGTCATTTTCAGGAAAATGGATGAAACTAGAGAATATTATACTAAATGAGATTAGTCAGTCTCAGAAAGTGAAGAGTCATGTTTCCTCTTCTATATGCAAACTAAAGAGAAACATGGAAACAAGAGTCTTCAGATAGCTGATAAGATTTACCAGTAGAATAGTGGAGGGGGGTTTAGGGAGAGAGGAGAGAACCCAAAAGGGGAGACTTGACAAAGGAAACAGTTTAAATAATCCTGTGAACATTTGTGAAGTTATCGATAATTTCAAAATTATAAACAGAGATGAAGAAAACATAGGAAAAGATCCAGAGGGAAACATACCAGGCGCTGTGTGCATGTATGTTTCTATTACACTAAACCTCAATATAATGTATGTTTACAATGTGCCAGTGTGCCAGTAAAAATATATTTAAGAATAAAAGAAAAAAATCATTCTCTGGACAATATTTTAGGGAGAGGCATATATTTTAGGCATGTGACATATGTTGACCATATAAATGGCATAACTAAATCTTCTTCTTCTTGTTGTTGATGGTGGTGGTGGTGGCAGTGGTGTTAAATGTTTTCCCCCAGGACCTTGCAGGGAAATATCAGATTAGCAGCATTTTGCCTCTCTTAACTACTGTCCCTCTGACCTAACGTTCCATCATTTTAACTATCACTCAAGTGACTAATGAATTTCAGACTAAGCTTGGCATTCTCAACCAGTAAAATTCACCCCCTTTCTTTTCAGCCCACACCCAGATTTTCCTCATGGTGTGAGATCATTCAGACTAT
Organism: Muscardinus avellanarius; assembly: GCF_963383645.1. Lineage (NCBI taxonomy): Eukaryota > Metazoa > Chordata > Mammalia > Rodentia > Gliridae > Muscardinus > Muscardinus avellanarius. The sequence goes on from NC_137797.1 coordinate 78,687,884, forward strand.
ATCATGGAGAAAGTTATAGAAACCGAGGAAGGGAAGCGAGCCAGGGCTCTGGACATGATGAACCGCCCTCAGGTCTTCCCACACATTCTCCACTTCTCGATTTCTCTTCCTCCACTGTTTTGCTGCTTTTTCTTCTGTCATCTGTTTCAAAGAACCCTCATAAATCACATGAAAAGTCAGCTTAACCAGCTTTTTACAATCTCTATGTAATTTAAAAAGAACTCAAAGAACATCCCTTTCAACTTCTCACTTTACAGAGTTAAGAACTGAGGCCCAAACAATTAAATGTCTTCCCCAATGTCACAAAGCCAGAGTTTCTGACTAATAAAGCAGGTTGCCTTTTCTGACCATGTACAAGAAGAAAAGAGAAGGAAACCTGAGCTCTTAACTATGCAGCACTATGAAAAATATACAGGAATGCCATTTTAAAAATATGTGGCCAATCCTACCTCTTTGATGACAGATGACCTGAGAACATTTCAAATCTACCTTAACTCAAGCCATAGACCTACCTACTACATTAAAGCAAGCTAAGTCTTCTAAATCAATCCTAGGAACAAAGTTAGAAATGCTTAATTCCTAAAGAAAGAATACACAATGTACTCCAATGTTTTTCCTACTAAAAAGAATATCCTTTGATTATTTTGAACATGAAAATAAGTTTTCAGTAAAAATTCACTTTAAAAAAGGCATGTTTTTATATCTTTCCTCTGACATCAATTCTTGTCATCCATAGAGAGACAATAATAATGTTGGTTAAAATCTTGTGAGTGTGAAAGAATGGATGCAAGCAGGGCATGATGGCGCACGTTTGTAATCCCAGTACTTGGGAGGCTGAGACAGGAGGATCTAGGGTTTGTGGCTAGCCTCAGGTATGTAGTGAAACCATCTGAACCTTATTGAGACTCTATTTCAAAATAAAGAATAAAAAATAGAGCTGAAGGTATAGCCTATGGGTTCAATTCCCAGTACTGAAAAAAAAATTAAAAAAGAGCTGAGGATATAGCTTGGAAATAGAATGTCTTTTGAATGACATAATATTTTATTAACACACAAGTGACAATGTTGAACTGCTAAAAAACAAAAAATTATCTCTCTTTTAGCCAGTAGAAAGGAAATTGGTTCGTATAATAGCAATTATATAATTAGCAGGTTCTATAATAATGTTTGACTATTTTGCATTAATAACTGTGTCATGACAGAAACAAAATATTATTTATATTATCCTCTCATTGAAGCCAATAAAAATGATAAGACAGCTGATTTTATTTAAGGATCTCTATTTATTACAGATTTCCTTTAGATTTAGTCACCACAAAAATGACTTTATGGCTCTAAATATGTATTGGTGGATAACTTAATAAGGTCCTTTCTTAGCCAAATCAAATCAAAACATATTGGACTTCTATCTACCACTAAAGTAATTTTTCCTTAACTCTTTTGCTCCAAGTATTCTTGATATGTCCTGACTCTGGTTATCTAACCTTTGGTTAGTAACCACAGTCATCCAGAATGATACTGTGCAGAATGCTTAGGATTTCATCTTGCAGATAAGTATAAGACTTGCAAGGGGGAAGTCTGACCAGCATAGCTGGTTAAGAGCACCAGACAATGGGACTTAGTACTGCAAGGAGAAGAGAGGAAAGTGAAAAAAGAAATTTCTCATTTATCAGAGTCCATCACTGGACTGGGCTGGCTGAATTCCCAGCGACTGAGAACATAGGCACAGTATCAGTTGACAATGCCCCTTTCTGCTCACACACAGGCATTCTCATGTGTTAGAGCAACTCCCAAGTCTGGAGTCCTGACAGTCTGACAGTGGGCAAGACTGCCGGAGAATCTTGGTGGGACAGTTGGCTGAGCTGTGACTGCCAGGAAGATGAGCCAAGTTCCACAGTATGTGCTACCTGTAAGTCAACTTTGGAGGTAGACATTTCATGAATATAGTTAAGTAAGACATGAAAAATAAATGAGTAGTCCCAAGAAAAAATAATAATAGTATTATTAAACACAAGGAATGATATATACATGGGCCATTAATGGAAGAGTTTGAAGTTCCTGCTTTTGGGTATTTGGTTTCCTTTTTGTTTCCTTTTTGTTTGTTGTTTGTGTTTGTCCTTTGTTTTCCTTAAAAGGTAACTAAAATATCTAGCTCAAACTTGTGATATCTTCTAGTTATTTTTCTCTTTGTTTAGAATACAAAGTCTTTGTATATTTGACTTTGTTCTTATGTCTTCACATTGTTAAATACTCAGTTATTTTTCTATTTTTATAGTTAATAGTAAGAATATAAGTTGCCTGATAACATGGAACAAATATACTACTTTTGTATCATCCATGAAGGCTAACGTTCTACCTCTGAGTTATGCTCCCAAACCTATTTTATTATTTTTTTTATTTTGAAACAGGGTCTCACTAAGTTGCTGAAGGCCTCATTAAGTCGCTGCAGCTAGCTGCAAACCTCAATCTTCCTGTCTCAGCCTCCCAAGTAGGGTCAAATTCTAGCCATTCATGAAGAGGCAATAATAATGTTGGTTAAAATCTTGTAGGTGTGAAAGAATGGATGCAAGCTGGGCATGGTGGCACACGCTCATAATCCCTGAGACAGGAGGCTGAGACAGGAGGATCTCGGGTTTGTGGACCTCCTCAGCTATGTAGTGAGGCTCTCTAAAGCTTATTGAGACTTTGTTTCAAAATAAAGAATAAAAAATCGGGCTGGAGGTTTAGCTCAAAGGTAGAATGCCCCAGGTTCAATCCCCAGTACTGCAAAAAAGAAAAGTACTGAGACTACAGGTGTGGGCCTCCATGTGTGCTGCTTGCCAGGTTTTCTATTATATAAGATCATTTCACAGAAATATACAATGGATAGTCTGAAAGCCAAAATTCCAAATAACATGTAGTCAATGTTAGTCAGGATGCATTAAGAAGATAAGTAGTTTCCCAACAATAAGGAGCTTCTCCAAAATGAATCCAGTCTTCTCTCTAAATCAAAGTATTTTAAGGTTAGCCTCACTTTTTACATTATCTCCTTGGGGTATTAACAGTCCTTATGGTCCCCATTTTTAAATGTTGTTCAGCACAGAAATGCTTTCACTTTTCATTTCATCACTCCATGATCTGTTAACCTACAACTTACCTCTTTACAATTCTTCTTTCACTGCAACAGTCTCTTTCCTAGCTCTAGGTTGTTTTTCAACTTGACTCTTAGTGATCAACCTAGTCCTTTCTTTCCTTCTTTGCAAATTACTCATTATAGCTTCTTGTCTTACCACTTTGTGCTCTTTCTAGAAGTTTTGAAAAATACCCATAGTGCCATTTACCTCTATAAAGATGACTCACAAAGTCATATCACTAGCCCTGACCCTGACATCTCCACCTTCAGGTCTAAAGAATCCACAGTCATGATCTTTGCATCCCACCTCAACCAAATACGGTCTTCTTCCAAAGTCCCCCAACCCAGAAAATGAAACGGTCTCCCATCCATCATCTATGACAACTTGCACACCTTCATCTTTACATTCACATTTAATATTGTGAAACTACTCTGCTCTATCTTTTCTGGTACTCCCTCATCCAAGATGTCATCATCTTCCATTCTTAGTATTTACTCTTTAATTCCACTGTCCTACTAAGAAAAATCAAGATAAAGTGGGGCTATTTTCCTACCAGCTCAAGGCCATTACAGTCACGTAATATTGAAGGACATCAAGATATTAGGAACCACCCCCAACTTGCAAGGCTCCCAACTACTCAGACCAACATTCACACACAAATGTACACGCACATGAGATTCACTCAGCAGCACATTTATCTCCCACAGCAAGTTCAATATTCTTTACCCTTCATTTATCTTTCTGATGTTCCTATCCATTTGTCCTTGCAAACTTCCCAGTTATAAATTGTAATCACAAGGCCAAGATCTATGACCCTCTTATCTGTGCAGGATAACATACATTGAGGGCTTGCTCAAGGTGAATGCTAATGAGTGCCAAAGCCAGGATCTGAACAGAATTATCAGAAATGGTGAGATATTTCTAGAATTTGCATCTTTATCTTCACTTGTTCAGAACAAACCTGAAACAATGACATTGATTAGGATAATTATGTTAAAGTACTTTGGAAAACAACCTGGAAAGGTAGACTTTGGGCTGCAAAAGAGGAAAGTATAAGTCCAGCTTCCTCCCTACTAATTGAGTGACCTGGGGAAAACTACTTAACTTGAGAGGATTTCTGGGAATTTTGAAAGAGATGTTACAGATTGGCAATGAGGGTGGGCCTGTAACTTTAGACTTCAGAAGACTCCAGTTCTGAAAATCTGGCTCCAAGGATGGATCTATCACTTATAGTATCTTAGGAAAGTTTCCTAAATTCCTCTGAACCCCCATTTCATCATCTATAAAATGGAAATAATTCTGCCTACCTCACAAAGTTTTTGTTTGTTTTGTTCGTTTGTTTGTTTTGGTACCTGAGATTTGTAAGGTTGAAACTGAGTTGGGGGTTGCAAAAAGGCAATCATCGGCCAAGTTATTAAAGGCCTATTTAATTAAAACTGGCACCTTCAGGCGAGGTCTGCCAACCGTGGGTTAAGGGACCATACCAAGCAGCAGAGTTACTCAGCCAGCAGAATCATGGTCAGCATAGTCATGCCACAGAGAAGAAGTGAGGGTATTTATGCAGCCAGATCTTAGGGTTGGGCTAGTGACCAGTCCTCTTGTGACATCAAGAGTCTCGTGGCATCTGGAATCTTGCAACATCTCTGCTCTGGCTTCTGGGGTTCCTCCTCCTGTCCCATGAGGGACCCAACCCATCATCCCGGCCTTTTGGTGATATTGGGTGATGACCAAGCCAGTAACTACTTCCTGCTGTCAGGGGGCATCATAGGAGGCACCTTGGCCAAGAGAGGTCAGGTCATTCAGACTTGGGCAGATGGGAGTATGGTTGCAGTGGGAGTTGATTAGAGGCTACCCTCAACAGCTCGGTAATGCACATTTGAATGAACTTTAGCAGATGAGGGGTTTGTGATTGGTCCAACGTTTTATAGAGGGGAGGCAAATAGGTCACTTACATGGTGAATTTCTAGACAAAAACAGGTGAGCCTGCTGAAATAAAACCATTAAAGAGAATTATGCCAAGAAAAATGAAGCTTAGTGGGCCCCAACATTGTACAGGAGAATTTGTAGTGAGGCTGTTGTAATGGAGCTCTTTTTAGCCAAGTAAGGTGATGCCAGTTGGGGGTCCCCCAGCAGTTTGGCTGCAGTAGGTGTGGTGAAGATCACTGTAGAGGGCCCAGTCCACTGTGGTTGAATAGGTTTTGGTTGAAGCAACTTAAGGAGGACTTGGTCTCCTGGCTTAATGGCCTTGGCTGCCCTTAAGCATGTTCCCAAAAGAGGTACCTTTCCTGATGACTGCGGTAGATATGGGATGTGGAGCTTCCAAGAAATGCCAAGGGCCCATGCCACCTGTTGAGTAACCTTAGAAATAAAAGCTGATCCATTATCCGACTGTAAAGAATTAGAGAGTCCAAACTGAGGAATAATATCCAAGCATTGGCCACTCTGCTGGCTGTCTCATGCATTCAGGGGAAAGCCTCTACCCAACCTATTAGTGTGTTGACCATGGTAAGAAAATATTTTAGTTTTTGTGAGAAGGCATATGGGTGAAATAAATTTGCCAGTCCTGTCCCAGCAAATATCCTCTCATTTGGTCTGTAAGAAAAGAGAGGCAAAGGCCTCCTTGGGTAGAAACAGCAGTGCAAGAACAGGAGGCACTGACTTTACTAATCAGCTGTTGCAGGAAGGGAGAATAAAACAAGGTGTTTGGGAAATGTTTGAGTGCCATAGACACAACATATAGGGAATTATGTATTAGGTTAATGACTGCTTCGGCCTGAGCTTCAGACAAGGCAATTTTGTCCTGTAAAAGAGGGCCTGTAGTGTGTGGGCAGGAGAACTTGCTTTCAATCCCTTGTACTGAGATTGAAAAAGGAAAACTAGGACCTGAAAAGGATGGAAGGACTGAGTAAGCAAACAAAATGGAGATGGGTTTACCCACTACCTTGAGAGTTATCCTGGGCTTGGCAAGGGTGACCGAGGTTGAGGAGTCCAGGTGCCATCAGTCTTTGGCCAGGCAAGTGGTCCAGCAGTGAGGCCTGGCCTGGAAAGGTGGTCCCCCTGTGTTGAGGTACGTAGGGCTCATGGCTTTTCCAAGGACACTGTTCCAGTGGCCCTCCTGGCTGCATGCCAAGCATAGTCTTGTTGGTGGGGGTGACCTTGTTGTACCTGTAACAGGCTCTTGGAGATAGCTGTTGTGCTGTCCTCCACACCTAGGTAGAGCTGCAGAGGGCTGAGCCACCACCACCAGCTGCAGGGCAGCTACCAGGGATCTGCCTTTTGGTAAAGTCAAAGCTTATGCTCCATTTCAGCCTGTTCCTCTTAGGAATTAAGGACTTTAAATGCCACGTTCACCAAATCTCAGTTAGGGGGTCTGAGGGCCATCTTCAGCCTTTCTTAATTTTTCGAATATCAGGGACCAATTGCCCAATCAGTGGGTTGCTGACACCACAGATCCTGCCTCAGTAGATGGATCTAAGTGGGTATAGAGGGTAAAAGCCTCCTAAAGCCAATTAAGAAAAACAGCTGGGTTTTCATCTGGACCTTGGGTGACTTCCTTAAGTTTACCATACTTAACCACTTTATGGGAAGCAATCCGCATGCCATCAAGAAGGCATAGTATCATATGGTCTCTCACTTTTAATCCCTCACCCCCACCATTTGGGGCTGGCTGATACTCCCAGTGGGGATCTTCAGAAGGTACCGCAGCTGCTCCTGTAGGTAGTTACATGAGCCTGGTTGGCCCATTCTTGGGCAGTCTTTACAATATGATCCCATTCATCTGGAGTTAAGGCAGAGGTTAAAATAACATGAAGATTTCACCATGTGAGATCATATGCTTGCACAATGTGTTGGAATTTTTTAATAAAACCAGGTGGATTGGCGGGAAAAGAACCCAGTTTTATTTTAATTTGAGCAAAGTCTGGGATGGAGAAAGGGACATAAATGCAGACTATGCCTTCTGCATTGGCCACCTCGCAGCGCGGGACCAAGAGAGAAGGTGGGTCCTTGGAGTGAGTATGGTAACTTACAGGGGAAGTTGAGGGGGAGGTTCCTTAATGGCGGGAAGGGAGGGAAGGAAAGAGTTAGAGTGATAAGCCATCCTAGGGTAGGTTGGTGGTTGGAGGAGTGAGGAAAGATCCTGGGGATCAGGGTCCTCAGAAAGCAAGATCTGTAACCCAGCAAGGTCACAAGCTGGCAACCATGTGCCGCCACAATGGGGCACCCAAGATGGCGACCTTCTGACATTACCAGGTCCGACCGCACCATCACAAAATGGTGGCTGAGAGGGGAGAGCAGTCAGAAGGATGGGAGTGCAGGAAAAAAAAAAAAAAAAGGCCTGGACATAAAGGACTTCCAGCCATTTACCAGGCCGCTTACAAAAGTTGCTGATACCGGTCAGGGTATCACAGCATCTGGAGTCTCGTGACATCTCTACTCTGGCTTCAGGGGTTCCACCTCCTGTCCCGTGAAGGGTAGGAGAGGGACCTGACCTATCAATATTGAACCCAGGAACATTCTACACAGAGTTATACCCAAAAATTTTTTTATTTTTTATTTTGAAACATCTTCTCACCTAGTTTCTGAGGGTCTTTCTAAGTTGCTGAGGTTGGCCTCATACTGGTTATTCTCCTGTCTCAGCCTCCAAGTACTGGGACTATAGGCATTTGCCATCATGCCCAGCCAGAAGTTTTTTAAAGACCAAATTAATTCAGAGACAAGTGCTTCCCACTAGTGGCAAACAAGTGACTGCCACTAGTGGGAAGTGGGACCAGTGAGGGGAGAAAGCAAGCAAGAGAAAGTGAGGTGCGTGGCAAGCAGGCCCTTGACCAGGAAAAGGTGGAGTGATGTACTGCAAGCTGCTGGGAGCCAACTCAAAAGGCAAAGAGAGAGAACAAAGAAATCAGGAAAGTGTTACCTGGAGGCAGGAATCTTATCAGTCAGTAAAAAAAACTAAGCAATAATGAAGAAAGCACCCAAAGTAAAGAAAATGAGAGACCATACAGTCCCAAAAGAGATTGTTAGAGACGGTAGATTCCTGATGAGTTTCAGTTCCTATAGAACCAGCTATAATTAGTTTGAGATTTCTCTGAATTATAAAAACCAAAAAGTTTTTTTAGTAACTTTTATATTGGAAAAACCTGATAAATGCTACCTCAGGCAGGTAATGAGGTTCACATCAACACTGATGACGTATGTTGAATATATGTAATTTCATTGAACTGCACCAACACTTGTAGATTTTAGAATATGTACTTATCATAGCACTAGGCCTCCCAAGGACAAAAATTCCTGTCTTCAGGAGGCTTATTCTACCACAGAGGATTGTGAAATATGAAGATAGTTATTCTATGTACTTGCCTGGAATATAACGATGACTATAAAGAATGCTTAATTAGAAGTCCCAGTAGAGTGCCAAAGAGACCTAATTTCAACCTGAGGGAATGAGAAACCCATGGAAAATTTTGTCCTAAAAAAAGAAGTAATATTTCCACTGCTAGAGTGGCAACAGAGGGACACATGAAATGTGAGCATACTCATGGATGAAGTAAAGTGAATTCATAATCCAGTTGAGTAGTTAAATTTCATATCAATAGAACTTATTAAAAGTTATTAAGCTTTTTAGAGTTGTATGTTAATGACAATCATCTCAATTGTGTCATGCTCACCTAAATGATTCTGCCTTATCAAAGTATCTGGGTGATGCTCCATGCTCACCTCTGCCAGTATTCTTGGAGAAAGCCTTTCCGGGCCTCTCCAGCCTTTCAAAGAGACATGTGATGCCACTGTGCTTGTCCCTGCTATTCTATTTGCCAGCTTTGGCATTTGTTTGTATGAATAACTCAACATGACTCAGAAATTTGACTTTTAAAGAACCAGTAGTATTGAGAAATAGGCAGAACGTGCTTACAGAGTTGCCTTATTTAACATGACACAAACTGCAAAATCTAAAAAGAGATATCTTTGCAACACAGAACTCGGGAAAATGTGCTCATCGTTTTATTATCAGCCATGTTGATGGATTCCAGCTCATACACAGGATCAACCTTTCAGAGTTTGTAAGGATTTTTGGTCAACTAAATATGCAAATGGTGTAATATTTCTCTGAACTTTAGTTTTTCATGGGTAAAATAAAAGCCTGAGATTTCAGTATGAAACCAGAATATTAAGGGGTCAGAGCTCTACAAACTGCTAAGAAGTGTGTTTGGATTACAGTTGAATCTTGAAAATTTAAAGAAGTGTCTGGATATCTTAGAAAAGTTTCAAATTTCCCAAAATCATGAAGTGAAACAGGTGATAGAAATGGCTAACCTAGGAGCTCAATGATGGTCTAGTTTGAAGGAGAACCTAGTATAGGGGACCATCACTGCTAAGAATACGTGTGGTCTGCCCAAGATAGATTTTAAGGACCTCCTGCACATGTCTGCTTTGTCTGATTAAATTGCCTGCATAGAAGTGGCCTTCCATTGATGTTATGCATAAGAGTGAGAATACCAATGCCAATCTCAGTATCATGTATGTGGAAGAAGGGGAGTGAGGAGGGAGTGGGGGGGGAGCTCACAAAATTCTGCTCTGTGCATGTATGTCACTATTACTCTGAACTACATTATGAAGTGAAACTATAATACACCAATAAAAATGTTAAAAATAAATGGTCTTCCGTGACTCTAACTGAACCCTCCATTCTAATATTGGAGCACTAAGAAAAATCCAACCGTATTTGAATACAATCTCCCTCAGTATCCATGGGGGATTGATTCCAGGAATTCCCCTCAAGTCCAAAATCCATAGATGATCAAGTCTTTTATATGAAATGGCACTGCATTTTCATATAACTTATACACACATTCCTTTATACTTTAAATCATCTTTTTCTAGATTACTTTTATACATAATACAATGCAAATGCTATGTAAATCATTGTTTAAAAGATATAAATAAGAAAATAGAATTTGTAAGAGTTTGGTGCAGTTGTGATCATTTTTTAATATTTTCGATCCACAGTTGTTTGGACCCATGAATGCAGAACCTGTGGATATGAAAGGTAGACTGTAATTATATTCAAGGACCATAAGATACCCAAATATTAGAAAGACAATTTCATCAGATATCTTCACAATTATATTCCAAGCATACAAGGAAGAAAGGGATCAGAGTCTTGTGGGAATTCAAACCTTCTCTGCCTGAGTTGGGAAAGGCTTCCTGAAGAAGGTAGGGGTCACTGCAGTAAACATTGAGGTTCCACAGACTTCTGGTATATCTACATGGTCAGGACTTGAAATCAGAAATCTAGTAACTTTAATACAAGAATCACAAGCAACAAGAAGGTGTTCTTCAATACAAGGATTCCAAGCAATAAGGACCTGGACCAGGTATTCTTGTGTAGAATTAGATGTCATGTCTTTCTCCCCCACTAGAATAAAAGCTGGTTAAAAACAAGAACCTTGACATTTTTAAGCCTCCATGGCCCCTAGTACACAGCCTGGTGCCTGACACTTGATAGGATTCAATGAATTGTAAGGATACATTTCCTAGTCCCAGAGCTGCATGTGGTTTGGAATCAGAATCACAATTTCTTGCTCCTTCTAGACAGGGATACTCTACTCTCAGTCATGATCCCTGGGGAGGAGGTCACTCCTGGTAGATGGGGAAGGGAAATACCAGACCAGCACCATGGCCTTTCTCCTCTCTCACATAGGTCAAAGTGCCTCCTCAGAAAACAGAAAGATGAACACACATATATACAGGTTTCCTCACACACTGTGCAGAGTTGTGTATTTTCCCCCACCCTGTAACCATCTCATCTTCTCCACCCCACCTCCATGGCAGAAAAGCCTGGAATGATAATGAAAATTGGGTTCCATTCACATTTACTGGACACTGTAGTATATTTTTTGCTTTCATTCAGAATCATTTTCTTTTGTTTCCTGTGGGGAAATGATATTTCCTTTTCTCTCAGGAGACAAACTTGGCCATGTAATTTGCTTTGGCAATGAAATATGAGGGAAGCAATTCTCTCTTCTGAGAGGAGCTATAAGAGCCAGTCTGTGTCTCAGTATCATCTTTTTCACCCTCTACCATGAGATCTGAAACATTTCACATAAAAATCACTCTATCTCTGTGCACGGGTCCTAATTAAACATGGCATGGAGCAGATCCCAAGCTGACCAATACCAAACTTGTGATGTGAGCAGTGAAGTGACTTTTGCCTCATAAGCTGCCAAAATTTGAGAGCTGTTTGTTAATGAAGCATAGCATAGCCTATTATGATTTCACAGTGTACTTTCTAAGTGTGTAGATAATTGTGCTAGATGCTGGAATACAAAGACAAATGGCACGGACCCTTCCTTTGAAACATTAGAACATTACAACCAAGTGATGGGAGTAGAAATGTATTCAGCAAAGTATTTTTTGAATCAAATTTGGGGAGAACATCTCATAGAATCTCTCCTGACAAACAATCATGAGAAAAGTTGTGGGCACAATTCAGCTGATTGAGTGACAGAGTTACTGTGCTCAAAAAGTGGCCTCTGGTGCATATTTTCTGTTCACAAAAATTAGGGTACCCATAGATCTCAGCTTGCTCAGAATTGTTCAGGTTTTATTAGTTGTCATAGTGGCATTATCAATGGGATCCCTTCTCATACATCAAAGTATTTCAGTTTAGGAAATAAGTTATAACACTACTCTAACAGTAATGTTTCTAGGGCTCATTAGCTATCAGTATACTAACAGTCTAAAAATGGAAAACTGGATAGGCCATGTATATCAGACATGCTGTATGGACTAGTCAGGCCATGAGTTCCAGCTAAGCCAAAATGTTCTAGATTACTGCCATACCCACAGGCCGCTAAGAAAGAACCCTAAAGGGCTTTTTCAAGCAAAAACAACTATGCTTTTTCTTTGTGTTAAAGGCTTGGTTCCCCCATCCCATAGCACTATTATGAGGTGGTGGAGCCTTTGAGATGTGGGTCCTCATGGGACATATTTAGGTCATTTGGGGTGTGCCTTTAAAGAAAAGGGGACCTCAGTACCTTGTCTTCTTCTTTTTTACTTCCCAGCCATGAGGTGATCAGTTTTACTCCATATGTTCCCTGTCATTGCCTTATAGCATCCTCATGAGAAGCCCAATCATGGACTTGGACCTCTATAACTAGGAGCCAAAGGAACCTTTTATTATGATAAATCGATCATCTCAAGTATTTGTTATAGTGATAAAAAGTCACTTAGTATGGGAATAAGAGAGATCAACCACTCTTGAGGTGACACACTTTCAACTTATTTATCATTCAAGAATATTTACTAAGAATCTACTCTACGCCAGTTGTCCATGCTGAATAGTGGTAAACTAGCCCAGCCATATGCTCCTTTAGGAAGTATGACAGTAAGATGCAGGGGAAGGCAGCAGCACTGGGCCAGTGGATGACACTTCTGAGAAGGTGGCAGGCGTCTCAGGAGCGTCTGTTGTCACCAGAGCCCAGTGGGCTGTCATTCTAGAACATCTCACTCCCCACTCAGTATCTCCATCATGGAAATTCTGGGACCTCATGTAACTAGCTTTGCAGCTGCAAAGATGGCTTATCCTACCTCCTGGGTCCCACATGCACCCTTAAAAGCAACTCCCATGTAGAGTTGCTGAATTTAGCAAATTAAAACACAGGCTTCAGCTACTTCTCTGAAAAAGGATTAATATCCAGAATATACAAAGTACGTAAAAGACTTAGTGGGTCATGGTAGTGCATGCTTGTAATCCCAGTACTTGGGAGGCTGAGACAGGAGGATCGCAGGTTCACAGCTAGCCTCTGCTACTTAGTGAGGCCCTCCACAATTTAGTAAGACCCTGCTTTAAAAATAAAGAATAAAAATTCATGCTGGGGGTATAACTTGGAGGTAGAATGCCCCTGGGTTCATTCTCCAGCCCTGCAAAAAAAAATTTTTTTAATTTAACACCAAAAAAAATCATGAAAAATCATTAAAAAAGATTTAACACTAAAAACAAATAACCCTATCAAGAAATGGACAACTAAAGCCAGGCATGGTGGTGTATGTACTTGGGAGGCTGAGATAGGAGCAATGCAGGTTTGGGATCAGCCTGAACAACTTAGTGAGACTCTCAGCAACCAAGGGGATCCTCTTTTGGACCAAAAAATAAAAAATAAAAATGGCTCAGGGTAGAGCTCAGGGATAAATGACCCCAGGACCAATCCTTATTACCACACACACACACACAAAGAAAAAAATGAAATGGACAAATGAACTAAATAGACACATTACAAAACAAGAAAAACTAATGGCCAATGAAAATATAAAAAAATGTTCATAAATAATTTGCAATCAGGGAGATGTAAGTTAAAACTACACTGATTCTGTGTGCATGGATGTCTCTACCATCTTGTACTCCATTAAGATATATGACTACAATATATCAGTAAAAAATATTTTTAAAAACTGCATTGATTCCATCTAACCCCAATCAGAATGGTAATCATCAAGAAGTCAAACAACAATAAATCCTGGCAAGGTTGTGGGAAAACAGGAACTTTTGTACACTATTGGTGGGATTGCAAATTAGTACAACCACTAGGGAGATCAGTGTGAAAATTCCTCAGAAAACTGGGAAGAGATCCATCATATGACACAGATATACCACTCCTGGGTATCTTTCCAAAGGGACTGAAGTCCGAATATTGTCATAATGTATGCATATCCATGTTGATAGCAACATCAGTCACAATAATAATCAGGATACAAGAGGGACTTTAGACTATGGAGTAGAAACTCCAGTTGAGCAAGAGAGGTGGCCAAGGGGAGGATGAGGGAGAGAGAGAATTAAAGAAGGAAACACCTCCATGGACATTATGCACATATGTGAGAAAATCAATGCCAATCCTGATATGGTATATGGGGAAGGGGACACGTGGGGCAGGAATCGAGAAAAATCTCACCAGCTGCTGCATGAGTGTATGTCATTGTCAATATTTACTACATTATGATGTGAGGCTATAAGACAAAATGCACCAATAAAAGAATTTTTTAAAAAAGAAGTGACAACTATATGACTGTACAGGAAAGCTAAGTTGTGTAGTTATTGCTTATAATACAGTGTATGTATTTACCTATTTGGGTGTTTACAGTTTTTTGCTATCACAAATATCTATTATAAATATTTATTTACCCTATAACAATTATTTATTTACAAAAATAGATATCATTTATAGTTATAATCGCCAATTAAAGTATAAATATAAAATATAGGCTCCTACTTATACTTGAAAACCAGATATATAATGATTAATTTTCAATATCACTATGTCCCAGAAATTGCATTGGACAAACCTGTACTAAAATAATTTTTTAGCCAGATGTGGTGATTGATGCAGGGAATCTGAGACAGGAGGATCACAGGTTTGAAGACAGTATCAGCAATGTAGCAAGACCCTCAGTAACTTAGAGAGACCCTATTTCAAAATAAAAATAAAAATAAAAAAGGCTGGGAATAAAAAGCTCCTCGATTTAATCTCCAGTAGCAAAAAATATCTATATTCACTGTTTATGTGAAATTCAAATGTAACTGTGTGTCCTAGATTTTGTCTTGTATCCTCCTCACTGTTGCATAAGCAGGGATAGGCAGGATGAGGCAGTGGCACAGGGAGTAGAGTTTGAGTAATGCCAATAGCTAAGGGAGTCTACAGTGAGTTAGCATTGGTGCTGTTTCCATCTCACCATCCACCAAACTTCAATCAGATTTTCCTTCTTGAGAAGTGGCGCTGAACTCTAGGTCTAGACTCTGGGATGTCTCTTGACTCATCATTCCTAAATTCTGATGTGGTCCCCTGAGCAGTATGCTTGGAAAATGGAAAGCGTTTTTATGTTAGCATTGCTATTTCTGGCCCATGTGAGACCTGGAACAAGTCTCTCAGAGACTTAACTTTGCCAAAAGATATGATAATAAAAATAATAATAATAACAAGTCACAAAGTTGTTGAAAGATCTGAGGCCATTCCTCAATCGACACCTTCTATGTACCTGGCTCCCTACTAAGTTCCCTAATGATCAAGATATAGGCCCTTCTTTCCCTCAAGAGACTCGGGGTCTGGTGAGAGATGCAAAAGAGCAAGTAAGAAGAAGACACGCACCATGATAAATGCTGTGCCCGATGCAGGGCGCATTGGCAGCCACGGGACTGGCTCCCAACAATTACTCAAAATGCTAGCTAACAGTATATCCTCCTAAGGACACAGATCTGTGTCTCTCCCCATACTTCAATCTTTGTTGAAGGTTTGTTCCAACTATGTAAAGACTGCTCTGGTTTTCAGATCCAAAGTGAGGTCCCCTTGCCCAGTCTCCTTCATTTCCTTGGACTTTCTTCCCAAGTCTGCTTTTGATTTTCTGCCCCACTCACCTGCCAGGACCTGCTGGTAACTCCTCTAGGCCTCCTGGATGAAGACCTCCCACCCAGATGGCTGGCTGTGCCCCATGGCTCCATCAGTCTCGTACACTATGTCTGGCTTTGACTTCCAGGCCCAGGCATCACAAGTAGAGATGGTCCGAGGCAGGACAATCCCCACTAAGCCCTTTCACTTAAGCAAAAACTATGCCTGTATCATCGAAGTTCCCCTTTTCAGCAAGACCTTTGCAGACAGGCAATCACGGTGACAAGCATAGCGTTGACATTAAAGATTTATAGGCATCTCCGAGATGGAAATGACAAATGATCCAGGTTTTCCAAACCAGGAAGTGGGTTGATTCATGTAGCTACCTCTTTAATTCTGTTTTAACTTTCTAGTTTCTGGGTTGGCTCGAGCAATGTCAAAACCTGCGGCTGTGGCACCGGCAGCTTGAGAGTGGGAGTGTCGGCACAGATCTATTTCTGTGGCAAGTTCAGTACAGGCTGAATTTCAAATATAAAAAACAAAAATGAGGCTCACGACTGCCATGGGGCAGCGGGTGGGGGAGGGGTGACACAGGGTTTCTCCAGAAGCACCAACTCCCTCCTCCTAGCTCTGCAATTTATTACAAATGTTTCTCTATTCCAGTTTCTAACATGATGTGCCAAGCTGAAAAAGAGGCAAATCATTGTGGGGTTTGACTGTGTCTGCTTTTAGTAGCCAGCTCTCTGGTTGTGCCAAGCCTCCTCTCCTCTCGCCAAATATAGAGTTGCAACACAGAGGAAATTGTCTTTTGCTGAGTGGAGGAATGGCAGAGGCCCCACCAACCAACAGTTGATGAACTAGGTCATACTATTTGCTTAGCAGGCCAAAAAGAAAGAGGAAAGGGAACTGGACTTCACTGCTTCCCTCCCAACATACCTGGCATGAGAGAGGAGGCTTGGGGCAGTTGGGGTTTTTGTTTGTTTGTTTGTTTGTTTTCTTTTGTCTTGTTTTTTGTTTTTTATCTTAACTGCCTGGCAGTATCTCTACCAATAGCTAGGGCCTAGCATCAGTGAGTATGATTTAAATGGTCCAATTACAAAATTAGTATTTTTAATGTAGGGCAGTGTTGTTTAGCAGGACGTGGAATCTTCCTGAGTGCTAAAAGAACACTCAACTTTTGGAAGGACAAAGCTAGTAAAGAAGGAAGCCTTTCTGTTGGAGTGCTGTTAGCTTGTCCCCATCCTTTCAAAAATTAAGTGTCTTTGGTGACCCAATGGCATTAAAAGCACCTCACTTACACCACAGCGTGGAGGTGCATGAAACATTCTTGCTCATAATGAGCTGGGAGCCTGCGACAAAACAGCCCCAATGCTCAGCAGAGCCCAGGAACTAAGGGGCCCTGGGGCTTGCTCTGGGGCTTGCAGCATCTTTTGTCTGGAACAACCTTCTGATCTAATGAGTCTTCATTGTTCCAAGACTGATAGGTGGTCCCTGACTACTTGTCCTTTCTTTAAATGACTGCATCTGCTCACCTTCTCTCATGATGCCGTCACATCATCGCTTCCTTTCCTTACTTCATCTTCCGTTTTTAAATCTTAACTCACCTGGATTCATTGTGCATCATTCTCTTGATTCACCACCCACCTTTTGTGTGTGAGGAATATCTGTAGGAACTCAGCATGAGTGCAGCAACTTTGAAAGTAAGCTTTAAAAAATACTGATGAAGGTGAGTTCATGGAGAAGGTCGTTTTCTGAAAGAATCAGAAGAAATAAGAGATGAGCACTACCAAGAATTTGGCTAAAGGAAATCTAACAGTGACTATAAAATAAAACTATCTCTTTAAAACTATCAAGAGAATCAAGAAAGAAAAACTGTATAGGAAGAAGGAAGGGGCAGTATGAAAATAAAGTGCAAATTGAAAAAAGCAATTAAAATACCAAGATGAAAGATTTTGCACTGAAGTTAAAAATACAACGAACATGAGAAACCGCAAGTTAAATGGGGCTAAAGTAATATTTAGTAAATTAAAATATGACTGAGAAAATGATGCATGAAAAGTACAGAGAAAGGAAAAGACAAAAAATAGAACAAATTGTAAAATAAGGTATTTCTGTATAATAAGATGAGAACATTGTACATGTGTCTGATAAAATTATAAGAGAATAAGCAGAATAAAAGAGATTTTATCTTTGAAGGAATAATAATTAAGAAATTTGGGGGGTAAACCAAAGACATGAATGCTTAAATTTGCAATTGAGACTCAAAAAAGATTGTCACCAGACAAAATATGAGTTTTCAAATTTAAGAACCTAATCATGTGCCATATATAAAATTCAGTCTTCCACCTACATACACAATGATGAGACTCCAGAACATCAATGACACATAGAAAACAAATCTTAATAACAACTAGAAAAAAGAAAAACATAAAATAATTGTTATACTTCCAGAATGCTTCTTACCAATAATAATAGAAACCAGAAGATAATTGACAAAGTTTTGTCAAATGCTGAGGGAAAGTAATTATTATTTTAACCAGCAGAAAAAAAGTTGGTGTGCTCAAGTTTGGTAACTGAGGAGAGTCCAATAAAAGGACTATCTACTCAGGTCAGGAGATGATATTTAAAAAAAAAAAAAAACAAGATGGAATTGGTATGGTACCCTACGATTCATAGTTGCTGGAAATAATACAAATCATAAATCTAAAAAAAATAAAAAATAAAACAAAACAAAAGAACAATCACTGAAACAGTAGAAAGTTGATGAGAAAGGCCACCAAATGGAAGCTTTGGCCTTTGGTCCAGGGAAGCAGCCAGCCTAAAGTAATCCTTAAGAGAGTAGTGGAAGAAATAAGTCCTGCCACATAAACTAAATTATCTTTCAAATCTGAGGACAAAGTAAAGATTTTTTCCAAAGACTGAGAGATTTTACTATACCAGATAGTTGAAATAACTACAAAAGAATCCATATACTTCTAAATGAAAATTAAGTCCTAAAGAAAATAACAGAATAAGTACAAACTGTCAAATAAAAAACCTAGAAAGATGTAGCCAATGTATATACAAGTACAGACTACAAATACAGTACTAGTAATAATAACTAGTGGAGGGGGGACAAAAACAACATTAAACAATGATTTTACATATAGAAGAGAGTGCTAAATGAAATCATAGCATTTTAATATATGCGTTGTCAGAACGATAGAGATAATGAGTAAATTTTACTTAACTCTGTAGTCCAGACCTACTTTATACTTTTTATTTGGAAACAGGGTCTCTTAAACCAGCGCGGCTGACTTGGAACCTGCGCGATCCTCCTGTCTCCGCCTCCCAAGCCCGGGGATTACAAGCGTGCGCCACCACGCCCGGTAAATTTTACTTAACTCTTGGTGTTAAAAAATGCAATGGTAGTCACAAAGTGAACAGAACTAGGATGTTTAACATCCAAATAAGTAAAGAAAATGACCAAAAAAATATAATCAATCCATAAAAAATTGTGATAAGTAGAAGACACAAAAAAAGATGGTAGAAATAAATTCAAATATATAAATCAGGAAGAGAACTATAAATGTGTAAGAAGATAATTTAAATGTAAATGAAGTCATCTCTTTGGTTAAAAGACAAAGGAAATACCCTGTTATTGCTCTTTATGACTCCAAACGCTTTTGCTGCAGTGTATACAGGGCTTTGTCTGGTTCTGAATTTTATAAGATACTGTGACTGTGATAAAAATCCAACTGAAACTTGCTCAGGCAAAAAAGGAAAGAGGATTATTTATCTGCGTACATAATCTAACACAAGAAAATAAGAAGTAACTGGCACTAGAGGCTCAACCCCAGGACCGTCCTTTCAGGAAGCCAGGGCTGACTCCTCCATGATGAGTTCAGTATTTCTTTCTCAGAATTCTGAGAATTTCATGCATATAAATATATAATAGCAGTTACTCCATTGCTACCACTGTTCATGTACACATCTGCTCCTCTGTCCTACTTACCAAATCCTTTGGGAACAAATACAGTATACTTTTCATCTATGTGGCCTCACCCCCTAGCATAGTTCCCAACACATAAAAGTCAGTTAATAAATGTTTAATGACAAAAATAACAGAATAGATGCCTTGGTTAATTTTTATTTTTATACATGTTTCTCTCTCTTATTAGAATGTCAACTCTGTGAAGTCTCACTCATTTCTACATTCAGTAATTGTGCTTTACTATAGAATGTACCTTTACATACAGAATATACCCAGTATATATACTGTCTATATATTAAATATAATAGATAATGAAGAAAAGAATTGTATTGGTTAGTTTTCCATCACTATAACAAAATGCCTAAGATAATTAACTTATAATAAAGACGGTTTCTTTTGGCTCAGAATTTTAGTTCAGGGTCAGTTGCCATCTGGCTTTGGGCCTCTGGTAACAAATTATGACAGGGAGTGCATTGTGAGTCAAAGCCATTCACCTCATGGCTGAGTAGTAAAAAGCAAAAGAGGAAAAGGCCGTGGTCCCACAGACTCCTTCAAGGGCATGACCCAGTGACCAAAGACCTCTCATTAGGACCCACTTCTTAAAGGTTCCACCACCTCTCAATGCTTCAAACTAGCAACTAAGCCTTTCACACACGAGCATTTGAAGAACAGCCCAGACTCAGAATATAGTAAGGACTTTCTTCTTTTTAAATAGAACTGAATTGCAAGATTAAATGTCGTTAGTATGTTCGGCTTTAAATTTTCAGAAGTTACCCTGAGGTTACTACAGATGTGCTTTGTACCACACCCTGTGTGGCCAGCGGGCGCTGACTCAGCCTATGTAGAAGTGAATAGAGCAGTGTCCTCCTTCTGCTCCAGACCCAAGGCTGTCCATACAAACATGAGCCTGGCCTCTGCTGAAGGCTCACCCCATGCATACATTTCAGTGGTTCCAGTCTTCTCTACAATGATATCTTCAATCCGCATTTGCAATTTTTAATCCTACCACATGTCAATCAATAAAAGATTATTATCCATTTACCCTAATGCTACTCAAAAGAAGATATTGATTGAACTTGTCGGCATTTAAGTAGAAGCTTAATTTGTAG
Source organism: Muscardinus avellanarius (assembly GCF_963383645.1). NCBI lineage: Eukaryota > Metazoa > Chordata > Mammalia > Rodentia > Gliridae > Muscardinus > Muscardinus avellanarius. Next base: position 78,708,450 of record NC_137797.1, read on the forward strand.
AATTAGCCAAAAGAGAAAATAAAAAGGCATCAATTAGTGGAAATGTAGAGAATAATATAAAATACTAGCAAAGGCTCAGGTTGAGTAAGTAGGGCAACGCAAAACATGTCTGGTAAGCAAACTCTCACCCTCCTCGTACCTCTACCTTCCTGTTAGACATTAAAGGCACTAATTAAAAGAAGTAAAGAAATTATGGCAAGGAAAAAATGGAGTGCATGAGCTATAATTAGAATTGTTAGTGCCTTAGAAAGCCTGCCTAGAATAGTTTTTTTCAAGCTTGTCAAGTTTCAGAGCTCACAAATCTCATCGCACAGCTCCGCTCAGTTCTTGGTCTCCCATCCCCCAGACTGTTCTCCCTGGCCTCCTGAGAATGCATGTATTTCCATATGTTTATTGTGTGTCTCATGAAATACACCGCCTCTGTATGAAAAATGTATGAGACATATCACACTGTGCAAAACAATGTCTCCAAATTGGCCAATTATATTTTGTGCAAGTTCGGAATTGTCCATAATGTTTCTAATACACTGTGTGCTTCTAGCTGCGGGGACTGTGTTCTGAATAGTTAAAACGGAGGACTTGATAGCTTAATTGTGCTTAATGAATGAAAAAGTGTTTAAAAATAACGCAGAGAATGGTGCCAGTGGTTCTTAAAGGTCTACTTTAGCATTTTCCAGTTACATAACCCTTTAAGAAAGGAAGAAGTATGTAATTTTTAAACTGTTTAAAAGGGCTAGTCGTTCTTTCCCCTCTTACTTTCCAAGATAGGAAGTATACCCCCATCTGATATTTTCATTCCTTCTTATCTGCTGCTATATTTATCCACAGATGGCTCCTTCCTTCTTCTGATCCATCCTTGCTATCTGGTTTGCATATGTCAATTTCAGGCATCCACTTCTCCTGTAGACCTGCTTCTTGTTTGTGCCTTTATTTTTTCCCTTTTCTTGTGTGTTACTTATGTACACATTCCCTATTAACTCTTTTCCTTCTGATGCTTTTGTTAGTTCCTATCCTATCTTTTATTTATTTCTGATCTTACCTCTCTGGCTTTCCCAGCTGCCTCCTGATGTCATCTTACCTTTCAGATGCTGTCATTGATTTGCAGACCTGTATGTTGTTTACCTAAATGTTATATAAAACCGTCTGGTAACAAAAAAGAATCAGAATGGTATCTTCCTAAAGATATTCTTCTAGCAGTAGCGTTATCAATATATTTGGAGATGTCTTTTTCTCCATTCCCACTCAAGACTGGCCAAAAGAAATTTATATCAACTATGGCAATGAAGAATTTTTTTCACTGTAAAGGACTTTGAAAGTGTCATTCTCTTGCACAGTAGATTACAAAGATAAATTAAACTCACCTTTTTTAGGAGTGCTTAAAAATAGAAAACTTTCTCAAACTCTCTTCACAGGGAGAACTTCCTTTTCTTCAGAGTATTTATAACCTGAGCCACTCAACAACTAATTACATCCTGTCTTATATTATTATCTAATTATTTTGTGGCTATATAGCTTGTCCCTATAGTTAAATTATAAGCTCTGGGAGGACAGATTGGTCTCCATTTAAATCACTCTCTAGTTACTGATCTGTAAATACTCTTAGTCAGCATGGATTTGGGATAGGTTTTTAATAAATACTACCCTATTTAAAAACAAGAAGACACACAGAAAAAAAATTTCTCCGGTTTTCTTCCAGTTTCACACAATTCTTGTCTTCCAACTTCTTCATGGGTTTTCTTAGAAGTCACATGCCATTGTTCTTTGCTGGCTTCTTCTTTTCATAGGCCTTATTCTGTTCCAACCCCCAATACACCACCGCATAGTTTTGTGACAAATATTTAGTAGACACTGGAGTTGACTTCACATACCACTCAGTCATCCTTCTTGAGAAATCTTTCTCAGCAAAACTGCTACACTTACACTGAAATGTGTGGAATTAAAGTCCAAACAGCTCTGAGGTTCAATGTTTTAAGACTATTTCCCAAAACATATCCCATAAGAAGTTATTGAACGTTATACACAAAATTTCCCATAACAAAAAGAAGAAAAACAGTTGAAAAAACTGATTAAAACAATGTTAAAGAAGTTTTTTTATTATAGGGTTGATCAGAAAATTTTGTGTGAACTTTGTTGTATCTGAAAAAGAAAACTCACTGAGCAGCATTTACACAACCACAGAAAACTTTTTCCAGTCGTGTGAACCCCCAGAACACATTTTGGGAAATGATACAAAAATGGATGGATGGATAGAATATCTTTGAATGATTGTCATCTGTTTTTCCTAGTGAAATAATATGCATTCCACGTATATATATTATATAAGCGTGGAATATATATGTAACATACATACATATATAAAATCCATATTGGCACCTTCCTTTTTCTGGTAGAATATATATAAATATAACCTGAACAACACACACAGCCACCAAACTTTTCCCCTGCCTCTTAGGACTCACCAAGACACTTAAATTAATTCTACCTTTTAAAATTCCTCTTTCACAGATGTTAACTTGTCATATCTGTTGTGTATAAACCTGAATGACAGGACTGAAAAAAATCAATATTTCATAAGTACTTTAATGACAGCAAACACATTTTCTATTTCGTTTTTATCTCTATTCACAAAGTAGACCATGACAATCAATTTTGCATCTAAACAGATAATCAGGATAGTGAGGGAAAGGAACCATGTCCTATCATGAAGACCCAAATGAGACCTGAGAATGAGCAACCATCTTCAAGACCTTAACTGGATAAGGCTTATTCACTTTCACCCCCCAACAAACTGGACCACAATAGAGAACTGGAATAGAGAGGGAATTAGCTCAGAACAAGAAAGGATTTGTAGTATTGCCATCCAAAAATGAAATAGAGGTTATAAGCTTTCAGAGGTTTCCTTTTGACGATCTACCTCTCAAGTAGATTATTATTTTTTAGAATCACACTAATATTCTGCATCCAGGAAGAAATAGAAAATCAAGTCAGGTATTACTAACCATATGTTATCTGCTTTGGATTGGAAATAAGACAGGCAGATTTGCTTAAAGAAATACTGTATTTCAGTTATGATTTTTAAATATAGCAGAATAACCTTAATATAATATAGCCTCAACAAATGGGGCTGTTATTGAATTACTAGCTTTTGAATCCTAGTTTTCTCACTACCCTCACTACTCTCACCTGTTTAAATTACTTTTATCTGTCAGACCTCAAGTTTTTTTTTCCAGTTTCAAGATTTCAAGATTCTATATTCCTCCCTCTCTCTCCCTCCCTCTCTCTCTCTCTCTCTCTCTCTCTCTCTCTCTCTCTCTCTCTCTCTCTCTCTCCCTCTCTCTCCCTCCCTCCCTCCCTCCCTCCCTCTCCCTCTCCCTCTCCCTCTCCCTCTCTTATTTTCAGAAAAAGCACTTTCCCTGAGAAGTCTTGGACAAAGAAATTAATATGCAAAGAAAATAAATCCCATTCCTGTTTGTTCCCCAGGCTATTTGCATCCCCCTTTCTGCACACACCTCCCTGTCTTTTCATTCTGCCTTACCCAGTGTCAGTATTGAGTTGCAGCTCTACCACAGAATAAGGAACTAAAATGAAAAACTGTCAACAAAGTGAGAGATTGAAAAGCCTCCACATAGCCATGTGGCACACTTCAAACTCTTCCTAAGTCAAGTGTGACTGATAATAAATGAATGCATTGTGCCATAAGTGCAAGGATCCAGGTACGTACAGACTCAGGTTTTAACACAAGTATTTAACACCAATGTTATTTTAAACTAAAATTTATCTAGGATTACTGATCCAAAACTTATCACTCTAATTGACATCTTATTTCTCACAAGCTCATCAATACATTTTTCATTAAAAAACAAAACTGAGTTCACTATATTTACATATAACAAGCAATAAGACCTGCCTCAAATTATAATTTTTTATTTCACAAATATTTAAAACCTACTGAAATATCCTAAACTAATGACAAATTAATAAATATATCATATGGCTAGTGTTATCAGCAGATGATATACCAAAAGAAATATCAATAATATTTATAGGAATACAAAAGTATTCAGCACCAAAAGGGAAATATTTACATTGCTTAGCATCCAATCAAAAATTACTAGGCATGCAAAGAGGAAGAAAAATATGGCCCATAATAAAAAGGAAAAATCAATTAGCCAAAAAACTTACTGAGAACTGACGCACATGTTACAATTCATAGACAGAGAATTTGCAGTCATGTTCAAAATAGTGAAGAGAAACACAGAACAGAATTTTTAAAGATCCAAGTAGAAACACAAAAATATCCAATATCCAACAATGTAAATGGCTTGCTCTCTGGCAGCCAATCAAAAATCACTAGGCTTGGAGAAAAAAATTAAAAACATGACTCATAAAAGAGACTAGTTAATTAATTTATATCAGCCAATAACTGTCAAAGATGTAGAGTTAGCACACAAGAAGAGTGTCATCTATTACAACTCTCCATTTCCACAGAAGTTAGTATATAGAAGACAATTAAAGAGGCACAAATCAAACTATTTTTTTTTTTTTTTGGTGGTACTGGGGTTCCTGGAACTGGGGTTCCTGGAAGCCCTTTTACCTCTGGGATACACTCCCACAGGCTACACTCCCAGATCTATTTTTTTACCTTTTTATGTGGAAACAGGGTCTCTTAAGCCAGCAAGGCTGGCTCCGAACCAGCGCAATCCTCCTGTATCCACCTCCCAAGCGCGGGAATTACAAGTGTGCACCACCACGCCCAACAATCAAACTAATTTCTAAAGATGAAACTACTGTGTCTCAATGAATAAAACACTGGGTGGAATGACTAGGAGACTTGACATTGTAGAAGAAAATATTAGTGAATATGAAGACATAGCAATAAAAACTCTCCAAAATGAAACAAAGAGAAAATGGAATTTGTTTTAAAATGAGTAAAGTATCAAGGATCTTGGGAAATTTTAAAGCAGCCAAACATAAATGAAATGATATTCTTTCATGGTAGGAACAGTAAAAGAAACAGGAAAAAAAAAGATTTGAAAAAAGTAATAGCAATGAATTTCCAAATCTAATGAAAAATGTAAGCCTATAGACCAAAGAAACTCAATGTAGCCTACTCACAATTTCTTGAACAAAATTCAAGAATATTTAGAGGTATATGAAAGTATTCATAAAACTTAAAGCATATCAAACCAAATTGGTTCAAATCAGGCATAAAGAGGATACCTTAAAAGTGGTCAGAATTTAAAAAGACACATGTACAGAGGAATCCAGTAAAGAGTCAAAAACATTATTAGAAAGAAGAAATATGGTCGAGCATGGTGGCACACACTTGTAATCCCTGCGCTTGGGAGGTGGAGACAGGAGGATCACGCAGGTTCGAAGCCAGCCTCCTTGGCTTAAGAGACCCTGTTTCCAAATAAAATATAAAATAGGTCTGGGAGTGTATCCCAGAAGTAGAAAGGGCTTCCAAGAACCCCAGTACCACCAAAAAAATTAAAAAAGAAGGAAGACATATGAGAAGAAACATCTTTACAATAATGAAAGAAATAACTGTCAATCTAGCATCTATGCCTTATGAAAACTACTTAAAAAAAACAAAGTTAAATAATACCTTCCTTGGATATACAAAGTCTAGAAGAAAGATTTGATAAGTAGCAAACCTCTACCAAAGAATCATTAAAGGAAGTCTTCCAAGCAAAATGGAAATCATGCCAAACAGAAATATAAATCCATAAGAGGAGTGAAGACATATGTAAGTAATGTCTACTTTGGTATTTAAATATTTTTAATAGGGTAAATAAATATTTATAATAGAGAAAATGTTTGTAATAGTAAAAAACTGTAAATAACCAAAATGTCCACTAATAGATAAATAGATATTTAGTATAAGCAACTTAGCCTTCCTGTACAGTCATATAGTTGTAATTTTTTTTCCTTTTTTTGCAGTACTGGGGATGGAAACCAGGGGCATTCTACCTTTGAGCTACACCTCTAGCCCTTTCTTTTTTTTTCTTTATTTTGAAACAGGATCGCACTAAGTTGCAAAGGGCCTAAGTAGTAGTAGCTGAGGCTGTCCGTGAACCACAATCCTCCTGTCTCAGCCTCCTGAATTACAAGTGTGCACCACCACACCTGGCTTTGTAATTTCTTTTCAAAAAATACTTTTATTGATGCATTATAGTCTTATAGTCTCACAACATAATGTAATAAATACTGATAGTGACATACATGCACACAGCAGCTGGCGAATTTTACCCTGGGTCCTGACCCATTACTCTCCTTCCCCATACATTACGTAGAGATTGACATTGGTTTTCTCACATATGTGCATAATGTCCATGGAAGAGTTTCCTTCTTTAATTCTCCCTCTCCTTCACCCTCCCCTGGACCACCTCCCTTCCTACACTGGAGTTTCTCCTCCATCATGTAAAGTCCCTCTTATATCCCAATTACTCCCTAGCTTCTGTATGTGAGAGAAAACATATGACCCTTCTCTTTCTGTGACTGGCTAATCTCATTTAACATAATGCTTTCCGGGTCCATCCATTTTTCCACAAATGACATAATTTTGTTCTTCTTTATTGCTGAATAGAATTCCATAGAATTTCACTGTATGTACATCTGTAATTTTGTAATCCATTCCTCTCTTGAAGAACACCTGGGTTAGTTTCATAATATACATACATATTCTGATTTCAGTCCCTTTGGAAAGATACCCAGGAATGGCATAGCTGGATCATATAGTAGATCCACTCCCAATTTTCTAAGGAATCTCCACACTGATCTTCATAGCAGCTGCACTAATTTTCAATCCAACCAACAGTGTAGAAGAGTTCCTATTTCCCCACATCCTTGTCTGCATTTATTGTTGTTTGATTTCTCTTTTAAAATTTTTTTATTGGTGCATTGTATTCATACATCATAATAGGGTCTAAAACTTGTGTAGACATACATGCACACATCACCCAGTTAGCCCCCTACCCAATCCCCACCCCATTCCCTCCCCATTCCTCCTTCCCATGCTTGGCTTAGTGCTTGACTTCAATATGTTTAAGTACATCATGTGCTTTAGAGAGTTTCCTTCTTCCTCCCTCCCATCCCCTCAAGTTAGGTTGTCTTATTTGCTCCTCCACAGGATTTCCTTTGTTTGATTTCTTGATGATTGTCATTATGATTGGGGTTAGATAGAATCTCAGTGTAGTTTTGATTTGCACCTCCATGATTTCTAATGCTTTATAAACATGATCTTTATATATATATATATATTGGCCATTTGTGTTTCTTCTTTTTTGAAGTGTCTATTTAGTTCACTTGCCCATTTCTTGATTTAGTTATTTGTTTAGTTTTAAGTCTTTTAAGTACTTTTCATATTTTAGATATTAGTCCTCTATCAGAGGAGTAGCTGTCAAAGAGCTTCTCCCTTTCTGTAGGCTCTTCCTTTAGACTCCTGATGATTTCCTTAGATACACAGAAACTTTTTAGTTTAATGTCATCCCATTTATTAATTCTTGTTTTAACTTTCTGAGCTTTGAGTATCTTATTGAGGGAGTTCCTACTTGTACCTATGTGTTGAAATGTTGAGCATATGCTGTCCTCCAGTAATTCTGAAATCCCTGGTCTAACTTTCAAGTCTTTGGTCCATCTTGAGTTGATGCTTATGCAGGGTGAGAAGCAGGGATTTAGTTCCATTTTTCTACAAATAGATAATCAATTTTTGCAACACCATTTGTTTAAAAGACTGTCTTTCTCCAGCATATGTTTTTGGTACTTTTGTTGAAAACCAGTTGGCTATAAGTCTTTGGATTTGTTTTTGTATTTTCCATTCCACTGATCTATGTATCTGTTATTGTGCTATGTAGTAGTCATTTCTAAAGAGTACTGTTAATTTGGTGTTGTATTCCTCAGTATGGATTATTCATTTCTAGGCTTTAGTACTTGAGGTTTATGTGTGTGTGCTTTTATTGGTGCATTAAAGTCTCACATCATAATGTAAATCATGTTGATAATAACATACATGCACACTGCACTTGGTGCCCCTCCCTGTCTCCCCATTTCCCTCTTTCCCAATTCAGAGAACCCAGATTGACATTGGTATATTCACATGTATACAAATAGTCGATGGTAGTATTTCCATTAATGAACCTCAGTCTTCCTCCCCTCCTACCCTTAGACCTCCTCCTTGGCTCCACTGAGGTTTCTCCTCCATTATCTGGAGTCCCTCTTGTATCCCAATTACTCCCTATCCTGCACATGTTAGAGAAAATTTATGACACTGCACTCTTTGTGATTGGCTAATCTCACTTAACATAATATTCTCCAAGTCCTTCCATTTTCTTGCAAATGATGTAATTTTGTTCTTTTTTAATTACTGAGTAAAATTACATTGTGTATATTTTTTCCCATAATTTTGTAATCCATGATCTCTATCTCTTTTTTTTTTTTTACTGGGGATGGAACCCAGGAGCATTCTACCTCCAAGCTATATCCCCACCCCTATGTTTTATTCTTTGAAACAGGGTCTTTTCTCACTGAGTTGCAAAGGGTCTCACTAAGTAGCTGAAGTTGTCCATGAACCACACTCCTCCTGTCTCAGCCTCCCAAATGCTGGGATTACAAGTGTGCACTACCATGCCTAGCTTCTCTGTTCATCTCTTGATGGACACCTAGGTTGATTCCATAATTTGACTATTGTGAATTGTGCTGCTATGAACATAATTATGCAAATATTAATGTAGTTCTCTGATTTCAAGCCCTTTGGAAAGATACCCAGTAGTGGTATAGCTAGATCATATTGTGGATACATTCCCAGTTTTCTAAGGAAGCTCCACACTGATCTCCAGAGCCACTGAACTAGTTTGCAATCCCACCAACAGTGTAGAAGAGTTCCTATTTCCCCACATCCATGCTAACTTTTATTGTTATTTGGCTTCTTTATAATTGACATTATTATTGGGGTTAGATGGAATTTCAGTGTAGTTTTGATTTTTATTTCCCTGATGGCTAATGATGTTGAATATATTTTGATAATCTTTTGGCCATTTGTATCTCTTCCTTTTTAAAATTTTGTATTGAACATAAATGGTATACATTTAAACTATACTTGGTTCCCTTTTCCCCGCCCGCTCCTGTTTTCCCTTCCCCCCTCCCACCAATGATTGTCCAGGGTAACCATGCCATATTCATAATTTTACACATATTCGGATGTAGACCCTCATTAATCAATCAAGTTCAGTCTTCCTCCTCCCCTATCTTTCCATTCAAGCTTTGCTGGTATTTCCCCTCTATTACCTGGAGTACCACTGGTATCCTCTATGTTCCCTAGTTTGGGCATATTAGAGGGAACATATGTACCTTCTCCTTCTGTGCTTGGCTGATCTCACTTAACATAATGCTCTCCAGGACTTTCCATCTTCTTGCAAATGATATTATTTTGTTCTTCTTTATGGCTGAATAGAATTCCATTGTGTGTACTTCCCAAAGTTTTGCAATCCATTCATCTGTTGATGGAGACCTGGGTTAGTTCCATATTTTGGCTATTATGAATTGTGCTGCTATGAACATAGGTATGCATATGTTGCTATAGTTCTCTGGATTCAACCCTTTTGGAAAAATACCCTGGAATGGTAGAGCTGGATTGTATGGTGGATCTATTCCTAGCTTTCTTAGGATTCTCCACACAAATCTCCATAGTAGCTGAACTAGTTTGCACTCCCACCAACAGTGTAAAAGAGTTCCTCTTTCCCCACATCCTCGCTAGCATTTGTTGTTATTTGATTTCTTTATGCTTGCTACTCTGAATGGGGTTAGATGGAATCTCAGTGTAGTTTTGATTTGCATCTCCCTGATGGCCAGTGATGTAGAACATCTTTTCATGTATCTATTGGCCCTTTGTATCTCTTCTTTTGTGAAGTGTCTATTTAGTTCATTTGCCCATTACTTGATTGGGCTGTTTGTTTTTCTAATGTAGAGTCTTTTGAGCTCTTTGTATATTCTGGATATTAGCCCCTTATCAGTATAAAAATAGATCTGGGAGTGTAGCCCGGAGGTAGAAGGGTTTCCAGGAACCCCAGTACCACCAAAAATAAATAAATAAATAGGTGTAATTTACCTGGGAATATCTTCTTCCTTAATGGAATACTGGACATCAAAACAGGGTGTGTGGCATACAAGGTAATCTAATTCTTATCTTTGTCCTTTGAAAACATGTTAAGTACTGAAAAGCTGGTGCTCACAGAAGGGCAAGGACTAGAAGGGTCTAGGGAAGAAAGGGAAATGTGAGAATTTGCTAACAGTTAGCCCTCCCAAGTGACATTAGACAGAAGGGGACAACAGGCTGAGTAAGTTACTGTCTTGACTCCCTCTTGACCAAGAATTTTTATGGGCAGGCTGAAGAGAAAGAGACACATTGGTGGCATCCATCACAGACATCTATCAGAATCTATTCTTGTTTATCAATAGACCCTATGGATTCAAAAGCAACAATCAACAACAATAATAGTAGCTATAATAATGAATAATGTTGTCACTACCAAGCGAAAAGTACATTGTGTTGGCATTTTAAATTAAACTCTGACTGACAGACCACTTCAACACTGGCATATTGTCCTTCTGCTCATTTTCACACCACCTCCTTTGTGTACTCACATCTTTCCCCTAGCCCATCACTAACATTCGGAGAGTTAAGGAACAGTCAACATGTGTTCATACGCATAATAATACTCAATGTGTTTAGACAGAGTGTGATACTGCTGGCATTCATCCCAAACTCTAATTTGGGGATAAGAAAATAGTAGAAGAGAATTAATCCTATTAAATAATTGGAAGTCTTGTGGAATTTAAAACTCAAGAAAATTTATCAGTATATAAATTATAGCCTATACTGTGGCCTTCAGTCTTATAGCCATGCCTCATTGAACTCCAGAATATTCAGCTGCCTGTCATTTATGCTATGATCCACTGGCTTCAAACCCTCCTACCATTCTTTCTTGTCCTTGACTCTGTTAGTTTCTGGCTTTATAATACATTTTGTGATCTAGTGTTCACTCTCCTCACTGTTGGGTTTTGGTGGTACTGGGGTTCCTGGAAGCCCTTCTACCTCCAGTATACACTCCCACGGGCTACACTCCCAGACCTATTTTTTTTTTTTTTTTTTTGGTGGTACTGGGGTTCCTGGAAGCCCTTCTACCTCTGGGCTACACTCCCAGACCTATTTTCTGTATTTTTGAAACAGGGTCTCTTAAACCAGCGCGGTTGGCCTCGATCCTCTTGCCTCTGCCTCCCAAGCGCAGGGATTACAAGCGCGCCCCACCACGCCCGGCTCACTGTTGGGTTTTGACAGCCAAGACTGTCTTAGTTCCTCTGAGTGATGGCTTCTACTTCAAGGATGCATTAGAGAAACACTGCTCCATTTTACCAGGTATGGAACTCCCTGTTTTGATACCTCTCCAACTTCTACAATGGATAGAGCATTCACTAGCTTGATCCAGGCCCTCTGAGAAGATTCATATTTTTAAAGCAAGACATTGTTGCCAAAGACTTCTCCATCAAATTGCTTTAGGTTTCAGAAAGATTATGTTCTGTATTTAGATAATAGTAATACCATATGTTTGAATAAAGTTTTCTAGTTTACCCAGTGCTTTTCTTATAAGATTTTATTTGATTCTCACAATAATGTTAGGAATCATTTTGTACAGTTTAGACATATACAGTGCTCTATCATTATCAAGAATCACACAGATTAATAACTTCTTTCCATAATGAGAAATAATGCATTGCAGACCAATATTCCCATGGCAAAAAGAAAAGAAAAGCCACATAGCATGTGCATATTTTATTTCCTTGGCGACATTAGAGAGTTTGCAAAGCTGTGAGGACAAAGGGGCCAAGATCCCAAAGAGAAAGGAAACTCAAGGTGTGGCACCAGCATCTATATTGTTTTCCCCTGAAGTTATCTGTGGGCACATAAGTGACAGCTGAAATGCTGGGAAGCTGAGCAAAACATAGCAACTAAAAGCTAAGCAAAATCTCTTTGAGTTTTACAAGACTGAGGGACGAATGTTGTTCAAAAAGAAAAATCTATATTAAACCAGCCAGGCATTTGTTTTAGACCACAAAATGCCTCCACCTTAAAGAGAAAGAAGCCAAAACTAAGCAATCCTTTACAAAAACTGAACTGCAGGTTTGAATTAGCTCAGTCTCTGAAGGAGTTACAGAGTGACCCATACCTTAACTGCCACACCCCCTGCCCTATTTTTATTCTTTATTTTGAAACCGGGTCTCACTGAGTTGCGGAGGGCCTCACTAAGTAGCTGTGGCTGTCCGCGAACCACGATCCTCCAGTGTCAGCCTCCCAAATGCTGGGATTACAAGCGTGCGCCACCACGCCCGGCAAGCCTCAATTTATTTCTACATTTGTTCATACTTGATATTCTATAGTGAATAAACATTGCCTGGCATACCAGAAAACAAGAGCTTGTGACCAAAAACCAAGGTAAATAATGCAGAAATAACCCATAGAATAAACAGATATTAAGACATACACTTTGAAATGTCTCTTATGTTAAAAATCAGATGAAGAGATGAAAACAAAGATCTAAAAAGAGAATTAAATGAAAAATCTAGAACTGATAAATATATTATCTAAAATTAAAACCACAATAGATATGGTAACAGAAGAAAAAGAAGCAGACAAAGAAAGGATTTGTAAGAAGGAGTAATATGAGGGTATATAGATCAAAGTATAGATTACAAGTTTAAGGCCAGACTGGACATAGTAGTAAGGCCCTGCCTCCGAATAAAGTGAAAAGGGCTAGCTATGTAGCTCAGTGGTAGAGTACTTACCTAGAATGAATGAAGCCCTAGGTTCAATCCCCAGAACAAGGAAGGAAGAAAGAAAGGAAGGGAGGGAGGAAGAAAGGAAGGGAGGAAGGAAGGAAGGAAAAAAAGAGGGGGAAAGAAGGAAGGAGGAAGTGAGGAAGAAGAAAACAGTATTCTCATATTCTCTAATATAGTAGAATAAATTAAAAAGGATAAAAAAGATTTTTAAACCCAAAATGATAGGAAATTAAGCAATTAATTTTCTAAACACTCAAAAATAATCACAATAGAAATTAGAAAATGTTTTAACTACATAATAACAAAAACCACAAGATCTCAAAATTTGTAGGATGCAGCTAACACAGCACTTAGAGGGAAACTTATACTTTTGAGTACATTTATTGGGGGGAAAACAACAGCTGAAAATAATTGTCCAAGAATCCAGTTTAAGATCTCAGAAGAAGGCCAATGAATTTAAAATAGAGGGAAAAATAATATAGAAACAAACAGTATAAACTATAAAACAAATTGCAATAGAAAGAATCAATAAACCAAACTGTCTTATTCAAAAGACTAATAAAAAGCCAGGTGTGGTGGCACATGCTTGTAATCCCAGCATTCAGTAGGCTGAGACCAGAGGATTGCTGTTGGTGGACAGCCTCAGCTACTTAGTGAGGCCCTCTGTAACTTAGTGAGACCCTGTTTCAAAATAAAAACTACAAAATAGGGCACGGGGTGTAGCTCAGAGGTCGAATGCCTTTGGGTTCCATCCCCAGATCTACGAAAAAAAAAAATAATAATAAAATTCATAAATAGCTAGTAAGTCTATTGAAGAAAAATATAAGATGTGGCATGCTAATAAAATGAAAACAGACAATGCTATAGATGCTTTAGAAATTAACAAGGATTATAGTTTCATGCCAATTAGTGAGATAATTATTTTAAAAATAGAAAAACATCTATATTTGAACCTATAAAAATTACACACACACACACACACACACACACACACACACACACACACATACACACAATCACACCAGGTCCAAATTACTTCATTGTGAATTACATTTAAAGATTAAAGAGACAGTTGGGCGTGGTGGCACATGCTAATCCTAGCATTTGGGAGGCTGAGAAGGGAGAATTGGATCTTGATTCAAGGACAGCCTCAGCTACTTACTGAGGCCCTTTGCAACTCAATGTGACCCAATTTCAACATAAAAAATAAAAAATAAGGCTGGGGTTTTAGCTCAGAGGCAGAATGTCCTTAGGTTCCATCCTCAGTACTGCAAAAAAAAAAAAAAATACAGAGACAGTGATGGTCACCTTGATCAAATCTTAGACATAATAAAAAAGAAATTTTTCTCAACTCACCACAAAAAAATCATTACCCTTATACCAAAACAGACAAAAGTATACAAGAAAAGAAAAAATAGATAGCTCTAATGAATGGACATGAAAAAATTCTTTTCTTTAATTTTTTATTGATGCATTTTATTCATACATCTTAATGAGAATCAAGATGGTGGAGAGATACATGCACGTATGACCTAATTAGCCCTGGCTACCCAGTTCCCACCTCATTCCCACCCCCTCTCTCCTTCTCATTTTTGGCTTAGTGATTGATATATTTGTTAAAGTACATCATGTACATTAGAGAATGTCTCTCTTTTGCCTCTCCCATCCCCTCAGTTAGGTCACCTTATTTGTTCATCTATAAAATCTCCTTCTTCATCTAGAGTTCCTCCTATGACCCATTTATCTCTAGCTTCTGCATATTAGGGAGAGCATTGGATTTCTTATTTTTGTGTGTGTGACTAATCTCACTTAGCATAAGGTCCTTCAGTTCCAGCCATTTCCCTTTAAATGATGTAATTGTGTTTTTCTTTATAGCTGGGTAAAATTCCATTGTATACATATCCCATAGTTTTGTAATCCATTCATCTGTTGATGGACATCTTAGCTGGTTCCATAGTTTGACAATGGTAAATTGTGAAGCTATGAACATATATACAAATGTATTAATTCGGTAGTTTGGTTTTCTTTCTTTTGAGTAGCCACCCAGAAGTGGTATTGCTGGATCATATGGCAAGTTTGTTCCCATTCTTCTGAGGATCCTCCATACAGTTTTCCAAAGTGGTTACATTAGTTTACAATCCACCAACAATATATTAGAGTTCCCACTTGTCTACATCCTCACCAGCATCTGTTGTTTGTGTTTTGAATGATTGCCATTCTAGTTGGAGTTAGGTGAAAGCTCAGAGTAGTTTTGATTTGCATCTCTCTGATTGCTAATGATGTTGATCACTTTTTTGATGCATTTATTGGCCATTTGAATTTCTTTCTTCATGAAGTATATATCTATTTACTTCACTTGCCCATTTTTGATTGGTTATTTGTTTTTTTAGTGTTGAGTTTCTTGGATCATTCCTCACAGACATAAAAATAAAATCAGGCTTTAAATTCATTTGGAACAACAAAAAAACAGAATAGCCAAAGTAGTTTTCAGCAACAAAAACCATGTAGGAGGAGTCACAATACTTTAAACTATAATACAAAGCCATAGTAATAAAAACAGCATGGTACTGGCACAAAACAGATACATAGACAAGTGGAGCAGAATAGAAGACTCCAAAACAAATCCACACACTTATAGCCAATTGATTTTTGACAAAGGGGCCAAAAACATACACTGGAAAAAGATAGCCTGTTCAACAAATGGTGTTGGCAAAACTGGTTAACCATATGTAGAAAATGGAAATAAGTCCCACTTTCTTACCCTGCACTAGAGTCAATTCAAGATGGATCAAAGAATTAGAAATTAGACCAGAGACCTTGAGACCCCTTGAAGAGGACACAAATCCAACACTGCAACACACAGGCACAGCTAAAAACTTCCTCAACAAGACCCCAAAGGCACAAGAAACTAAAAGGTGAATCAATATGTGGAATTGCATTAAACTGAAGAGCTTCTGTACAGCAAAGGAAACTATCAAGAACCTCAACAGAGAGCCAACAGAATGGGAGAAGATTTTTGCCAACTACTCCTCTGATAGAAATTCTTAACAGATCATTAGTGTATATATTTTTTTTTCAAGGAATAAATATTTAAAAAAATAAAAACATAGTATGACCAGGAGGAGTTTATCCAAAAAAATACAGGTTTGTTTAAATTTTTTAAAAGAATCAATGTAAGTTTCTATACTGCAAAATAAAAGATAAAAATTATATTATTTTCTTCAACAAATGAAATCAAAATTTTCAATATATATTTCGATTTTAAACTCTTGGCAAACTAAAAGTAAATGAAAATTTCTTTAACCTGATTAATTTTACCTTTTTAAAGACTCACAGCAAACACTATAGAAAATATTTCAATAATTCAAATTTTTCTCTTGAGACAATGATTCCTGGTATTCAAAAATGCACTGAGGGTTCCATGCAATGCATCAAGACCAAAATATAAATAAACAACTAAAGAATGGATAAAAGAAATAAACTTTGTAAACCTACAGATTAATGCTGAATACTACAAGTGATAAAGTATGCAAAATTAATTGAGCAAGCTGCTGTATTAAAAAAACAATAGTTTTAATATCACTTGCATGTTGATACACAAGCAGCATACTACTAGAAAATAAAATACTATTAGAAAATGAAATTTAAGAAATAATGCCATTTATAACATCAAAAATTATCATATATCCAAGAATAAAACTGAGAAAAGCCAGTTTTATTAACTGACAATAAAACTGACAAATTTCAATGATAATAGACAACAAATCATTGAGATAAATTGAAGATCTAAAGAAATGTAAAGATAAATAATATTCATAGATTGGAAGACTCACTATTATAAGAATATAAATTCTGTCAGTGATTCTATAGATTGCTCACTCTCTCAAAGTTCAAACAAATAAAATAGCCACACAACCTGATATTTGCTAGAGACCAATATAATTCAATTGAGAAAAGATAATCTTTTCAAAAACTCATACATCAATACACAAAAAGGACCCAGAGATGTAAACCATACCTTAAACAAAAATTAATTCAAAATGAATCATAGAACTAACTTAAACCTGTAACTTTTAAATTTATAGAAGAACATAGGAGACAAACACTGCTTGATTTTTAGTTTTGGTGAAGGTGTCAACAAAACATTAAAAGCCCAATCTACAGCTGAAAAATCGAGGTGAGACTGTATCAATGTTAAAAACTTTGCTCTGTGAAAGACACCATTAAAGCCACAGACTGGATATTTGAATCATCTAACTGATAAAAGAGTTGTAGCAGAAAGTGTAAAGAACTGTTAAAATTTAAAAAAAAGGGAAAAAGAGCAATCCAATTTAAAATTGGGCAAAAGATCTGAATGAAAATTTTACCCAAAAAAATATATGGTTGTCAAAGAAAAGGCATGAAAAGATGATCAACATTATATGTCATTAGGGGAATGCAAATTAAAACCACAATAAGATATCACCCCCTAATTTTTAGAAATGTTTCAGTCCAAAAAATATATAATAATTTTCATCATTGCTGGTAAGAATGCAAAATGGTACAGCCACTTTGAAAGACAGGTTGGCAGTTCTTACCAAGTTAACCATAGAACTACTGTACCACTTATGTATTTCCCAAAGTGATTTGAAAACATGTCTACACAAAACCCGTGTCAATGTTCCTAGCAGCTTTATTTCCAATACCTAAAATCTGTAAGCAACCAAGACATCCTTTACTAGACTCAAAATTGGCACATCCATTCAATGAAATACTAATCAGATATAAAATGAACCATTCAGTCACACAACATCAAGGATGAACCTTAAGTACATTGTACTAACTGAAAGAAGCCATATCCTAAAGACTATGTATCTCATGATTTTATTAAACATCATTCTGGAAAAGACAATTCTATAAGGAGGGAAAACAGATTAATGGTTGGTAGGAGTGGGGGCAAAGGAAAAGGTGACTACTGAGGGGCTCACAAGATACCTTTACAAGAGGAGGGGCTGCTCTGGAGTGAACGACACATGACTCATGGGGAGAAGTCATAGGACTGTGCACTACAAAGAGGGAACTTTAATGTGTGTAAACTTTCAAAAGAAGAGAACTGACCTATATGACTCTGACTACTGATGTTTGACTAAACATTACAAGGCAATAGATAAAAGAAGTTTTATGTAAACACTGTGTTCTAGCTTGCAAATTCCTGTATCATGGATATACAGGCTAACAATCTGAAACTTGTATGCTAGTGGTTTGTTTTTTTTTTTACTTATATACTAGGACTAAATGAATAAGTGAATGATTAGTGTTAAGTATTAGTTTCTCACTGTCAGAAAGGAGAGTAAAGGATAAACAAGAATCTAACACAGGTAGATAGATATAGAAATAATTATAAATTCATGGATTATTAATAATGCATATATACATATGCACATACCATATAGGCATATATGTGTGTGCACCTATGTATGTATATGCTATACATAGATGAGCACTGTGCACTGAGAAGGCCTAGAAGCAATGATGCCCCTGTAACAACAAGCACACCCAATACCCAAGTAAGTGTTGGTTTCCAAGTGCTCACAAGAGAAATGACTCATTCTCAAGACTGGGGCAAGAATATAAAAAATGAGCTTAGGGTAGCAGTGCCAAAAGTAGGGAAGTGCTCCAAAATCAAAAGTTTAGGGGCATGTCAAAGAGACATAAGAGGCAAGCTGAAAATTTTCATGGTCAAATTCGGATGATCTCTGCAATAAAATAAAGTAGTAATGAATTATAATCCAAAGTATAAATAGGCATCAGTCCATGTTGATACAAATGATAGAATTAATGAATGAATAAAAGAGACAAATCCTTCTTGCAGAAGAATTTCAAATATGTAAAGATATTACATTCTAAAGAAGGTATATCTTAATTCCTGCCCCTCTCCCCACCAAGATGGACAAGACCTAATGGCTCTCTGCTAAAGAAAAGAGTAAGAAAATAAAACAGCTTTACAGAGGAAAAATCTGGAAAATCCTACTTCAACCAAGTAACAAAAGTTAGCAACACTAATAATTTCACATGCATATCATATACCCTGGTATCATATGATGAGAGAGACACTTTAACTCTCTATTATAGTTTTCCCCCAAACCTATAACCCTAGTATAGTCACAAGAAAAAAAAATAAAAACCCAGACTAGGGACATTCTCTAAGATAACTGGCCAGTATTCCTTTAGACAGCCAAAGTCATAATGGGAAGCAAAGACAGATGAGAACCTTGTGGACCAGAGGAGACTAGAGAGACATGACAAATAAATGTGACGTGGTATGCTGGAATGAGTCCGAGAGAGAAATAGGACATTAGCAGAAACACTGGTGAGACCCAAATAAAGTCTGGAGTTCGGTTAATCATAATATATCAATGTCAGCTTCTTGGTTTGGATAAATGTACCATAGTAATATCAATATAAGATGCTAACATGTGAGAAATGAGATGCATGGGGTATGAGAACTCTTTGTGCTCTTTTACAAATGTTCTGTAAGAAAAAAATCAGAATGAAAGTTTATTTAAAATATTCCAGTATCCCAGCAGAAATTTTTGAAGAAACTGAAATTTTGAAAATTTACATGGAATGCAGTGGGCCATGAATAGTTCAGGTAATGTTTAAAAAACATAATTGGAAGAGTTAACTTCAAGATGTCAAGACATCAGCGATCCACAGCTATTAAGGCATTATGGAATTAATGCAAAAAGAGACAGAACAATGAAGTATATCATAAAAGCTAGAAAAATGTGTGTATATATAGATCCCTGATCTATGACAATGAAAAAGGATTGTGTTATGGGGAAATTTAAAAGATGTTCTTCTTAATAAGGAGACTTGAGAAAGTAAGAAAGAAAAGGGATCTCAAATAAATGAGGAGAGAGACCTGCAGAGCAGGGGGAGGAGACCATTCATATGATGCCATGTCCATGTTTGAAGGTATCACTATCAACCTTACTAACAGGTATGGGAAGGGAAAGGGAAGCAAGGGGTGCAGAGTGGAATGCAGCAGTCATGACTATGTGCATGCTACCATCACATTGATGCCACTTTGAACCTCACTGACTATAAAGTCACAGTACAGTGTATCCATAAAGGCATAAAAAAGGAGTCCTGATCAATTAAATATTAATATAAAAAAATGAACCTTCCCCTCCCTCTCATACCCTACACACACACAAACAATTCTAGATAGAGTATGGATGTATATGTGAAAGGGAGGGAAAGTTCCCTGAAGATAGCAAGTGGAATGTCAATGACCTGAGGTAAAAAACAATTTATTAAAGTAGGGCACAAAAAATTATTAATCACCAATTAAGAAAATGAGTTCCAAATTAGACTACAAATCAGTAAGAAAAATGTAATAATAATTTTTTGTTGTTGTTTTTGTATCTTTTATTTATATTACCAGTCCTATGGGAGAAGTACAATTTTTCCAGCACTGCAATATCAAGGAACTTCCTATCGCCACTGTGTGACCACTGTAACTAAAAGCTATAAGATAGCATCCTTCAGCACATGAACATATAACAATTGGAAAAAGACCAAAAATGAACTGCCTCATTGTTTACCTAATCCAGAAAAATGAGTATAAGTAGGAAAAGTGAAAAGGCACAAATTTGAGTGCCTGTATAACTGGAACTTAATGGTTTTAACTCCGTTGAAGACAAACTTGGCCACATAATATGGAAACTATGGGCCAAACATAAGTTTAAATAAAATGGCCTCCAGAGGTCTAAAGAGAGGTAAACTTAGTAGAAACGCATTTCCTCTTAACTATTAAAACCATCTTCTCATATGCAAACAAGCATACCACAAACACTCTGCAACTTACCACAAACATTCGCAACTTACTTTAACCCTGTTGATTTTTCTATCCTGGTCCTTTGTTTCCCATTTGGGACAATCTTAGGATAAACCTTACAACATGCTTTCTTAGTCTTACAAATTTCCTTTCTCTGTATTTACCAACATATAAAGAAATACATCTATAGACTCTCTACATCTGTCTTTTGTTGTTACATACAAGCAAACCCCCCAAAAAAAGTACCATTTAATAATGTTGTTCATATACCAGCAATTTTAAAAAACCCATTTAAAAGACTTGTTACTTTAAACCTTAAGAGCACTATAAAGCATTGTATTCTGTATTTCCCCAATTTAATAACTGAATTATAAGACATTAGGTAAATATCACTAGCACCTTAAAACCTTAGTTTTGCAAAAGGAATAAAATTAAAGACAATGCATATCCTATTTGATCACATAACTTGATAAATGTATAATAGATTACCACAGAAATCTATGACATCATATAAACATCACTAGTGTCTTAAAACATTAATTTTGTCAAAAGAAAAAGAACTTTAAAAGCAATGTATATTGTATTTTTTTTTTTTTTTTTTTTTTTGGTGGTGGTACTGGGGCTCCTGGAAGCCCTTCTACCTACAGGCTACACTCCCAGACCTATTTTATATTTTTGAAACAGGGTCTCTTACGCCAGCGCGGCTGGCTACGAACCTGTGCGATCCTCCTGTCTCCGCCTCCCAAGTGCGAGGATTACAAGTGTGCGCCACCACGCCCGGCCAATGTATATTGTATTTAATCACATCTCATACAGGTCTAATTGGACAGCTTATCTGAAGTTTACATTTTAGCTAATACTGATTGAAATTAAAACTTTGAGCAATAACTTTAGGGTAGCCAGCAAAAAGAAAAAAAGTTGGTTTCCTGAGAAGACCTGAAATCTCTAGTTTAACTGAAAATGGGAGAATTGGAGGTCATCCTGGAAGCCGCAGGCTGAGTATTAGGTAAAAATAAATAAATAAATAAATAAATAAATAAATAAATAAATAGTATAGGGGCTGGTCTGATCACCCTAGCTAAGCTTTTGGACCTTGGGCCAGGAAAGAAGTGTAATGCCTTACATCTGGCCTCTGAGATCTCACTGTGATCTCCTAAAGTTCTTTTTTTTTTTTTATTGGTGCACTGTATTCATACATCATAGTGGGATACAAACTTTTGTAGACATACATACACACATCACCCAGTCAGCCCCCACCCGATCCCCACCCCATTCTCTACCCATCCCTCCTTCCCATGCTTGGCTTAGTGGTTGACATCTGGTATTATAGCAATTGATCCAAAATTAAAAATGATAATCTCACATAACAGTTTCATTTGTCTGATACCAAGCTTTTGATGACTTAAAGATAACATTTCGATATTTCTTTTTGCTTTCTTTCTTACCAGAGAATATTTTTTTCTATTTTCTTAGGTGAAACTATCATATATTTATATATTTATTTTTCAGAAAAAAATCTATCCTAATATGGAATATGGATTCTAGATACCCAAAACAATCTTGAAAAAGAACAAAGCTAGAAGATATATATTTCTGATTTCAAACCATATAAAGCTACAATAATTGAAACAGTGTAGTACTGTTCTAAAGGTAGATATATAAACAATTGGAGTTAAATAAGAGCCTAGAGCTAAATTCTTCCCTATATTGTCAAGTTATTTTTGACAAGGTTTCCACGAACATTTGGTGGTAGAAATAATAATCTTTTAACTAAATATTGTTGAAAAATAATAATTACATGGAAAAGAATAAAATTGGACCCTTACCTAATCCCATATACAAGTATTAACTCAGAATAGATAAAAGACCTAAATATAAATCTTAAGACTATAAACTTTTAGGAGAAAATCTGGGTCATAAAACCTCAAAACATTGAAATTGGCAGTGATTTCTTAGATATGATTTCAATGGCACAGGCAACAGAAGAGTATACAAACTCCCTAAAAAATAAAAAACATATTGTATATCCAAAGACAATGTAAACAGAGTTAAAAGTTACTAATAGAATTGAATAAAATATTTCCAAAAGCTATATCTGAAGGTATATTAATATTCCAACTAGAAATCCTAAAAATTAACAACAATAAAGGCAAACAATACCATTTAGAGATAGGTAAAAGACTAACATAAATAATGAATCTCCACAGATAACCAATCTTAGTTGTCTGTTGGATGGAAAATCTTGTTTCTCTGGTTCTGGTGTGTGTTACCTATTTCTTCTTTGTAGTTAATCTCTTTGAGTATTTTCTCTAGCACTGGTTTTGAAGACATAAATTCCTTCAGTTTCTGTTTGTCATGGAAGCTTCTTATTTCTCCATCTAATTTGATAGAAAGTTTTGCTGGGTAGGAAATTTTTGGCTGGAAGTTGTTTTCTTTCAGAGTTTGGAATATGTTACTCCAAGCCCTTCTGGCTCTCATGACTTGGTTTGGGAAGTCTGGAGTGATTCTAATTGGTTTGCCTCTGAATGTCACTTGGCCCTTTGTTTTTGTTGCCTTTAAGATTCTCTGCTTGGCTTCCACATTGGTCATTTTGACAATTATGTGGTGTGAGGATCCTCTTCTCCGATCCTGTCTAAAGGGAGTTCTATAAGTTTCCTGGACCTGTGTATCGACCTCTTGCTCTATGTTTGGAAAATTTTCTGCTATTACTTCCTTGAAGAGATTGTTGATCCCTTTAGTTTCACTTTCTTTTCCCTCCTCTATTCCAATTATTCTTAGGTTAGCTCTCTTAAAATGGGCCCATATTTCTTCAATGTCAGATTCCTGCTGTTGGATATTTTTTTTCTAGATTAGAAACTATGCGTTCATTTTTGGAATGATCATCTTCTAAGAGCGAGATTCTGTTCTCCATGTGGTCTAATCGGTTGTTTGTGCTTTGAATTGAAGCCTTTACTTCATTAATTGCATCCTTTATCTCTTTTTGGCTCTCTCTGAGTTCTTTTCGAAGCACCTCTATTATTTCTATAGTTATTTTCCTGATTTGATCTTCTAGAAATCTCTGATTTTCTGTTTTATCGGGTTCTGATGTTGTGGGGTTGTGGACATTCATTGCTCCAGTGTTATTCCTCTTTCCCATGATTTCAGAAGTTTGTGCCTTCTCTGGGTTCTTCCCTTGGGTCACTATGACTTCACTTAAGGTGCTCTGGATCTCGAGTCTGTAGTATCTCAGACCCCACTTCTCCTTTACTGGGTTGTACCACAGAGTCTCCGACCCAGGGAGTCGATAGAGGCTGCTTTAAACTATGGGGGGTTCCAGGTTGCACATTCTCCTATGGTGTGATATCTCTGCCACCGCCACTCCCCCACTCGGTCAAGTCCCAGGGAGTACAGTACTGGGATTTCTCCTCTGTGGCCCACAATTTGACTCACTGTTCTTGAGTACGCAGATGTAGCTGTACTGGACTCGGTGAATTCACTGCTTATCGGGGCCCACTCGGCTGGACCGAGATGGCACCCAGGCTTGTTGCCAGCATGGATTCAAGATGTCGCCTAGGCTTGCAGCCAAGTCATGAGACTCACAAGATGGACGTCTCCTTGAGCATGCGCAGTGTGCCATGCTACGTGCCTGCAGAATGATCAGTGACGCAAAGCCTCATGCTACCACCAGCCTGCCTATGAGAGAGTCAGAAGTGTGCATGCCCTTGCTGTGGAAAGCTTGGGGTTGGTAGGGAATAGAGGGAGGGATTATGATGCTGATATATATTGTGCTTGCTGTACAGATTGTCAGAGATATTACTAGACATATAGAGACATATTAAGGATCCATTAAAGAAGAATTCATATTTCAGCTGAAGAGGTGTCTGTGTCATTCTCTAAGCCCCTGCAGGTCGGAGTCTTAAGGGACGATAGCTGCTGCTGCCACCGGTGGCAATATGGCACCGCTGCTACGCCCTCGGCCATGAGGCTGTCTTATTTCTTCTTGGTTTTGAGTTCCACTCTGAGCCCCTGCAGCGTGTGCTGAGCTCAGCCACTGGGAGCTTTAGATGCTCCCTGCGCGGAGAAATCCCGCCTGGCTGTACCGCAGCGGCTCACCTCGGCTTGCTGTAGCCGTCCGGTGAATTTGCCGCTGCCGCCGGCAGTATGGCACTGCTGCCGTGTCCTCGGGCATGAGGCCGGTGTATCTCCTCTGTGGCTCTGAGCTCTGTTTCAGTCTGCTTTCTCTCTGGAGCCTGGTGCTTTTTTTGTTTCTCTGGTGATGGTGTTTTCTGGCTAAGAAAGGCGCTGATTTTGTGGTAATGGAGATTGGTTGTTAGCGGGGCTCTTAAGCCCCGCTTTTCTCGGTCACCATCTTCCTGGAAGTCAATAATAATTTTAATAAAAAAAATTAGATGGTAAAATGTCAAGAGGAAATAAGTCTATATAAGTATTTGTTTATCTTTTATTAATCATCAAGTAAGTGAAAACTTAAAGCACAATGTGATATCTCTATACATCCAGCACTGTAGCTAATTTTAAGAAGACTAATGTTACAAAGTGTTGATGAGGATATGGCACAATTAATTCTTTTACGGTGCTGATGGGATGTAAACTGGGACGGCATTTTGAAAAGTTATTTAACATCATCTACTAAAGCTAAACATGCACTTGCCCTCTGGCCCAGCAATCTTGCTCCTAGTTCTGTTCACAAGAGAAATATACTAATACAAACAATCCAAATGTCCATCAACAGTAGAATAAAATAAATGATCATCCCATTCATATACACAATGGAGAACTATACATCAAATAAAATGAAAACATGACTTCCATATACAATATAGATTCATCTCATATCCATAATGCATAGGAGAATAAGACCTTCACACACATTTCCAAAACAAGATAAATTAATATAAGCCTTAGCCCCTGGAAGGGAGCTTACCAGTTTATTCTAAGATACTGACAATGTTTCATTGCTTCTCCTGGGTTACTGTTCCACAAATGTGGCCAATTTGTTATAATTCATCATGTGCTATAGTTATGATTTTTATACTTTCTTGAATGTATATTTATATTTCAGATTAAAAATTATGTTAAGTTAAAAATTTAATAGACTTTCAATATCTAAAGATCATATGAAAGAAGGTATAATAATTCTAGAAAAAATGGGAAGCCCAATAGCTAATATTAATAAAACAAGTAAGATTTACATCTAATTCAGTTCAGCAGGAATCAAATGATTACCTACTATATTAAAGCACTTAGTTCTATGAAGAGAACAAGACAGAGGCTTTGTCCTGCCTAACCTGCCCTGTACTATCAGCCCCCCAAGTGTTATTGTCTGGCTTTCAGATAATTAAATTTAGAGATATATATTCTTATTTACTCCCCATTTCCCCTTTATCCCATACAATAGAAAGTATACTAGCAGCTTCTCTTCAACCTCCTGAAGAAAAAGAAAGAACTGATAAATTATGATTCAACAATTACCATTTTATATTCATTTATCTTCCATACCTGTCTCTCAAGGTTTGAAAGTGTTGAGAACTGTCATAGAACCACATACTAGGATTACCATTTTGGACCAGCTCAAGCTGAGTACAAAGTACTGGCTGGGTGGGATTTGTCCACAAGCAACAAATCCAAGGGACCTGAAGAAATCGATTAGTGTGGTCTTTGATGTCTTCTCCACCCAGTAATGCAACTGCCTTGCTGTCTTTCCTTATTTTAATCCATTACAATATGCTGGTTTCTGTGTTAATGATGTCTTGTTTAAACTTTCTGTAAAGAAAAGCACTATTTGCAAGAGGGAAGATTTGAGTTGCCTCCTCTCCAATTGCCCCAACTTCAAATAGCAAATATTAATTATAACATTTTCCTCTAAATTATCATATCTGACATAAATTATCATATCTGAGGGGGAGAGACTAGGTTGGGAATTGGAAAAGGGCTAAATGAGTGATGTGTGCATTTCTGCCTCTACCATCTTGTACTGCATTAAAATATATGACTACAATGCACAAATAAAAAATTTTTAAAAGAATTTTATAAGCAGTTACCTTTTCCTTAGCTAACCAAACAGCCTCCCTTTTGTTTAAAACCACATTGTTTTATAATTTTGTCTGTGAGGACATATGTTTATGTGGAAAGAGGCAAGATGAAGCATTCATTTATCCAGTTCTGGCCGAATCACACTGAATGGTAGCCACCATGGTGGCTTGGTAATTTGTGTAACCCAGGCTCCAGGTAGCCTTTTTTTCTCTCCCTCAGCAACTCACATGTAGACAATAAAAGGTTATTGTCTTTTTCAATGTGTGAAGCTCTCTCTACTGTAGATGAAAATATTATCCAGCTGCCTTTAAGTAGGTCACACAATCCCATGCCTTAGTTATATATCTAACTCCCCTGAATTCCAGTATGCAAGACATAAGATATAAAAATGTGATTTCCAAATGATCATCTATCTAGTCACTCACCTGCTCAAACAATGTATTTCTGGGGCATCTTCTACATTTCAGACTTTGCAATGTGAACTGAAAAAAATATAAACATCAGAGAGATTTTAGTCCCTTGCTCTCTAAGAACTTTAATCTCATCCACTTCCTCATTTTAATTCTTATGTTCATTATTTCTAAAACCAAGCTCCATCCTTACACATGAACTTGATATTCATAAACCCAAATGTCTATTGATATTTCCTCTCAAATGCATACTAGGTACCTCATACCCCTATGTTTAAAATTAAAATCTTTTTTTGGGGGGATTCAAAATGGAGACTGAGGAACACAGCACTTCTCAATAGCCAAAATAAATAAAGTTCAACTACCTAGAAGGCAGCATCTTAACCAACAAAATAAATATATCTCAGGATCCAAAACAGATCCAGGAACCTCGGCAGAAAGAGTCCAGAAACCCTGAACTGTGAGATTCACTGCAAAAAAAAAAAAAAAAAAAAAAAAAAGTACAGGCATCAGACCTGCTGCAGACACAACCGGGCCGCCTGCCAGTGCCAGCGTGGGTATGGCCCAAACCGAAATTCCTGGACCTGTCTGACACCACCGTGGCAAAATAACCCAAGAGTTTGAAAATGGACATAGAGCTCCAACATCTTAAGTAGCGAGGGGCGCCCAAGCCAGAAGCCTGTGTGCTCACCAAAGATGGGACCACAGCGGCAGAGTGAGTCCTCCAGACACCTGGATCAAGGAAGCCAGGTATATGAGTGCATCCAGAGAAGCTGTGGGTCTTAGCGTGTGCCCCAGGTCCGGGACTATCCCTGGGCGCCTGTCTCCCACCCCAGGACCCAGCACTATCCTCATGTGCCCTGCCTGCACCACAGGACCCATGCTAGTTGTCTGTGCCACCTGCACCCCTAGACTTGGTGCTCACCTTGTGCACCTAGCCCGTGTGCCCTGCCCGAGCCTGGGCGCTAACCTCACAGGTCCTGTCTGCTTCCCGGGCGGTAATAGCTGTGTGTGCCCCACCTGCTCCGGGAGGCTGGGAGCTATCCTTGGGCCCCCAGCCCATGCACTGGGTCCAGCACTAGCCATGTATGCCCGCCCCACATCCTGGGACCTAGCACTACCTTTGTGTGCCCTGCCTGAGCCAGAGACCAGTGCTAGACCCTGTACTATGCCTGCATTCCCAGACCCATCTGCACCCGACCTGCACCCCTAACCCACCTCTGGCTGTCTGCATTTACCCCGCAGCTGGTAACTCAGTGCTAATCTAGAGCACCCAGCCCATGCCCTGGGTCGGGCTCTTGCCCTGTGCACCATGTCCGAGCCCAGAACCAGGTGCTAGGCATTTTCACACACCCATGCAAAGGTCCAGTGATAGCCATGCACCCAGGCTGTGCCCTGGGACCTGGCAGCACTCTGGCAGTAATCATGTGTGCCCAGGGACCCTACAGCAACCCTTTGACAAGGTTGCATCTTTGGACCCTATGGGCTAGCCCAGTTAGAATTTCCAGAGACACAGGAAAAGTCATCAAGATGCAATACCTCCACAGGGCCCCAGGGGGAGGTTCCAACAATACTTTGGACATCCTCCACCCTTGCGGTAGGGAAGCACAGGCCTGAGTCTAGGGTGGAGAGTGCAGAGGCACTGACAACAGGCTGGAAATACACAAAACCCGGGACTTGTACAGAATTTATTAACAGTGACACCAGACACCCTGACATCTAAACCCAAAGCTATCAAAGGAAAGAAAGGTGTCCAACACCCAGAGAGTGGCTTAAGAAGCTGACAATAGAGTACAGAGCAAATTAAGAGACATTGGATTATAATCTGAAAGCTACCACAGCAATTAGACATTCAAATATTATATGGACCCGACCCCATATTAAGACTGTTTTTGTTTTGTTTTGTTTTCTGTTTTTCTGTTATTGTTGTAGTTTTGGGTTTTATTTTCCCTTCTTTCTTTTACTTTTATTTGTTTTTATAAAATATATTGGATACTTTGCTTTGTTTTCTGGTCTCACACAGTTGCTAGTTCTTTTTTATTTTATTTTATTCTTGTCCTTTTTTCCTCTTTCTTACTTTTTTCTTTTTCCTCTTTCAGTTGGTTTTTTCTTTGATTATATAATAGTTAGCCTTTGTTTCTTGTGTTGATACTTTATTTGTGTATGTTTGCTCCTCCCCCCACCCCTCTTACAAACTTCCCAACTCTAACCTATCTACTCTCTTCCCTCAAAACTTTTTCCCATACTCTATCTCCTTGTTTAATATTCAAAGTATTTCATATCTCCATACTTAAATACTCTATTAACTACAAGAGTCCTACCATTTAACTCTCTCATTCTCAACAAGATATTACCTTATCATACTTAAATTCTTACTCAATCTAAACATATCCTCTACCTAACCCAACTCCTGTACCCATCACTTCATCTCCTCTCCCATTACCCAACCCTCAACATTGGGAAAAGCACTGTTGACCTGCTGATACCTCTAAATTCCTAATACTAAGATTGAATTAGACATAATACTCACAAATGATGGGTAGACATCAGAAAAACAGGACTGAGAACATTGAAAATACGAGAACCAGGAATAATAAAGAGACAACAGAAACCACGAATACTGACCTACAAGAAATGTAAGAAGGGGAGTAAAGAATCTTGATCTACAATATGATGAAAGGCTTTAAAAACAAGTCTACAGTAAATGGAAGAGGAAATAGAGACAGTAAGAAAGAATCAGAAAGAGGTCTGGAATGAAATGAAAGAGTCAATAAATGAAATGAAGACAGTAATAGAAAGAAATTCTGGAAGATTACATGAAATGGAAAGTAGAAAATCACTGTTAGAAGACAGTTCATTCAAAACTGAAAACATAGTCAATACCATACAGAAGTCAGTGCAGTAACAAAACCTAAACATCTAGCAACTATGGGACAATATGAAGCATCCTTATGGATAAAAGGCATTGAAGAAGGGATAGAACTACAGACCAAGGGCATTCGTAATCTCTTCAAAGAAATAATTTTAGACATTTATCCAAACATGGAAAAAGACTTGGATCTTCACGTTCAGGAGACACACAGAACACTACTAAGACAAGATCAAAGAAGAATGTCCCATGTCATATAATAATTAAAATGACCAACATAGATGTCAAGAAAAGAATCTTAAAAGCAGTCCTTGAGACTCTTGCCAAAGCAATAAGACAATAGAAGGAAATCAAAGGAATTCAAATAGGAAGAGAGGAGCTAAAACTATCCTTATTTGCAGATGATATGATTCTTTATCTATAAGATCCAATGAACTCAACCAAATGACTTTTGGAGCTGATTAACCAATTCAGCAAAGTTGCAGGATACAAAATCAACCTAAAGAAATCAGTTGCTTTTCTTTATGCCAACAATAAATCCACAACGAAAGAAATAAAGAAAACTATTCCATTTGCTATAACCTCTAAACCAATAAAATACCTAGGAATAAACCTAATCAAAGATGTAAAAGACCTTTACAGAGAAAACTACAAAACATTAAAGAAAAAAATTGAAGAAGACCTTGGAAGATGGAAAGATCTCCCTTGCTCATGGATAGGCAGAATAAATATCATCAAAATGGCCATTCTGGCAAAAGTGATCTATAGATTCAATGCAATCCCCATTAAAATACCAACAACATTTCTCATAGACCTAGAAAAATCAGTTTTGTATGGAGAAAGAAAAGACCCAGAATAGCCAAAGCAATTCTCAGCAACAAGAACCAGGCAGGAGGCATCACAATCCTGGACTTTAAATTATACTATAGAGCAATAGTAGTAAAAACAGCATGATATTCGCACAACAATAGGCAGACTGACCAGTGGAACAGAATAAAAGATACAGAAACAAACCCACACATTTATAGTCAATTGATCTTTGACAAAGAGGCCAAACTCATATGCTGGAGAAAAGGGAGCCTTTTCAACAAATGGTGCTGGGAGAACTGGCTATCCATTTGTAGAAATTTGGATCTGAATCCGTCTCACCATGCACAGCAATCAACTTGAGATGGATCAAAGACTTAGAAATTAGACCAGAGTCTGTGAAGTTACTAGAGAAAGGCATAGGATCTACACTCCAACATATAGGCACAGGCAGTAACTTTCTCAATAAGACTTCCAAAGCACAGGAAATTAAAGCAAGAATTAATAAGTGGGATCTCATCAAACTAAAAAGTTTCTTCTCATCAAAGGAAACCATCAAGAACATAAAGAGGAAGCCTACAGAACTGGAGATCTTTGCCAGCCACCACTCTGATAGGAGGCTAATATACAAAGAGCTCAAAAGACTACACTAAAAAAACAAACAACCCAATCAAGAAATGGGCAACTGAACTGAATAGACACTTCACAAAAGAAGAGATACAAATGGCCAATAGATACATGAAAAGATGTTCAACATCACTAGCCATCAGGGAGATGCAAATCAAAACTATGCTGAGATTCCATCTAACTCCAATCAGAGTGGCAAGCATAAAGAAATCAAACGACAACAGTTACTGGTGAGGATGTGGGGAAAGAGGAACTCTTTTACACTGCTGGTGAGAGTGCAAAGTAGTTCAGCCACTATGGAGATCAGTATGGAGATTCCTTAGAAAACTGGGAATAGATCCACCATTTGATCCGGCTATCCAAAGGGGTTGAAATCAGAGAACTACATTAACATATGCATACCCATATTCATAGCAGCACAGTTTGTAATAGCCAAAATATGGAACCAACCTAGCTCTCCATCAAAAGAACAATGGATTGCAAAATTATGCGAAATACACACAATGGAATTCTATTCATCTATAAAGAAAAAATAAAATAATAGCATTTGCAAGAAGATGGAAGGAACTGGAGAACATATTAAATGAGATTAGTCAAGCACAGAAAGAGAAGGGACATACGTTTTCTCTAATATGCCCAAGCTAGGGAGTAGTGGTAATACCAGAAGGACTCCAGATGATGGAGGGGAAATCTCAGCAAAGCTAGAATGGAAGGATAGGAGAGGAAGAAAGCTGAGGTTGTTCAATGGAGGAGCTACATACGAATATGTGTAACAGTATAAATATAACATGGTTAACCTGGACACTCTTTATTGGGAGGGGGAAGAGAAATGGGGGGGAGAGGGCACAAAGCACAATCTAAAAGTACACCATTTTCAATATGCTCCACTTAAAAATAAAATAAAATATGGAAAAAATTAAAATCTTCCCTTTCATTCCTCAGACCTATACAAGCATCCATCCCAACAGCCTGACTAGAGACAGCCCACTAGTGTCTTGCTGTTCCTTACCATCCACTCAACTATCAAGTTCTCTCTTTTCTCAGCATTTATCACATTTATTCTTATGTCTCTCCTCAAGACTGCTGTGCTGGGTCAAGTCATCATCATCATCACCACCAGCCTGCAATCAGGCAATGACCGTCTAAAAGTATTCTCTCATACTCCTTTTGTCCCACAAAATCTAGTTTAAAATACAAACCTGCTCCATCTTAAAACACATCAATGGCTTTCTAACATGACATAATGAATAAAAGGACTTTTGTATAATAAATTCCCCCATGATCTGGCTGCCACAGAGCTAGTGATACTTAATGATATGGCAGTTACATATTTCCTCAGCCTCCTTTGCCACCCTAGGTTGGACACTAACTGTTGTAGAAAAGTCCTAATAGTTTTCTATTACCTGTCTTCATGCCTCTGTTCATGCTCTTCCCTCTCCTAGCCTGCTTTTCCTTCCTATTTTTTCATTCACTTGGAAGCTTCAACTTATTCTAAGCCTCCCTCCTCTAAACCTGCAGAGCATACCTTCATCTTGGCCCAGCCATTTTATATAAATACTACCTGTTTATACACAAATTCCAAAAGGCTCAAAACCAGAACCATAATTTTTTTGGTTTGTTGGTTGGGTTTTTTGTTTTTCTTTTCTTTTTGACACCCAGGGTTCTGCTTTCACAAGGCAAACACTTTGCCACTACTCTACATCCCAGCTTGAGAACTATGTATTAACTAATCTTTTTATCCCCAGTGCTTATGACTTGCCTTAAATATAGCCAATTTCTAACATATGTTTCACAGGAAGCTTATTTGTAATGAAGGGGAAAAAACGCTAAACAAAATGTGACATATCCATAAAATGGAATATAGTTGTTGCCCCTTATCCACTGGGGCTATGTTTCAAGACACCAAATGAGTTGTACTAAACCCTGGATATTATCAAACCTTATATATGCTATTTTTTCTCATATATATATTTTTTTCATTATCAGTATACATATAATGACAAAGTTTAATTTATAAATTAGGCACAGTATAAGATTTAACAACTAATAATAAAATAAAACTGTAACTATATTGCAATAAAAGTTATGAGAATGTGATCTCTCTCTCAAAACATAATTTTTTGTTTTATTTCTGAGAAGGAGAAGACTCTTTACTCTGTGATTATGGCTAGCTTTATCACATGCCTGACAGTGCTACTGATTAGTGCTGGACTTGATCTGTGCCGCCTTGTTCTGCCCTAGGACCTCCTTTGCACTTTTGTGAACATAGGTTCCATTGGTTGCAGTTAAAGACCTGCTGTGGGCTGTGCATATTGTCCTTTCTTCTTAATCAACTTCAACTCCACCAGAAATTTGGCAGCAGCTTCTTTATCAGAAAATCAATAATTTTGTGTTTTTATGGCCAAATCTAGTCCTAAAACTGTGTAACCATTCTGTACTTACTGTAAATGACTTGGTGTCATTCATTTTAGGTTACCCCTTACTGAAGTGCTCAGACAGGTTTGGTGTTTTCTGACATAATACATTGCTGTGGAAATGTATTTTCTGTTCATGTAATCTCTCCATAAATTTAATATCCTTCCATCTTAACTAAATACTTGTCATATACCGTGACCATAACTTATGCAGTCTGAGGTGTGACAACAAAGCTAGCACAAATTTCTTTTTCTTTTTTTATATTTCAGAGATTCATTCTTATTATATACCTTAGCAATTTCTGCATCCTATTTTTTTCCTATGAAGTTGAAAATCTTCTTTTTTATTAAGTTGGAATTTTTCACTTTTGCTTAAAGGAGGCAATTTCCACCTTCTCTTTGGTATGTCCAGATCACCAACATCATTACTCTTTGAGGACACTGCTAAATAAAATAAGGCTTAATTGAACACAAGCACTGCAAGGTCACAACAGTTATCCAGACAATAGAGGTGAATACCAAGTGACTAACAGGAAGGTAGTGTATACAACATGGTTACACTAGATAAATAGATGACTTATGTCCTAGGAGAGACAAAATAAGATAACACGGGATTTCATTATGCTATTCAGAACAGTGTACAATGTAAAACTTGCATATTGGGTTTTATTTTTCTGGAACTTTCCAGTTAACATTATCAGACTACACTTGACTTCAGGTAACTGAAACCACAGAATATGGAACTGCAGATAGAAGAACTACTCCATTATACAGCATTAAAAATTACTGAAATATGGATACAGACATATGAAAATATATTTTAAACACATTATACTAAGGAAAAGAATCCAGACTTAAAAGACTACATATTATATGAGTCCATTTATAAGATACAATGAAAAAGGCAAAACTGTATAAACAGAAAGAATATCAGTGTTGCCAAAATCTTGGAATACAGGGAGGAGATTAACTTCAAATGGGACTGAGAAAATTTTGGGGGATGATGGAAATGTACTACATCTTGAATATTTCCATGGCTAACTAGATGTATACATCTTATCAAAATATATTAAAATATACTGTGTGTGTGTGTGTGTGTGTGTGTGTGTGTGTGTGTGTGTGTGTTTTACTGGAGATTGAATCCAGGGTCATTCTACCAATGAGCTACACCCCTAACCCTACTTTATTTTATTTTGAAACAGGTCTTGCTAGGTTAATGAGAGTCTCACTAGTTGTTGAGACTGTCCTTGAACCTGCAATCCTCCTGTCTCAGTTTCCCAGATACTGGGATTATGGGCATGGACCACCATGCCCAGGTACAATACACTTTAAAAGAGTGGATTTTGTTTTATATAATTTATACCCTAGAAAAGGCTATTTTAGATATAAAATCAGCATATTGTGGAAAGATAAATAAAAGGGTAAAAACTCTGATTTAAGGAATTAGAGGAGGCCCCACAAAGAAGCATAAAAAGCACCTGGGTAGCCAGATAGTGAGAGTTAGTACCCTGTGCTGATATTCCAAATATTACTATCTGGAATTACACAATAGTAGCTGTGAACTACATACACACACACACACACACACACACACACACACACACACACACACACACTCATCAATGGTGGTCTGCTACTAATTGTTACAGATAGTACACATGCCAAGTTTTCCAGAAATCAAACACAGTATTCTCATACCTTTATTCACTTGCTTTCTTTACAATCAATTAAAAACATATCCCTACCCTGCACATCCTTTTTTACTCACAAAGACCACTAACTACAACTAACTGATATTTCCAGATTCTTCCTTTGGCTTCGATTGCTTATGAGGCAAATATTGGTCTGTTTCCAGAACAATGTTCTTAGATCATTTTCTAACCTATTCAGTAAACAGAGGACTGGTCAGGCAAGTCATAGTTTCACCGTAGATCTTATTAACTGATTAAAGAGATGTCTGTAAAATAAAATTTAAAAGTGGAGCAGAAATCTTCTGTACTTTTACAGAGAACAGGCTGTACAAGCATACCTAAATATACTGCAGATGGTCCCAAACCATGACTCCTTCATTACAAGATAGGATGCTTCAGAAGAACTACATCACTGTGGAATTAAAATGTTAGCACACAAAATTTAAAAAAAAAATTTATTGCCTGAACATTACCAAAAGTCTTATATCAGAGAATACTTGTCAAAGTGAACACAACATAAAAAAAAAAAGTGTGATTGCTTAGGATCTTCCAAAACCCTAATGGAGGCAGAATACTGTAACAGGTGCTGGTTGATCAGAGCCCATTCTTCCTTAGGAACCAGCCAGATTAAGTCTAAACTCTTATCCCTAGTATATGTGGGCCCCTTCACTTGGGGCCTAGAGTATCCCCAACTTTATTACTCAGGGGGTTATTCTCAGTTCTTCCATGAAACAGATGGATCCCTGTTCCTGCTCTTGCCTCAAGTTTCTCTAAGAGCAGTTCAGTTAAAAAACATGGATGATCATTTTGGATGCTAAATTTGTTAAGATGTGTACCAAGTGGGTGCTGTTCACCCTACCATGTGGTCAAAATCAGATCATCCCATATAAAACCTAGATTTGGCAAAAATGTATAACCATTTTAATACAAAAGAATAATTAAGTCTTTAATTTTATTCCTTTGGGTTATTCCTCAAATTAACCCCTCTAGTCCAGCTTTCTAATAGAATTGTTTCATTTCTATTTCTATATTATTTTAAAAAGCTGTGATCCATCTATCATATCCTTTTATTTTTCTTTGTTGTGTCTTGATATGAAATACTTTAATATCTAATAAAATGTTTAAAGGAAAATTTACTGTTTTAAAAAATGTATAAAATTGTCTTATGCTGATATTAGGAATAATTAGATACTATTTTATCTTGATATTGATATAATAAATATAGGTTAACATGTGTTGCTTAAATTTTTTAAGATAACTATTGGCCACATAAATATGGGGCTCATAACTACCAAAGCTGTAAAGAAAAAAGAATTAAGAAAATGTATCAATACAGCCAAGGTAGGAAAAGAACTAAAGAAATGACATACAAAAATAAAATTAGATGTTAAAAATGAGACCCTGCATATTAGTTATCATAAGTAAATGATTTAAACTCTTCTGTAAGCACCAAAACTTCTCTGATTAATACAAAAATAGAAATATTACATGCATATCATTTACAAGAAACACCTAAATTAAGATAGCATGCCGGGCGTGGTAGCGCACGCTTGTAATCCCAGCGTTTGAGAGGTGGAGACAGGAGGATCGTACAGGTTCGAAGCCAGCCACACTGGCTTAAGAGACCCTGTTTCCAAATAAAAATATAAAAATAGGTCTGGGAGTGTAGCCTGGAGGTAGAAGGGCTTCCAGGAACCCCAGTACCACCAAAAACAAAAAGCACAAAAATATTCAAAGGCAATACAAGAAAAAAGCACCCATATTAATATCAGACCAAGTAGAATACAAGTCAAAGTATTAAATTAGGGAAAAGGCTCATTTTATATCAATTAAAGGGTATAATTTACAATGAAGATATTATAGATCTAAAGATCGATGTGACAAATATCAAGATATATAAAGCAAAAGCTATTAGAGACACAACAAATTTTAAAGAATGTAATTTCAAGTGAGCTTATCGTTGACAGATTAAATAGATAATATAGAACTTTGAAAAATACGAAGACTTTATAATAAAAATGAGAAAGCTCATTTTCTTTGAGAAAACTTAAAAAACTCTACAAAATGAGAATATATTTTCTTTACAAATACTCTTAGAATGTTTACCCAAACACATAAAATGAAATGCTGTGAAGAAAACTTCAAAAATTCTAATAATTGACATAATATTAGCCATGTTATATGACTTTGTAAAAAAACTATCTTAAACTTTTAAGTTATAATTAGCAACAACCAATTAGCAAATTTAAAATATGCATAAAAACTTGACCCGGAAAAATAAAAATTAAGCTGGACATGGTGGTATACACCTATAATCCCAGTACTTGGGAGGCTAAGACAGGAGGACACAGATTCAAGTATAACATCAGCAATTCAGTGAGACCCTGCTTCAAAATAAAAAATAAAAAGTGCTGAGAGTGTAGCTCATGAGGGAAGGAGAAGGGAGAGAGAAAGGAAAGGAGAGAGAGAGAGAGAGAGAGAGAGAGAGAGAGAGAGAGAGAGAGAGAGAGAGAGAGAGAGAGAGAGAGAGAGAGAGAGAGAGAGAGAGAGAGAGAGAGAGAGAGATAGGATGAATCAATTACAATAAGCTACTTAGAGAATAACAATGAGAACTACCTGTCAAAAGATATGACAATAACTTCTCTTAGAGGAAAATTTTCCTTAGAGAAAATTTTTCCTTAGAGGAAAATTTGAAGCTCTAACTAGTTTGTTAATATATAAGGATAAACAAAAATAAAGAATTCAATTAAAAAGCTAAAAACTTAAATTTGATATCTAATCTTTCATCTCTCACACTGGCAAATATCAAAAAGAATTAAAATAGCTATTATTGACAAGTATTTGGGGAGGAAAAAGTGTTATTTGTGATTATATAAATGGTATAATCCTGTTAGTTCACAATGAAGCATCAAAATTCTTACAATACTACTTTTATAAATGATACAAATCCAATGATGGATTTTCACAAAGATGTAGCTTAGTGTCTTACCATAAAACCTATGTCTATGAACAATTCAGCGTCTAGCAAAAGAAAAAGCCAATATCACGAACAAAATAATAAGGCAACACTGTTAAATGATTCAGGGACCTATTATTATAGTTGTTCTGTGCCGTGGTTCCACTGACATTTTTTCTACAGCCAGGACTGCCTAGAGGAAGTTCTGTTATTCATATTCATAAGATTTTTCCAATTGGTTCCTGCCCCTGTTCATCCTGCACGCCCAGTGTCTCTAGGTAGTGACAGAAACAAAAGATAGCACATTTTTCTTTAATGTGAACACCTCCTCATCTTAAATCCAAGCAAAAAGATCTCCTAAAACTACAACAGTTTATTATGTATTTCACTGAAGTAGTTCTTCACACATCAGTCCTCACAAGAAGGTGCATGATATAATCTATCACTTAGTTTCTTTTTTTTTTTTTTAATCCTCCTGGAGGGCAACTATGGTGTAAGCCATGGGCAAAAAGTGGATTGTTACAAGACCCCAATTCCCTTTTCACTTCTGCCTCTCCCCTCCACTTGAAGTCCAGTATCTCTTACAGGAAATTTTCTGTCCTTTTTTTTTTTTTTTTTCATCCTGTTCTCTGAAAGGTTCTTGATAAACTTTTTCACTCTAAGTCAAGAATAATGACTTTATCTCAGAGATTATTTGCTTTAGAGAATAGTGGTCAAAGTGACTACTAGCATCTTAAGGGAAGAAAGAAAAACATGCATGCCTTAAACTCTAAAACACACAATATGGCCCAATATAGTCCAACCTGGAGGAATGTCATGCCGATTTCAAGCAGTAACTGGAAAACTGAAATCTTCAAGTAGTCTAATTTCACAGCAGAAATTGAAGCAATAGATGGGTGGATGTACAGATGCAGAGATGGATGGATGCATGAATAGATGATGATGATGATGATGATGATGATGATGATGATGATGGCGATGATGATAGATAAATAGATGATAGATTGATCTCATGTAAGATAACAAATTTGATCCCACAATTTGTTTTTGTTTTTTTTTCTTAAATGTCCCTGCATGTCCTACTATCTTCCTGCGGTGGAAATGTGATTACATAAGCATGATGGTTTCAGATGAGCTTTCAAAATGGTATAATAAGAGGTGCTCTAGTTTCTTTACAGGGTTTCTGCCCGAGGACATAGACAGATGCCTGAAAGCTTCCACTACATTAATATATAATCACTTATATCTGGTAAACAACAAAAAACCCTCTTTCTCTTTGTCATCACTTAATTCCACATCTCTTTGACCCCAAAAGCAGGCTTCTTAGCTCTCCCAAACCCTCTTGTTTTTGTTTGGTACAATATCCCGGGGTAACAGAGCTACCTCACTAATGCAAAGTAAACTCTAGGCAAAAACTTTTAGTTATTCAGGCAGCACACATTTGTTTTGGAAAGAATAAAGTTCCTCATTCAACAATGCTGCCCACATGCTACTTGCTATTTTTATTATCAGGCCTTCTCACCCGAGAAAATAGAGAAGAAAGATAAGCCAGTTTCTTCCCCATTGGTCCCTAGCTGTCTAACATCTTCCATGGGGAAGCCTTGGTACTTCTGGATCCACTGGAAGGTGTCAAGTAATCTGTCACTAAGAGCAGTTAAAAGACCTTATCATAAATGTCATAAATGCTCTGACGTACATATACTAAGCATGACTCTGGCCTTTTTCTCACCCATTTGTCCTGAAATGCATGTTTCTGAGAGGGAAACAGAAAAAATCAGGAGAGCTGATTATGTGACAAAAGATATCGAATCCTGTTGGAGGCAAAAAAATAAATGCAGGAGTCATTGCCCTGGATTTTTTCCCCTCTTCTTCCCTAAAATCATCTACTTATCTGATAAAAGATTCCAGGTTGAAATATTAGAAAAAAGAAGTGTGGGTGACCATCAGCAAGTAACCAAAAGAGTAACAAGGAAGAACCTTATAGCTCATGACAAAGCAGAAGAGAAGGGAAAAGGCAGCTGCTGGGTGAGAGTAATGACCAAGTGTGGGGAGGCTTATGGGGCAAGGCATGCTAGGTGGGGCGCCCTACGTCATGGCGACTGGGGCAGCCCCAGCTTGCCCACTCACTGGACAGTAGCTGCATCACAAGGCTCTCTCTGCCTCTCTTCAAAGATCCCTGTCTACCTGCTTTAGCCAAACCAAACAATTCTGGGATGTTTACAAGAAAGACACAAAACATATTTCATACTCCCAAAGAGCTTAGAGTCTAATTTTCCACAGTGGAAATCTCTTTGACTTTGAAAC
This sequence comes from Muscardinus avellanarius, assembly GCF_963383645.1. Lineage (NCBI taxonomy): Eukaryota > Metazoa > Chordata > Mammalia > Rodentia > Gliridae > Muscardinus > Muscardinus avellanarius. Next base: position 78,749,211 of record NC_137797.1, read on the forward strand.
CTATCTAATGGACCAAAATACTTTTTCAACAAAGAGCAGATTGAAAATCAATTTGTTACTCAATTTCTCTAGCATTTCATTTTCTTCTGCCTTCCAAGAAATTAAACACCCACCCAATCCGAAGGTTAATGGTAACATGGGCCCTAAATCTTCAGATTGACTCTTGGGGATTTTGCTCCTCCAACTTTTATAAAAAGCAATAGAAGCAGAACCCCAAATCACACTCAAGGCTCTAAGGGTCCTCTCCTCTGTCTTTATATAAGTTGTAACTGGTACTTAGGTAAGTATCTGAATGCAGAAGTTGCAAACAATGGATCTTTTACTTTCCAGTGTGTCTGTTCTGTGATATGAAACCCTAACATTTAAAAAGTTACCATGTATTATAACATACAACTCAGCCTTTTTATGTTTAAAACATTTCCCACATTCCAGAGTGCTAATTTGAGGCTAAATGCCTGAAAGAAGAGTTCTTTAACCCCTTCATTGCCAGAAGACCACGGGGGCGGGGGGGGGGGGTTGTTGTTGTTATCCTTAACTGCAGTGATTTAATCAATGCCTCAAAATCTTTAACTATTAAAGAAGTGGGATAAAGAAGATAGCTAAAAGTCAGGCAGTTTTATAATCCTTGTTTCAGCCAGATGTGGCCCATTTCACTGCTGCCTGGTAAGGCTGAATGGTAGGACACAGAACGCTGGGACAATGGACGTGGAAAGGGAGCAGCTGGCATTGAGGGAATGTCCCGATTCAATGGAATGCCTACAGCCCCAGGGAAAGGGTCCCTGGTAGTGGAGAGCTACAGGATGAAGCGCAGGCTGTTGACTTCCTAGGGGACTGTCACAGTTCAGAAGACCCTTTTCAAGTAGGAAATTTGAAGTTACTTGGTTAGATTTCCTGAGTTTTTTTTCTGTCCCGAGCTTAATGACTTTACCCTTGTCTTTAGCAGCATCTTACAATTTTAATGTAGAGGCCATTGCAAGAAAGTATGCGCTGCTTTTCCATTTTATGAAGCTCTGGAGAAGAGAAAAAGTCAGTAAAGCACTCAAGGGAAATTTGCTTTTAAAAGTCAATGATTTCCTTTATAAGATTGTTCCCAAAGTTAACTCCTGCAACTTGTTATTTGAAAACCGTGTTATATTTTCAGAGGTATTGCCTTTTTAAGTCCTCTATTGAGGGAAATTTAAGTGTGCATACATAATTCCCCCTTTCCTTCTCTCATCCCAGAGTAGATGTTGCCTCACACTATACAGGAAATCACAAAATACCCAACAGTTTGAACATCTTCTTGAAACCCACTGTATAAACTCCACAGTGCTCTTGCACACTGTCAACCAAGGGTAAATAATACTTAAATAGTATCCACTTTCTCAGCCAGGAGGGCTATTTACCTACCAGAATCCCCTTCCAATTTGACTTAATTATGCTCTATAATGCTATCGGCAACGTTAAGTGTGCTGTAAAATTGGAATTGCATTATAGTTTGCGTTCATTAGTATCCCCCTTCTGCTTTCTGGGAAGCTTTAGAAAATTTTCACACTCTTGTGGCTTAAAGAAACACTCCACTACAATTTTTCTAGTCCTGAATCCAGGAGTACATTGGGAGTCCTTCTCCACAAAGATGCCAGGATCCTAACTGACTTCAACAGCAGCTCATTAAATCACTTCTTCTCTGTGTTTTAATGTCCCCAACTGTTAGTTACCCTCATATATTTTAGCTAGTAGACTGCTTTAACCACCCAAGAACATGATATCCCCTGAGACAGGCTTTTTTAAAAAATAGAAATTAAAAATTCATTAGTGTATAAATCATATCACTGGGAAAAAATGTCATAGATTGATGGAGCTGAGATGGGTTTTCTAAGGCAAAGACAGGCTAGAAAGCCCAAAGGAGAATGGGTGTTTATTCATAAATCCAAATGGAATTAATTGAAGCAATTTAGTGGCAGTTTAAGAACAATGGCGCACATCGGAAATGCTGCAATTGTCTTTCACAGTGGATTCATTAGCCGGCACTATATTTTGATCACTCTTCTTCAGGGACCAGCTTTAGCCAATTAAAAATGATTTATTATTCTGGGTCTAGATGGTAGTTGTTTTGGAAAGAGTTCATGCATGTGAATGTAACAGCATTTCCATCTGAGTTTGAGCTGAAAATTTTCCAGAAGCCCCATAATCCAATTGTTCTATAAGAAGTGAAAAGATTTAAGAGCTTGATCTGATCAACATAAATTTCTATTGATTCTTAAAGTCAGAAGTGCATTCCGCGCCCTCAAGTGTCTGAAACCATAGGCCTGCAGTTCCCCTCTCAGGTTTCGCATTATGGGCCCAGAGCTGTCCATCACTCTCCTGTGGGTTTGATAGCAAGAGTACTGACAGACCTTCTGAATTTTGAATTAACCATGTGCTTCTTAGTTAATGCCTAAGTGCTCATAGATTACAATATGTTCTAAATATCCTGTCTTAAATCTGCCTCTTAAAATGAAATATGGAAGACATAATTTTTAAACTAAAAGAATATTTTGAACTAGAAAAACATTTTCTCTAAAAAATGAATTAAAAAGAATTCAGAAAACCAATCTCAAGATTTGGGGCACCCTTTTTTAAAATTAAAAAAAAATGTTCTTGTCTGAAATATTTCAATTCTTCCCTTCCCAGACTCTTTACTTTCAACCATTTATTTGTTTTTTAATTCTTCCTTCAGATCTGCCTCTTCTCTGTTTCCACTTCCTGGAGCAGGCATTCACCAAACCAAGCTTGGGCCTCCAGGGCATCCTTGAAGCTGGTCCTCCTCATCTGCCTATTTTCACAATTCCCCTCCTCACTGAACATTAGTGCTAAAGACCTTTTTCAGAACACTACATTCAAAATAATTCCAGTATCCCCCTTCACACAACCTGGGTGTGCTGTGTGCCACATATATGTCTCTGGGAACACAGCAGAGAGAGTGGCTAAGTAGGTGAAAGCCATCTTTGTATCCCTCCAGCCAGGTCATGCTCAGTGCGACCTGTTAGTGTATTAAGTCTCCCTGTTTAATATGTTGACACTTGCACTTTTATCTGTTTAATATTTTGGCACAATATCATTTGAAAAAGTAATCCACATCCTCAAAAATGTTTAGAACTAGCTGGCATGGTGGTGGTGCACACCTAGTACTTTAGAGGCTGGGATAGGAGGATCACAGGTTCAAGGCCAGTCTCAACAACTTGGCAAGACCCTTTTCCAAAAATAAAAAAACAAAAGAAATGGGGATGTAGCTAAGAGACAGAATGTCCTATGGTTCAATCCCTACTAACCCTCCCCCCAAAAAAGAAAAAATATTCAAAGCCAATGATCTACATACAAAATAAAGACAATGAATAAATAATAACACTCACGGCCTTCTGTAGCCCTATCTCATTCTACCAATAGAAGCAGTTCCACTGAGGAAATTTATTACAGCTCAAATCCAAGGCACATCCTGGCTTGCACTGCAAATTATATTTGAACTATTACCTTATCAGAGCCTCTAAAAATTTCCTATGGAAAATAGGGATGCTGATAGGCACTTAGACAATTGGCTTATTATAAGGAGTAAATGGACTTCTCTACGTGAAGCAGTTAGAACAGAGTGGACATAAAATCGGGGCTCTGTGGTGGCCATCATGATTTCCTCCCCAGCCTTTGGTTTTCTATTAATCCTTTGTGTCAACTCTGCTACCAATGGACAGCCTCGTCACTATTTCTCAGACAGTCCTTGTGTCATTTTTAACACTTCACCTCTTTGTGGGCCTACTGGAAATACCAGCATTTCTGGAAGGTTCTGCTTTAAGAGCAAGAGGAGAGAGAGGATATTGAGGAAATACCCCCTACAGCACCTAATAAATACAGTCTTATCTCGAAACTTTCTGCTTTCCATCAATCACTGTTCACTAAAGTATAATTCTGAGAAATGAATGCTTTGTCGCAGTGATGAGAGGAGAGGAGAGGAGAGGACAAATAAAACTGGAAGATACTCATTTTTTTCCTTTTATTTTTGGTAATAGAGGCTGAACCTAAGGCGTTGTGCCTCTGAGCTAAACCCCAAGCTCTATTTTATTTTTTACTTTTAAACAAGATCTGAATAAGTGCTGAGGGTCTAAGTTGCTGAGACTGGCCAATAGCTTGAAATCCTCCTGCCTCAGACTCCCAAGTGCCAGAATTACATGTATGCACCACGATGACTGGTAAAACTGAAAAGACTCTTATTTTTACCAGCAGTATCCCAATTGTTTGAGAATCTCTAAGCACTTCTTAAAAAAAAAAAAAAAAACACCATCCCCAAACTAAGTGCTTACCAAAATAATTCTGATCTGGAAAATAATTTAAATTTTAAAGTGAATGTTTGGTTTTGGCCTGTTTACACACTAAAAATCCCCTGGTCTCTTTCAAAGAACAGGAGTTGAGTTTCACCATCAGGGCCAACATTCTCTCCCCTCTCTGTTGGCTTCTTTTACAAGGTAATGTGTTTTAATATGTTCATATGCTTCCCAGAGCACTTCGAGAATGATGGCATATTATGAGCATAAAATAATTTGTTCCAAAAAAGGCAATCTGCTTAAAACTACCCATGGAGCTTCTCTACCTTATGCAATAGCGTCCTGAATTCTGATCACTAGGAAAAGTATAATGAACTATATGAATGTGGAATTAGAAGATTCCATTCTTATCAAGTCTCAAGCACCACCCTAAATACATTTCTATTACAATATGTTGATCAGTTTTATGAAAGTCTCAATCTCACGTGCAATGCCAGCTCCCTAATTAGATTTTCCATTTTTGTACAACTTGTGGATAGCAGACAATTACAACCCTAGAGTTAATGTTTTTCCAGTTTTCCATTCTTCAGTAACCATGGGCATTCTCTATTAGCATGTCTGCCAACTCCAAAAGTCAATGTTTAGTGGGAAAGGAGGGAATTTTTGCTTTGGCTCCTAGAGCTGTAACAAGAGCACCATGGATTTCCTACAAATATACATCTGGCTTCTTGCCTTTGTTGTCCCAGACAAATCAGTTCCAGGAGAACATATATCGTCTTGGAATCTTTGGCTGCATGTGAAACACCAACTAGGTCAGTGTCTACTTAGCCCTTTCTATGCTGAGACAAAAGATTAGGATAGGATATAACGCTATCTTCATCTTTAGATCTTTATTAGCCCATGCAGTCATAAAAAGGAATAAAAAGTTTATCAGCTGCTACTATGTGCCAACCACTTTGCTCTGTTCTAGGGATTTCAAAGTCCAAAAGCCTTTTTCCTCAAGGAATTCGCTACTGATCAAGGGAACCATGCTCATAAACAAATGCATATACTCATCACGCTTACTTAACTAACTGAGGCAGAACAAATGAAAAGAGACATTTACTAAAAGATCAGACATCTTATCTGCAGGAATGATCCATGCTAAGGATGCCCCTACACTGTATTTAGTTGCATGAATCCAGACAAGAAAAATCAATATTCATATTTCAAGTATACTGAGGACATTTAAGGGGCAATTCTGATCCCGTTTAAGAGTAACAAGTCTAAGATGACCCATTCTAGCAAAACCAAGGAAATACATGACAAAAAAAAACCCTTGTCACGATGAGGGTAAGTATGGAAAGAAAGCACTCTTAGAACCACTTGGTGAAATGCAGCGTGTGTGCTGCCGACGTGGAAGACATCGCCCAGCTGGGGAGAAAAGGCCACAGCTGGGGAGAACTTGCAACGTGCCTTTCACATCCCAAATGCTGCAAAAATGCAAAAATAAAAATAAATAAAAACCAGCCCTTCTCTTTCACGAAACACATTCCATTTAGTTGTGATCTCTTTACACATAAGGTTAGAGGTAAGTCAAAAATATACCAACCGTCAGCTGAGAAAGCGATCTAGTCCATATGGATTCTTTAAAGTGCTCTGGACGATGATAATGTACTTATAGATGAGCATCACTGATCACTGAAGAATAGCACTCTCCCGGGGGGGCTCCGGCTCATTCACAGCTTACACTGCTCACACTGCACTGGGCTCCATAGGTTTGCTTAAAGATGTGTAAAATTTCATGTAGTCTGACAGTCCCTGGAGAGTTCTTGTGTGTATTGTTTACTCTACTCTGTATGTGATAGAACATTCACTTACAATTTTCTTCCTGGACAGCCTTACAGTCTTGGAGAGACTATAAATATTTAGTTCTTAAAGTCAAAACTGCCCACTTTTGTTCAAAATATGTCTCTTTGGGAAAGTCTCAAACATCTGTTTAAAAAATCTTTTAGCCAGATTCTAACCTAACACAAACTGTAAAACACACACACACACACACACACACACACACACACACACACACACAGAGTGATATCATCTGTAAAGGAATAAGATATATGGGAGATATTGAAATGGAGAATGGTCTGGAACCCAGATGTATTAATCAGAATGTTTGGAGGAAGGAGAAACCCCATTTCAAAGTGGCTTAACCAATTGAGCACACTTTTTTCCCAAGTAAAAAATTTAGAGGTACGATAGTTCCAGAATGGATTGATTCAGCAGTTTAAAACATCATCAAGAACCCAAGTTTCAGCCAGATGTGGTGGTGCCCTCTTGTAATCCCAGCATTTGGGAAACTGAGACAAAAGGATCACAGTTCGCGGCCAGCCTCAGAGTAGCTTGGAAGTACCATCTCCTGTACAGCAAAATAAAAATAAAAATAAAAAAACCTAAGTCGCCTTCTTCTTTTCCTCCTTCTTCTTCTTCTTCTTCTTCTTCTTCTTCTTCTTCTTCTTCTTCTTCTTCTTCTTCTTCTTCTTCTTCTTCTCCTTCTCCTCCTCCTCCTCCTCCTTCTCCTCTCCTTCTCCTCCTTCTCCTTCTCCTTCTCCTTCTCCTTCTCCTTCTCCTTCTCCTTCTCCTTCTTTCCCTTTTTGTTCTACCTTCCTCTGTGAGCTGTCTCTTTTTTTCTCAATCTTGTATCCTCATGGTGGCAAGCTGGCTGCAGCTGCTCCAGGTTTCATATCTCACCTATCAAATGTTCAGAACCCATCTCTTATTCCTTCTCTGTTTTTTTTTAATAGAAAAGTGCACTTTTCCAGAAATCGTTATGTAGAATTATCTTTATGTCTTATTAACAAAAATTGTGCCACAAGGCTATTCCTAAACAAATTAGTAGTGAAACAATGAAATGACTAGTTTTAGTTTAGACTAATCACTATTTAACTTGCTGGGGTTGGCATATGCTGAAAATTCTTGGCTACATAATACCTGAACAAATTGGCAGTAAATGGAAATGGCTTGTGCTTTGACTCTGCTTTAAACCCAGGCTTCCTAATGACTGCTTTACTAGGTAGTAAAGAAGGTACTGTAAGGCAGTTACAGACCAAAGTCCTGCAGTCATTGTGCCCAGGTTCAAATCCCAACTCTTATATTTAAAAACTGCATGACTTTAGGTAAATTACTTTCACTTTCTGAGCCTATACAATGTTAGGGAAAAAAATGGTATCTAACCCACAGGATAACTGTGTTCATTAAATTAAAGGAGTGTGCAGTGTTTAGCTGACCAGCACCTGGTATCAATAAAGAAGTGCAATTGCTATTAACATAACCTCACTTCAGAGACTAGCTCTTCATGCCTAAAAGATTTAAGAATCCTCTTTTTCATATTGCATAGAAACAAAACAAAGCAAACAAAAAACTCAAAAATGCAAAGCCACCAAAACATCCAGAGGGGGAGAAGGGACGATAACACAGTTTAATTGTGTCAACAAAAGCGTGCCGGTGCCTAAGCAACTGCTTGACTTTTTAAGTTCATGTTTGACACCTGGGCATATAACCATTCGTTTATTTCAAGAAATGCACGTTTGAATATGCTAAAATAACACACATGAATCCAAGAATAAGTTAGCACACTACAGGGCAATATCATATGTTTAAAACCAAATGTATTTGCTTCACACTCCATCTCTCTTACCATAATTTTTTCTAACTTTAATTTTTCTTCTTTAGTCATTTAGTGACTGCATCCTATAAAAATGCTTAATAATAGAAATCTTTGTATCTCCCACCTTCCCTCTCATGAAACACATTTGCCAAGATACTCAAACAAGTGAGCAGAAATTTATAAACCAGGCTTTAAAATTAGTTATACCTTAAGTGAGATACCAAATACTCGATTAGGCATTATTTTCTATTTCTAGCTATGTTAATTCTCAAAACTGAGGGTTCCCTAAGGTATATTTATTTGGGTAGCTTTAGATCATCACTTTCTCAATCTTTGCTATATGTGAGCTGCAATATTTATCATATTTCACTTACTTAGCTAAATGTTTTTGCTCTAATTTTAAATGACTTTGTCACCCTAGGAAAAGATCTAAACTGATCAGCCATGGAAACAAAAAGACAAACAGATTCAATACCTGCGGCCCACCAATTTCTCTTTTCTCTGGGGCCAGTGTCTCTCACCTCTCTGATGTGTGATCAACACAAAATATTATTTTAAATGGCATGTGTCACCGGGCATGGTGACGCACACTTGTAATCCCAGCATTCGGGAGTGTGAGACCAGAGGATCGCATTTCTTGGACAGCCTCGGCTACTTAGTGAGGCCCTCCACAACTTAGTGAGACCCTGTTTCAAAATAAAGAATAAAAAAATAGGGCAGGGGGTGTAGCTCGGAGGTCAAATGCCCCCGGGTTCCATCCCCAGACCTGCAGTAAATAAATAAATAAATAAATAAATAAATAAATAAATAAATAAATAAATGGCATGCCTCTATTTAATTGCACCCCCATTTTCAATCTACTTTGAGAAACTTTCAGTCCAGTGCTAAGCTATTAGAACTTCAGTACATTTGTGGTTTGAATATGACAAATGAAATTGCAAATCTTCCCTCACATTTTTATAAATCCCTGAAGCAATCTTTTAAGCTTGAAAAAAATTAGTTTGGAGTTTTTCATAAGCTTCTTATGAAACTTATTCTACGAACTTCCTCAGTACCTAATAGGACTCTTAAGCCAGATGGATAGGAAGAAAATCTAGAAAGAAAGCATAAAAAGAAATCTACAACAAAAGTACAAATCTCTGAATCAAACAGTACAACATCCAGTATTCTTAGTTGTGAATCTGCCATGTGGGGATAATAAGGAAAAAAAATTCCAAATACACTTTCCAAGAATTCTTTGTCTTCAGGGGCTTAAGATGTTAGTCCGTCTTCACCAAAAGAAAAGTCCAAGGATAACTAATATCATACATAGAGTTAGTTGTTAATCAAACTCAGGAGAGAAATACTATTTGTATATAGGACAGACAGTTTAAAAAAAAAAAAAAAAAAAAAACCTTAGTTGTTCTATATAGAGGTAGTATTCCCCCAACACAAAAACCAAATTGGGTAAAAATTCAGACAAAAATCAAACAATACTAGTTAGGGCAAGAATTGAAAATGATACCATGTAGGCCTGTTCTTGTTTAGGAATGTCAAAAAATGATCTATAATAATTCTTTGGCTTTTCTTTAAAAGAATTTTTTTTACTTCTTTGTTCTATAGGGGGAAAAAACAATAATTAGCAAACCACAGATGAGATTGAGTTCTCTCATTTAACACAACAAAAAAATGCCACCCAGGACCACAATTACTGCCATCTTCACTTAGCTTGCCCATTTTTCCCTTGCTCTTTTTAAGCTCAAAACCTCAAGGAAGGTGAAGTAAGTTGTCACTTGCAAAGCCTTAGGGAACCAACTAAATGGGGCCTACTAAAAGGGTTAGAAGGATATTATCAAGATATTCCATCCAGGGAGGCAATAAATACCTACCGAAGATCAGCTCTGTACAAGAGTCTTAGCTATGCTCTGGAGAATGATAAGCATATGTTAAGCCCTGGCTCCTACAGGACTGTACAAGTAGATAGAATAATGACTATGAATAAAATAAATCATGTGTATAACTAATAAAGTGGTACAAAAGTACAAAGTTTTTATAGGTTATAGTATTTATTTCTTAATGAAATATTTTTTTGTTTTTATTTGGCTTCAACTCTCTACTCTCTTAAATACTGACAGTGAAAGGAAAAATAAATCCTTTGTGGGAGATGGAAGAAGGAGCCGAAAGCCTAGAGAATCCCAGCAAAGTGAAGGAATCCCAGGAAAGTGTGTAAGGCTTCCCTTTCAATGTCAGCTTCTCCATAGAGGCCAAGATCAAGAAGATAGATAATGTATCTGTGATATTCACAATTCTTCCTTTATAGACCCTAGAAATTTCCCCAGAACCTAGCAAGTACTCAATGAAAAATTAAGTTACTATTATTGTTAAACAATTCTGTGGATATATTGGGGAAACAAATAGGATATGATGTGGCTGATTATTTTCATGGCTCTAGGCCAGTTCGTATTGAGTAGAAATGGAAAACAGATCTTTGAAGAGCTAAGCCTGAAAGATGGATTTGGAGGTACACAGACACCAAGTACTGAGGTATTGAGAGATGCAATTGAAATATAGAGATAAATGAGTTCTCTAAACAAAGTAGATCAGGAGACAGTATGGGCAAAGTGAAAGCAAAAAATAGTGAAGGCAAAAATGAGGTGGATATGAGGAAAACGTGTGAGAGAGGGCCCCACTGCCCTCCACGTATAGGCCTATCATATATTATTAAAATAGCTGAAGACCAGTGAGCATTGAAAATCATTTTGTAACTCATCCCATAACATAAAAAAGCATTCTTTAGCAATCAAGTGGCTTCAAAAGCATCACCTGAAAAATGTTAAGAGAAACTAGAAAGTGATTCATTACAAAATAAATATATAAAAATCACTAGTATCTGTATGTGGTAATGTATGATTGTAATCCCAGTACTTGGGAGGCTGAGTCAAAAGGATCACAGATTCAAGGACAGCATCAGCAACATAGCCAGGCCTTCAGCAACTTAGTGAGACCCTGCATCAAAATAAAAAATAAAAAGGCTGGAAGCTCAGAGGTAGAATACCCCTTGGTTCAACCCCCATTACCACAAAATTAATTATCTAATAGCATTCATTGGAATAAATAATCTTTAAATAGTCTATTAAACAATTAGATAATGCATTTTTAAATATCTGATTCACAATAGCAACAAAAATTATAAACAAAAAATGATCAATACCTGCTGGAAGAAAATTTTACCAAGAGAAAAGGCTTAATAGGAGATATATACCTTTAGTTAAGAAAACCTCACATTTTAAAACTATCAGTTCCCTCACAATAACTTGTGATTTAAATGTAATTTTGTTCCAAATCGTACTGAATATTTTTCATACCAGACAAATACTATCACCCACCTGGAAGACAAAATGTTAGAAAAGAGCCAAGAAATAACTTTAAAATGAAAAGTAAATAGCAAACTTGTTATACTTTAAATAGTCAAAGTACTTTGTTATTGGAACAACAATAAATAAAAACAGAATAGAAATGATATCAGCGAGATGGTGAAATAAGAAACTCCAGCCCCACACTCCCCCAAAGCATCAATTTTGCCAACCATGTTATGTATGAAAATATCTCCTCGGGAATCAAGGAGTCCAGCATAAAGATTCTAGTTCCTCATTAGACACACACACACACACACACACACACACACACACACACACACACAAAGGAGGAAGAAAGAACAGTTTCACTTTACCTGTATCACCTCTCCCTTCACTCACAGCAGCATAATTAATGCTAAGATAGACCCCTTTACCCAAACTTTTCTCTCAGGGATGAAAATGAGAGAAAAGTGGGTGCCTTGCTTATTTAGTATTCCAGAACATTGCCCAAGCAATCAAGTTCTGGATCACCCCACCAAGAGCACTAGGAGATCAGCATATCTGAATAGTCTTGGGGGTGGGGGGTAGAGCTAAGAGCAGAGAAAAGGAGCAGGGGCTCCTAGCAACTATGGCATAGAGCTCAAAATAGGCTACAGATTCCACTAATTGACTTTTAGATTCTGCTAAGAGGATTTCCCATGAACCTCACTGATGGCCTCACCTGCACCCCCGATGACTGGCCAACACATGTCTTAGCAGTCCACACAGACATCAGCAGCCAGCTCAAGCCGGCAGGATTGGAAGAAGATGCACAATCATGAACACTTTGGAACACTACCAAAAGGAAGATAAACAGAAAGATCCAAGTACCCAGCCTAAATTTGCAGGATCAAGAGAAGGCACACAGCCCTAATATTTTCTTCCCAAGAAAGAAAAGCAGGCATGGGTTAGGTGCATCCATACATATGATCTGAGACAATCTCTGGATTAACCAGTTAAGGTACTTTCTTCTCAAAGTTAGTCAGTAAAGACGAATATGGAATTGTTTCTTCAAATGTATAGATAACAATTTAAGGCTTCAAGGAAAATGAAAAATCAAGAAAACATAGTAATAAAGTAACAAAATAAATCACCAGTGACAGACTTCAATTAAATTGTAGATCTATGAAATACCTAATGAGGGATTCAAAATAACCATCTTTTGTTAAATTTTTTATTGATACATTGTAGTAATACATATTAATGGGGTACAAGATGGTGGAGACATACATGCACACACCACCCAATCAACCCTTACCCAGTTCCCACCCCATTCCCTCCCCCTCTCTCCTTCTCATGTTTGGCTTAGTGATTGACAATGATGTTTGTTAAAGTACATCATGTGCACTAGAGAATTTCCTTCTTTCCTGCTCCCATCCCCTCAGGTCACCTTATTTGCTCATCTACAGTATCTCCTTCTTTGTCTAGAGTTCCTCCTATGACCCACTTCTCCCTAGCTTCTGCATATTAGGGAGAGCATCCAATTTCTTATTTTTTGTGACTGACTAATCTCACTTATCATAATGTCCTCCAGTTCCAAGCTCAGTGATCTACAATAAAAACAGACAAAAACACAAACAAATACAATTAGGAAAACAGTACATAAAAAATAAAAAGTTTACCAAAGAGATAGAAAACACAAAAAGAATAAAATAGAAATTCTGAGGTTGAAGAATATAGTAACAGATTTTTAAAAAATCAATAGACAGCGACAACAGTTAACTTGATCAAGCAGAAGAATTAGTGAACTTGAAGGCAAATCATCTGAATTATCCAGTCTGTGGAAGAGAAAGGAAAAAATTTTAAAAAGAGTAAAGAACGCCTATGTGACTTATGAGACACCATCAAGAGGAACAGTACACAAATCCTGGTAGTTGACCAGGTATGGTGGCACACACTTGTAATCCCCGAGCTTGGGAGGCAGAGACAGGAGGATCGCGCAGGTTCAAAGTCAGCCTCGCTGGTTTAAGAGACCCTGTTTCAAAAAAAAAAAAAAAAAAAAAAAAAAAAAAAAATATATATATATATATATATATATATATATATATATATATATATATATGTAGGTCTGGGAGTGTAGCCCAGAGGTAGAAGGGCTTCCAGGAACCCCAGTACCACCAAAAAAAGAAAAAAGTTATCTATGTATACTATTATAGTATTAGAATATTCTGATTTTGACTTATACGTACCAGAAATTTTTATACCTTTATATGTTTTCATGTTAAGTCTTTAATGGCCTTTCATTTCAACTGAAGAACTACCTTTAGAATTTCTGATAGAAAAGTTCGGGTTTCTCTGGAAAATTATTTCCATTTCTACAAGATAGCTTTGTTGGGTAAACTATTCTTGATTGAATTCTCTTTTTCTTTCTGTGTTTTGAATACATTATCTGTTCTTTCCTGGCCTGCAAGTTTCCTTCTGGGAAAACTGTTTGTGACTTTTATAGAGGTTCTTTTTTTGTGTGTGATTCTTTATGGATTCCCTCTTCATCTTTAACTTTTGAAAATTTAATTACAGCTGGGCGTGGTGGTGCACGCTTGTAATCCCTGCGCTTGGGAGGCTGAGACAGGAGGATCTCACGGGTTCGAAGCCAGCCTCAGCTACTGAGTGAGGCTCTCAGCAACCTAGTGAGACCTTGTTTCCAAATAAAATATAAAAAAGGTCTGGGAGTATAGCCCGGAGGTAGAAAGCCTCTGGGTTTCACCCCCAGTACCACAAAAAAAAAAAAAGAAAATTTAATTATAATGTGCGTTAGTAGATGTTTTGGTGTTCTTTGTGTGTCATGAATGTTTATTTTCCTCCCCAGATTTTGGAAGCTTATTGTCATTATTTCTTCAGTTTGGTGGTACTGAGGACTGAACCCAGGGGCATTCTACCTCTGATTTACACCTCCAGCCTTTTTAAAAATTTTTATTTTAAAACAGGGTCTCACTCCAGATCACCATCAACAGATGAATGGATAGCAAAACTTTGGGAAATACACACAATGGAATTCTATTCAGCCATAAAGAAGAACAAAATTATATCATTTGCAAGAAGATGGAAAGCCCTGGAGAACATTATGTTAAGTGAGATCAGCAAAGCACAGAAGGAGAAGGTACATATGTTTCCTCTAATATGCCCAAACTAGGAAACACAGAGGATACCAGTGGGGCTCCAGATAATGGAGGGGAAATATCAGCAATGTTTGAATGGAAAGATAGGAGAGGAGGAAGGCTGATCTTGATTAATGAGGGTCTACACCTGAACATGTGTAAAATTATGAATAAGACATGGTTAACCTGGACAACCATTGGTGGGAGGGGGGAAGAGAAAACGGGGGCAGGGGGAGAGGGCACCAAATATAGTTTAAATGTATACTATTTACATTCAATAAAAAAATTGTTAAAAGAAAAAATAAAAATAATTAAAAGTGGCTTAAACGTCAAAAAAAAGAAAATATTTTAAGTTCCACAATGAATGCTGAGACACATGCAACAAAAGAATGGATATGAAATGCTAGATTTATCATTGTCAAGTACATTTGTCTAGGTATGTTTCTTGTAGTTAATGCTTTCTTATGGTAAATATTTCATATGATAATTACTGGCATTGTTTAGATTCAGATATTTTATGACTTATGGGAAGTAGATATATTTTAACCTTAAAAATAGAGTAAATCGGGAAGGACTAAATGTGATGTGTCAATGTATGGCTCTACCATCTTGTACTTCATTAAGATGTATGACTACAATGTACCAATAAAAAATTTTTAAAAATCAAAAAAAACAAAGTTATATGCATTTATGTCATTGTCAAAATGATTTACATTATGATGTGAGAATATGTACCAATAAAAGCACATTAACAAAAACAAAATTCAATGCATTAATAAAATAATAGCCAACAATTAAAAAATAAATAAATAAATAAAACAGGGTCTTACTAGATAGACGAGTCTCACTATTTGATGAGTCTGTGGTGCGCCACCATGCCCGGCCATGAATAACTTTTAACACAAGTATGAACATTAAAAGGAAAATCTAGACTATCATAATAATTATGGCACATAAAAGATAATAAGAGCCGGGTGTGGTGGTGCATGCTTGTAAGCCCAGCATTTGGGAGGCTGAGACGGGAAGATGCTGGTTTGCGGCCAGCCTCAGCTACTTAGTGAGGCCGTTTGGAACTCAGTGAGATCCTGTTTCAAAATAAAGAATAAAAACTAGGGCTGGAAGTATAGCTCAGAGGTACAATGCCCCTGGGTTCCATCCCCAGTACTGCAAAAATAAAAAAAAAAAGATAATGAGAAAGAATCAAGGCTTAAACTACAAAATATATATATATATATCAAATCACAATGGGAGACACGAGTAGAAGAGAGAAACAACCTACAAAACTGACAAAAAATCATAAGGAAATGACAATAGTAAGTCCATTCTTATTGCTAATTACTTTAAATATAAATCAATTAACAAATAGATAATTTCATCAATCAAAAGAAATAAAGTGGCTAAATGAATTAAAAACAAAGACGCACCTGTGTTACCTGCAAGATACCCACTTTCACTTTAAAGATACATATAGGATAAAAGTAAAGGGATGAAAAAAATGATGTAAATGGAAACTGAAAGAAAGTAGGGGCAGCTATACTAACACCAGACTAAATAGACTTTGAACCAAAAAAATGTAAAATGAGGCAAAGAAGATCTCTGTATTATAAAAAACTCCATCAAGAAGATAAAACAAATACTTCAATGTTGGGAATATGTATACTATATAAAGCAAATATTAGTAGAAGTAAAAGGAGAAATAGCAATAAAATAATAACAGAAAACACCAATAACCCAGTTTCAACACTGTATAGACCATCCAGATAAAATAAATCAATAAAGAAACAACTGGAACGACACTAGCAGACCAATGAACTTAACACACACAGGTAGCATATTTCATCCAATAGCCATAAGATACATATTTTTCTCTAGGGTACATAGAAAATTATCCAAGGTAGGTCATATATTAGATCACAAACAACTCTGAACATATTTAAGAAGACTAAAATCATACCAAATATCTTTTCTGATCATAAGCTCATAAGCTAGAAATCAATAACAGGAAGAATTTCAGAAAATTAATAAATATGTGGAAATTGAATGACACATACTAAACATCTAATAGGAAAAATCAATAAGAAGTTAAATTAAAAATTTATTGAAGTAAAGATGAAAATACAATACACCAAAAACTTATGGGCTATAGAAAAACAGTTCTAAGAGAGATATTTATAGCAATAAAAATCTACACTTAGAAAAAGAAAAAAATCACAAATAAATAACTTAACTTTACATCTCAGTGAACAAGAAAAAAAAAGGAAATTAAGCTTTTTTTCTTAGATCAAAAAGACTAGAATGTTCACTGTTAGCTGCTTCTATACAACTTAGTACTAGAAGCCCTTGCTGGAGCAATCAGAAAGAAAGGGCATCCCCAAGGAAAAGAAGAAGCAAAGTCCTCACTGTTTGCAGACAACTTAATCTATTTCAAAAACCCGAAATATTCAACTAAAAATACTGTAAGAACTAATAAACAAATATAATAAAGTTATAAAACATAAATTCAACACACAAATATCAATCTCATTTCTATACACCAAGTTTATCATATGAAAAAGAAATCAAGAAAACAATCTCATTTATAAGAGCATCAAGACTTCCGGGAAAATGGCGACCGAGAAAAGCGGGGCTTAAGAGCCCTGCTAACAACCAATCTCCATTACCACAAAACCAGCGCCTTTCATAGCCAGAAAACACCATCACCAGAAAAACAAAAAAACCACCAGGCTCCAGAGAGAAAGCGGACTGAGAACAGAGCTCAGGGCCACAGAGGAGACACACGCACCCGAGGACGCGGCAGCAGCGCCATACTGCCGGCGGCAGCGGCGAACTCATCGGACGGCTACAGCAAGCCAAGGTGAGCCGATGCGGAACAGCCAGGCGGGATCTTTCGGCGCAGAGAGGATTTAAAGCTCCCAGTGGCTGAGCTCAGCACACGCTGCAGGGATTCAGAGTGGAAATCAAAACCAGAGAAGAAAAAATACGCCAGCCTCATGGCCGAGGGCGTGGCTGCAACGCCATATTGCCACCGGCGGCGGCAGCAGCAGTGAATTCGCCAAATCCAGTACAGCTACATCTGCGTACTCAAGAACAGTGAGTCAAATTGCGGGCCACAGAGGAGAAATCCCAGTACTGTACCTCACTGTACCCAGTGAGGGAGTGGTGGTGGCAGAGATATCACACCATAGGAGAACGTGCAACCTGGCACCCCCCCATAGTTTAAAGCAGCCTCTATCGACTCCCTGGGTCGGAGACTCTGTGATAAAACCCAGTAAAGGAGTAGTGGGGTCTGAGATACTACTGACTCGAGATCCAGAACACCTTAAGTGAAGTCATAGTGACCCAAGGGAAGAACCCAGAGAAGGCACAAACATCCGAAATCATGGGAAAGAGGAATAATACTGGAGCAATGAATACCGCCCACAACCCCACAACATCAGAACCTGATAAAACAGAAAATCAGAGATTTCTAGAAGATCAAATCAGGAAAATAACTGTAGAAATAATAGAGGTGCTTCGAAAAGAACTCAGAGAGAGCCAAAAAGAGATAAAGGATGCAATTAATGAAGTAAAGGCCTCAATTCAAAGCACAAACAACCGATTAGAACACATGGAGAACAGAACCTCGCTCTTAGAAGATGAGCAATCCAAAAATGAATGCATAGTTTCTAATCTAGAAAAAAATATCCAACAGCAGGAATCTGACATTGAAGAAATATGGGCCCATTTTAAGAGAGCTAACCTAAGAATAATTGGAATAGAGGAGGGAAAAGAAAGTGAAACCAAAGGGATCAACAATCTCTTCAAGGAAGTAATAGCAGAAAATTTTCCAAACATAGAGCAAGAGGTTGATACACAGGTCCAGGAAACTTATAGAACTCCCTTTAGACAGGATCGGAGAAGAGGATCCCCACGCCACATAATTGTCAAAATGACCAATGTGGAAGCCAAGCAGAGAATCTTAAAGGCAACAAAAACAAAGGGCCAAGTGACATTCAGAGGCAAACCAATTAGAATCACTCCAGACGTCCCAAACCAAGTCATGAGAGCCAGAAGGGCTTGGAGTAACATATTCCAAACTCTGAAAGAAAACAACTTCCAGCCAAAAATTTCCTATCCAGCAAAACTTTCTATCAAATTAGATGGAGAAATAAGAAGCTTCCATGACAAACAGAAACTGAAGGAATTTATGTCTTCAAAACCAGCGCTAGAGAAAATACTCAAAGAGATTAACTACAAAGAAGAAATAGGTAACACTCACCAGAACCAGAGAAACAAGATTTTCCATCCAACAGACAACTAAGATTGGTTATCTGTGGAGATTCATTATTTATGTTAGTCTTTTACCTATCTCTAAAGGGTATTGTTTGCCTTTATTGTTGTTAATTTTTAGGATTTCTAGTTGGGATATTAATATACCTTCAGATATAGCATTTTGAAATATTTTATCCCACTCTATTAGTAACTGTTAACTCTGTTTACATTGTCTTTGGATATACAATATGTTTTCTATTTTTTAGGGAGTTTGTATACTCTTCTGTTGCCTGTGCCATTGAAATCATATCCAAGAAATCACTGTCAATTTCAATGTTGTGAGGTTTTATGACCCGGATTTTCTCCTAAAAGTTTATAGTCTTAAGATTTATATTTAGGTCTTTTATCTATTTTGAGTTAATACTTGTATGTGGGATTAGGTAAGGGTCCAATTTTATTCTTTTCCATGTAATTATT
The DNA here is from genome assembly GCF_963383645.1 of Muscardinus avellanarius. Lineage (NCBI taxonomy): Eukaryota > Metazoa > Chordata > Mammalia > Rodentia > Gliridae > Muscardinus > Muscardinus avellanarius. The sequence goes on from NC_137797.1 coordinate 78,768,325, forward strand.
ATTTTTCAACAATATTTAGTTAAAAGAATATTATTTCCACCACCAAATGTTCGTGGAAACCTTGTCAAAAATAACTTGACAATATAGGGAAGAATTTAGCTCTAGGCTTGTATTTAACTCCAATGGTTTATATATCTGCCTTTAGAACAGTACTACACTGTTTCAATTATTGTAGCTTTATATGGTTTGAAATCAGAAAATATATATCTGCTAGCTTTGTTCTTCTTCAAGATCGTTTTGGGTATCTAGAATTCATATTCCATATTAGGATAGATTTTTTTCTGAAAAATAAATATATAAATATATGATAGTTTCACCAAAAAAACAGAAAAAAATATGCTCTGGTAAGAAAGAAAGCAAAAAGAAATATTGAAATGTTATCTTTAAATCATCAAAAGCTTGGCATCAGACAAATGAAACTGTTATGTGAGATTAACATTTTTAATTTTGGATATTGCTATAATACTAGATGTCAACCACTAAGCCAAGCATGGGAGGGAGGGATGGGGAGAGAATGGGGTGGGGATCGGGTGGGGAGTGACTGGGCAATGTGTGCATGTATGTCTACAAAAGTTTGTATCCCACTGTGATGTATGAATACAGTGCACCAATAAGAACAAAATCCTTAGAATAAAATACCAAGGAGGTGAAAGACATCTCCAGTCTTCCTTATTTAGGGTGTTAAGGTCAAGCAAGAAAGACAAAAACCTTGGCCTACTAATTATTTTCTAGGAAATGGGGGAATGGGCATAATGTTGGGTCACAACCTATAGCAATAACAACAAACATCTGTAGTGTTTTACAGTTTTACCACATTTTCATATATATTATTTGAGTTCAATATGAGCCTGTTTTATAACTTTCTTTTTTTTTCAATGTCACTTTTATTTATTTTTTTTTCTTTAACAATTTTTTTTTCGGGTCTGGGGATGGAACCCAGGGGCATTCGACCTCCAAGCTACATTCCCTGCCCTACTTTTTATTCTTTATTTTGAAACAGGGTCTCACTAAGTTGCAGAGGGCCTCACTAAGTAGCTGAGGCTGTCCTCAAACTGCAATCCTCCAGTCTCAGCCTCCCGAATGCTGGGATTAAAGCATGCGCCACCACGCCCGGCTAACAATTTTTTTATTGAACATAAATAGTATACATTTAAACTATATTTGGTGCCCTCTCCCGCCCGCCCCCGTTTTCCCTTCCCCCCTCCCACCAATGGTTGTCCAGGTTAACCATGTCATATTCATAAATTTACACACGTTCAGATGTAGACCCTCATTAATCAAGAACAGCCTTCCTCCTCTCCTATCTTTCCATTCAAACATTGCTGATATTTCCCCTCCATTATCTGGAGCCCCACTGGTATCCTCTGTGTTTTCTAGTTTGGGCATATTAGAGGAAACATATGTACCTTCTCCTTCTGTGCTTGGCTGATCTCACTTAACATAATGTTCTCCAGGGCTTTCCATCTTCTTGCAAATGATATAATTTTGTTCTTCTTTATGGCTGAATAGAATTCCATTGTGTGTATTTCCCATAGTTTTGCTATCCATTCATCTGTTGATGGTGATCTGGGTTGGTTCCATATTTTGGCTATTACAAATTGTGCTGCTATGAACATAGGTATGCATATGTTGCTGTAGTTCTCTGAATTCAACCCCTTTGGAAAGATACCCAGGCATGGTATAGCTGGATCATAGGGTGGATCTATTCCCACCTTTCTTAGGAATCTCCACACAGATCTCCATAGTGGCTGAACTACTTTGCACTCCCACCAACAGTGTAAAAGAGTTCCTCTTTCCCCACATCCTCGCCAGCATTTGTTGTTTGATTTCTTTATGCTTGCTACTCTGACTGGGGTTAGATGGAATCTCAGTGTAATTTTGATTTGCATCTCCCTGATGGCCAGTGATGTAGAACATCTTTTCATGTATCTATTGGCCCTTTGTATCTCTTCTTTTGTGAAGTGTCTATTTAGTTCATTTGCCCATTTCTTGATTGGGTTGTTTGTTTTGCTAGTGTAGATTATTTTGAGCTCTGTATATTCTGGATATTAGCCCCCTATCAGAATGGTGGCTGGTAAAGATCTTTTCCCATTCTGTAGGCTTCCTCTTTGTGAAGTTAGTAGAGGAGAGCATAGGTTCAACACTACAACATATTGGCGCAGGCAGTAACTTTCTCAACAAAACCTCCAAAGCTCAGGAAATTAAAGCAAGAATAATCAAGTGGGATAGCATCAAATTAAAAGGTTTCTTCTCATCAAAGGAAACTGTTTTATAACTTTCTAAAAACTAAATCTCAGAAAAGTGACCCGCTCAAGGTCACTCAGCTAGAAAGTAATGTAGGGACCCACACTGGATCCAACTACTCCACAGTCTATTTCTATGAATCCATATATCCTGCTGCTTCCTAATATCTTTTCACTCGGTCAACAGAGGGCTGGGTGTGATGGCACATTCCTGTAATTCTAGTACTTGGGAGGCTGAGAGAGGCCAGCCTCAGCAACTTGACAATGCCCTCAACAACTTAGCAAGACTGTTTCAGAATGAAAAATAAAATAAGGCTGGTAGCTCAAAGGTAGAATGCCCCTGGGTACAATCCTCAGTACCACAGGAAGGAAGGGATGGAGAAGAAGAGGGAGAGAAGGAGAAGCCTCTTTCAAGTAAGAGGATGTCTTCTGATCCTTTTTTTCTACCATGGCGCTAGGGTTCAAATACAGGGCCTTGTGCATGTGAGGCGAGCCCTCTATCACTGACCTACATACATCCAAAGCCTTTCCTGACCCTTTCACAGTGGCACGCACCATTACGCCCACTTAGGGATTGTATTTATTGAATGAGCTAATGTATGTAGAGTCCTTAGCACATCCCCTGAAAGCTAATAAATTGTTAAATAATAATGATTATATTCAGACAAATGGAGAAGTGAGAGAAGCAGTTTAATTTATGAAGTTGTTATCCTAAGACCCCTGTTCCTCTTAACCCACATGGTCAGTTTTGTGGGGATGTGAGTCTGGGAGTAGATGGTAGTAGCTTATGCTTCATTTCACTCTGGCTGTTGAAGTGTAATGACTCTCTCCTTAAATTACACAAGACCAAAAAATGAGAAAGATGAAGCTGGGTTTCAGTATTATAAACCCAAGTAATATAAGCAATTTAAGCAAAGAATAGTAAAGAAAGCGGTTGTCGTCAGGTTTCATTTTCATGTGTGGTAAGTTCTCAGCTGTTTTTCAAGTTAGTTAAGCAGAAGATAATCAGTTAGTGGAACATATATAAAGTGTCAATAGGGCTTGGCTGGGCATGGTGGCACACGCTTGTAATCCCCGCGCTTGGGAGGCGGAGACAGGAGGATCGCGCTGGTTCGGAGCCAGCCTCTCTGGCTTAAGAGACCCTGTTTCCAAATAAAAAATATAAAATAGGTCTTGGAGTGTAGCCCGGAGATAGAAGGGCTTCCAGGAACCGCAGTACTGCCAAAAATAAAAATAAATAAATAAAGTGTCAATAGGGCTTGAATTTACCTGTTCATATATTTGGAAGCATTATTTGAAACATCAATTAGTAATAATGTTTGTAAAATATTTTGAAGATGAATGATACTATAGAAGTTAGAAAAATTATCATGTCAAAGATTATGAATCTATCATTACCTATAACAATTATAATACGCAGTTATGCTATTGTCTGTAATTGCACATATTTATTTTGTAATTTAACACTAAAGAAAACAGTGAACATACTTTAAAGCTTTATGTGTAACTTCAGTAAACAAAAATTATTCTGAATAAAAATACATTTTAATGGTAAATTCTTGAATAATTACCTGTGATATTTGGCATGTCAAAGCTTTTGTTATTATTATTCTGATTAAAAACAAGTGATTTTTCACTCTGAAAATTGGAAATTATATTTTACATCTTGAAAATGGCTTGAATTCTTTCTTTTCACACACACACACACACACACACACACACACACAATTATGTCTTAATCATCTTAGACAATACTGAAGACTTATTTTTCAAAATAAATACATAGATACAATTAAAAGCTTTTAATCATCAATTGAATCTACATGTAAATAAAAGCAAACAAGGAGATCTGAAATGTCTAATTTTGGAGTACAACACTATGACCCAGATACAATATGGTGAAATAAAATGATCTCTCAGACAACTCCCAGAAAGCAGCATTACCTGTGTCAATGAAAGTGGGAAGAATATTCAGGAATGAGAAGGCTAGCTTATACCTTAATGTCCTTCTATGGTGATGGTGAAAAGTGGAAATCTGGAAAGTTTTCTCTTCTTAAGGGTATAATATAGCAAGACCCTGATTTACCATAAAAATAAAAGGGAAATTTAGGGTGTAGCTCAATAGCAGAACCCCTCTGGGTTCAATCACCAGTACCACAAAAATAAACATAAACTCTATAAAGCATATATTTTTCTTTTTGAGTCATTGTTATGATCTGCATCATAGCATCATTGTTAATCTGACCATTTTACAAATAAAGAAATAGAGGCTGAGGGAGGTTAAGTAGCTTACAAAAGATAAGAAGAGAGTCAAGAGAGAGAGCCAGGTGTTGGTCAGCTTTGCATTGTAATGAAATAACTGAGGTAATAAACTTTAAAAAGGAAAGGCTTGTTTGGGCTCACAGTTTCTGAGGTTTGGGTGCATGATCACTAGGCCCTATTACTCTGGGCCTGTCAGCACAGTACATCATAAAAGGAGCATGAGACAGAGGAAGCCTGTTCACCTGTGGCATCCAAGAAGCAAAGAATAAAAGGGAAAAGGTAGAGGCAGGGAGGTGTTGGGGTCCTAATCTCTCTTTCAAGGGCATGCTCACAGTGACTAATTTCCTTCCACAAGACCCCGTCCCCCTACCAATTCCACCATCTTGGAGCAAAGTAAGTAAGATTCTGAAAATCTTAAGTGAAGTAAGCCAGATTCTGAAAATCAAGGATTGTGAATTCCTCTCATATGTAGAAGCTAGAGAAGAAAAAGGGGGAAAGGTTGTGGAGGAGGAGGGCTCATGAAAATACAAAGGCAACCAGCAGAGTAGAGATAGTGGCCAGGGAGAAGAAGGAGAGGAAGAGGGTAGATAGGGAATGAAGTTGATAATGCAAGAATGAGTAACAATGAACCCTACTATTATATATAATTATAACATACCAATTAAAAATTTGTTTTAAAGGTTTCATCATCTCTCAATAGCACCACTGTCTGAGGACCAAGCCTTCAACACATGGCCTTCCCTATAGCACAGGTCCACCAGGTCACAAAGCCCACTGATCTAACTACTACACTTGGACTCTTAAACTGTGACAGGCATCAAAATCACTGTTAAAAAAAAAAAAAAAAAAAACGAACTTTCTGGGCCCTGCTCCAATTTTTGGCTTAGTAGGCCTGGGAAGGGTCCCAAAAATTCACATTTCTAATGAGTTCCCAGGTAACATGGACGCTGCCTAGGGACCACACTGGAGACCCCTGTAGAACAGTACAGGATTCTGTCTGTGAGATGAACAATTTGAAATGGGATTGTTTGTTTATTGGAGAGAACAAGTACCAGAACAGGTCTTGGAATTCTGAACAGGCATATTTCATCACACTAAAAAGATAACAGTGCTGTGTAAGATTGTTTTTAAGAGAGCTTCCTGCCCTCACTTATAAACCCAAAAAGGAGATGCTCCCCCAGTTTATGTCATTCTCTTTCTTTTCTCTGAGAAGTCTTTAACTGTTTCTTCAGTTCCCTGAGGGTGAGAACATCACTTTTTTCCCCTATGGTGCTTAGAATTGAACCCAGGGTTGTTCAACCTCTGAGCTACACCTCTAGCCCTATTTTATTTTTTATTTGGAAACAGAATCTCACTAAGTAGTTGAGGCTGACTTCAAACCTGCTATCCTCCTGTCTCAGGCTCTCAAGTACTAAGATCACAGATGTGCACCACCATGCCCAGCTAAGAACATCACTTATGTGTCCACTTTCCGAATCGCCTCTTTCGAACTCCCTGATCGAGGTCTGCTGCTGATACTGCATGGCACGATGTTGTGTACACAGAGCTGTCAACAGCAAGGACAGTGCTGCCCTGTCAAAATCCTGCCAAAAAACCTTATTTTGCTCTCCATCCCATAGGTTGGAGCTCATGATTGAGCTTGTGATTTATGGTTATGGTAAATTTGCTCATGCTAAAAATGATGTCAAACTTAAATTTGGAACAAGATTTTATTGGCCAAATAGTAAACCCCGTAAAATCAGAGTTTAAAATGGAAAATGTTATTCAGACTAATTATGGGCCATGCAATTGGGTATTGCTATAGCAAATTTTATTTAAATGTTATCCCAAATGAGGCCATCAAAAGAACACATGTCCTGCAGACACAGCCCAGATCTGCAGTCAGAAAGTGGAGGAAGCCTGAGATGGCACGAGGTGTGACCACCATCAGCGTCACTGTGGCAAGTCCTCACTCGACAGCCATGCAGCCAGCCTCCTCAAACTGCAGACAAAGGACAAAGGATGCTGACACTTTCTGTGAGGGGAAAAGTAGGGGAAAACAGATGAAATAACTTCTGAGTCAAGTAAAAGGATGTCTGGTAGGAAGTGCTTTCAAAACCATTTTGAACAAAAGCAAACTCACTATGAATTCATGATCTGAAAGCATTTAATTTCTGGGATGCAAAACAAATTAATTGTATGAAAACTGTTTACTATAATGACTACAATTGATATAATTGTAATGATAGGCTATTATTTTTGTTCAACTTCATTTCAATTGAAATAATAGCTTCATGAACAAATCCTAAAGTACAGGATGACCAATTATACTCTGGGAGATGAAATGAGATGAAACAAATTTGAAAATGTTCTTTTCTTGGCTCAAAATGTACAGGTGGTATGTTTACTGATAATTTTTGGTATGCATAACAAATCAGTATATATTTCTGAATTCTGTAGTATTCTGAAAGGCTGTACTGAACACAGGGGAGAGAAGCTGCCACCATTTTGTATGTGTGGTTTGAGTATGGCCGCTACAGTCTCCTGAGCTGGAAGTTTAGCCCAGTGTGGTGGACTGCCGTGGTGGACACTTTAAGAGGTGGGACCTAGTAGGTCATAAGGGCATACCACCTTAGAAGAAAATTAATGCTAGTCTCAAAGAGTGATTAAGTTCTCTTGAGAGCAGGTTGTTATAAAGTGAGACCACTCTAGACAATTCACACCTGCCCCTGTTCCCTTTCCTCTTCTCTGTCATGTTATGACCCAACCCAGGGAGCCCTCACTACAGGCCAAGCAGATAGGTCTGCCTAATCTTGTTTGGACTTTCAGCCTCCATGACTGTGAGCTAAATAAATCTGTTTTCTTTATAAAGTACCCAGTCTCAGGCATTCTGTAGCCCCAGCTATGGTACTAGCGATTGAACCCAGGGTCATTTTATCTCCAAGACACAATCTTAGTCTTTTTTTTTTTTTTTTTTTTGAGACAGGATTTCACGGAGTTTCTGAGAGTCTCACTATATTGCGGAGGCTGTCCTCAAACCTGCAATCTTCCTGTATCAGCCTGCCAAGTACTGGGATTATAGACATGAGCCACCACTCCTTGTCTCGGGCACTTTTTCTAGCAACAGATAAATGTGTTCTGTTTTTTAAATGCTCTAAGAGGCAAAATAAAATCTAGATATTCAAGGCACAAACAAAATAGTAAAATATTTCACTCACCAGACATTATCCAGCTCTATTTCTTTCTGTACCCATTTTTAAAAAATAATTAGCATGGATCTCAATCCTTATCTTTTCATTGCACACCTTAATAACATAATATAATACATACTAAAAGAAAATGAAGCTAATATGCACTTGGGAGAAAATGAAATTAAAGTTATTATAACAGTCTACCTTTGCACATAATAATACATGCTTAATAGAAAATGAAAATTACCTCCAGACACACAACACAACGTAGCACCAACACATTTAAGTTTCAAGTAAGAACTCAGAATGGAGGTAGAATATATTTAGTATTTGGCTAGCGTCCTAAATTTGAACTTTAAAAAAAATCATTATTTCTGATCCCATTAATTTTGTAATGCCACCTTACATAACCTTTGGGGGTGTCAATTTTTCCATTTTTATATAAAATATTACTAATATAAAGAAAACCACTGTTAAAATTCAGAAAGAATCTTGGCCCTAAAATATCATTAAATCAACCTTATATCTGAGAAAGCAAGCTATAACGCAGATATATTCATTTTTTCAACACATTTGTTTGATTATTCCAAGGTGCCAACCACTGTACAAATTGAATAAGAGACAATTTTTGTACTCAAGAAATGTACAATCTTAGCTGGGTGCTGTAGCACACATCTGTAATTCCAGTACTTGGAAGTTTGAGACAGGATTCAGATTGTAGGCCAGCCTCAGCAACTTAGGGAGGCCCTTAGCATCTTAGTGACACCCTGTTTTAATGTGTGTGTGTGTGTGTGTGTGTGTGTGTGTGTGTGTGTGTGTGTGGTAGTGGGGGTGGAACCCAGAGGCTTTCAACCCCCAGGCTATACTCCCAGACCTGTTTTATATTTTATTTGGAAACAGGGTCTTAATAAGTTGCTGAGAGCCTCCCTAAGTAGCTGAGGCTGGCTTCGAACCCGTGAGATCCTCCTGTCTCAGCCTCCCAAGCGGGGGGGATTACAAGCATGCGACACCATGCCCGGCTTAAAGAAATAGGGGTGGGGGCGTAGCTCAGAGGTAATACATCCCTGGGTTCAATTCCCAGTACCAAAGAGAGAAGGAAGAGGAAAAGATCTTGTAAAGGGAACAGTTTATTTCTCCTATATTCCTCCTCTGCCTAACAGCCTCTTACATAGAATTGCTTGAAGGTCCAGGTCATCTTATACCATGAGACCAGACCAGGGAAGTAAGACTTTTTGCTTTCTTATTTGTTTCACACTGCGACACTGATCAACAGAACCTTGACCTGCCTTAGTAATCAACTTGGATTTCAGGCATGGTATCCGTCTTCTCACATGGGATTATCCCTAATCCTCTAGATTGACCCTGAATTCCTTGCCCCCATGCTCTAGCTGTGTGACATGACCTTCCCAAACCAGTCATCTGCTCCCGTTCTCCAGCACCACCCACAAGCCTAATACAACCGCTGTATTTTATAATCAGAAACACATAGCAAATGACCACAGAGAAAGGCATTTGTATTCCATCTATAAAAATACAACCAACTCTAATACGGCCCATTCGAAGATTATAGACGGACACAGCACATGCAGGTGAATGAGGCAGCATTAATCAAATACATACATTAAATGTGTACAATAATTATTGCTAAAAAGACCACCTATATCCAAAGACCACCTTCAGAAACAGCTCAGGGCTCTGAGCTTACAGTTTATTTCCCGTCAAAGTAATATGTTTTGAACCTGCCTTAAGAGACCACCTGCCTAACATGAATGCAAGCCCTTCACCCAGTGCATTAGGCTATTTTTAAAAAGAAAAAAAAATACTTTTAAGAAAAAGGGCTATACAAAACATATAGCCTACCCAGCTCCAGCTTCACATATGCCTGTCTTGAAAGAAATGCTTTTCATAAAACCACTCCACATGAGGTTTTAAGCTTCCCCACTGAGCTCTCGGACCCCTGAGTACTGAGACAACAGTCTTCCAGCTGTTCCACAAGCTGAGCTGATGCCCAGCCATGGCCTGACTTAGTGTTAATGGTTCATGTTGAAGCTATGGTCAACTTTGCTGCAGGCTTCCCGGGGTCAACTGTGGGAACTCTACTCCAGAAATTTCTTGGGATAACTTGGAGGATGTTCAGGGCCAATTCCACTAACTCTAGTATAATTATGGGTTATGAGGCCCCAAAGAACCATTCTATTTGTGTGAGAAGCATAAACTGTAGAGAGCACTGTTAAACTGAAGACCACCTGCCAGGAAGAACACTTAGTTGTAGAACCCAGGGTGGTCTCCACATGCATATTGCATAGTTTTACATTATGAGCAACAAAAGGTGAAATACATTGTGCTAGGTGGCAAGTGAGCCATATGTTGAAAGAAAGTGGAGTCAGGAAGAAAATTTTGCTTAATTAATTTTGCTTAATTAGAAAAAGGGACTTTAAGACAATGTGTGGCAGAAAGCAACTGCTGTAGAAAGAGTGAACTGGGAGGGGGGAAGCAAAGAGTAGAAGAGTGGAAATGCCAGGTCTTTCCTGTTCAGGGCTCCTTACTGAGGAGTCCAGCTCCAGATGAGAAGGACCTCGGTCTAGTCATTTATTTATTTATTTATTTATTTTGGTGGTACAGGGGTGGAACCCAGAGGCTTTCTACCTCCAGGCTATACTCCCAGACCCATTTTTGTATTTTATTTTGAAACAGGGTCTCACTAAGTTGCTGAGAGCCTCACTAAGTAGCTGAGGCTGGCTTCGAACCTGTGTGATCCTCCTGTCTCAGCCTCCCAAGTGCGGGGATTACAAGCGTGCGCCACCATGCCCGGCTCAGTCTAGTCATTTTTTGACAGTTTCTCTCTCTCTCTCTCTCTCTCTCTCTCTCTCCCTACCCCCCCTCCCTTCCTCCCTCCCTCCCTCCCTCCCTCTCATTGCTGGCCAATGAAATTCCACAAAAGGCATAGATAAGTGCTTAACAGGCTCTAACCTTTAAAGACAAAGATAAATATGACTGCAAGTACTAGTACATAATAATCCCACTGTAAATCAATTTACATTAACAATAGGCAAATGGGATAGGAATGTCTGCTTGGTGGTCCTTTTCAGTCTGGATTGAGTATACCTATTAAAAAGAAAAATAGCTGGGCGTGGTGGCGCATGCTTGTAATCTCAGCATTTGGGAGGCTGATACCGGAGGATCGTGGTTCGCAGACAGCCTCAGCTACTTAGTGAGGCTCTCCTCAACTTAGTGAGACCCTGTTTCAAAATATAGAATAAAAATTAGGGCAGAGGGTGTGGCTCAGAGGTAGAATGCCCCTGGGTTCCATCCCCAGACCCGCAAAAAAAAAAAGAAAAAAGAAAAAAGAAAGAAAAGAAAAATAAAGAATCTCACTAGGTTCTTAATGAGGCGTCTTTTTCTATTTTCTTTCTCATTATCAAAGCTTACAGAAGTCTTCACCAAAGGAAAGAAGAAATCCTTTTCTTCCAGGCTTAGTTATCCTCTGCAGGTCGCTGGAAACTTTATCACTGCTCCTGGGGTTCTGTAATGAGCATATGGTTAAAAAAGAAAGACACATGTCACTGTGGTTGGGATGTCATACCTACAGCAACCCAACACAAGAGGTTTTATAGCTGATCTTTGCACGTTGTTAACAAATACTTTGAAATCCAGGAACTCTGTTTTTAAGCAGCTGTGAGAATTCACTGGCTTCTAATATCTCATCCTACAGGAAGAGAATGGCTAATGAGATCCAATCTGAGCCCATTCTGAAACTTTATTTTGAAGTTATAGACCCTAATAAAGATATATTAGCACCTAGTTGATACACTAAGCTTTACTTTCAGCGGTTGAAATTCATACCTTCCTTTAGCCAAGGACCAGGTGGTAAGCTAATGGTTTTAAAGGGTTTTAAAACATACTATAACCTTTCGGTTTGTTTTGGGATGTGCTTTGTTCAGTATTAAATTGGCAAATAAAACTCAATCATTTGAATTGAGTTTTAACTTTTTTAATATGGCCCTATGTTCTGAAACAAATAAACAACTATCAAATGTTCACATCATGGTATTCTATAGATATGAGGTATTTTGACATCTGTTGCCTGGAAAAGAAAATCACCAAAAAGGAAAACAACCCTAAATTGTTCACAAAGGACATTCCAGGGATCAAAGTCCCAAAAGTTGTAAGGTATATTGTAGGGCCTATGTTGATTTCAGCAGCTCCTGCTCCTGAAATATCACTTAAGTTCCTTCTTAGAAGACCAGTCCCTGAGAGTGGCTTGGCTTTTCAGAAGTCTCTAGGCACTTCGAAACAAGTTTCTGAGTCTAAAAATTTAGTTCTGATGCAATGTTCTCATTTCAAGGATAAGAAAACCAATGTCTAGGTAGATTAAAGGTCTTTCCTGAAGTCAAATTAATACTGTTCAGCAACTACTGCTTGCTATGTCTATTATGTACCAGGCGCTGTACTAAATATATGGATTGTCTCAGGAGTGCTTCAAAACAGACAGGGAAAATGTAGCTATCATTCTGATTTAGTTTTCTATCACTGCATAACAAATTGCCACAAATTTGGTGGCTTAAAACAACACAAATATACTATATCATGGCTTCTCATAAGTTGAAAATCTGGCATATTTTCAAGCAGGATTCTCTGCTCAAGACTGAAATCTAAGTGTCAGCTGGCTGCACCCAGAAGCTCACCAAGGGAAAGAACTGCTTCCAAGATTGCCTGGTTATGACCACCATTTTTCTTGCCAGCTTTTTTCACTTTTGGTAGTAACTGGCCATTTTAAAAGATCAGAATGTTTGGTTTTTTAATGTGAGGAATTATAGCTGCACACACACTGTTAAGTGTGTGTCTATGAATGTGCTCGTGTGTGTCTATAGTCTTTTTAAACATCCCTTTTTTATGAATAAGATACTTATATTTCATGTTTGTGTTCTGTTAAGTTGCAGGTAATCATTTTTAATGTCATAGAAAGTTATTTGCCCCCTCATTTAGTAAATAATTCCAAACTTTTCAGAAAAAATCAATAGGCTAGACAACAAGAGTTTATGGACATACAGAACATACATTAAATAAATATCAAATTAAGTTATGAAATCATTAAGTAATTTTATGCCATACATGCTATGTAAGGATCAAGGATAAGAGAACATTTTAAGAAGCAAGCAAGAGAGTGCAAGAGAAGGACCTGTGTTTGTGCTATTTCTTTACTTTGAAACACAATGCCTGCTTTATACCAGCACCTACTCTTCCCAACTCCTGCATTATAACTCTGTTCATCTTTTGGGACCCAATTTATGTGTTACCCCTTTATAAAGGCTTCCCTCACACTAAGTCTAGGCCAAATGCCCCTCCTACAAGTCTATATTGTATCACCATAGCACTTATCACCCTGTATTATAATTACGTATTTCCAAACAAACTGCAAAAAAGAGACCCCCCCCCAGAAGACCTCCAAGAAGTATCTCTATCTTGATCTCCATCATACAGTGTCAGATGTGTAGTAGACGCAAATGAAATGCATGTTAAATAAGTGGGTTAAGTTGAGCCTGGTACCTAAAGGAATCCTGTGACCTAATAGAGGAGAAAGAAATCAATCAATTTGATTGATCAATCAAAAAATGTCTAAGGGTGAAGATGGAGTTCCATAACTGCCATTAGCAGTATCCTATTTAATAGACACACTGATTTCAACCATTTTGACAAACTAGGTAGTTGAACACCTACCACCTAGTAATGGCAGGGACCATGGTGCTGCTGAGATCACACCCTCGTCTGGCCACCGTGCTTTTCGCTCCCTAAGTTCATCCCACCCCCACCAGTGGCCACATGCCTTCTTAAGGAACACTCAGAACTGCAGCCTGATTGCTTACCATTGTAAACAGTTTTGAAACCAACTCCATTGCACCTCACAGTTCTGTCACCAGAGTCCCAAGTCCCTAAGGTCATCATCGTTCGTCATTCTCCCCCATGGGCCAGTTCCACTGCAGACACACACCAAGGGTGTATTCTTCATTTTTGCAAACCCTCTGAGATGCCAGTGTCAAGAATACCTCTGATAGCCATCTCCTGACCTCCCTTCTAACTTCTTTTAGTTCCATTCCAGCCATTCTTCAAACACATGGAGGTCTTTAATCCATTACCACGTTGTTACAACCCATCACCCTGTGTCCTGGTTAGTCTGAGGCCTAAAATTAAAGTTCATCAGTATGGGCTGCCCTGATGTCTAAAAACAATCTGGAGGATACTACATACCAAAGGGCAGGTCCCTGTTTCATTTTATCCCACAAAGAAAGCCTCCTAATCAGACAACTATCCACATCAGGAGAGGACCAGATACAGCTTCTACTCCTTCCCCCAAAGCAAGTTTTAGGTCCCTGTGAGCCCACAGAGTTATTCAAATAAGCCAAGCAGGTCCTCCAGCAGGGGTCAAGGCTTACTGCCACCCTTTTGAAACTACCAAGTCAGCCTCCTCTATCCCAGGCTATTCATTCTGTTTCTGAGTGCAACTCCCATGTAACCTGGCATCCAGGGGCCTCCTCCCTCGGGCTACAAGTATATATAACTAATAATCTACCGTCATCTCATCTGTCATGTATCAGGTATCATAGGATCAGCTATTCCCATCTCCTGAGGGAGGAACCCCTTCATCACCAATAGGTGAAGAGAAAACAGTAAAACACTGGCCCTACACTGCAGGATTCATCATTGTGATCAGCACTAAAGACTTCTGACTCCCTTGCGCCTCATTTCTACCATCATACCTTCATACAAAACACAGTTGGTTGAACTCAATTAGCTGCTCACATCTACAGCAAGAACTCCTTACTGAAGAAAATTACCCAACCATATTCCTTAATCTTACATTAAAAGTCATGATGACAAATTTTAAATCAATGTTCAACATTATGATTTTGTTTTTGTTGTCGTTTTGTTCTGTTCTGTTTTTGGTACTGTAGGTTGAACTCAGGGGTGTTCTACCTCTGAGCTACACCCCCCAGCCCTATTTTATTTCATATTTTGAAGCAAGTTCTCATTAAATTGAGGGTGGCCTGGCTAAGATTCTGAGGCTATCCACAAACCTGGGATCCTCCTGTTTCAGCCTCCCAAGAGACTAGGATCACAAGTGTGTGCCACCAGGATCAGCTTTTTTTTTTTTAATTTTGAAAAAAAAATTGCCAAAACTCTTACTAAATTCCTGAGGTATTTGCTGAATTTCTGAAGTTGGCCTTGAACCTGTAATCCTCTAGTCTCAGCCTCCCAAGTTCTAGGATTACATGCATGTACCATTGCACTGAACTGAATACTCAACATTCCTAACAGTTTCCCTATATTCAGTCTGTAATCTCCCATTCTCTGAGGTTACTATTCCACATTCTCAGCCTCTCTCCCCCCACTGATTACACTCCAACCAGACTAGCCTTCTTTTTTGTTTCTTGAAAGAGTTAAAACTGTTTCCACCTCTGGATCTTTCTACTTGCTCTTCTCTTTACCCAAATGTTCTTCTCCCAAATATTTACATGGCCATCCATATAATAAGTTGTCTCAAGTGTTATCTTCTCAGAGAGAGGACCTACCCTAACCACATATTTGGTGGGAGTCTGCCACAAACCACTTCCCTCTACCACATTATTCTGTGTTACTGTTTTCAAATCACTATCTGAATTTATCTATTTACTAGTTTTCTATTTTAGATAGTCTGTTTCTGTACCAAAAGCAAAGCTTCAAGGGGGTCCCACACTGTTCACTATTCTATCCTAAGAGTCTAAAGCAATTCAAGCTATATACAATATGTTCAGCAAATACTTACTGAATAATAACTAGGAATTAATTTTCACATAGAAGAGAGGGCATAAAAGTCCAAGTATTTCATAGCACATCATGGCAAGGCATTTATTCAATTAGCACTCCAATTTTATTTTGAATAGGCTTTCTCTTATTACTTTTAATCATTTACAAACTAAGAGAATTTCATTCAAACAATCAGTCTGAGCCATTAATTACTTATGTCTCCCTAAAATTCACAAATCTTCCAGAGCTACCGCATAATATTGATAGCAAAAAGCCTAATCAAGAGTTTGAATCCAGATGTTATTCAGTAGCAGTAAAATAAGGTATCTTCCATATCCTTATTTGTGTTTGTGATATTGATTCTTCTTGATGGTGATTGATGGATTTGTAACAAGAGGAAATAAAGTCTTCTAAAGTAAATTAGGTTTCATTTGAGATCTTCACCTCAAGATCTTGGTCTCATATCTCTAGATTCTTTATAATACTATAAAGAACTAGCTCACTCTACATTCATACCATTGCATTCCAATATACGTCATTCAAATTCATAACTGTTTCAATGAGTCAGGCACTATGCTGGGGTGCTTCAGGGAATTCAAAGAAGAGGAAAACCCGCACCTCCTCTTGGGTACTCACAGCCCTTAGAAGCCTGGGTTGAGGATATCAAACATCACTGCATAAATCCTGTCACTGGGATTATCCGATCAACTAAAAGCTCCAACAATTTTTATTCCAAAGGTATGTGTCTGATGACGGAAACTTGTAACCAGCCAAAAGTTAAGGACAGCTTGATACCTATCATTTGACAGCTGAAGTTACCTTGTCTTTTCATATTTTCTTTTAAAGAACTTCAAGAGAATAACAAGTTTAGTTTGTATTTAGATCCTGGACTAAAGATTGTTCTGCAGTATTTATAAATTTTTCTAATATTATTTTTCTACTTAATGGTCTCCAAGAAAGATGATTATAAATCTTAGTGTGATGGAATATGTCTGTAATCCCAGGAGGCAGAGAGAGGAGGATCACAGGTTCAAGGATAGCCTCAGCAACTTTATCAAGACCCTGTTTCAAAAAAAGAGAGGAGGGAGCTGGAGACTGTGGTGTCGCTCAGAGGTAGAATGTCCCTAGTTTCAATTCCCAATACAAAAAAAAAAAAAGGAGAGAGAGAGAGATGCTTATAATCCACTATAATTTATGTTATAAGCACTGTATTATAATAATGTATATTATTATATATTTACTTGGTTATTATACACATATAATCAAGTAAATTCAATTTATTCAATGATATTTCAATTTATTCAGTGAAATCTTAGTATGATTCAGTAAATGTTTATGCATTCAGTAAATATTTATTATGTATTCAGTAAACAAATACTGAATAACAACTAGAAATTAATTTCCACATAGAAGAGATAAAGGACAGAAATACCAAGTATTTCATATCACATCATAGCAATGAATTTGTTCATCAATATTCCAGTTTTATTTTTAATGGACTTAATTAGAGTCTAGTAAGTCTAGTTACCCTTGGAAGCCAGCTACCAGCAGACTGTCACTGACAGACTCATGTTATGTCCAGTTCCTCCTGAAGCTGAGCAGCTATTAGTAGCTAATTGCATTTTGTAAATATTCTTTAAATATTTTTCAACATCAGGGGCAATGTATGGTGGGAACCAGCAATAATGGTAAAGTCCACCACTCTGACCCTGTTGTGGGCTATCCTCCCTATATTCACATAGTTATGTCAGGAATGATTTATCCTACAGATCGACATCAGCCAGGCCCATGGTTCTGCACACTAGTTTGTATTGGAATGTGGCCTGGTTTATAGAAAGTAAGGAGAATGGTAAGACCCACTGGCCCACCAACAGTGCAGACTTTACTTCTAGAATGCGTTCATGAATTAGGATAGCAAGTATGTGTTACTTAGCACACCACAGGTGTTTACTTAAAACTGTGCATACTCCTCATTACTTTTTCTTAATGGGGGTAGTGATCAAAGAAAAAGTAAGAGTCAGTAAGGAGGATATTTTTCAAAGAGAGAAGAGTTTGTTTCTTTTACTTCTCTATTTCCCACACATAGAAATCTCTACGGCTATGTTCTTAGAGAAGAGTTCAAAAAAGTCAACAATTAGAATTGAAAATAGGTTTGAACTGATGCTTAGATATTAGCAATGGCTGCTTGGGAAAATGTACTGAGAAACACAGTTTGCCATAGCAGACCTGGACACGAGGCTCTCCTTAACCCACACAATCTTTGAACAGAGTTGGTATTTAATATATTTGGGTACTGGAGATTGAATCCAAGGGCATTCTATCTCAGAGCTACACCTCCAGCCCTTTTCTATTTTTATTTTGAAAGAAGGTCTGGCTAAGTTGGTTAGCTTCTTGCTAAGTTGTTGAGGTTGCCCTCAAATCTGTGATCATCCTATCTGGCCATGAACCTACAATCCTCCTGTCTCTGCCTCCTAAGTACTGGGATCACAGGCATGCACCATCACACCTGGCTTTATCATTTAATTTTTTTAAAAAAGCCTTTGGCCCCACTAGGCAAGAGGAGCCTTGGGTCCCAGTATCTCACTCTTCTCCTGCCCTTGTCTCTTTTCTGCCCTTATAGTCCCTGTTCATCTTTGAAGGCCGCCCTGACTCCAGCTTCCTCAGAAGCCTCCCTGACTTTACACAGAACCTTTATTACATATAGTGTTGTATAGTATAAGTTAGGTTTTTATTAGATATTATCTTGCTTTATAGCAAAAGCCTAACTTTAGTAAAATGAACATGATCTTGAATTTTTTTCTTTTATACTTTATAGGGTCTGGTAGCCAGCTAGCCACACAATGAGTGCTTTGTAAAAGCTTGATCTTGTTATTGAAAGGAAAGTCTTGAACGCCAAGATGCTGGCAAGTCGCTCTCAGAATTATCAAAACCCGGTTCATTTTACTATGACCATGCACAGGGCAACCTACAGACAAATTGCAATAAAAAGAATAACATGGCTTATCATCACAAAAGGGTCGGTTTAGCAAAGTAGCGATAAAGCAAAGTAACCTCACTTTGAAATGAAGACCACATTTTCCAAATGACGTCAAAGGCTTTGGTTACTGGCTCTCTTCCTCCTTCTCCAGCTACCTCTGATCTCACTAAGACCCCCACAGCTTGCTGATAGCTTTCCTTGTGACAGGGATCCCATCACCATCCTGGGCTGTGATTCATGGACACAAACAAGACTTACCCAGGCCTTGTGGGCTCCAGAAATTAGAAGTAAGGTTTACCTCCCAGAGAGAGAGAAGCCAAGTCTCCCTCAACTCTAGAATTCAGTGCAAAAACCTGGGTAATGTCTATCCCAGAGGCTCCTAGAAGGCTTAGCTCTTGTGATGGGTGGTGATGGTACCTAATTACCATTGGGTAGGCACTCATATATGCAGATTCTGTTGCTGTTATTATAGTCTTGATTTGATTGTCCTTTTTTGCTTCTTTGATTGTTTATTTTTTTTTAAGTACTGGGGATGGAACCCAGGGACATTCTACCTACATGCTATACCCCAGCCCTATTTTTTTATTTTTTATTTTGAAACAGGGTCTCACTAAGTTGTGAAAGGCCTCACTAAGTTGCTGAGACTGGGCATGAACCTGCAATCCTCGTCTCAGCCTCCCGATTCAATTTGTTCTGCTGTTTTTGTTTTGTTTTGTTTTCAGTACTGGGGATTGAATCCAGGGGCATTCTACATCTGAAACAGTGTATGATTAAGTTGCAGAATGCCTTACTAAGTAGCTGAGGCTGGCTTCGAACCTACACTACGATCCTCTTTTCTTCGTACTGAGATTTACAAACGTGTGCCTTGACTACCCACAGCTTCTGCTGATTCTAATCACCTTTTATATTGGAACTTTTCTTGTCATTGCCATCCCCACCCTCTGTAAATCCCTCTCCAGTTGATT
Organism: Muscardinus avellanarius; assembly: GCF_963383645.1. NCBI lineage: Eukaryota > Metazoa > Chordata > Mammalia > Rodentia > Gliridae > Muscardinus > Muscardinus avellanarius. The sequence goes on from NC_137797.1 coordinate 78,787,724, forward strand.
TGGTGTCTACTGGATCAGCCATTCCAGACTGCGATGGTGATAATACAATGACAATGACTGGCTCTTTCCTGATAAGCTGGTTCATACCTAACAGCAGGCAGCTCCCAGATAATGTGAAGTATTTATGCCCTCCTGTGTCCTACTTCCTGGTGAGCTGCTTTTGGGTCACTCTTCAAAGCCACATCACTTTGAGATAAAGAATTAAAAATCAAAATTATATTCATGAGCTGTTTCTTGGCATCCTGATAAAAATCAGGTGAGATGAGAGTATAGCTTAAATTTAATAGATTAAATAAAGTAATGAGGCTTGGAAATGATATATTGATACCAATTATCTATCGTCTTTCATGGCCTCCTCCCTGGTCATTTCCCTTTTCCAGTTACCATGGATAATTGAGAAATGAAACATGAAAATTCTGTTATCAAAGTCGGAAAAAATAAGAGCTGTAACTGAGAAGGCATATTATGACAAGGAGGGAAAAATGTCCTGCAGGCATATTTTCTCATTCAAGAATATCATCATTTCTTATCCAGATACTTGTCAAGAAGGAGATGTGTACAGTCCCCACATGATTTTCTATATTGTCATATTTTCTCTCCCCTTGCTCCTTCTGTTTACCTAACAGTCTAGAAATACAATTTTCTGAGTTGCAGTTAGATGCAAGGTTTTCCTTGACAGATGCGCTTCGTAATGGTGCATTGTGGCTTCTCCAGCAAATAAACAAGCACAATTGGCAAATTGGAATTTACTAAACTTAATTTGTGCTTGCTTCGTGATTTCCCTGTAGCCCTTCCAATATTCAAGTGCATTCAACGAGGATATGATGAGCACCGAGCCTATGGCTCAGCACCTACAAAGGAAAAATGAAATGTAATTCCTAAGCCTGAAAAGCAAATAGTCTAGCTGGGGTTTATTTCATTCCCACCATGTGAAAAGCACTATACAATGTGTATTCACTTTATATTAACAGTTATATAACAGTGCACAATCAAATACAGGGTGTTAGAAGAAGGACTTTGGATTCAGCTTTATTCATGTTTAAAAGCAGTCCTCACTTTGCCTGCTATGCCCAAAATTCTCATGTGATTTTCTAATTTAATTGATTCCATCCATGTCCTACTTTACAGTATGACCCTCCCAGCCTTCCCCGCTCACCCTGCAAGAACTGATTGGATTAGTTGTGGATTCCGGGCCAATAGAAGCAATCCATATACTAGAAGACTGCTGTGTTCCTATTCATATTTTCTTTCTTTGTCTGTCTGTTTCTCTCTCTCCATCTCTCTCTCTCTCTCTCTCTCTCTCTCTCTCTCTCTCTCTCTCTCTCCAAGTTCTAGTGGGCACTTGGACCTATGAGTTCACTGATAGATGCAAGAGTATATAGATGCATTCTGTTGATGGCAGAATTGGCCAAGATCCTTCCCATCCCGTGGGTAAGTATCTCCACAGTGCGGCCCTGCAGCTCCTCACATCAGGATGAAGTTCATTTCTCTAGGCATTGAAGCTAGACTTGGTCATGTGACTTGCTTTGGCCACGTGACACACACAAATAGAAGCTTACAAAGTGCTTCTGATCTCAGCATGGTGCCACACACCTGACACCCCAGTACTTGGGGAGCTGAGACAGGAGGATCACAGATTTGAAGCCAGCCTCAGCAACTTAGCAAGGCCGTCAGCAAACTAACAAAATCCTGTTTCAAAATTAAAAATTAAGCCGGGCATGATGGCACACACTTGTAATCCCAGCATTTGGGAGGCTGAGACAGGAGGATCGTGGTCGCAGCCAGTTTTAGCTACTTAGTGAGGCCCTTTGCAACTCAGTAAGACTCAAAATAAAAAATAAAAAACATAGGGCGGGGGGGTGTTGCTCGGAGGTAGAATGCCCCTGGGTTTCATCTACAGTACAGTAAAAAAAAAAAAAAAAATTTTTTAAAGGTCTGAGGCTATTCAATCCCCAGCAACACACACACACACACACACACACACACACACACACACACACACACACACACACAGCTTCTGCACTGGGATGTGGCTCCTCCCTCACAGTTCTTTGGGAACCTAAAGTAATGACCATGTGAAGAAGTCCAGGCTGATCTAGAAGGGAAGAGAGCACAATGGGCAGAGGCGTGGTGCTCAGCCCCAGACCCACAGCCCAGAAGCTGACAAGTGTGCTCATGAGGCCATCCCAGGCACCTGCAGCACCCGCGACTCACCACTCCCCATAGAGGTCAGCAGAGCCACAGCAGATCCAAGCCCCTGCCAGCTGGGCCACAAGTCAGGGAATTAATGAAGATTTATTGTTTTAAGTTATTTAGTCTGGGGTTGTGTTTGTTGGCTGAGATTATATGGGATAGGTACTTCTGTCACTCAGTGTGTTTTCTATTCAGGAATGGTGCTACTCCCATCAGGCAGCCCTGCCCATCTCACAACCCCACTTTCCCACCACCCAGGTACCCAATGTTGCATAGTTGGCCTCACGAAGCACCCACTGCCCTGGGAACTGCAGTGGCCGGTGACTCAAGCAAGGATAACGAGAAGCCTGTTTCTGAAATTCTCTAGCTGCTAGCAAGAGAAGGCCTCCCTCCCTCTGTGGGTCTTAAGCACAGAATCCGTATTTGTTACCAACTAATAAGAGATGGACTAAAAATGAGCATCAATGGAGAGATGAAGGAGGAGGAAGGAAGGAAGGAAGGAAAAGGGAAAGGGAGGGGAGGGGGAGGGAAAAGAAGAGGAATGGAGGGGAGGAGGAGCAGAGGAAGGGGAGGGAAGAGAAGGAGGTAGAACAAAGATCAATTTTTTGTGACATCACATGAACTCCTGGATCCAACATCTATCGTTCTCAAACTTCACAGTTACTATAGGTTTATACAGTTTAAGTTGGGTTTCTGACTATAACATCTCAATATCCACAATCTGTTTAAAGTATGAGATATCTATGATCTCTGCTCCTCCACATCTCAGAGGTAAAAGATGCTGTGTCTTGGGTTTCTCTCTCAGAAGATCATGGAATCAAAGAGTATAAATGACAACAATAAATATTATCTCTAAAAAACAACAATAAGAAATATATGGTGATACTTATAAGTGCAATTACTATAATCTCTGACTTCACAGAAATCAGCTGTACTGCCCCAAACCTACAATTTCTTTTTTTTTTTTTTTTGGTGGTACTGGGGTTCCTGGAAGCCCTTCTAGCTCCGGGCTACACTCCCAGACCTATTTTTACATTTTTATTGGAAACAGGGTCTCCTAAGCCAGCGCGCATGCGGCTGGCTTAGAACCTGCGCGATCCTCCTGTCTCTGCCTCCCAAGCGCGGGGATTACAAGCGTGCACCACCACACCCGGCCCAAACCTACAATTTCTAATCTGACATCCATCATACTTGGTAAATAGTGATCTTCATGATATAGAAGTTGGCTTGATTGTCCTTGTTTACCTTAAAATTGGCATTTGCTGCAAAAGATGGAGAGTAGACATTTGTTATTTGGGCTGCTTCTTATTAATCCCATTCTCCTTGGTTACTGAATGTGATTCCCCTTTGAGGAGTTACCTCTGGACTCAGTGTGAGGAACAAGGCCAAGCAGTAGCTTCATGAAATCTTAATACAAAGGATATCTATATTTCTAACAAGGTCTATTTTGTTTTGGTTTTGTTTGTTTAATATTGGGAATTTAACCCAAGATATTCTTCCTCTGAATTACACCCCCAAAATCCTTTTTTTTCTTTTGAAACAAGGTCTCACTAAGTTACTGAGAGTCTTGCCAAGTTGCTGAGGCTAGTCTCGAGCCTATGGTCCTCTTGTCTCAGTCTCCCAATTTACAGTATTACTGTCCTACATATCTCAGTTTCATCTGTCAACCTAATTCCTCGAGGATGTAGGGTTTTTTAGAACTGAAGTGGAGAAATTACTAACAAAGCTCCACTGCCTTTTTTCCAAAGAGTGGCCTGGGAGAAACTTTCCTCTAAGCTCCATTGAACCAAGCCAATCTTCCTCGGATTGCTGGAAACCACTTTTGTAATCATAACTGCGCTCTCTTCATGTGTTGTTTACCTTGACAACGTTCTTTGCAAATGTCTTCCTCTTCACATTATAGAAGTGTGTGGTTACACTTTTACTTTTCCTGATTTTTCCTGCCTTTTCTGTAATGTGGACCTGAAATATTTAAAGCCAGTTTTATGTTCCAATACCAGGGATTTGCAAGTTTCTGAGTTTGACTTCAGGGTTTTTGTTTTGTTTTTGGTAACTTTCATCTCTATCACGGTGAAAACATATTTGCAAAAGTATTTTTGTGAAATTGGTACTTGGAATTATTTAAGACATTTTGGGAAAAGATTGTCAGCAATATGCAAAACCAAAGTGATCCACCTTAACTCTGTGTGATTATGTGTTTGATTTTTTAAGAGATCTTAAGATAGTATTTTCTTAATAGAGCTCAAGAAATATTATCTGGTGATAACTTTGATGATTTTGAGGCAAATTACACATTCTATGAACAGAAAGTAAATCCTTGTTCCTCTGGATGCCATAATGTCTCCTTTTAAGCCACCTTGTCAAGATCTATTTATAATCTTCTTACCAGGTTCATAACTCTTCTTATTTAGAGATTTCCTATCCATTAGAGACCATAAATTAAAGCATACCAAGATAACCATTTGAAGAACATACTCCGGTTATGAAAGCTTCTTGGATAATACCCAGTATCCTTGTTCTCGCTTTTTATAAAGAGTTCTTTTCTTTCTCTAAAACCTCAGAGCCCCAGTTCACCTAATTGGCCAATGCCCCACACATTTTCCATTTTCTATTTTAAAAAATCTCCTTTGAAATGATAAGGATAGAAATCACATACACATTTTCTCTTTCAATTTCAAATGTTAAAATTCTGTGCGATGCTTAATATTACAGATTTTAATACAAATTATTGTTAAACTGCAAGATAGAGACTCTGAATGTTTAACCTTAAAGAATTTGCTTTGAATTTAAGTTGCAAACCTCAGAAGAAAAAACATATACATACACATATATACACCATGTTTTGTCTAGTCATTTGTGATAATAGTATGTAGAGATGTACCAGAATGGAGGAAAGGAAGAAGAGAAGAAGGAAGAGAGGAGGGAAGAAGAAAGAAAAAGAAGATATAGAAGGAAGGAGAAAGTGTAAGGAAGGAATAGAAGAAAAATGAGAGGGGGAAAAAGATGAAAAGAGAAAAAATGGCAATTTATTTCTAATTGGTCAGAAAGCTGATTTGCTCATCTCTTCATGGTAGAGGAGGCAAGTTTTTGCAACTGCCTGTGGATTCCCAGGGCCACTTGGAGCCTTGAATGCCCTACAAGGTAATACTGGATTAACATTTCTATGGGGTAATTTTCTAGCAGCAAAGAAGTTGTTTGTGAATCTCCACAATTTGGAGAAAAAAAGTTAAAACTTACTAGTTCTAGAAAAAAATATTTATGCCATGGGAGTCAACAAGCCTCTCTCTCTCTCTCTCTCTCTCTCTCTCTCTCTCTCTCTCTCTCTCTCTCTCTCTCTCTCTCATATTGTTCTAGAAGGGAGATTTTAGCTGCCCTGAGTCAATTATATTAAATGCAAAGCACTAGCCATATTACAGTCTGGACTTGGACAGTCAATACTCTGCCATTTTTGTGCTTTTTTTCCCTATATATTATATATGCAATCTAGCTTTAAAATACACTCATAGAGTAGGATTCAGATAAGCAAAATCTTTATTTGTATGTGTTATGGTGATAAGGTTATAAACTCAATTTTCATGAACCAGGCAAGAAAATGCATCCTGAACGTAGTCACTGTCACTTGTTATATAGAGTCATCACGTAAGTAGTGGCTGGACTGAATTTTTCTCCTTTATGCACTTAACATGCCCCTCTAATTCTTCCTGAAGTGTGTGTCTTCCATTGGGCAGACACTGAGGACATCTATGTTTCTTCATGGAGGACTATTTGCCCTGCCAATGAGCTCCATGTCTGCACCTCGCCAGAAGAAGCCGAATGGAGAGCCTGGGGACCTTCTGAAAGGGTCGTCAGGGTGGACAGGAGTCAATTTGCTGAGAGGTCACCAACTTTTTCATTACTATTTCCCAGCCTTACTGCTTCAATGAATTCCTCTCTCTCTCTTAGAGGCCCTCCTTGTGCTGCTTGGACTTTGAAAAGTCAGTGGATATTAATATGTTTGGCTCTATTTTTCTGGCAAAGTGAACTTTCTGAGCTCAATTCCAAAAGAAACCATTTTTTTTCTTTCTTACTTACTTCCTGGCAGTCTGTAAATAGGTTAAATCAACTCATACATTTTTTAAAAGTCAATGCTCAACTGATATAGTGAGCTCTGAGAATCAGTTGATTTTTAGAGCTGTAGTGAAATATATGCTGACATTTTGATTCAAAAAGGTACTTTTTTACATTTTAAAAAATGCTTTTAAAATATATTTCAAGTCTAAATTCAACTATGCTACTTTAGCTTTCAGCTATATTACTTTAACGAGAAATAAAAGTTAAGAGTCTCACTAAAGTGGAAAACTAATTTTCAATGGGAATAAAAAGAGTACAAGAATCTAACTGGAGAAACATAAAGATTCTATAAACATCAATAATTTCAAATAATACACGAATGTGTTCTTTCATCACAAAAAGTCATCCCTACAAGATTTTCAAAAGTATCAGCATTTCCCTTTCCCATCTGTCATTCAACATCACTTCTCCTTTTCTCTCAGTAGTTATTTTCTACATACTCTCTGGATTCTTGCTGCCAGTCTCTGCCAAGCAGAAGCAACTGCATCTTTAATCAGGTTGAGTATTAACAGAGCCTTTTCTTGGGTCAGGGCAGAAAATGCAGAAACTGAATGGTGAGCAGGTTAGATCTCTGCAGGCATGACCACAGCTAGAACAGGAAATCACAGGGAGACACAAACAGCCACACAGCTAACCATCCTCTCTCAGATTCAGATCTAAAACCACTATAAGCCTTGGGCCAAAGAGGTCAGAAGGCATTTATTTCAATCTTTTCATTATGGGGTGGGGGGGGGACAATCCCCCAAGGACACACAGGCTCAACACTGACTCTGCCTTGCTCACATACAAAGAGGATCTGGAGCATTCTTTCAACTTTAATGTGTTTTCTTGCATCAATTTCCTGACTTGGCTTGGAAATTTTCCCCACCCTCAACCCCAAACACCATTTCATCTGGCTTTCCTTTATCAATTTTTTAAAGATTATGTCAGGGTGAATAATAGTTCTTTAAAAAAAAATAACTAATTCCTCTTCTTTCACTGAAATTGTGTATCTTCTGACCAACAATCTTTCCATCCCCCACCTCCCAGCCACTGGTAACCACCATTCTACTCTCTGCTTCTACAAGTTTGACTGTATTAGATCCCACATATAAGTGAGATCATGCAATATTTGTCTTCCTGTGCCTGGTTTATTTCACTTAAAATTATGTCCTTGAAGTTCATCCACATTGTTGAAGTTTCACCAAATATCAAACCATAAGAATGAGAATGAATAAAAATAGGCAGATGAGGCATGGCAAGAATGAAGCCTATCACCTAAACTTTCAGAAATACAAACAAGACTGATTTGTTTCACCCCAAATTTTTTAATTTGCTCCTTTGTGCACAAAGGTTCACAAAGGTTCACTTTGTGCACAAAAGTGATTTGCTAATACTCCGTTGTTAACAGTGGGGCAAATTCAATGCCCTTTATTCCCTAAGACACAGGTCCTAGCACTAGACTTGATATAAAATCAGTACTCAATGAAAATGGAGTGGCTGGATGGACGAGCAAATGAGTGAGTAATTCATCTGTAAGAATCCTGGACTTCCGGGAAGATGGCGACGGAGGAAAGCGGAACTTACAAGTCCCGCTAACAATCGAACTCTATTACCACAAAACCAGCGCTTTTCAGAGCCAGAAAACACCACCAGCAAAGAAATAAAAATGGTAAATACAAGGGACAGAGAAAAAGGGCTCGAAAAAGAAGACACCAGAAAAAAAAACAGCCTGAAGTGCCGCGCCCGCCACGGCTTGGAGCGGCCAGAGCCGCAGTGCAGAGCAGTCGGAGCCCCGGCGGGAAGGGGCCAGAGCGGCCGGAGCAGCCAGAGCCGCAGCGCGGAACGGCCGGAGCGGCCAGAGTGGCCAGAGCCGCGGTGCAGAGCAGCCAGAGCTGCGGTGCAGAGCGGCCGGATCAGCCGGAGCGGCCAGAGCCACGGTGCGGAGCAGCCAGAGCCACGGTGCAGAGTGGCCGGAGCGGCGCGGCCTACATCTCCCCTAGCAGCACCAGGCTCCAGAGAGGAGGGAGACTCAAAACAGAGCTCAAATCCAGAGAGGAGGTACTCTGTCCTCGCGGCCTAAGATGCAGAAGCAGCGTCTTACTGCTGGCGGCAGCAGCGAGTTCACCAGACAGCTCTAGACCAATCCACTCAACCAGCCACTGGGCGCCTGAGAGGAGGGGTGGACAGCGAGCCGAGGTGAGCAGGTTCTGAACAGCCGGGCGGCAGTCAGCAGTTTTGTTGGTGCAGGGAACATCTAAAGCTCCCAAGGGCCGGGCACAGCACAACTGGCAAGGACTCAGAGCAGAGCTCAAAACCAGAAAAGAAATACACCACATCACGGCCAAGGGCGTGGTAGTGGTGCCATATTGCCAGTGGCGGCAGCAGCGAATCCACCGAGTTCACTACAGCTCCATAAGCGCACTCAACAACCGTGAGTCAAATTGCGGCCCCTAGGGGAGAAATCCCAGTACTGCACTCCCAGGGACTTGCGCAAATAGTCTCCCTGGGTCGGAGATTTTAGCAGTGCAGCCCAGTGGGGGAGTGGCAGTAGCAGAGATATCATACCATAGTCACAACTCCCCGCTGGAGAACGCCCAACTTGGCACCCCCCATGGTCTAAGCAGCATTGATTGACTCCCTGGGTCTGAGACTTTGTGATACAACCCAGTAAAGGAGTAGTGGTGACTGAGATACCATAGACTAGAGATCCAGAGCATCTTAAGTGAACTCGTAGTGACCCAGGGAAGAACCCAGAGAAGGCACAAACTTCCAAAATCATGGGAAAGAGAAATAACAATGGAGCAGTGAATGCCAACAACACCACAACATCAGAATCTGATAACACAGAAATCCAAAGATCTCTAGAAGATCAAATTAGGAAAATAACTTTAGAAATAATAGAGGACTTTCGAAAAGAATTTAGAGAGAGTCAAAAAGAGATAAAGGATGCAATTAATGAAGTAAAGGCCTCAATTCAAAGTATAAACAACAGATTAGACCACATGGAAAATAGAATCTCACTTCTTGAAGATGATCATTCAAAAAATGAATGCATAGTTTCTAATTTAGAAAAAAAAAAACCCGACAGCAGGAATCTGATATTGAAGAAATATGGGCCCATTTCAAGAGAGCTAACCTAAGAATAATTGGAATAGAGGAGGGAAAAGAAGGTGAAACCAAGGGGATCAACAATCTCTTCAAGGAAGTAATAGCAGAAAATTTTCCAAACATAGAGCAAGAGGTTGATACACAGGTCCAGGAAACTTATAGAACTCCCTTTAGACAGGATCAGAGAGGAGGATCCCCACGCCACATAATTGTCAAAATGACTAATGTGGAAGCCAAGGAGAGAATCTTAAAGGCAACAAAAACAAAAGGCCACGTGACATACAGAGGCAAACCAATTAGAATCACTCCAGACTTCCCAAACCAAGTTATGAAAGCCAGAAAGGCATGGAGTAACATATTCCAAACTCTGAAAGAAAACAACTTCCAGCCAAAAATTTCCTACCCAGCAAAACTATCCATCAAATTAGATGGGGAAATAAGAAGCTTCCATGACAAACAGCAACTGAAGGAATTTATGTCTTCAAAACCAGCGCTAGAGAAAATACTCAAGGAGATTAACTGCAAAGAGAAAATGGGTAATACACGCCAGAACCAAAGAAACAAGAATTCCCATCCAGCAGACAACTAAGCAAAGAAGAATAAACAGTATCGCAAACAGAAATAAGATCTTAATATGTTGGGAATTAAAAATTATCTCTCTATAATCACACTGAATGTAAACGGACTCAACTCCCCAATAAAAAGACAAAGTGGCAAAATGGATTAAAAGCCAGAATCCATCCATCTGCTGCTTACAAGAAACACACCTTACAAGTAAAGATAGGAACAAACTTAAGGTAAAGGGCTGGAGCAAGGTTATCCATGCTAATGGTACTCGAAGACAAGCAGGAGTAGCAACTATGATATCAGACAAGTTAGACTTCACACCCAAACTTATTAGAAGAGACAAAGAAGGTCACATTTTACTGGTAAAAGGAATAGTCCAGCAAGAGGAAATAACAATAATCAACATCTATGCCCCAAACATAGGGGCAGCTACTTTCATAAATCAAACTCTTAGTGACATGAAGTCACACATAAATCCCAACACAATAATACTGGGAGACTTCAACACACCTCTCACAATACTAGACCGATCTTCCAGACAAAGGGTCAGTAAAGATGTCTCAGAACTAAAGAACACCATTAACCAAATGGACCTGTTGGACACATATAGAATATTTCACCCAACTACAGCAGAGTTTACATTTTTCTCAGCTGCTCACGGAACCTTCTCCAAAATAGATCACATCCTGGGACACAAAATGAGCACTAGCAAATTTAAGAAATGTTACATACTTCCCTGTGTCATTTCAGACCATAATGGAATAAAACTAAGAAGACCCAGAGAAACAACATAAACATGTGGAGACTGAACACCACACTTCTGAATGAAGAATGGGTCATAGAAGATGTAAGAGGTGAAATCAAGAAATTTCTAGAAACAAATGAAAATAAAGAAACAACATATCAAAACCTCTGGGACACTTTGAAGGCAGTTTTAAGAGGAAAATTTATAGCACTGAGTGCTCACATAAGAAAAACAGAAAATCATCAAATAAATAGCCTTATGACACACCTCAAAGCCCTTGAAAAGCAGGAACAATTGAACCCCAAAGCCAGCAGAAGATGGGAAATTATTAAAATTAGAGCAGAAATTAATGAAATAGAGAATAAAAAAACAATACAGAAAATCAACAAAACCAAAAGCTGGTTTCTTGAAAAAATTAACAAAATTGATAAACCACTAGCCAACCTAACTAAAAAAAGAGAGAATCAACCCAAATTATGAAGATAAAGGATGAAAAGGGATACATTACTACTGACAGTGTAGAAATCCAGAGGATTATCAGAAACTACTTTGAAAAACTATACTCCAACAAAATGGAAAATCTGGAGGAAATCGACAACTTCCTAGATAAATACAACCTTCCTAAACTGAGTCAAGAAGATATAGAACACTTAAACCAACCAATAACAATCAAAGAGATTGAAACAGCAATAAAGAGCTTACCATCAAAGAAAAGCCCAGGACCAGATGGTTTCCCAAGTGAATTCTATAAAACCTTTATAGAAGAACTAATCCCAATACTACTCAAACTATTTCGGGAAATAGAAAAAACCGGCACTCTCCCAAATACATTCTATGAAGCCAACATCACACTAATACCCAAACCAAATAAAGACAGTTCAAGGAAGGAAAACTACAGGCCTATATCTCTGATGAACTTGGATGCAAAACTATTAAACAAAATACTAGCAACACGCATTCAAAACCACATCAAGAAAATCATTCACCATGACCAGGTAGGGTTCATCCCAGGGATGCAAGGCTGGTTCAATATACGAAAATCAATCCATGTAATTCATCATATAAACAGAATCAAAGACAAAAACCACATGATCATCTCAATAGATGCTGAAAAAGCATTTGATAAAATTCAACATCCATTTATGATCAAAACACTGCAGAGAATTGGAATAGAAGGAACATATCTCAACATTATTAAGGCAATCTACAATAAGCCCACTGCCAACATCATATTAAATGGGGAAAAACTTCAAGAATTCCCCCTAAACACTGGAACGAGACAAGGATGTCCACTATCACCACTTCTCTTCAATATAGTACTAGAGACTCTAGCCAGAGCAATAAGGCAAGAAAAGGAAATCAAAGGAGTACAAATAGGAAAAGAAGAACTTAAGCTTTCACTATTTGCAGATGACATGATACTATATTTAGAAAACCCAACAAACTCAACCAAAAGGCTTATAGAACTGATCAACAAATTCAGCAAAGTATCTGGATACAAAATCAATCTTAAAAAATCAGAAGCTTTCCTGTACACCAACCATAAATCCACTGAAAAAGAAATTCAGAAATCACTTCCACTCAGGATCTCCCACAAGAAAATAAAATACCTAGGAATAAACTTGACCAAGGAGGTAAAAGATCTCTACAAAGAAAATTATAAAACACTGAAAAAAGAAATCGAAGAAGATCTTAGAAGATGGAAAGATCTTCCATGTTCATGGATTGGCAGAATAAATATCATTAAAATGGCCATCCTCCCAAAAGTGATCTACAGATTTAATGCAATGCCCATTAAACTACCAAGATCATTCCTCACAGACATAGAAAAATCAGTCCTTAAATTTATCTGGAATAACAAAAAGCCCAGAATAGCCAAGGTAGTTCTCAGCAACAAAAACCACGCAGGAGGAATCACAATACCTGACTTTAAACTATACTACAAAGCCATTGTAATAAAAACAGCATGGTACTGGCAAAAGAACAGATATATAGACCAATGGAGCAGAATAGAAGACCCAGAAACAAGTCCACACACTTTCAGCCAATTGATTTTTGACAAAGAGGCCAAAAACATACACTGGAAAAAAGATAGCCTCTTCAACAAATGGTGTTGGCAAAACTGGTTAACCATATGCAGAAAATTGGATGTTAATCCCACTTTTTCACCCTGTACAAAAGTCAACTCAGAGAACGCTGAGCCGCGGGCTGCTTTGGCAGCTGTCCAAGGAGCTGCCTGCCCGATATTTCCACGGCAAGATAATCCGGGAATAAAAACGGACTTAGGACCGCATCCTAAGCAGCGAGCAGCACCCACCAGAACTCTGTCTGCCCACCAGCGACCGGATCACATCGGCACAGAGACTCACACGGATTCCTGCACCAAGACAGGTACCTGAGGGCGCCCTAGTAACTGGGGTCCTAGCGTGTGCGCAGTCGCAGTCTCAACCCCCCACCACGGGCTCAAGCCTCAGAGCACTCTCCTCGCGCATCCTGCCTGTCCCCTACTAGTAATCAGTGCCTGTACACTGCCCTCCTAAATTGGAGCCTGCTTCTGTGGCTAACCCCTGCCACCTTGCCAGAGCCTACCCTCCAGGCTGCAAAAGCACTGGGAGACCCGGAAATCTCCTTGGGGCACCCCCAGCCTCTACGTCCCGCGGGACGCAGAGACCATTGCTGGACACCGCACACTGGACCCTTGAGCACCTACCCTGCACCCCTGGCCCACCGCGGGGTATTCCCAACCTCCTGGTAGCCAGATGCTTAGTTCTAAGTGAGAACACAGCTCAATACACCTTGGAAGAACATACCAGCAGCAATAGACAGCTGCACCCACTCTCACTAGGGTCCAGTATTAACAGCGCATCCAGCCTGCACTCTTGGAATAGGCAGAGCTCTGGCAGTAAGTGTGGCCACCCAGGAACCAGCATTCATTTGCCCAGGGCACATCTTGGGACCACACCGGCTAGCCCAGCTGGAATTTCCAGAGACACAAGAAAATCCATCGGGCCACAAAATCTGCTCAGGACCTCAGGGGGAAGTTCCAATTACACTTTAGTCACTCTCCACCCCTGCTGTAGGGAAGCACAGGCTGGAGGCGAGGGTGGTGAGTGCAGATGTGCTGACCACAGGTTAGAATTTCGCAGAATCTGTGAACTGTACAGAATCAAATAACAGTGAAACCAGACACCCGGACACATAAACCTAAAGCAGCTAAAGGAGAAAAAGGTGTCCAAACACCTAGAGTGACTTAAGAAGATAAAAATAGAGTACAAAGAAAACTAAGAGACATTGGACGGTATCCTGAAAGCTACCAAGCAATCAGATACGCACATATTATATGGACCTGACCCCATATGCGTAAATAAGGAGGACTGTTTGTTTTACTTTTAATGTGGATGTTATGTTTTCTTTTGCTTTTAAAGTGCTTTTGTTTTAGTATGGTTATTGCTGATTTCTTTTTTTTCTTTTTTTTTTTTTTTCTTCTTTTAATCCAAACTTCTCTTACTTTAACTTGTTGTTTTATATATATATACATTGGATAGTTTGCCTTATTTTTTTATTTCACACGGCTGCTAGTTCCTTTTATTTTATTCCTCTTCCTTTTTCCTCTCTCTTCCCTTTTCCTTCCTTTTCTTTCATTCTCCTCCTTTGATTGGTTTACCTTCCTTTTTCTTGGATTACATAATAGTCTTGGTATCTTGAGGGGATTCTTTTTTTTTTGTTGTTTTTTTTTATGTCTGTCTGCTCCTACCAGCATCCCTATTTACAAACCTTCCCACACTAACCTACATACATTTCCCCCCCAAAACTTTTCCCCATAATATACCTCATGGTTTAAAACTCAAAGTATTTTTTATATCCATAACTACTCTACTAACAACAAGAGTCCTAGTAGTTAACTCTCTCTCATTCATAGCAAGTTATTACTTTATCATACTTAAAGTCCTTCTCAACCTAACATATCCTCCACCTAATCTGACTCCTTTACCCATCACCCCAGCTCCTCCCACATCACCCACTTTCAACACTGGAAAGGCTCAGCTGACTGGCCGATACTCCTAAACTCCTAATATTAAGATTTGACTAAACACATTACTCACGAACGATGGGTAGAAATCAGAAAAACAGGACAGAGAACACTATAAATATGAGAACCAGGAGTTATGAAGAGACAGCAGAAATCACGAATACTGACCTACTAGAAATGCAAGAAGGGGAGTTCAGAATCTTGTTGTTCAATATGATGAAAGGTTTTAAAACAAGTATAGAGGAGGTTAAAGATGAAATAGAAACACTAAAAAAGAATCAGAAAGAGGTCTGGAATGAAATGAAAGAGGCAATAAGTGAAATGAAGACAGCAATAGAAAGAAACTCTGGAAGATTAGATGAAATGGAAAACAGAATATCAATATTAGAAGACAGTACATCCCAAACCGAAAACACAGTCAGCGATATACAGAAATCTTTACAGCAACAAAACCTAAACATCCAGCAATTATGGGATAATATGAAGCGCCCTAATTTACGGATAATAGGCATTGAGGAAGGGATAGAGGTACAGACCAAGGGCATATGTAATATCTTCAAGGAAATAATCTCAGAGAATTTTCCAAATATGGAAAGAGACTTGAATCTTCAAGTACAGGAGGCATACAGAACTCCACTGAGACAGGACCAAAGAAAAACCACTCCACGCCACATAATAACCAAATTGACCAGCATAGAGGCCAAGGAAGGAATCTTAAAAGCAGTGAGAACAAAAGGACAGGTGACATATAGAGGCAAAACAATAAGAATCACCCCAGACTATACAACCCAGGTCAGGAATGCTAGGAGAGACTGGTACGACGTGATTCAGACCCTGGAAGAACATAACTTCCAGCCCAAATTAATCTATCCAGCAAAACTACTATTCAAGATCAATGGGGAAGTCAAAGTCTTTCAGGATAAACAGAATCTCAAAAAATTCATGAATTCAAAGCCAACACTAGAGAAAATTCTTAAAGAAATAAATCATAAGGAAGAAAAAAGAAGCAGACTCCAGAATCAGAGAAGAGAGGAAGTTAATAAGTGGGCCATTTAAGTAAAGAAGAAAGATCACAACACCCAAGAGTAGACAGAACACAAAATGGCAGAAAACAAAAAGCATATTTCAATAATATCACTTAATGTCAAAGGACTTAACTCACCAATCAAAAGACATAGACTGGCAATGTGGATTAGGAAACATAATCCAAACATATGCTGTCTGCAAGAAACTCACCTCACAGCCAAAGACATTCACAGGTTGAAGGTGAAAGGATGGAAAAAGATATACCATGCCACCAGTGACCGAAAAAGAGCAGGGGTAGCAACCCTGATATCCAACAAAACAGACTTTAAAATAAAACACATCAAAAGAGACAAATCAGGGCACTTCCTTTTATTAAAAGGAACAATACACCAAGAAGATATAATGATAGTAAATATTTATGCCCCAAATGTGGGTGCAACCACATTCGTAAAACAAACCCTTCTGGACATAAGATCCCAAGTAGACCCAAATACAATAATTCTGGGAGACTTTAATACGCCTCTCACACCACTGGATCGATCTTCGAGGCAAAAGATGAGTAAAGATGCTTTAGAACTAAAGGAAACCATAAACCAAATGGACCTAATAGACGTTTTCAGAGTATTTCAACCAGGAACTACAGAATACACTTTCTTCTCAGCAGCCCATGGAACCTTCTCCAAAATAGATCACATCCTGGGACACAAAGAAAATACCAGCAAATTCAAAAAATGTAATATAATCCCATGCATCTTTTCAGACCACAATGGAATAAAAGTAGAAATCAACAACAGGAAACTCGAAAGAAAGTATTCAAATTCATGGAGAATGAATGATACACTACTAAATGACGAATGGGTAAGAGCAGAAATTAGGGAAGAAATAAAGAAATTTATGGAAACAAACGAAAACAGAGACACAACCCACCAAAACCTATGGGACACCATGAAGGCAGTACTAAGAGGAAAGTTTATCGCATTGAGTGCCCACATAAAAAGGATGGAGAACCACCAAGTAAAGAACCTAATGAAACAACTCAAGGATCTAGAAATTCTGCAACAATCCATTCCCAAAGCCAGCAGAAGACGAGAAATCATCAAAATTAGAGCAGAAATAAATGAAATAGAGAACAAAAAAACAATTCAAAGAATCAATAAAACAAAAAGTTGGTTCTTTGAAAAGATTAATAGAATTGATAAACCCCTGGCCAACCTAACCAAAAGAAAAAGAGAATCAACTCAAATTACCAAAATTAGAAATGAAAAAGGAGATATCACCACTGATAGTGAAGAAATTCAAAACATTATCAGAAACTACTTTAAAAATTTATACTCCAATAGATTTGAAAACCTGGATGAAATTGACAGATTTCTAAACACAGTTAACCTTCCTACACTCAACCAAGAGGACATAGCAAGCCTAAACCAACCAATAACAACCAAAGAAATTGAAACGGCAATAAAAATTCTTCCACCAAAGAAAAGCCCAGGCCCAGATGGGTTCCCAGCTGAATTCTACAAAACCTTCAGTGAACAACTAATACCAATACTTCATAACACGTTCCGGGAAATTGAAAGAGATGGAACTCTTCCAAATTCCTTCTATGAGGCCAGTATCACATTAATCCCCAAACCAAATAAAGATACCTCAAGAAAGGAAAACTACAGACCAATATCCTTAATGAACATAGATGCAAAAATTCTAAACAAAATACTAGCTATACGCATTCAAAACTATATCAAGAGAATAATTCATCACGACCAAGTCGGTTTCATCCCAGAAAAACAAGGCTGGTTCAACATACGCAAATCAATACATGTTATTCACCACATAAATAGAACCAAGAACAAAAACCACATCATCATAGCAATAGATGCTGAAAAAGCATTCGACAAAATCCAACACCCATTTATGTTAAAAACACTGCAAAAAATTGGGATAGAAGGAAAGTACTTCAACATCATCAAGGCAATATACTGCAAACCCAAAGCCAACATTATATTGAATGGGGAAAAACTGCAAGAATTTCCGCTACAGTCAGGAACAAGACAAGGATGCCCACTTTCACCTCTCCTTTTCAATATAGTCCTTGAGACTCTTGCTGCAGCAATCAGACAAGAGAAGGAAATCAAAGGAATCCACATAGGAAGAGAGGAAGTGAAATTATCCTTATTCGCAGATGACATGATCCTTTACCTGGAAGACCCAAAGAACTCAACCAAAAGACTTCTGGAGCTGATCGACAAATTCGGCAAAGTCGCAGGTTACAAAATCAACCTAAAGAAATCAGTGGCCTTTCTTTATGCCAACAACGAATCCACAATGAAGGAAACAAAAACAACAATTCCATTCACTATAACCTCAAAACCAATAAAATACCTAGGAATAAACCTAACCCAAGATGTAAAAGACCTCTACAACAAAAACTATAAAACATTAAAGAAAGAAATAGAAGAAGACCTTGGAAGATGGAAAGATCTCCCGTGCTCATGGATAGGCAGAATAAATATCATCAAAATGGCCATTCTGCCAAAACTGATCTATAGGTTCAATGCAATTCCCATTAAAATACCAGTGACATTCTTCAGAGACCTAGAAAAATCAATCATGAACTTCATATGGAGAAAGAAAAGACCTAGAATAGCCAAAGCAATTCTCAATAACAAGAAACACGCAGGAGGCATTACAATCCCAGACTTCAAACTATACTATAGAGCAATAGTAGTAAAAACAGCATGGTACTGGCACAAAAACAGATATACTGACCAGTGGATTAGAATAGAAGATACAGAAACAAACCCACACATCTTTAGTCAATTAATCTTTGACAAAGGGGCCAAACACATACGCTGGAGAAAAGACAGCCTTTTCAACAAGTGGTGCTGGGAGAACTGGCTAGCCATTTGTAAAAAGATGAATCTAAACCCCTATATCTCACCTAACACAGGAATCAACTCAAGATGGATCAAAGACTTAGAAATTAGACCTGAGACGGTGAAGTTAGTAGAGGAGAACATAGGTTCAACACTACAACATATTGGCACAGGCAGTAACTTTCTCAACAAAACCTCCAAAGCTCAGGAAATTAAAGCAAGAATAAACAAGTGGGATAACATTAAACTAAAAAGTTTCTTCTCATCAAAGGAAACTATCAATAACCTAAAGAGGAAGCCTACAGAATGGGAAAGGATCTTTACCAGCCACCATTCTGATAGGGGGCTAATATCCAGAGTATACAAAGAGCTCAAAAGGCTCTACACCAACAAAACAAACAACCCAATCAAGAAATGGGCAAATGAACTAAATAGACACTTCACAAAAGAAGAGATACAAAGGGCTAATAGATACATGAAAAGATGTTCTTCATCACTGGCCATCAGGGAGATGCAAATCAAAACTACACTGAGATTCCATCTAACCCCAGTGAGAGTAGCAAGCATAAAGAAATCAAACAACAACAAATGCTGGCGAGGATGTGGGGAAAGAGGAACTCTTTTACACTGTTGGTGGGAGTGCAAACTAGTTCAGCCACTATGGAGATCTGTGTGGAGATTCCTAAGAAAGGTGGGAATAGATCCACCATATGATCCAGCTATACCACTCCTGGGTATCTTTCCAAAAGGGTTGAATTCAGAGAAATACAGCAACATATGCATACCTATGTTCATAGCAGCACAATTTGTAATAGCCAAAATATGGATCCAACCCAGATCACCATCAACAGATGAATGGATAGCAAAACTGTGGGAAATACACACAATGGAATTCTATTCAGCCATAAAGAAGAACAAAATTTTATCATTTGCAAGAAGATGGAAAGCCCTGGAAAGCATCATGTTAAGTGAGATCAGCCAAGCACAGAAGGAGAAGATACACATGTTTCCTCTAATATGCCCAAACTAGAAAACACAAAGGATACCAGTAGGACCCCAGATATTAGAGGGGAAATACTAGCTAAGTTTTAATGGAAAGATAGGAGAGGAGAAAGGCCGATCTTGATTAAGGAGCATCTTCACCTGAACATGTGTAAAATTATGAATAAGACATGGTTAACCTGGCCAACCATTGGTGGGGGGGGGGGAGAAAACGGGGGCGGGGGGAGAGGGCACCAAATATAGTGTAAATGTATACTATTTATGTTCAATAAAAAAAATTGTTAAAAAAAAAAAAAAAAAAAAAAGTCAACTCACGATGGATCAAAGACTTGGAAATTAAACCAGAGACTTTGAAGATCCTTGAAGAGGGCATAGGTCCAAAACTACAAACACATAGGCACAGACAAACATTTCCTCAACAAGACCCCAAAGGCACAACAAATTAAAAGGAGAATCAATACATGGGATTGCATGAAACTGAAGAGCTTCTGTTCAGCAAAGGAAACTATCAAGAACCTCAATCGAGAGCCAACAGAATGGGAGAAGATTTTTGCCACCTACACCACCAATAGAGGACTAATATCTAGAATATACAGAGAACTCAAGAAACTCAACACAAGAAAACAAAGCATCCAATAACAAAATGGGCAAATGAACTAAATAGACACTTCACAAAAGAAGAAATTCAAATGGCCAATAAATGCATGAAAAAATGCTCAACATCACTGGCATCAGAGAGATGCAAATCAAAACTACCCTGAGATTTCACCTAACATCAACTAGAATGGCCATCATTCAAAACACAAACAACAACAGATGCTGGCGAGGATGTGGAGAAGTGGGAACTCTAAGACATTGTTGGTGGGATTGCAAATTAGTGCAACCACTTTGGAAAACAGTATGGAGAATCCTCAGAAGAATAGGAACAAATCTACCATTTGATCCAGCAATACCACTGTTGGGTATCTACCCAAAAGAAAAGAAACCAAACTACCAAACTAATGCATGTGTATCTATGTTCATAGCTGCACAATTCACCATAGCCAAAGTATGGAACCAGCCAAGATGTCCATCAACAGATGAATGGATTACAAAACTGTGGAATATGTACACAATGGAATTTTACTCAGCCATCAAAAAAAACTCAATAACATCATTTTCAGGGAAATGGATGGAACTGGAGGACATTATGCTAAGTGAGATTAGTCAGGCACATAAAATAAGAAATCAGATGCTTTCCCTAATATGTGAGAGTTAGGGAGAAAAGAGGAGCAAACAAGACAACCTAAAGGAGGAGAAAGGAGGGGAGAATAGGAAAATCTCTAAAGCTCACAATGTACTTAAACATATCGAAGTCAATCACTAAGCCAAGCAAGGGAGGGAGGGACAGGGAGGGAATGGGGTGGGATTTGGGTAGGGATTAAATCAGTGATGAGTACATGTTTGTACACACAAGTTTTTTACCCCAATAATTTGTATGAATATAATGCACCAATAAAAAAATTTTAAAAAAAAGAATCCTGCATTTATTTAAGTACCTTCATAGAATAGCAGCTCACCACATGTTTTTCTTCTGGCCCAATGAAGTAACAGGAAAATGTAGTCAACAAAATTTAAAAATCATTTCAAACAAAGATATATCAGTGCTAAATATGTAGACCCTTATTCAAGAATCACTACTCTCATCAAAAGAAAGGAGCAAAAATACAAATTTGAAGCTGGGCATGGTGGCACATGCTTGTAATTCCAGTACTTGGGAGACTGAAACAGGAGGATTGCAGGCTCAATGCCAGCAGCAACTTAGAGGCTCTCAGCAACCTAGAGAGACCTTGTTTCCAGATAAGAAATACAAATGGGCTGGAGGTATTGTTGGAGGTAGAATGCTTTTAAGTCCAGTCCCCAGGACCAACAAAACAAAAAAGAAAAATCCACAACTAAAATACAACCCAATATATCACATAATAGCACCATAAAAGAAGAATATTAAATAATTCAAGCACCATTAGGGAAAAAACACCCCAGTAAAGATTAACCATCAAAACCATGTAAGGAATTTCTTTTCCTTTGAACAAAATACAATTTTGAAGCAAAAATACAAATTTGAAGCTGGGCATGGTGGCACATATTTGTAATCCTAGTATTTAGGAGGCTGAGAGTGGAGGATCACAGGTTGGTGGCCAGCCTCAGCCTCTTGGGCCCTTTACAACTTAGTGAAACCCTATCTCAAAATAAAGAAAATAAGCCAGGCGTGGTGGCACACGTTTGTAATCCCAGCATTTGGGAGGCTGAGACCGGAGGATCGCGGTTCGCGGACAGCCTCAGCTACTTAGTGAGGCCCTCTGCAACTCAGTGAGACCAGTTTCAAAATAAAGAATAAAAAAAAATAGGACAGGGGGTGTAGTTCGGAGGTCAAATGCTCCTGGTTTCCATCCCCAGACCCACACACACACACAAAAGAATAAAATATAGAGTTGGGGTATAGCTCGAAAGTAGAATGCCCCTGGGTTCAATTCCTAGTCTCCCCAAAAAATAAACATATGCTTCCCTGTTTAAAACTTCCACACATTCTCAAAGATATTAGTCTTATCCACATAATTCAATATTCTAATGCAAAACTTAACTGTTATCAATGTAAGGCATCTGCTTTTTACATATGCCAATATTTTTAGGAGTTGTTCAAATATCAGAGCTTAATGATATCTAAGCTTGCCACATGTTCAAGATGTAGAAAAGCCAGAGTGATATGCAACCTGACCTCTAAAAGATCTTGGATTTTAATGGTAATAACTATATTAGTAATAATATGTTACGTATTCACATCTAATATATTTTCTCTAGGTTAACTCTCTAGCAAACATTATTTCTAATATTTACAATGAAGTCATATTATAAGCAAATATACTTTATCAGACCTTCAAACCTTGGGCCATATATACCAATAATCAAAATGAAAAATGGCAAAACTTTCTGGAAAGTACTATAAACTATGTTTCAAAATTCCCCAAGTATGCATTCCTTTTAATGTAGATATTATAAAAATAGAAATTTAATCTAAGAAAAAACTTTTTGTGGTACCAGGGATGGGACCTAGGGACATTGTACCTCCAAGTTACACTCCCCAGACCTATTTTTTTAGTCCTTTTTTAATTTTTGAAACGGTCTCACTGAGTTGCAAAGGACCTCGCTAAGTAGCTTAGGCTGTCCGCAAACCGCAATCCTTTGGTTTCCGCCTCCTGAATGCTGTGATTACAAGTGTATGCCACCACGCCCAGCCTAAGAAATTTTTTTAAAATATGAACTAATCTAAGAAGAAAATTTAGGACAAATTCTAATTTTTTCTAAAAGAAAGATTATCTGAGAGTTTTTATAACAGCAAAATATTTTAAAAAATCATAAATGCCCAACTATATCCATGGAATATATATCATAAATATAGTAACTCTTATGAGTACTTATATCACAGTCTCAGCATAAAATTAAATGAAAAAGCATGTCATGAAATAGGGCAGAGGCAATCCTATTGCACAGAGGAACTGGAAGTACACTTATCATGTTTTAACAGTGGCTCTCTAGGTCATAAGACTGAAAAGTTCTCATTTTCTACTTTCTATTTATTTTGATTTTTCATTTTGTTTTTTCACAGTGAACATTGTGTTTACAACTTAAAGTTTAACTATAGATTTAGCTTTTAAGCAATTTACTAATACCTCAAACAGGGAAGCCCACAATTTAGGTCTGCTGCATCAGGTGGGAATTCTTTAGTCGTCGTGTCTTAACAAAGAGGTCCTTGTTTCTCTACTGCAGCATGGTTTATCCCTGCAAACTCATAATATGTTCTTTTGTAAAAAAAAAAAATGAGCTCAAAATATTGATACCTTGAAAAAGTATGTTTTCAATTTTTTCTTGATCCCCTCCCTCCTATAATTCATTTGATGAATTTGGGGTAACCAACTCAAATCCCACAGTGTTCCAAAGACCACACACACACATACACACACACACACGCACGCACGCACACACTCACTCACACTCTCATGAGCTCTTTATAATCACAACTTTTCCACACATTATTTAATAAAGCTATTTCTTATTAAATTTCTAAATTCAATTTATACTATCTACTGGTCTTCAAGGGAATATTTTGGCACCTAAAATCTAACATTTTCCAATATTTAATTTGTATCTTTCTGATTCATCTATAATTGTCATCACCTACTCAAAAGAAATAGATGATATTCCTGTGTACCCCTACCACTTGTAAATCTGTTTTAGAAGCAAATTTTTCAAGAAACAAAATTTTCATAGATGTCTGTTCCATCATCTTCTTAGTGTAGTGGGTTCTGTTTTTAAAAAATGAAAACTAATGGAAGTCAAAGAAAGACCAGAGGTCTTGGGTGTAGCTCAGTGGTAGAGTGTTTGCCTAGCCTACATGAGGCCTTGCAATTCCCAAATAGAGAAAAAGAAAATGGAAAAAACTAGGACAGTGTCACCATAATATTATGCATTTTCAAATAGAGTTTCACTATCAAGTATTTGTATTTTCAGTCTTTTCATTTGGAAAGTGTTATCTCCCTTGGTACACAACTGAAATCCTTCCCAAACACCACCGCAGTGAGAGATCAACCTCACTATTAAAATCTCAATTATTTTAATCAGACCATATGTTTGCTTAAAACTGAGAAAAAATATCGCCATATACTAAAATGGGTGCAGTAGAAAAAATTATAGGTATTTGTATACAATAATTTTGTACAACATGGTAGTAAATAACGTGGCCTCCGAGTGGGACAAAACTGGTTTCACAATCTTAGTTGTCCATGTTCTAGCAGTGTCAACTTAGGCTAGGCACTTAACCCTTATAAAAACCTCAGTACCTGAATGGGCAGAAAGGGCTACGAACTGACCTGCCCCACAAGGTAACCATGAAGATTAAATGAGCTGATCTACTGAAAATTGTTGGCAGAGTGTTCCACACATAGTAAGCTGTCAGTAAATGCAGGGCACCTGTGTCTCCAAGACACTCCCATCTGTTGTATGGGGTCGTCGTGATGAATGGATTGGATAAGACATGGATGAGGTCGCAATTCCTCTGCTTTTTGGTGGTAAAGAAAGCGTAGTCTTGCTAACCTTGAAAGTGTTTTCTAGACTCTAGTGAAAGTCACAAAGCTCAGGTCTGCAGTCACAAGAGGAATGTGGCCCTTAAAGGCTTATGACAGACCACAGATATGGGGCAGTTAACTTATCAAAAGGAAATGGCTCTGGTTTTCTTTGCAGGCCTCAGATCCGGGAGCTGTGAGGTTGAGTCACCAGTTTGCTATCTGACCCCAGGCCAGCCACTTAGCCTCTCCCTGACCCCATTTCCTTACTTAAAAATCAACTCACAGGTCCCTTCAAGACATTATCTCTTCTCACAATAGGTGGTGACTAAGGTGTCCTGTGGATTTTGAAAATTAATTATTTGGCATGCTAAAATGACAAAATAAAACTGTAAAAGGTTTGAAATGAGTAAATCCAGTTTTGTTTTGGGGGGCGTTTCTTTGTATTATTTTAAGAGCTCTCTTCCAGGAATAAAATCACCAACCCAGACAATAAGCTTTGTCTTACATGATGACCCTAGCTCCCGATGGAGGTTTCTCATGCTGGTATTTCTGGGAGTGACAGACTGGAAGAGAACAGGAGTCCCTTTGTCAGAGAATGCCAAGAGCTAAATAAATTTTGGTTATTTAAAGGGACCTTAGGATGAGCTAGGAAGTGTCATTTGTTAAAGACCTGACCCAGGAACTTGGATAATTAGGTTTTTATATTTGGCCACTGTCTCTCTACTTGACCTAAGACAATTCATACAACTACGGAAAGCCAAATTATTCCCCTGAACTAACAGGCTGTTCCTAGTATCCATTTATAAGAAATAATTTGCCATGTGTGGTAGTCCATGCCTATAATCTCAAGATTTGGAAGGCTAAGAAAGAAGGATCCAGGTTCATGGACAGCCTCAGCAACTTAGTGAGCCTCTGTTTCAAAATAAAAAATAAAAAGGCTAGAGGTGTAGCTCAGAGGTCCACTACAGCTGGCTTCTATCCCTAGTAGCACACAAAAAAAGACACACACCCACAAACACCAAATTCCTTGCCACCCTGAAATCTACTGTAAACTTGAGCCCAAAGATGGTCCATGCTTCTCCTCATTCACACAGTGCCTCACCCCATGAATGCCGATGGCAAAGGAGGCCAGGGGGAAAAATGTGTCTATAGTGCCAAGTCTTAAGTCTTCAGTATCCGAAGTGTTTCCCACTTGTCAGATATTTTTTAAAATTCAACTATTTTTAATTTTTTTCATTGGTGCTCTGTAGTCATACACCTTAATGGGGTACAAGATGATAGAGGCATACATGCACACATCACTCATTTAGCCCTTCCCCAACTATTTTCAATAAAGAGAAATCTTTATTAAATACTCTCCATCTTTTCCAGTCTCCTTGCTGACTTCAAGTCAGCAGCATCACCATTAATTGATCTAATGGCCTGTAATGCCATTTTTCCTCACCCTCACTTGCAACCACAGCAGCCCTTTCTGCTTCTAATTTTGTCTTATTAAGCTACTGAGAAATCAAATTAACAAGGGGCACTGAGTTAGAGTTAGGTTTGGCTGTGAGCAAAGACACTCAGCTGTAATAGCTTAAATGCAAATGATGTATGTTTTTGTTTATGTAAAGGAAGTGTGGAGGTAAACAGTCCAAGCAAGCAATTATGCCTTTGCCATATGTGACTTATGATCTATGAAAAGGCTGCCGGAGCTCTAACCATTACAACCATGTTCCAGAGAGCAGAAACAAGGCAGGGAAGAATACCAAAAGCCTCCTCTAGTACTTTTACACCAATGTCCTACAAGTCCTCCCAAAACTTCTATGTATCTTATGGGCCAAAACTGAGCCATATGTCCTAAGACAATTTGCCAATGACCTAAAATTATGTTAAAATGGATAATGGGGAATATACCGTCACCCTATAGCTGATAGAAAAACTGTCACTCCAGCTGGGCATGGTGGCACACACTTGTAATCCCAATACTTGGGAGGCGGAGACAGGAGGATCTCACAGGTTTGAAGCCAGCCTCAGCCATTTAGTGAGGCTCTCAGCAACTTAGTGAGACCCTGTTTCCAAATAAAATATAAAATAGGTCTGGGAGTGTAGCTCAGAGGTAGAAGGCCCCTGGGTTCCATCCCCCATACCACACAAAAAAAGAAAAATTGTTACTCCAAATTATGTCTGACTTCCATTACTAAGGGTAAAGAGAAACTGGAAATTGGGATAAGCTAGTGGTTCCCTAAGCATGATTTCCTAGACAAGCATCACCTGAGAACTTGTTACATATGGAAATTATCAACCCCAACCCCAGACATAAAATTTGAAAATTATAGGACAGACTTTAACTTACTCTGCCCACTAAGCTGTTATTAGTTTTGCATAATATGAAGAGTAATGGGTTCTGTAGGAACACATCCAGAGTACAGGGTAAAAGTTTAGATCACTGACTTTAGTACATATATTCCAGACTCCAAAGACTTCTGTTTATTTATTATTTGTTATTGTTCATTGTTAGTTAACTATTCCTTGTCCTCAAAATATAAAGACTGCCAGGCGTGGTGGTACATGCTTGTAATCCCAGTACTTTGGAGGCTGAGACAGGAGGATCGTGGGTTCATGACCAGCTTCAACTACTCTGTGAGGCTCTCGGCAACTTAGTGAGACCCTACTTCAAAATAAAGAACAAAAATAGGGCTTGGGTATGTAGCTCAGATGTATAATGTCCTGGGTTCCATTCCCAATACTGCAAAAAAATTATAAAAAATAGAGAGATTACCAGAGATTTGACCTGATAAATAGCAAAATGAATTGTCAGGAATGTAGTATTAAAAGTAGGGTATTCTCCCTGGGCAGCAGTGCTTTGTAACATTTCAGAACTGGAAAGTAAACAATATCATCCTCTCCCTGCCTATTTGAAGGTCATACTTTGAAATCTCTTAAAGCTCAGGCCTTCTTTTAAAAATATAAAAGTTATATGCCTTCCTTTGACATTATATAAGAACACTGAATTTGACCTTGCAATCAGATATGTGCCAAACAATAATAATTTTAGAATATACTTTTCAATTTATAATAACATACACACACACACACACACACACACACACACACACACACACACCCCAGTGGTGACTCTGAGTCGCATTCACCTGCTTTGAAGATCACTGTTCAAAGGTGTGGGCTATAATAAGCAAAGAGATGGATGCAAACTGTTGGTAGGTTGATTCACTGAGGTTCTGGAAGATGAAGATGAGTGGACTGATGTCTTTCCATCCAGATCCAGCTATTTGACCTGCTGGTTCTTTGCCATCAAGCAGGAGATCTGATCCAAATTAACTAGTGTTTTATTTATTCATCCCAACTAAAAGAGACATTAAGGCTAATGAACCAAACATGAAACAGATAATGCACTGAGGCCAAATTCAAGGAGATGGTGTAGTTAATGGAGAAGAGGGTTCCTGAGATGCAGTTAGAGTTTCCAATGATGCTTAGAAAGTCCCTTGCACTTCAGGGATCCTGTACCTTTAGTGAATGAATAAAGTAGAATCGATATGCTGGCAATTAGAGACCAAGAGATGATGAGGGAGATGGTCAGAAGGGAACATCAGCTATTTTGTTGGTTTTCAGTCTACAGATAGAAGACCCCAGAGGGAGGCGTCATTGCAAATGTGTGCCATTCCTCCTTATGTGCAGGGGGAACTTTACTATAGATGAAATAAAGGAAGCCAGTCACAGAAAGTGAAGGGTCATATGTTTTCTCTCATAAATGGAAGCTAAGGAGTAACCGGAATACATTGAATTTGACCTTGCAATTAGAAATGAGCCAAATAAAAATAATCTTAGACAGTGGAGGAGCTCCTCCAGCGCAGTGTGGGAGGAGCTCTAGAGGAAAGTGGGAGGGAGGGAGAGAGAGGAAATGAATGAAGGAGTCACTTCCACAGACGTTATGTACATGTGTGACAATTCCAATGCCAGTCTCAAGATCACATATTGGGAAGGGGTGTGAGGAAGCCAGGGGGAAGCTCACCAAGTGCTGCGTGCATGTGCGTCACTCACTGTGAACTACACTATGATGTGAAACTGTAATGTACCATAAAAGTATTTTTTTAAAGTACAACCACTATCGCATTAAGATGGTAGGAAGCACCATAATATACTCCAAAGAGTCCACAATGCTACCACAAAGAAAACTCACAAAAAATTCTTCAGAAAGAATGTTTATACACTATTGGTAGGAATATAAATTAATATGTCCACTAAGGAGGTTCCTCATAAAACTAAAAATAGGACCACCATACGACCGAGCTCTATCAACCCTTGGTGTATACCTGAAGGCACTAAAGTCAGCTTCCCATGGAGAGAGCTGCAGACCCGTGTACAGCCCATATTAATCAAGTTATAGAATCAGCCTAAATGTCTGAAAATGGATGACTGGATAAAGAAAATGTAGTGTATATACACAGTGGAATTTTATTCAGTTATGAGAAACAAAATCATGTCACTTTTCAGAAAAAAAAAATGGATGGAGCTGGAGAGTATGTGAAGTGAAATAAGCCAGATTCAGAAAGAGATGGTGTCTCTCTTCTGTAAAATCTGCAAGGGGGAGGGAGGAATATAACACAGAAGTGTAAGAAAGGTGATTCAAGAAAAGAAAGTGAATCAAGGGTAAGGAGGATGGGTATGATCAAAGTATGTTATATGCATGTGTGAATTGCCACAATAAAACCTATTGTTCTGTATAATTAATATTTGCTGATAAAAGAAAGAGGAAAGAAGGAAGCATCTGACAGGAAGAGGATGGCTTCCAGAATCTGGCTCTGGAACATTTCCCATGCATAATGCTTTCCAAAGGTTTCTATCAAAGTAGCCCTTTAAGACAGAAAAGAGAGATTGCCAGACCCTAAAAGTTTTGCAACATGTTCCAAATAAGTGCCCAAACTTAAAGCTGACATTTCTTTAAAGTTCTCTTTAAATATACATGCAAATTCTATTAGTTCCCACATACAAATGTTTGTTTTCATTTTCTTTTTTAATTTTATTTATATGTGGAACATATTGAAAATGGTATACATTTAGACTATGTATGGTGCCCTCTCCCTCTCCTGTTCCCTTCCCCCCTCCCAACAATGAGTGTCCAGGTTAACCATGCGATATTCATACTTTTACACATATTTGAATGTAGCTTTTCCATTAATCAACCTCAGCCTTCTTCCTCTCCTATCCTTCCATTCTAGCTTTGCTGAGGTTTCCCCTCATTATCTGGAGTCCCTCTGGTATCCCCAATGCTCCCTGGTTTGGTTTCTAATATTCACCCACATGCTTGCCCTACGCTCCATTCCCTCTCTCTCTCTCTCTCTCTCTCTCTCTCTCTCTCTCTCTCTGGGGATTGAACTCATCAAAGGCATTCTACTTCTGAGCTACAACCTCAGCCCCATTTTTATTCCTTATTTTGAAAGAGAGTCTCACTAAGTTGTGGAGGGCCTCACTAAGTAGCTGAGGCTGGCCGCGAACCTGCCTCCTGTCTCCGCCTCCCAGGCACTAGGGTTACAAGTGTGCGCCACCACGCCCAGCTTTATGCTCCATTTCCTAACATCTTCCATATCTCCCAGTATCCTGAAAACATGGTGGAAAACTGAAAATTACACCTAAGAAAACCCAGGAAGTGTCTGTGCCTAATGCTGCTTACATCCCTTCATATACCATTTAGATCATGGAAAGTGGGGTTAAGGAATAGTCATCTCTTGAGTGTTTCTAAATTATATTCTACAGACACACTTAGCTGGGCTTCTGCTCACCTCAGAAGCTGAGGGTGGAAATAGTGAAGAATGAAACCTCACAGAGGACAGTTTTCACCAACACAAAGGAAATGAAGAGATCCTATCGAACAGCTTTCCTGAAAGATCACTAAACGGTACAAGAACTGTGCCAAACACAAGTAATGAAACAGCTTCTTTAAAGAGAAAATTACCTTGTGATTCTAAGCAGAAGTTCAGATGCCTTCACTTTGGATTTAAGAGGCTTTTATCATAATCCTAGGAAACATAAATAATAAAAATCAGAAAATTTGATGTTAACTACTATTCCTGCTATTTTTTTCTATAATTGCACAACCAAACAAAATACATATTGGATAAAATTTATATATTACATAAATAAAAAAATCTATCTTATAGCCGAGTATGATGGCACATGCTTGTAATCCCAGCATTTTGGGAGACTGAGACTAAAGGATCACAATTCGTGGACAACTTCAGCTACTTTGTGAGGCCCTTTGCAACTCAGTGAGACCTGGTTTCAAAATAAAGAAAAAAAAAATCGGGCTGGGAGTATAGCTCAGAGGTAGAATGCCCCTGGGTTCCATCCCCAGTACTTCAAAAAAAAATCTATCTTATGATTAACAATTTCAAAATAAATGTGACCAGTGGTGTTTTACAGAAAATAAATCTCTTAATGTGAATAAGATTATATTTATCACCACCAGGTATTTTTAATAAGCATAAACATATACTTGGGCACAGAAACTGTAGGGTATTATTCAGTTAGGGTTACCATAACCCTACTCGATTATGCATCAAGATGACCAATATGCACAAACTGAAAATATACACTTCAAAGAGTACATCCAGAGACTACCACTCTCCTGCCCCAGCTTTGGATGCATTGATTCTCATAGCAGAATTAAAGAAATATAAACACAATGAGAGTTCTTTTCATGCTGAACTGGCCTGTATTTTCGCCTGTCTCCACAGAACATGTCATAATGTTCCAAACATTCTGGACAGAACTGAGCATTCCAAAGCAGAATGTTCCAGAAGGAAATGTTTGTTCTGGTTCATCGTTTCATTTCTAGCTCCTGCAGAGTGTTGCATAAATATTGCAAAAATGAAATTCACTGATTCTAGAGTTATGGTCTTGATGCCAATTGAAAGAGTAAGAAAAGCTACCCTAAAAATCAAGGAAAGGTGCACAAAGATCAAAACTTTGAGTATTGATCAAACATCTCTTGCCTGGGAGGACAAGCTTAGCCCAGCAACTACTGGGTCAGGGGGAAGGGCCAGAAGATGACTGCACTTAGTTGGATTGCCAGAGCACTGGAGGGTCCTGCAGTCCTAAAGACTGAAGTTGTCAGTAATTTGGATTGCTTTATATTTTATTTTCTTAAAAGGTTCTTTCCAGCCGGGCGTGGTGGTACACGCTTATAATCCCCGCGCTTGGGAGGCGGAGACAGGAGGATCGCACAGGTTCGAAGCCAGCCATGCTGGCTTAAGAGACCCTGTTTCCAGATAAAAATGTATAAAAATAGGTCTGGGAGTATAGCCCGGAGGTAGAAGGGTTTCCAGGAACCCCAGTACTACCAAAAAAAAAAAAGTCCTTTCCAAACCAGAAGAGACAGATGGGTATGCTTGCTTGCTAAATGATTTTCAATTTATGTAAATAGTAAATTGTCAAGAGAGATAAAATGATCATTTAACTCATCTTTAAGGTATTAGTAATAACATAATTACAGATATGATAATCACATGAGCTTATGATATGAGTTTCATTTTTCTACCAATGGAAAAGGTATTAATTAACCTGGACAGCCAAATAATTTTCTTTTTTGTCAAAACTTTTTGTACATAAAAGTAATCCTACATTTGTCTAGGTTTGAATTATAAAAATAAGAATGTAAAGTTTTTTAATTACTTTTAAAGGAGATAAAAGAAGCCAGGTATGGTGGCACATGTTTATAATTCCAGTGTTTGGGAAGATGAGACAGAAGGATCACAGGTTCAAAGCCAGTCTCAGCTCCTTAGTGAGGCCCTCTGTAACTTAGTGAGACCTGTTTCAAAACAAAGAATAAAAAATAGGGCTAGGGTGTAACTCGGAGGTAGAATGCCCCTGGGTTCAAACCCCAGTATGGCAAAATGAAGGAGGTAGAAGATACGTTTTGTGTGATTAAAAAAAATTAAAATTCAGTGTGTATTTTTCAGTCTTTTCCTCCATCTCCTAAGAAGAAAAGTAGCAATCTATTCTCCATGCAAAGGTCTAACAAATGCAACATTTCTTGTTGTATACATCCTGTAACAAGAGAAAATGATCATAGGATCTGGTAAGAATGGAGAAAATTACATAAAAATACTCTCCTCTGTGCAACTTAAGATACAAAAGAGAATCTGATTTAACTAAAACTTTTTATATTGAGATTTTAAAAACAAATATTACTTTCATGTTAGCTTTCTCAAAGTCACCTTTGTTTCCTCATAAAATGTGACCTAATTACAATGGTAGAAGCCTGCGGTGGAAACTCACAGATCTTGGAGGAGCTCTACTAGCTATAATTTTCTTGTTGGATCACTGCTCGTTCAACCAATTGAAAATTGTTTGGGGTGCTTACCATGTGACTAACATGTGCTTACCTGTATTTTCCCTGACTCTGAAATTATTGCTTTTTAACATTTCAATATAGTATGATTTGCAAATTTCTTCAGATTCTTGGATGAATAATATGGAGGAAGAAAGGAACGAAGGGAGGAAGAAAGGAAGGAAGGAAGGAAGGAAGGAAGGAAGGAAGGGAGGGAGGAAGGAAGGAAGGAAGGAAGGAAGGAAGGAAGGAAGGATCCATGAAAAGAAAACAGGTAGAGAGATGAATGGGCAGATGGATATGCAAAGAAACAAAGAAAATGTTTCTAACATAAAATAATAAAGGCAACAAGAAAAAATTCAAAAATGTATAATATAGATTCTAGTGCTGCAAGAATCCAGGAGAGTTAATAATAGATAGAATTGACAAAAAATATTTTAAGTTTTACATCTCATATAATCTAAGACTCCAATGCCACATGAACCAGGTTTTGGGTTTTGTTTTTGTTTTTGTTTTTGTTTTTTTTTTTCTATATCAAGGCTACCATTGAGGAGGTAGAAAGGAAATAGGCAGACAGGAAAAAGGCCTCTATAGAAAAAAAGTTAATTTCCTGAGTTTCCTGAGCTTCCTGAGGGGCAACAAATACCTCAAATTCCAAAGGCTCAGAGATAAGAAGGCCAGAGCTTCACAAAGCCATCAGTTTACTAATCAACAAACCCACCAAGCAAGTCTGGCATTCCTGAAAGGAGACCCTTCAAAGGACTTGCAAATACCCTATGCAAATTCTGAGAGCTACTTCCCAGAATTCCCAAAGTCACCCTAACCAAAAACAGACTTGCAAGCAGTCAGGCCTTTGCCTTACTCGACGGCAAAAGGGGGGCTTTCCCTCTCGGGGCCCCCTCTCGGGGCCCCCTCCCCTTTTGGGGAGCTGTTCTCTCTCTCTCTCTCTCACAGGTCGTGTTGGCCCTGAGAGAAGGCAGAGTGCATCTGAGGGCACATGGCTCGGGCGACTCTCAAGTAGTGACCTGAAGGCCTCTGCTGGACATCAAGGCTGGCCAGGCCCCTAGGGGTGACCTGCACCTCTTTTCTGGCAGATCGCGTGGACTCTGGGAGAAAGTAGTTTGCAACTGACGGGCACTTGGCTCGGGCGACACTAGGGTAGTGACCCTGAAGGCAGCTACTGGACCCTGGAGTTCCAACCGCCCCTTTGGGGTGTTCGGCCACTTTTCTCTATTCCCTTCTGGCAGATCGCGCGGACTCTGGAAGAAAGCAGCCTGCACCTGAAGGCAATTCGGCTTGGGCTACTCTCAAGTATTGTCCTGAAAGCAGCTGCTGGACCCCAGAGTTCCAGCCCCTTTGGGGGTGTTCAGTCACCTTTCCCCATTCCCTGCTGCTTCCAATAAACCTTTTACTCCCCTTCCTGAGGTCTGCAGGTGTCATTCTTCGCTCACCGTAGACAAGAACCCAGTAAGGAAACGTCGAGTTCCTTCTTAGGAAACTCCGTTTCATCTCGAGGAAACACTGGGTTTCCTCTCAAGAAACCCCCATTTCACCATCATTGCTGAAGAAACATCACAGAGCCTCTCTGTCCCCTCACCTCAGTGAATTTTCAAACTCTCACCACTTTCTTCCAGCCCTCTGTTCTTCCCCTTCACTTTCAGGAGATTGTACCTCCTACTTCACAGAGAAATTTGTAGTTATCAGATATGGATTCCATCGATCTCTTGCCTGTCGATCCAATTAATATGTTTTGGTCCTTGACTTTCTTGATGTCTCTAAGGCCTTTGACACTGGCCACTACTTTTCCTTGTTTCCACAGTCATGATCTTTGCAACTTACCTGTTTGGCACTTCCTACTCAGAGCCTTTAATAGGTTCTTCTTTTTTAATTCATTATTTGCTGTTTATGTTAGACGACAATTGATATAATAATGCTGTATAACCAATGATCCCAAGACTCAAGGGCCTATAACAATGAGTATTTAATCTCACACTTTCAAGTCAATAAGCTCACTGTAGTTCTGCCAAATTATGGTGGACTCACCTTCAAATGATGGGTCACCTGGACTAGACTCCAGATTGCAAGCTGAGCTGGGATCTGCTCTACCTGTTTTTATTCTGGGCCAGGCCTCACGGGACAGCAGTCATTGGGGGCATATTTGTCTCACAGCAAATCATGAGAACATAAGAGGGGAAGCCAAATGCCCAAGCACACTCCTGGTCTCTGCTCATTAACATTCCACTGGCCAAAGTCAGCCACATGGGCCAGGCCAACGTCACAGTACAGATATGCAACATATCCAAGAAGCCACCACAAGAGTATAACTCAATTACCAGGAAGGAAAGAAGTTGGTATCATGATTCAATTTTGTTTTCCAAGATTCTTTCCTCAGCGTTTCCCCTCTCATATCTCTTTCTCCTTTCTTGTCTATATCTATTATATAGTAATAATCTCAAACTCACTGAGCTTCCATCCATATTTTTCTACTGTTTACCAAACCTGTATAACCAGTTATCAAATCTCTAGCTAGAAGTCCCATAGGCATAGATAATGTGTTATCTCACCATAGATAAAGAGCCCAAAAATGGACACTCACCCACCTAACACTTTGGGGTTATTATGTGCCAATCACTATTCTGAAGACAGGAAATATTGATGAAAAAAAGTATAAAATATTGTAACCCTACTAATTTTTATACTGCTTGCTTGTGTGTGTTCTCTCTCTCTCTCTCTCTCTCTCTCTCTCTCTCTCTCTCTCTCTCTCTCATCTCTCGTGGTGATATTACTGAGTATCAAACCCATGCCAGGCAAGCTCTCCACCACTGCCACTGAGATATATCTTCAGCTCAAACCCTTTTCTTTTTATAAATTTCACTGTAGTTATTTTAAATTGACTAATACAGAAATATAGTTCCATATGTCAACTTAACCTGTAGAATTTGGATAACTCTAGAGCTGAGAGTATTTACCCATAAATCAAAATTTACCAGAAGAAAGAATTTACCAGAACACAAACATAAGTAAAACAAATTGCCATAGTAAACAGTTTGATTTAATTTCAGAGGCTGATCTTTTAGAAAAACATAATTAATGATATATTTGCCTAGCAGAGAACTTACAAAGATGAAACTTGATTAAAAGATGCTAATAAATCACTATGCAAATTCTAAAGTATTAGATCTTTGTAATTATTTGTATGAGATATATTACATAGAGACAAGATAACTCACTTTTTAAATGTATAACTTTAGCCCACACAGGAGTTATTTTAAATGTTCTCTCCAAGAGTGACTGATTTGTAACCTAAGAAAATAATAATAAAATAAAATGAATGCACCAGTCCTATGACTAACCTACAAGCAGGTAAGCATCTGGCTCATTGTTTTTACTACAGCGTTCACACATATTCTGAAGAAGGTGCCAATCACTTGGCTATCTGGGAACAATCGACCTAATTTAAAACAGATGTCTCATCTCAATAATGGAAAGAATAGTCTGTTTGGAGAGCTGCTGAGGGGACAGGCAACACTGCCTTTGGCAGACCCTGAGGCAGAGCCCACAGGCACAACACCTGCTGGGCAAGGTTTTAAAGTAGAAGCTGACCCTCATCCTGACAGTCACTTTCTTTACCTTTCTTCCCTATTGCCCTTTCTCCTATCACCAATTCGTCATTCTCTGGTTCTAAGGAAAGAATCCAATAAACTAATTCACACTAAGGTGTAAAAACCTGATAAGACAGCTAGGGGATATTAACAAGGTCATAAACCAAGGAGAAACATCCTAGCAATGAGATTAGAGGGAATCCTGAGCCAATAAGGGAGGAAATAACCTGTTCAGGGTCCCTCAAATTGATCAGTCTACTCACTGAGAGTTTGTGTGTTATAGAGGACTCACAGATGGTAAGAATGGAAACTGTTCTTCAATAGTGTGAGTGCTTCTCCAGACTCCAGATGCAGGGGGGATCTTCTGCCCACAATCCAAGCTTGCTTCTTCTGAACGCCGCCAGTACTATCCCTTCATGGACACTGCGTGTTGTTGTTGTTGTTGTTGTTGCTGCTGCTGCTGCTGCTGTTTTTGTTCTGGGAGTTGAGCCCAGGGGCATTCTACCTCTGAGCTATGCCCCCAGCCCTCTTTTATTTATTTATTTTTTTGAAACAGGGTCTTGATAAGTTGTGGGAGACCTCACTAAGTTACTGCCCCTGAGCCTGCAATCCTCTTGTCTCAGCCTTCCAAGTACTGGGTAGTGCACACCATGTCTGATGTATACTGCTTTTTCTACTGACTGAAACTTATAAGTATTATGCTCCAAATGCCTTTCTCAACTTCTCTTTCTTCTCTTGCTACTCAATTCTCTCTACAAAACTAAATGATAAGATAGATAATAGATTCATAGGTAGGTAGGTAGGTAGGTAGGTAGGTAGGTAAATAAGTAGGTAAATAGAGCTATTCGTATACCAAAAAAAATGGAAATTTTCAAACAAAAGAGCAAAAGGAAATTAGATACAGAGTAGCCTAGAGAAGTTACCTTTACTAATACCAGGCAGGCTTTCAAATCCAGTCTCAGGTTTATTACACACAACTAAACTTCTAGCTTCCAAGATTCCCAAAGAAGCATCCTTAATGATCTGTCCCTGAAAGGCTACTGCCCTGTTGCCTCCCCTCCCCCACTGTGCCACCCCTCCTAGTCCCTAGCGCTAAAGCTACTTAGATGCATTTTAATGCCAAGAGAGCACTGCATGGGGGCCCCAATTTCCTGAAGCTAAGGTCAAAAATAAGTCTATGAAATTGTTTGCAGGAGCTAAAAATAACTCATCTGGCAAAGCTGAGCTACACTTTGAGAGACAACAGAGCACAGAAAAAAAAATTCTAACCATCCAACCTGGATAAATGACCTCCCCACTTTGCCCAGTGGCGCACTTCCTTCAGTGAGAACATCTCCCCCAAGGCAGTGACAGTCATTCAGCCTTTTATCTTTCACCCACATATCATCTTTTAAAATGTCTAACTAAATAGTAAAAGACTAGTGTCGATGAGAGAAGTGCTTTTAATGTAATTAATATGATTTCAGAAACCACAGACAGGAGACAAATAACATCAGTGGATGTATGGTTTTTTTTTTTCTTTTAGAATGACTAAATTTTACTCATCACAAAATCCTCTGTTGTAAGCATGTCCCAAAGGATTGCAAACAAAAGCTAGATTCATCGGCTTCCTCTTTGCTCAACAAGACTCACCCTGTCCATTAGGGGACCTAAAACAAGGAAGCCTGGGCTGGGGAGATCCAAATTCCCTGCACCATTCAGGGCACCGAATCAAGCCTCTTGGATGGAGGACCAACCTTTAGATGTGTGTTAATCAACACCGACCTCGGTGTTTCCCTGCAGTAGGCACAGAACCAACAGGCTGCACCAGGAAGCCCACAGACACTGCATGTTTGCCAAGCCCTTGAGCAAGCTGGACCCAGTCTCCATTATTTAATTTGATTTTGAGTCCCTGGCTACGGTGGTGGATGAGGTCCAAGAGCTAGTAAATCTCCATGCCCTGAGTGGCTCCCGGGAACTTGAGTTGATTCTAACACCTTCACATAGTTGATGCTCAGATTATGCAGCATCCCCTTCTCCACCAGCTTCCAAGTGAGGCCCTGTAGACTCCCAAACTGGAGATCTCCAGGAATGGCAGATACTGGAACTGGCTTGTCCTTTTTTATTTTTTTTTTTCTTCTTCTTCTTCTTCTGGTACTAGGGACTGAACCCAAGGGCATTTTATCTCTGAGCTATACCCCCAGCCCTATTTTAATTTGAAACAGGGTCTCGTTAAATTGTGGAGAATCAAGGCAGGCATGGTGGTGCATGCTTATAATCCCAGTACCTGGGAGGCTGAGACAGGAGGATAATGGTTGGCAGACAGCCTCAGCTACTTAGTGAGACCTTCTGCAACTTAGTGAGAACTTGTTTCAAAATAAAGAACAAAAAACAGGGCTGGAGGTGTAGCTCAGAGGTAGAATGCCCCTGAATTCCATCCCCAGTATGGCCAAAAAAAAAATTTTTTTTTTGTTGAGAGTCTTGCTAAGTTGCTGAGACTGACCTCAAACCTGTGATCCTCCTGTCTCAGCCTCCCAACTACTGGTATTACAGACATGCACCATCGTGCCTGGCTGGGATTTCTTAAGCAAGTAAGAGCAGAAGCTGGCATGAGCAGTATCACCATGAGGTTGTAGAGATGTGAGGAGCCCAGCAAGCAAAATTCTCAAGTGTAAAGATTCCCAGAACAAAATGTTATGGTTTCATATAATATCTCCCTTAAATGTCATATTGAAGATTACACTTGTCCTAAGGAAATGTCACCTACTTAGTTAGCCATCACTCATCATGAAACTAGTTTTACCCAAACTGGAAAACTGATAAATATTGGGGACTTAAATCAATTTTTTGTTCATCTCGTTGTCCCTAAAACCTAGCACTGGGTGGGTCTGTCATACAATGTAAAAGCAATAAAACTTGTCAACTTGAATTTTCCTTGTTGATTATAAGAGCCATATCACAGATCATATATTCCCTCAAGTTAAACACACTTATGTATTGCACTGGCATACCATATTATAAGCTTGTAGCAGACTGGACAAAGTATTAAGTGCTAGATAAGTACATGTTCATTGAATAAGTAAAGTTAGAGAAATCATCAATTTCTCAGAACCAGAAAAGCTTTTCAAAACTAATTTGGTCTAATAATTTCAAAATTATCTGCCACTAAATAGTTGTTGTTGTGGCAGTGCTGCTGCTGGGGATTGAACCCAGTGGCATTTGACCTCTGAACCATACCCCCAGTCCTATTTTATTTCTTTTATGGAAATGGTCTTGCTAAGTTGCTGAGGCTGGCTTAGAACCTGCTATCCTTCTCTCTCAGCCTCCCAAGCACTGAGCTTACAGGCATGCATTGCTAACCATCTCTTCTAATCCATTCTAATTTGCACAAAGGGGACCCCCAAAAAATTAAACTCTAGTTAAAGAGGAGAAGAAGGACTGTCTGGCTAATTATCTGCTATACCAACAGGGCTATTTAGTAAACGTGCTACAGTGGGAAAGTTTCGGGTGGTGTTGGTAGAATCTGTTGTAAGCATCTGGTCTCTGGGGCTTGTTGTCAGGCAGTCTGGACTCAGGCATATCTGGGGGAAGGAACATCTCAAAGCAATTTGCCTCTCTAGAACACTCTAGGCATTTAGTTGTTTGGACCCAATGTTTCCCATGGCTACCTCTTATATTAAGAATTACAGGAAGTCTATATGCTATTTGACTAGAGTACTTCAGTGTTAATAAATTCAAATTGGTAAAGAATACCAAAAAGCAGGGAGTCATAAGCAAAGGTGAAAATTTGGTACAAATCAGTTTTCTATGAAATACAGATTATGGTGCCATTCATTAAATAAATGGTATTCTTTAGCAAGTCTGGAAAAAATAGAACTTGGATGACATCTTAAATATATACTGTTCTTATTTTACCCAAGCTAAATAATTGTATGTTATTATAATAATACACACTATTACTAGGCGATAATAGGGTTGCATTCATATGCTAAGCACTTTACAAACTACAAGTACAATGGTATCTGCAGTAATAGTTATCCATCAAGTTTGTAAAATCTTTACTGCCTCCATTTTCACATGTTCGTGTGCATTGAATTTTTCAAACTCCTTTGGGAGAAAAATCATAAAAGAATGAGGTCACTGAGTGGAAAGGAAAGTGAGAGAAGTGTTTGCTATTTGCAAAAATACCTAAGTTCATGAAAAAGAGCATGAATTTATAAGTCAGACGACTCTGGATTTGAATCACATTTCTCATTATGATCTGTGTGACCCTGGGCCAGTGTCTTAACCACTCTTTCCTAAACTGTAAAAACGGTGATAATAAAACCCCTTCAGAAATTGATGCTAGGATTAAGCCAGATGATCCATGTGGAAATACCTCACATCATGCATGGAACATGGTCAATGCTCATTAGATCTAGTTTTCTTCTTTATACAGCTGATTTGTTGATTAAAATTCACAGCTGAGGGGACTTCCGGGAAGATGGCGACCGAGAAAAGCGGGGCTTAAGAGTCCCGCTAACAACCAATCTCCATTATCACAAAAAGAGCGCCTTTCATAGCCAGAAAACACCATCACCAGAAAAACAAAAAAACCACCAGGCTCCAGAGAGAAAGCGGACTGAGAACAGAGCTCAGGGCCACAGAGGAGACACACGCGCCCGAGGACGCGGCAGCAGCGCCATACTGCCGGCGGCAGCGGCGAACTCAACGGACGGCTACAGCAAGCCGAGGTGAGCCGATGCGGAACAGCCAGGCAGGATCTTTCGGCACAGACAGCATTTAAAGCTCCCAGTGGCTGAGCTCAGCACACACTGCAGGGATTCAGAGTGGAAATCAAAACCAGAGAAGAAAAAATACGCCAGCCTCATGGCCGAGGGCGTGGCAGAGGCGCCATATTGCCACCGGCGGCGGCAGCAGCAGTGAATTCACCGAGTCCAGTACAGCTACATCTACGTACTCAAGAACAGTGAGTCAAATTGCGGGCCACAGAGGAGAAATCCCAGTATTGTGCCTCCTGGGACTTGACCCAGTGAGGGAGTGGTGGTGGCAGAGATATCACACCATAGGAGAGCGTGCAACCTGGCACCCCCCATAGTTTAAAGCAGCCTCTATCGACTCCCTGGGTCGGAGACTCTGTGATACAACCCAGTAAAGGAGTAGTGGGGTCTGAGATAATATAGACTCGAGATCCAGAGCACCTTAAGTGAAGCCATAGTGACCCAAGGGAAGAACCCAGAGAAGGCACAAACCTCCGAAATCATGGGAAAGAGGAATAACACTGGAGTAATGAATGTGCACAACCCCACAACATCAGAACCTGATAAAACAGAAAATCAGAGATTTCTAGAAGATCAAATCAGGAAAATAACTGTAGAAATAATAGAGGTGCTTCGAAAAGAACTCAGAGAGAGCCAAAAAGAGATAAAGGATGCAATTAATGAAGTAAAGGCCTCAATTCAAAGCACAAACAACCGATTAGACCACATGGAGAACAGAATCTCGCTCTTAGAAGATGAGCAATCCAAAAATGAATGCATAGTTTCTAATCTAGAAAAAGATATCCAACAGCAGGAATCTGACATTGAAGAAATATGGGCCCATCTTAAGAGAGCTAACCTAAGAATAATTGGAATAGAGGAGGGAAAAGAAAGTGATACCAAAGGGATCAACAATCTCTTCAAGGAAGTAATAGCAGAAAATTTTCCAAATATAGAGCAAGAGGTTGATACACAGATCCAGGAAACTTATAGAACTCCCTTTAGACAGGATCGGAGAAGAGGATCCTCACGCCATATAATTGTCAAAATGACCAATGTGGAAGCCAAGCAGAGAATCTTAAAGGCAACAAAAACAAAGGGCCAAGTGACATTCAGAGGCAAACCAATTAGAATCACTCCAGACTTCCCAAACCAAGTTATGAGAGCCAGAAGGGCTTGGAGTAACATATTCCAAACTCTGAAAGAAAACAACTTCCAGCCAAAAATTTCCTATCCAGCAAAACTTTCTATCAAATTAGATGGAGAAATAAGAAGCTTCCATGACAAACAGAAACTGAAGGAATTTATGTCTTCAAAACCAGCACTAGAGAAAATACTCAAAGAGATTAACTACAAAGAAGAAATAGGTAACACACACCAGAACCAGAGAAACAAGATTTTCCATCCAACAGACAACTAAGATTGGTTATCTGTGGAGATTCATTATTTATGTTAGTCTTTTACCTATCTCTAAGTTGTATTGTTTGCCTTTATTGTTGTTAATTTTTAGGATTTCTAGTTGGAATATTGATATTCCTTCAGATATAGCATTTGGAAATATTTTGTCCAATTCTGTTAGTAACTTTTAACTCTGTTTACATTGTCTTTGGATATACAATATTTTCTTTTATTTTTTAGGGAGTTTGTATATTCTTCTGTTGCCTGTGCCATTGAAATCATATCCAAGAAATCACTGCCAATTTCAATGTTGTGAGGTTTTGTGACCCAGATTTTCTCCTAAATGTTTATAGTCTTAAGATTTATATTTAGGTCTTTTATCTAGTTTGAGTTAATACTTGTATGTGGGATTAGGTAAGGGTCCAATTTTATTCTTTTCCATGTAATTATTATTTTTCAACAATATTTAGTTAAAAGATTATTATTTCCACCACCAAATCTTTGTGGAAACCTTGTCAAAAATAACTTGACAATATAGGGAAGAAGTTAGCTCTGGGCTTGTATTTGACTCCAATGGTCTATATATCTGCCTTTAGAACTGTACTACACTGTTTCAATTATTGTAGCTTTATATGGTTTGAAATCAGAAAATATATATCTGCTAGCTTTGTTCTTTTTCAAGATCGTTTTGGGTATCTAGAATTCATATTCCATATTAGGATAGATTTTTTTTCTGAAAAATAAATATATAAATATATGATAGTTTCACCTAAAAAAACAGAAAAAAATATGCTCTGGTAAGAAAGAAAGCAAAAAGAAATACTGAAATGTTATCTTTGAGTCATCAAACGCTTGGTATCAGACAAATGAAACTGTTATGTGAGATTATCATTTTTAATTTTGGATAAATTGCTATAATACTGGATGTCAACCACTAGGCCAAGCATGGGAAGGAGGGATGGGGAGAGAATGGGGTGGGGATCGGGTGGGGGCTGACTGGGTGATGTGTGCATGTATGTTTGCAAAAGTTTGTATCCCACTATGATGTATGAATACAGTGCACCAATAAAATAAAATTAAAAAAAAATAAAAAAAATAAAAAAAGTTATATATCTAAAAGGGTAAAAAAAAAATGCTCAGTGTTTCAAAGCTTTTCAGTGGGTTAAAAGCTTTAAGACACCATTCAAATGGAGGCACTGCAGTTGATGAAGACTCCTAGGAAAGGAAGAAGAAAGGTGAAGAGGGGAAGTAGAGTATCATTATTCTGAAGTATTATCCTAGAGAGGATGGTAAACAGTTCTCACGTCCCCTGAGAGCGAGCTCCGGACCTGCAGCGAGGCAGGAGCGCCCAGAATGCCGAACACAAGAACTTCACCTTTGTACAAATGGCTCCCCACCACCCCACCGTGCTCGTCCACTCTGCCCTACCACCTGCCTCTTTGGGACACTTTTTTCTTTTATTTACCTAACATACTTTGTGTGTGTGTGTGTGTGTGTGTGTGTGTGTGTGTGTGTGTGTGTGTGATACAAAAAAAAAAAAATTCACAGCTGATACTGGAAAGCATGAAAAACTTTGCCCCTCCCCCAACCCCATTTCCTCCATATTCTTCCAGGTGGTCAGGCCCATCCTCATATTCTTTTTACTCTACTCTCCCATTATTTTTCAGTTCAAATGAAATTTGGAATCTCAGATAACTGAGATTTTAATGAATTAAAAGGGGACCTTTGGGCTGAGGATAGAGCTTGGTGGTAGAGTGCTTGTGGGAAGTCTATTGAAGGGTCTAAACTTTGGGTTCTACCTGGTATCCTAAAACATCTTCAAGAAGCAGCAGCAGACTGTTAGGTCTTCATTCCAGAAAACAAAATAAAACACAAGCTGTGTCTTC
Organism: Muscardinus avellanarius; assembly: GCF_963383645.1. Lineage (NCBI taxonomy): Eukaryota > Metazoa > Chordata > Mammalia > Rodentia > Gliridae > Muscardinus > Muscardinus avellanarius. The sequence goes on from NC_137797.1 coordinate 78,832,413, forward strand.
CTGTGCTGGAGACAGGTTGGGTGGAGACTGCAAGAAAAATTTTGCATGTTAACCTAACTAGATAATATCACAGGGCGTCAGAGCCTTGTGGGGAACACGGAGCCTTTTAACATCAAAAGTTCCACTTGTGCTGAGAATATGCTTGCCCTACTTTGGAAGCTCTGGAATTCTCTCGGGCCACTGAAGGGAACAAAAAGTTAAAAACTGCAAGTTCTTCATATGGTTTCCCTTTAAGATATGTTCTGTTCAATAGGGGAAGTGCAATTTACCTGGAAGATTTATTATGCATTTCCAAAAGGTAGACATTTACTCTCTCCTCACCAGGATTAGGTACAATTATGTCATTAACCTTCCAAACATCCCTTTGGAATGGTGGTGAATTTCCTAATAACCATTATGGTCAAGCCGAGGTCAGAGGTAAACAAAAGGTTAAGTTTCACAGAGTCTAGGGTCATATAACCTCGCAGGCAGAAACAAAGGTTGAAATCTAGGTCCTCTGGCTAATTGCCTCACTGCAGACCAGGCTGGTGTGGCTCTTCTGACTGGTGCCCATGTTCACTTATTTCCTGATGTTCTCAGGCCATGAAGGAAGCTCAAAAGAGATTGAGAAATAATCTAGTAGCCAAGGACAGAAGGAGAGGCTCCAGAGCCTGCCCACCATGGCTGCGTCCTACCTGTCAGGGCAGGAACATGGCTTCCACAGCCAGAGCTCTAGGGAGCAAAATCTACACCTAATGCATGGATAATCAACAAGGTCCACCCACCTGGATCAGAGCAGGTCCAGCCAGTGCAGACAAAAAAGGGCTCTTTCAGCTGAACTCTTTCCTACTCTCTACCTAGACTGAAAACTCCTCTTCCTTCATTAAAGGAATTATCCATGTGAGGCACAGATCCTAAATCTATGAAATTAAAATAACTAATATACACTGAGATTCTACTATATACTGTGCTGGGCTTTTTGCATATATTTCCTTATCTAATCTTTATATAATCTATAAATTATTTATCATGAATCTATTTTACCAATGAATATACTGAGGCTCCAAATGATCAGATAATTTACCCAGTGATTTACACAGCTAGGGCCATGACTGAGCATTGTTTTACAGACTCCATATCAATTATGTTGTGTTTTGATTTTTTTTGCAAAGAAATTGTAAAGAAAGAGCATGATCAAAACATTTCTCTCAGTCTCTCTCTCTCTCTCTCTCTCTCTCTCTCTCTCTCTCTCTCTCTCTCTTTCACTTACCTATTATTCCCAACAACCTTCCACTGCTAGAATTGATTTCTTTGAAGTAAAATCAATTTAACAGCAGGAACCCATTTGCCTCATCCTATGTATGTCAAGGGAAGTTTGTACATAGACATTGACCACAATACCTGACTGATCACAGACAAGACCCCCAGGAGATTCTTAAATTATGAATTTCTATGACAGGCAATTGCATTTATGCAATGGCTGCCTGGAGTGACCATAGATTCCAGTGTTCCCTAGAATAGTAGCATTTAATGTTATACTTGCTAGGAACATAACAAAATCAGAAATCCCCCTCTTTGAATGTAGCATGGTAACCTGGACACTCATTGTTGGGGGTAAGGGGAAGTGGGGGATGAGAGAAGGGATCAAGCACAATCTGAATGTACGCCATTTTCAATATGATCCGCATAAAATAAAAAAGAGGACCCTGTTACATCCTTCTCTTGTGGCTCTTTCCCTATCCCCTCGCTTTGTGACCCCACTACTGGCTCTAGAATGTAGAAACTCTAGAGCAGAGCCCCTCAACCTCAATGCTATTGATATTTGAAAGAGGAAAAAAAATTTGGAGGAGGGGGGTTGGGACTGAACCCAGAGGCATTCTACCTACAAGCTATATACTCCCAGCCCTATTTCTTTTTTTTTTTTTTTAACAGTCTCGTCAAGTCACTAAGGGTCTTGCTAAGCTACTGAGGCCTACCTCAAACTTGTGACCCTCCTGTCTCAGCCTCGCAGGTGGAAAAAAATCTTGTTGAGAAGCATCTGTTCTGTGGACTGTGAAATGTTTAACAGCAACCCCGGCCTCTACCCACTAGATATCACTAGCAAAGCCACTTCTTTGTCATGAAATAAAAATGTCTCCAGCTGGGTGTGGTGGAGCACACTTGTAATTTCAGCACTTGGGAGGCTGAGACAGGAGGATCACGGTAAACGGCCAGCCTTAGCTACTTAGTGAAACACTCCACAACTTAGCAAGACCCTGTTTCAAAATAAAGAATAAAGTCAGGATGGGAATGTAGCTCAAAGTTACCTTTGATGCCCCTGGGTTCAATACACAGTACCACAAAATGTGTGTGTGTGTGTGTGTGTGTGTGTGTGTGTGTGTGTGTGTGTGTATATTCTCAAGAATAATGTTGAATATGCCCTGGAGGTCAAAATTTCCCCCTCTCCCCAGTTAAGAATTACTAAATTCCGTCATGCACTCAGTTACCAAAAGGCTCTAGGAAGCTATGAAGAGAGCATGATTACAGAGCCCTGAAAGGAAACTACCATGCAGGTTCATCCTGGACTCAAAAGAAAATGGATGGCATTCTCCTGGTGTTATCTCAGCAAGGAATAAAATACCAACCTTAGAGAATTTTGAAAGACATTGGCATTCAAAGGTAATTGAGTGAATGGTAAGTAGAATTTTAAAATAAAATTCTCTGAATGAGTAGCTTTCATCTTTAAAATTTGTGTATGTATTTTGTCAATTTAATCTTCTTAACAGAATAGGTTATGAAATTGGAATAATGCAATTTTCCATTCCTACTTATAAGTATTTTTTATCTTGGTGCAAATAAATAGAAGAGTCAAACTTAAAGATATTCGGATGGCTTCCCTTCTCAGTTGTACCAATAAACAAGAAATGATTTTTTGAAAAAGTTAAGTAGGAAATATCTAATGGTAATACACTGTTTGAGTCTTACAAAGCTGATTTACTTCTGTAAAGTTTTGTCTTTATTTCTTGGCTTGAATGAAGTTATAAAATGAGGAAATAGCTATACAGCGTAGTAATATAATGATTGTTTTCAATGTGTTTGATTTTCTTTCCATCTATTCTAATTTTAATTTTTTAATCTGGCTGGAGGTGGTTACATTGGCTGTTGGATTTGACTGTGACTAAATATTATGCTATAGATGAAATGCAAGCAAAAGTCTCTGCATTTTATGTGGGACAGCAATAGGAGAGTAATATTTAAGTAAGAGAAGACAAACCAATAACTAGAGGAGTCATCTCATATTATTAAAATAAAGGTATAAGAATCTAAATGATTGGAAATTTCAGAGGAAAGCAATGTGTATAGATATAAATATACACATACCTATTTGTTGTCAGTCTGTTTGCACTGCTACAACAGAATTCTATTGGCTCAACAATTTATAAACAATAGAAATTTGCTTACAGTTCTGGAAACTGACAACTGCAAGAACATGTCACTTTGGGCCAGGATATCTTCCTGCTGCACCATAACATAGTAGAAGTCATGGAGATAGAATGCACATGTAAGAGAGGGAGAGAGAGAGAGAGAGAGAGAGAGAGAGAGAGAGAGAGAGAGAAGAAGAAGAAGAAGAAGAAGAAGAAGAAGAAGAAGGAGGAGGAGGAGGAGGAGGAGGAGGAGGAGGAGGAGGAGGAGGAGGAGGAGGAGGAGGAGGAAAGAGAGAGGGAGAGAGAGAGAGAGAGAAGAGAGGGGGAGGGGGAGGGAGAGAGCGCACGCGCAAGCAATGAGCACGGGGGTTTGGGGGACAGTGCATCTTTTCACTAGGAACACACTCCCACAATAACAGCATTAATCATTTAATGAAGACAGAGCCCTCATGACCCTACCTGCCAGCTCAATTGCACTGGAGATTCCATTCAACCTGAGTTCAGGAAGGGGCAAACATTCAAGCCATAGCATCAATGGAAATTCTCAAAATAACTCTTAAGAGATAGATACTATGACTCTCCCCATTTTACTTGTGAGAAATTGAGGCACAAAGAGGGTTAAGGAGCTATCTCAAAGCCAAACATTTAGTAAGAGAAAGAATTATAATTTGTCTCCTGGAAGCATGACTCCCTTACATTCAACCATTACACTGAACATCCTCTTCAAAAGCTTAGAAACAAGAATCTAGAAGGGAAATGGAATCATTTGTCTCAAGTATAAAGTCACAGACCATTTAAAATATGATCACATTGGAGGAAGATCTGGCCATTACTCTGTTAACCTGATCTCAGAGGGAAATTTCCTGGGAGCTGGGGAGAATGGAAACAGAAGCATCCTCTTCTGTTCTCTGTACTCATCAGAAAAGCCAGGGCCAAAACTTCAAATTACCAAATGCCAAATCCGCTTGGTAGAGATAGCTGTAATGGTATTCATTAAAGATAAACAATTTAGTAAAGAAGCGTCTTCCCACTCCCACAGTGGGCTCTGCGGCACCCTGTGTGGGAGGCTGAGTAATGACTTCAGATCTGGAGGGAGATTCTCCAGGCCTGGTCACCGGGAAATGCCGCTGGCGTTGGGCACGCTCTGCTCTCACCCCTGCTCCCTCTTCTCTTTGCCCTACACTTAGACGCATCCCTCCTCAGTCTCCCCTTCCTCCACCACCCTCTCGGCACAGGCGTTTCCAAGGCTCTGTTCTCAGTCATGATCATGGGAACAACCATCCCTCGTAAGGCAAGTCTCAACATCAGCCTCCAGCCTGACTCCTTCCCTGGATTCCAGACCCACATTCCTGACTCTTCAGGACAGCTCATTTGTTTGTCCAAAACAGAACTCATATGCATCCTTCTAGAGGGAGGGAGGGAGAGAGGAAGGAAGGAAGGAAGGAAGGAAGGCCCGCCATATCAGTGATTATAACTAATGGATTTGTCTCTGTGATCCGCTTCTCCCTACCACTTACTACCATACCCATCATACCCAACAAAGACTTCATGTCAGCACTGAAATGTGCCATAACGCCAGATTCCATTCAAAGACTAGGAAATTACACACACACACACACACACACACACACACACACACAATATGTATGTATATTATGTATACATATGTATGTATGTATACATTTAATCTATACATTGATTTCATGTTGAAATTATATTTTTACTTTACTTTTACATACATATATTGGTACATTATAGTCTCACATCATAATGTAATTCACAGTAATACTGGCACATGCACATAGCATTTGATGAGCTTCCGCCCACCTCCCTCCCTGCCCCCCCCCTTGTGCAGACAGGGTATTGAGATTGACACTGGTATTCTCACATAAGTGAATAAAGCCAATAGAGGTGTTTCCTTCATTCTCCCCCCCCCCAGACCCACTGGGGCTCCCCCTGCATTATCTAAAGTCCCTCTCGTAGCCCACTTACTTTCCAGCTTCCACATGTAAGAGAAAACATATGACCCTTCGCGTTCTGTGACAGGCTAGTTTCACTTAAAATAATGTTCTCCAGATCCATCCATTTTCCTGCAAATGACATAATTTTGTTCTTTATTGCTGAACATAATTCCATTTGTATGTATCCCATAATTTTGTAATCCATTCATCCCTTGATGGATACCTAGGTTGATTCCATGATTTGGCTACTGTGAATTGTGCTACTATAAACATGGATATGCATACATTACTCGAATATTCTGATTTCAGTCCCTTTGGAAAGATACCCGGAAGTGGTATACCTGGATCACATGGTGGATCCATTCCCAGTTTTCTGAGGAATCTCCTCACTGATCTCCATACTGACTTTACTAATTTGCAGCCTCACCAACAGTATAGAAGAATTCTGATTTCCCCATACCCTCTCCGTCATTTATTGCTGTTTGACTTCTTGATGATTGCTACTCTAATTGGGGCTAGAGGGAATCTCACTGTAGCTTTGCTTTCGATCTCCCTTATTGCAAATGATGTCAAACATTTTTAAATAATGAGTAAATATCAAACCATTTCAACTGTTTCATTTTAGATGTGTGTGTGTGTGTGTGTGTGTGTGTGTGTGTGTGTGTGTGTGTTACTTGGGATTTAACCCGGGGATATTTTACTTCTGAGCTACACCCCCAGCTCTTTTCTATTTTTATTTTGAAGTTGAGTCTCACTGAGTTGTTGAGGATCTCGCTAAATGGCTAAGGGTGGCCATGAATCTGCAATCCTCCAGTCTCCGCCTCCCAAGTACTGGGATTAGAGGCATGTGTCACCATGCCTGACTTTTTAGATATTTTAATATAGCTGACTAAACACCTCCCAAAGGTATCAACATCTAAGTCCCCAGAATCTGGGAATATGTTACCAAATATGGCAAAAGAGAGCTTGCATTTCTAAACAACTTAAAGCTATTGAAATTATAATGTTATACTAGATTATCTGGATGGGCCCAATATAACCACAAGGTCTTTATAAGAAGAAGAAAGAGGAAGATTTAACTGCAACAGATAATACACTACTGGCATTGAGGATGGAAGAAGGGACCACAAGCCAAAAGACGTAAGTGGCTTGTGAGCTAGAGTTGTCAAGAAAACAGATTCTTCCCTGAAGACTTCAGAAAGTAAATAGCTGAGCCAAAATCTTGATTTTAGACAACTGATCTCTAAATCATCAGTGGAATAAATCTGAATTGCTTAAAGCCACTAAAACCCTCAACCTCTCCATCAGCGTCTATAATCAATTAGAACAATTCACTGAACTCAGACAGCATTTTACTTCCCATCGCCAGTTTATTGTAAAGAAAACTCAGGAACAACCAAATGAGAGAGATGTGTGGGCCAAGGTCCGGAGTGGGCAGACGCTGCCCATGCCCTCCTTGAAAGGGCACACTCCTAGTGCCTGAAACTTCCTCAAACCCCAAGGTTTAGGGGTTTTCGTTGAGGCTTCATGGCAATGACACAATTGACCAAACCACTGGCTTTTCATAATTGAACTAAATATCCAGCCCCTGCTTTCCCTGCAGGTGAGACGTGGGGCTGGAAGTTCCAGGGACCTAATCAAGGTTTACTTTAGTCAGCTTTTTCACTGCTGTGACCAAAATACCTGACAAGAACAATGCAGAGAAGGAAAGGTTTATTGGGCTCCTGGTGTCACAGTTGAATCTATGGCTGGCCAGCTTCATGGCAGAGACCACAGCAACAGACCACATGACAGAAAAGAGCAGCTCCCAGCTCATGGCAGCTGGACGCAGAGAAGGCAAGAGGAAAGCACAGGGACATAGCTAGGCCCCAAGGCTGAGCCCCCAAGACCCACCTCTTGTAACCATGCCCCACTCCTGAACCTTGCTGGATTAAGGACGTGATTTCAACACATGGGCTTAGAGGGCACATTCCAGGCCCAGACCATAACACTGGTCTTTCTGGCCCCAGCCTAAAGTTGTCTGAAGGCCCCCCAAAAGTCACCTTATTAAATAAAAAAAAGCTTTGATCACTCAGAAATTCCCATGAGTTTTAGGAACTTCATGCCGAGAACTTGAGGCAAAGACCAAATATATAATTCCCATTATACCATAACAAACAAAGCATCTTACATTCATATAGTAATATGCAAGTGACATTAGTTTAGTCAATCCACACAGTAACACTGGAAACTTAGTAAAACAGTTATTTTGTCACGATTTTATAGATGAGGACATTCCCAAGCTTGGATGTGGTAGGGGAATTCAGCCATGTCCTCACACATGACCAAAAAAAGAGCTTAAAGTGTGTGCTACTCAGGGACTGTTAGGTTAACAAAGAAATCAAGGGATATGCTATTTCAATGCCTTGTTTGGAGGCAGAGACAAGACTATGTGGTATTTGCTTTCTCTCATCCTCTGCTTTTGGCCTTGCTGGTCCAGCTCTCTAAAAATGCTTTTCCAGCCACCCTCGCTCCACCCAGATCCTCACATCATGACTTTTTCTCATACCAGAAGCCTTAACAGAGCTCTTTCAGCCGTGTTTCCCTGCTCAGTCCTCACTAAGCACCACTAACTTCTCCGTAGCACCTACCACGCCAGGAACTCTACATGCATTTATGAAATTTTCAGTTTCATAGGAAGATATGACAAAATTTTAATGTCCCTTTCCCACTCGTCATATAAAGTTCATGAAGACACCACCATATCCCCAGAATCTATTAGAATGTTAAATTTGTTATTGTTGCTGCTGTTTTTTGTTTGTTTATTTTTTGTTTTGGGGATTGAACCAGGGGCATTCTACCTCTGATCTACACTTTAGCCCTATTTGTTATTGTTGTTGTTGTTCTCGTTCTTGATTTTTTTTTTAAACAAGGTCTTACTAAGTTGCTGAAGATAGCCTCAAACCTGTCGAAGGCCTCAAGCCTCCTAAGTACTGGGATTACAGGTATGCACCACCACACCCAGCTAAGAATGCTAAATTTGAATAAATATTTACTAAATACATTTATTTGTCTTGAACTCATCTCTTAACTCTAGTCGAATTATTTTTATCTACTGTACTATGGACAGCTTTACTCCTTCTCCACCTATATTTATAAGTTGACCAGAATCTTAAGGGAAGATTTTGTTCAGTGCAGAATTTCTAAATTAAGAGAAAGTAGAAATTCCACATAGCTGCTTCAAGTTACTGGATCCCTTCTCACAGCCTCCAGCCCCTGTGCCTAACAAAATCTTCATGTGTAGGGAATCCAGTTCCTGGACAGAACTTTTATTCTAGATGGAACCCAAGTATCTCAGCCATTCTAAATAGTGAACATAGATAAGTCCCTAATCGAATTAATAACTAATTTTCTGATTCCAAAATTATGTAAATGTTTAGAAAGTCTCTTTCTGCCAAAAATATGTTAAGAAATCTTTGTGACAATTCTACCTAATCATTGTTTCCTATCACTTTCAGATAACGCAGAAACACACAACTCCAGCCACTACCCCCAAATTTCACAGAGGTCGACTGTGGACCAGAAACCTTGCCTCTGTGACGTTGTTCCCTGGCACACCAGAGAGAGAATGAGAGGTAAGTGAGATGTCTTTCTGTTTCACCTTCCCCAAGGGCCACATCCATGTGGCTTGATGGCAGCCTCTATCCACAGGTATCCATGGGTGACTCTTTTTCCCAGTTTGCTTGGGTTGGAAGGATCCCCATGACAGACAGCTGCTGTGCTTCTCATTCTGAGCTCCGGATTAAGATGGATCTGACTCCTGGGACCAGCCTCCCTCTCCTACTGCGGAGAGCCCTCTCCAGGGGTCTCTGGTATCTAACCAGCCCAAACACAAACTCCTTTTGCACTCAGTTAGTCCACCCGACATTTTTATCAGCCCAGCTGCATCAACATTTATTCCCAGTGGGTCATCCGACGCTGTGTAAATTGAGGCAGGCAGATGTGCCTGGGAGAAGAGCTATCCTATAACTCCCATGCACAGGCTCTAGGTTCAATACCCAGCATAAGAGGGGGGTTGTGTGGGGGAGAGAGGGGGGCAGAGAAAAGAAGAAGAAGAAGAAGAAGAAGAAGAAGAAGAAGAAGAAGAAGAAGAAGAAGAAGGAGGAGGAGGAGGAGGAGGAGGAGGAGGAGGAGGAGGAGGAGGAGGAGGAGGAGAGAGGAGGAGGAGGAGGAGGAGGAGGAGGAGGAGAAGGAGGAGGAGGAGGAAGAAGAGGAGGGGGAGGAGAGGAAGGAAGGAAGGAAGGAAGGAAGGAAGGAAGGAAGGAAGGAAGGATGGATCACCAAAAAGATCTTTGCCTTGGCTTCTATTCCACTAAAACAGCCTGTTGGAATGAGAATGGACAACTAAGTTTTTCAGATGTTACAGACACTTGAGAAGCTACCTGGAAGAGTTGGCTACATCACAGGGTCTCAATATAAGAAATTTAAATTCTAACCATCTCATTTACTCTCTGGTTATCTTGGGAAAATTTCTCATCCTATCTGGGTCTTCTCATCCTATCCGAGCCCTATTTTATTTTTATCTTGAAACAGGGTCTCACTAAGTTGCAAAGGGCCTCACTAAGTTGCTGAGGCTGTCTGTAAACCTGCGATCCTACTGTCTCAGCCTCCCAAGTACTGGAATTACAAGTGTGGCCCACCATGCCTACTGACCCGTTCTTGAGAAAATTGAAGAACCAAAGAGATGAACTCACAGGTTCATTCAGAAGGTTAAAAGAAGTATAAAGGAAAATCAAATTGATCATAATGTAAATTAAGAAAACACAAAAGAACTCCTTTTTTTTAGTATTGCAAAAGACCAATCTAATAGCTCCTTTTTACTGAGTGTCAACTGAGTATCAAACGTGCATCTAAGTGCTTTGTGCAATATCTTTATTCAATGAATATTTGTGGACCATCTTCTATAAACCTACATACTTTCCTAGGCATTGAGTCGATAATGATATGCAAAACAAAATATGTTCTCTTGCTCTCAGAGAGTCATGTGCAGGAGACAGACATCAGTCAAATAGGCAGTACACACGCAGTAGAAAGAAAATAAGTACAGGATGTGATAAGCACAAGGAAAGAAAGTTCAGTGTGAACAGAGAGTGAAACCACAGCGTGGACAGCTTCCCAGCTAAAGTGTCATTTGAGCTGAAGCCTAAAAGATGAATAATAGTGAACTAGGAGACCAAAAGGGAGAGAAGTCTCTGGACAGGAGACACACACCACCACACACAGACTCTGGCAAGGACAGAGCAGGTCCAGCATGGCAGGGTCATACATAGAGAGAAGAATGAGGTTGGATGTGTCTGCAGAGATCTCAAAAGCTCTAGTATTCTATGTTGGAAACTTTTGGCTTTATCCTTAAAGCAACAAGAAGTCATTGAATCAATAAATCAATTAACCTATTGGGCATTTAAGGATTTTCCTGGGATATCATCCTACCACAAACATCTACATGATATCTGGTGTAATGTTCATAGTCACTAGGCCACTAAAGAAATACTTTTCCATGTCAAGTTCAAAACCCCAAATCCTTGGTGAGTGAATAGCTGCCAGACAGGGCTAAACCTTTGCAGGCACAAGCTCTACTGCAGACATTGAGACTCAAACAGGCATCATGTTACATGTGCTGTGCACTGAACACACAGGCCCAGAAGACATAGAAAACTTATTCAGACTGCTTCTCCTACACAATATTGTAAAAGTAAGATGTTTAGAGGTAAAAGTGACTTTTGGTTTCAAAGATTCTCAAGACAACTACATCTCGACCACCCAAAAAAGCAATCTGGAGGGTCACATGGTGAGAATTAAGTATTTCTCACTCAGCATAAACTGTGAAATGCATTCGAAAATAGAGTTCATGATTAAGATTAGCATCTTATAATACTTGGCCAGCAGCAACCACCTTGTTACACAGTTCACTATTTATAGCAAGAAGAATACTGAGATGGAGTTGTGCTCTGAGCTCCATGAGCTGTCACAGACTCGAGAAGGCAGGTAAAATGGCAGGTTCACTTTGCCTCCCAATATAGCCAGTGAGATGGTGAAAGATCAGAGCACACAGTACATCAGAAGACTGCTTTAGGACAGGGTCTGGGAAAAAAGACGTTTACAATAAAGTTTCCAGATGTGAAAAACTTTACTGTGAGTCTATAATTCCTTAAAGCTTTTCATCAGCCCATTCCATATGCCAGGGATGGCAAACACAAGCCTGGTTATCCTTCGCTGCATTTTGTGGCATCTCTTTTCATCTTAAATTCACTTCATGATTGGAATGCCACTTTTTAAATTAAAATGAATTTAACTTAAAAGTTTTCCATTTAAAAAAAAATTGGATGTGTTTAAGGTTAGTAGACATATCCCCAGTTTTTGCCAAAGTAGAGTTAAGTAATCATCACTCTTATGTTGGTCAAACTCCAAGGACCTTGGACCAAATACACAAAACATAAAAGATGGAGCAGGGGGAAATGTGTTTTAAATATTCAGGGTCAACTGTGTTTAGGCTCACGAGTATATGGGACTCTGTGAAAAATGCATATCTTTGTTTAATTCTTAATTTGTGGATTAGCAGATAACTCTTATCTTTCTTTATATTTTGTCTACCTTCTAGCTAGTATTTTTACTATTGCCCACAGAATATTGCTAAGAGAAAGGAAAGCAATAAAGTGGGAAGAAAATCTCTATGGTATCTTGTTAGAAGTCCTGGTGAAAATTTAGTCATACCAGAAATGAAAACCCTGGGATTCAATAAGATTTCTGCACAATTGGAGGATGATATATTTGCATCTCTCTGAGGCCATTGTGACTGTATCTAATCAGAACCTTGACCTATATCTCTTTGGGTTTAGAGAAGAACATTACTTCACAGGAAATTTTAATAGCTGAAGTCCTAAAGCACTTATAATCTTTACAACACAATTCAATATAAAAAATGTGTGTAGTGTTATAGAAAGAATACTAGATTTTGAGTCAGGAAAGCTGTGTCAATAGCTCTGCCTCTGCTAGGAACTCATTTTTTTTTTCCAGTATTGGGGATGGAACCCAGGGGCATTCTATCTCCGAGCTATAACCCTATCCCTATTTTTTATTCTGTATTTTGAAACAGGGTCTCACTGAGTTGCAAATGGCCTCACTTAGTAATTGAGGCTATCCACAAACCCGGATCCTCCTGTCTCAGCCTCCCAAATGCTGGGATTACAAGCGTGCACCACCACATTCGGGTCTCTAGTCTTTATTTTTTATAAGGGAAGGTTCAGGTCAAATTTCTTTCTTTGTTCACAACTCTCCCAAATAGAATGGCACAGTCTGTCATCCTCAGTATTCCACAAGCTCTGTCTCCATCTCTATCACTGGGTCCATAGTAATCATTCATAAACATGTAGGCACCACTCTGTTCACCTCCAGCTCTCCTGCCCTCCTGCTGCTAGTTAACATCAAGTTGATGGCTCAGAATCAGCATTATTGGAGCATTTGTGACACAAGATTTGACAAGTCATTGGCACATCATTGGGTTAGCCATTCGTTTTTATTTGTTGTCAGGCTTCATCGTCATAATTTATAGATATACCGTGACATATAGAAGAAAAGTAATGAAGGCCTAAAAGAGGTGAAATTAGCTTAGTGATTGAGTGGAAGGTAGCAAGAGGAGGGCATCAAAGAAATTCTATTATCTTAACATGAGTTTTGGAGTTAGTGTTTACCTTTCCTACTATCTGGGACCACTTTAAATTTGTTATCTGGTAACAACATGAATTATCTTAACATAATTAAAAGGAGTCCTGAAGGGATGCCCAGAGAATTAAAAAAAAGAATTTATCTTGATGCCCACATGCAGCGAGCAGGCCTGGAAGAAGGAGAATAGAGACTCCTGAGAGAGGATTTTATGGACCAGCCCTGAAAGTGATGTACATAAACTTCCAGTTACATTCAGTGGCCAAAGTGCCAATTACAGTTACACCAAACTGCAAGGGAGGCTGGGAAATGTGAAGTAGTTGTGTGTCCTGGTAGAAAGAAAAACCAGCTTGGCTAATACCTAGCCAATCTCTGCCTCTTACCCTGAACCTAAGTTACAGCCCATCCCACAATCACTAATATCTTCTGAAGTTGCTCTGTACAATTCAGTTTGGTCAGCCACCGAGAAGGAAATGAGGGGCATCATGATGCAAAAGTATGGCCTGACGCCGCTGGGGATTAGACAGTAATTGTTGCAACAGGCATGAAGCAGATAGATCTCTGATTGGCATCAGGGGAGAAATACATGGTACTCTGTGAAGCCCTGTTCTACCAGGTCTGTAGAAGTGATTTGTCCAGGTCACAATAATAAAGTCTCCAGCTTTCTTATTTGCTTTTGTGACTTGGACATCCAGTATGGCAAACAAAATCTTGAACTTGCAATGCAGAGGAAGCTTCACAATGAGTTCAAATCTTTAGAAAGCGACAAGTTTGGATTCAGGTGGTCAAGGATTCCCATCCTGCATTTCTCACTGAAGCTCTCCCCGATTACAGTTCCTTATGTGAATACTGGATAATTGCACTTCATTCACAAGTAGTGATGAGCAAGTTCGATAATTACTGCAAAACTTTGGCACATAGTATAGACTTAATAAATGACATTTTCTTTTCCCTTTCTCCCTTCCCATCTAGCAGGGGACACATTCAGCTAAGTTCTAGGAGGCAAAGTTAGTGGCCACAGATACTGTCGGCACCCCTACCTCAACACCTGGCCTATTGCACTCTGAAATTCCTCCCTCTTCTCTTTCTCAAACAAAAAAATCTCTGGGGCTGGACGTGGTGGTGCACGCTTGTAATTCCAGCACTTGGGAGGCTGAGACTGGAGGATTGCTCACGTTCAAAGCCAGCCTCAGCTACTTAGTGAGGCTCTCAGCAACTTAGTGAGACCCTTTTTCCAAATAATATATATAAAATAAGTCTGGGGGTGTAGCCTGAGGGTAGAAAGCCCCTGGGTTCCATCCCTAGTACCACACACACACAAAAAAAAAATCTGAGATTTCCATGTGCAGAGCTCTCTACTAACCTAGTTAATACACTTAGTCCTTACATGTTTTGGAGGCATTGCTATTGCCAGTATGATGGGAGAAGAATCAGAGATGATAAACATCTTCAATACCCAGGAAATTACACATAAGAAAAAATAACATCAGTAATGTTTGCTGTAAGGAATTCCTTAATAGTGGAAATTTCAGACAGACTATAGTGGGAAAATGAAAAGACTTCTGTGACACTACAACAGGGACACTTTTCAACTCCTATATGATCTTCCACCCACCGATCTCCCCGAAGAATTATTTGTACAAAAGAGAGAAAGCCCTGCACTTTTGCTCCTTGTACCTGGGCTGCACGCCACCCCACCCTCACCCTGGTCCCAGAAGCACTCTGACCACTCTTTCTATGCATCTGACTTCAAGACCCAACTACTTATTATAAACTGAGGGAATCATCCCATGGGTTAAGGCCATTTTTTCCACTTAAATTGTGATGATTGACCTGGGAAGTAACAATTAAGTCTGGGTAGAGATAAACAACAGGCAAATTTGCAGGACCAAATTCCTCATTGCAATTCAGTCAAAGTTAAAATCAATGACAAGTTGTGTCAAAAATAATGACACAAGAAAACCTTCAAGTTTGTTTAGTTCAAGGACAGTCACTTGTACATAACACGGGCCTCTGATTCATTTGGCTGTCATAAAAATACAAAGTTTCTATCGCCTCATTTGGAAAACTGCAAGCCTATGCATATTTATATTTCTGGTTAAAAACTAGTGTTAAATCTCTTCCCCTAAAGAGACTTGGAGTTGATCAAAGATACAAGATTGTCCTAATTCTTTGCAAATGTAGACCATCTTTAAAAAGTTAGAGCAGGAAGCATGCCTACGCTTAAATAAAATTAAAACTCCTATGATGCTTGCAATTTAAGATCTGTATCTTTTTTTTTTTAATGAGTCTAATCTCAAAGCAATTTATTACTGGGTCAAGTGCCTTTTTCCATAACATGGGTTGTGTGTCCAGGTCCCAGAAGGTCACAGGTTTGCCTTTTATGATGTACATTTTATGGAATAAAAGTCCTCCAAGGCTGAGCTGAAAAGCACAGGAGGTTCTTGAGGGCAGCAGTCTGCCTTAATTCCTGTGTATTCACAGGCACTGGGCATCTGGCCCTCTGGCTCTAAACCAAGGAAGTTGCTTAAGAACCAGCCAGTCCATCCCTGGGGCCATTTAACCTTCACTCCACAGACAGAACTTGCTTAAGTGTTTTGCTCTTCAGATCCAGTTTTTGGCCCCTGGTTCCTGAGGGGCTCTCTAAGCCCCTCATTTCTGGTCTTACGACCCACAGAGGACCTCTCTGATTGGAATGGAAGAAGCAGATGAAGCTGGACCTAAGCACTTTTCCATGAGCCCAGAATCTCTGTTGACATCTTCTCTGCCTCTCAGCCAGAATGCTTGGAACCAGCCAGAACCGATCCGATTTCCTCATCTGATGTGATTACCTGAATGTAGTGGAGCAAGAGGCCCAGACAAGATGCATGGAGTAGCTGTGAACTCCAAAAGCTCCTTATTTCTTGAGATTAGAAGCTACATGGCAATTCTCCTGCCAGAAGCTGGAGACATCAAATTTCTCCTAGTGCAGACTTTCCCCAAATTGGAAAGAAACTTTGTTAAAAACATTATTAAAGCTAGATGTGATTTCACATGTTTATAATCCCAGTACTTGGCAGGCCGAGACAGGCAGAATCATAGGTTCCAGTCTAGCTTCAACAGCTTAGCGAAGCACTCAGCAACTTAGTGAGATCCTGTTTAAAAAAAAAAGAAGTAAAAAGTCATAGGTCTAGCTGGGCGTAGCCACAAGTTTGTAATCCCAGCATTTGGGAGCCTGAGACAGGAAGATCGTGGTTTGCAGACAGCCTTAGCTATTTAGTGAGACCCTTTGCAACTCAGTAAGACCATGTTTCAAAATAAAGAATAAAAAATAGGGCTGAGGGTATAGCTTGGAGGTGGAATGCCCCTGAGTTCCATCCCCAGTACCACAAAAAACAAAAATGTCATAGGTCTGGGGGTATAGTTAGGAAGTAGAATGACCCTGGTTTCAATCCCCAATTCAAATATATATGTATCTATAGTGTGTGTGTGTGTGTGTGTGTGTGTGTGGTATGCTGGGGATTAAACCTGGAGCTTTCTATCTCTGAGTTACACTCTAGGCCTTTTCTTTTTTTCCTTTTTTTTTTTTTTTTCTTTTTCAAAACTGGGGATCAAACCCAGGGGCATTCAACCTACAAGCTAAACCCCTAGCCCTATTTTTAACTCTTTATTTTGAAACAGGGTCTCACTAAATTGTGGACCTCACATGTTACTGAAGCTGGCTGCAAACCTGTGATCCTCCTGGATTACAAGCATGCATCACCACACCTGTTCTTTCTTAGTTTTTATTTTGAAACAGGGTCTCACTAGGTTGATGAGAGTCTCACTATTTGCTGAGGCTGTCCTTGAACCTGCAATCCTCCTGTCTCAGCTTCTCAAGTACTAGGATTATAGGTGTGCTCCACCATACTGGGATATATATTTTAAACCATTATTAGAGATCTACTATTTCTAAGCAGAGTTCACTGGCTCCTCAGTCATACACAAATGCTTTTTTGCTCTCTGAAGTACCTTTCCTTGGAGTCTAGATGGGGGGGGGGGTGAATCCCTGGTCCTAGGTCCACAAGACCCTTTCCTGACACAGATTCTCCATGATGCTGCACAGAAAATGACAAATATAGGTCTCCTCCTTCTTGCCAATGACTTGACCATGAAGCACTCTATCTCCACCCCCATCTGCCTTGCATCTCATGCCCCTTTAAGAGACCCACATTGTCCCTCCATTTTACAGATAAGAAAACAATGGCCAGGCTTCCGTAAATGACCAAGGATCAAAGGAAGAGTAGCCAAACTAAGAGTAGCTAAATCAGCTCCAAAACCAATACTCCTGCCATCCTAATGCCCTGCAGATGGCATCGCTCCAAGCATCTTTTCTGGCAGCAGCAGAGAACACCCAGCCATGCCTGAGTTCTTGTTTACTGAGCACTGCTGGCCAGCTGACTGCAAGAACCCAGCAAGCAGGAACTTGAAACTAACGTGGGTCTCGTCTGCTTCGTATATGAGTTTTCTAATCGGACAAATCTAAATAGGACACTAGTGTGGGTGTTTATTTTAATTCAGCCTCCAAACCACAACTAGAGAGCATGTTGCTGCTGGTTCTTAGCAGGTCAATTAGTGGGTGAATGCTGGCATCCTCCAGGAACCATATCCTGCTTTAGAATATTTAGCCTGCACATATGCCTTTAAATTATAGGAATTGAAATATAACATATTATACACGCAGGTGCACACAAAGGGAGCCACTCTAATTAGGTTCAGTCAAAAATGGCCCATCTCAGTTCTGAATTACCCAAGCAATTAGTCAAGCCAAAGCTATTTGTCAGAATTACCCAGTCACACATGATTCTCTGTGCCTTGTGGACAAGTCCTATACACTCAGCCTTCTTTTGTGTACTTTGCACACTTTCATCTGTGTTGACCTTTGCAGGTTTATGTAAATTTTTATATTTTACAGGCTCAGTTATTCCCGTTGGCATTTTCAGTCTTAAATGACCATATTTCACAAACACAATGTCAACAATTACAAAACACATCACTAAAATATCTTATACTTTAAACAACCAAAACAAGTAACCCATTCCCTCTCCTGCCTAGAATGTTAACTGTCCAGCCAATCAGCAAGCATGCGCAGAAGAGACCCTTCATCGGTGGATAGAGGGGCCTGATGGATGTTTCTGTGACCATTTGCCATGTATTTCATTCCATAGCTCCAGCCACCAAGTTGCAATTTCTCCCTTCCCTGCAACTACATCATTGTGGACATGTTAACTAGGACACTGATTACCTTTGATATATAATGAATGGAAAAATATAAACTACAGAAAATGGATCTGCTCTACTCTTCCTTATGAAGGCAACAATGTCTTTTTTCTCCAGCTCTGGTTATTGCAATATTTTCCAGCTTCTCTTCCTGTTCCTTCTGCTGCCTGCAGCTAAACACACAACTGAAAGTCAGCTGCAAACCTTCTGGTATAATCACTCTGTCAATGTTCTGCCCTCTGTTGCTTGTGTGATATTGTCCCTCATTCCTTCTTGTGAATGAACCATGCTGGATGCTCAAGCTCGGCAAACAGCTCGGCTATTCTTCACCCTCACTAAACAAGCAAACTCTCTCCCCGTCATTCCACTGGTCAAGGTTAGAAAGTCCAGGGGTAGAGAGTTGGGGCAAATCCAAACTTTGAGGATGTCCCAGAGCTGAAGTTCTAAGACACTGCTTTCGCAAACCTTCAGAGCTCTCTCTGAAACCACTGTCCAGGACCATCCTCATTAATAGTTGTGGTCACCCACATGAATTCCTTTTATTGCCCCTCTCCAAAGAAAGAATTCTCCCTTTTTATGATTTTATAACCCTGTCATTAGAAATATTTGAAATGGCATTCCACCCTGGGGTGGCATTGTGTGGTTATGAACTTCATTTCATCACTGATCCTCAATTTGATGTTAACTGCCGCAATTTACAACCTCCAGCTTTTTACCTATTATTGTATCTTCTGCGAGAGAAAAAGAAAAGAAAGGGGTAGGGAAGACCTCTGCTGCCCAGGGGAAGTTTAAAAGAATGTGGTGTCTTGTTAAAACCTGAAAGGGCAATAAAGGGGCGGGATGGGGGTATCTCTGAAGACAGCAAACCAAAGCCTGGTCCTAAATAAAGCCTCGCTCCCTGCTGGGAGGACCAGTAACCTGGCATGTCCTGCAAGACAAAGAATTAAAGCCAGAACTGTCGTGAAACACGTGAAACACGCACAGCCATGTTTATAGCAGCACAATTTACAACAGGCAAATTATGGAACTAACCTAGATGTCCATCGACAAATGAATGGGTAAAGAAAATGTAGCATGTACATAGAATGGAGTTTTACTCAACTATAAAGAGCAAACATGTCTTTTGCAGAAAAATGATGGACTGAAGAATGTTAAGCTAAGTGAGATCAGCCAGTCTCAAAAAGTCAAAGATCATGTTTCTCTCATATGTGGAAACTAGAGAGAAAATGGGAAGCTAAATGGACTTCCGTCCGATGAAGAGTGAGAGCAGTGGAAGAAGACTGCGAGGGATGCTGGGAGAGGGCAGGAGACTTGAGGAAGGGACCGGTTCACACGAGGTCATGTCCACACACGTGTGGAGAGGGAGCATGGGAGGGAAGGGAAAGGAGTGGGTGGGATAAAGAAATACACCACACGATGTGTGCATGAAGTGATGTGTCTCTTTGTATCTCACCGTGAGGTATAATAATGCAACAATAAAAGATAAAAATTTAAATTTTTTTTAGAAAGGAGTGAATAATTCACCCTGCGAGTCATAGCCCTCCTGGTAGCCCACAGCATTGCTTTGTACTACAAATATGTTCTCCCACAGAATCAGACCAGACAGGCGGGTTCCTCTGAGAAATATTTAAACAAAAGCCTGTGCGACAGAGCACCTTGTGATTTTGGCAAAGGGCCCCCAGCACTGAGGTTCCTGGTAAGCGCTTGGCTGCCTGATGAATCCGCAAGCATCAAAGCAGAGGCGATCACAAAACTGAACAGGTCAGAAGATGTCGGGGCCCTGCTCCTGTCTCATGAAAGTGTGACAGAGTCCCACAAGAATCTATTTTCCCCATGGTGAAGTCACAGCTATTGTGTGACTTGAGTCCACAAAATGAAAACAGTATATGGAGCTGGGCATCCCGGGGACGGGAGGGTTCCTGACCTTGACTATAGCCATTTCACTTAAAACAGAGTATGTATGTGTTTCTTCTCAAATAAAGAAGCAGAAAGTCATAGGTTTGTTTGGTTAAGTATACTCTTTTTTGTGCCTTGAGAGTAGACCAGGGATTTGGGATTTTTTTTTTTTCTGAGTCCCAGACAGTTGATTGGTTTTCTCAGTTGTGGAAAAAGGATCAGAAAAAAAATGGCTAGGTCATTAGACTTTATTTTCCTTGATGGGGATCTGGCAGCAATGAAGACACAGATAAAATGGGGAAAATTTTAGAACTGGCCTTAGTTCAAGGCCCTTTGCCCATGTAGTAGAATGGGAGATGGGACCATTCTCATGTGTAGAGGCTCCTCAACTTACAGTAGGGTAATGTTCTGATAAACTCATTATATTTTTAAAATATTGTGACTCAAAAAGGCAGTGAACTGTAATATAAGCAACAATAGAGGCTGAGACAGGAGGACCACAAGTTGAAGGCCAGCCTCAGAAATTGAGTGAGATCCTGTCTCAACATAAAAAAAAATTAAAAAGGGTTGCTCTAGTTCAGCAGTAGAGTACTCTTGGATTCAATCCCTGGTGTCACAAAAAATAATAATAACAAAACAAATCTACTTAATGCTCCTAAGCCACTGAATACCATCACTCAACAGCTCAGAGCACTGTGGAATCGTCATCTATCCTCATGACCACTTGGCTGGATGTGGCAGTGGCAGGCACCCAGCATGACAGAGTTCTACATGTTGCCAGCACAGAAAGAGGTCTAACTCAAAGTACAGTTTCTAAAGAGTGCGTACTGCTTTCAAACCAAACCACTGTAAAGTTAAACAACAACAACAAGAAAAAAAAAAAAAAAAACCTAAATTGAACCATCTAAAGTCCAGGATGATCTGTAGAGCTCCTTGTGTGTGGTAGAACACTGACCCAGTCTGGATGATAACTTCTCTTATGTTGATTACTCTTGGGAGTGCTTTGTGCCATAGGTATGATACATAACCCCAGAGACATGGAGAGGCCATTCCAATTACCCAGAGCTGCCTTCTTAGGAACCGCAGAGATGTGTCACGGTTAAAAGGCTGGGAATGCAGGTGCCAGGGTCAATAAAATTCATGTGCAAAAGGTTAGCAAAAATACAAATACAGCTGGGTATGGTAGTGCATCCCTGTAATCTCAGTAGTTGGGAGGCTGAGATAGGAGGATTGCAGGTTTGAGTCCAGCCTCCACAACTTAGTGAGATCCTGTTTCAAAATAAAAAATAAAATGGGGCTTGGGGTGTAGCTCAGAGATATAATGACCCTGGATTCAATCCCCAGTACTACATACACACAATAAAGTACAAATATATAAGGTACTAAAGTTTGGGGATAAAAAGGAATTGGGTGTGATGGGGATTGGCCCACATGGGACTAGCATAGATTTGATGCTTATGTCAAAAGTCAGGCATTAAAGGAATTTAAATAGACATGGAAAGGCCGTTGGGAATGTGGACACAGTAGTAACCACGGGAACAATCTGATCAGAGCATAAATAATGAGCCGAGAGATCGGTTGGGCATAATTCTGGACTAAACTCACTGTAACTGAAAAAAAAAAAAAACATCTAGACACATCTATACTGAAAAAATGCAAGTTTTACAGACCAGCTAAAATATCTATAATCTGAGCATTTGGGGAAAACTTTGAGGTCACGCGTGAGTATTTATAAAGGGTTACTAGAAGTTATGGGCCTGAACTTTGAAAGCTACATCATCAATTTTAATTCCTTCCCATATTTCAAAGGATTCCTGATATCATTTAATGTGGTTTTCTCTGTAAAATCTCAATGCTGGCCTCGAGCCAGACCTCGTCTCTCACTCACCTTCCCAGTTCTGTCCCTCGGGAGCCGAGCACCGTCATACCAAGGCCATGGCTGAATGAACAACCGCACAGTGGCACAGAGTTGGGGGTGGACTGGAACCGGCCCTGCCAGGTAAGGGGCGGTCGGTCACTCTCCTGCACGCAGCGAAAGGACGTTCATTCTGGGAAGCAGAGCGCAGTGTTTAAAGGATCCGGCAGTGGTGACAGGCATGAGCAATAGAGACGTCAGCATCAGGATGCTTTATCGGGGAGGTCCAAAAGGGAGCCCAGGTAGACAGAGCACAGCTACTAGGAGTCCAGGGTGGGGGACACTTGGCGATCTGGACAGGCACTGAGATGAAGACAGACTGTTCTCACAGAGCACAGGAGTGTGATGTTGAAGCAAAGACCTAGACATGACTATACCTACATCTCGGCTAGGGGCTCTCCACTGGCAAACACAGCCACCCTCCGAGAGCCTCAGTGTGCCCACCTGTAAATAGGAATGTAATAATATCTACCTTTTTTTGGTACTGAGGATTGAACCCAGGAGAATTCTACCTCCAAACTATACATCCAGACCTATTATTTTTATTTTTTATTTTTATTTTTATTTTCCACTTTCTGTGGTAGTGTGAATTGAATCCAGAAGCATTCAACCTCTGAGCTGTACTCTGAGCTAAAATAGGACTGGGTAGTCCTATTTTATTTTGAACAGGATCTCAGTAAGTTGTTGAGGGTCTTGCCAAGTTGCTGAGACTGGCCTTGAATCTTCTATCCTCCTTTCTCAGCCTCCCAAATACTGGGATTATAGGCATGCACCACTGCTGCACCCACCTAATAATATCTACTTGATATAGTATCTGCAAAGATCAAGTAGGATAATGTACATAAAGCCCAGTACTTGACACGTAAGTACTTAATAAATGTTGACTGTTATCTTTGTCATTATCATTATTATTCTATTAATCTAGGCTTCCATCACCTGGAGTCTGTGATCTGTGACTACAGAAAGGCTCCAGGCCCAGGAAAGTAAGCTAGCGGGAGAGGGCTGTAGAGCTCTCAGTGAGTTGAGGCGTCAGGCATGTGGGAACAAGACAGAACAGGATGTAGAGATGGGTAAGGAAACAAGAGCTCGCAGCAGAAGCTCAGTTTTCAGAGCCAGACACAAGTGAAGGTAAAACTCAAAGTCAGACCTGCAGCATCAGGGCCTTGAGATTGAGCGACTCTGTCTTGGCAACATTCTCACTGCTATAGTCCAAGACAAAGCATCACACAACTTAGAGGAAGCAAGATTTATTTGCTCACAGTGTTTTGGAGATCTTGGAGTTTAGTCTATATCAAACCAGGTCTTGAGAGCTCAGGGCACGGCAGCAGGAAACAGAGAATAGAAGAGAGCAAGGCTCTGCTCTCACCTCACAGAGACCAGAAGCAAGAGAGAGCAAGGGCTTGAAAGACACAAGCACAGACCCTACAGCCAGAAGCCCAGGGACCCACCCTCCCCAGCCACACCCCATCAGCCTAGGTTTCCACCCAGGCTGGTCAATCCCTCACAACAGATTTATCTACTGATGAGATTCCAACTCTGTGACTTAATTACATCAACTCTGAACCTTAATAGTGAGCCCTTCAGAGGACATTCTACCTCTAACTCTAACAAGCTTTGTCTAAGGTCAGGTCCAGCCCTAAAAACCAGGACACGACAAAGCTTGCAGGGGGCAGGGAACAGCTAGAGAAGACAGTAGAAGGCAGAGATCAAAGCAGCTCTGGGGTAGGGGTTGTGGGTAAGCTGCACGCACCCTTCACCGCCGCTTCCTCTTCCGCACAGTGATCTCACTGTGAACGTTGGATGAACAAAATGTGTTTTGCTTTGGCATGCTTTCCCCCTAGAGTCACATGTCACAGAATTTTAGCTCGAATCTTACAGTAACGAAGCAACCATGGAAATGGGGTTGTCCAAGACTTCTGTTTTCCAAAAGACACTAGGTCTTCCAGACATGAACGTCAGAAACCTGTTTTAAAGTGCGTATGTACCAGACTCTGCGCCCACCAGAAAGCCTGCAATTTGCTGAAAGTGAAATGTTTTGAGGAGTTCCAAAGACGTAGGCATTTCTCTTAGAGGGACCTGAGTCTTTAATAAAAGGATTGTAAACAGCCCCAGGCAAAAGCCTGGGGCTCCAGAATCACAAGACTTTCCTTGTGAAATGTCAGCCCGGCCTGACAAGCCCTGCAAACAGACTTCAGCGTAATTATCTCTGGCAAGCTGCGATTTCATCCCAATGCCATATATAGCTTTGGGTTTAGGCTTAGAAGAGAGCACGCAACTGTTTGGGACTTAAGAAGAATATGTGATTATAAAGGCCACTCCCTTACACCTCTTAATTTTTTTTACAATTCCCCAGAACAAATACATCGTGGTTTTCTAGCTGTTTAGCAAGAAACCTGATGCCCCTTAAGCTATCCTGGCACAGCCTCTGAAAATTTCTAAGATGAGCTAAAGTCAAGGAAAAACCAATCTGGGTAATTAAAAGACATATAAACAAAAGAGCGTTTACCAAAATGACTTGAAACCCTTTAGCAAAAACCATTGTAAATTGTGCTTTGGGGAGAACAGAAGAGTAAAATATTATAGCAAGTAAACGCTTTGTTACATTAAAGTAATCTCCGAGCTGTGGACTTCCCCAGCTCCACCGCTATAATTTCTTATAGTCTTGGTTATTTTTAGCTTGATGACAGCCCTGAGCAGCCGCTCCTTGAAACAGTGACCCTGTTACAATGTAGGGGCAGTGACACCAGGCGGCACGTTAAAACAGAAGCCAAACAAAACCCAGGGAAGGCCACTCTTTGTTGTATGTCACATACACACACATTTGCACAGTCACACAGTCGCCCTCACTTTCTCCACTGAACTGAGCGTATTGATGAGTGGAAATAAAGAGTATGCCATTGTGGAAAAGGAAGAAGTGAACACCTGGCAAGAAGGAAGAGTAGAAGAAAGCTTCCTTAAGATGCAGAGGGCTCCCTCACATAAAGCAAGAGCAGAGGGAGGAGAGCCAGGCACACCGGTGCACACCTGTAATCCTAGTACTTGGGAGGCTAGAACAGGAGGATCAAAGATCTGAGAACAGCCTCAGCAATTTAGTGAGACTCTCAGCAACCTAGGAAGAATGTTTCAAAGCAGAAAATTAAAAAAGGGCTGGGATGTGGCTTGGAGGTAGAATGCCTCTAGGTTCAATCCCCAGTACAAAAAAATAAATAAATAAATAAAAGGAAAGATGAAAGCAAGGAAAAAAGGAAGGAAGGGAGGGAGGGAGGTGGGAGAAGGAGGGAGGAAGGAAGGCAAGCCTGTCACCCTTGCCCACTCTGAATTCCTTGGCCTTACAATACTTGAACCTTTTAATTTAACACTGCCCAGGGTCATCAATGGCTAAAGCCAACCTAAAACTTAGAAAGCTGAAGCCAAGGTGGATCTCACTTAGGACTAATATGGAGAAAAATCTTCCCAAATCATAAACATTCTTGGTAAAGTCAGGTAGAAAAATTTCCAGTAACAGAAATGCTGGTCTGGGTTTGGGAGGGCTTGGGTGGGGGGGCAATAAAACCAGAATTTCTGAGACTTACCATGCCTATAGCCAACTGCTTTCTTCATGTGACTTTATTATTTAGTGAATGCATTGTTCTATAGTTAAGTTATTTAACTGCCAAGAACGATGAGATTTCTATATTCCTTTAGAAAAAATACAAAAAGAAAAACAGATATCCTCAAGAGTAAGTTAACCCCAAATCCTGCTCAGGAACTGTCAACTCAATAGTGTGTGTGTGTGTGTGTGTGTGTGTGTGTGTGTGTGTGTGCTTTATTGGGGTTGACCCAGGGGCATTCTACCTCCAAACTATACCCCTACAACTCAGCCACTTTCGTTTCTTTATTTTGAAACAGGGTCTCACTAAGTTGCTGGAGTTAGCCTCTAACCTGAAATCCTCCTGTCTCCCCAAGTACCGGGATTACAGGCATGTGCCCCCACACCCAACTAATCAGTAACATTTTGTCAGAGACAACTCATGTGCTCACATTCCCTATACATGAGCTGTAGGTGTTCTCCGTCTCCCTTTTCATAGGATCAGAGCTAGCTATAGGAGTGAGAGATGCCCAAAGTCAAGAGATTCCTAGTGCCCTCAAGTTAAAGAGCCAATTTTCTGGCTGAAATTATAACAATTACTTACATTATATAATTTCTCATTCATTCCATAAGCACTTATCGAGCAGAATACAGAGGGAGCAAGACTTTCTCCACCCCACACACCCCGCCCCACTCCTGGAGCCTGGAGGGTGACCTGGGCTGCCACTGACAAGCAAGATAACTGCAGGAGGAAGCGGAGGCTGCTGGGAAAGAACTCCGCGGCAGGCTCCAGTCGGTCTCCCCAGGGGCTCCAAGGGACCCACCCAACATCTTTCCAGTAGCAGTTTCACAAATGAGGAAACCAAACTGAAAGGCTCGGTGCCTGGCCCAAGTCAAATATTCAGAAGGGAAGTTTTGATCACGTTGCAGCGCACAGCATCGAGGCATGAAATCACTTTATCCTTAAAGCCATAATTTGGGGAACAAGACACAGGAGACTAGAAAAGGCTGCTGCCCTTTTCAAAAGCTCCCAACGTAACCTCAGACTGGTTTTAGAACTGGGGGAATTTGACTCAATGATTTTAAGTCTCTATTCTAGTCTTACTTTTTAACCCCACAAAGTTATGAGCCTGGTTTAAAATCCCTTTGGAGCAATCCCTGGGGACTCTACCTCTGTATCTGGGAGTCTGTTCTATTAATGCAAACTAGAGCGGACCCTTGGAATTCAGAGGTGGACATCAGGAGAATGTTGACTACCGTGCTTGCCAAGGCCCGGGCAGCATGTAATCTCTGTAAAATACAGCCTTTCATTCACTCCTTCACTGAAGAAACTTCTTGCTGAGAGCTTACGACATAAGCCAGGCAGTAAGATATAACCAGGCTATTTTAAATGGCCCTGTCAGAGCAGAAAGGACAACTGACTTGTCCTGGACACCAAGTGGCCAGCTGGGCCCACTCACCAGTGAAGTGGCTCCATGTACCAAAATCACTACACGTGAGCTCAAGTTCCTGCTTCAGCGTAATTATAAATGTGTGTCATGGATTTTAGACTATTGGTCTGCATGTAATTAAATCTACAAATGTTCTTGGCTCCTACACCTGAGGCTGGAACTTTGGATTCTAGTGCTGTTTTACTGTGTGGCCCTGAGTCAATTGCTTGACCTCTCTGCACCTCGGTTTACTCATCCAAAAGGCTGGCGTTGATAGAGATGGGCTCTCTGATGTGTCCTATCTCATATTACTGAGTCTACATTATTTAAGGGCAACTTTGGAGTTGTTAATTTTGACTTTAATGATATTTGTTTGATAGAAGTAATGTCCACACTGTTGCTTCATCTTTCATTTTTAAAAATACATTTTTTGTTCTTTTGAGGAAATACTCTTTTAAACATTGCCTTTAGAATACAATTATAAACTCTAGAAAGCAAATACTTATGCCAGTGTATAACAGAGGAGCAGCAGCTGCGGGAACCAAGCCAATGAATGCCAACCAAACAAATGAATGCCTTGCTCTTTCCATGAAGCCGAGAAGCCAGAAATTCCATTTTTATAATTTAACTGAACCCGAGCTGCATAGAGCACAGGTTACTCTCTTCTCCAATCTATACAAATGCAAACACTATAGTAAAGTATCCTGGCCTTTTGATCATGGCATAATCCTATTTCTTTCTCACCGCTTAAGGTGTGAGTGGGAAATCTAATTCTAGATCATCTTCCAAAGTCCTACCACAATCACCTCTGCAGGTTTGCTAACTGCTCAACGGTGCCTTCTCAAGCTTGCATAATAGCCGTGACAAAACTGTTGCTAATAATTAGTATTTATCAGCGGCCCACAAATTGTCTATACAGCCATACGTGTAGCGTAAGTCTTCCAACACTGTGGACTCAGAGATAATATGTTTTCCATGGCATAAGAGTCAAACGCAAATGCAAGTTCACATTGAAAGGTTGCATGAAGTATGGATGACAATCTAGGCTTTCTGTACACTGGGTGCAGCTCACAGACACCAACCTCACATTTTTTTTACTGTGGCTATGGCTTGGGTATAGTCTGTCCCCTAGGAGTTCATGCTTTTGAAGCTTGGCACTCAGTGTGCCCATGTTGGCAGGTGGGGGAACCTTCACGGGTGAGGCCTAGCGCAAAGTGATTGGGTCAACAAGGGCACTGCTGTCAGGAGGGATTGAGTAGTTCTCATGGACACTGCTTGGCTCCCAGAGGGTTTGCTGTCATGAAGGAATGGAGCCTTCCCCCCCTCCCCACCCCAGCCAGTGGGTCCCCACCTTGCTGTGTGACTTCTCCCTCTCCCAGTCATCCCCGCCATGATGCCATCTGCCATGATGTGACGCAGCCAGGGGCCCCTCACCAGAACCAGCTTAATCTTTTCCTTTCTGCAAAACAATCCTCTTTTCCTTTCAGTTACCTGACTCAGTAATGGAAGCTATCATAATGGGGGAAAAAACTAACAAAATGTAGTTGAAGACATTCAAAACTTTGGACATGCATCGCTTTAAAAATTCAGATTTTTTGCTTTATTTGAATCAAAAGATCTGACAGCAATACAGCCCATGTTTCTACAAACTAACAAGTGACCTAAATGGCCAGCCCCTTAAATGGGCTTCCTACTCCCCAATTTTTCAATGACAACATTATTCTCAAAAACATTCAAATTTACAGCATTTGTGCTTTTTTATTGCAGTAAGATCCCTTAACATGATCTGCCCTTTTAACATTTTATTATACAATGTTACATAGCAGATCTCTTGAGCTTATTGGTCTTGTTTGACTGAAACTTCATGCCCATTGCTCAATAACTCCCCATCTTTCCCTCCCCCCAGTCCCTGGTGCCATCACTTTATTTTTTTATGTCTAACAACTTGACCATTTTTAGATGCCACATATAAGTGAAATCATGAAGTATTTGTCCTCAATGCCTGGCTCATTTCAGCATAATGACTCAAGGTTCATCCACACTGTCCCATATTACAAAATTTTATTCTTTTTATAAAGCTGGCAGCTGTAAAATTCATATACTATATTTTCTTTATCCATTTATCTTTTGGTGGACATTTAGGTTGTTTCTCCATCTTTACTACTATGAAAAGTGCTATAGTAAACATAAGAGTACTGATATAGCTCTAACAAATTGACTTGGAATAATTTGGGTAAATATTTACTAGTGGAGCTGCTAGATCACACAGTAATTCTATTTTGAGTTTCTTTATTTTTTTTTAAGTCTAGGGGTTGAATCCAGGGACATTTTACCTCATAGTCATACCCCAAGCCCAATTTTATTTTTTATTTTTAAATAAGGTCTCACGAAGTTGCCAAAGCTGGCCTCCACCTGCAATTCTCCTGCCTCATACTCTCAAGTATGGGGATTGCAGGCATGCACCACCATGCCCAGCTTATTTTGAGTTTCTTAAGGAACCTTGGTACTGTCTT
Source organism: Muscardinus avellanarius (assembly GCF_963383645.1). NCBI lineage: Eukaryota > Metazoa > Chordata > Mammalia > Rodentia > Gliridae > Muscardinus > Muscardinus avellanarius. Next base: position 78,862,015 of record NC_137797.1, read on the forward strand.
CCACAGCCGCCATACCATTTTGCATTCCCATCACTGTAAAACCATTTGAATATTCCTCTAGGAAGAAGTATGAACATCATGGCCCAAGAGAACATGTGTGGTTTGTAGCCTGTGCTTAGCACACAACAGGCAGACAGAAATGTTTGCCAGACTAAACTGAACCGAATGCAACCCACAAGGGAAATTGAAAGTCTACATTCAGCATCTTGTGACATTTACCAACAAAGTTGGAAGCCATTGGTTTCAGGTTGTATCTGTGGGAATAGGCTCCTTGGCCACACTGGCATGGAATGGCAGTGTTCTAGTCCCCCTCCACCCCTTAGAACATGCTCTGCGCTAAAGGGCTGACTACAACACACGGCACCGAATACTTTCATTATTCTAACAGCTTCCCCAGCATCCAAAGATCTTTAATCAACACCTTTCAGAACCATGTTGCTGACAACAGGGGCAAAGGTTTTGGCACTGTACTCATCATCTGCTACCTGCAGCTGTAGCACCTGCCATATCATGAAAACTAAGGGAAATGTTCCAAGAGCTGTCCCCTCAGCTACCGATGTTACCCTCTCCATCCCCAAGGTCCATCTATTTATTGCATTAATGGGGTCCCAGAGCCTAGTGCACACAAGCATGAGTGTGCACACACAGACACACTCACATAATTGTGTAGCACACTTACAAGCATTAAGCAAACAGCACAGAAACAGACCAGACAGATGCTCTGCTCAAGCCTTTCCAGCCCAGAAGCTTTGAGAAAAAAGCAACACATGAGTTACATACAGACTAAGCTAGACATTTAAGACTAGGTAAAATTCTCCATATTTGCAAGGAACACTGAATTAAAACACAGCATCTCTCCAGATCTCTGTTTCTTCATCAGTAGGAGATAGGTACTTAAATATTCTTAAGTTCTTAAATATTTTAGCAGGAAAAAAAAAAAAGGCAGAATCCTTTTTCCATGAAGAAATCCTGCTCAGGACCATAATGTACAAGACAAAAGCTGACCTGTTGTTACTGAAAGAGGCTGAGTCACCCTTCCTGATCACACCATGGGAAACTCTGAAACCCAGTGTGCTAAGTGTGGGGGGGGGGGCTCTCTATGTCCCCTCCCTGCCTTTCTGAATCCATAGGGGAATTTGTTTGTGTACCTATGTAATCCAAGAACAAGGAATACGATACAGACAACAGGAAAATCTTTTAGCTCCTGTAGCCAAGGTTCGGCAGGAGGCTTCTGCCTCAGTCATCTTTCTCACTGCTCTAATCCAAAACAACTGACCACACACAACTTAGAGGAAGGAAGATTTGTTTGCTCTCGGTTCTGGAGATTTCAGGGTTCAGGCCATGTCAGAATGGGGCTGCAGAGCACAGGACATGGAAATAGGAAGCAGAGAGAGAACAACAAGGGCCCCGCCCTCACATTATAGAGGCTGGGAGCAAGGGAGCAAGCAAGTGGCTTCAAAGATACAAGCACAGTCCCTAAGCCACACCCCCAGTGACCCACCTCCTCCAGCCACGCCCTAGCTGCCTAGGTGACCATGCAGCAAATCCATCACAGTAGATCTTTCCAATTACATCAACTCTGAACATTAATGCCTATTTGTGCTCAATGGAGGGCATCTTTCATATCAGTTATTCTTATGCCAAAAGCAGAAGCTCACAAACCAAGCATGAGGAGAAGGAAGAACTCAGGAGCAGGCTCCCCAGGGCATGAAGAGATGGGACAAGAGAACACAGCCCAGGAGAGACCACACAGAAAGACAACATGCCACAGACACTATTGCTTTATCACTATTTATCACATGGAATGATTTTATTGCTTTATCACTATGGCTTTATCTGTGCCATTCCCACATCCGCCCATTTTCTGTGAGAACTGAGATGGTGTGAGAGCAGTCCGTGACACATACTCGATGTTCAATAAATAGTCTTTGCAGCTGACTCTCCTGCATTTGGGGTCTGGATAGACATGCTCTCATTTCCATAGGAAATTTTTGCCAACTGACAACTCTACCACGTGGAGAATCAAAGGTCAACTGAGCACGCCCTGTTAACATAAGTAGAAGCTAATAATTTTTCCTACAAATGGAAAAATTACTTTTGGAATATCACTGAATACTTTCTTTTGACAGCAGCTTGGACATGAAAACAATGGATGGCTGAATGTGTTCTTTTTGAGAGCACATTTGAATAGAGCCTTTTAAATATAAAACCATCTTCAAGTCAAAAATGGATTCTGCATAAAATATTCATTCCACATTCTGAAATGTATTATAAATGCAAAGTGGAATATTTTTAAGTAATTGTATTCCAGATATTCCTTTTTGTACTCGGATGCGCTGTTTTTTCTTGAGATTCCATTTAATCAGTAGAAAACTAGAATGTGATTTTCTAAAGGTAAAAACGTTGAAGTGTAGTTTTTGCTATCATTTAAAATATGCTCTCTTTAAGCTCTCAAAATGAAGAAAAATGTAAATGGTGCCATACATTGCGGTAGAGTAATAATCAGGACAACGTAACCAAAAATACCGTAATTAAAGTAACAACAGATTATCCCGTCTGGAAATTTCATTGTCTTCTTCACATTGCTGCCCTGCTTATCTGCTTAATAAGAACTGCTCTTTCTTTGCTTTGGGAAAGGCTGTACTTTAACAGAATAACAAATAGGGGATAACATTAATGATTAAAAGAAAATAGGGCAATTTTGACGATGCTCCCTGACTTTGAAGTATAATTGCAAAAACCTCAAAAAGTAATAACATTAGTTTTATGAAGACTCCCAGGCAGTTATTTCTTACCCTCTTCTCCCCCTAATTTAATTCAATCACTTCTTTTACCTCCTCTTTAAAGTATGCAATGTAACTTTCAAAATGTTGCCCTAAGATAGGTTCCTGGGCTGCCAGTTTTCAAGATTACAGATTTGCTGAACACCCCTAGGCACATGGCATGGCGCTCAGAGATTGCTGGCACAATCAACAGCTGGAAGGCCCGTGCCAGGACTCCACCCTGCCGCCCACTGGATCTGCCCTTCCAGGCTCCATTGCCAGCAACAGCATCAAACTTCCCTGATAATGGTATCTTTGGTTCACCCAGGTGGAAAAGGCACATGTGTCCTCTAAACATGGCCCCCAGTCTAGAGCTAGCCCAGGAACAGGTGGGGTCCGTGACACTTGGTTGAACTTAATACTATGAATTAATTCCTTCCAGCTGGTCATTTATTCTTGGGAAACATCCTGATTCTCGATCACTATTTTCTAAATCTTGGAACAGATTATATCTCTTGGAATCCTGGAGCTGTCGATACGTGGAGGTCTTGATAACTGTTTGGGAAATGTTGCCAAAACTCCAGATCTTGGAAAATGTCTGCTCTCTACTTCAGTCCTGCCGGCACCAGCAAAGATTCACAGCAAATCTCATCAGTTCTGTTTGGTAACTCCGAAGAATATGTGACCAGTATAATAGTCATTTGTTTCTGGGTTTGTTTGCCAAAGTGATTGATCACTTGACATCACTTTTTTTATGCGGGACACATGTCGTGACAAGACCTTTCTTACACAGGATAATGTTAGAGAAGTTTATGAATCTTTGCAACTTCTAATAACTGACATATAAGAATCTATTTGTGGGGAACTCATGAGCCTAAAAAAAGATTAAGGAAACTTTAATAAAGAACAAGTTAAGACTTTTCCAAGATATATGAAAACAAATTAAACTTTGTTTTCTATCAGAAAACTTGACAGCTGCTACACTGTAATTTTTTGAATATTTACAATAAACAGCATTAAAAATAGACTTTTCTTATTTTTCATCTAAAGGGTAAATAATGTCCTTAGCAACAACCAAGAGGTCCTCGTTCTTTCTTTTTTTTTTTTTTTTTTTTTTCAGTACTGGGGATGGAACCCAGGGGCATTCTACCTCTGAGCTACACCCTCAGCCTTATTTTTTATTCTTTATTTTGAAACAGAGTCTCACTGAGTTGCAAAGGGCCTCACTAAGTAACTGAGGCTGGCCACAAACTGTGATCCTCCTGTCTCAGCCTCCCGAATGCTGGGATTACAAGCGTGCGCCACCACGCCCAGCTGGAGCAGGTCCTCTTTGTAATGTGACGTCAGTGCTGTGGGGCTAGAGCTTGAGAATGTGCAGAAGATGGATATCTAGGAAACCAAAAAAATAGTTCAGAGAAGTGTGCCAATATACCACGCTCCATTAAAGAACACCACTGACCAGATGCTGTGGTGCATGACTGTAACCCAAGCTATTTAGGGAGGCTGAAGCAGGAGACTCATAAGTTCAAGGCCATCCTGGGCAATTTAGCAAGACCTTGTCTTAAAAAAAAAAAAAAAAAAAAAAAGCCGGGCATGGTGGCGCACGCTTGTAATCCCCGCGCTTGGGAGGCAGAGACAGGAGGATCGCGCAGGTCCGAAGCCAGCCGCACGCGCTGGCTTAGGAGACCCTGTTTCCAAATAAAAATGTAAAAATGGGTCTGGGAATGTAGCCCGGAGGTAGAAGGGCTTCCAGGAACCCCAGTACCACCAAAAAAAAAAAAAAAAAAAAAAAAGCTTTGGAAGAATACTGGGGTTTAAACCCAGGGGCATTCTACCTCTAAGCTACAGCCCCAGCCTTATTTATTTATTTATTTATTTATTTATTTATTTATTTATTTATTTATTTATTTTTGAAACAGGGTCTTACTAAGTTGCTGAGGCTGGCCTCAAATCTGCACTCCTCCTGTCTCAGCCTTCCAAGTACTAGGATTACAGGCATGGGCCACCACGCCCAACTTCAAATGTTTTGTTTTGTGCTGCTGGGGATTGAATCTAGGGACATTCTACTTCTGAGCTACACCCCCAGCCTTATTTTTCGTTCTTTATTTTGAAATAGAGTCTCACTAAGTTGTGGAGGGCCTTACTAAGTAGCTGAGGCTGGCTGCAAACCTGTAATCCTCCTGTCTCAGCATCCCAAGTACTGAATTATAAGCATATGCCACCACACCTGGCTCAACTTCAAATTTTTAATTAATTAACTAATTAAAAATTAAAAATAAAGGTCATTAAAGTTTTTTCGCTTCTTCTAACATTTCACTAACTTATTCTCATTTTGTTAGATCTTTGTTTTCTGATATAATTCTATCTTGCCTAGATCTAGAAAATAAACTGTGGCCTTATATAAATGCTTGCATTTTTATTTCTCCAAACATGCATTTGCCTTGCTGGCTAGATGCTTCGTCATCATGATTCCTCCCTTTGCTCCAAAAGGAAGCAGCAGATGAGATCCCTGACTTTCTTTGAAACCCATGCAGGGGAAGAGCTATCCCTGAGGATTCAGCCTATAGGATTACCAGGAATCTAAAATGTCCTCAGCAAAGCCCACAAGTGAAGCCCAGTAACATGCTCACGATTCCCCCACACAGTTGTCTGTCCCCATACATAGCAAGCCTTTTTGTAAGGATAGAAGCTCAGGGAAAGGCTGTCAGTGAATGGCATGGAATCTTCCCTGAGCCCCAGAATAAACCCAGTGCTGATAGCTACTCTGGTCTCGGGCCAGCTGACTGCCACAGAACATGTTGGTGCTGACTGTCCCAGCACACCTCTCAAGGCAGGGGGTGGTTACCATTCTGTTCATTGAGTGCATTTTAAGAGACACTGTAGCCAAGAGGTAAAGTGTCAAAATACCTTTCTAAAAATAGATGGCCCTTTTGCCAAGGATAAATGCACTCAAACTAAGGCCAGGGCTCTAGACAGTTGTTGAGAATATCTGCTTGCATCTCAAAGAGAAATATCCATCCTGCAGGGTGTGAGTGTTCTGGTGAGTCAACCTATGACAGTAGTGTACAAGTTAATTATAGTTATCAGAGATTATTCTATATTAGCACAGCAGTAAACCTGTTAGCCTAGTCTTTAGATCTTCTGTTAACGGAGAAAGTAGTCACCTTATGTGTTGTGGTTACACAAGCACATTGAAGCTTGCCAAAAGATCTCAAAGGGGGAAAAAAAGTGCACAAAGCTCATTGATTTTATATGTTTGTTGTATAAAGCTTTCACAAAGCCTTGGCTAGTAAGAAGAGATTATGTTCATTGGTTACGAATTGGAGGGCTGCAGAGGAGACAATGGCCTGCAGTTTAAAAGCCTCGGTGGAAACCTTCCCCAAGTCCACACAATAATCAGAGCCCAAAATGGAATGCCGGACACGACAAAGCCTAGGATGCTAAAAGGAAAGAGCATTTCAAATTAAGTCTCTGGCCTCTAACAGTGACACACAGCACAGATCTAGAAGTCAAGGTTTGCTTTCATGAAAGATAGTCATAATTAGAAGGGCACCCAGGAGTCAGCTGATGTAGCCTCCTGACCTTTCACCCCAGCCTTCCTTTGAAGAAACTGAGGCAAGAAGAGCCAGGGAGTTTGTCCTCATCACAGAGCTAATTGGTACCAAAGACACAAACTAGATCCCAGGTCTGTAGAGTACCGGTTCACTGCTTTTTCCAACCTCCAAACATTAGCGACGACTCCAGTATATCCCTAGCTTTTACCAAAAACTTCTCGTTTTGTTTTGTTTTGTTTTTGCAGTGCTATGGATTGAAGCTAGGACCTCACACCAACTAGACAAACATTCTACCCCAGCCCCTATTAAAAACTCCTAACAGGTAAAACTACTTTTTAAAATATTATAAAAACCCAACTTTAATCATTTTATAATAAACCCAGTATCAGGTGTTTTGGGTTTTTTTGGTCTTGTTTTTGTTTTTGTTTTTGTGGTACTGGGGTTCCTGGAAACCTTCTACCTCAGGCTATACTCCCAGACCTACTATATATATATATATATATATATATATATATATATATATATATATATATATATATATTTTTTTTTTTTTTTTTTTTTTAGAAACAGGGTCTCTTAAGCCAGCATGGCTGGCTTCGAACCAGCGCGATCCTCCTGTCTCTGCCTCCCAAGCGTAGGAATTACAAGCATGTGCCACCACACCCAGTATCAGTTTAAATGTGACAATATGGGTAGCTATTATTATGTATTAATAGCCTGGACAAATAAGAAAATGATACAAAAATATTTTTGCTCACAAAACCTCAAGATTAAGGTGAAGCTGAAAGCCACCCTTTGTACATATGAAACTCCACTGTTTTCCAGATTTAAGCTTAAAAAGATAAAAGCGATTTCAAACACTTGAACACATGGCAGGGGTTGAACTCCTGGTAGTATGAACCTAGAAATTTAGGTTGGAGAATAAAACTTTTGTTTTTCCCCCCAATCCCAATCCAGCTGAAATCAAATTGAAGGTATTTAGAGCATATTCCACAAATCCCAACCCAAATCAGCCCAGAGAATGAAAGGAAAAATGCCAGTTCATCTCCCCACATGTAATTCAATACAAACCGCAGAATGGGTCAAAAACTCTAAAAGTAGTAGGTTTTCCCAAAATGGGTCAAGGCTCAGATTTTAACCAAAATTGTAAAGCAAGTCAACAACATGGAATTATGATCCTGGTCCTCGCTGTCATCCGATGCTATCATTGCTGCCATACAGAGAATTACGCTAAGCACTGGTGCTATTATTGTGGTGCCAGGGTGGAGCATCATGAACAAGAGCGTGGATAGGGACGTGGGAGCCTGCGATGAGCGAAACTGAGAAGTGAGCGTGGGGTCTCCGCTCGTCTTCCATTCCCAGGCCTCTTTCCTTCCCAGGGAAATCACACACTCCAGGAGCACCCCCCCCCCCCCCGCTTCAGCTCCACCTGGCTTTTCAGAGTCCTTGCACAGGCTTTGCTCCTGAGCTGGCCACAGTCTCTGAACCAGGCCCGACATCATCCTGGTCCTCACAGCTCAGCTTCTCAGCCCTGCATGCAGCAATCTCTCACCCATGGAAAGGATGGTAGGCAAACCCAGGCTGGTTTATTAATGATTGAAGGTGATTTAGTGCTGGGTTGACAGCATTCTAAAGATAGAAAGAGTGGCAAACTCTCTTGTGAAATGCCCAGGTACTTGCCAGTAATTGTCAACTTTCATAAATCAGTATGGAGGAGGGAAAGCGCAGTGATTGTGAGTCTGTAGCATGTGTCCCAGAAGTCAAGAAGACAAGGTCGTGTGACTCAGAAACCAGGCTAGAAGAACAAGAACTAGAGCAGGGAGGGAGCAGCTCCATTATTCGGACCTTCACTGTGTCTAATCGTGTCTAAGGCCAGTGCACAGGGGTTAGCTCCTTTGATGATCAAAGCAGAAGGATCAAATCCTAAGTACAAATGTGAGTCCACCATTTACCAGTTGAGTGGACTTGGCCAAGTTGTCTAACTTTGTTAGACCCCAGCTTCCCCAACTATATCATAGGATTATTTTGAGGCTACCATGAACTAGTAAGTATGAAGTGTTTTGTTCAGTACCTTGCAAAAGATGGGTGGGTGCTCAACAGTGTTAAATCATTACTATTATGGTTTTTAATATTAACCATGCTCAGCCAGGTGTGATGGCAAACACCTGAAATCCCAGTTCTTAGGAGGCTGAGACTGAAGCATAACAGGTTCAAAGCTAGCCTCAGCAACTTAGCGAGGCCCTCAGCATCTTAGTAGATCCTGTTTCAAGATTAAAAAATAATTTTTTTAACAAAAGGACAACTGAACCTGGCATGGTGGCGCACTCTTGTAATCCCCACACTTGGGAGGCGGAGACAGGAGGATTGCGCAGGTTTGAAGCCAGCCATGCTGGCTTAAGAGACCCTGTTTCCAAATAAAAATATAAAATAGGTAAATAGGTCTGGGTGTGTAGCCCGGAGGTAGAAGGGCTTCCAGGAACCCCAGTACCACCAAAAAAAAAAAAAAAAAGGACAACTGGAGTGGGGGTGTAGCTTGGAAGTAATGCCCCTGGTATCAATCCCCAGTAATACACACACACACACACACACACACACACACACACACACACACTGCACACACACAGATTAGATATATTATATATGTGCATGCTTGCCATCATAGCAAGCTTGTGCACTTTCTGTCTCAGTTATCAGCAGCAGCCTCGGAACACTGTAAAGGGACATCATATGACATCCATCACATAGCATCCAAGCTTGGCCATGACAGAGTTCTGTTGAACCTCCTGTTCTGCCTCTTACTGACTGTGTGAACCTGAACAAGTCCCTTTAACTTTTCTGAGCTTCCTCCAATTTCCCATATGAAAGTGACACTATCTATCTCCTAGGTTTGGTGTGAAAATGGAGCCTATAAAATGCTTAACACACAGTCTCTTATTTATGCTCAATAAATAAGAGCTGTCATTGGCTGTAGTCGTATCTCCTCCCAGGCTTGCATGCTTCAAATAACTCATCGGTCTGCCCTGGTTCCAGTCATGACCCAAAGGCCACCCATCAATTCTCAACTCCAATGTCACTCCTGGAGCAGGACTGCCCACCTCACCCCTGAAGGCAGCCTCAATGTCCAGTGCTTTATTTATTTGCTTTCTTGCAATTGTCACAATCTATAATTAACAAAGAGGTTTTGACTTGCTTCTTTATTTTCTTTTTCCCCATACTGATATGTAAACTCTGGGTGGAGAGGGGTCCTTATCTGTCTTGTTTATCATAAAGCAAAGTCCAGTTAATAGAAAATATTCCTAAAATATCTGAGAAGTAAAAAGGAAAATAGAGAAAAGATGTTGATTAAGAAAGTATTTCTAGGTTCCTCAAATAGTATAACTAGACTGTATAACCCACAGGAGCAGGAACTGTTTCTGTCCACCTAACTCCCCATCATATCTATACCCAGCGGAGTAGACTGATAATTAACATTTAAATAGAAGTATGTATGAATTCTCTTTTTAGAACCAGTCTTGCTGGCCCTCGTGGTCATTGAGAACCTGTTATAAGGGCATCTACAAGATATTAGTGAGAAGGTGTTTGAGCCAAGAATCAGGGATCTGCCCTAGATAGATAAGACCAAACTTATCTATGAGGCACACAAACAAGCAAAAAAGAATTCTGAGCAAGAAATAAGCTTCACTGGAACCTTAGTGCACTCCTAAATAACTTTAGTTTCTTTTCAAGATTCCCTGTGCTATCTTATAAAATGCATGTCAGGATAGGTTTTGTTTTCCTCTGCGCTTCCACTCTTGTGACCAAGATATTTGACATGCACAACCTAGAGAAGGAAAGGTTTGTTTAGGATCATTGTTTTGGAAGTTTCCGAACTTTCAGTCCATATTTGACTGGCCACAGCCCTGGTGATCTCCTCCCTCCAGACACTACCCATTTGCCTGAGTTTCCACTCAGCCAATCCACTCAAATTACTAACCCTTCCGTGGATTTGCCACTGAAAACAGCCCTGATTCAATATTTCACCTCTGAGTGTTGCTGCCCTGGGGATGTGCTTTCATCATATGAGCCTTTGGGGGGACATTCCAAACCCGAGCCACAACACATTTTTCTAATTTCTTCACATCTTTTCTAAGTGATGCTTATTTCTTGCTCAGAATTCTTTTTTGCTTGTTTGTGTGCCTCATGGGTAAGTTCGGTTCTAAAGTCTACCATCATGGACGAGATACAGTGTTTAGATTAGCAGTGAGAAAGGATGAGGCACAAAAATGTTCTGGATAAAGAGTAAAGAAATTTGAGTTTACGTTTGACACAGTAAACTGTGTCAGAAGGACACAGGACTCATAGGGTTCCATCTGAAACCAGGACAACAGATGAGCGTGGGCAACAATACTGACGAATGAGGGTGAAAAGTGGGTGGCACTGAGTAATCAGCTTGCTGGAAGGAAACATTAGGGTAGGGACTCCTAAGTAAGTCCCTAATTTGCATGACTTTTAGGATTTTGCATCAGATATACTCCATGGTATATGTTCTATATGTAAGAAATAAGTTTAATAAAAAAATACAAATGGGGGGGTAACTTGATTTCAAAAGTCTGATAATTTCCCATAATATAACTCCACTGAAAGAGTCACAGCTAAAGGAGTTTCTGGAGAAATTAGTTGATAGGATAGTCTTTAAAAATACAAATGATAGAGCAAAACAAATTTGAAAACCCCATTTCTGATTTTCACTTGTTTTTTTGGTTTTGCGGGTCTGAGGATGGAACCCAGGGACATTCAACCTCCAAGCTACACTCCCTGCCCTATTTTTTTTATATTTTATTTTGAAACAGGGTCTCACTAAGTTATGGAGGGCCTCACTAAGTAGCTGAGGCTGTCCACAAACCACAATCCTCCGGTCTCAGCCTCCCTAATGCTGGGATTACACATGTGCACCACCACACCCGGCTTTCTCATTTATTTTCAAGAGCAGAAAAAAATGCTGGAGACATGGAATGAGGATGGATACTTAGAGGTGCATACAGAGAAGATGACATATTTGAAGGAGAGAAGTTAACAAATTCTTACTTCATTAGAAGAAAACTGTTGTTTCAATTATTATTCATTGCATCTCTCCAGGAGATAGGATACTAGTCTATGCAGTCAAAATACAGAAGAGCATTTCCTTTCATACATTAAATTCACTCTATTTAGCAGTCATGTTCGTGTCCTTCCAAAACTGCACCCTACAAAATATATAACAAAGTATGCCATATCCCACAATTGGGAAGTACCTTATCAGCTTCAAGAATTATGTTGCCACCTCACCTCAACACTTTTACTTAACAAAAAAAATAATTTTAAATATTCTCTGTCTAGTCATTTTACTTCATTTTGCACACTAATTAGATTCAAACCACGACTAGGATAAGGGTGGTCTTACTCACTCTGTAGTTTTCTAGTAGGTTATTTAAAAAATGGAATCTACACTAGAGAAAGGAAATACACAATGTTGAAAGTTTGCCTGGTCAATGTGAAACGTTGGCAAAATTCCACTTTCTGTTCAGCAGGATTCTAGGAAGATGAGCTCATGTATTTAGGATAGAATTTAACTCTCATTTCTGTCCCCTAAGGGATTCTTCCATTCATGGAGTTCCGTCTGAAATCAGGACAGCAGATGAGTTTGGGCAACGATACTGAAGAATGTATGAGGGTGAAAGTGGGTGGCACTGAACAATCAGCTTGCTAGGCATTCTCAGGATTGTACTGATGCTGGTTAAGTCTGACGTAAGGGAACATTAGGTTAAAACAAGTCAGTTTGGACAACTTCACATAGTCACTCTGTAATCCAAAAATAATAGCAGTTTCCTCTGCTGAATGCTCAAAAGGTGGTAAGGAAAACAAGTGCATTTGCTGCTCTGTATTTGACCCCAATCAACAAGGAAGAACTGGCTGGAGATATGGAAGGGACGGGAACCTTGGGAGAGACCGACAGTATTATCTTCAGTTGATGAAAAACAAAGGAGGAATTTATAACTCTTACGTTCTTCTAGATTCTGTACAGGATGTTTAAAAATCGGAGGAAAGAGCCGATGGAAGACAGAATCTATTAAAAGAAATACATCTCAAGAAATTTCAAAAATTACAATCTCTCCTAAAAATAAAATAAATCAGCAATATTGGTGAGGAAAAGGAGGAACGGGATTAGAGACTGAGATTGCACAGGCTGCTTGGGGATGAGCTCCGATTCCAGAGGAATTTGAACATGAACACTCCAGCTAACTCCACTGCCTGGTTTTGCTTGCCCTGCAAAAAATGCCTCCACCTCCAGACCCCACAGCCCTGCAACACAGTGAAGGGCTAGGGCTTATTGGGCATTTACTGTGTGCCAGGTGAGATGCTGAATGCTGTTTACACGTCCCTTAATCCTCATCATGACTCTGCAAAGGAGAGACTAACAGTCAGACAAGTGAAGTTCAGAAAGATTAAATAAATTGCTTTAAATCACATAGTTAATGATTAGTAGGGCTGTTATGGTTATAAATGAATTTACAGTGGGGTGGGGGGGGTACTGGGGATAGAACCTCCAAGCTACCTTCTCCAGCCCTTTTTTTTTTTCTTTTTAATATTTTTTGTTTTGTTTTGAGGCAGGGTCTCACTAGGTTGCTGAGAGTTTTGCCAAGTTACTGAGGCTAACCTCAAACCTATGATCCTCCTGTCTCAGCCTCCAAGTACGCAGATTACAGCCATGCATCACCATGCCCAGTTTATATTATACTTTTAAATAACCTAAGAGGAAGGTGTAATGAAAAGATGAGAAGGTAACATAATGTCCAGAGAGGACAATAATGATGACAATTAAGACACTGTATGCTTACTATACACACTCATTTATACCTGTCTAATCTAAATAAATATATGCATATGTAGCATATATAATTATATATTTACATATGTCTAATTTCACCTAGTTCTTATGACAACTCTATGCAGTAGAATTTCTTACTGAATTTTACAAAGAGGGAAACATTAAGAAACCTACCCAAAGTTACACAGGCAGAAATCCAAGCCCATGCTCTTAAGCATGAAGATGTGATAACCTGTAGAAAGGAGGCAGAGCAAGCCATTCTTTACATTCAATTAGTCATTCAACAAATACTTGTTAACCATTGGCTGGGATCCCATCACTTTTCAAATACTGGAGACAGAGCAATGAGTAAAACAAATAACACAGGCAAATGAAAAGCCTTGCTCTCCTCAAGCTTAAATTTTGAGGGGGATGGTCCAATAAAAAACAAGATAATATGAAATATATTGTATGTTAGATAAGAAATACCAACAAGAAAAATAAAGCAGAGAAGGAAACAGAAATTGGATAGAGGAGAATGAAACCTTAGATGTGGTATCTACAGGGCTTTGTTAACACTTTGAATGAGAAGATGACGGAAGTGCAGGCATGAGGCCTGAGGGTATTGGGCAAAGAGCACGTGGGCACAGGGGTGGCCATGCGAAGGCCTCACTACAGTAACCTACACTCAAGGAAGCACTGCGACTGCAACATAGAGGAGGAACAGTGGTAGAATAGAAAACCAGAGAGTAACTGGGGATAAAGCAACATGGAACCAGAGTGTATACAGCTCCATGGGACATGGTTAGGACCTTGGCTTTCAGCTGAGTAGCTATGAAACTTTGCAGGGTTATGTGTAGAGGAATGACAGGGCATGCCTTATGTTTTAAACAGATTTATCTGGCTGCTGTGTAAAATAAAAAGGGTTGGGGTGTAGCTCAGAAGTAAAATGCCCCTGGGCTCAATCCAGAAAAAAATTATGAAGAATGAGGAGGAGGAGGAGGAGGAGGAGGAGGAGGAGAATAACAACGACGATGACAATAATGACAAGGAGGAGGAGGAGGAGGACGAGGAGGAGGAAAGCAATGAAATCTAGTGCCCACATGGAGAAGCCCAAGCCAAAGAGATGGCAAAGCATATGGACACAAAGCAGGTAGACCAGGAGAAGCACTAGGAAGAACTTCCATAAACTCTTCTGGGATGGCTTCAATTTCCTTGGTGAAATGGAAAGTACTATCATTAGCCAAAGCTGGGTAAGAAGGAGGCGTTAAAAACTTGAAGAGGAAATGAAATCATTGTCCAGGAATATAGAAAATTACATGCAATAAGAAAATACAGCATAAATGAGAGATGGAATTATAGCCCACTTAAGATGAGTGATCGTGAATTCAAAATACAGACAGCAGAGTTAAGTGTTTTTCCTTAGCTGTGTTCTATAACGGAGCCATAGTCATGGAGAAGAAATGAGTGGGATTTAGCCAGGGTTGGAGTTTAGCCAAGAGAGTACCACAAATCAAGGAAGAGAGGATATATACAAACAAATGATAGTGATGATTAATCAAGTAATTTGAGCTGAGAAAAAATGGAGATGAGATCATGGGGAGCTAAGTGGGGAGCAGTTAAAATGGGATAGAATAGGTGTATTGAAACAGGCCTTTCACACATACTTAGAAAGTTGGTGCAGTACCCAAAAGTGCCCAGCTGAAAGGGCACTGAAATCTATCTGTCTAGATTGTGTCACAAACCAGGAGCCCCAACATGGGATTGTTTCACCCAGAGAGGATACATTTTCCTAATTCATCCAACTCAGAGGGGCATGACACAGGAGAGTAGAGATAAGCACTCCAGGTGCTCACTGCCCCAGTAGGAAGTAAAGAACAGACATTGGAAGAACATATTCTGAGGGAAGAAATCCTCATTTATTTCTGCTCTATAAGAATCTTAATTTAGCTCCTGAATTGGGTTTGATTTTTTAACAGGACTGCCTCTGATTTGTCTTTTCATTTAGTCTCAAAATGAAATGGGTTTTACAGAATGTAGAAATCTTCCAGATAAAATTATTTAGCATTACCCAGGTGGAGTGAGTTGAGTTTGACACAATGACCATTTTGCAGCCATAAATTCCCCAAATCATTGGCTTACTGCACTCTTTGCTGAAAAAGAAAGATACCCAGCACCCCACCCTTCCGGAATTTCCATCTCCCCTTATTTTTATTCAATACCTACCAATTGCACCTGAGGCTACTACCACTGCCATGGATTGTTTCAGCACCCCAGGGGAGAGCAGGTTTCACTGATCTGGGAAATTTATGTAGGTCCTGATGGAATTGGAAGATTGTTAGGGTCACAATGCTTTAGAAAATGGTCATAAAGATGAAAGGGGTGGTCAGGGAGTTGAATGTTTGAAATTAAGAATTTGGCAAGGTTCAAGTTAAGAGGAGACACTAAGTCTACTGGGGTGTGAATGATAATGAGAGGTAGTTGCTGAAAGAGTTTGGAGGAGAAGATAATTGAAGGAAAATCAAGAATTCTCTATATGAATATATAAACCTTTAAGAAATTAATAAAGAAGAAATAACAGTGAGCCATGAGCTAAAATCTTCAAGGAATCAGGCAATGTGATCCAAGGTATGCTGACTGACTGAAGCAAGAAGTGGAAACTATTATATGATCTAGGCTGATGGCATAATATTCATAGCTGAATGAGTTTAGACAACAGAGAATGAAAGATCTACCAGTGGAAATGAAGAGCAAACAACTCCGTCTACCTCACGTCCCCATCCAGCCTTACTTTCTCAATCAACATTCTCACTGATATAATCCAAAACACTTGACCACACAACTTACAGGAGAAAGATTTATTTGCTCACAGTTTCCTTGGGGATTTGAGCTTCTACCCACACGAGGCCAGGAACCATGGATCTCAGAGTGGCAGGCAGAGGAGAAAGAGCACAAGTCTCTGCTCCTTAAATTACAGGGGCCAGAAGCAAGAGAAGGCAAGCAAGAAAGGGGATTCAAAGACAAAAGCACAGTCCCTAAGGCTACAACCCCAGTGAGCCACCTTCTCCAGCAACACTCCACCATCCAGGATCACACCTAAACAAACCCATTATGATGGATTTATCCACTGGTGAGATTACAACCCTCATCACTTAACTATATCAATCCTGAGCTTTTCAGAGGACAATCTATATCTGACCATAGTAAGTACAAAAAAGTAAGGAAAGAAAACAGCAGTCTCTTGAGAGAGGTGCAGGGGCATGAGAGTCTTAGAAAGGACAAAGAGTGAAAAAATTGAGGATTTGGGCGATTGTGCTGGCCATTGACATTATATTCCAAAAAGCCAGTGAAATCAATTGGGAGAGAAGTACAAAGTCATAGGGGAATTCGATTCTGACCATGAAGATGGCCTAGTCCAGGACTTCATGTGCTGAGTGCTGATAAGATTAGAGCTGGTGGTCACCAAAGACCAAAGAAAGTAGAAAGGCATACATAGCCATGTGAGGGTGGTCTTTATAGGACCCTGAGGAATTTTAAAGCACATTCTTGATGTCCACTGACGAAGACCTCCAGGCCAGCACAGGGTGCTATACCCTTCAGATTGTCTCACAAAAACCTAACAGGCCCAATACAGCTTTCTGCAATGAAAAATATATATAAATATAAATATATCTGTGCCATCCAACTGCTAGCCACATGTGGACAGCACAGATCTGACCCCAACTACGTGCCCAATCTTTCTGACCATTCTCTTCTGATGAACAGGAGGCCCACTCCTTCTTTGTCCACCAAAGAAAATATTTTTCAAGTTAGAAAGCACAGGATGAACCATACAAAAACAAATTAAAAACCCAAAGGAACAGTACCTATTCCCTCTGGATAAATTGAAGTCTATGGTTCCTGAGAAATTATTAGAGATGATAATTAGAAATGGGCACATGTTATCATAAAGTTTAGGCTTGATGGAGTTCTAGAGGTGATTATTACTGAACTGACACCTCCTAAAGAATGTGTTCTGAAGCAGCAGTGGCTCACTAAGACAGTGGCACAGGAACCCCTTAAGAGACCATTATCATTGCCCAGTAAGCTCTTAGTTGCTGTAGAGAGTGTACACTTCCTCCCAACCACAAACAGCCATCCCAGAAACAGCATGAAGTTCAGGCAGCCAGAGAGGCAGGGTGACCTGTGGCTGAGAGCCGCCCGCTGAGCAGCACCAGTACTAGATGCCTCCTGAGCCAGCAAGCAGAGGATGGAAGCCCATAAAAATGGGTTGGAAATGCTCTGTGCCTGTATCTGTATCACTCTGAACCTCACCATAATGTATAACTCTGATGCACCAATAAAAGTATTACAAGAAATGGGTTAGAAAGGATTCAGTGAGGAATACCAGATGGAATAATTTCCATCACTGCATACATAGGACACAGGAGAGAAGAAAAAGAAAATAAAGCCAGTTATTTCAAATGCTTCATTGAAAGAGATTAAAAACATCATTTCCCCTCCTTTCCCAGGGGTTTTTATTGCTGTCGCCTGCAGCCTCTGCAGCACCTCATCCAGGACGCTCGTCACCGTACATTCTGGACCTAAGTGCCGCTCCTTAGCAAATGGAAAGGCAAAAGACAGAGAACAAAAGATAGAATTGTGAAATCTCCTGCCAATAAGGCCTGGGGCTGGGGAGGGGAGCAAGGTTTTCTTGTTAATCCTTTTAGAAAACACGTATTTTCCTTGTCTCCAGGGAACCATGGCCTCTTGAGGATAGCGAGGATGTCATATCACCCTTTTTCCTCCGACGCAGCATCTCCCTTTGTACAGCTCTGGTAAAGGTCGCTTGCTGCCGTTAACACGACGACTCCTCCACTGACCCCCAAGCAGACGTGGCTTAATGAGTCAGTCAGAGCTGGCCTTCAGGATCTATTAAGTCTCAGAGAGAGGAGGCCCAGAAACATCTGTCTGCTCTGTTTGATGGTGGTGTCATGTGCAGGACATGTTTTCCTGGCTCCAGGAGTTAGCCATGCAGCTAATAAGCTGAATGCCAGTGAAAGAGAATCTGTGAGTCCCTAATAGAAAGCACTCTGTCACTCAGCCCCGTGTCTGCAGCGTCATTCTATTGACTGAAAAGAGCAAGCATCACGAATTCTCGCTTGTTCTGGAAAAGGCACCAATTACAGTTTTCATTGGTGTTTTGTGGGCAGTTCCTTTGTGAAATTTTCTCTTGGAATAATCAAAATCATAGCTATCATGATTATGATGAATTAAGAACCATAATCAAAGGCTGGGGATGGAGTTTAGTGGCAGAGTACTTGCCCAGCATGCACGAGACACTGAATTCAATTCCCAGTACCACAAACAAATAAATAAATAAACCATAATAAGTACTTCAGATGCAATTTCTCCTATAACCATCAAACTTCCAATTAAATGATAAGCAAATTGAGATTTATCCTCAGGCTTCAGCTATGACCTTCTGCAAGCTGGTAAATGGTGGAGCCAGGATGATCAGAACCTCTTATAATGTTGCTATTGAGTAAATGATGATTAAGGTGGAGGTACTTCAAGGACAGCATCAGTCTTGCATCATGCTGACTGTGCTATAATCAAGTCCAATAAAAATCATCCTATGTAAAGCCAGGCGTGGTGGTACATGCTTGTAATCCCAGCATTCGAAAGGCTGAGACAGGAAGATAGATCATGGTTTGCGGACAGCCTCAGCTACTTGTGAGGCCCTCTGCAACTCAGTGAGACCCTGCTTCAAAGTAAAGAATAAAAATAGGGCTGGGGGTATAGCTCGGAGGTAGAATGCCCCTGGGTTCCATCCCCAGTACCACACACACAAAAAAATTATCCTATGTAGTCTTACATTTTTGTATATCTCATAATTTAAAAGAAAAAAGAAAAAAGTCCTGTCTAGCTTCCAGGTTGGATTCTCTCCACTTATGGAGTCCCTCTCCCCATCACTCAAATTAATGATATTATTTGTGTTTGCTGCTAAGCTAATATAGTGCTCTATGGGAAGTCATAATGGCTCTCAGTTGCTACTTTAAACAAGTCTCCAGGTTCATTTCAAGATGATTGATAATTAGTTTTGAAGAAGTCCTCAAAATAGGAAAAACTTCAGAAGACCAAAGACAAAAAAAATTGTAACTGTGATCATGAAAATTTTGATTAACCTTTGACAGATCATATGTGATCCGTGAATGAGATAAAGAGGTGAAATAACATATTAAACAGCAGACATTTACTAAATGCTTACATTTGTCCAACAGTGTGAATGACTTATCTTCTGAGACAGGAGTATTGTAGATTTGCAGCCAGGCTCAGTAACTTAGTGAGACCCTGTTTCAAAATAAAAAATAAAATAGAGCTTGGGATGTAGCTCAGAAATAGAACACCCCTGTACACCCAATCCCCAGCACCAAACCAAACAAATAAAAATAGGACTGGTATATAGCTCAGAGGTAGAATCCCTGGGTTTAGTCCCCAGTACCACAAATTAATAAATATATTTCTCTTATTTATCACTTCAACTTTTATAGGTAAATATTTCTCCTTTTTACAGATGATAAAACCAAGGTCAGTGGTTACATCAATTTCTCAGGGTCACCCTGTTAAATAGTGAAGAGCTTCAAACCTGGTGCTACAGACAGAATGTTCACATCTCCCCAAAATGTGTATGTTGAGGCCTAAATCTCCAATATGGATATATTTGGAGACTGAACCTGTGGAAAGTAAGTAGGTAAACGGTGAAGGTCTCATGATGGGTTTAGCACCCATAGAAGAAGAGATGCAAGGAAGCTTCCTCTTCTTCTCTCTCTGCTATCCACTGTGTAAGGAAACAATAAGAAGGTGGCTGTCTGCAGGCATGGAAGAGGGCTTTCACACTGCACCCAGAAGCATCTTGGTGGTGGACGACCCAGCTTTTAGAACCATGAGAAATAAATTTGTGTTGTTGACTCACTCCAATCCAGGCATGGTGGTGCACACATATAATCCCAGTACTTCTTGAACAACTTAGCAAGGCCCTCAGCAACTTAGCAAGACTCTGTCTCAAAATAAAAAATAAAAAATAAAATAAAATAATAAATAAATAAAATAAATAAATAAAAATTTAAAAATTAGAAAATAATAATAAAATAGGAATGGGGGTATTTTCCTTGGAGGTAGAATGCCCCTGGGTTTAGCCTCCAGTACCAAATATAAAAACTAAAAGTAAGCTACCCAGTCAGTGGCATATACTGCTATAGAAACTCAACCTAAGACATGTGGGTAGCAACCATAGATTCCAACTCATAGGAAAAAATAAGCTGGTTGAATCTAAAGTGGAGACATTGATTATTAGATGGGTATGAATACCAGAACAAAATCTTTAGAAAGTGCTAAACTGTGCTTTTCTTGCTCTTTATTATTCAATCTCATGCTCACTGTGTTGCAGATGTCAAAAATAACTCCAATTGGCAAAGACAAAATTACATTGGAAGGGAGGGGGAAGGGATGGGGTGGGAAATGGGGAAGGGCTAAATGAGTGATGTGTGCATGTGTGCCTCTAACATCTTGTGCTCCATTAAGCTGTATGAATGCAATGCACCAATGAACTTAAAAAATGATATTGGAGGATAGGTGAGCTGATGTTATTGAAATTAAACTGTCACACATAGATTTACAAAGTCAATTATATAACTATGGTGTGGAAGAAAACTGGATAAATAATAGCTCATTTAAATGTTTCTTTTTTTTTTTTATTGGTGGTACTGGGGTTCCTGGAAACCCTTCTACCTCAGGGCTACACTCCCAGGCCTATTTTATATTTTTATTTGGAAACAGGGTCTCTTAAGCCAGCGAAGCTGGCTTCAGACCTGTGTGATCCTCCTGTCTCCACCTCCCAAGCGCAGGAATTATAAGCATGCACCACCATGCCCGGCATAAATGTTTCTTTTAAAAACTAAAACTGGGCGTAGCACGCCAGACCCCTGGAGAAACCGGGCCTAGTGGCCTGAGTCCCGGGCGGGGTTCGCGCGGGGCACGCCAGCAGGGGCCCAGGTCACGGGACTCTGGGCCCTGGGCTAGACCGCGCGTAGCACGCCAGACCCCTGGAGAAACCGGGCTCAGTACCCTGGGTCCCGGGCAGGGGTCGCGTGGGGCATGCCAGCCGAGGCCCGGGTCGCAGGACTCTGGGCCCCATGCGGAGTAGTATGGAGCAGGCTGGACCCATGGGGAAACCAGGTCGGGTCACAGTGCTACTGAGTGCCTGATCCCACTACCTCCTCAAACCACACATACTGTCTTCTCTTATTGAGAAAAAGAAAAGAAAAGAAAAGAAAAAAGAAAAATATCGGAGAGGGGTTAAGAAGGCCGTTGCGATGCCAGGATACTGGAGATGCAGACAAAATTTATTCAAATGCACTGGAACTTATGGAAAAATTCCCCGTGAAGGAGGACTGCTATTTCTCTATATTGTTAAGAATCTTGGACATCATCTGTAAGGAGAGAGTTTAGCGGAGACCAAGGAGAAAGGCGGTTTTGAAAGTGGTCTCTGTGATGGTGGTGAAGACTTGTATTCAGGAGAAGCAGAAATCGGATCCTACCAACCTTATTTTTTTTGGAGAAATTACACTAAATGTCGAATGCTAGCGTCACACATGCTTAGGAACACTGGACAACATTCAGAGTGGAAAAAGAGCTTGGTAAAGATTTGAAATGGTGGAGGCAGTGGCAGTGGCAGTGGCCAGTACTCAGGGGAGGCAGAGATCTGATGCATTACACCTGGAACCTTTGAAATAATAACCCCAGAGGCAGAATGCTACCACCACGCACCCTCAAGAACGTGGGACAATTGGTTGGGCGAAGACGGTGCTCCGATTGGAGCCTGCCGAGGGGTAAGGCCAGCAACGGACACAGCAAAGCTGGGATTGGAGCCTGCCTTGAGGCAAGACTGGTGCTGGAGCCTCCGAGGCCGGGATCAGAGCTCACCGTGAGGAAAGGCCGGTGCTGGGGCCTTCGAGGCCGGGATCGGAGCCTGCCGAGGGGTTAGGCTGGTGCTGGGGCCAGTGAGGCTGGGATTGGAGCCTGCTGTGAGGCAAGGCTGGCTCTGGAGCTTAGAGGCATTGACTGGAGCCTGCCGAGGGGTTAGGCTGGTGCCGGGGCCTTCGAGGCCAGGATCGGAGCCTGCCAAGGGGTTAGGCCGGTGCTGGGGCCAGCGAAGCCAGCATCGGAGTCAGCCATGAGGCAAGGCCGGTGCTGGGGCCTCCAAAGCCAGGATAAGAGCCTGCCGAGGGGTTAGGCTGGTGCCGGGGCCAATGGCCGGCATCGGAGCCTGCCCTGAGGCAAGGCCACTACTGGGGCCTCCGAGGCTGGTATCGGAGCCTGCCAAGGGGTTAGGCCAATGCCGGGGCCAGCGGCCAGCATCAGAGCCTGCCGTGAGGCAAGGCTGGTGCTGGGGCCTCTAAGCCCAGGATCAGAGCCTGCCAAGGGGTTAGGCCGGTGCTGGGGCCAGTGAGGCCGGGATCGGAGCCTGCCACGAGGCAAGGCTGGCGCTGGAGCTTCGAGGCAGTGACCGGAGCCTGCCAAGGGGTTAGGCCAGTGCCGGGCCCAGTGGCCAACATCGGAGCCTGCCGTGAGGCAAGGCCACTACTGGGGCCTCCAAGGCCAAGATTGAAGCCTGCCGAGGGATTAGGCCAATTCCAGGGCCAGTGGCCAGCATTGGAGCCTGCCGTGAGGCAAGGCCGGTGCTGGGGTCTCCGAGGCTGGGATCAGAGCCTGCCGAGGGGTTAGGCCAGTGCTGGGGCCAGTGAGGCTGAGATCGGAGCTCACCGTGAGGCAAGGCCGGTGCTGGGGCCTCTGAGGCCGGGATCGGAGACTGTCGAGGGGTTAGGCCAGTGCTGGGGCCAGTGAGGCCGGGATCGGAGCCTGCCGTGTGGCAAGGCTGGTGCTGGAGCTTCAAGGCAGTGACTGGAGCCTACCGAGGGGTTAGGCCAGTGCCGGGGCCAATGGCTGACATCGGAGCCTGCCGTGAAGCGACACCACTACTGGGGCCTCCGAGGCCGAGATCGGAGCCTGCCGAGGGATTAGGCCAAGGCCGGGGCCAGCGGCCAGCATCGGAGCCTGCCGTGAGGCAAGGCCGGTGCTGGGGCCTCTGAGCCCAGGATCAGAGCCTGCCGAGGGATTAGGCCAATGCTGGGGCCAGTGAGGCCGAGATTGGAGCTCACTGTGAGGAAAGGCCGGAGCCTGCCGAGGGGTTAGGCCTCCGAGGCCTGGATTGGAGCCTGCCGAGGGGTTAGGCCGGTGCTGGGGCCAGCGGCCGGCATCAGAGCCTGCCGTGAGGCAAGGCCGGTGCTGGGGCCTCTGAGCCCAGGATCAGAGCCTGCCGAGGGGTTAGGCTGGTGCTGGGGCCAGTGAGGCCGGGATCGGAGCCTGCCACGAGGCAAGGCTGGCGCTGGAGCTTCGAGGCAGTGACTGGAGCCTGCCAAGGGGTTAGGCCAGTGCCGGGCCCAGTGGCCAACATCAGAGCCTGCCGTGAGGCAAGGCCACTACTGGGGCCTCCAAGGCCGAGATTGGAGCCTGCCGAGGGATTAGGCCAATGCCAGGGCCAGTGGCCAGCATTGGAGCCTGCTGTGAGGCAAGGCCGGTGCTGGGGTCTCCGAGGCTGGGATCAGAGCCTGCCGAGGGGTTAGGCCGGTGCTGGGGCCAGCGAGGCTGAGATCGGAGCTCACCGTAAGGCAAGGCCGGTGCTGGGGCCTCTGAGGCCGGGATCGGAGACTGCCGAGGGGTTAGGCCAGTGCTGGGGCCAGTGAGGCAAGGCCGGTGCTGGGGCCTCTGAGCCCAGGATCAGAGCCTGCCGAGGGATTAGGCCAATGCTGGGGCCAGTGAGGCCAAGATTGGAGCTCACTGTGAGGAAAGGCCGGAGCCTGCCGAGGGGTTAGGCCAATGCTGGGGCCAGTGAGGCCGAGATTGGAGCTCACTGTGAGGAAAGGCCGGAGCCTGCCGAAGGGTTAGGTCTCCGAGGCCTGGATTGGAGCCTGCTGAGGGGTTAGGCCGGTGCTGGGGCCAGCGGCTGGCATCGGAGCCTTCCGTGAGGCAAGGCCGCTACTGGGGCCTCCAAGGCTGAGATCGGAGCCTGCTGAGGGGTTAGGCTGGGGCTGGGGCCAGCGAGGCCAGAAGCAGAGCCTGCCGTGAGGCTAGGCAGGTGCTGGGGCCTCCGAGGCTGGGATCAGAGCCTGCCGAGGGGTTAGGCCAGTGCCAGGGCCAGCGTGGCCGGGATCGGAGCTCACCGTGAGGCAAGGCCGGTTCTGGGGCCTCCAAGGCTGGGATTGGAGCCTGCCGAGGGGTTAGGCCAGTGCTGGGGCCAGCGGCTGGCATTGGAGCCTTCCGTGAGGCAAGGCCGCTACTGAGGCCTCCGAGGCCAGGATCGGAGCCTGCCAAGGGGTTAGGCTGGTGCCGGGGCCAGCGAGGTCAGCATCGGAGTCTGCCATGAAGCAAGGCTGGTGCTGGGGCTTCTGAGGCCAGGATAAGAGCCTGCCAAGGGGTTAGGCCGGTGCCAGGGCCAATGGCCGGTAACAGAACCTGCTGTGAGACTAGGCCGCTACTGGGGCCTCCGAGGCTGGGATCGGAGCCTGCCAAGGGGTTAGGCCGATGCCGGGGCCAGCGGCCAGCATTGGAGCCTGCCGTGAGGCAAGGCCGGTGCTGGGGCCTCTGAGACCGGGATAAGAGCCTGCCGAAGGGTAGGCCAGTGCTGGGGTCAATGGCCGGCATCGAAGCCTGCCGTGAGGCAAGGCTGGTGCTGGGGCCTCCGAGGCCGGGATCAGAGCCTGCCAAGGGGTTAGGCCGGTGCTGGGGCCAGTGAGGCCGGCAGCGGAGCCTGCCGTGAGGCTAGGCCGGTTCTGGGGCCTTCAAGGCCGGGATTGGAGCCTGCCAAGGGGTTAGGCCAATGCCAGGGCCAGCATGGCTGGGATCAGAGCTCACCATTAGGCAAGGCCGGTGCTGGAGCCTCCAAGGCCAGGATTGGAGCCTACCGAGGGGTTAGGCCAGTGCTGGGGCCAGTGGCTGGCATCGGAGCCTTCTGTGAGGCAAGGCCGCTACTGAGGCCCTTGAGGCCAGGATCGGAACCTGCCAAGGGGTTAGGCCGGTGCTGGGGCCTCCAAGGCCAGGATAAGAGCCTGCCAAGGGGTTAGGCCAGTGCCGAGGCCAATGGCCAGCATTGAAGCCTGCTGTGAGGCAAGGCCGCTCCTGGGGCCTCCGAGGCTGGGATCAGAGCCTGCCAAGGTGTTAGGCCGATGCCGGGGACAGCGGCCAGCATCTGAGCCTGCCGTGAGGCAAGGCCAGTGCTGGGGCCTCCGAGGCCGGGATAAGAGCCTGCCAAGGGGTTAGGCCGGTGCCGGGGCCAATGGCCGGCATCGAGCCTGCTGTAAGGCAAGGCCGGTGCTGGAGCCTCCAAGGCCGGGATCGGAGCCTGCCGAGGGGTTTGGCCAGTGTCAGGACCAGCAGCCGGTATCAGAGCCTTCCATGAGGCAAGGCCGCTACTGAGGCCTCCAAGGCCGGGTCAGAGCCTGCCGAGGGGTTAGACCGGTGCTGGGGCCAGCGAGGCCATCATCAGAGCCTGCCGTGAGGCAAGGCCAGTGCTGGGGCCTCCAAGGCAGGGATCGGAGCCTCCTGAGGGGTTAGGCTGGTGCCGGGGCCAGCAACTGGCATCAGAGACTTCCGTGAGGCAAGGCCGTTACTGAGGCCTCCGAGGTCAGGATCAGAGCCTGCCAAGGGATTAGGCCAGTGTTGGGGCCTCCGAAGCCGGAATCGGAGCCAGCTGAGGGGTTAGGCTGGTGTTGGGGCCAGCGAAACCAGAATCGGGGCCTCCAATGAGGCTAAGCAGTTGCTTGAGCCAGCGAGGTCTGGATCAGTCCACCGGGTAGCCAGGCCACTACTGGGGCCGTCAAGAGTGGGATCGGTACTTGCAACACGGCATGCACAGAGAAATATCACAGAAAATATAAATCAGATGCTTCCCCTAATCAGCAATAACTAGGAGGAAAGGGGCAACAGGAAGAGGTCAAGCTATAGAAAGGGCCCTATAGTGAAGCAACTAAGGTGACCAATCAGAGGGTATGGACTAGGGGAATATGGAGCCTCTTTAAAATGCAGGAGGTACATAAACAAATGTATCAAAGTTAATCACCAAACAAGCATGGGATTGAGGGAGGGGGAGGAAATGGAATGGGGGCTGGATGAGGGCTAATTGGATGATGTGTGCTTGTATATCCTCTCAAGTCTTGTACTCCAATGTGATATATGATTACAATGCACCAATTTTAAAAAAATAAAAATAAATAAAAAATAAATAAAAATAAAAACTAAAACTGGCCAGGCATGGTGGCGCACGCTTGTAAGCCCCGCGCTTGGGAGGCGGAGACAGGAGGATCGCACAGGTTCAGAGCCAGCCTCAGCTACTTAGTGAGGCTCTCAGCAATGTAGTGAGACCCTGTTTCCAAATAAAGTATAAAATAGGTCTGGGAGTATAGCCTGGAGATAGAAAAGCCCCTGGGTTCCACCCCCAGTACCACACATGTGCACACACACACACACGCACACACATGCACACACACAAAAACTAAAACTGTTTAGGCTCTATTAATAGATGCAGAGTAGAAGTTTGAGATAATATCTTTGTATTGTGTTTTAAGGAAACTTCCAAACAAAGCAATCCAAATGGCAGAGAGTATATAACCTGAATATAGAACCTGAATGTAGTATATGACCTGAATATAGAACATGTGAGTCTGAAAAGATAGAGAGGTAGTGTCCCGTGTGTATTAAATAGAGGTGTGAACTGAATAGGCACTGCCTGCTGGAAGTTGTTGGAATGTGTTTACTGAGCAGAGTGATAAAACACAAATGAAGACTTCTAGCCCAGGGAGTGACCCAGTGAACAAATAAATAAAATGTTAGAGCAGATGCTAAATGGCCATCTCAGGTGTAGTGTCCAAAGAATCATGGAATTGGGGAGTGGATCTTCTTGTGTACTTAGTTCTCATTCTAGCAGAATGTCCAATTGCTAAGGGGCATGCACAGGGGATAGGAAGCCTTTCACTGGTTCTAAGGAATCCTAGACTCATGCCATTATCCTCCTTGAGGGCATTTCTCCTTGGACCGGATGTGTTGGACCATCAGAAACCTTATCAGGAGATGGCCTTATCTAATTCCCTATCTCCCATGGCATCTAGCCTAGTCCTGCATTAACCCGTAGCTGATGGTTAGGCTGGAAATTAGTCAAATGCCATGTATTTCAAAAGCAATGTAACAAAGCCACACACAAAAAAACATGGGAGCTAGAAAATCCCTGCAGATGTCGGCAACACATTCTAGTAGCAGGTGGGTAACAGTGTCGCCAGGTACCATCCCCCAGAGAAAGACTGAAGAGACTGCAGAGCAACAGATTGAATGTCTTATGTCCAGGGCCGTGCTTCAAACACATTAAACACATTTACCCTAATTCTCCTTTCTAGATTGAGTACCCTTTCTACATTAGGTAACTAAAGCGCATTGACAACTTTCCCAATATCACCCTGCCCATCAGTGTGAAGCCAGGACTAGACCCACGCCACCCAACTGTAGGCTTCCAACCAACCTCTTTTTTGTTCATAGAGATGTGAATTGGTACCTCCTAGCCCCTCTTCTTTTTAGAGGATGGGGTGTACTTGGGTTCGAACTCAGGGGCTACACTCACAACTCTTTTTATTTTTCATTTAGAAACAGGGTTTTGCTAAGGTGCTGAGGGTCTTGTTAAGTTCCTTAGGCTGGACTCAAACCTGCAATCCTCCTGTCTCAGATTCCCAAGTACTGGGATAACAGCCATGTGCCACCATGCCAGGCTATCCATCCCCTTCTTAAGGTGAAACTGTGAGAGGCAGCTTCTGACATCACCACACAATATGTAATTGATAAATAATAATTGAACCAAGGTAGTACTGAAAATCATTTGGAACTTGTTGAGAGTGACTAATTTACTTATTTCAAAACTGGAAATATCCAGATACACCCTCAGTCTCTAGTTTAATCCCCAGAATAAAGTGTGCTTGTCCTCCACATTCTACTTTGTAGTTTTTATTTTATTGACATGTTGTTGTTACTTACCGTGGGGCAGCCATTCATTTATTTGGGCTTACACAAACCAAAGATCAATGTGGTAACCTAAGTCTCTGGCCACCTGTGGGTGCTTCATTTCTTTTTTTTTTTTTTTTTTTTTGGTGCACTGTATTTATACATCATAGTGGGATACAAACTTTTGTAGACATAGATGCACACATCGCCCAGTCAGCCCCCACCCGATCCCCACCCCATTCTCTCCCCATCCCTCCCTCCCATGCTTGGCTTAGTGGTTGACATCTAGTATTATAGCAATTTATCCAAAATTAAAAATGATAATCTCACATAACAGTTTCATTTGTCTGATACCAAGCTTTTGATGACTTAAAGATAACATTTCAATATTTCTTTTTACTTTCTTTCTTACCAGAGAATATTTTTTTTCTATTTTTTTTAGGTGAAACTATCATATATTTATATATTTATTTTTCAGAAAAAAAATCTATCCTAATATGGAAAATGGACTCTAGATACCCAAAACGATCTTGAAAAAGAAAAAAGCTAGAAGATATATATTTTCTGATTTCAAACCATATAAAGCTACAATAATTGAAACAGTGTAGTACTATTCTAAAGGCAGATATATAAACCATTGGAGTTAAATAAAAGCCTAGAGCTAAATTCTTCCCTATATTGTCAAGTTATTTTTGACAAGGTTTCCACGAACATTTGGTGGTAAAAATAATAATATTTTAACTAAATATTGTTGAAACACAATAATTACATGGAAAAGAATAAAGTTGGACCCTTACCTAATCCCATATACAAATATTAACTCAAAATAGATAAAAGACCTAAATATAAATCTTAAGACTATAAACTTTTAGGAGAAAATCTGGGTCATAAAACCTCACAACACTGAAAATGGCAGTGATTTCTTGGATATGATTTCAATGGCACAGGCAACAGAAGAGTACAAACTTCCTAAAAAATAAAAAAAAATATTGTATATCCCAAGACAATGTAAACAGAGTTAACAGTTACTAATAGAATTGGATAAAATATTTCCAAATGCTATATCTGAAGGTATATTAATATTCCAACTAGAAATCCTAAAAATTAACAACAATAAAGGCAAACAATACAATTTAGAGATAGGTAAAAGACTAACATAAATAATGAATCTCCACAGATAACCAATCTTAGTTGTCTGTTGGATGGAAAATCTTGTTTCTCTGGTTCTGGTGTGTGTTACCTATTTCTTCTTTGTAGTTAATCTCTTTGAGTATTTTCTCTAGTGCTGGTTTTGAAGACATAAATTCCTTCAGTTTCTGTTTGTCGTGGAAGCTTCTTATTTCCCCATCTAATTTGATAGAAAGTTTTGCTGGGTAGGAAATTTTTGGCTGGAAGTTGTTTTCTTTCAGAGTTTGGAATATGTTACTCCAAGCCCTTCTGGCTCTCATGACTTGGTTTGGGAAGTCTGGAGTGATTCTAACTGTTTTGCCTCTGAATGTCACTTGGCCCTTTGTTTTTGTTGCCTTTAAGATTCTCTGCTTGGCTTCCACATTGGTCATTTTGACAACTATGTGGCGTGGGGATCCTCTTCTCCGATCCTGTCTAAAGGGAGTTCTATAAGTTTCCTGGACCTGTGTATCGACCTCTTGCTCTATGTTTGGAAAATTTTCTGCTATTACTTCCTTGAAGAGATTATTGATCCCTTTGGTTTCACCTTCTTTTCCCTCCTCTATTCCAATTATTCTTAGGTTAGCTCTCTTAAAATGGGCCCATATTTCTTCAATGTCAGATTCCTGCTGTCAGATATTTTTTTCTAGATTAGAAACTATGCGTTCATTTTTGGAATGATCATCTTCTAAGAGCGAGATTCTGTTCTCCATGTGGTCTAATCGGTTGTTTGTGCTTTGAATTGAGGCCTTTACTTCATTAATTGCATCCTTTATCTCTTTTTGGCTCTCTCTGAGTTCTTTTCGAAGCACCTCTATTATTTCTATAGTTATTTTCCTGATTTGATCTTCTAGAAATCTCTGATTTTCTGTTTTATCGGGTTCTGATGTTGTGGGGTTGTGGGCATTCATTGCTCTAGTATTATTCCTCTTTCCCATGATTTCATTTCATTTCATTTCACTTCATTTGTGCCTTCTCTGGGTTCTTCCCTTGGGTCACTATGACTTCACTTAAGGTGTTCTGGATCTCGAGTCTGTAGTATCTCAGACCCCACTACTCCTTTACTGGGTTGTATCACAGAGTCTCCGACCCAGGGAGTCGATAGAGGCTGCTTTAGACTGTGGGGGGTGCCAGGTTGCACGTTCTCCTATGGTGTGATATCTCTGTCACCGCCCCTCCCCCACTGGGTCAAGTCCCAGGGAGTACAGTACAGGGATTTCTCCTCTGTGGCCCGCAATTTGACTCACTGTTCTTGAGTACGCAGATGTAGCTGTACTGGATTCGGTGAATTCTCTGCTGCTGCCGCCAGTGGCAATATGGCGCCGCTGCTACGCCCTCTGCCGTAAGGCTGGCGTATTTCTTCTTGGTTTTGATTTCCACTCTGAATCCCTGTGGCCTGTGCTAAGCTCAGCCACTGGGAGCTTTAGATTTTACCTGCGGCGAGAAATCCCGCCTGGCTGTTCCGCAGCAGCTCACCTCGGCTTGCCGTAGCCATCCGGTGAAGTCGCCGCTGCCGCCGGCAGTATGGCACTGCTGCCGCGTCCTCGGGCGTGAGGCCGGTGTATCTCCTCTGTGGCTCTGAGCTCTGTTCTCAGTCCGCTTTCTCTCTGGAGCCTGGTGATTTTTTTGTTTCTCTGGTGATGGTGTTTTCTGGCTATGAAAGGCGCTGATTTTGTGGTAATGGAGATTAGTTGTTAGCGGGGCTCTTAAGCCCCACTTTTCTCGGTCGCCACCTTCCCGGAAGTCGGGGTGCTTCATTTCTGAAAGGGGAAAAATGTATTTAAACTTGTCAGTTGGCAACTTAGTAAAGAAGTTCACTTCCTCCACTGGAAAGGACTCCTGTCCTTTCCTTAATACTTACTCAGTAGTCAAGACTTTCCTTAAGACCTGGTTTAACTTTCAAGATAGACGAGTTAGAAAGCCACAAATTAAGCAGATCTCGAGTTTCCAAGGGTTCGGTGTGACAGAGGCTGAAAACTCACCAAGAACATGAGACCCGAAGAACATGGCCTCAAGCCTGGTGTGGTGGAGCACACCTGTAATCCAGCACTTGGAGGCTGAGACAGGAGGATCACACAGGTTCGAGGCCCACCTCGGCTACTTAGTGAGGCTCTCAGCAACTTAGTGAGACCCTGTTTCCAAATAAAGTATTAAAAAATAGGTCTGGGAGTATAGCCCAGAAGTTAAAAAAAAAAAAAAAGAAAGAAAGAAAGAAAAAAAAAAAAGGCCCTGGGTTCCACCCCCAGTACAGTACCATTAAAAAATAATAATAATAAAAAACAACATGGTCTCAGCCTTTATCCAGCGGGGCAGGGCCTGAGCCCCAGCATGGCAGTCACCACAGCCTCAGTAGAGAAGCCAGATGTCTTCCGGCAGCGAGAGCAGACTTCACAGGAACCCACTGGGCCTGGCTTTCACTCCTTCCAGCTGGCTCTCAGGTGCAGCAAGGCAAATTCCACCAGCTGAACAAACCCCAGCAGCCATGATAGCCTGGAAACTCCATCCTGTCCAATGCGTCAGGCAGCCAGCCAGTTCTGAGCAGACTCTTTTCTCTTTTTTTAATAGACTCTTACTGGTGCATCATAGTCTTACATCATAATGTAAGTCATGTTCACAGTGACATACGTGCACACAGTACTTGGTGGGAACCCTCTGGCTTCCTCTTCATCCTCCCTCCCCCTGAGTACTGAGATTGACATTGGTATTCTTACATTTGTACATACAGCCAATGGGATGGTAGTGATTCCTTCAATGATGCTCACTCTTCCCCCTACCCTTCCCCTATACCATCTCCCTGGCTCCACTGAAGTTTCTCCTCCGTTATCTGGAGTCCCTCTAGTGCCCTAATTACTCCCTAGCTTCCACTTAGAGAACACGTATGACCCTTCACTTTCTGTAACTGGCTCAGCTCACTTAACATATGTTCTCCAAGTCCTTCCATTGTCCTGCAAATGACAGTCTTCTTCTTTACTTCTGAGTATAATTCTATAGTGTGGATATCTTATAATTTTATAATCCATTCCTCTGTTGGTGGACACTTAGGTTGCTTCCGTAATTTGGCTATTGTGAATTGCACTGCTATGAGCAGGGGTATGCATATGTTACTGTAGTTCTCTGGTTTCAGCCCCTTTGGAAAGATACCCAGGAGTGGTATAGCTGGATTATATGGTGGATCTACTCCCAGTTTTATGAGGACTCTCCACAGTGATCTCCATAGTGGCTGAACTAATTTGCAATCCCACCAACAGTGTAACAGAGTCCCTATTTCCCCACATCCTCACCAACATTTATTGCTTTTTTTACTTCTTGGTGATTGCCATGCTGATTGGGGTTATATGGAATCTCAGTGTAGTTTTGATTTTCATTTTCCTAATTGTTAATGATTTTGAACATTCTTAATGTATTTATTGGCCATTTGTATCTCTTCTTTTATGAAGTGCCTATTTAGTTCAATTGCCCATTTCTTTCTTTCTTTATAATTTTGTGGTACTGGGGGTGGAACCCAGGGGCTTTTCTACCCCTGGGCTATACTCCCAGACCTATTTTATACTTTATTTGAAAACAGGGTCTCACTAAGTTGCTGAGAGCCTCACTAAGTAGCTGAGGCTGGCTTCCAACCTGTGCGATCCTCCTGTCTCAGCCTCCCAAGCACTGGGATTACAAATGTGCACCACCACGCCCAGCCAATTGGCCATTTCTTGATTGGATTATGTTTGTCTTAGCGTAAAGTCTTTTAAGTCCTTTGTATATTCTAGATATTAGTCCTCTATCAGAGGGATAACTGGCAAAGATCTTCTCCCATTCTGTAGACTTTCTCTTTAGACTTGATGGTTTCCTTTGATCAGCAAAAACTTTTTAGTTAATTCCATCCCAATTAATTAATTCTTGGTGAATCAGCTCCAGCCTTCAGAAGGAAAGAAAGGGAGACTCGTCCACATATATAAGGTCTCTGGGTTGCATTACCCCTAACACAGTCACCTCATTTCAACCTTCAACAAGAATGCCCACTACCTTTCAGGCTTTGCTCTGGGGGCTATGAATTCAACAATGGACAAACCCGACAAAACCTCTGCTCTTGTAGAAGTTACATTTCAAATCTATCCTAATGAAACAACAGAACTACATCCCCAAATTGCATCTGGTATTATTATAATTGTAAGGTAGTGAAAATAATCTAAATAGCCAATAGTGGTAGAATAGCTAAATAAATTCCAGTACATCCATCCACATAAGCTTACACAATGGCCCTTTTGTTTTGTTTTGTTTTGTTTTATTGTCTTTTGGTACTGGGAATTGAGTCCAGGGGTACTTTACCTCTGGGCTACACCCCCAGCCCTTTTGATTTTTTAATTTTTGAAACAGGACCATATTAAGTTGCCAAGGGTCTCACTAAGTGGCAAAGGCTAGCTTTGAAACTGCAATCCTTCTGTCTCGACCTCCAAAATATTGGGATTACAGGCATGACTACCACACCCAACTCACAATAGCCATTTTTTGAAAATCATGGTAAATAAGAATGCTATCATTTCAGGTTTTTTTGGTATATTAAATGAGATAAAAGAGCCAGCCGTGGTGGTGCACTTGGGAGTCTGAGACAGGAGAACCACACAGGTTCGAAGCCAGCCTCAGCTACTTAGTGAGGCTCTCAGCAACTTAGTGAGACACTGTTTCCAAAATAAAATATAAAATAGGTCTGGGAGAATAGCCCGGAGGTAGAAAAGCCCCTGGGTTCCAACCCAAGACCCAAAATAAATAAATAAATGAGGAAGAAGAAAAGATCGCAAAGCATATAGTACAAATGCCTTCAAGGTTTTGAAAGAAAAAGTATATTAATATATATATATATATATGTATATATATATATATATATACTTTTATATATTATATATATACATATATATATAATAAATTTAAAGAATATATGCACAAATGTTAACCATAGATATATTTGGAGGATAAAATTAATAGTGACTTCATATTCTTCTTTGTATTTTCTATAACATTCACCTTTTGCCAAACTTCTACAATAAATACACATCTTGGTCAAATTCATACCAGGTAGTTCAATGTTAGGAATTTAATATGGGGAACTATTTGTAAAGGTTTTATAAAAGATGGGAGGTTGCCAGGCGTGGTGGCGCATGCTTGTAATCCCAGCATTCGGGAGGCAGAGACCGGAGGATCGTGGCTCATGGACAGCCTCAGCTATTAGCATGGCCCTTCGCAACTCAGTGAGACCCTGTTTCAGAAAAGAAAAGACTGAAAAATAGGGCTGGGGGTGTGGCTTGGAGGTACGATGCCTCTGGGTTCCATCCCCATACCAAAAAAAAAAAAAAGATGGAGGTAGCAGGTTTGGCCAAAGGCTGCCTCTTATTTGAAGTCTGGCTTAAAGGTTTCTCCAAACATAGTGAAGTGTAACCTAACTTAATATATAAACAGACTGTAACTTACTCTTGTAACAAGTAACTTAGTCTCAGCCAATCACAAGCTGCTAACTGTTCAAATATGACAAACCCAAGTAGTAAGCAATCAGACTGATCTCTGTATCTCATCTTCATTTTCTGTTGTCACTTCCTTTTCTCTGGCTATGAATTAACCTACACATGTGTTGGTGTGGGGAATTCTGAACCATTCTGTGTCCTATCGCTGGAGTCTAGAATTACAAAGTCCACTAAGATCTACAAAGCTAGATTTGTTGTAATTCTGTCTTTTGACACGGGAAAGAGTGAGATAGTCTCACGGTGAGCAGGATCAATGAAGCTAGCACCAAGAAGTGAGAAGGAAAAGAGAGGAGGTGGTACTATTACCAGAGCCAGTAGACAGAACCACTCGATGGAACCTATGGCCTCCAGACAAAGACATGTCTGTTCTGAAACAGTGCTTGGAACAAAGAGAGGAAGAAATATCCTGGTTCTAGGACATTGCACTTCACACCCTCCAGGCCCTGGTAGCATTTCACACGAACTGAGCCTGAGGCCACTTGGCAAAGGATCCTAGGAATTGTATTTAAAAGGAAACTATCTGTACCACAGAGCATTCCAGAGGAAGGATGTGGATCTGAGAGTAGACACCCAGGTAACTGGTGAAACATGCTTTATTCATGAAAACAATAAATGCTACATATTTTAGAGGGGGAAAAAACTCAGGCATATTTTCAAAGTCTTCTTTCTTCCTTTTGCAATTCAAGATTTTAAGATTTGGACTTCCGGGAAGATGGCGACGGAGAAAAGCAGGGCTTACGAGCCCCGCTAACAACCAATCTCTATTACCACAAAATCAGCGCCTTTCATAGCCAGAAAACACCATCAGCAGAGAAACAAAAAATGTAATTTCAAGGGACAGAGAAAAAGAGGGCTGGAAAAATGAGACACCAGAAACCAAACCGCAGTGCTGCAGTCGGAGCCATGGTGCGAAGCGGTGGGCGCCATTTTCCCTTGCAGCACCAGGCTCCAGAGAGTAGGGGAAATCATAACGGAGCTCAGAACCAGAGAGGAGATAAGTTGGCCTCATGCCTGAGGATGCAGCAGCAGCACCTTACTGCCGGCAGCAGCGACGAGCTCACCAGACGGCACCAGACCAACGCACTCAACAGCCCACCAGGCTCCAGAGAGGAGCGGCGGACAGCAAGCCGAGGTGAGCCGCTGTGGATCAGCCGGGAGGAATTCGGCAGATTTCTCAGCACAGGGAGCATCTAAAGCTCCCAGAGGTCGGGCTCAGCACACCCTGCAAAGACTCAGAGCGGAGCTCAAAAACAGAAAAGAAATACGCCAGCCTCACGGCCGAGGGTGTGGCAGCGGCACCATATTGCCACTGCAGCGAATTCACCGAGTCCACGACAGCTCCATCTGCGCACTCAACAACAGTGAGTCAAATTGTGGCCCCTAAAGGAGAAATCCCAGTACTGTACTCCCAGGGACTTGACCCAGTGGGGGAGTGGCGGTGGCAGAGATATCATACCATAGGAGAACGCCCAACCGGTCACCCCCACCCCCCGTGGTCTAAAGCAGCCTCAATTGACTCCCAGGGTCTGAGACTCTGCAATACAACCCAGTAAAGGAGTAGTGGGGACTGAGATACCACAGACTTGAGATCCAGAGTACCTTAAGTGAAGTCATAGTGATCCAAGGGAAGAACCCAGAGAAGGCACAAACTTCTGAAATCATGGGAAAGAGGAATAACAATGAAGCAATGAATGCCCACAACCCCACAACATCAGAACCTGATAAAACAGAAATTCAGAGATTTCTAGAAGATCAAATCAGGAAAATAACTATAGAAATAATAGAGGTGTTTCAAAAAGAACTCAGAGAGAGCCAAAAAGAGATAAAGGATGCAATTAATGAAGTAAAGGCCTCAATTAAAAGTAAAAATAACCGATTAGACCACATGGAGAACAGAATCTCGCTCTTAGAAGATGATCATTCCAAAAATGAATGCATAGTTTCTAATTTAGAAAAAAATATCCGACAGCAGGAATCTGACATTGAAGAAATATGGGAGGACTTCCGGGAAGATGGCGACCGAGAAAAGCGGGGCTTAAGAGCCCCGCTAACAACAAACCTCCATTACCACAAAATCAGCGCCTTTCATAGCCAGAAAACACCATCACCAGTGAAACAAAAAATCACCAGGCTCCAGAGAGAAAGCGGACTGAGAACAGAGCCACAGAGGAGATAACCGGCCTATCGCCCGAGGACGCGGCAGACGCGGCGGCAGCAGCGCCATACTGCCGGCGAATTCACGGGACGGCTACAGCAAGCCGAGATGAGCCACTGCGAAACAGCCAGGCGGGATTTCTCCGCGCAGAGAGCATCTAAAGTTCCCAGTGGCCGAGCTCAGCACACGCTGCAGGGATTCAGAGTGGAAACCAAAACCAAGAAGAAAAACACCAGCCCCACAGCCGAGGGCGTAGCAGCGGCGTCATATTGCCACCGGCGGCAGCAGCACCGAATCCAGCGAGGCCAGTACAGCTACATCTGCGTACTCAAGAACAGTGAGTCAAATTGCGGGCCACAGAGGAGAAATCCCAGTACTGTACTCCCTGGGACTTGACCCAGTGGGGGAGGGGCGGTGGCAGAGATATCACACCATAGGAGAACGTGCAACCTGGCACCCCCCACAGTCTAAAGCAGCCTCTATCGACTCTCTGGGTCGGAGACTCTGTGATACAACCCAGTAAAGGAGTCTGAGATACTACTGACTCGAGATCCAGAGCACCTTAAGTGAAGTCATAGTGACCCAAGGGAAGAACCCAGAGAAGGCACAAACATCCGAAATCATGGGAAAGAGGAATAATACTGGAGCAATAAATGCCCACAACCCCACAACATCAGAACCCGATAAAACTGAAAATCAGAGATTTCTAGAAGATCAAATCAGGAAAATAACTGTAGAAATAATAGAGGTGCTTCGAAAAGAACTCAGAGAGAGCCAAAAAGAGATAAAGGATGCAATTAATGAAGTAAAGGCCTCAATTCAAAGCATAAACAACCGATTAGAACACATGGAGAACAGAATCTCGCTCTTAGAAGATGAGCAATCCAAAAATGAACACATAGTTTCTAATCTAGAAAAAAATATCCGACAGCAGGAATCTGATATTGAAGAAATATGGGCCCATTTTAAGAGAGCTAACCTAAGAATAATTGGAATAGAGGAGGGAAAAGAAAGTGAAACCAAAGGGATCAACAATCTCTTCAAGGAAGTAATAGCAGAAAATTTTCCAGACATAGAGCAAGAGGTCGATACACAGGTCCAGGAAACTTATAGAACTCCCTTTAGACAGGATCGGAGAAGAGGATCCCCACGCCACATAATTGTCAAACTGACCAATGTGGAAGCCAAGCAGAGAATCTTAAAGGCAACAAAAGCAAAGGGCCAAGTGACATTCAGAGGCAAACCAATTAGAATCACTCCAGACTTCCCAAACCAAGTTATGAGAGCCAGAAGGGCTTGGAGTAACATATTCCAAACTCTGAAAGAAAACAACTTCCAGCCAAAAATTTCCTACCCAGCAAAACTTTTTATCAAATTAGATGGAGAAATAAGAAGCTTCCATGACAAACAGAAACTGAAGGAATTTATGTCTTCAAAACCAGCACTAGAGAAAATACTCAAAGAGATTAACTACAAAGAAGAAATAGGTAACACACTCCAGAACTAGAGAAACAAGATTTTCCATCCAACAAACAACTAAGATTGGTTATCTGTGGAGATTCATTATTTATGTTAGTCTTTTACCTATCTCTAAAGGGTATTGTTTGCCTTTATTGTTGTTAATTTCTAGGATTCCTAGTTGGAATATTAATACACCTTCAGATATAGCATTTGGAAATATTTTATCCCATTCTATTAGTAATTGTTAACTCTGTTTACATTGTCTTTGGATATACAATTTTTTTTTTTAGGGAGTTTGTATACTCCTCTGTTGCCTGTGCCTTTGAAATCATAACCAAGAAATCACTGCCAATTTCAATGTTGTGAGGTTTAATGACCCAGATTTTCTCCTAAAAGTTTATAGTCTTAAGATTTATATTTAGGTCTATTATCTATTTTGAGTTAATATTTGTATATGGGATTAGGTAAGGGTCCAATTTTATTCTTTTCCATGTAATTATTTTTTAACAATATTTAGTTAAAAGATTAATATTTCCACCACCAAATGTTCGTGGAAACCTTGTCAAAAATAACTTGACAATATAGGGAAGAATTTAGCTCTAGGCTTTTATTTAACTCCAATGGTTTATATATCTGCCTTTAGAATAGTACTACACTGTTTCAATTATTGTAGCTTTATATGGTTTGAAATCAGAAAATATATATCTTCTAGCTTTGTTCTTTTTCAAGATCGTTTTGGGTACCTAGACTCCATATTCCATATTAGGATAGATTTTTTTCTGAAAAATAAATATATAAATATATGATAGTTTCACCTAAAAAATAGAAAAAAAATATTCTCTGGTAAGAAAGAAAGCAAAAAGAAATATTGAAATATTATCTTTAAGTCATCAAAAGCTTGGTATCAGACAAATGAAACTGTTATGTGAGATTATCATTTTTAATTTTAGATAAATTGCCATAATACTAGATGTCAACTACTAAGCCAAGCATGGGAGGGAGGGATAGGGAGAGAATGGGGTGGGGATTGGGTGGGGGCTGACTGGGAAAAGTGTGCATGTATGTCTACAAAAGTATGTATCCTACTATGATGTATGAATACAGTGCACCAATAAAAATAAAAGTTAAAAAAAAAATAAAAAAAAAAATAAAAAGCAGGAGGTACATAAACATATGTATCAAAGTTAATCACCAAACCAGCATGGGATGGAGGGAGGGGGAGGGAATGGGATGGGGACTGGATGAGGGCTAATTGGATGATGTGTGCTTGTATATCCTCTCAAGTCTTGTATTCCAATGAGATGTATGATTATAATGCACTAATAAAAATAAATTTAAAAAAATAAAAAAAAAGAAGAAATATGGGCCCATTTTAAGAGAGCTAACCTAAGAATAATTGGAATAGAGGAGGGAAAAGAAGGTGAATCCAAAGGGATCAACAATCTCTTCAAGGAAGTAATAGCAGAAAATTTTCCAAACGTAGAGCAAGAGGTCGATACACAGGTCCAGGAAACTTATAGAACTCCCTTTAGAGAGGATCAGAGAAGAGGATCCCCACGCCACATAGTTGTCAAAATGACCAATGTGGAAGCCAAGCAGAGAATCTTAAAGGCAACAAAAACAAAGGGCCACGTGACATTCAGAGGCAAACCAGTTAGAATCACTCCAGACTTCCCAAACCAAGTCATGAGAGCCAGAAGGGCTTGGAGTAACATATTCCAAACTCTGAAAGAAAACAACTTCCAGCCAAAAATTTCCTACCCAGCAAAACTTTCTATCAAATTAAATGGAGAAATAAGAAGTCTCCATGACAAACAGAAACGGAAGGAATTTATGTCTTCAAAACCAGCACTAGAGAAAATACTCAAAGAGATTAACTACAAAGAAGAAATAGGTAACACACACCAGAACCAGAGAAACAAGATTTTCCATCCAACAGACAACTAAGATTGGTTATCTGTGGAGATTCATTATTTATGTTAGTCTTTTACCTATCTCTAAATTGTATTGTTTGCTTTTATTGTTGCTAATTTTTAGGATTTCTAGTTGGAATATTAATATACCTTCAGATATAGCATTTGGAAATATTTTATCCCATTCAATCAGTAACTTTTAACTCTGTTTACATTGTCTTGGGATATACAATATTTTTTTTTATTTTTTAGGGAGTTTATTTACCCTTTTGTTGCCTGTGCCATTGAAATCATATCCAAGAAATCATTGCCAATTTCAGTGTTGTGAGGTTTTATGACCCAGAATTTCTTCTAAAAGTTTATAGTCTTAAGATTTATATTTAGGTCTTTTATCTATTTTGAGTTAATATCTGTATATGTGTTAGGTAAGGGTCCAATTTTATTCTTTTTCATGTAATTATTATTTTTCAACAATATTTAGTTAAAATATTATTATTTCCACCACCAAATGTTTGTGGAAACCTTGTCAAAAATAACTTGACAATATATGGAAGAATGTATCTCTAGGCTTTTATTTAACTCCAATGGTTTATATATCTGCCTTTATAACAGTACTACACTGATTCAATTATTATAGCTTTATATGGTTTGAAATCAGAAAATATACATCTTCTAGCTTTGTCCTTCTTCAAGATTGTTTTGGGTTTCTAGAGTCCATATTCTGTATCAGGATAGATTTTTTTCTGAAAAATAAATAAATGTATGATAGTTTCACCTATAAAAAAAGAAAAAAATATTCTCTGGTAAGAAAGAAAGCAAAAAAAATATTGAAATGTTATCATTAAGTCATCAAAAGCTTGGTATCAGACAAATGAAACTGTTGAGTGAGATTATCATCGTTAATATTGGATAAATTGCTATAAAACTAGATGTCAACCACTAAGCCAAGCATGGGAAGGAGGGATGGGTAGGGAATGGGGTGGGGATCAGGTAGGGGCTAACTGGGTGATGTGTGCATGTATGTCTACAAAAGTATTTTCTTTATACCATTATGATGTATGAATACATTGCACCAATAAAAAAAAATTTTTAAGATTCAATGAAGCCCTGTTTACATGTGATACAGAGGCATATACACTGTCAGAATAAACATTGTCAGAAGGCTAAAGATGTTAAGATCTCTTTTTTCTTGTCAGATTCTCCCCCTCCCAGGCACCTCTCAGCTGAGCACCCCTCTGTTGCCCCAGGTTTCCAAGATGGCACCCACTTGGGCAACCCCTCTGCTCCCATACACACACGCATACGCGCGCACACACACACACACACACGTACACAAATTCCCAAGCAAGCCATACTTGTTCCCTAAGCCACATAGGTCCCATTTACTGTCAGAAAGTAGATGCTACCTTGAGAAATTTAGTGTTGAGGTTGGAGGAAAGGTATATTTGGAACAACAAATTAGTTAGTTTTATGATCCCAACGAGCTTGTATTTTTTTGTTTTGTTTTTTGTTGTTTTTTTGTTTTTGTTTTTGAGGGGGTTT
Organism: Muscardinus avellanarius; assembly: GCF_963383645.1. Lineage (NCBI taxonomy): Eukaryota > Metazoa > Chordata > Mammalia > Rodentia > Gliridae > Muscardinus > Muscardinus avellanarius. The sequence continues at coordinate 78,903,971 of NC_137797.1, forward strand.
TTTGGTGGTACTGGGGTTCATGGAAGCCCTTTTACCTCCAGGCTACACTCCCAGACCTATTTTATACTTTTTATTTGGAAACAGGGTCTCTTAAACCAGTGAGGCTGGCTTCAAACCTGCCCGATCCTCCTGTCTTTGCCTCCCAAGAGCGGGGATTACAAGCGTGCGCCACCACACCCGGCTACGAGCTCGTGTTTAAAGGACCACAAATCTTTCAAGTAAATTTAAACAAATATTTTTAACAAAAACTTGAAATTTACCCAAAACTATACTTGTAACTATGAAATACAAAGAAAACTAAAATCAGATCCTTTTCTACAGAGCACAGATAAAAAGTTTTCTGATATTCAAGACAAAGAATTGGAGCTTCCTTTTTTTTGGTGGTGGTGGTACCGGAGTTCCTGGAAACTCTTCTACCTCCGGGCTACACTCCCAGACCTATTTTTATATTTTTATTTGGAAACATTAAGCCAGCGCAGCTGGCTTCAAACCAGCGCGATCCTCCCGTCTCCGCCTCCCAAGCGCGGGGATTACAAGCGTGCGCCGCCACGCCAGGCTGGAGCTTCCTTATAATTTGTTAGTAATCCCTCTGGTTCCACCTTTAAGATAGATTCGATCTGGCCACTCTTCAGTCTTTCTTGAAGCAAATCTCTCAAGCCTTTACTATTATTTTTTTCTGTTTTAATTTTCTTTACTGGTGCATTGTAGTCATACATCTTAATGGAGTACAAGAGGGTAGAGGCACACATGCACAGATCACTCATTCTTTTCTAATGGTTCTTTTCCTTGACTCTAAAAACTTGCTCAAATCTTACAGAAAACAATAAAGAAGAAATGTTGTGTAAATCCCACCCCCTCCCTCACTACCCAGTGGCCCTTCTGCTGTCACAGCCAAAGTTCTATTTTATCTGATACTTCCCATGTATTTTTTAGTCTTCTGCAACCTGACTGTTACTCACAAGAGCTGCTAAAATTGCTTTTTTTTTTTTTCTTTTCAGGTACTACTGGAGAATGAACTCAGGGGTGTTCTACACCCCAGCCTTTTAATTTTTTTTATTTTGAAACAGTGTCTCAGTGAGTTTCTGAGGACCTTATTAAATAGCTGAGGCTGACCTTGAGCCTGCCATCCTCCTGTCCCAGCCTCCCAAATGGCTGGGATTGCAGGTGTGCTCTACCACGCCTGGTTTACTTTCATCTTTTTGTGACTAAATCCAGTGGATACTTCAGCCCTTCACTTATGAGCCTTCCTCATCCATTTAATGTATATTGACTTTCTGCTGCATGAAACCATCTGCTAGTGCCTCTCTCACTCTGCTGCCCCTGGTTCCCTCCTGTTCCTCTGCACGCCTCATCCTCTTGTGCTCATACTTCAAGTACTGGTGCCCCCTGCTTCTGCCCTTGGTCCTTATCTCTTCCCACTCCACACACTTTTTCTTGCCAGTTTCATCTATCCTTGTGACTCTTATTACAATTCACAGACTGGCCATTCCAAGCTTATCTCTCCACCCCAGGTCTCTGGTCAGAGATTCATGACTGTATTTATTACCAGTTTACATGAATGAAAAGCATCTTACACTCTACATCTTAAAATCTCTTCACCTTTCCTGCCAAGTTGTCCCAGTCCCTGCAAAAGGCCTTTCTACTGGGTTAACCAAATGCTGCAATTCATTCTTAATTCTTTCTTTTCTATCTTCTATACCCTATCTATCCTACTTTTTAATACCACACATACCTATACCCATAACACACATGTCCCCAGTTCTACTACCATTGCCCTAATTCCAACTTTCAGCATTTTCTTATTATTCTTTCTACATCCAGCATTGCCCCTCCAAACCATTATTCACCTGTGTCATGGTGAGTTTTATAAAAAGCAACCCTGGTTAGGACTTTTAACTGGTTTCCCTTTGTATGCACAGTTTGCTAGCTCGTTGCTGGAACCTCAAAGCTGCTCAGGTTCTATCCTGCCTCTCTATGTTCTTGCACTTTTATCTCCCTCAACTTCACCCTTTGATGCTTTGCTCAGGTCCTGGTGATCCACTTGCAATTCCCCAAAGGAATCATCTGTGTGTCAAATCTGCCTGGACCTCTCACCCATCTTACCTAGCACTTAACAGTTACGAGATCAGGCACTGAAGGGAGATCATGTAGATTTGGGCCCATACCCCATCACTAGCAATGCTTCTTTGAGCAAATTGTTTAATTACTCTATGTCTCATATTCGTTATCTGCAAAATTAAGGCTATGTCACAGGTTTATGTACAACATAAACCATTCCTGATATGTAGAAATACTCTATACATGATGGTAGTTGTGGCTATTAATACTTATTTACTTGTTATCTGTTATTTGCCACAACCTCTAGAAAGACTTTCCTGACCCCTTAGGTCTAGGTCAGGAGCTTTCAAACCAATCCATACAATCTTTTATCCTAGCACATCCCATATTCTTTTTATGTGTCTGTCTCCTGCAAAAAAGTATGAGCCCCGTAAGGGCAGGAACTCTCTTCCTAGTCTCAATATCCCCAACACTAGTTCAGTGCTCAAGAAATAATTGGATAGAGGAATTTTGCCAATAAGGACTAGGAAATTGGGCGCTAGAAGAGCCTGAAGGGAAATACAACCCATCAATCATGCTCAGCCAGAGCCAAGAGCCCTTTAACCCAGCAGTACAGATGTAACCAGAAATTATGCAATGAGATGGAAGTCGGGGGTGACAGGGAAGATCTGGGACTTGCTCACATACAGAATCATGAATATCTGGGTGCAGTAAATTCCAACTGCTTCATCATTCTGAGGGGTGAAACATTTTGCAAATGGAAGTGGATTATCATGGTCCCATCTAGGCATTTCCCTCGCCACTAACGAGCTCTCTGGGTGAGTTCCTAAATTATTTGCTACATTTCCTGGTCTTTGATGATCTCGTAACACCGGATCCTTTAACTCCAGGTATTTCCTTCTAAAAGTAAATTCCTTTCGTGTGACAAAATCTGCCCTCATCAAGGTGAAAGAATGAGATGATGTCACCTTCACATGCATCCAGTGTGGTATGCTGCAATTTTCAAAAATTAAATGGCCAAATCACATCTCCATGTCTTATCCCTATAAAAATTATTATATTTATGAATGCATGCATTAGTTGCTAGGCACTGGTAGCCAGATAGCATATAGAACATAGAGAGGAAACGCAAAAATGAAGTCAAGAATTTTAATAACAAGATGACTTACTCTTCACAACAAAAGCAAAAACTAAGAGAAAGGCAGCCAGGGAGTGGTTAGAAATACAGGTTTTGGAGTGAGAGAGCCCAGGTTTAATCTCAAACCCTGTGTTTAGTTACCTAGGTTGGCAACATGGCTCATTATTTGAACCTCCAGCTCTTTTATCTATAAAACAGAATTAACAATAGTACCTACCCCATGGGACATTGTGAGGATTAAATGAAATAATGTACTCCAAGCCTCAGCACAGTGTCTGAATTAATAAATGATACATATTAATTCTTCCAATATTAACTGTAAATTCCTTTCTCTCTCTCTCTCTCTCTCTCTCTCTCTCTCTCTCTCTCTCTCTCTCTCTCTTTGTTTGCTATCTCCAAAGTGCTGCTAACCTGTAATTCCAATGTGCTCATTTCCTTCAAATAAATCCACAGACCACAACAATATCTACCAGCTCACATGGATTACTGGAACCAGAAGGCACCCTATAAAGGATGCATCCAGCCAAGGATGTATATCCATGAATGTGTAAAAGCCTCCAGGTACCAAGGACCTGCTCTAAACTTATCATTTCACAGAAGCAAACTGAGGCCCAGAAATGTGAGGAATTTTCTAGGGCCGCATGACCACCTCCAGGCTCTGCTATAGCGGACCTGGCTCAGACCTGAGGCTGGGAACCAAAGGTCTTGACTCTCGATTGCACCATCTTGGCACTACCTCAGGCTGCCTTATGGAATTCAGCAGGCATTTCCTGAGAAACCACAGTAGAGGTCATGACGGAAAACAAGTTGGTGACCCTGCCAAGAACAGTATCGCAACCTAATCAGGGAAACAGGAATTGGCGATGTTAAGAATTCTAAAAGAAGTGCCAACTAAGTGCTGAGGAGTCCTAGTACTGCTTCCAGCTCAGGAAACTTTCATGCAAAGGCTAGAATTTCTACTGAACTTTGAAGGCTCGGGAGCAAAGGGAGTCATTCTGAGCAGCCTAAATCATTTGATCAAAGGGCCAGGGGGTGAGAGAGAGAGCACACACATACATGCCCAAGAGAGCTTGCAATCTTCTTGGACAGATGAGAAGATGAGCAAAGGAGCTGAAATATCTAGACTCAGGGGACGCCAACAGTGCAAGAGATCTTACAGAGCTTCTCACTGAGAAAACGCTTCCTCCAAGTCTCTTCCCAAATTATCCACAGAGCATCTGCTTTTTGCCTACCACTGACGCTGAAAGATTGAGTGCCAGAGAGAGAAGCAGCAAAAACAGTTCATGCGGGGAAATGCAGTCAGAAGACATTCAGGGGGCGAAGCAGCTCACTTCCCATCCCTCGGAAAAGTGGGAACAAACAGGAATACAGCCAGCCTCTCACTCAAAAGCTGAGAAGTGGAAGGGGCGGTAGTGATAAATAGGTCCTTATATTTGATCCTACCAAAGAAAAAATATGAACTTTCAATAGCTTTCAATCTCTGTTCTATTCTGGAGTTCCATGTAACAGTAACTACTGCTTGACACCACAGTGTGATGGGATAATAGAAATAGCACTGTTCCAATTTCCTTTATGACCTTACTAAAATGTTAAGAACAGGCTTGGAGTAGATAAAATGTTCCATCTTGCGCTGGTTAGCTGTTGTGATGTGATAATTCACCCCAAAACTTGATGGCATGGAACAATTATCTTACCATGCTCAGGGACTCTGTAATTAGGAGTTTAGAGAGGGTACGTCATAGATACTATATCTCGGCTTCATGCCATCTGGGGCCTGAACTAGACACCTGCAAAGGCTGGAGGATGGAATCTTCTGGAAGCATCTTCACTCCTGACAGCTGGAGCCAGAGCCAGGCTTTCGGCAGGACACCTGCACCTGGCCCCTCCATATGGGGTGAGGAAGCTGAGGCTGAGTCCAGGTGTCAGTGTCCCAAGAAAATAAGACAGAAAAAAAAAGTCACCAAGGTGCAAAGAGGAAACCTAGCTCCCAATGGAAGGAACTTCAAGAACAGATGAGATGAGAAAGATCATAGCAGCCATCTTTAGAACAAATAACTTGTCACATGTTCCAGAGTATATCCTGTATTTTCCCATCCAGTTCCACCTAGATTTAGCCACAAAAGAAGTTATGCTGTGGTGGAAAGGTATTCCATTAGAGGAGTTACCCACTAAAGATATGAAATCAGACAGACACAACCTGTAATCCCATTACTTGGGAAGCTGAGACAGGAGGATCACAGATTGGCCAGCCTCAGAAACTTAGAGAGACCTTCATCAATTTAGCAAGACTCTGTCTCATAATAAAAAAAATAAAAAGAGCTGGGAGTGTAACTCAAAGGCAGGATACTCCTGGGTTTCAATCCCCAGTACCACAAAATAAATAAATAAATAAATAAATAAATAAATAAATAAATAAATAAATAAATACATTTAAATAGCACTTTGCAATTTGTAAACCCCCTTCATGGTATTCACAATAACCCTGTCACATCATTTCTTTTCAATTCTACAAATGAAGATCTGGAATTCAGAGAAGTAAATGAGTTTAATAGGGACACTTGGGAAATTAAAATTAAACTCAGAATTTAAACCCAAATTTTGGACTCTAAAGCCTTTATTATTTTCACACTTCCAAGAAAGTGAAACTAGATTTATCCAATAAATGCTGATAAATGTATCAATAAAAATGAGTAAGTTATTGAAAACGACTTAATAGAAATAATTTCAAAATAGTTTTTAAAAATATTTATTAGAAATTTCAGCCATTTATCAAAGCCCTAAAGAAATGGGGCACTAGTTAGATTAGTTTGATGAAACAAGCAAATTTCTTTAGGGGTTACACCTAAAAAAAATTCCATGGTAGGAAACTCTGAAAGTCAATACTGACTGCCAAGATTGGAGAGCCACTCAGTGCTAAAGATAAAATTATGGGTGGTAGAGTTGGGGTGCTAGAGTACCTCAGTGGTAAAGTCCTTGCCTGGTATACACAAAGCCCTAAGTTCAATTGCCAGCACTGCAAAAATTAAAATTAAAAAATGTAGGTGCTTCCAAGCTTTGCCAGCTTTTTAAAGCTAGTAAGGATTATTTTCTTCTTCAATAATAATTTAACAGCTAAGCAGATTGGCACACAGCTACTTAAGCAGCTGAAACAGAAGGACCACAGGTTCAAGAACAGCCTCCGCAACTTAGCAAGGCCCTGTTTCAAAATAAAGTAGGGCTGGGGGTTTGTCTCAGAGGTAGAATCTCTCTGGGTTCAATCCCTACTACCACAAAAATAGTAATAATAATAACTTGAAGATGCCAAAAACAATTTAAATAATTTCCAACTGTGATGTATGTAAACTTTTCTAAGAGAACTAAATATTCTTAGAACACTAAATGAAAGAGTTGGTTTTCACGTTTAATTCTTGGGACAGTTTTTTTTTTCAGCCACAGAATGTTAAATTGAGTTGTATATGCTTTATCTAGGATGTGACTAATCTCTTCTCTTCCCAATGCTGCTGCCTGCATTATCATAGGAGGCATCATATTAAATGTTTGAGAAAAACAATCCTGTGTCATTTTAGAACGAATTAAATCTTTCTTGGAAATTAATTCTCTGACTATTAGTTCTGCCTCAATGGTACTGTATAATGAAGTGATCAAATAATTTGAGATTTCACTGTTACCTTCCAAGTGTACTCAGGAACTAATAAATGAAGATGTAACTTTTTGATTCTTCAAATATTCCAAGAATAGGCAGAAAATTTAAAACTTTCCAGTACTATTTAGAGCTAAGTCAATATGGAAGACTAGAAGAATAACTTTTAGATCTCTAGACTACAACTATTTTTCCCTAAAGCTTCTTCTTTCAATATCCTTGCTTGCCATTGAAAGCTCTTTCACATTAAAGGGACTGAACAGTGGTCATTTATATCATTTCAGTGTTTATAAATCTGTCCCAGATAGGTACTGTAGCACAGAGGCCAATTCATATTTCACATAACTCAATATGCTTCTTTTTATTTCTCTGCTGAACAAAAAAAAAAAAAATAGTAACTCCCAGGACTGCAATCTCCTTTTGAAAATGGACCACTAATGATTTACAAGGATGATTTTTTCCAAAGAAAGGGAAATAAAACTTTGCATGAGTTCTTTCCAAGGCTGGCTGTTTTAGAGCAGGGATCTGAGACAACTATAAAATATTGTGAATAAGCAGAACCAGGTCCAAGCCCTCCTCTTGGCATCCTGGTCCCGCTACAATCTGGTCGTTACTGGCTTTTTCCATCACTTCTTTCTGCACAGCCTCCAACCATCCTACTCTTAAGCCCAAGAAAATCCTTCTTTAAACCTTTTCTGGAACCGTGTCTGAGTCATTCTTTTCTGCTTCTCCATGTATGCACCACTAGTCATCCTTCAAGGTCCAAATTAAATGCCTTCTTTGGCTAAAGCACCCTCTAATCTGCCCAGGGGTTGCTAGCCAGTCTAGCCTTGTCTCAGAGTATAATACAGCACTTAGGTCATTTTGGTTGGCTTTTAACTGGTGGATCTTTACCTATTCATGTCCCCAAATAGGCTGCAAATTGCAAATTCTCTGAGGAAGGAAGCCATGCTTTATTTTATTGTTGGATGCCTGCATAATGCAGAGTGTAATGCCTCCAAGCAGGATCTTAGTTTTGTTTCTATTCATCATATCTAATATGTATTTATCATGCACTGTGTATCAGTCTTGGTTAAACATTTTAAACTATGATTTTAATTAATCTTCACAAGAACCCTATGTACAAGTACTGTTATTATCATTCATACTTTATAGAGGAGAAAACAAGACCATAGTCCTTAGAGACCCTTCCCAATTCCTGCGCCTGGGGTTTGGACCCAGGGGATTAGATTCCTTTTTAAAGTTTAAAACTCCCATCTTTAAACTTTACCTCCTAATCGACTGATTCAAATGAAATCTAAGAAAAGCATAGACTTTCGTCTCTGAAAATGGAGATTTGGAATAGGCAGAAATAGCTCCACTTTCTTATGTTTTATCTCCTCTTGTCTACAAAATAAATGACAACTAGTGTCTGAGACATGGTCATTCATGAGTGACCCCTGGATTTTCTTAGGGCAATATTTTATCATGCTGATTAATCAAAGTAAATCAACTTCCCTTGATATCATAATACCAATCAAGTATTAGCAAAGCACAGTACTCATCATCTCTCTCAGAAGTACGATAGAAGGCAAAAGAGGAAACGTTCTTCCTTCTAACTTCCTACATGTCGTAACTGAGAAAGGAAGGGCATGTATCAGGTGAAAGCAGGGCTTACACTATGTCTACATGGCCAAGGCAGGAAGTCAGATATCCAATAGGTTGATTGGTATATATTTCTTAAATAGTTTACCACTACATTTTCCCAGTCAGTGTGATTAACCTATATATGCCCGCAGTCACTGTGCTGGGAATGCTTTATCCATGTACCTACTTATGGACAACAACCTAGAACAATAAGGGACAACTGAACTGAGAAACATTCTGATTGGTCTTTTTCTTTCCTTGTCCTTCTCCACATTGTCCATTCTTCACACTGCTGTGCTAGAGCAGGCTTTCTAAAATACAACCTATGAGAAAAGAAATGAATTCATTAACTTATCCAAAAGTTAACCCCCAAATCTACCATAGACCTAAATACAAAACCTAAACTATAAAACCCTCCCAAAAGAAAAACAGGAGAAAACCTTTGAAGCATCACTTAGGTAAAGATTTCTTTTAAAATACACTAAAAGTTGGATCCATAAAAGAAAAAAAATGAAAAACCAGATTCATCAAAATGAAAAGCTTCTGCAAAGACACTCTTGCGAGAATAAAACAAATCACAGGCTTCAGGAAAATTGTTGTTAAATATGTATAAGATAAGGGACTTGAATGTAAAATAGACATAGGGCTCTCAAAAGTAAATAGTAAGAAAAGCTCAATAAAATAAGTTGTTGAATAAGTGCTTCACCAAAGAAGATAGAAGAAAGAAAGAGAAAGAAAAGAAAGAAGAAAGAGAAAAATAGAAAGGAAGGGGGACGAAAAGAAGGAAAAAACACATCAGAGGTATTTAGAATTACTAGTCATTTGGCAAATTCAAAATAAAACCTCAGTGAGATATCATTGAAAATCTATGAGAATGGCTAAACTTTTTTTAAATCCAACAGACAATAGCAAGTGCTAACAAGCAGCAGTATAACTGGATCTTTCATCTATTGCTAAAGAGATCAAAAAGGGCTCAGATGCTTTTTTTTTTTTTTTTTTTTTTTCGGTACTGGGATGGAACCCAGAGACATGCTAACTCTGAGCTACATCCCAGCCCTATTTTTTATTATTTTGAAACAGGATCTCACTAAGTTGTGGAGGACCTCACTAAGGAGCTAAGGCTGTCCGCAAACCGGGATCCTCCTGTCTCAGCCTCCCAACTACTGGGATTACAAGCGTGCACTACCACGCCCAGCGGCACAGATGCTTTAAAAACCATTTGGCCGGGCATGGTGGTGCACGCTTGTAATCCCCGCTCTTGGGAGGCAGAGACAGGAGGATCCCGCAGGTTCGAAGCCAATCGCGCTGGCTTAAGAGACCCTGTTTACAAAAATTTTTTAAAGTATAAAATAGGTCTGGGAGTATAGCCTGGAGGTAGAAGGGCTTCCAGGAACCCCAATACCACAAAAAAAAAAAAAAAAACTCTTTGGCAGGTTCTTATAAAGTTGAACCTACATTCTCCCCATATCCCAATAATTCCACTCACTCCTAGGCATTTACCCAGAAGGAATGAAAGTTTTGTTTACACAAAACTGTACCTGAATATTCATAACAACTTTACCCATAGTCACCATAAAGTGAAAGTAATCCAACTGCCCTCCAATTATTGAACGTATGCACCTGCCATGGGATACCGCTCCATAATAAAAAAAAAAAGAGCAGGCTACTGATAAACCACACTAAATGGATAAATCTTAAACCCATTATACCAGTGAAAGAAGCCAGATTCAAAAAGTTAAGTATTATATAGCCAGGCACAATGGGAGTTATGTGTTAAGTAGCTACTCCAGAGGCTGAGGCAGGAGAATCACAAGTTCAAGGACAGCCTCATCAACTTAGCAGGACCCTGTCTCAAAATAAAATTAAAAGGGCTGGGATTGTAGCTCAGTGGTAGAGTGCTTGCCTAGCATATGCAAGACCCTGGGTTCAATCCTCAGTGCTTTAAAAACATGTATTATGTGATTCCACTTGTGATGGCATTCTGGAAAAGGCAGACTTAGAAGACCAGAAAACAGATCTGTGGTTGCCTGGGATAGTGGGAGAATTGAATCCACCAAGAACCTGGAGATTTCTTTGATGTGATGGAATTATTCTACATTTTTCCCAAGGGGTTGCTATATGACTGTATGTATTTGTCAAAGCTCATAGAACTGTACACCAAGAAGAACAAATGTTACTACATGTTAATTATTATAATAAAAGACTAAAGACATTTATTTTTTAATATGGCTCCCCATCACTGACATGAAAAAAATCTCATTTGCTTTCAACCAACACTCCAGACCCTTCCAGTCCTAGCACTTCCCAGCCTCTCTGAGATTCTTCTTTCCCGTGGCTCAAGCCAAATAAGTTACTTGTGGTTCTTACATACACCTGCCCTTTCTGCCAGTGTGTGTCGCAGAAAGGCCCTGCCCACCCCATTCAGCCTTCTTTCCTGGACTCCACTACAAGTATCTGAAGTCCCGAGCAAGCCAAATGTCTTGCTATGCCCCCAAATGTGCTAGGTTTTTCAAGCAGCTTTGCCCCTGTGCATGCTCAATTTCCAATATTATTTCTCCTTCATTTGTGAAGTTACTTGTCTTTTAAAATTCTGTTCTTATTGTTTTTATCATCATCATTGTTGTTCTTGTTTAATGTATGGAAACTGAACCCAGAAGCATTCTACCTCCGAGCTATACCCTCAGCCCTTTTTATTTTTTATTTTGAAATAGGGCCTTGCTAAGTTGCTGAAGCTGCCTCAAACCTCCTGTCTCAGCCTCCCAAGTACTGGGATCACAAGCATGTGTCACCACACGCAGCTAAAATACATTTTATACATTATGTCTCTGAAACTTCCTGAAGCCTCACCCTGGAAGAATTAGCTCTTCCTTGTGCCCCTACCATGCATGCCCCTCAGCTCTCAGAGCATTCAAATATATTTCTGACATTTGTTTCCATCGCTATCATGAGCTCTCCAAAGCCAAGGATGATGCTTCTTACCACTTTGTATTGTCGCTACCTAGCATATTTCTGGCACATAATAGGTGCTTGATAAATAGGTGACTAATGAATGAATAATAAATCAAACTACTGAGCTAATAAATCTCATCTAAAACAAAACTCTAAACTCCCCTTCAAGAGTACTCCATGCCATCCCAGCCCACCTCAAGCCCATGTTCTATACATGTTCCGTGTTTATAAACTAGTGTTGCAATTGTCCGTTTATTGTACATGGTTCTGTGGATAGGTGATTACACTACTGTGAGTTCCTCCAGAAACTCACTGCACTTAGACGCCCGATACCCAGGACACATTGCCCGGCTCCAGTTGTTAATAAACTTACGTTGGCTTGTTCATTCTAGAAGAAGAGAATCATGCTTTCTTCCTCCGGAGTCCATGGCCTAATTAGGCTGCATCAATGCCTGTAACAGCGGGGGTAGTAGAAGAGAGTGGGCTGGGGTGTAGCTCAGTGGGAGCACTGGCCTAATATGTGGGAGTCCCTTTGTTTAATCCCCAATGAAAGAGAAAGAAAGAAAGAAAGAAAGAAAGAAAGAAAGAAAGAAAGAAAAGGAGAAGGGGAGGAGGAGGAAGAGGAAGAGGAGGAGGAAGAGGAGGAGGAAGAGGAGGAGGAAGGAAAGAAGGGAGGGAGGGAAGGAGAAAAATTTACATATATAAATATAATATAACTTAAAGTGCCTGTATAGTGGCACACACCTGCAATCCTAGCCACTCAGGAAGCTGATGCAGAAGGATGACAAGTTCCAGGCCAGCTTAGGCAACTTAGCAAGACCCTGTCTCAAAATAAAAAGGAAGAGCAGTGGGTGTCACTCAGTGGTAGAGTGCTATTGGGTTCAATCCCTAGCACTGCAAAAAAAAAAAAAAAAAAAAAGGATCTGTATCTGGGATAGGAAGGTAAATGGGGGTTTGGACCCAGGGACATTCTACTTTTGAGCTGTACCCCAGCTGTTTTTATTTTTTGTTTTGAAACGGGATCTCATTAGGTTGCTGAGAGTCTCACTAAATTGATGAGGCTGGTCTCAAACCTGCAATTCTTCTGTCTCAGCCTCCCAACTACTGGGAATATAGGCAAGTATTACCATGTCCGGCTACGGTCAATTTTTTTAAATAAAGTACTTAAAGAGAAAAGAGAAAGAGAACACAAATAATTAGTGTAAAAGCATTCATAACCCAATAGCAACAAATATGGGAAACAAGAAGTGTCCTTGAACCACAGCTCTTCTGAGAAAATAATCCCCTTAAGATACCGAGAAAGAAAGGGACAATGGTAGGATAAGTAAAACTGCTTATGCCAAAAAAACACTTGGGAGATAAACAAGAAGTGAGCAGCAACATATTATCCCTCCCAGAGCGGAATGTGCATCAAGTCTGCAGCTCGGCACCATCTCCGCAGGCCCGTCTGCAAGTCAAATAGCTCCGCCTCAGCTCATATGTGCCACGTCCCTCCCGGGATGATTTAGGACTCGCAAGGGCGACAACCTCCACTAATGAAGGAGAATTCCCAGCTCCACTTAGCTGTGGTACCTTCCGAATCTGAGTGCAGTCACACACACTCTTCAAATCCCTGCAAGAGTTTTGTTTTGTTTTGTTTGCACAGTGGCTTTCTTTTTTATTAATTTTTATTGGTGCATTGTATTCATACATCTTAATGGGATACAAGACTTGTGGAGACATACATGCACACATCACCCAATCAGCCCCTACCCAGTCTCCACCCCATTCCCTCCCCATCCCTCCTTCCCATGCTTGGCTTAGTGATTGGCTTTGATATGTTTAAGTACATCACGTGCTTTAGAGAGCTTCCCTCTTCCCCCCTCCCATCCCCTCAGTTATGTCACCTTATATGCTCCTCTATAGGATCAAACAACCTGAAAGAGTTTATAAGAATTTGACCAAAACAAATCCTAACTCCTCCTCTCTCTCTCTCTCTCTCTCTCTCTCTCTCTCTCTCTCTCTCTCTCTCTCTCTCTCTCTTTCAGAAGTTATCACTGCTTTTTGCCCATTTGGAGATGATTGCTGCAGCTTCATCAGTACCAAAACGTGCTCATATCTCAACAAGTCCTATGTCTCCATATAGAAACCAGTTCCCTTGCTTCTTAGCATAAAATGCCCATTAATTATGTCACTATTCTAAAACACTATTTTGATCAGTCCTTTGGCTTTTTCCTATGTCTACGTGTTTGTCCATTTTTTAGTTTATTAGCTGGGTCTTACACTTGGTAAGCCATAATGTTATGCAGACCTACAGTATAAAGGGCCACATCCACGACTAGGGTAAGGCAGGAGGGGGTCCCAGTGTTGCCCACACAAAGCTTTCTCACTGCCTGGCTTGGGACCAAAACGTAGACTCTCTTCTTGTTGATGTCAGTTTCCCAATAGAAGGGAGGCTGCATAGCACCCCTCTGCGCTGCTCTGTGGTCAAAATTATTTCTAAGGTCCATTCCTTTCAAGAAGGAATATAAACCCACCCATGTGTCATGGTATTTGCAAACATATTTGAAAATCACTGCAGCTCATTTTCTGGCCATAAATTATTTAGATTCCTAACACATGCAAAATACATTCACTTAGCCTGCCGGGTATGGTAGTACAAGTGTTGTAATCTCAGTACTTGGGAAGCTGAGACAAGAGGATCACAGGTTCACAGCTATCCTCAGCAACTTAGAGAGGCCCTCCACAACTTAGTGAGACCCTGTTTCAAATTTTTAAAACAAAGCCAAGCGTGGTGGTACACACTTATAATCCCAGTACTTGGGAGGCTGAGACAGGAAGATCATAGGACGGAGGCCAGCCTCAGGTACTTACTGAGGCCCTCAACAACTTAGACCTATTTCAAAATAAAAAAAATAAAATAAAATAGGGCTGAGGGTGTAGCTCAGAGGTAGAATGTACCTAGGTTCAATCCCAGTACCACAAAAATATTAAATTAAAATAAAAAATAGCCAGGCATGGTGGCACATGCTTGTAATCCCAGCGCTTGGGAGGCTGAGACAGGAGGATCGCACGGGTTCAAAGCCAGCCTCAGCTACGTAGTGAGGCTCTCAGCAACTTAGTGAGACCCTGTTTCCAAATAAAATATAAAATAGGTCTGGGAGTATAGCCTGGAGGTAGAAAAGCCCCTGGGTTCCACCCCCAGTACCAATAAATAAATAAATAAATAAATAAATAAATAAATGACTGGGAGTGTAGGTCAGAGGTAAAATGCCTGTGGGTCCACAGTAGCACGTATGCACGTGCATACACACACACAACACATACAAATTCACTCCCTTTGACGGTGCTAAGGTATCAGGCCCAAGGTTCAATATTTTATCATCTAAATCAAATCCTTCGGTATGATTGTTTGAACATGATTCCTTGCAGACACTTTCTCTCGATCTGAAGACTTATGAAACAGTGAGTGTTAGCTGTTCCGTGCAATGTTGGGACGGCAGAAGATGGCTATCATAGATGCTTTCACTTACAAGAGGGGAAACAGGAAGCACATAGCAGTCCCTGGACCACAGCAGCTCTGAAAGCCAGCCTCGCATGCTTGTAATCCCAGCATTGGGAGGCTGAGGCCAGAGGATGACAAGCTCAGAGCCAGCCTCAGCAATTTAGCAAGGCTAATGAGGTTCAGTTTCAAATAAAATAGGCCTGGGAGTATAGCCCAAGGTAGAACATCCCTAGGTTCCATCCCAAATACCATACACGCACACAACAAAAACAAGTTACACAAAACTCAGTAAAGTAAGCCTTTTCTGCCTTGGTATCCCTGTGAGGTTGCTGTTAAAAAAAAAATCCACATATAACTATTTAAAATTCTATTGTTTAATTCTTCTGGATTCTTAGAAATTTTTCTTCTGTTCAAAACCTGACATCTTTCAAAGATCTTTTTCTTTTTTCTTTTTCTTTTTGCTGGGGATTGAACCCACGGGCGTTCTACCTCTGAGCTACAATCCTATCCCATTTTATTTTTTACTTTGAAACAGGGTCTCACTCACTAAGTTGTTGAGAGCCTCGCTAAGTTGCTGAGGCTGGCCCTGAACCCGTGATCCTCCTGTCTCAGCCTCCTGAATACTGGAATTACAGGCATGTGCACCATACCTAACTTCTTTCTGAAGTCTTAACTAAGATTCTTACAGGACAACCCTGAACTTACTTTTGCGCTGAAACAATTACTTAATTGGAGTGATTTTGTTACCTAGAGAAACTAGAAAGAAGTAACAGTTTTATGTTCAAATAGTCCAGCACCCTATTTACTCTAAATTTCTGTTGAAAACTGAACAGTTGCATTTGGGGCTTAGCTCTCCCTTTGTACCTTAGCATACACACCTTACAGAAACTGGCCAGACTTCTCAACCTTCTGCCTGTAGATTTTCTCAGACTGGTCCATCCATTCATTTGATATATTTTCTCTTTTCCACATAACTACAGGTGACAATTGAGCTAAACAATTTGTACCAACACCCCAAAAAGACCTTCTTTCCTCCTGTTTTCAATGAGGTTTTCATCACCTTCCCTAAAACCTTTACAACAGATTCCTCAAGGTCCATTAGGCTCCTGTTAACAATTTCTTCATGGCTCCTCTGGCATCTGCCTGCTGCCCAAATGTAAAGCCAATATTCCACATTTTTAGCTTTTGTAATATACCCCACAAACAAGAAATAAAATCCGTTCCATTTTTCTAACAATATATATAACAAATCACCCAATGCTTAGTTCTCAAAACAACAGCAAACATTGATTCACTCATTATTTCAGTGGGTCTGAAGTCTGGGAAAGGCTCCACCCGGTCCTTCTGTTTTGAGGGATGGCCAAGCATCTCTCTCTTTGTCCATGTAGTCTCAGGACTTCTCCATCTAGTCTCTGTATGCAGGCTAACTTGGGCTTCCTCATAGCGTGGTGCTGGAGCTTCCGCATTGTATTCCAGCAAGCAAGGCCAGATCTGCCATCACCTTTATATCTTAACTTTAGAAGTCACAGAGCATCTGTAATGGGCAAAAGAGTCACAACTTCTACACAGTCTCAAGAAAAAGAACATAGGGCTGAGGATGTAGATAAGTGGTAGAGTGCTCGCCTAGCTCACCTAGCATGTGCAAGGCCCTGGGTTCAATCCCTAGTACCATTAAAGAGAAAAAAGAAGGCCGGGCGTGGTGGCGCACGTTTGTAATCCCAGCACTTGGGAGGTGGAGATAGGAGGATCGTGCAGGTTCGAAGCCAGCCGTGCTGGCTTAAGAGACCCTGTTTCCAAATAAAAAAGTGTAAAATAAGTCTGGAGTGTAGCCTGGAGGTAGAAGGTTTCCAAGAACCCCAGTACCACCAAAGAGAGAGAGAGAGAGAGAGAGAGAGAGAGAGAGAGAGAGAGAGAGAGAGAGAGAGAGAGAGAGAAAGAAGGAGAAGAAAAGGAATACAACCCCACATCTTGATAAAGGGACTACTAAACAAGATGACAGATATATTTTCAAACCACCACACCCAGGAAGTAGCAGTTGAACTACTTGTTTTCTGTTATATTGAAGGATATAGATGGATGGATTTATTCACTCGTGCAATTATTCATTCATTCATAAGCCCTTAATCCTCTGTGTTTATCTTATTAGTAGACATGTTTTATTTTCAAATGACCTGGTTTTATATGTCTCTTCCCTTGGACTGCTAAATCTCTGTAGGTGGAAACTACTGTATTCATCTTTGTATCTATATTATTTAGTGCTAAATCTTATGGTTAGATGCTCAAATAATATAGGCTGGTTAAATGGGTGAATAAATGGATAAGTCATACATTTACCTTGTTAATTAATGTTGAAATGGAATATTTCCCATTAATGACTCACCAAAGACTAAATTTACATTTCTATTCCCTGTGGCTAGAAAATTTGGTTGTTATGAAGAAAAGTCAATACTGGCTTTGTTTTACAAATGTGCATGTTGGCATCATTTATTGTACCCTCTTTGTGTAGTCATTTACCTACACAGAGACACAGAAAGGGTACGTCTTTCCCCAGAATTCAAACAACCAAGACAAAAAAAAAAACCACTTTCCAAAAGAAGGCTAGCATGGCCACAGAACAGCACTGACTTCCCAGCACAGGCAAAGTGACCAGAGAGCACTAGTGAAATGTCAGCAACAGGAGCAGGGGACACTGCTCTAGGAGAGGTCTGGCCCTCATAGAGGACAGTGACAAAGCTCTGCTATAATTCTGGTACACACCCATCTCTGGGACCCTGAGCAAAGGAAGCCTCCAGGCTTAATAAATCTTTAAGTGCACAAATTAGACAAAAATGATGCCAAGGTGGAAAAGAAGTTCCCTTCTAAGAGACTTGACTATTATGCAGAAGGCAATATGTCAGGATATAAGCCCACCTTTTCTACATGGGAATCTCAGGAGACAGAAAGGAAGGTAGGTGGGAGAAGCACACAGACTCTGCCTTGCAGGGAGTGAGGAAAGTGTTAAGGAGGGGGAAAAAAAGAAAAGAAATAAAAGGCCAAAACAAAGATTTTAGCAAACCAAGACTGGAACAGACAGACAGAGCACCTCTCTATACCTCTATCCCCCATCCCCAGTTCCTCCCAAGATGAGGGTTGGTTCAGGAAGCCACCACATGGTCCTCATCACTGAGTGGAAATATCTGGTCGAGGTCCAAGGCACCGCAGCCCCAGAGCTGGAAGGCCAAGTGGATGTATGGATGTGGTTAGTAGTGTTTTGATGCAATTAAACAGTGATCCGGTAAGTAGATGGGTCCATTTTTCCAGCCACCCAGGAAACAGTTTGGTTCCTTAGCACTGCTCCTGAATTTGCCTCTGAAAAAAAAAAAAATGGCATGGAACATGATGTCTGGGGAACAACAGTTATAAGAGAAAGTATTTCCCAATCCCTTCTCACTAATTGGGAGAGGACTTCACACTTTGCCTGGGTTGGGACAAGACCTGGGAATGGGGTGGAGGGACCAGTATGTAAATGAATGAGGGTTTGGGGAAGCTGAGAAAAAGGTGCAAAGATTGAACAGGAACAAAAAATATAAAATTAATGTACATTTTCCCACAACAAATTCTTGTTTGTTGAGAATTGCTTTTCACCATGTACGGTATCCTTACTCAAAAGTTTTATAGAAAATTGTCAAATAAAACTAGTAAAACTATTACATTTTTTTTTTTTTTTTTTTTTTTTTTTTTTTTTTTTTGCAGGTGTGGTGATGGAACTCAGGGGCATTCGACCTCTGAGCTACACCCCCAGCCCTATTTTTTTTAAAGAAGTTATTAGAAAGATAGAAATACAGAAAATAGAAATACAGCTCCATACCAGACTGGCATGGAGGGGTGACTCGAAATGAATACACCACCTGCCCTATTTTTTATTCTTTATTTTGAAACCGGGTCTCACTGAGTTGCAGAGGGCCTCACTAAGTAGCCGAGGCTGTCCGCAAACCGCTATCCTCCGGTCTCAGCCTCCCGAATGCTGGGATTACAAGCGTGCGCCACCACGCCCGGGTCAAACTATTACATTTATAGGATAAAAACTGAACCTTGTCTTATAACCTCCCATGAAACATGAAACCACCAAAAAGCAACTCAATTCATCACGCGGGCGATTGCGGTGGGATCAGCGAGCTCCATTTTACTTCAGGTGAGCCCACAGAGGATGGTGAAGTTACAGGGGACACAGCACCTGGGCACTTGTGACCTGGACTTCAGCCTCTGATCTAACTGGTGCCTACATCAAGTTTCCTGTGTTTCCGCCCTGTTGCACAGTGATCCATCAGGGCAGGTGGATCAATTGGACCAGCCATCCATGCAACTGTCTGGCTCCTGAGATCAATCTATTAATTTTCCCTGGTGAAAAATAGCATGAAACAATGGTTTGAGAGCAAAATTTAGAATGCACTTAGAAAAGTTGGCGTTATGTAGATGCAAATGCCTGAGAGCCGGTGTGGAATTTCTCTTTACCATACTATAAATCTTTTCCAGGGAATAAAGAGGGAGAAAAATACATCAAGTCTTTCTCTGCATTTAAATAAGGGCCCTTTCCGTTCTCTTATATGCGCTCTTCAGTCAAAGAATCTAAATGCACTGACACTAAATGAATCATTTGGGGTTTGCATATGCTAA
The DNA here is from genome assembly GCF_963383645.1 of Muscardinus avellanarius. NCBI lineage: Eukaryota > Metazoa > Chordata > Mammalia > Rodentia > Gliridae > Muscardinus > Muscardinus avellanarius. The sequence continues at coordinate 78,923,519 of NC_137797.1, forward strand.
CAACTCATAGGTTTTTCTCAAATTTTGGAAGAAACCTTTGAAACACTTTAAAGTCACCATATATTTAGTCAAGACATACAAGACAGACAACTGCAGAGATACTTTCTTGGCCCATAGAGGATGGCATGTAATTTGCCGTCCCCTTTTCTACAGCGACAAACTGCAGCACCCGAAATGAACACCAATACTCAATGGATGAGAAAATGACGCCAGAGCTCATCGTATCTGGTGACTTGACCGTCAGGAGCTTGAAAGCAATCAAACCTCGGCATTGTGAACTTTAAATTTAAAAGCAGAGTTTTACATTTTGTGTCTCAATAGAATACCCACCCAGAATCATACTTAGACAATAAACATTTGCACGATTAAAAATAAAGAGGCCTAGCCAAGTGCGGTGATGCACACCTACAATCCTCAGCAACTTAGCAAGGCCTTTATCAATGTAGGGAGAACCCGAGCCAAAACAAAACATAAAAAGGGCCGGCAGTGTAGCCTGGAGGTAGAATATACCTAGGTTCAGCCCAGTATCAAAGAAAAGAAAATCAAATCTTAGGAACTCTACGAATGCACTTGATAGATTCAACACTAAGACAGTTTCTCAAACTCTGAGGAGCAGAACTGGGGAAGAAAAGAGTAAGAAAAAGATATGCTACTTGGTTTTCTAGACCAGGTTTTTATTAAATATAAAAACTTAAAAGAAATGAAATGAAAATGACTGCTCTAAGTGTTGAGGCTGGAAAGACAATAAGCAGAGAAGAAAGTCTTTTAGAAATAACTCCCTTGGCAAGTCTGGAGAATAGACTGGAAGGAACTGGACAGATGTTCTTTGGGGTTGGAATGCTTTCTTTACATTTGTGTTGTGCCTCATAACCTAGCATATAATTCCACTCTATTACTTAATTTTATCCTCACAATTTTTAAAAAACAATGCATGCCAAATTTCAGAGGAAATGAGCATGTAAGTGAGACATCATACAAAGAAAAAGGTCACACTCAAAATCTACAATACAAATAATGAGTGTCCATGGCTGCTGGGAAGCTCTAAGGCACTTAATGTCTTGCCCTTGGATAAGTACTGAACTATACTTAGGAACTTTAGTTCTGTCTTTCTTGAGTTTATTATTTCCTTCTTTTCGAAGAAACTTGCTAACTTGCTGTCATATGCAAATGCCTGTCAGTTGTCTCAACTTTGTTTTCAAACTGTTGGGACTCCAGCCCCCACAGCCCTCCAACCTAAAAAAAATGGTTGACAATACCTTGGATGGGGATATTTTCTATTCCTTGGGAACGTTATAATCTTCTCTAATTTACCACCCTGGCTGCATAGAAAGAAGGGACAAGAGTTGCCCCCACCCGCTCAGGCTACTCAGCTCCACCTGCTCACCCACCTCCCGCTGACAGAGACCAGTGGCCGTAACCACAAACTCTCCATCTGCCATGCAGAGCACTTTACATGGAGTTGACCACACTTCCAATAGCCCTCGGGTTGTGACTGTTCATATTTCTACTTCACTATAAAGAAAATAAAAGTCAGAAGCTGGGCACAGTGGCACACTCCTGTAGTCCCAGTACTTTGGAGGCTGAAATGGGAAGATTGCAAAGTTCAAGGCCCTAGCTTCAGCAGAAAGGGAGGAAGGAAAGAGAGAGAAAGGAAGGAAGAAATGAATGAATGAACAAACGAAAGAAGAGTCAGAGCGATACATCCACTCACTACAGTCATTCCTCTGGTTAGTAGCAAAGCCAGGGTTTAAACTCTGGGTACATGACCACGGGTTTAGCTCGGATGTTGTGGTAAGTGCACTGTGATTCCTGGGTGGTCTTCCCAGGCCACTTGTCCTTCAGTCTGTTCCCTTTCACTCAAGGTTAAGCAGCAAAGAGGCGATGGTGAAGAACAGCATGCACACAGCTTAAAGGGCCTTTGCTTCTATTTAAACCCAGGAGTAGTAAATTCACCTTATCTTAGTTGCCTAAATGGACCTTTTAAAGACTAACTCAATTCAGGGGTTTTAACTAGTTTATAAAGACAGGCGTACTCCTGAAGTTCCACTACATGAAGCATCTGAGTCAGATTATACCAGAGCATGTGCTGGTCTATTTTTAGAAGAGGGCTGTATATAGGACATAGTTTTCTGGTTAGGTCACAGACTTGCAGGTGGGCCTGCTCTTCACATTTTAGATAAAAATAGATACATACATTGGTGATAGAAAGATAAATGGAATACAATCTCTGCCCTTGAAGAGTCTCAGACTTGTTGCAGGAACAGAAAAAGCAGAAATACAAAACATGAATGTGAAAACGGGCATAATAGAGACTAAGTGGCAGAGAGTACAGATTTAAGATGCCTAAGCAGACGACTTCATTCGTAACTTTTAATTGGTTTGTAAATTTTTTATCAACATAAAATATGCACATAGAAAAGTATAGAAATTTTAAGTGTTTGTTTTTGGGTAAAAATCATCCAGATGATTTTTAACCATCATCCAGATGAAGAAACATCACCGCCTTAATTCTCCCCACCCCATCTCCTCTTACCCCCTCTCCCCGCTGAAGGAAGTGCAGGTGGGGGGGCCTGACAGGTCCCTGTTGTGCAACAACTTTTATTAAGGGCCTGGCACTGAGAAGACAATGAGATGCAAATGCAGGCATGGTGTCTGCTTTCAGGAAACGTCCATCCTCAGGGGGAAATCAGACCTGGTCAAACTGCAGCACAGAAGCAGAGTTACACACGGAAAGGAGGGCTTGGAAGGATGGAAATGCTCTAGTAGAAGACATGGCAAAAGGACTTGGTGTCGACCAGGGCTGGGATGAATGCAGTCGTGGTGGCCTCATACCCAGCATCACTCTTGGGCTGAGGTGAGGACTGAAGAGGCATTAACTTAAGCAAAGGAACAGGGCGGGAGCATTCTAGATAGGCAATCGCAGGCACCAAGGTCCTGGGATAAGAGAAAGCAGTTCTTTCAAAACACTGGAAGAAAGTCGTGTGCAAGAGTGTGGCAAACCAGAGGAATGGGTTACAAAATGATTGAGGAAGTACACAGGCTCCAGGTGCTTGCTACAAGGGCTGATAACAAAGGAAAGATTATGAGCAACAGAGATGTCATCAGTCAATAAGATTCTTTGCTCTTTCTCCATTGGGCACTTGGGTACCATGCCACATGGGCATGGTGACATAATTCAGAATTCCTACTAATGTTCAGACAAATCATGTCCAATCTTAGTTTCTTCACTTAGCAAAAATCAACATTTTGGTTTATGGAAATGTTTACAAATATTTTCAGTTATGCAAAATGGCTTAACATCAAAAATTATTTTAGACCCTTCCTTCTACTGAGGGTTGATAGGAAATCTTGACTGTATACTGATTGGGAAATAGCTTGAATGATTAATACATATCTACTGTGCTGTCAGTTCAGACTTGGAATGAATTTTAACATAGTTAATCCTAGTAGCATCTGTATAAATGACAATTCGATGGCGAGCAAGGTGGCACACGCCTGTAACCCCATTACTTGGGAGGCTGAGACAAGAGGATTACAGGTTCAAGACCACCCTCAGCAACTTAGTAAGACCTTGTTTCAAAATAAAAAGGAAAACAGGGCTTTGAGTGTAGCTCAGAGGTATAATGGCCCTTGGGTTCAATACCCATATCAAAAAAAAAGACAATTCATGTATGTATTATATGCTTTTTGTGGTAAAGAACAAGGTTGGTGATGATGACTTTAAGAACCTCTTGTAAAAGATAATATGCCTCAAATTTGGAAAGTACCAATCTAGATAAAGCCTAAGGTCCCTTGCAGCTCTGAAATTCTGATTCTTTTATAAAATTTTCATTATGAATGGGTTTGATCCTGCTATATAACACAGCAAATGGCAGAAATAACTTCTCCCTTGCCTAATACAACTAAAATGTGCTTTTGGAACATAAACCAACAAGGAAAATCTGCTTAAGTTGACCAGGATTCAGTGAGATTCTAAACATATGTACTCTGCAGCTGATTAACAGTTCTCTTTAATGTGTTGTTTAAGCTTCCCGTACCTCTTAACCTCAGCTGTTCTGAATTTTGATGTCATCAGCCTTGATCTCTATGTATTCAAAAATTCTCTGTGGGTTTTGCTTTCAGACAGGCCCTCCCCACTTAACCGCCCCAACAGCTTCAGGCTGAAGTCCTCCAGCATGGCAATTTCATGGGAAAGCTAGCTTTGTGTTTCCAACAGTTTCTAAAAAAATCCCAGAATTGTGTCTCTTGGGCCTGGATTATACTTTATGCCAATCCCTGAACCAATTGCCATAGATAGGAAGGTAGATGAGTGTCACCATCTACTTCAGTCAGCATTCTCACTGCTGTGACCAAAAAAACCCGATGACAATAACTTAGAGCAAGGAGATTCATTTGCTCACAGTTCTGGAGGTTTAAGGAATTCAGCCTATGTTAGGCCAGGTGAAGTCTATGGAGCTCAGGGGATGGCAGGGGAGCAGAGAGAGAGAGCGCATATGGGTTCTGTTCTCACATCACAGAGGCCAGAAGCGAAAGAGAGCGAGAGGAGGGGCAGGGCCACATCTAACCCCCCCAAGCCCTGCTTTCTACAACATTGCTATCTTATCTACCTGAAGGCTCGGGAACGTGTGTGTGTGTGTGTGTGTGTGTGTGTGTGTGTGTGTGTGTGTGTGTTTTACTGGGGATTAAACCCAGGGCATTCTACCTCTGACCTACACCCCCAGCCCTATTTTATTATTTTTTGTTGAAACAGGGTCTCACTAAATTATACAGGGCCTCACTAAATTGCTGAGGCTGCTCCTATGATCTTCCTGCCTCAGCCTCCCAAGTACTGGGATTACAGCTGTGTGCCACTGCTCCCAGCTCTGGGGGCATTCAAAATTGAGACCATAACAACATCAGTGGCCCTCTGAGTGGAAAGAGGAAAGAGGCTCCAAGAGAAACTCTAGGGAGCAGGATGTGGATGCTCGGGCCAAAAGAATACAATTAATGTCCTTCTACAGTTTTTCCTATTGCAAATGAGAGAAACCCAATTTATCTAGTTTTAGCAAAAAGGAATCCAGATCTAATCATGTAATTGAAAACTCCAACATTAGTTTAGCTTCTGGGGCAGCTAGAATCAAGAACTGAAATAGTCACTAACTTCCCTTTCCTCCTGCTTTCTTTAGTCTTAGCTTCATTTTCAGGCATACTTTCTCCAAATGGAAGTCTACAGAGTCTCCAGCAACACTGAAGGACAGGATAGGACCTTAGTTCCTTAACTTTTCAAAGGAAACTGGTTCTTTATCTCCATAACAGGCTTCAAAGAAGATGAAGCAGACAGCTAAAGGGAGCAGAGGCCCCAAGGGAGTAAGCCACAGTCTGAATGTAACCCACAAACTGTATGTTGACACTTAGTTACCAGTGTGACAACCTGAAGAGGTGAGGCCTTTAAGAGGTGACTGAGAGAGGCGCAGTGGTGCACACCTGTAATCTCAGTACTTGGGAGGCTGAGACAGGAGGTCACAGGTTCAAGGCCAGCCTCATCAACTTAGTGAGACCTTCAGCAACCTAGTGACAACCCTGTTTCAAAATTTAAAAAGGCTAGGGGTATAGCTCAGAGGTACAATGCACCTGGGTTCAGTCCACAGTACTGAGAGAGAAAAAGAGGCAGGGGGAGGAAGGAAGGTAAGTCCTGTATTTGGAAAGATAAAATAGAAAGGACATGAAAATAAAAACAGGAGGACAAAATAAAGGCTCCTCTCCTAGACATTCCTAATGCTATCATGCCCTATGGTCTTCTGAGGGGGAAAAACACAACTTTGCAATCCAGGGTATGGCACCAACTTCATGACACACATGGGAGCATTTACTGCTCTAAGTTAAAGGTCTGGATCCAGCACTGTGACTTTTCACAATGTCTAACTCTTCCTCCAACAGCTTGTGAGTTTTCATTCCTTAAACTCTAGAGACTTGGAGAGACCAAGCCAGATTGGCATTCCCCATCCACGCAACACGTGGCCCAGCCTCGCCGGCGAGCAGCCACAGAGGAAGGAATGAGAGATATAAAACTGCTTTTAATTGCTTTGAGAGAACTATTTAAACATAGCCGGTTCTATGAAACAGGAGCCCTTCATGCAGCAGCTGCCTGCCCAGCCGGGCGGGCCACCGGGTCCTGCTTCTCAGTACAGCTGATCAGCGAGGGAGGGGCAGGCTCAAGCTGCCTTTGCAGTCCCCAATGTCTAAAAGAATGTGACTGGGGAGCCAAAGGGATACAGCCCAAAGAAAAGGATAGAAGTATTTTCCTTGTTGACTAGGGAGGTAGGGATCGACATGATGGCCTCCTGCAGAAAATCTCAGTGCAAGGTTTTCCTCAATTCCACCCCTCATGTTCCTGGCCATCCCAAACTTAACTTATGCCAGCTAGAAATTACTTTATTTTTTTGTTATTGTTGTGTTTTTGTTTGTTTGTTTGTTTTTCTTATTTTGTTTTTAGTCATGGGGATTGGACTTGGGATATTCTACCTCCAAGCTACACACCTATCCCTTTTTAATTTCTTTTCTTTTGAAAAAGAGTCTTGTTGAATTGCTGAGAGTTTAAGTTGCTGAGGCTGGCCTTGAACCTGTGATCTTCTTGTCTCAGCCTCCCAAGTACTGGGATTACAGGAGGCATACACCATCACACCTGGCTTCACTTTAAATTCCTATTTCAAAAATTACAAATTGCTCCCTCCAAAACAAAAAAGATTCTGAGTTAATATATCCAAATGAGGCCAAAGAATCCATAGATGTCCCCACACAAGTCACTGTTGGTCTGATGATGTGGGAGGTACTTCTTTTCCCTCAGATCTTTCTCACTTCTCTCCTACCAATACTGCTTACATCGTGTATCTACTGTTGCTGCCTTTTACATCCCCAACCCTGCCCTCCACACTCTAAGCCCTCCTCTTGAAATCCCAGCATTTTTCAGAGCAGGATCCCTTTCCACTCTCACACGCAATTCAGCTTGAGCTTATCTTTTGGCTTTGCCAACACTCTAACTTGGATTATTGGTATAAAACCCATCGTGTCTGCTTTACTAGATTGCAAAGGTGTTGAAGATAATAACCATGTCTTTACATAGCCCCACAGATAGAAAATGGTTAGCACTATGCTGAGGGAGTGTGTCTGTCTCAGAACTATTACCCCTCCCTTCCCTCTTCCCTTTGCAGAGCTTTTCCCTACAGAGCAGCAGTGTTTGGTAGATAGTGTATTCAACTAAACATACGTCGAATAAATGAGTAACTGAAATAAGAACTTTCGGAGGCTTTTGTTATCTTGTGCTACTTTGTGATTTAGATAAAACAAGCTTAGATAAAAGCACCTGGAGGCATTTGGCATACAGAATTATGTTTTATTTTTCTCTGTAGGCAGCTCATAAATAACAATGCTAAAGTCTTGGCTTTGCAGTTGTGGAGCGTTCTTGGAATAAACAAGCATTTAACTGAGTATCTAACATGTATATGGAACTCTTCAGAATAGTAAAGAAGTATACAACATAAATGGAGAAAAGGCCTTTTTAATCTCATTAATGCAGTTTTGTTTAAACATAAAGAAATATAATCCCAGATGTCTTCTGATACAGTTCTTATATCTTCTTCTAATTGCTTCACATTTCTATTAGATCCATTTGTTTGGGATATGTTTTGATCATATATATTTTATTCCACTAACAAGTATCCCAAAGAGTATCATTTTGTTTCCATTTAACATAAATTTTTATTTATAAAATATATAAATCTAGCTGGTGGCACACGCTTGTAATCCCCACGCTTGGGAGGCAGAGACAGGAAGATCGTGCAGGTTTGAAGCCAGCCTCGCTGGTTTAAGAGACCCTGTTTCCAAATAAAAATATAAAAAATAGGTGTCTGGGACTGTAGCCAGGAGGTAGAAGGGTTTCCAGGAACCCCAGTACCACCAAATATATATGTATGTATGTATGTATGTATGTATGTATGTATATATATATATGTGTGTGTGTGTGTGTGTGTGTATATATATATATATATATATAATAGAATTGTCATTTATAACAAGTGAGGGTCATTATTATTGGAATACTACTTTCTTTGGCAATTTCACCTATTGGCAATTTAACCTATGTGCCAATCATTACCTCGCCATATAAGAAGTTGTTTTACTTGCTTTAGGTAACAAGGGTTATAATTATTTTAATCACTCTCCAGGTTCTCCAGTTGAAATTAAGTTTTCTTCAGTTCTATCTTGATATGTAACATTGGCTTTGCAAAGGCCCCTCCTGTAAAACATCAACTTAATTACATAACAATCACTTGTCAATGCATTATTCCCATAAACATCCCTTCTACAACTGGATGCAATTTTGTTAGAAGTCAGGGAGAATTCTACATGGCAAAAAAATCTTTTCCAGAGACACTTCCAAGATTGAGTCTGAGTATTATAACATAAGACTACCCCTGTTCGAATATTGACCATGCAGCTAAAACCTCGTGAAAGAGAGCATAAATCCACATGTACAGAGAGGAAGGAAGAAAAAAAATTTAAAAACACACTCAATTTTCCAAATGTTTCTTAACATTCAGATGTTTGGTAATACAAAAACAAAACATCTGGGTAGCTATTAAATGTTCTTAGTTATTACCAGAATACTTTGCTTTCCTTAAGACTGTATAAGAACCTCAAAGATATTATCAAATTTTTCTGATAATCACCTCCATGCTCAATGTAACCAAGGTCATAGACATCTGAAATGGGAATTGTTTCCTGCCTTAAACAATGCTCAGTGTTGGTGGCTCTAGCCTCTCATGAATGCATAGCTTGTAAATTTCTTCTGAATACATCGCATTCCAGTCTCACAAGTGAGGACTTTAAATAGCAGCTTATCATTATGTCAAAATTCCTTAATGCTTTTACACCAGAAAGAAGGCATATAAGGAAAATAAGAAATTGAACTGTTCCAGATCATCGAGCTGCTATTTGTGTGGTAAATGAGACACACCGTGACCTCTAAGAATCATAATTATTCAACTCTACAAGATAGCTGGTACATTTAAACGAGTTCTTTAAGAATGGGCGAAATGAAAAGATTGGCTTGGAACTAGTTCTAATGACTTTCTGTTACATAACGTCAGATGTGAAAGACTTCTATGCATATGCCCTGTGGTGTCATATAAAAATAGCATCTCTCAGTGCAAATTGATCCTCAGGTAACGTGGCAGAAGATGGATACCAGTAACAAGTAATAATTCTTGTCTATGCAGCTTTAACAACAAAAAAAAAGGAAAAAGGAAAAACCACCACAACCTAGTGAACTTTTTCCAGTTAGCAATCAGGCTCTTTTCATTCATGTGAATTATAAATAAGGAGAAAAGAAAAGACGGAAAAGATCTACAAATATTTTACCTCAATTAATTCCAACAGAGTGTTGGAATGTATGTGTCAGACTCGACCATTATGAAACCTGGTGTGTAATTACAGAAAAGCATCTTTGAAGGATCTTGAAGCAATCATCTTCATTTTTTATTCCTATTTGGTGACTAACAATTACCATTTCAAATTTCTATGAGTAATCCACAATCAATTTTGGATATTTAAGAAGTCACATAGACCTAAAGAGAGAATAAAAAAAAATCAGCAGAAGTATTCAGGCACAAGGTACCTGTGGTTCTTGGCTCGGACATTGCAATGTTAGCCCTGCCTTATTTAGTGATACATATATGGTGACTGTGGGTGGGCAAGGCGGTGGTAGATCCTTTACCTGTCCTAATCATATCTACATAACTTAAATAGCGCCTGAGGATGAATATTCTGTGTTGGGACAAAATAAGCCATTTAATGTAAAATGTATACCTTGTCCAGAGAGCTCAGATATTTCATTACCAGAACATAAATACTTCGAGGACAGAAGTCCTATCTCGATGCTTTGTTGCTGACTGTCTCTGTGCTTAGAATAGTACCTGGCACATAGTAGGGTCTCGTTAAATATTTGTTGAAAGAATACCTGGCACATAGTAGGGTCTCATTAAATATTTGTTGAAAGAATAAGTGAGTTAAATCTTTTAACGTGTGTGTGTGTGTGTGTGTGTGTGTGTGTGTGTGTGTGTGTGTGTGTTTGGCGCTGGGGATATGGTGCTACACAAATCATTTTCAAGACTACTCCTTATAAAGGGCTAGATATCAAGAAAGATGCAAAAGCAGGATGAGCATGCCCATGGCCACTAGAGGAAACTGACAAATCTAATGAAATACAATCACCCAGAAATGGGTAAATGTGCCGGGCGTGGTGGCGCACGCTTGTAATCCCCGCACTTGGGAGGCAGAGACAGGAGGATCGCGCAGGTTCGAAGCCAGCCGCGCGCGCTGGCTTAGGAGACCCTGTTTCCAAACAAAAATGTAAAAGTAGGTCTGGGAGTGTAGCCCGGAGGTAGAAGGGCTTCCAGGAACCCCAGTACCACCAAAAAAAAAAAAAAAAAAAAAAAGGAATGGGTAAATGTCACAAGATTGATACTCAAACACAGGATGCTAGGATACAAGGCCTTCAGAGAAGTGAGAGGGAATTTCAACCTAGGTGACCACGAACGCCCACCTACTAACTTATTTGCACTTCTAAGTATTTAGTCTTCTTTTTGTTTTCTGATGTTGAGGATCAAACCCAGAGCCTTGTACACGTTGGGCAAGCTTTTTTAAAAAAATGAAAAACCAACCCAGGTTTCTTTTGCAAAAGCAGCCTAGTAAGCAGGGAGGGAGAAGCTTCGGGAAAGTTAGTCTGAAATTGTGAACAGTGGTGGGAAGGGGTCCAGGCTAGACAATGTTGGGAGGAAGGAAGAAACTGGAGAGATTTCACTCAGTGAGAGTGGCCATTGTGGTTGTTTGGTATTTTTTCCTCTAGGATCTCCAAACTTGCTTGCTTTATTTATGTATTTATTTATTTATAATGCAAATTGAACCAGGGGCATTCTACCTCTGAGCTGTAACCCCAGAACTTTTTATTTTTTATTTTAAAACACGGTCTCACTAAGTTGCTGCCTCACTAAGATGCTAGGGCTAGTTTCCAACCTGTGACCCTCCTGTCTCATCTTTCCAAGCTGGGATCGCAAGCACACATGACCACACCCAGCATCCCGAAACTTTTAATACCCAAAAGAAGCAGAGCTGCTAAATACCCTGCGAGACACTGCTCTGGCAATACCAGCCATCAATCCAGACCAAAAAGAAGAAATGTATGTTCTGCTACGAGGTCTAGTCTACTTTTTTCAGCTCCAGAGACATATTGTTTGCCTGACACAAGAACCTTTTGGGTGGTCGTCCAAAACAAGCCAAAAAGCCTTCTGAGGTCCTCCAACTACTACTTACTTTCTACCATAATTCTTCTTATAATTATAGGTTTGTCTGATATGATCTCTCATCCATTAGATTCTTCACACATACATCAATTTTTTTATTTTATTCTTGCGTTAGGAGTGATTTAAAATTGTGGTATTGGAGAATTTAAGTCAGACAAATAGTTTTTTTTTAATGTTATCAAAATTACCTGAAATTTATATGTGTCCTTTATACAACTTTCCCTATTCATTTCATTGGGTTTAACACTGGAATTGTTTCGGGCACTGCAGCCAACCAGGAGCATGGACAGCCAGCAGGGGAAGCGCTGGGAGCCGCGTGTTCCGTCTTCACCCTGTTGCTCAGAGGACAGAGAAGCAGGCTGACTGCTAATGCATCCACCCAAGTGCCACACCCAGCGCTGTGCGGCAGATCCTCTGTCTCGTGATTTAAACCTGACCAACGTTAAATTCCTCGGGAGCAGGGCCTACTTCAAGGTAGACGTTGTTCCTGTGCTCCCGAGAGAAGCTTAATAGTTTTTCAATTGAATGAATGGATGAATGAAAATGCAAGGGTTCATTAATAAGTTCAGACAAATGATTCACCCAAATCCCCTTTCAAGTTTCTCTTTTCCCATTTTCTAGTCTGAAACTCTGTTGTCCATAAAACAAACCCACATACCTTGTCAGAGCAGAAACACTGCCTCGGTACCACGCAAACATTTCCTTCTGAATTTAGAGAAACAGATTCAATGAATGGAGAAATCTCATCTATTTTTCTCTATATTTGAAGCAAGTTCTACTGGGCCACATTTTATTCCTCTTTAACTTGTGTCCACTTGACCTATCCTCTCATGGTTATCTGCTCAGTCTGCCACGTTGAAAATCTACCTGATCTTCTCCAGAAGCATTTCCCCCCTGGAGAAGAGCAAAGTTCAGAGACCACATCACTGACATTCCCCCCCCCAGAAAGAACTCAGATACCATCTAAATGTGTTGACTGTTTAAGAGTTGAGGTTGGTAATAGGTCATAGGTTTCATTTCCTCTGTCCTGGAATTAGAATCCTTTTTTTTTTTTTTTTTTTTTTTTTTCATTTTTTAGGAGGATACTGGGAATTTGGGTTTTGTTTTGTTTTGTGGTACTGGGGATGGAACCCAGGGATGTTCTACCTCTAAGCTACACCCCCACCCCTATTTTTATTCCTTATTTTGAAACCAGGTCTCACTGAGTTGTAAAGGGCCTCACAAGTAGCTGAGGCTGTCCACAAACTGTGATCCTCTGGTCTCAGCCTCCCAGTGCTGGGTATCACCATGCCCAGCTTGGGTACTGGGAATTTAACCCAGGAAATTCTACCTCTGAGCTACACCCCCAACTCTTTTTATATTTTACTTTCAAAACAGGGTCTTGCTAGGTTGCTGAGAGCCTTGCTACATTGCTGAGGCTGGCCTAGAACCTGCTATCGTCCTATCTCAGCCTCCCAAGTGCTAGAATTACAAGCATGAGCCACCACACCGGGCAAACTTCACAACCACACACATTAGTCTTCTTTGTCTTTCACACCATTTTATTTTTAAACATTGACATCAGACCAGTCCCTCTGCCGGGCGTAGTGGCGCACGCTTGTAATCCCTGCACTTGGGAGGCAGAGACAGGAGGATCGCACAGGTTCGAAGCCAGCCACGCTGGCTTAAGAGACCCAGTTTCCAAATAAAAATATAAAATAGGTCTGGGAGTGTAGGCCAAAGGTAGAAGGGCTTCCAGGAACCCCAGTACCACCACCAAAAAAAAAAAAAAAAAAAAAAAACAGTCCCTCTGTTATTCTACAGACACACCAATGCACATCAAGAAAAGAAGCCTTTCTTTTAACCAGTTCCATACAGGAAGCATAGACAAAATTATATCTCAAAAAAGCATTATGTGGGTACTTTTTACTCTCAATTTTTACTGAAATTACATTTTTCTTAGGTACGCATGTGTACACACACTTGCACACACGTACAAGAACATGTGTTTTGGTCTGGAGACATAGATACTATCCAGAAACATAAAAACGTTGAGCTGGCACGGCTGGCAATGGCTCCTGCCACATAGTGTCTCTTTTCATTAAAACAGAACTTTCTTCAGCAGTGAGAGCATGGCAAGGCCTGAAGGAGGTCCAGCCTTGCGGCACAGGAGCACACACAGCTCTTACTGTTTAACGCTGAAATACTATTTATTAGACAAACATTACATTGAAATCGCCAAAGAACATACAAGGCCATTACAAGAGTGAACTTTTTCTTTTCCACCACCACTCATTTCTTTTTATGTTATCTCCTTAAAGAAGGACTTTCATAGCAGAGCAACCTTGGGGAAAATGAGACCACAAGAAAGGCATTCATGGCGGCGATTTTCTAGACCCTCCATTCTATTATTTGGGATATTTCCTTTTGAACATTGGTTTTCTTTCCCACAGCTATGCTGGGCCTCCTGTTTCTGCAATGACGTTATGTCTGTGTTGATGACTTCCCCAACTGCTACTGAGAAAATTAGCGCCACAAATTTAACATTGAGGGCTAAATTCTAGCCCCTGTTGTTTTGCTCTAATTCAAGGACTCTTTGGCTGTAAATGTGACTGTGACATGGACATTGATTGTTTGTACCATTTGTAAAGATGGAAAAGGAAATAATGGCAAAAACAAAACCCACAGGCAAGAAGAATACCGCCAGTGTTGCCTCCAACTCCTCACAGCTTTGTCAAGTGTTTATCAGGCTCCTTCTGTTTGCAAGACTGCAAGCAAAACCCTAAAACAAATGAGGAGCAATACTCTTTTTAAAGAGTTAACAATACCGTAGGAACACGAGGGAAATAACTAGCATACATATTTCTAAATGTGTGCCCAAAGAAAAATACAAATAAATGTAAAGTTTAAAAGAAGAGATGACAGACAATCTCTGAAGAGAAGCTAGAAGGTCAATTGAGCCAGGCATGGCGGCGCACACTTGTAATCCCAGTACTTGGGAGGCTGAGACAGGAGGATCACAGGTTCATGGCCAGCCTCGGCTACTTAGTGAGGCCCTCCACAACTTAGTGAGACCCCGTTTCAAAATAAAGAAGTAAAAAAATAGGGCAGGGAGTGTAGCTCAGAGATAGAATGTCCCTGGGTTCAATCCCCAGTAATTGCAAAAGAAGGAGGAGGAGGAGAAGGGAGGGAGAGGAGAATTAAGACAGCCTTGACGAGGAAGCATGATTTGATCTAGATCTTCAGAAATGGTTGAAAGTGCAAAAGGTTAAAATTGGAGGAAGCGGCAGATGCAAACACCAGAAAAAAGGAAATGAGGGGTAAAGGGTTCTGTGCTGCTGCACAGCTGAGTGACTATAATGAAGTGTGTGTACTGAAAAGCTAAAAGAAAGGATTCTCAAAGTTTTTCTCATAAAGAAATGGTAACTTGAGAGGCTGAGACAGGAGAGTCACAGGTCTGAGCCGGGCTCAGCAACTTGGCAAGACCCTATTTCAAAATAAAAAATAAAATTGGTCTGAGGATGTAGCTCGAAGGTAGAATACCTCTGGATTCAATTTCCAGTGGCACAAAAAAAAAAGTAGTCTATTTCTTTAAAAATGGTTCAAAATTCAAATACCTAATCACTTCCTCAGGCATGCAAGTCTGTTCCTGGGGCTTTTTTTCATAGATAAAGATGGGTAGAAATTCCTGGGATAGTCTCACATTTTATTTCAGGGTTGTTGGAAACCAGAGTTGTTTTTATTTCTTGTTTCTTCTCAGGCCTCCACTTTTCAAAGTGAAATGCTATGACAGTATTTATGCCTGTAATTTCCCAACACGACCAAGCAAGATAGAAAAATGTAAGACAGCAAAGATCAAGTGTTGCTGAAAATGCAGCCTCATCACAATTTATTTCCAAAGCCCAGGGCTAACAAAAATAGAGTAAATCTATTTGTCTTTAAGGAAAAGCTTTCCTCAGCTCCCCTTTAAGGGATGATTAACGGCAGCGATTTCTTCCTATGTTCCACTGATCTTGCTGGACTACCTTCACTGAATCCAAGTGGCAGTTGGGACTACATAGTTGGGACTACATATCTTCTGGTATCACATGTCCTGCCTCAAATGTAATTACAAGTTTCGGGAGGCTGAATATAAAGAACTCATTTAGGAAGGCTGCTCGGGCTGTTTACCATAGACCATACCTACAGTTATTGAGAACTGTAAACTCATTCAGTTACTAATAGGCCTATTTTAAAAGAATGAATAAACCTCTTGAAACTGGGAGGTTTTGCTTTAATCAGTATCCCGATGTGAAATTTTGCCATTAAACTAAAGTCCAAAACTGGGGTTTGAATCTGTGCCACTACAGTGTTAATCATTCAATGGGCTGTTCTTTGGTGTTTGCTAAACAGTGTTAGTAGCCAACAACCAAAAGAGGTGCCTGCCCCCTTCTCTGCTAAGGAAAAATGACAGTTGTCAATCTGGAACCATGAGTCATGGAGAAGGACACACTTTTGACATTCTAAAACATATCATTGTTTTAAAGCAATGACCACTTCAGGGAAATTCTAGTGAGCAGACCGGTACCTGCTGAGTGCTCAGCGTTTGGCTTTTGTGTAGATTTCCATTTGTATAGACAACATTTTAGTGCCATGTGCACACCTGTTATTCCAGTACATGGGAGGCTGTGACAGGAGGATCTCATATTTGAGAACAGCTTCAGCAACTTAGAGACCCTATTTAAATAATAAAAAGGGCTAGGCATGTAACTTGTTGGTAATTTCACCTTGATTCAATCCCAGTACCACAACACACACACACACACACACACACACACACACACACAAATGGCCTTGATTTTTTTATCTTTTATTCAACAAAAAAAGTAAACTTTTACATTCTGTACCCCACTCCAGAGTTTGAAAAATCCAATAACACAAATAAGTGTAAAAAGTGACCTGTCACACAGTTGAGGGCTCCAGTTTCTGTGAGGCGGTACTAATATTATGTAAATTAAACATCACTGAAATGTTCAAGAAATTATATTCATTTCTAATAAGATTGGTTTTGAAACATTAACAAGTTGATCTGTCTTTTTTCAGTCCACTTCATTTCTCTTCCCAGGAATAAAATAGATTATCACAGCTCTTTATTTCATTTGGCTGCTCTCAGATTGCTGTACACCCATATCAGGAACAAAATTATGAAAGATCATATATCTCCAAATGCTATATTTCCATGTAAAATTATGAGACCAGCTATCCTGACTGGCAAAATTAGGTTTTATTATACAATAAATGGAACATCTGCCATTTCTAATATTCTGCCATATGTATGTTCATATGTCAATATATAGACCTCACCACAATGGCCAGAAAGTGTTCCAATAATAATAATACCCCCCAAACACTGCTGCTGGCAGTTCTGGACAAGGAATGGGACGCACAAGAGATTTTATGCAGCCCTACTTCTGCCCGCTGGGGAGTCTATTTTCAGTTTTGACTCTAAGCAGAGTCGTTTTTCCTGCCAGAAGAGGCTGAAGGCTCTCTTCCTAGTACTTTGACGTACTTAATCCTGCTTCCATAGAGACCACGCAGTGCCCAAAGGATACTCGAAAGCAGGGTAACGCACCTAGACGAGAGGGTGAGAGTGCCATGGGTAACTCACCTCCATGGCTGTCAGTAACTAACGTGGACAGCCAGCATTAACACAGCAGATGGGAGGAAAGCAAAGCCCACACTCCCCCAAAAATTGAATGAGTTAATAGAAAGTAAAATTTGCAAAACCTGAACATGGAGTAAATGGATAAAGAAAGACTGAGAATCATCTGCAGAAAGACTGAGAATCATCTGCAGTTGTGCATAGCAGACGACAAGATTTCATAAACCGTGCACAACGGCTCCGGAGAGGGTAGGGCGCAGAACCATTCCCTTTAGCAAAGATTATTTAATAGAAAGGAACTAGAAACTGCCTTCAAGGACTTTATACTGTAGAAGGGGTCGAGGGAGAGAAAGTAAACATTTGTACCAGTAAATAATGTCAGGTGCTAGAAAGGAAATAAAGAACATAGAACAGACTCCTATGTTAGAGGTTAATTGGAGGGCTATGATTATTAGTCAGCTTTCCATCACTATCACAAAATATCTGAGATCATCAACTTATAAATAAAAAAAGGTGGGTTTTTTTGGTTTGTTTTGTTTTTAGTACTGGAGCTGGAACCCAGGGGCTTTCTACCTCCAAGCTATACTCCCAGCCCTATTTTTTTTTTTATTCTTTATTTTGAAACAGGGTCTCAATGAGTTGCAGAGGGCTCACTAAGTAGCTGAGGCTGTCGTGAACCACAATCCTCCTGTCTCAGCCTCCCAAATGCTGGGATTAGAAGTGTGTGACACCAAGCTGGGTGTGGTGGTGCACGCTTGTAATCCCAGCGCTTGGGAGGCTGAGACAGGAGGATTGCACAGGTTCGAAGCCAGCCTCAGCTATTGAGTGAGGCTCTCAGCAACTTAGTGAGACCCTGTTTCCAAATAAATAATATAAAATAGGTCTAAGAATATAGCCTGGAGGTAGAAAAGTCCCTAGGTTTCACCTCCAGTATCACACACACACACACACACACACACACACACAAAGAAATGTGTGCCACCACACCCAGTTAAAAAAAGACACATTTTGGGCCACAGTTTGGAGGTTCCAGTCCATGACCATTTGGCTTATGGGCCTGTGGCAAGATAGTACATTGTGACGGGAACCCATGATGGAGGAAAAACACTCACCTCATGGTCAGGAAACTACAGAAAAGCAGAAGGGACTGAGTCCCGTAATCCCCTTGAGGGCACACTCCGGTAACTTAAAGACCTCCCACTAGACCTGCCTCTCAAAGGTCACTACTCAAAAAGAGACAACTGAAGGCTTATCCTGAACAGCCGTCTCTAGACACTTCCTCAACTCACTATACAGCGAGCTCAGAACCCGAGAAAACAAAACGCTCCCCACGTGTGTGTGTGTGTGTGTGTGTGTGTGTGTGTGTGTGTACTTACTCACTCTGGGAATTGAACCCAAGGGCATTCCAACTCTGAGCTACACCCCAGCCCTTTTTATTTTGAAACAGGGTCTTGCTAAGTTGCTGAGGCTGGCCTTGAACCTGTGATCCTCCTGTCTCAGCCTCCCAAGTACTGGGATTACAGGCAGACACCACCATACCCAGCTGCTTCCCATCTCTTGAACATCCTGAAGAGACAAATGTATTCCGCTCTTGCTCCACCCATCCAGGACTGTGGAGGCCTGAACTAGAGGAGAACTCACTTCACAGAGAGATCAGCAGAGCTCACACCTCACACCTGCCACTGCCCAGCCCCGCTACAGGGCCTTGTGCCATTCTTTCTCCAGCATCACTTCCTGTACCATGTTCCTGAAACCAGCTCCTATGCATGATCCCTGCATAATATAAGTAAATATATCTATACAGTTATATATATACAGAACTAGTATAGAGGCATATGCCTGCAATCTCAGCACTTGGGAGGAGGATCATAGGTTTGAGGCCAGCCTCCGCAATTTAGCAAGACCTTCAACAATTGAGCATTGAACATTGAGTTCAATCCCCAGTATACAAAAATACATTCATGCAGCCGGGCCTAGTGGCACACACTTGTAATCCCAGCATTTGGGAGGCTGAGCGGGAGGATACCGGTTCGAGGACAGCCTCAACTAATACTTAGTGAGGCCCTCTGCAACTCAGTGAGACCCTGTTTTAAAATAAAGAATATAAAATAGGGCTGGGGTTGTAGCTCGGAGGTAGAATGCCTCTGGATTTCATCTCCAGTGTCTCAAAAAAAAAAATACATACATGCATGCATACATACATACATACATACATACCTGCATAGGACAGAAAACTTTTTTTCCTTTGTTTGCAGGAAAGAAAAGCCCTCAGAAAATTCAAGAAGGGCTCTGGCTTGAGTGAAGAAGCATACTGTACTCCACGTGGAGTAAGAAAGCAAGGATGAAAGCCCATCTTGACACTAATGGAGGCCGCTAAAGAGAAATATGTGAGCCAGTCACTTGGACCCCAGAAAAACGAAAGGACAGAGGCAGGGGCCTCCCGGTTCGCCTCCCAGAAAAGCCCACAGCTCCCTCCCTCGCCTCCAGCCGCCCTGCCCCCAACCCTCACCCTGCTTCAACCCCGACACCAGCCCTGGGGTCACCGCCCATGGAGAGGAAACTGAGTCTCCATTCACATCCCCCAACGACTGAAGAGTCGGAAGAGGCAAATATAAGGATAAGAGGGAAAGAAGGAGATAAACACAGGCTGAGGAGCCAGGGGAAAGGGTACGCTCTGCGTGCACCTGGGAACTCTGAACACATTTTCCTAAAGACATTGATTTTCATAGTGTTTGTGTCCATCAGTCTCCTGAGTGCACCTCCACAGCGGTACCTGGAAGGGCGAGTCCTTTCTAGGTGAGCCGCTAGGCTTTGCTGGGCAGTTCTGCCTGGAGGCACCACCTCATACGGGGCAGTGTTTCTTTTTATTTCTATTCTATTTATTCATTCATTCATTCATTCATTCATTCATTGACAGTAATAGAGATTGTTCAGTCTACACCCCCAGCCCTATTTTTTCTTATTTATTTTGAAACAGGGTCTCACTAAGACCTCACTTAGTAGCTAAGGCTGGTCATGAACCTGTGATCCTCCTGTCTCAGCCTCCCAAGTGCTGGGATTACAAGCGTGCGCCACCACACTGAGCAGGGAAGTGTTTCTATTGGAAAATACAATATAAGTTCTGTAGGAGTTCAGTATATGTTTAGCTGGGCATAGAGGCGCACGCCTGTAATCCCAGTACTTGGGAGGTTGAAAGGAGGATCACAGGTTTTAGAACATCCTCAGCAACTGAGGCCCTCAATAACTTAGCCAGACCTTATTTCAAATATTTTTAAGAAAGTGAGGGACTAAGGGTGCAGGTCAGAGGTAGAATGCACCTAAATTCAATTCCCAGAACCTCACATAGATCACACACACACACACACTACATATTTTAAAAATGTCTTATTTTCCTGACCACATGTGTTAGGCAAAATAATGCTGTACTCCCAAAGATATCCATGTCTCTAGAATCTATGTATAAGTTACTTTACTTGGCAAAAAAGAGGCTTTGCAAATGTGATTAAGGCTAAGTGCCTTGAGACACTGAGATTACCTGGATTGTTTAGATAAATTAACTCACGCTGATCATGAGAATGGGAAAAGCAAAGAATCATTTCCAATTGAAACAGGTCAGAGAGAGAGAAGTCAATGAAAGAAGAGCCAGGGTGCTTAAAAAAGGAAAAGGATCGCCAGCTAAGAAATGCAGAAGGCTTTTAGAAGTTGAAAACCTTGAGGACGCCCCCAGAGCCTCCAGAAAGAAATGCAGCCCTTTCTTCACCTTGATTCTATCCCAAGAAACTCATGTTTGACTCCTAACCTACAGAAACCACAAGATAATACAGTTGGGTTTTGGGGGTCAGTAAATTTGTCATAATTTGTTATAAAGCACTATAATACCAATGCAACACTAACATAATATGCGCTTATTTTAGGAACCTTAGAAATTTGGGGAAAAAAAGATATTTTAAATGGGAAAGAATAAAAAAGGACTAAGAATGGAACCACCATATGATCCAACCATACCACCCCTCAGTGTCTTTCCAAAAAATTAACAGATCACTACAGAGCCACATGCATACCCATGTTTCCGACAGCACAATTCACAACAGACAAATTAGGGAACCAACCTAGGAGTCCTTCAGCAGATGAATGGATAAAGAAACCGTGGTATATACACACTGTGACGTATGGCATGGTGATAAAAGACCAGAGACCCTGAGAAACGGTCCAGACTCTTTATTGTTCCCAGGCCAGGTCTACCAGTGGGACAGAACCCCGTCAGTAGAGAGCGCGCCCAGTGAGGTTTGGGGGCAGTTTTACACAGCCTCAGAGGTTGGACGGGTAATGGATGGACTTTCCCGCTGGCTGTATAGCTCAGGTCCCTAATTGCAGAGTCCGGATATGAGGTAGGATGTTTCTTAGTTTTAGTACCATATTTGGGATTAAGGCATTTGCCCCCTCCCCCATGCCCGCCAGGCCACAGTTAGGGAGGTGCCGCTCAGCAGGGCCTAAATGGCAGGCAGAACACATACAATGGCGTTTTGCTCTGCCATAAAGAACAAAAACATGTCATTTGCAGGAAAATGAGTGGAACTGGAGAACATCATACTAAGTGAGGTCAGCCAGACTCAGGAAGTCACGAGCCAAAAGTGTCTTCTCCTCTAGGAAACTAAAGAGGAAAAAGGAAAGAAAGGGGACCGCTTGAGAATTAGGAGAGAGACCAAGAGAGCAGTGGAAGGGGGCTGGGAGAGGGCAGAGGGGAGGGAGGGAGGGAGGGAAGGAGAAATGAAGAAAGAAAGAGACCACATAAGATCATGTGCAGCATGCCGGGTGGCACACACCTGTAATCCAGCATTCGAGAGGCTGAGACAGGAAGATCATGGTTCATGAACAGCCTCAGCTACTTAGTGAGGCCCTCTGCAACTCAGTGAGACCCTGTTTCAAAATAAAAAGAATTAAAAAATAGGGCTGGGAGTGTAACTCAGAGGTAGAATGCCCCTGGGCTCCATCCCCAGTACTGAAAAAAAAAAACATGGCATGCATATGTGAATGTATCACTAAGAATCTCACCACCATGCACCATCACAATGCACAAAAAAAATTAAATAAGTGACACCAGCAAATATGTTCCTAAGTAATACTGGAAACAAAGAAATAGAATTAAAAGCACAAAGCAGCAAGATTAGGCTTAAACACTTTCATTAAATCTAAGAACAAAGAGGGAGGAGCATCGTTAGGTGGTGGGATGTCACCACCAAAAAACAAAGGCAGGAAAAGGGCCCCAGGAAAATGTCCTCTGTGGCAGAAATTTCAGTGCTAACCCAAAACTTACTAGCAAGAACATTTTTTTAACTTGAAGAAATAAAGATTGATGAATTAATAATTATTGCAGATATAAAAGATAAAATACTTCATTGAATAACACAAGAAATAAGGCTTAATTATGGAAGAATATATTAGAACTTCATATATATACACACAGAGTATCAGACTTGAAACACAATTATAATGTTCTATATATTCTTGGACTATTATATCTCATTTGTTTACGTCTCAGATTATTTTTCAAATATACATGACACCAAAAATCATAGGACAGAATAAAACTGAACAACGTCTAGTCCTCCTGTAGAAAAGGATGTGGTCTCTAATTAAAAGCCACACTGTCCAAAGACCTCTTTTTGTTTTGTTTTGTTTTGTTATTTTGTGATGTTGCAGATTAGACCCTGGAGCATTCTCCCTGAGTTACACTCACAACCCTATTTGTTTTTGTTTGAAAACAGGGTCTCACTAGGTTGCTGAATCTTAATAAGTTGCCGAGGCTATCCTCAAAGCTACACTCCTCCTGTCTCAGCCTCCCAAGTACTAAGAATACCAGCATGGGCCACTATGCCCAGCTCAAAGGCCTCTTAGAAAGCTGGCTTGGCCCCAGAAGTGGCTCCCTGGCTGCACATTAGAGACACTGGAGACTTCTAGGAGTTTGTGCCTGCTGCTTTTATTTTGTTTTTGTTGTTCTTGTTGCTTTTACTCATTCCAAAGTTCAATTGAATCAATTAAATCAAGCTTTCTGGGGTTCGGAGGAAACCTCTTCAGAGTATTCTACTGAGAAAACAGACTGAGTCCTAGCTTGTGTGTGTGTGTGTGTGTGTGTGTGTGTGTGTGTGTGAGTGACAGGGTTTGAACCCAGGGGCATTTTACCTCTGAACTATGCCCCCTCCAAGCCCTTTTTATTTTTTTATTTGAACAGGGTCTTGCTAAGTAGCTGAGGCTGGCCTCAAACCTGCAATCATTCTGCCTCGGCCTTCTAAGTACTAGGACTATCGGTCTGCACCATCTCGCTCAGTTTTAACACAGATTTGCCTACCACCTTTAGTTCTCTAACAAATACTCTCCCCAGAATGCCAGTAGGTAGGATGAAAACTAACCATAAGCTAGAAAAATTAAATTCTTTCTACTCTGCATACATCAGAGTAACTTCTCTGATATACGTATCTTCTCTGTTCCTAAGCAAGCTGGCATCCAAGGCTTTTTGCATTTAGGTAAATTGTTGATGGTGTTTCCAAACTAGAAAGACACAAGAGAATTAAAATGTCAAATAAAACACGAGAGTTCAAACTTGTGAGTAGAAAGATTATTTCTTCCATGGTGTTCAGCAGTCTAAAGCTATCAAGACTCGGTTGCAAAAGTGCAGATGTTTTTCAATAAAGAGCATGTGGTACGTTTTCGGCAGATGGCAAGATAAAGTCCTTTTGCTCAAGAAGCCACTCCTTCTTTGATGTGGTTAATTATGACCTTGTGAGGCAGAGACCGGCCTTATCACAATCCATCTGGACAGTGCTCTCTTGTAAGAATGCCTCCCGATGCCTCCTGTCTCCTTACCTGAGTCAGCCTTGCCTCCGAGCCGCTCACGTCTACACTGTGTCATCCCAGGAAGACGGGATTCCTCACCACTGAATGAAAACCTGAACTACGCAGAGCCAGCAACTGAGACCTCCATCTACAGGTGGGGATGTAAGATGCTTACATGGCTGAAGACTGGAAGGTCGTCAATTTTTTTTTTTTTGTAAGTGTGTGTGTGTGTGTGTGTGTGTGTGTGTGTGTGTTGCTGGCGATTGAATCCAGAAGCATTCTACC
Organism: Muscardinus avellanarius; assembly: GCF_963383645.1. Taxonomy (NCBI): domain Eukaryota; kingdom Metazoa; phylum Chordata; class Mammalia; order Rodentia; family Gliridae; genus Muscardinus; species Muscardinus avellanarius. The sequence continues at coordinate 78,947,591 of NC_137797.1, forward strand.
TCTGAGATATAACCCCCAGCCCTATTTTATTTTTTTAGTTTGAAACAGGGTCTCACTTGTGGAGGGTCTTAAGTTACTGAGGCTGGCACTGAACCTGTGATCCTCCTATCTCAGCCTCCCAAATACTGGCATTACATTCAGGTGTGTGCCATCATGCCCAGCTTCATTTTCAGATTTTTTTTTTCATTTCTTGTCCATTAATCCATGGGTTTAATTTTTTCTTCTAATTTTTCCTGTGCTACAGAATAGGACTTGCTGATTGTAAGGGGGAGAATTTTTTTTCTTTTTTATGACAAAGCATAATAATTTATTGGTTTATTTTCTCTCTACTAAACACCACGTAGCCATTTGTCATTTAAATATCTCACTTCATTAGAAACTGTTTTAACACTTTCTACCTCCTGCTAAATTATATTTATTTATTTATTTATTTGTTTATTTATTTATACACACATACATATGAAGCACTCCTGGTTAAATGTTTGCCTTTTGAACCCTATACTGAAGGAAATAGTTTCCTGAAGCTTTGGCTAATCTTTTAGCAAAAAGGCCAAACTAAACACTTGGGTGCTTCTTTGTTATTCATTTATTTTATCGGTGCATTGTTATCATACATCTTAATGCAGCACGCGTCGGTAGAGGCACACACGCACACATCACTCATCCAGCCCTTCCCCACGTCCCTCCCCCTCCCTCCCACTTCCTCCTTCTCGTGTTTGGCTTAGTGGTTGACTTTGATACGTATGTGAATGTACATCCATACATTACGGAGATTCCCTGTTAAGAATTTTTTTCACTGAAGTACATAAAGAAAAAAATGACAGTTCCCTGTTAGCAGTTCCAGTATTAATAGTGAAGTCATACTCTGCATGACTTACGGGGTTTGTCCTTAGAACAAATAAAAACAGCTTCACCAAAATAAGTTTCATAAAGATTTTTGTGTGCAGTCCTGGGGATGGAACCCAGGGGCACTCTACCTCTGAGCTACACCCCCAACCTATTTTTTATTCTTTATTTTGAAACCGGGTCTCACTGAGTTGCAGAAGGCCTCACTAAGTAGCTGAGGGTGTCCGCGAACTGCGATCCTCCGATCTCTGCCTCCCGAATGCTGGGATTACAAGCGTGCGCCACCACGCCCGGCTTCATAAAGATTTTTAAGAGAGATGTTTCAAGTCAATCTGGAAGACTCAAAGAGAAAAGATACAAAGAATAAGTAAGTATGAACAGTGAGAAGAAAAGGAAATAAAAGTCAAATGGCATCAAAGAGTGGAGAATAAAAGGAAGACTTCATTATGGCCTAGAAAATTAAACTGACGCAAAACAAAGAGAAAAAAATGTCTATTTTATTCTCAGTGACATACCAAGGCATAGCCCAGTAGATGTTTAACAAATATTTGTTTACTAATGAATTCCATTTAGCCTCACTTCCATTGAATTATCCAGATCAAATTAGGACTAAGGAAGGCAGAAACAAGTTTATCAGAGTTATCATGAGACAAGAAATTAACACAATAAAAGCACCTGATATTCATCTTTAAAACTGACACTTGCTGCTGGCTTGTGCATATGGAAGAGAAAGGATACAGAGGTAAAATATATGAAAAAGCCGAAATAGCTGAGTATGATGGCAAGTGCCTGCTATCCTGGTACTTGGAAGGCTCACAGTTTTGAGGCCAGCCTCAACAATTAGGAAGATCTTGTTTCAAAATAAAACCTGAAACTATAGCTCAGTGGTAGAATAACCTTGGATTTAAACCTCAATACAAAAAAAAAATCTAAAAAAGAGAAGATATAATTGATAATTAGGGCATTTATAGGGGGAAACTTATAAAATATTTATTAGGAGAGCAAGCCGGTCAGGATGAAGTGGCACACAGAGTGAAGGAACATTGATTGGTACAGTTCCAGCAAGGGCCAGACTCTTCCATGAGAGATTCTACTCACCTGCGAGCCCTGCGAGGGAAGAATCAGTGATCTCCATTTAATGGTACAGAAACTGAGGCTCAGAAACTTTGAGTGTCCCAAACCTCTCCACTAGTAAATAGCAAAAATATCTTTGACACTTCACTCCGGAGCCCCAAGTCCCCGCCTGCGCCCATGGACCACCGCTCTCTGAGAGCAGCGCGCTGAGGGAACGGGCTTACCTGAATGGCAGGCAGAGCTTCTGCGGAGCGAGACTCAGGGACCGCCGGGCGCAGCGTGGGGATGCACGCGGCGGGGCCTCACTCCAGATTACTGAGCCACCCGCTCTGCATTTTCACAGGTGCCTGGGTGACTAGTATGCAGATTAATGTTCAAAAAAGTCCTTAAAATATATCATTTTCTCTCAGAACTACAGGATAATTTCAAGAATTTCTTACAACTGAAGAGCGTGAATACAGTGAGAAGCTACTTTCCATTCTGTCTCTAGTATTTGCACATTGGCCCTCTTCAAGCCTTCCTCCTTGTCGTGTGCATGTTAAGTAGTGTTGCTGTGCTCTGGGTGTGGCTGGCTCCCAGAGGCCCTTGTGTTAAAAGCTCTGCCCTCAGTGTGGCGACACTGAGGGGTGAGAGAGCCTTGAAGAGGTGGGGCCTAGTGAGCGGGAGCAGGTGCACACTTGTAATCCCATTACTTGGGAGGCTAAAACAGGAGGGTCCGGGTTCAAGGCCAGCCTCAGCAACTTAGTAAGAGCCTCAGCAACCTAATGAGATCCTGTTTCAAAATTAAAAAGAGGGGGATGGCTGGCTGTAGCTTGAAGGTAGAATGCCCCTGGGTTTGATCTCCAGTACCATGAAAGAGAGAGAGAGAGAGAGAGAGAGAGAGAGTGAAAGAGAGAGAGTGAGAGAGAGAGACTGTCCCCTCCCCAGTCTCTGAATTCCCATCCCACTGTGTGGTCTCTTCCCCTCAGGGATACACCCAGGATGCCTTCCTCCACAGGGCTGAGCAGAAGCAGGCAACCATGCTCTCGGACCTCCAGAACTATGAACTAAATAAGTCCCTTTCTCTACAAATTACCCAGCTTCCTCTGGTATTCTGTTGTAGCAAAGGAAAATGGACCAATGCATAGTCAAACAAAAAAAAAAAAATCTGAATTACTCTGATTAGCATAGTGTTGGCTGTTGTTAGCAGTGTCCATCAAAAGATCCGATCTCCTCCCAATTTCCTTCCTTTCTCTCCTATCCATAGGTAATAGCCAACGTTGGCTCCATCTGCATTGCTTAGGCCTCAAAAACCTCCTCACAAGCTGTGCGTATTGATGGTGAGGATGGAAAAGTGTTTGCTGGAGGCTGGGTGTGGTGGAACATGCCTGTAATCTCACTACTTGGGAGGCTGAGACAAGAAGATCACACGTTCGAGGATAGCCTCGGCAATATAACAAGACTCAGCAATCTAGTGAGACCCTGTTTCAAAACAAGAAATAAAAAGGCAGGGGTATAGCTCATAGGTAGAATGTCCCTGGGCTCAATCCCTAGTAACGCATGCACACCACACACACACACACACACACACACACACACACACACACACACACACCGCTATTGGCCAGAAATGCATTCTGATTTTCTGTGCTAGAGTTTGGGAAAGACCCAAAAGACAGAGGACCCGATTCTGGTGTGGCCCCTAGCTCTCACTCACCCACAAGATGCATCTGGCTCCAGAAACTGAAAGTACAGAGCTCTAGGGGCTTCTGAGCTCAGTCATCCAGCCACCCCACGGCCTTGAGAGAGCCGCTGGTCCTTTCTGTGCCTCGGCTCCCTCACCTGTAAAATGGGCCTCGCCTAGTTCACAGGGAAACCAGGAGGACTAATTAGTGTTTGTAAAGCTTTGAGATTCCCTAGATGAAAGTGGCTATATAAGCATAAATGATTATCATTATCATCATTATTATTATTATTACATAAAGTATGGAGGACAGTGTAAGCATGGGATTATACGTCAACCTCTGGGGATGGAGATTTCTGGATAAACAGAAGCGCTGTAGACTGTTATTATCCACCTGCCTTTCCCAGGTCGGGTCAGGAATGCAGAAGCATTGCTGGGCTAATAGAGCAAAAGGCGGTCTCCTCCTCAGTGCCCGGAAAGCAAATTCCAATGAGATGGTAATGACCAAAGACTAGAAAATCTCCTGAGCTGCGTATCTATCTCCAAGACCAAGCACTTCCTGCCACCCATGTGAACTGTCATCGCTGGCAAACAGCGATGGGGACAACTCTGAAGCCAGCCTGCCACGAACCAAGGTAGCCAGTCAGTCCAATTTAAGGTCTGCATCTTCTTTTCAGACTTACTACAAATGAAAGTAGAAATGAATGCTGAGAGGATTTTAAATCTCCCCCAGATGATCCTACTACACAACAAAGTAAAAGAAATCTGGGGGGGATTAAGGCCACTTCTGTTCACCCTGAGGAAAATGAATCAGCCTCACCACAATGCTGAGCGCTTTCTTTTTTGCTAGGACCTGGCCATATGGTGTGGTGTGTGTGTGTGTGTGTGTGTGTGTGTGTGTGTGTGTGTGTGTGTGTGTTTGAAAGTTCCAAGTACCGGCCAGGCAGAGCTACCACACTAAAGAAACCGGAAACTAGCCGGACACGGTGGTGCCCACTTATAATCCCAGTTCTTGGGCATATCCCGGTGTCCAGGGGGAGCACAGATTCAAGGCCAGCCTCAGCAACTTCGCGAGACCCTGTTTTAAAAGAAAAAATTAAAAGGGCTAGGGGTCTAACTTGGAGGTGGAATGCCCCAGAGTGTGACCCCTAGTACCAAAAATTTAAAGAGAAAGAGACCAGAAACTTTGGGGAAAATATCAAAAGAAGGGATTCTCCCATGGCTTTAAGGGATCGAGGGTGAACCGCCTGAAATTTCTCTGGAAAGAGGGTTTACAGCCTTCAGGGATTTTCAACAGATTCTGCAACCTGAAAGAATGAAGATCCAAATGATTTCCTCCCCATTAATTTCACTATTTCTGCACATTTGCAATTTCAGCTCCCCTGAAGCCCTGACTCACACTTGATCTGTGACTGACAACATAATTTTTTTTTTTCAAAAATTCTTTCACTTGCCAGGCATGGTGGCGCACGCTTGTAATCCCAGCATTTGGAAGGCTGAGACAGGAGGATCACGGTTCGCAGACAACCTCAGCTACTTAGTGAGGCCCTTTGCAATCACTGAGAACCTGTTTCAAAATAAAAATTTTAAAAATAGGAGCTGGAGGGGAAATCTCAGCAAAGTTTGAATGGAAAGATAAGAGAGGAGGAAGACTGAACTTGATTAATGAGGTCTACATCCAAATATGTGTAAAAGTATGAATATGGCATGGTTACCCTGGACAATCATTGGTGGGAGGGGGAAGGGAAAATGGGGGGCAGGGGGGAGAGGGCACCAAGTACAGTTTAAATGTATACCACTTGTTTTCAATAAAAAATTTGTATTAAAAAAAATAGGATCTGGGTGTGGTGGCACACACTTGTAATCCCAGCATTCCGAAGGCTGAGACCGGAAGATCGCAGTTCGGGGACAGCCTCAGCTACTTAGTGAAGCCCTCTGCAACTCAATGAGACCCGGTTTCAAAATAAAGAATAAAAAATAGGGCAGGAGGTGTAGCTCGGAGGTCAAATGCCCCTGGGTTCCATCCCCAGACCTTCAAAAAAAAAATTTTTTTTTAAATAGGGCTGTGGGTGTAGCTTGGAGATAGAATGCTCCAGGGTTCAGTCCCCAGTGGAAAAAAATTCCTCCACTCTCATACACTGGTCATTATTAAGAATAAGTTTAAATCAACCTGAGCCATATAGCCTGAACCTAGTTCTGAGTCGAGCTGTTCAGGACACTTGGTTGTTCAAAGTCTTCCTCCACTGGGATCAGTGAATACTCTGCTGTCCAGTCTTTCACTGAGTGTCTAATGTCCCCTTTACTGTCCTGCAGTGTATTCAAGGCCTGGACTAGGGCTGCAATTTGGGAGAGGAAACTCAGTCTGAGAAAATATGAATCTTTATTTTATTTCAGATAAGCTCTGGAAAATGTACATACTTTCCCAAGCCATCCATCTGAGTTCTCTCGGCAGTGAGGCAGTCCCCCAGGCTCCAGCCCCTCCCGTGATTTATGAGGTCCTCCTCTTTCCAATGAAGTTGAAAGTACCTGGAGAATAGCTTCTCGTGCAGCATTTTTTCACTGTATCTTCCAAGCTAAGCCAAGAATCGGGATGCACAAGGGAATGAAAAAAGTCCAGAAGTGAGAGAAGAGATGGAGCAAGTTCTAGGTAGAAAAGAACAATCCTCTCAGTCACTTTCTAGATTGATGACTGCTTTTTTCACTAATGTAAATATTAATTTAAATGTCGATTTATACCAGAATTCACAAAGAGTCATAGCAATATTGAGTAATGTGAGGGGTTTTTTTTGAGGGGGTACTGGGTATGGAACCCAGGGACTACACTCCCAGACCTATTTTATATTTTATTGGAAACAGGGTCTCACTAAATTGCTGAGAGCCTCACTAAGTAGCTGAGGCTGGCTTCGAACCTGTGCGATCCTCCTGTCTCAGCCTCCCAAGTGCGGGGATTACAAGCATGAGCCATCAAGCCCAGCTTTGAGGTTTTGTGTTTTTTTTTAATTACGAAAACCACCTTGAGGTAGTCAAAAGAAAAAAGAATACTGGGGTGGAGCGAGGAGGCTTGAGTTCTGAGCCACCATTTGTTTCTTGTGTAAACTATCTCTTTCTATGGTACTTCCCCTAGTTACAGAGGCCCCAAGCTCTCCCGTGAACACCGCAACTGCAGATAGTACCATGTCCTATATATGCTGGGGTTATGTTGCCTTCTTCTTCCTCCTCTTCCTTCTCCTCCTCCTCCTCCTCCTCTTCTCCTCTTCCTCCTCCTCCTCCTCCTCCTCCTTCTCCTTCTCCTCCTCCTCCTTCTTCTTCTTTTGGTTGTTTGTTTGTGTGTAGTGGTACTGGGGATTGGACCCAGGAACATTCTGCCCCTAAGGTACACCTCCTGCCCTATTCTATTCCTTATTTTGAAACAGGGTCTTACTAAGTTGCTGAGGGCCTCCCTAAATTGCTGAGACTAGCCTCAAACCTGTGATTCTCCTGCCTCAGCTTTCCAAGTACTAGGATTACAAGTATAAACCACCACACCCACCTGTGTGTTTGCTGTTTTATCCTATATATACATACCGATGGTAAAGTTTACTCTCTTGAGTAGGCACACTCAGAGATTAATGTAGCTAACAATGAAATATAATTATAACAATATACTTGGATAAAAGTTACATGAATATAGTCTGTCCCACTTTCAGAATATCTTATTATACTGTGCCCACCCTCCCACCTGTGAGACAATACAGTGCTTACAGGAAGAGAGGTGGTGAAGTTAAGAGTGTGGGCACAGTGCTATAGCATTAGGCTATAGGCCAGCTGGATATTTAAAACCTTATACATTGTTTGCCTCTGGAATTTTCCATTTGACATTCACTGACCATTGTTGATCACAGGTAACCAAAAATCATGGAAAACAAAGCTACAGGTAAGAGGGGACCACTGTATTTGTAAATGAAGAGAGCCTGCTGGATAACCTCCAGCTCTAAAATTCTGTACCTCTACGTAGATATCTAGGAGAGTACTCTGAGCATTATATAGGGGCTCTTGTTGAGGTGCCCGACTTTACTTGCTACCACAAATGTTTATGGAAAAGCTGTTGTGTGCTAGAAGCTGAGCTTCCATATTCAAACTTAATAAGATCATATATTTCCACTCAAAGACCTCCCAATCTTGCTGCATACTGTTAATATAATATTATAAGGGGGAACCAGTAGAATCAGCAAAGTTCCAGAGGCGCACAGCAGGAGAAAGCAGAGCCGGGCACCTGAGACAAAGGAGGGCTCGCACCACCGCATGGCGCCTGTGCTGCCAGGTTGGCCAGGGAACCAGAGCCCAGGGCTTCCTCCTTCTCTGTTTGTGTCAGCCCAGGCAATTGGAGAAGAAGCCCAGGAGTTCCTGATCTCTGTCCCTCCAGCTCAAATGCACCCTACTTCCTTCACTCTGGACCTTTCTTTGTCCCCTCTCATTGTCCCTCCCTCAGAAAGAAGGATCTATTGCAGGCCCCAAAGGTCAAAGTCCTTCCCTATCATTTCCTTACTCCCTGCACCCCACAGGGCTCTGTGCTGTTTGGGCCTAATCGGAGGCAGGGTGGAAGCAAAATTAGGGGTGCCTTTCACCATCTCTGTGCAGAATGAAGAATCATTTCATTCCCACCTAATTTCCTGTACAATGTGCTTACTTTCTTTCCCATTGTTCCACTCAATAGGGGTTTCTGGACAGGCTCTTTACTCCTCTCTCCCTCCATCCCACTGTGAGAAGGAAGCCGGATTTCTGGGGCAGAGGTGGAGTAAGGCGCTAGAATGGGCAACGCACACAGCCACAAGTATCGGTATGATGCTCTTGGTAGGCGATGGTAGTATCAGCAATACTTGTTTAAATTCTTTTTCTAGCAATAGTTCTGGTTTGGGATTAGCCCCCTCTTTTATATGATCTCTGAGATCAAGGGTTTGGAACCACCAGGCAACCAAAATAAGAGGATGGAATCCAGGATTCACACCCATATCTTTGTCTAATGTTCAAGACATACATTAATTCATTCACATCAAACTAGCAAGCAACTGCCATAATCTACAATTACTATGATATTATATAGAGTAAGTTCTCCCAATAGTGTTTGATCAAATAATTCATGCTCACATCCAGAAAACTATATAAACAAATGATATGGGAAAATCTTAGGTTTAAAATATTAAACAAAGGGATAGCTCAGTAGGAAGCCTAGCATGCATGACCCCTGGGTTCAATCTCTAGTACAGCAAAAACAAAAACAAAAAAAATTAAACAGGTCTCTCTACTATAGGACTTCTCAGAGCCTTTAATTACTAATTTAGCCTGTAAATCATCAAGAAAAAAGTCAGACACAGCGGTGCACACCTGTAATCCCAATACTAGAATACTGGGAGGCTGAAACAGTAGCACTGAAAGTTGGAGGTGAGGATTCACAGAGTAACTTAGTGAGACCTGTTTCAAAATAAGAAGGGTTGGGAGTATAGCTCAGTGGTAGAATACCCCTGGGTCCAATCCCATTGCCACAATAAACAATCTTCAAGAAAATAATTTGCAAATTTATTAAACCTTTTCCTCCAAAGGGTATAGAATGATCCTGAGAAACAGTTAAAAATTCATCTTTCCAAGTCCCACTGCCGGAGCAGACTCAGAAGCAGCTCTGGAGCCTGTAGCTTAGCAAACACATCTAGGTAGCTCAGATGCAAAGGATCTGTACATTGAAACATACTGACCTGCACTGTTTCCTTAACTAGGCTCCTCAGAACACACCGAGAAAGGCACAGGCTGGCAGAGGGGACGCGCAAAAGGCTGTTTGAAAAGGAGGTCTATTTGCTTTGTTCCAATACCCCAGCATTGTATCCATAGTAATTTAAATACATGATTCATTATAGCTACAAGATAATACCTCATTAGTGAAGAAAGGGCAAACTAACTACAGAGTTAAGAGTGGAGAGCCACTATTGACACAGAGATCCCAAGATTCTAGCATCAAAAAAATAATTCTAAATAAGGTGCTGTGGCATATACCTGTAATCCCAGTATTTGTAAAACTGAGATAGGAGGATTACACATTCAAGGACAGTCTCAGAAACTTGGCAAGACCCTGAAATTTAGTAAGACCTTATTTTAAAATAAAACAAAATAAAAAAGACTGAGGCAGAATGTCCTTGGGTTCAATCACCAGTACCAAAGAAAGGTAATTCTAGCAAAACTAATAATACCAGTTTCAAGGCTGTTAATGTTTTATTTTTTTCTCAAATGTGATCATTCAAATCAAAACATTCCTTTTCCAACATTTTATTAATACAGGGAAATAAAAGAACTATATCAGGATGAGAAGGGGTAAACTCAAATCATCTTAACATTTGGCACATTATCAGTTCAATATCAAGATTCTTGTGAATGTTAACTGCTAACTGCTAACACCTTGGAGTTATCAACAATTGAGTCCTGGAAAGTAACCATGAAATGGGATTTTAATTCTTTGGAATCAATATTATGTGAAGTGGGTCATAGCTATAATGATCCAGGAAGAAAGTGTTGAATACACACGTAAGCAGTGTCTATTGAAGAGCATTCCTAATATCTCAATAGAACCTGCTCTGAATTCACTCACTAATTAAGTAACCGCACCTCAGGGTGCTCATGGTGCTCTGGAAAATGAAATCAATATTTCAAAGGGGGATAGCAGTATTCTAAAAATGCAGAGTAACTATATTCCAACAGGGCCCATGGAGACAGTGCCAGGACTATTCAGTCACGTCAGCTAAGCATAATCAAAAGTGGGTTTTTTTGAGGGGGGGAGTTGTGTGTGTATGTGATACTGTGGATGAGACTCAGGGGCATTCGACATCCACGCTACACCTCCAGCCCTATTTTTTATTCTTTATTTTGAAACAGGGTCTCACTGAGTTGCAAAGGGCCTCACTAAATAGTAGCTGAGGCTGTGCATGAACTGTGATCCTCCTGTCTCAGCCTCCCAAATGCTGAGATTACAAGCGTGTACCACCATGCCCGGCTTTCAAAAGTGGGTTTTAAAAAAATAGTTTTAAGGCAAACCAACTTAAAATAAATACAAGCTGGAGGTGGTGGCGCACGCTTGTAATCCCAACATTCGGGAGGCTGAGATCGGAGGATCGCGGTTCACGGACACCCTCAGCTACTTAGTGAGGCCCTCCGCAACTCAGTGAGACCCTGTTTCAAAATAAAGAATAAAAAATAGGACAGGGAGTGTACCTCAGAGGTCAAATGTCCCTGGGTTCCATCCCCAGACCTGCAAAAATAAATTAATATATAAGTAAGTAAATAAATACAATATGTCATTTTTAAAAAATAAAAGATCTTATAAAATGAAATTTAAATCACTAGCATAAGGTTATTTCATCTATCATATGGCATATAATTCAGTCATCATATAGAACCAAATGCTTGAGGATATATTGTGTAAATTTCCTACAGAATACATTTTATTTGACTCTTCTTCAAAGATAGTAATTATGGGCACACAAGTATTTAGCTAAGGAGCTCCCACCTTTGCTTTGATTATAGAATCAGCTCTTATTAAAACTATAAAGGGGTCTTAAAGAACATGGCACCTACGTTATCAAAGGACTTTCATTCATAAATTGTTGAAACCCATTGTCATCGAGGATAGTTTCCATCCAACTAAACACCAAATTCTTAGCTGACATTAAGAATCTTGCTTCAGGCCAGGCGTGGTGGTGCACACTTGTAATCTCCACGCTTGGGAGGCTGAGACAGGAGGATTACACAGGTTCGAAGCCAGCCTCAGCTATTTAGTGAGGCCCTGTTTCCAAATAAAGTATAAAATCAGTCTGGGAGTATAGCCCACAGGTAGAAAAGCCCCTGGGTTCCACCAAAAAAAAAAAAAAAAAATCTTGCTTCAATTTTTGTCAATTATAAATAAAGCTCGAGGAGAATGAAAGAATATTTTCTCTCCAGGGCCATCATCTCTGTTTTTCCTTTCACGAGCCTCTCATTCTTACATGATCTCCCCCTCAAATGTCCCTCTGGTACTCTAGGATTATATTACTAGCTGCACAACAAAGTACAAAATGAAAGCCCCTTCCCAGTTCCACCCAGGGCTATGATGGTGCTTTAGTCAGCTTTCTCAGTGCTGTGGCCCAAGAAACCTGACCACACAGCTTAGAGGACCTTCTACCTCTGAGCTACACCCCCAGCCCTATTTTTTATTCTTTATTTTGAAACAAGGTCTCTCTAAGTTGCAGACGGCCTCACTAAGTAGCTGAGGCTGGCTGTGAACCTGCCATCCTTTTGTCTCAGCCTCCCAAGTACTAGGATTGCAAGTATGTGCCACCATAACTAGTTTGCTTTTATATTTTTAAGATTTAGTATTTCTGTGTCTTTTTAAAGATTCTTACGTGCTTGACTTTCATTCTGTCACCATTTCTGCATTTATTCTGATCTAAAACTCAGTTTAGCCAGGTGTGGTGACACATTCTTGTAGGCTGAGACCAGAGGATGGCAGTTCGTGGACAGCCTCAGCTACTTAGTGAGGCCCTCTGAAACTTACCGAGACCCTGTTTCAAAATAAAGAATAAAAAATAGGGCAGGGGTTGTAGCTCAGAGGTCAAATGGTCAAATGCCCCTGGATTCCATCCCCAGACCCACAAAAAAAAAAAAAAAAAAAAAAAAACTCAGTTTAAGCTGGGCATGGTGATGTACATCTATGATACACAACTTGGGAGGCTGAGGCAGAAGGATCACAGTTTTGATAACAGATTCAACAATTTAGTGAGGCTCTCCACAACCTAGTGAAACCCCTGGTTCAAAATAAAAAATAAGCCAGGCGTGGTGGCACACGCTTGTAATCCCCACACTTGGGAGGCTGAGACAGGAGAATCGCACAGGTTCGAAGCCAGCCTCAGCTACTTAGTGAGACACTCAGCAACTTAGTGAGACCCTGTTTCCAAATAAAAAATATAAAATAGGTCTGGGAGTATAGCTCGGAGGTAGAAAGCCTTGGGGTTCCACCCCCAGCACCACCAAATAAATAAATAAATAAATAAATAAATAATAAAATAGGGCTGGAGATATAGCCCAGAGGTAGAATGATCCTGGGTTCAATCTCCAGAACCACACACAAAAATACACACACACACACACACACACACACACACACACACATATGTATATGTGTGTGTGTATATAATCATAATATATTATGATAGTATATTTATAATAAAATATTATTGTTTTATATAGTAAAATGATATGTTGTTATTATTATTATAAACATGATATATATCAGTTGAAAATTTTTTACTTGGAATCTGTCTACCCTGTGGCAAAAATAAATGGGAAGGGAAAATTGTTAAAAACAATCTATAGTGGAGCATGGAGGCGCACGCTTGTGATCCCAGCCTCTGGGAGGCTGAGGCAGGAGGATCGCAGTTCATAGCTAGCCAGCCTCAGCTACTCAGTGAGGCCCTTTGCAACTCTGTGAGACCCTATTTCAAAATAAAGAATAAAAAAATATGGCTGGGGGTGTAGCTCAGAGGTAGAATGCCCCTGTGTTCCATCCCCAGTACTGTAAAAAAATTATAATAATAAAATAAAATCTATAGCCAGACATAGTGGTGCATGCCTGTGTGTGAGCTCACGTTACTAAAACTTCCAACTTTGGGAAACCGTTGTAAAACAGCATAAATAAATGTCAGTTCAGACTATTTCCAAAAATCTTCTGCACTTCCGCACGTAAAAGATGTATTTGGAGAGTCGTGGGCTTTTGAGAATCCAGCTAAGTCTCCCCGAGATTTGAAAAACCCTCCAAATACAGTTTATAAAAAATAAAATAAAAGGAGAGAATTTTGAAATTCTTATGACCAGCGGAAATTTAAAACAATAAAATTAGGCAAAGGATATGAAACAGGGAGGGTAGCCGTATGGTAAATGAATTTCTTTAAAGTGATTTAAAGGAAAGTTTATGAATGTCATTTATTTTTTTTAAAGAAAGCATTTTTGTAAGTTATAATAAATTTTTAAGCCATTAAAACTCATCTAATTGAAGACAAATTATTGTCCAAGCAATGCATTTGCTCAGGAGTCCCCAAAGAGAGAAATCCATTACCCTGGAAATGTTTTTATTTTGCAGTTGTACCATAAGGGATAGAGAAAAAAATAAATAAGGATGCTTCTATAGAAATGTTTGCTGCTGGGCCTGGGTTTTAAAGTTCCAGCTATTACTTCAGAAACAAAAAGTGAAAATATGAGTTTAGTTAGGTCTTGGTTCTGCAATTGACCAGCTCTATTACCTGGGGTGGGGGGTGAAATCACTTAACACCTCTAAACCTTCCTAAGGGCATTCTGTCTCTGAGCTCCACCCCCAGTCCTATTTTATTTATTTTGAAACAAAGACTATCTCAGCTGAAGGCCCCTCTAAGTTGCTGAGGCTGGCCATGAATCTGTGATCCTCCTGTCTCAGCTTCCTAAGTACTGATGATACCAATCTCTTACTGGGTCCTTGTCTTACAGAGTCAAAGATTGAAATCAGCAGATACCAAGAAGGTAAAAGTAGAAAGTTTATTCTAAAAGAGCAAGCAGAGCCAGGCATGATGGCGCACGCTTGTAATCCCAGCATTCTGGAGGTTGAGACAGGAGGATCAGTCATGGTTCGTGGACAGCCTCAGCTACTTAGTGAAGCCCTTCACAACTTGGTTAGACCCTATTTCAAAAAATAAAAAGACTAGCCGGGCATGGTGGTCCAGGTTTATAATCCCTGCACTTGGGAGGTGGAGACAGGAGGGTTGCACAGGTTCTGTTTCCAAATAAAAATATAAAAAATAGGTCTGGGAGTGTAGCCTGGAGGTAGAAGAGCTTCCAGGAACCCCAGTACCACCAATATATATATGTGTGTGTGTGTGTGTGTGTGTGTGTGTGTGTGTGTGTGTATGTATATGTATGTATGTATGTATAATAGGGCTGGGGGGTGTAGCTCAGAGGTAGAATGCCCCTGGGTTCCATCCCCAGTACCAAAATAAATAAATATATATATATATGTGTGTGTATATATATATATATTATATATATAATATATTATATAATATATTATATATGTGTATATATAATATATATACACACACACACACGTGTGTGTGTGTGTGTGTGTGTGTGTGTGTGTGTGTGTGTGTGTATGCAAGCAATCAGAGAAATAGATCACCCTTAGAGGGCCTGGCTAACTTCAGAGTCCGGCGGAGCCTTCTAGCATGACCCAAGTGTAGCCAGGCCAACCACCATCAATTACACACTGCCTTTCCCCAGTCCACTTCATCCACCAAAGGAAGTAGCAGGATTAAATCTCCCACACAGGGGAGGAGTCCCAAGAGGTGGCAATATTGGTCCTGAGGATGGGGCTTCATATATGCTGGGCACAGGGCTTTACATATGTTTGTTGCTGGGGGAGTCTGGATTTTGTTTTTCTTAACCTTTATCTCCTGGGAATCCCATTTCCTCACTGCCTACCCAATACTAAACTCCACTGGGATTATGCACCACATATGCCTGGCTAATATCTTGGTCTTAAAAAGGGCATGATAACAACTATACAGTTGTGAAGACAGTGGCTGGTTTCATATGGGATGCTCGATAAATATCTGTTGAATAAGTTAATAAATGTCTGTGAAAGTAATTACTTTGCAAAATTCACAGGCAATAGTCCCTTCCATAGTCCCTGACCCAATAACGTATTCTTTAGTTTTTTGTAATTTTTTACTTTCTCCAACTGAATGCACATTTCATGAGGGTAGGATTGCTTGTCTTTTCTGTTTGTTGTTATATCTCCAGAATCAAGAATAGTAAAGCCAGGCATAGTGACGCACACGTGTGGTCCCAGCATTTGTGAGGCTGAGACGGGAGGATTGCAGTTAGCAGACCGCCTCAGCTATTTAGTGAGGCCCTTTGCAACTCAGTGAGACTCTGTTTCAAAATAAAGAATAAATAAATATACATATATTATATATGTATAAATATACATATATACATATATTATATATGTATAAATATACATATATACATATATACATATATACATATATACATATATACATATATACATACATATACATACACATATACATATACATATACATATACATATACATATATATATATATATATATATATATATATATATATATATGGCTGCAGGTGTAGCTTGGAGGTAGAATGCCCTGGGTTCCATCCCCAGTACTGCAAAAAAAAAAAAAAAAAAAAAAAGAATAGTACCTTTCACATAGTAGGCACTTAATAATTATCTGTTAAATGAACCTTTACATAAGTCCCTGTCACAAAGAAAGTAAACTCTTGATCAATGAGAGTTGCCATTGCCATTAGCCTGTAAAGCTTGGCACCAATATTAAGGATATGTATTCCCAAAAGTCCTGAATTGCTTTCTTCTGTTTTACTTTGTTTCAGCTCTACTCTTATGCTAATCCCTAACTCTCTAGTTCCCCAGCAGTTTTCCTGGAAGCCCCCTACAGTCAACCCTACTTATTTATCTACTAAGCTCTATCCTTCATTCTGTCAACAATTGCTTTTGTTTCCGGGTTGTTTTCACCTTCTGGAATTTAAAACAAGAGCCTTAGGATAGAGGACTGGGGCAGTTGTGTTTCAGTGTCTCTCTTCTCATATAAACTTAGTAACCAGCCTATGATGTCTATAGCAGGGCTCGTGGTTCTCAGCTGAGAATGACTTGGTGCAATTTTACCTTTGTTTTTTGTTTTGTTTTGTTTTGATTGATTTTGTTTTGTTCTTGATTTTTTTTGGGGGGGAGGTGCTGGAGTTTAACCCAGGGACATCCTACCTCCAAGCTACTTTAGTTTTTATTTTGAAAAAGGGTCTCAGCAAGTTACTGAGGGTCTCACTACTTGCTGAGGCTCCTTGAAACCTGCAATCCTCCCGCCTCAGCCCCCAAGTCCTGGGATTACAAGTGTGCATCACCACATCTGGCTGTAGATGTTTTAACACTCTCCCCTCCTCCTTTATTTTATTACCACAGGGTAGATTGATTCCAATAAAAAGTTCTCAGTGGAAAGGCCTGTCGGTGAGGGGGGCCCGGAGTGCAAGAGACAGTTCTAATTTCAACAGAGTGGGCTGGAGACTGGCAGACTGGTGGCAAGAAAAGGGAAATATTGGTGTGCAATATTTCCCTAAAGAGAAGAAAATGCATTTCATGGAATGATGATTCCTTATAAAGAGAAGCCTGACAATGGTGGAGCCATATTTTACTTAGGCAGGCTGAAGCTCCTAAGCCAAGGTGAACATGCATAAAAAATGTAAGCCAATATATTTAGATTTCTACGTTTTGAAAGGTGGCTACTAAAAATTATCAAATGCTCTTAAAATAACTTGCTCTTTGTCACCTAGAATAACCGCAATAGAGAGAATTTTAAAAGTTAAAGTAAATCTTCCCATTTCCCCATTTTTTGCCTTAAAGCAGCTTCAATTTTACCTATTTTGAGACACTCACCCAAAAAATGAACTTTCTTTTTTTCTCTAACAAGTGCAATTGTCTCAATGCATTTTTATGTGCACTCTAGCTTTGACAGATAATTAAATAGTAGTTGGAAAACTGCACTTACCAGAGTAATAAGGTACCTTTTAAAACACCTGATAGTTACCTGAAAAGCTGCTCTCATCTCAGAAGTTGTGACGGCCTCCGTTTCCTTAATTGTTGATACCTTGGGCTGGTACAGTTAACTCTGCTCTGTGCGGTGCTCTGAAGAAAAATGTTCTTTCCAGACTTCTGAGTATAAAAAGCATTTCCTTTTAAACCCAGTGTAACAGGCTCCTAATAAAGCCTCCGTAGAGACTTCCAGGAAAGCAAGGCATTGTAGAAAGGCCCAGCTTCTACTGCTGCACAACCCAGATGTAAACTGAAACAAAGACCTAAAAGATACGCCTTGTGGATGTGCTACAATTCTTTATCAACACTATGGAAACTGGAATGTTTCTTTTACCTCTCTTAACTGTCTTGTGATGACTACTCCAATTCCCTAAACATATAGGCAGGAATGCAAACTTGGCAAGCTTCCTAGAGACAAAAAAAAAAAAAAAAAAAAGAGTTCATCTTTGGAATAATTTGACATGACTTAATGGGAACTTTAGATGGAGAAAATGGAAGCCCACTGGCCAACCCTTGAGCTGCAATATTGCTACATAGACCGGGATACCATAGATGTTATTTCTAGCCATCATTGGTAGAAGCGAACAGGTTAGCTAAATGTATAAATAACAAGTACATGTGCTGATAGCTACAAGAATACGGCTGGGGTATAAACCAACATCTCCAAATCACATTTCCACGGGGGCATTCTAAAGCCAGTCCCGCATTCCACACCAAAGCCCTACTCTCCAAAGGACACAAAACTTTCTGTCACTCAGCAACACTCAGATGCTGGTCTTGAAAAGCTGAGCCAAAAGAAGTCTCACACCATAAAACACAGAACTTTATTTCAAAAAGTATGCTATGGGCTAAGGGTATAGCTCAGGAGTTGAGTATTTGCCTAGCACAGGTGAGGCCCTGGGTTCAATCTCCAACACCAAAAAACAATTATATTATAAATTTAAAGTGTTCACCTAGAAATTTTTAACAAATAGTCCATCTAAAGCCAACTCTTCTATCTTCCCAGACACAGTGGCACATACCTGTAGTCCCAGTACTTGGGAGGCTAAGACAGAAGAATTGCAGGTTCGAGGCCAGTCTTAGTGGTTCCTCATTCCCCTGCTCAAGGGCTCCCCTTCACCGCCACAGCACGCACCCGGGTGCAGCAGGGTGAGCGTCAGGTCCTGTCTTGCCTGTCCTACATGCATATTAGCCTCTGTTTTCGCAGCATTCGCTGTGGTTCACGCATCCCGCCTGGACACTGTCCCTACCTTTTGCGCTTTAATCTGTCCCAGCCCTTGGTCCTCAGTGCTGACAGCCAGAGTTCTTATCACTGCACCTAGTCCCCAGAGCTCTGTGCCCAGCACCCAGGCGCCCTCCTTCAGACCCTGGGTCTCTTTGGTTCACTCAGTTTGTCTTAGGTGACCCTGAGGGTGGCGCTTCCTGCCCTAGTGCGCATGAAGCCCTTGAGAACTGAAACTGGAGATTCAAAGCATGGCTTTGATTCCTGGTTCTACTGAGCTGAGTGACCTTAAATCCCTCTTGTGCTTTCTACCCTTTCTTCTCCACCTCAGTTTTTTAAAACTATACCACGGGGCTGATCATGATAGTCACATGGTTGTGGTCAGGTATATATAGGCTAGTGTAAGCAAAATACTTTTAAAAGTGCACAACGCATAGTAAATATAAGATACATTTTGCCTATATAAGACAACCCTGGGGAAATGCAAATCAAAGCTACACTAAGATTTCATCTCATTCCTGTTCGAATGGCAATCATCAAGAATACAAGTAATAATAAATGCTGATGAGGATGTGGGAAAAAGGAACACTTACACGCTGTTGGTGGGATTGTAAATTGGCGCAGCCACCATTGAGGTCAGTATGGAGGTTACTTGAAAGACTAGAGATGGAACCAACATATGATCCAGTTTTATCACTCTTTGATATTTATCCAAAAGATCTTTTTTTTTTTTTTTTTTTTTTTTGGTGGTACTGGGATGGAACCCAGAGGTTTTCTACCTCTGGGCTATCCTCCTAGACCTATTTTATACTTTATTTGGAAACAGGGTCTCACTAAGTTGCTGAGAGCCTCACTAAGTAGCTGAGGCTGGCTTTGAACCTGTGCGATCCTCCTGTCTCAGCCTCCCAAGCGCAGGGATTACAAGCGTGCGCCACCACGCCCGGCCTATCCAAAAGATTTAAAGTCAGCATACTATAATGATAAATGTCAACTGATGTTTATAG
The DNA here is from genome assembly GCF_963383645.1 of Muscardinus avellanarius. Classification (NCBI taxonomy): domain Eukaryota; kingdom Metazoa; phylum Chordata; class Mammalia; order Rodentia; family Gliridae; genus Muscardinus; species Muscardinus avellanarius. Next base: position 78,967,057 of record NC_137797.1, read on the forward strand.
CAGTGCAATTCATATTAGACAAACTATGGAACTAGCCTGGGTATTTGTCAACAGATGAATGAATAAAGAAAATGTGGTACACATACACAGTGGAGGAAAAAGGAGACCAATAGAGAAGGGAAAAGAAACTATTTATTTATTATTTAATTTGGTACTAGGGATCGACTCCAGAGGCATTCTACCTGTGAGCTACACCCTAGCCCTTGTTAATTTTTTAAAAATTTGAAACAGGGTCTTGCTGCATTTCTGAGAGTCTCACTAAGTTGCTGAGGCTGGCCTTCAACGTGGGATCCTTCTGTCTCAGCCTCCCAAATTCTGGGATTACAGGTGCGTACCTCCAAGCCCGGCTAAGCAGTTTTTAAAATTATTTTTCAGTGGTACTAGGGATTGAGCCCAGGAACATTCTACATCTGAGGTATACCCCAACTCTTTTTATTTTTTGTTTTGAAACAGATCTCCTTAAGTTGCTGAGGTTGGCCTTGAACCTGTGATCCTCCTGTCTCAGCCTCTGAAATACTGGGATTATAGGCATGCCTTACCATGCCCAGCATCATTTTCTTTCTCTTTTTCTTTCTTTCTTTCTTCCTTTTTTTTTTTTTTTTTTTTTGTATTGGGGATTGAACCCAAGTCCCAGGGGCATTCTACCTTCAGCCTATACCCCTAGCCCAATTTTATTTCTTATTTGGAAACAGGGCCTCACCAGGTTACTAAGAGCCTTGCTAAATTGCTGAGGCTGGCTTTGAACCTGTGATCCTCCTGTCTCAGCCTCCCAAATACTAGGATTACAGGCGTGTGCCACCACGCCCAGCTTGTTGGTTGTTTTGTTTTACTTTTTTGTTTGAAGCAGCGTCTTGCTAGGTTGCTGAGAATCTCACTACTTGCTGAGGCTGTCCTCAAACCTACAAGATTCCTGTCTCAGCCTCCCCAGTACTGGGATTACAGGCATGCACCACTGTGCCCATCATCAGGGTGCATTTTTTTTCCCCTATGGAAATAAGTAAAACATGTCGCACAGCTCATCTTAAGCCATGAAAGTAAGGAGGAAGAGAACGTTTTCTAGGAAGAATTTTAGAGAACTGTTTAAAGACTACTTATCTAAACCAACGAGTTCCTTTTTCCATTGAGGAAACTAAAGCCCAGGAAGGTCGTATAATTTCCCCAAACTCGCTAAGTTCAAAAGAGAGTTTTCCTCAACTCCTGTCTAAATGAATGCCATATTTGCAAGTTGCTTGCTTTGTACCAGGCAGAGTGACCATCTTGGTTCTGGAGGTAAGGGCATGCTTGTCTGTGCGATGGTCTCTCTGCCCACAGACTCCAGGAGTCACGGAATTTCTTGAACATTAGAAATCAGAACTCTGGGTAAAGGGTACCATTTCTTACATCTCTGTTTTAATAACTACAATTTGGCAGACAGCTAACTGCACAACGTGTGTTTTCCTGCCTCTTTTCCGCACCCAGGCATTTAGCCTCACGTCTTTTTGTAGTTCGGGGGCCTTCCTCTCTCCCCCAGGAGCCCCTTCCCTACAAAGTTGCGCTACACATGTTCCACATCTGTCAAAATGCCTTGCAGCTAAGCACTCCCTCCAAAACACTTCCACACACAGTCTCTGAGTATGTTTGCACAGCTCTCTCCTCTCTCTCTCTCTCTCTCTCTCTCTCTCTCTCTCTCTCTCTCTCTCTCACACACACACACACACACACACACACACACACACACACACACCACTCAGGTCTTCCTATAGGAAATGTTTCTGTCCAATCTTCGGCAATCCAAGCCGCCCTTGCCTTGGTGCAGCTGCTCGCCCTCCCTCCTCCCCTCCCCCTGCAGGCCCAGCTCATTTGCCCCTTCACTCCATCCCACGGTTCCTCAGATGGCAGGGGCGCGGGACCATGGGCCACGAGTACCAAGTGATATGTTATTATGGAAAATTCTTCTCTACGTGAAACCCAGCCATCTGGAAAAATGTGTAACAAGGGGGAGCCAAAACAGGAAGGAGAAAATCCATGAGACGTTTGCTCACTTTAGATAGGGAAGAATGATTTTAAATATTAATTAAAAGAGATTTAACAAGCCAGGTGTGGTGGTGCACGCTTGTAATCCCAGCATTTGGGAGGCTGAGACAGGAGGATCACAGTTTGTGAACAGCCTCGCTACTTAGTGAGGCCCTTTGCAGCTCAGTGAGACCCTGTTTTTAAAAAAATAAAAAGACTAAAAAATAGGGTTGGGAATGTGGCTCGGAGGAACAATGCCTCTGGATTCCATCCCCAGTACAGAAAGAAAGAAAGAATGAAAGAAAGAAAGAAAGGAAGGAAGGAAGGAAGGAAGAAAGAAAGAAAGAAAGAAAGAAAGAAAGAAAGAAGAGATCTACTCACACCCATCAGGCTAACACAGAACATAAAATAGAACAGCAGAGATCAGCTGTAGAAAGACCTGTGTCCAGGCCTGTGGGCATAATACTGAGATTCCAGATATAAAATTAAGTTTTGCCAAGAGAAATTTGCAAGAGAAAAAATAAATCTTTTTTGTACTGGGGGTTGAACCAAGGGACACTCTACTCTACCACCAAGCTACACCCCCAGCCCTTTTTGTTTTTCATTTTAAGACAAGATCTCGTTCAGTTACCCAGGGAGCTTGCAATTCTCCTCTGCCTCAGCTTCTTAAGTAGCTGGGATTAAGTACCTGCTGCCACACTCGCAGGAGAAAACATTTTTAATATTGGTTGAGAAAAAAAATGTACACCTTTATCTGACATAATATGTGAGTGACGTTTCTTTGCCTTGCTCTTCCTATGTAGAAATAAAGCTATAATTTGAAAGATTTTTTTCTTAGGTTTCTTGTTCATTTATTTTTATTTATTTATTTTGTGTGTGTGTGGTGCTGGGAATTGAACTTCAGGGGCACTCTTCCTCCAAGCTACACCCCAGCCCTATTTTTTATTCTTTCTTTTGAAACAGGGTCTCACTAAGTTGTGGAGGGCCCCACTGAGTAGCTGAGGCTGGCCGCGAACCTGGATCCTCCTGTCTCAGCCTCCCAAGTACTGGGGTTACAAGTGTGCGCCCACCACCGGCTCAGTTTCTCCTTCATTTACTCCAAATATTTTAATATCAAAAATAAAAAATTAAGGCTGGGATACTATAACCTAGCATATGTGAGGCCCTGGGTTTGATCCCATGTCACACAAAAAGTAATTAATAATAAATTAAAATTATATCATGTTGCACTTTTTGTCCATATTCTGAATACTCTCCCTGTTTCATAAGTATTCTGTTTGTGTAACCTAAAATCAGAACAGAAGATCAAAGGTCAGAGCTAGACTCATAATATATTTCTTCTCATAAAAAGTATAGATCAACCACAATGAAGATTTTTCCACTTTATTTTCAGCTGAGACAGAATGTTGGCACTGGACAGAGAAGGAATGTGCTTTATGAGAAACAGACAGTGCTGACTTTCCCCTAACTTGGCTCTCACAAGCAGAAAGTCCCTTTCCTAATAATGAAAATACAAGAATATCTGTTTGAATAGTAGTTGTATTTGAGCAAGTCACATCACAATCAGGACATGATTGTGTAGAGGAGAAAAAGGGAATTAAAACAGCTTTCAGGGTCCTCATAGTTCCCTCAGTATGGAAAAAGATGACAATATACAAATTTCAGAACACTTAAACATTAGTGCTTTGAGAACATTCCTGTCCTATGGAGGGATCCAAACGTCAACATTTTATCTGCCTAGGAAAAGCAAGGTCTTTCAGTTGGGTGCATATTCTGAATCTGTGAAACTTTAGGGCATGGTGGTGCACACCTGTAATTCTAGTAATTGGGAGGTTGAGATGGGAAGATCACAGGTTCGAGACCAGCCTCAGCCACTTAAAGATACTCAGCAACTTAGTGAGACCCTGGCTCAAAATAAAAAATAAAAAGGGCTGAGAATGTGGCTTGGAGGTAGAAGGTCCCTGGGTTCAATTCCCAGTACCAAAAAAATGAATGAATAAAAAATAATTTTAAAAATCAAATAAAACCTGATTTCTTTCTTGATCGTGTCCAAATCATGTTCTTTGTCTTCTGTTGCCCTTGGCTCAGGACTCTGCCTCTTACACACATCACAAATTTTCCCTCGAGGAATGAGTTTGTGACTATAAATGAAAACAAGGAAGAAGGCCTCCCATTTCCCAGCTTGATGATGAAGCATTTGTTTATTCCTCTCTCCCTTTCTCTCTATGTCTTCCTCTTCTTCTGGAGCAGTGGCAGAGCCAACAGAAATACTGACTCGGGAAGGGCAGAGCTGCTAAGATCCTTTCTAGTAGAAGCAACAGAAGAAAATTTCACATTTGCTCAGATGGAGAAAAAGTGGAGAGGTTCACCATAAAGACACATCTCATGCAAGCCAAAGACAGACTCAGAAGATGAGAGCAGGGGTGGGAGAGGGGCCAAGGGTTCCTCCACCTCTTCTCACAACCCCCACCTCATCCTTCTTAGCACGATGCTCCTTGTGAGGCTGCTGAGGACAAAGTGGCTGCCATCACTCCCAAGTTCAAATATAAGAGTTTCGATTTCTCGGAGACAGGATCCTCATTCCAATCCCAGAGAAAGGGTTCTCATTGGCCCACCTACACATCTCGACCTAACCAATGGTGCACAGGGAGATGAAGTTACGTTCCCATAGAGCTACTGGGAGCCTACCATGAAGAACAGATGAGCCAGGTGTGCTGGTGCACGCCTGTACTCCCAGTACTTGGGAGGCTGAGATAGAAGAATCGCAGGTTCAAGGCCACCCTCAGAAACCTAGTGAGAGACTCCCAGCTACCTAGAAAGACCCTGTTTCCAAATAAAAAATAATATAGGACTGGGGATGTAACTTGGAGGTAGAATGCCTCTGAGTTCAATCCCCAGTACCAAAACGGAGAAAAGAAAGAGAAGGCGGTGGTGGTAGAGGAGGAGGAGGGGAGGATGGGAGGCTGAGAGGAGGAGGAGGAGGAGGAAGAGGAGGAGGAGGAGGGTGGGAGGCTGAGAGGGGGAGGGGGAGGAGGAGGAGGAGGGGGAGGAGATGGGAGGCTGAGAGGAGGAGGGGGAGGAGGAGGAGGGTGGGAGGCTGAGAGGAGGAGGGGGAGGAGGAGGAGGAAGAGGAGGAGGAGGGTGGGAGGCTGAGAGGAGGAGGGGGAGGAAGAGGAGGAGGAGGGTGGGAGGCTGAGAGGGGGAGGGGGAGGAGGAGGAGGAGGGAGCCAGTGGTGGCATGCCTGGAAGATGTAAAATAATAGCTGCTCAGTGGTTGGACCAGGAAAACGAACTAGGAAATAGAGTAGTGGGGACAGGAAGTTAAAAACCAACATTATTTTAGCATCAGAACAAAAATAACAGCTGAGTGTGGTGGTGCACGCTTATAATCCCCGTACTTGGTGAAACAGGAGGATGGCAGGTTTGAGAACAGCCTCGGCAATTTAGCAAGACTCTCAACAACTTGGAGAGAATCTGTTCCAAAACAAAAAACAAAAGGGGCTAGAAGTGTAGCTCAGAGGCAGAATGCTCCTGGGTTCAATCCCTAATTAAAAAAAAAAAGTCATACTTGTGACAGACAGGACTTAAGTAAGTGTTAACACAGAATCTCAGCATAATAGAAGAGCAAATGTGGAGCTCGGGTGATCTATGAAAACATTTTTTCTCTCTTCAGAAATCCTCAGGAAGAAGCCAGGCGTGGTGGCGCACACTTGTAATCCCAGCATTCGGGAGGCTGAGACTGGAGGATCGTGGTTCACGGACAGCCTCAGCTACTTACTGAGGCCCTCTGCAACTCAGTGAGACCCTGTTTCAAAAATAAAAATAAAAAACAGGGCAGGGGGCGTAGCTCAGGGGTAGAATGCCCCTGGGTGCCATCCCCAGACCCGCCAAAAAAAATCCTCAGGAAGATGATCCTATGAATAATAACTTCCATAGAGCAAAACTCTTTAAATTCTCTGCTCACTTACCTCATGCACTTTGTGGTGAACGTTTGGGTGGAAGAGGAGTGCGATTTGACTGAGGTGGAGCAAGTCACTCCATCCTGGGTGCCCTGGAGACCTAAGACGAGGGGGCTTCTTGGGACTGCCAGAAAGTCTGTGTCATCTACAGGATCTGCGTCGTCTCAGTCTGGTGCTCTGGCTACAATTGCCGCACCCTAAAGCAAAGAGTGGCTTTTAAAAGCCAGGCTCTCAGTACAGACAGCTCCCACTGCTAACATCTCCCAGACGCAGCGTCCGCGTCCCGGGTGTTGTAAAGCTCCTGCGTGTCTGTTCTGTATCACTGCAGCCGTGGTGTCTCCTAAATATAAACGAGATGCTGAGAAAATGAAGTGTCTTTGCAAATGCACACCGCACCGGGCTGGGAGCTCAGAGAGTGCTACCCAAGAGGCCGTCACAGGCCTGAGCACAAAGGCCAGGCCACTGTCTGGTGGGTAGGACTTTAAAAAAAAAAAAAAAAAGGCATGAATAGCCTTGGGACGTCTCTGTGTGTGGACGTAAATCTAACTGTGCATTTAATACATAGCAAACATAAGTCCATCCTCAAATGCTCTTATCTAAAATTAGAGCAAGTGTATAAGAAGTCAGTAGCCAGCAAACTGCATGAAAAGGTTAGCTTTGGGTGAGCTTGCCGGCTCCCCCACATATACTGCAGTCCCCTCTCAGGACTCTGGGACCCTGACGGGCCACCTCCTTTTCCATCTGTCCCAGGGGAACACTTGCCTTCCCTGCAAAGGTGGTGGTAGCCACAGAGCCTCTCACCTCTCCGTCTCGCTTCCCCTGTGCTTGAACTTTAAACCCTTGTAATCCCAGTACTTGGGAGGCTGAGACAGGAGGATGGCGCAGGTTCAAAGCCAGCCTCAGTTACTTAGTGAGACTCCCAGCAACTTTGTGAGACCCTGTTTCCAAATAAAGTATAAAATAGGTCTGGGAGTATAGCCCAGAGGTAGAAAAGCCCCTGGGTTCCATCCCCAGTACCACAAAATAAAATCAAAAGAGTAGGAGAGAAGAAAGAGGAATTGTGGAGTAAAGCAAACGTGAACTCACTTAAAATAAGTGACTAGTATTGCTGACTTGAACTCCAAAGAAACTCTGTGCATGGCACCGCTGGCCAACTCCATAATGAAATGCTGCTTCCTTGTATAAACACCACGGAAAGGAGCCAAACCCATGGGTTTGCGGGACTCCTGGCAGAGTGTTCCCAAGATGCTAGGACCCTCGGGATCTTAGCTCCTACCACCCTCATGCTTTGCGGGAGTACCATCATTATTACAAAAACTGAAATATGCTCTTCATCTAAAAAACCTGGCCTTTTCCTTCCCATTAGTTAGTCTTTTGTTATTTATCAAATACTGCCCGGCGTGGTGGCACAGGTGGCCTGTTATCCCACTACTGAGACAGGAGGATCACAGGTTCAAGGTCAACCTCAGCAACTTAGCCAGACTATGTTTCAAAATAAAAAGTAAAATAGAGTGGGGCATGTAGCTTGGAAGTAGGATGTCCCTGGGTTTGATCCCCAGCACACACACACACACACACACACACACACACACACACACACACTTTTGTGGGGATCTAGTAGGCTTATGAATAAGAATACAAGAATAATAAATAATAACCATAAGGAGACCTTGCTCTTAACAGGTCTTCAGTGGACAAGAGAAAATCTACGATAGGAATAGCATTTTCCGGTTGCCTAGGATTGCCTTGAACTTGAGATCCTGCCTGACAGTTCCGAGCCCTTCTGAGCAGTGGATAGCACATTTTCACTCACTTTCTAGACTCAAATTGTTGCACTATTCAAAAAAAAAAAAGATGTTTTCCAATAATTAAAGTCCTAAATATCAAGACAAAGTATAACTCAACATACAAGGAAAATGGAGTGAAAAAAAACTAAGTAAACTCCAGTCTTCAGAGAGGAAAGCCAGACTACAGAGATATAAAACAATGCAAAACAACTCCTTCACACGAAATGTATAAGAAAAGATAAGTGTTAGTAATTAAGCACAGGTCTCAGAGCCTAAATACCAGAACTTGGGTAGAGGTAAGTACTTTCAAACATGTTCTCCCGCGCTGTAAGTAAGATCCTGCAATTCTTGGCAGGGAAGAGTGGTGCACACATGCAATCCCAGTGACTCGGGAGGCTACGGCAAGAGAACTGGAGACCCGCCCAGGCAACTCGGAAAGACCATGCCCAATATTAGGGAGGCTGAGACAGGAGAATTTCGGGTTCAAAGCCAGCCTCTGCAACTTAGTGAGACCCTGTTTCCAAATTTAAAAAATAACAAGGGCTGGGAGTGTAGCTCAGAAGTGACACCCAGGGGTTCACTCTCTAGTACCAAAAAAGCGGGGATCGGGGCACCTGGAGATACAGCTCAGTGGTTCCAGCATGCACAAAGCCCTGATTCAACTCTGAGTAGCTCAGCAAACAGAATCCTGCTGGGCTTCTGATTGCAAAATCTAAGTACACAAACTCATTCATCTGACAGAGCCTATGATACGCCATGCAGCATTAGAGGCACCGGGACCACACTGTCTCTGCCATCTAGAACCTCAGTCTGCGCGCGCATGTGTGTGTGTGGGGGGGTGGGGGGTGTTAGAAATCAACCTGGAAAAGATGACCAGACTGTCTCAAAAAAAACCCTCAGATTTTATTTTTTCCAAGGGGGGAGGGATACTAAGGCTTGAACTGAGGAGCATTCTACCTCCAAGCTACAGCGAGCCCTTTTTATTCTTTTATTTGGAAACAGGGTCTGGCTAAGTTGCTGAGGCTGGCCTCAAACCTGTAATCCTCCTATGTCAGCCTTCCAAGTTTTGGTGTGTGCCACCATACCTGGCAAGAACACAGATTTTAAAAAATAATAACTGTAATACAACATCCTCAATGCCATAATTAGATTATATGCACCGTGCTGTGGAAATACAACGAATGGAGAGCTGAATTCCCTCCTAGGGAAAAAGAGAAATAGGAGAAGGCTTTACAGATATAAATTTTTACAGGGAGACTCAGAAGATAGGGGATTCTTAAAGAGACAGAGGAAGGAGAGGCGAAGGGGAAGCAGACAAAGAGCTGAAGCATGATGTCTCTGGGATTATCCAGCCATTTAGAGAATTTGGTCAGCCAAGCCCCAACAAGATGTTAGACCATTATTCTCAGTCCATACCGGGTAAATGCTCTGGGCTTTAAGAAACGAAAACTTTTCTAGGAATACATTATATTTGAGAACTTTGGGGGAAAAGAATCCTCAAAAATAGTGTATATAAAGCCAGGTCTAGTTGTGCAGGCCTATAATCCCTGTATTGAGGAGGCTGAAACAGGATGATTACAGGTCCAAGGACAGCCTCAAAACTTAGCCAGACTCAGCAACCTACTGAGACCCTATCCCAAACCAAAAAAAAAAAAAAAAAAACACCAAAAACCCAGGCATGGTGGCGCATGCTTATAATCCCAGCATTTGGGAGGCTGAGACAGGAGGATCGCAGTTTAAGGACAGCCTCAGCTACTTAGTGAGGCCCTTTGGAAGTCAGTGAGACCCTACTTCAAAATAAAGAATAAAAAATAGGGCTGGGGGTGTAGCTCGAAGGTAGAATGCCCCTGGTTCCATTCCCAGTACTGCAAAAAAAAAAAGAGAGAGAGAGATGGGGATATAGCTTGGAGGTAGAACGTCTCTGTTCTATTCCCAGTTCCCAAAAGAAAAAGTGGCTGTGAGAGCAGAAAACTCTGGCAACTACAAGTTTGTTTGTTTGTTTTGCGGGACTGGGGATGGAACCCAGGGGCATTCTACCTCGGAGCTACACCCCAGCCCTATTTTTTATTCTTTATTTTGAAATGGGCCTCACTGACTTGCAAAGGGCCTCACTAAGTAGTAGCTGAGGCTGTCCTCAAACTGCGATCCTCCTGTCTCAGCCTCCCAAATGCTGGGATTACAAGCGTGCGCCATCACGCCCGGCTAACCCCAAGTTTTATGTAACTATCCAGTTAAGATTTTTGTCAATATACTTATCAGTGTATTCCTTGCTTTATTACTTTTTTGAGTGAGGCAGTACTCAGGATAGAATGCAGGGGCATTTTGCCTCAGAACGACACCCAGACCTATTTTATTTTTTATTTTGAAACAAGGTCTCACTAAGTTGCATTAGACCTCAAGATGAGTTGCTGACGCTGGTCTGGAACTTGTAATCCTCCTGTGTCAGCCTCCCAAATACTGGGATTACAGGCATGCACCACCACACCCAGTTTGACTGCTTTTTTAAAAAAAGAAAAAGTTGAGCCAGGCATGGTGGCGCACACTTGTAATCCCTGCGTTTGGGAGGCTGAGACAGGAGGATTACACGGGTTCAAAGCCAGCCTCAGGACTTAGTGAGGCTTTCAGCAACTTAGTGAGACCCTGTTTCCAAATAAAGTATAAAATAAGTCTGGGAGTATAGCCCGGAAGTAGAAAGCCTCTGGGTTCCACCCCAGTACCACCAAAAAAAAAAAAAAAAAGAAAGAAAAAGAAAAAGTTGGCAATTATCCAGGGGACTTATTAATGGCATAAGTAAAAAGATCTAATTTGCCAATCATCTGGTATTTAGGCTATATACATACCTGAATGATAAAGTTTATTTATTCAACAGAAGTCTTCTAGGTGCCAGACTTGATGCGAAATCACAGAAACAACACCCACACCCTCCCCCCTTAGAGCCTACATTCTTCTGGGGAAGACCGGCAGTATGTAGGAATGCAAGTTTAAAGGTGATGGAGGTATGGCCGGCTGCAGGAGGGAGTTGCTCACAGGATGACAGGATGTGATAGGCTTCTCCCCAGCAGGGTGCCTTAGAGTTACTTTCAGAGCTGAATATCTCACTTGAGTTTCTACTTGGATAAAATTAACGATAGTGTATCATGAAAGATAGAGTGGATTTTGAAACTGGACACATACAACCTGTCTATCCACCACAGGTAAGTTACTTTCATTTCTGGACATACGCTTCCACATTTGTGTATAATGATACCCACCTAACTGAGCCACTGATGGAAGCAAAGGTGTGTGTTTCTATAGTAAGACCAGCAACTCTAGAAATGAATCCTTACGTATTGCTGGGAAAGCAAATTAGTACAGCCACTATGGAAAACATTGTGGCAATTTCTAAAAAAAAAAATAAACCAAAAACAGAACTACAAAATGATCCACTCTACACCTCCTGGGTTTTCATCTAAAGGAAGTAAAGTCAGCATACAAAAAGTACTGATGCACCCATGTTTGCCGCAGCACTATTTTCAAAAGCCATGATATAGAATCAGCCTAAGTGTCTGTCAACAGATGAATGGGTGCAGCAAATATGACATATTACTCAGCCATAAAGAAGAATGAAATCATGTCATTTGGAAGAAAATAGATGGAACTGGAGGACATTATGTTAAGTGAAATAAGCCAGACTGAGAAAGTCAAATATGGCATGCTTTCCCTCAGATGTGCAAACAGGAAAGACAGCAGGCAGGCAGGAAGGACCTAGAACTGGAAGGGGGAGGGGACTATTACGGAAGGGGGAGGGGAAGGGCAGAAGAGAGGGTAGCCGTCATCAAAGCATGATGTACGCATGAATAGAAACATCAGAGTGAAACCCATCAGTCTGTACAATTAATATGTGCTAGTAATTATAATAATTTTTAAAAGTTCAACAGCTCTAGAACATATATATACCATGATAATCCCCTATATGCAGGTGAAAATATCAAGCACCCAGAGGGTAAAAGCGGGAAGTCACTGGAGGGGGGATGGTAGTTTGACTACAGATCTCATGCTCTTTGAAGACTGTTTTATTGCCCCTAAATTATTACCAAGCAAGCAGTTAGGGCTCGGTTAGTCTTCTTCCCTTCCCTTGAGGCAAATACAGCTTTCAAACACAAAAATCCTTTTACGAATTTACCCTGAAAACATAATGAATAATCACAAAAAATTAGCTAAAGAATGCTCATCATTAAGAAAGAAAATTTATTTACAATTTTAATGTTAATGTCCTACAAATATATCATTTAGATACAGAATTGTGGCTATGGAGTAATATTAAACGATATTTGACCAGTCGATTTTTTTTTTTTTTTTTTTTGAGACAGGGTCTTCCTAAATTACCAATTTCTGATCCTTCTGCCTCCACATCCCAAGGCACTGGAATCACAGGCATGCATCACCTCACTCAGCCAGTATAACTGGTTGTGATTAAAAAATAAGAAGAATATTTTTGTGTTTTTCTCTTTTTCCAAATGTTTATAATGAACTTGTGTTCTTTCAGTACAAGAGAAACAATTGAAATGAAAGTTATGGAAACACTGCTTTTTTAGAATGGCCCGTTTGTTTATTCATACAGTACTTTTTTTCTTGCAGAATTACACTTCTATTAACAAAGATAAAGCATTCCAACCGTATGTCGCATTCTCGGGAGTCTGATGCCCAGGTGGACAGAAGCAGCCTCTGCGGGCACTGTGCCCTCCCACCGGCTGCCCGGGCGCCTCCACCCAAGGTCGAACTTCCCCACAAAGGGTCTCAGAGGCAGCAGAAAGCACAGGCCAACGCTTGTTTCTTTGATGGCAAGGAAAGGCATCTGGTTCCTTGCAACTTAAAACAATTAAGACACAGAACTTTCACCAGGAGCAGAGGTAAAGAACAGGCTGTGAGGAGGAGACAGTGTAATGGACATCCTGCCACAGCACGGAAATCAGACCCCATTTCATCTGAATTTAACTGGAAATCTCATCAGCCTTCTTCTGTGACTATAACTACAAACGTTACCTTCATGGTTAGACAGGGCTATAGTGTGCTAACTTTCAAGACAGATAAATTAGAGGAAGTGTTTCTGCATCGTGCAAAAAAACTGCTTTGCTTCACAAAAGCTTCACCTTAGGGTGTTTGAATACGCAGGCCCTGGTGAGCAGCTGTGATTTGTTTATAGGTCGTTAGCAATTTGGCTGACACAAGGGAGAGCTCAGGGCCTGGCCACTGAGAGCTGGAGGTCAACTGAGTAGTGAGCCGATTCCTGGGGAGAATCCCACCCTTCTTTCCTGCCCTGTGTCTGCGAAGGAACTGCTAGGGAGCCAAGAAAATGCAAGCTGACTAGCTAGGAAGTTTCTAGTGTAGTTCTGTACCAGTGCTAGGGGATCACCCGTTAGAGGCTCAGGGAGAAGAGGAGGCCCTGGAGGGGGGGCCTCTCCCTTGTGCTGTCCCCAGGCTGATGGGGCTCTGTTGCTCAGGACTATAATGAGAAGTACTGGAAATCCCAGCTTTGGGAGGTGGACTCTAGTTCTGCAGACTTCAGAGTCCCCCCAAAAGATGTGCTAAAACAGAGAAGTACCCCAAGAAGGCCAGGATGTTTAAAGGGTTCCATTGACCTATTCACTAGATGGACCCAAAGATGTGTGTGTGTGTGTGTGTGTGTGTGTGTGTGTGTGTGTGTGTGTGTTGTCGGTGTTGTTCCTGGGGATTGAACTTAGTGGAACAGACTTTTTAATTTTTTAATTTGAAAGGGTCTAGCTAGGTTATTTCTGGCTGGCTTCAAACCTGAAATCCTCTGTCTGAGCCTCCCAAGTAGTGGGATTATAGGTGTGCACCACTCACTGTGCCTAGCTCCCAAAGACTTGTTAAAAGCAGTAATAGAGTCAGGCTTGGTGGCGTGTGCCTATAATTTCAGTTCTTAGAAGGCTCTTTCAGGAGGATCACAGGTTGGAGGACAACCCCAGCAACTGAGTGAGACATTTATTTATTTATTTATTTATTTATTTATTTATTTATTTATTTCTGTACTGGGGGTGGAACCCAGGGTCTTTTCTACCTCTGGGCTATACTCCCAGACCTATTTTATACTTTATTTGGAAACAGGGTCTCACTAAGTTGCTGAGAGCCTCACTCAGTAGCTGAGGCTGGCTTCGAACCTGTGCGATCCTCCTGTCTCAGCCCAAACACGGGGATTACAAGTGTGCGCCACCACACCTGGCCTATATTTTTATTTTTTACAGTACTGGGATGGAACTCAGGGGCATTCTACGTCCAAGCTATATCCCAGCCCTATTTTTAATTATTTATTTCAAAACAGACTCTCATTGAGTTGCAAAGGGCCTCACTAAGTAGCTGAGACTGTCCGTGAACCACAATCCTCCTGTCTCAGCCTCCCAAATGTGCACCACTATGTCTGGTGAGACTCTATTTTAAAATTAAAAATAAAATAAAATAAAAGGCTGGGTATACACTTCAGAGGTAGACTGCCTCTGGGTTCAATCTCCAGTATCCTCCCACTACACACACACACACACACACAGCAGTAATAGGGATGGGGTTATAGTTCAGTAGCACATCTCTTGTTTAACATTTGCATAGGTTCTGGGTTCTATTCCTAGAACCAAGTGTGTTTGTGTGTGTGTGCGTGCGTGCATGCGTGTGTGCGTGTGTGTGTGTGTGTGTGTGTGTGTGTGTGTGTGTGTGTAGCTTCTTCAACAAATCGCAGGCGTGGGTCTCAGTCTCCCTGAGGAACAGGCTGGTTTCAGGTTTAACTGCTCAACATTGCTTTTCTGTTTCACTAAATGAAAAACGTAATTTCTCTGGCAATTATTGATCTGGTGTCAATTCTTCATTGTGCAGCAATGACTTACGGCCAGACGGCATGATGTACATTGATCCAGGACTTTTAATGCTCTGTCTGTAGCATTCGGTTGTCTGCTAGCCTGAGTTGAAGCCAGTGAGGTTCACGTTCTAACCCGCCTTAGCGGCATGCACAGGAGTCAACAGTGGCCCTCCCGGGTTTCCCTTGTACCTGGACTGTCTGGTACCAGCTCCGAGCCCCAGGTGCCCACTTTGGCCAACAGAAGACAAGGAACCTTTCTGTGCTGGTTACCTGGCAGGCTTTCACATTCCAGGAGTGGCCTCTAAAAGCAGTTGAACCTGTTGACCAATTGCTGTCTAGAAGAGCTGAACAGTCATGATGTCAAAGCCAGCTGGGCTCTCTTGTCAGCAGCACTGTGGCCATACCTGAGCAGCCCTGAACAATTTCATCTGGAAGATAACCCATTCAGTAACATGGAACTTCATGTTGGGGCTGAATGACTTGGAAGACAAGCCAAATGACAATCCAATTCAAAATCAAACACAATTCAGGAGCTAAGATTCCTGGCCAGGCCTGGTGGCCCCATGCACATCTGTAATCCTAGTACTTGAGAAGCTGAACAGAGGATTGCATGTTCAAAACCAGCCTCAGCAACTTAACAAGACCCTGTTTCAAAATCAAAAAAATAAAATTGGCCTGGGGACATAGCTCAGAGATAGAATGCTCTGGGTTCAGTCCCTTGTACCACCAAAAAATAAAAAAAATAAAAATAAAAAAAAAACCAGAGCAGAAGTAAATGAGGATTTGGGTAATTTCTTCCCTCAAGACAGACATTAAGCCAACATCTCTGTTCTTTACTTTTCACCAGCGCGGAATTTGGGGAATGGAGCTAAGATTTTTTCTAACCCTTAAACAGATAAAGACCTGAGAAATGAGAAAACCATTTCTCGTGTGTGTTGTCCAACACACATAGCTCATCATTTTACTCAAGTACCTTTATGTATCCTATTGACAAATTTCTTGCGAGCTTAAAATTCTCCCCTAAAAGTTTTTCAATTTTTAAAAGCCTTTCTTTATAATAAGCCCTCATCTTTGGGGGCTTTGTAATTTGTCATATTTCCTACCTCACCTTGCCAACTAAAACCGTAGTGCCTCGGGAGCGAGACGGAGGGCTAGGGACAGTGAGAGGGGGAGGGTGCCCTGTGTACACATGTTAACATTGCTCTTTCCATTAACTTTGAAAATAGAGTCCAAGTCAGTCACACATGTGATTTGATTTCTAAAAGTACTATTATATACCACTTGGAAACAGCTAACAATTGCAAAAGCAAAAGAACTAATTTTCATCTTTGTAGGAAAATGAAATGAGCCCAGATCTAATTTTTGTCTTTAGCAGCACTATTTATAGTCAGCCACTTGGGTTATTTTGAGGAAAAGGTGATTCAGATGGTCGGTTTCCACTCTGCTACCTCCTTCCTCCCCATCACTGTAAGCTCAAGTATAAAGCCCTTAGCTCAGCATGCCCTGTCCTTCAGATTTCTGTTTTCCCCTGCTATCTACTACACCAAACTGCTTCTGGATTCCTAAATACCCCCTTTCCTTTGGTGTTTGGAGGAGGATGCGCTTGCATCTCTCAGCCCAGGGCGGGCGTTCCTCTCCCAGCCAGCCACCCGCCCCCATAACCCTCCATGGAGGAGACTGTGTCACTTCCTCTGAAAGACTGCCTGGCCTGGGATGTCATTCCCTCACTCTTCCTCTGTGCTCCCATTAACACTTCGGAGATGTCTCGCTCGGCAATTATCTCACTGCTCAGTGGAAATTTATGACAGTTATCTCCCAAATAAAACTGTGGCCTCAAAAGCAGGCTTTTTTTTATTTTTTGCAATTGGCTCCATAGCATTGTGCTCTGCATATAGTAGGTGGTTAATAACTGTTCTCAGAAGGGAGACAGAGCCAAGGACAGGCCATCATTTGAGATGCAAACAGGAAGAAAAAAAACTTCTCCTGTGTGCTCCCTTTTGGATTGTGGTCAAGGAAAAGAACACTTCTCCACTGACTACTGACCCAGAAATAGGTAAGGTTATGAGTAGCCAGTAAAAGAAACCTTACAGAGAGCCAGGTGGCCTGGGCCCTGGGTCAGACGGGGAGGGGCACATCCTTAGCTGCCTTCTTGAGCATCCCCTATGCCCGCCTAAAGGCAAGGAAAGATGCCTGTCAGCTTGCTCTGCTTACTTAATAGCTGCTATGCAGGAACTGAGAATGTGACTTGCCAAGCACATAAATAGCCATGACTTGTTTTACCATTCAGTCCTTAGTCCTTAGGACTTTACGTCTTGACACTGTCTTTTCCAGCTAGAAAAGGACAAAAGGAACAAGGAGGTGCCTGATAGCTGACCCACGGTGCCAAGGAACCAGGAGCGTATCTTATCTCTTTCAGAATTTTCAGTTTCTTTCTTTATAAAATGAGACCTTTGGAAACCAGGCATGGTGGTACACTCCTGTAACTCCAGTTCTTGGGGAGCTGAAACAGGAAGATCCCAGGCTCGAGGCCAGCCTCAACAAATTATCAAGACCTCTTTGCATGTATATATCTACATATATACATGCTTTTATTGGTGTATTTTCACCATACAGAGTACTGAGATTGACATGGGTATTTTCACATTTGTACACATAGCTGAGGGTAGCAATTCCTTCAGTGAATCTTACTCTCCGCCTCCCCTTCCCTTAGACCACTCTCCTGGCTCCACTGAGGTTTCTCCTCCATTATCTGGATTACTCCCTATCCTGCACACATTAGAGAAAATACATGACCCTTCACTCTCTGTGATTGGCTAATATTACTTAACATAATGTTCTCCAGGTCCTTCCATTTTCTTGCAAATGATGTAATTTTATTTTTCTTTATTGCTGAGAAGAATTCCATTGTGTGTATTTTCCATAATTTTGTAATCCATTGATCTGTTGAAGGACACCTAGGTTGGTTTCATAGTTTGGCTATTGTGAATTGTGTGTCTGTGAGCACGGGTATGCATATATTGCTGTAGTTCTCCGGTTTCAACCTCTTTGGAAAGATACCCAGGAGTGTTATGACCAGATCATACTGTGGATTCATTCCCAGTGTTCTGAGAATTTCCACACTGATCTCCACAGTGGCTAAACTAATTTGCAATCCTACCAACCGTGTAGAGGAGTTCCAATTTCCCCACATCCTCGCCAACATGTATTATTTTTGACTTCTTGATGATTGCCATTCTGATTGGAATGACATTCGTGAAGAAGTTATATGGGTTATATAGAATTTCAGTGTAGTTTTGATTTGCATCTTCCTGATTGCTAATGATGTTGACCATTTTTTCACGTATTTATTGGCCATTTGTATCTCTTCTTTGGTAAAGTGTCTTTTGTGTGTGTGTGGTGATACTGGGGTTCCTGGAAACCCTTAAACCTCCGGGCTACACTCCCAGACTCCCAGACCTATTTTTTAAAATATATATATATAGCCGGGCGTGGTGGTGCGCGCTTGTAATCCCCGCGCTTGGGAGGCGGAGACAGGAGGATCGCGCTGGTTCGAAGCCAGCCTCGCTGGTTTAAGAGACTCTGTTTCCACATAAAAATGTTAAAAAATAGGTCTGGGAGTGTAGCCCGTGGGAGTGTATCCCGGAAGTAGAAGGGCTTCCAGGAACCCCAGTACCACCAAAAAAATAAAAAATTAAAAAAAAAAAAATATATATATATATATATTTGGTGGTACTGGGGTTCCTGGAAGCCCTTCTACCTCTGGGCTACGCTCCCAGGGCTATTTTATACTTTTTTTATTTTTGGAAACAGGGTCTCTTAAGCCAGCATGGCTGGCTTCAAACCTGCGCGATCCTCCCGTCTCAGCCTCCCAAGCATGGGGATTACAAGCGTGCGCCACCACGCCCAGCATATATTTTTATTTGGAAACAGGGTCTCTTAAGCCAGCGCAGCTGGCTTCCAACCTACAGGATCCTCCTGTCTCCGCTTCCCAAGCACAGGGATTACAAGCGTGCGCCACCACGCCCGGCTTCTTTGGTAAAGTGTCTTTTCAATCCAGTTGCCCACTTCTTGACTGATTTAGTTTTTTAGTGCAAAGATTTTTAAGTTCTTTGTATATTTTATTTTATTTTTTATTTTCACTTTTATATGTTTTTTGTATATTGTAGATATTAGTCCTCTGTCAGACAGATAACTGGCAAAGATCTTTTCCCATTCTGTAGGCTCTCTCTTTAGACTCTTGATTTCCTTTGATGAGCAGAAACCTTTTAATTTAATGCCATCCCACTTATTAATTCTTGTTTTAACTTCCCGAACTTTGGGACTCTTGTTGAGAAAGTTTCTACGTGTGCTTATATGTTGGAGTGTTGAACCTATGCTCTCCTCTAGTAGCTTCAAAGTTTCTGGTCTAACTTCCAGGTCTTTGATCCATCTGGAGTTGGCTTCTGTGCAGGGTGAGAGATAAGAATTTAGTTTTATTTTTCTACAACTGGATAACCAGTTTTCCCAACACCACTTGTTGAAAGTACTGGTTTTTGGGTTTTTTTTTCCAATGCATGTGTCTGACACCTTTGTCAAAAATCAATTGGCTATAAGTATGTGGATTTGTTTCTGTATCTCTTGTTCCATTGGATAATGTGAATGTTTTTGTGCCAATACCATGCTGTTTTTATTACTATAGCCCTGTAGTACAATTTGAAGTCAGGAATTGTGATGCCTCCTGCATGGTTCTTATTGCTGAGAATTGCTTTGGCTATTCTGGGGCAAGACCCTCTTTCAAAATAAAAAATAAGCCAGGTGTGGTGGCACACACTTGTAATCCCAGTACTGAGGAGGCTGAGAAAGGAGGTTCGGAGGTTCACAGCCAGCCTCAGCTACTTAGTGAGATCCTGTTTCAAAATAAACAATAAAAATAAAAGGACTGAGGATGTAGCTCAGAGGTAGCATGCCCCTGGGTTCAATCCCCAGTAACACACTTGCACACACACAAAATAAATAAATACATATGTATATACATACTGAGTGTGGTGGCCCAAGCCAGTGATCCCAGTACTTGGGAGGTTGAAACAGGAGGATCTTAGGTTCAAGGCCAGCCTCAGCAACCTAGAAAAGTCCTCAGCAATTTAGAAAGACCTTCTTTCAAAATATAAAATAAGCTGAGTATGATGGCCCACGTCTGTGATACTAGTACTTGGGATACTGAGACAGGAGGATTGTGGAGTCAAGGTCATCCTCAGCAACTTAGCAAGACTCTCAGAAACTTAGAAAGACCCTGTTTTTTTTTTTTTTTTTTTAAAGCCAGCTATGGTGGGTCACACTTGTAATTCCAGTACTTAGACAGGAGGATGGCAGGTTTGAAGCCAGCCTCAGCTACTTAGTGAGGCCCTCCACAACTTAGTGAGACCCTGTTTCAAAATAAAGAGTAAAATAGGGCTGGGCGTGTAGCTAAGAGGTAAAATGCCCCTGGATTCAATCCCAGTACCACAAAAAAAAATAAACAAGTACATAAATGGGTTAGGTGTATATATCAGAGGTAGAATGCCACTGGGTTCCATCCCTATTTCAAAAACTGTATTAAAAATAAATAAATAAGCCGGGTGTGGTGGCACACGCTTGTAATCCCCGCACTTGGGAGGTGGAGACAGGAGGATCGCGCAGGTTGGAAGTCAGCCGCGCTGGCTTAAGAGACCCTGTTCCCAAATAAAGTATAAAATAGGTCTGGGAGTGTAGCCCAGAGGTATAAAAGCCTCTGGGTTCCACCCCCAAAACCACAAAAAAAAAAAAAAAGCAAGAAGAAAAGAAAATTCAGTCTTACAAAGCCCCAAGACCCTAATACAAATAATGTTAAAACAATAAAACAACCTGCTAAGTGCCAGTTACTCCACTGATGGGCAGTCGCACTGAGAAATCACAGTACTTAGATCTCTTCTCCATAACTTTGTTCCTCTAACAAGTTCCCCCTGACAACCGCATCTACCTCAATTGTGGGGCAAAAAGAGCATACACACTTTCCTGTGGTGGTTGTAGCAAGAGCCTCCTCCTCCTTCTTGACCATGTTTTGAAAGTCACCCCTTTTCCTTTTCCTCCCCACCCCTGTCACCCACATACCTCTCGTGCAAAAGGAGAGCAAAAATCTGAGAGTCCTACTGTGTTCATACTTCCTCCTGTCCTGTTGACAGGACTGCCTGCCCCTTCTCACTCATTTAACTAGATAGGAGAAATAAGAGAACTATAGCCACTCTCAGGCAATTCCAATTTCAGATCAGCTGAGATTTCCTACAACTTGCAAATGCCAAAGCTCAGCGGCAGACAGGAGGGGTGGGCGGCCTGGGGTCTCGCCACCCTCACTCCCCAACCCACTGGATGAAAATGTATTCCTGATTCTTTAACATCATTTTTTTTTTTTTAGCTCCTTATCTTCATGGGATTTTTTTCTAGTTCCATATTGAATTCTTCTGCTTTGGTGGCTGAAATATAACTCTTTAGCACAAGTGAGTTGCCACTCTGAACCCCTATAAAAAGGATTAAGTGTGTTGATTTTTGTGGCACCCTAATTTCCTTCGTTCCTCTCTAAGGCTCCTTCAACTTCATTACTTTACAATGTAGAAAGTAAATTAAAAGAGAAATGCCCTGTCAGAGAACTAATTCTGAAAATTAAAATATTGCCATTTGATTATTGTTTCAGTCTCCCATTCGCCTTTTAACTTAATGGATTTAGTAAACTAATTTCCTTTATGAGTTTCGCTCAATCACATCATGAGTGACACATTATTTTGCTAATGCTTTAGGACAGTAATGGAAAGAAGAATGTGTTCTAGTCATATGGTTAGCGCACTAACATAAAAAGCTCATTTCTGGGCCCACGATTGCTCTCACTCACCAGAAAACCACATCCCGCTGGGGACTGTGAGCCACTCCAAGGGCACCAATCCCTTCCTACCATTTGTCATATCTGGGGTCAGAGTTGGGGAACAAAGCCAATAGTTCCCTTTTTTCTGCTCAAAAAGTGGCAAAGAACTTAAAAAACTTAACACTAAAAAAATAAGTAACCCAATCAAAAAATGGAAAATTAAACTATTAAATAAACATTTCATGAAAGAAGAAATACAAATGGCCAATAAATATATAAAAAGTGTTCAACATCATTAGGCTTCAGGGAATGCAAACCAAAACTATACTGAGAGTCCAGTCAGAATGGCAATCGTCAAGAACACAACAGTAAATGCTGGCGAGGATGTGGGCAAATAGGAGCTCTTGCACACGGTTGGTGGGATTGCAAATTAGTGCAGCCACTATGAAGATCAGTGAGGAGGTTCCTCAAAATCTGGGAATAGACGCACCCTAGGATTCAGCTATACTACTCCTGAGGCTCTTTCCAAAGGAATTGAAATTTAGAAAATTATAGAAATACATGATTACAGCAACATAATCCACAATAGACAAATTATGAAACTAGCCTAAGTTGCCATCAACAGATGAATGGATCACAAAATTGTGAGCTATAAACCAAACATGGTGGTGCACACTTTTAATCCTAATACTTGGGAGGCTGAGACAGGAGGACCACTGGTTTGAGGACAGCCTCAGGTAGTAGTGAGACTCTCATCAATCTAGGGAGACCATATTAGAAAATAAAATAGCATATGGCTGGGAGTATAGCTCAGAGGTAGAGTGCCTCTGAGCTCAATCTCCAGTACCATAAAAATATATATATATACATATATGGTGTATATACACAATGGAATTCTACTCGACCATAAAAACGAACAAAATCATGTCATTTGCAGGAAAACGGATGAACCTAGAAAATATCTCAGCATGATATTTTCTAGATTCATCAATTTTCCTGCAAATGACAAGAAAATAAAGGGCCATGTGTCTTCTATCATAGGTGGAAACTAGGGAGAAATTGAGATACAAGAGCAACTTCAGGTAAAGGAGGGGAAGCCCTTGTGGTGTGATGGGGGGGTTAGGGGAGGGAGGTAAGTGGGGAGGGGGAGGGGGGATGAAGTAAACCCTTCACTGACACTCAGCACATATACAAAAGTATCAATGCCAGTCTCCGTGTTGTGTCTGGAGAGGAGGAGGGAGCCGGGTGGGACCTGGGACCATGGAAGCTCGCCAAGTGCTCTGTGCACGTACATCCCTATCACTCTGAGTTCCATTATGATGTGTGAGTACAATGCACCAATAAAAGCACATTAAAAAAAGAAAAGAAGTGCATGTGACCGGCATCCTAGTCTCTCCTCCTCATCAAACTGCAGGGGGTAGAGCGGGTGTACATGTAGCAATCTCTGTTTAAAAGTTGTTCCTTTTCTGTGCTTATAACCCATAATCACACGATGAGCATGCTATTCTTTCCTTATGCTTGCCTGAGTTTTCTCTGAATGCTCCACAGATCCCAGGCTCAGGGTGGGAGTCAGGGTGGGGGAGTGTGACTAGGAGCGGTGGAATGAGCTGGACTCAGATATCTGGGAACCTTTGCCCCAGCAACAGTGCTGTGGAGGGGAAGCTACTCCCGACATTGCAGGTCAAACTTGAAGACATTTATGGAATGCCATGTGCTATCTATAGAAGATCTGCAAGCCCAGAGCTAACCGTAGCGGAAGAAGCAACATTCTAAAGCAGGGCTTTCTATTTTTATAGAAAAAAGAGAATATATAGTAAAATTAAAAATCTATAGAATTTCAGAGGTAGAGGATGGATCTTAGTCTTCCTTCTGTGACTCATCTACAAGTTCCATAGCTTTTTTAAGACAGAGGAAAATAATTTAACCCAGGATATTTTTAGAGAGGATGTCAGAAGCCATGATATCACTCTCTTTAAGTTTTTCTAAGTTGCCAAAGTGAACAAATCAGTCTGGGATATCTCTACATAGAGAAGATCTGAAATAACATTCATAGGGTTTGGCCGGGCATGGTGGCGCACACTTGTAATCCCAGCATTTGGGAGGCTGAAACAGAAGGATCGTTCGTGGACAGCCTCAGCTACTTAGTCAGGCCCTCTGCAACTCAGTGAGACCCTGTTTCAAAATAAAGAATAAAAAATAGGGCTGGGGTTGTAGCTTGGAGGTAGAATGTCCCTGGGTTCCATCCCCAGACCCGCACAAACACAGTTAATAGCTATGAGCAAAAGGGCATTTCTCTCTCTCTCTCTCTCTCTCTCTCTCTCTCTCTCTCTCTCTCTCTCACACACACACACACACACACACACACACACACACACACACACACAGGTTTGTAAGGTCTGTAGTGTCAAGTTTAAAGTATAAATAAGGAAGCCAGATTGTGAGAACCACAATAAACAAAACACACATTCATTCTCCAGTCTCAGACCCTCCATTTTGGTGGTGAAGATCTGGAATCAATCTCATCCCCCACATCTAGATATCTGCTCTAGGGCCCCCTCAAGCCACAGCTCGGCCCCATCTTTGGTCAAGTGCTGACAACCTGACAAGCCCTCTTCCTCGGAGGGTAGAATCCACCCTAAACCCTAACGTTCCTTCACCTAGCCAGTGCTCCCCATCAAGGCTGACGCCGCAGCTCACTCTGAGCCCGGGACCACACATGCTCTGGGTCTTGCGGCCTTAGCCACTGGATCACCTCAGGGCGTGGCCAGCCCCACCTGCCCCCTACTCCCTTCCTTGGAGGTCCTGGTATCCACTTACTATTCAAGATTGATTGTGTATTGAATTCTCAATAGCCAAATTATGGAATCAGCCCAGGTACCTATTAGCAGATGGATGGATAAAGATAGTGAACATATATACATAGTAGAGTATTATTTGGCCATAAAGAATAACAAAATCATGTTATTTGCAGGAAAATGGGTGCACTAGAGTTCATTATGTTAAGCAAAGGAAAGCAGTCTTAGAAAGTGGAATCTAGAGAGGAGTAAACAACACAAATGTAGAAGGGAGACCATTACTGTAAAGGAAGAAGATGGAAGAAGAGGGTAAGATGGGTAATGTGGACTGGAAATGACCAAAATATGCTACATGTATATGCAAGTATGACACGATGAAACTTATAATTCTGTATGATTAATATGTACTAATTTGAAAAGACAATAGAGGACACTGATTATGTACCTCTTCTCTTTCAGTTGCTATGCGAAGCTTTGGAGTCACAGCACTGAATCAGGCAGACTTCATGGTGAAAAAGACAGTCAATCAGCAATTACAAAGATTATTGTGAATAGATCATTATCTCTCATCCTGCACAAGAGTCAACTCAAGATGGATCAAAGACCTAGACATTGGACCAGAAACTTCACAATTACTAAAAGAAAACAGAGTTAACTCTCCAACATATAGACACTAATGGAGACTTCCTTAATAAGATCATCAAAGCTCAAGAAATAAAACTAATAATTAATAGGATGTCATCAATTTTAAAAAGCTTCTACACAACCAGATGTGGTGGTGCACACCTGTAATCCCAATACTTGGGAAGCTGATAGAGGAGGATCATAGGTTTAAGGGTAGAATTGGCTTACTTGTGAGGCTCTCAACAACCTAGAAAGACCCTGTTTCAAAATAAAACGAATTAATTAATTAAAAGGGCTGGGCATGTAGCTGATGGGTAGAATGTCCTGGGTTCAATTCCCAGTACCACACAAAAAATAAAATAAATTAAAAAGCTTCAGCATAGCAAAAAAACAAAACAAAACAATCAGGAAGGCGGGCGTGGTGGCGCACGCTTGTAATCCCTGTGCTTGGGAGTCGGAGACAGGAGGATCGCACAGGTTTGAAGCCAGTGGTGCTGGCTTAAGAGACCCTGTTTCCAAAGTAAAAAATATTATTTAAAAAAAGTAGGTCTGGGAGGAGGTAGAAGGGTTACCAGGAACCCCAGTACCACCAAAAACAAAACAAAACAAAACAAACAAAACAATCAGGACCATGAAGAAAAAGCCTCCAGAATGGGAGAAAATCACCAAAATATATAAATAACTTAAAAAACTTAACACTAAAAGAAAAACCCAACCATTAAATGAGCACTTGAATAGACTCTTCTTCAAAGAAGAAATAGAAATGGCCAATAAATATATTTAAAGATGTTCAAGATCATTAACAAACAGGGAAATGCAAATAAAAACTCTGCCAAGATTTCATCTAACTTCACTTAAAATGGCAATCATCAAGAATACAAACAGAAGCTGGGCGAGGAATTACGTGTTGTAATTCCAGTACTTGAGAGGTTGAGACAGGAGGATCGCAGGTTCGTGGACAGCCTCAGCTACCTAGTAAAGTCCTTTGCAACTCAGTGAGACCCTTTTTCCAAATAAAGAATAAATAATAGGGCTGGGGGTGTAGCTCAGAGGTAGGATGTCCCCAGGTTCCATCTCAAACAGTAATGAATGTTGGTGAGGGTGTGGAAAAATAGAAACTCTTATAGACTGTTGGTGGGGGGTGCAGATTAATATAGTCATTAGGGGGATCAGTGTGGAGGTTCCTCAAAAGACTAGGAATGCCAAGCATGGTGGTGCACACCTGTAATCTCAGTACTTGGGAGGCTGAGATAGGAGGATCACAGGTTCGAGGTCAGCCTCAGGAACTTAGCAAGACCCTGTTTCAAAATAAGAACATAAACAAAAAGGGGTGGGGGGTGGTTCTTGGAGATAGAACATCCTTGGGTTCAATCCCCAATACCAATAAATAAGTAAGTAAATAAATAAATAAATGGCTAGAAATGGAACTACTGCATGGGCCATCTATACCACTTCTCGGTGTCTTTTCCAAAGGATTAAAGTTAGAAGACTATAATGATACATGCATACCCATATTTATAGCAGCACGATTCACAATAAATAAATTATGAGACCAAGCTAGGTGACCATCAACAGATGAATAAAGAGAGTGTGGCATAAACATGGTGTTGTACTCAGCCATAAAGAAAGAACAAAATTATGTAATTTTGCAGGAAAATAGATGGAACTAGAGAACACTGTGCTAGATGAGGTCACCCAGACACAGAAACCCAAGTCACAGGTTTCCTCTCATATGTGGAAACTAGAGAGAAAAATAGGAAACAAAAAGGATCAATGACGAGAGAGGCCAGCAGAATAACAGAAGGGATTAGGAGAGGGAGGAAGGAAGGGGGAAAGCAGAATCAGTGCTGGAAACAGTTCCAACAATGCTATATTCATGTATGAAGGTATCGCCACCAGTCTCCTATCATGTACAAGGAAGGGGGGGAGCAGGCTGGGCTGCTGGGGGAAGCACCCCAGTGCTGTGCGTGTGAGCCTCACGATGATGTCTAATTACAGCGCGTCCATAAAAGTACAAAAATCACTGCGACAAAGGAGAGGACCTTGACCCAGTGTTTTCCCTCCACTCACCTTCGAGCAGAAGGAAAATGGCCTTCCATTCTTGCGTAGCTCCTGGGTGGGCTTGATTTTCACAGGAGATTTTCAATTTACTTGTGTAAACTGAGGAAATTTCTCATTCCTTAGTAAGTCAGCAACACGGAATAATTGAGTATTGCCTCTGGATAATAATCTCAAGACCATCTCTGCTGGCCAATCTCCCAAAGGCCTGGTGAGATCTTCTATATGGAACATTGTCTTGTAGGGTTTTACAGACCCTCTGTGGATGCTCCCATTGGGCCCCCTGAGGGCCTCCATCCAACCTCTTAGTTTAGGGGTTGGATGGAACTCTGGGGGTCCATGGGCCCGGTTTCCTGTGGCTGTCTGAACTGGCAGAAGGTGGACACTACCCCTGACCTCAAGTGGCCTCTTCTGTGTTCATTCACTCCACCGTCTCCCTGGTTCCTTCGTGCCTCTTTGCTTCACATTCAGTTTTGACGGTTGTGACTCTCTTGTCATCCAACACTTACCTCCTGTCTTCTTCCACCAAACTTGGCCCCGTGTTTCAGCTTGGTCATGACCCAGTCTCTGCCCATCAGTCCAGGCTCATCCAAGCCTCCACCACCACTGGTCTCCTCTTGCACTCCAGCTGCAGCTGGACTGGACGTACCCCGGTTCCTTGGAGTCACCTTATTTGCTTTCCCTGCCTCTCCTCCACACATGACTCCTAAAATACTTAGACACGTGCACAGGCACACATACATACACACTCACACACATACATACATGTGCACGCACACACACAACACACATACATACATCTTTCCCTAGGTTAGCTTTTGGGGGCGTGGACTACTAGCGATTGAACCCAGGGCATTCTGCCTCTGAGCTACAACCCCAGCCCTATTTTATTTTTTATTTTGAAACAGGGTCTCAGTAAGTTGCTGGGAGCCTTGCTAAGTTTCTGAGGCTAGCCTCAAACCTCAATCCTCCTGTCTCAGCCTCCCAAGTCCTGGGATTACAGGCACGCACTTCCAGGAAGTCTTCCCCAACTCTTCCTCTGTCCTCTCCAGTGTGGATCCCGCCCCACCGTGCACTACCAGCATGCTCTCAATTATTTATTGCAATTGTTGTGTACTTGGGCAGTACCTGTCACAGAGTGAAAGGATTAAATTGCTCCTCCTGAAAAAGTGGCTGGTAAATCCGTGAAAAATAAATGTTTATTCAATGTGTGGTAAAATTTCTAAAAGCTCTTGCACAAGTCCCTGGACCTGCCCTGGACCTCATGCCCATCTCTGAACTAATTTTTTGATCGCAGGGATCCAGTGCTGTGATGTCAAGGTCTGGACACTTGATCCTCACACCCAAACCAGTGATTCTCTAACTACACCAAACACTCTGACAGTGGGGAAAGTGGTCTCCCAAGGGACATCTGGGGCTTTACAGAGAAGGCGAGACATACGAAGCAAATAGCAGTCAAAAAAAACATCAGTGAGCACATCCGTGAATCTTAAAGGATAAGCAGGAATTAACTAAGAAGGAGGGCAGTTATCAGTGGGTAACTTTCTAAGTATGTTCTAAGCACAGAGGCATAAAACAGCTTGGTGCTTCTGAAGAATTATAAGTAATTTAATACAGCTAGAGCAAACAAGGGTGGGGAGAAATAGAAAAATAAACTAGAGACATAGGCAAAGTGTAAATATGAAGGACCTTTCAAACTAATCCAAAGAGTGTGCACTTTTTCCTGAAAGCCCTGTGTAGCCTTGGTAGGATTTTCAACACAGGAGCATGCTTACAGCTAAGCCCTGGCTGATTACAACAGAGTCAAGACCTATTTGCCCTGCAAACAGTGGGTGGGGCTGAGTCTGCAAGTCAGGAAGAGGATCCCAGTGGGAAGGACCAAGAACCAAGGAAACTCCAGGAATCAGAGCTGGAAATTAAAGGGGGACTGTCAACGCTTTCCGGCTCTTGCTCTTGTAAGTCCCAAGCTTGTAACTAAGCTCTTGTAAATTCTTAATTTTCAGTGAAAGTACTCCTCAGTGGCCAGGCACAGTGGTACACACCTGTGACCTTAACATTTTGGGAGGCTGAGATAGGAGGATCACAGGTTTAAGGTGGGCAAGCGATAATTTAGCTAGACTCTTTCAAAATAAAAAATAAAAGGGGCTGGCGGGATGCCTTGGAGATAGGATGCTCCTGGGTTCAATCTCTAGTAACACACACACACACACACACACACACACACACACACTTAAAATAGCTTTTTAATAAATTAAAATATATTTTAAAAGAAAGTACTCCTCAGTGAGCCAGGAGGCATTCATGGCAGGATTGTATATGCTGGTGCTGTTAGAACAAAGCTCCACACACTCGGTGGCCTAAACTGTAGAAATGCACTCTCTCAGTTGAGGAATAGTGAAATTTGAGAAAAGCTGGTTTCTTTTAAAGGTGGCAAGGGCAAAAAAATATGTCCAGGTTCCTCACTTCTTTTCCAAAAATTTGCTGGTGATGCTGGGTGCTCCCTGGCTTGAAGAAGTATCACTGGATCTCTGCCTTCATCAACACATAGTGGTGGTGGTGGTGTGTGTGTATGTGTGTGTGTGTGTGTGTGTGTGTCTGTCTGTCTTCAAATTTCCCCTTTTGAAAGGACAACAGTCATATTGGATTAGGGCTCAATCTAGTGATCTTATTTTAACTTGATTATCTCTGTAAACACCATATCTATAAATAAGGTTACATTCCATGGTACTGGACACATGAACTTTAATGTATGGACTTTTGGAGGACACAACTGAACATAGAACATTTCATTTTTTAAAATGCCAGGCATAACTGGGTGCAGTGACACACCCTATAATTCCAGTACTTGAGAGGCTGAGACAGGAGGATTGAAGGTTCAAGGACAGCCTCAGCAAGTCGTGAAACTTTCATAAACGTAGTAAGACTCTGTTTCAAAAAATTATGGTAAAAAATAGAGTTGGAGATGTAGCTCAGAGGTAGAATACATCTGGGTTCAACTCCCAGTACACACACACACACACATACACACACACACACAAATGGTGACACACACCTGTAATTTTAGCCACTAGGGAGGCTGAGGCAGGAGGGTCACAAGTTTAAAGCCAGCCTGGGCAACATAGCCAGACCCTGACTCAAAAATTAAAAGGGTTGGGGATGTAGCTCAGTAGCAAACTGCCCTGGGTTCAATCCCCAGAACTGCAAGAAAAAAAGATAATATCAAGCCGGGCGTGGTGGCGCACGCTTGTAATCCCCGCGTTTGGGAGGCGGAGACAGGAGGATCGCGCAGGTTCAAAGCCAGCCTCCCTGGCTTAAGAGACCCTGTTTCAAAATAAAAAATATAAAAAAAAAGGTCTGGGAGTGTAGCCCCGGAGGTAGGAGAGTTCCATCCCCAGTACCACCAAAATAAATAAGTAAATAAAATAATAATAATAATAATAATAATATCAAGACTTTAAAAGTAGACATTCTCTAACTAAACTGATTTATTTATAAAAGGCACAGTACCATGTTTATTTGTAAAGACAAAGAAGAAAACACCATTACTAAAAGACACCCCCAAAGCAACCCAGTAGTCCACAATAATGAATGCTTTCACAGATTAAGTTAGGAAAAATGGTTCATTTTCTATTTTGTGGGATTTTTTTTTTTTTTTTTTTTTTTTTTTTGGTGGTACTGGGGTTCCTGGAAACCCTTCTGCCTCCGGACTATACTCCAAGACCTATTTTATATTTTTATTTGGAAACAGGGCCTCTTAAGCCAGTGAGGCTGGCTTTGAACCTGCACGATCCTCCTGTCTCTGCCTCCCAAGTGCGGGGATGACAATCGTGCGCCACCACCCCCAGCTATTTTGTGGGATTTTGCATGAAGGGTGGTGTGAGAGATGCCTTATAAAATGGCATTACATGACCTTTCCACCATTTAAGATTCTTCTGTAGGCCAGGCATTCAATCTTCCCAACAGCTCTCTGAGTTGATATTATTATCCTAATTTTCAAATGAGAAACTTAGCATCAGCTAAGTTAACTTGATTACTGTAGGCTCTGTTTAGCAAACAACGGGGCTGAGATTTAAAATTAGATTGCTTGGATCACAGAACATCCCATGTACTGCTCAGGTAATTTCATGAGAGTCCTAATTGAAGACCAAGCCTTCACATTTGCACTGCATCCAAAAGATGCTTTCAGCACATTTTCCAAAGAGTCCATGAGCCTCTTGAAGGGGAAACAATTGTTTATCATCTACATTGCTTGACACGTTGGCTCAACATAATAGATGTTCAATAAAAATATCCTTGTGAAGTCAGTATAGGGCTCCAAGTCCTCTTCTGTAAGACTCATTTCTTAACATAAGATATGAAAATTTATTTATATAAAAAAGGTGGTGGCGCACACCTTTAATCCCAGGACTTGGATGGCTGAGACAACAGTCTCAGCAACTTAGCAAGAACCTATTTCCAAGAAAAAATTAAATAGAGCTGGGCATATAGCTTGGAGGTAAAATGCCCCTGGGCCCGATCCCTGGAATCAAAAAAGAGGACTGAGGATATAGCTCAGTGGTAGAATACTCCTGGGGTCAGTCCCCCATATGGCAAAAATAAAATAAAAGAAGAGGTCCACATGCTGGCTGTCTTCTCCATGAGCTTCTCCCACCCAACTCTGCCTGCCACCAACGCCCACCAACAAGTATTTTCTCATGAGGATGGGCTGGAAGAGTCAAATCGTGGCCCGCTCCATGCCATCCTCCCCTGATCTCATTCCCCTGCATCTTTCAGTTTGTTGGAACACTATTTTGACTTGAAGATTTGTGTTGAGAAAGATAGGTACCCAGAGGTGCCACTAAAGACACCTCTATGGTGGCATACGTCATTTGCCAGTTTTCTTGGGCAATTCTAGAGGTTCACTAAAAGCTACAATCATATAGCTTCATAGAAGTATTTGTATCCCTGGAAAGAGGGCAAGAGAAGCAAATACAACTTAAAAGGCCAATTCAAACAAACAAACAAACAAACAAACAAAAAATGCTGAGGAAGAGGGTAGCCTCTGTGGCTGTTCTCCAGGTTCTCATCAGTTCCAACCCCACTAGCAAGCAAAGTTAACTTGCTATTCAAAAACAATAGTCTCACAGGATGCAATGGTGCATTACCTATAATCCCAGGGCTTGGGAGGCTGAGATAGGAGAATCACAGGTTCGAGGCCTACCTCAGCAATTTAACGAGATGCTTGACCAGTTAGCAAGATACCATTTCAGAATAAAAATAAAAAGGGCTGGGGTGTGGCTCAGAGGTAGAATAGAAATCCCCGGTTCTATCCCCAGTACCAAAACAAACAACAAACAAACACCCTTGTCTTCTGGGCAGTCTGCCCTTCTTGGGTATCCAGAGAGTATAGTGCAAGGAAATTTGAATCAGACGGGGAACTACAGAGCACAGAGCGGAGGCAGAACAGGACATCCCCTGGCTTGGCACAGTTTCTGCCTGCATTTGCCTTTAGATGGTATTACCCTATGTCCTCTTTTTCATCCACGCTATTTGTGCTGAGCATTACCTTGCTTTACTTCCAAGAAAAATCAAAGAGTTGCTGCTCTGAAAAGTTCTAAAACTAACAGTCTTTATTTTTCTTAATGGGATAAGAATTGCATCAATCAACATCATCCTTCCTTTTCCAACACACACACACACACACACACACACACACACACACACACACACACACACACACACACACACACACACACACACCGTCTTCTTCCTGGAAGATGAGCCGGTTATCTCAGAAGGATGTGGAAGGGAGAGAGGTCAACACAGCCTCAGCGTTGCAGAGACACCTGTCAAGTTGGGGTTACCAGCTGCCGTCGGGTCTGCAGCAGCTCCGGGGAAACAGTACCCACCCAGTGTGAGACACCGCTGATCCCCAACTGCAGAGGGTTTAGGGAGACGCAAATGTCAGGGCAGAACTCTCAGACTGGCTGAGCCCCATTGCAACGTGGGCGACGCTGCCTGGGAGCCCAGCCCTGAGAATCGGGCAGCCTGAAAACACGGAGAGCAGTTTGGTCAAGGAAAATGATCGTCGTGACCGGATGAACGCTGTAGACGCTGCGTTAATTGCGCGCCCCACCCCAACTTGGGACCGGCTCCAGACCCTGGGGTGGGCTGAGGTTCCCGCGCCCCCCCCCCCGTTGGGTACTCATTTGAGAGGACCAGGACGGTGAAGGGTGGGGAAGGCAACGGACCGGACTCTGAATTTGTGAGCTCTGGCTCTGAAATACCATTCCTGTGATTCCCAGGCAGAGTCCGGCCAGCCTGCGGGACTCCAAGAGATAGGATCGCGCCCAGGGGCCCCAGTGGGGCGAGGCTCTCCGGAAGGAACCTGAGCGCCCAATAACTACCCTCCCTCCGCACCCGCACGGAAGGGAAAGGGGCCCTAGAGACACCCCCGACTGTTGGATCAGAGGAAACTGGGTTGTCTCTTCTCCCCTTTCCCCACCAATCTTTCCCCGGTCAGGACTGCGGGGTGGGTGCGGTGGAGGATAACGGGGGCGGGCGCGGCGTCGGGGCCGTCTGCAGGCCCGGGGCGGGCGGCGGGATCCGGGCGGGCGGGGGTCGGGGCGCCGGGATCCGCCGGGATCCGCTCCGCGCTTTCGCGCGCGCCGGGGGGCGGGGCGGGGGCGGGGCTCGGCGGGGCGGGGCTCGGCGGGGCGGGGCGGGGCTCGGCGGCGCCGGCGCGGGCGGGCTCCGCGCACTCCGCCTGCATCCCGAGCCGCGGCCGCCGCCGACTGCGCCCGGGATGCGGAGCCCGCGCTGACCGCGCCGCAGCGTCCGCCGAGCCGGGGTGAGTGGCCGCGAGGGCCGCGGGCCTGGGGGGCCGGACCGCCGCCGGGCCGGGCGGCAGGAGCCGGGAGGAGGCGGGCGGCTGGTGGGTGGGTGGGGGCCGCAGCCGGGGAGCGTCGGGCGGCCGCCGCAGGCTGCAGCGCCGCAGCACGCCCGCATCGCTCCTGGACCCGCATCCCTCCCGCGCCCGCATCCCTCCCGGACCCGCATCCCTCCCGCGCCCGCATCCCTCCCGGACCCGCATCCCTCCCGGACCCGCATCCCTCCCGGACCCGCATCCCTCCGCGTGCCGCGGGAGCCTGTCAGCTGCGGGCGTCCGGAGGGGACTCCGGGCTCTCCCGGCGCGCAGGGAAGGGCTGCTGGCTTTTCGGCAGGGGCGCAGCCAGTTCCCCTCCGTCGCCGCGGTGTGGTTTTCTCAAGCTAGCACGTATATGGCCAAGAATAGGAGGGTCTTCCTCCCCGTAGGCAGAAAAAGTTGAAGAAACTAGGCATGTTAATCATTACCAGGACGCAGCAGAAAGCTGTTAAGCTTTCATTGCCCTCTAAGAAATGCAGGTGGCACCGCCGGGGACGCTCGGCAGCTCCGTGTTATCTTTGGGACTTGGGGGGAATTGTCCACTGATTGCCCTCAGGAGGCCGGAGGCCGGGCGGGCGGGGGGCCGGGAGGATGGCTGGCCGGCGGCGCTGAGTCCCAGCTCGCTTAAGGAGAATCCCGAATCCCAAGCCAAACACGTTTTGTGGCTGATTTGGAAGCGTATCTGGGCAGAGCTGCTGCAGCCAGCGCGGTGAAGAGCGCACGTGGGAACCCACGGAGAGGAAGAGGACGGAGAGACTTGGCCGCCCCTGCGGAGCCGGGGACCTTCGTGCCCTTTAAGGACGCACAGACTTGTGGCGTTTAGCATAGGTTCTGTGGAAGACAGGTTCTATTTAATGAAATGGTATCCTGTGTGTTCGCCTGCATACAGTTCTGTGACGGCCTCATTTTAATCAGCACTTGGAAAGGCTGTGTCTCGCGCCGGTGTTACGTAATGGACATGGTTCGCCATCAGATATTTTAAAATGCACTTTGGAAGTGAAGGGAACTAACATCTGTCTCTTCAGACAGGCCCAAGGTGTGGATGGGTGAGGGCTGCTAGTGTTTGCCTAGTCCAGCTCCAGATGTGTGAGCTCAGCTGTTGCCTGTCACTTGGGTGACAACTGGCCTTTCCCCACTAAGCCCTGGCTGTCTCCATTATCCTCAGGGAAGCGGCAGAGTGCAGTCGGCCTTCTATTTTCAAGAGTGGGGCTCTAGCCCCTTGGGAGGTGGCAGCCTCGTTTGACCCTCCCCAACAATATGTCTGTTTTTTCAGACTCCGGGAAAGAAAGGGGGGGAAAATCATGACAGTAAGATAGATACATTTTGAATTGAGCACCCACTTAATTTAAAAATTCTGTTTTAATCAAGACAGCTCAGTAAGATGACGCAATATTTGTCAAGCCTTTTTCTCTGGAACAATATTTACTCCCACCAGGGGATTTTAAACTTAAACAGCAGCCATTCATCTTGCTGTCTGGTGGAGACGGGTTCATTTTGCCTTCAATGTGGTCCTAGTCTAGGTGGCTGGGCTTGGCCTGGGACAGGAATCTGTCATTATAGCCAGCTGGAGCCCAAGAGGCAAAACACAGCACCTGCTGGTACCAGAGGGTTTCTAAATGCCATCAACCGGGAGTCAGGAAACAGGAGGAGGCATTTTACAAGCTCTTCTAGATATGTTTATACAAAGGATTTAAAGGTTAACAATGCATGTACTCTACATATTAAGACTGAAAGGTGCTAGAAATTAATGGATGTTACCCACAGTCAAGGGTTAGTGCATTTGAGGGTGAGCTCAAAAACTCTTTAGTAAGTCATCACTAGCAGAGCGAGTCATGCTTATGAGTAAGCTGCAAGAGAAAGAAAGGAGGGAAGAGGGAGGGAGGGAAGTAAGAGAAAAACTGGATGGTGCATAAAGATAGACATTGATCTGAGTAAATAATAGGCTGAGTAAATTAATTTTTCCATCCTTAATTTAGTACTAATTGTTGATTTACCACGGCTGAATGAGCCTGCCTATTCATATTTTTTTTAAAAAGTGATGTTTTACTAAAGTAACAAATTCCATCAGTTCTACCAATAATATCAATGAAGCTTTTAAAAGTTTGTTATGTTTTTAGAATCAAAGTTCATGGAACCACCATTTGTCTCTATACTAAAAAGAATTGTATTGAGTCAACTTGCTCATGAAAATAAAATTCAGTATAAGCTGGGAAGAGAAAGAGCCCTTATCGAATTAATAGACTTGTTTCTAATATTCTTTCCTAGGATAACTCTGAAAAGAAACAAAAAGAGTTAAGTTTTGTAATTTCCTTAAGGATTTTCCAAAGTCATCATAAGATAATTTCTCTAAAATCTATAATTACTTGAAAGTGAAATACAAAAAATTGAATATTGTGAGTGCTTATAAGACTCAAGAAATGGAAAAAGAATCTTTAAATTTTATTTTTAGTAATTAAGTAACTTTTGAAATCACCTATAACTATATTTTGGGTTGTCTAATATTAGGGGATATAATTTACAATAAATATTTTTATCTACATGTATTCTAATTATTAATGTAGTTTATAAAGAGTAAATCTTTCCTTTTAGAGAAGAAAAGTATTTTTTTCTTTTAAGGGAGCTGTTTTTTTTTTATTTTTGTTTTTATTTGCTTTTGTTTTGATAATGAGGATGGAACCCAGAAACGGTCTACCTCTGAGCTACACCTCCAGCCTATTTATTTATTTATTTATTTATTTATTTATTTATTTATTTATTTTGATGGTACTGGGGTTCCTGGAAGCCCTTCAACCTCTGGGCTACACTCCCAGACCATATATATATATTTTTTTTTTTTTTTTGAAACAGGGTCTCTTAAGCCAGCGCTGCTGGCTTCGAACCTGCATGATCCTCCTGTCTTTGCCTCCCAAGCATGGGGATTAAAAGCGTGCACCACCACGCCCGACAAAGGCTTTTTATTTTTGTACTTTGAAGTAGGGTCTCTCACTAAGTTGCTTAGCTAGCCTTGAACCTGTGGTCCTCCTATCCCAGTCTCCCAAGTTTTGGGATTATGGGTATATACCTCCATACCTGGCCAAAGGAAAATAATTTTAAAAATCAATGTGGTTCTCATCTGTGCATAGAAATGTTGAAGATGCTGGGCTGGTGGCGCACACTTGTAATCCTCCCGCTTGGGAGGCTGAGACAGGAGGATCACACAGGTTCAAAGCCAGCCTCCGCTACTTAGTCTCTCAGCAACTTAGTGAGACCCTGTTGCCAAATAAAGTATAAAATAGGTCTGGGAGTCTAGCCCAGAGCTAGAAAGCCCCTGGGTTCCACCCCCCAGTACCCCCCCAAGAGAGAGAGAGAGAGAGAGAGAGAGAAGAGAAGAGAAGAGAAGAGAAGAGAAGAAATGTTAAAGATGTCACTTAACCAGGATAAACTCCTCCGCATTGGGAATGGAGCTCTGTTTTCTCCGTGCTAATATAAAATATCAGTTAATTCTTATTAGTGTGACAATATTAAAATTGTTTGAAACTGCATGTAATTGTTGCACAATAAAGAGGCGTTAGGAAAGTGGGGTTCTAGGTGCCATTCTTCTTTTCTCTTGGTCACAGAGTAAAGGATTGCCCTATTGCACGCTAATGTCTTTAGAAAGTCTGTGAGCCAGTGAGTTGGGAGAAGGATGTACGATAATCCTGGTGCCAAGTCCTGCAAGTGGTGCAGTTCCTCGAAACCTCAGGCAACAAATGGAGCCAGCACTCCAGAGTGCCAGGGACCAAGATGGCATGGGGAAAGCCATAGCTGCCCACTAGTTTCTGGATCTCTCCACCTGTGGAATCTGCATATTAATGCCTCAGCAACTCTCCCTGCCCCAGGAACCTGAGGCCACACCTCCCTGTGGTGCTGAGCTGAAGTCTAGGAGACTAACATCACCTGTGTTAGTGAGTAAACATTTTGAAGCAGTAGCCAAGGTCTGGCCTGAAATGGCACAGAGAATCCGAGTAAGCCTTTGTATCCTCCCTTCCCTTCTCTATAAGTTGGAGCATACTGATGTCATGACACATCTGGCTCAGAGGTATAACCGGATCACTTTCAGTGTGCCAGAATGACACCCTTTTTCCAAGAGCCGTCCCCGAGCCTCTGGTCCACTGGCAATGACGATTCCCAGTAATTGGGGGGATCAGACCTCTCAAGCAGAATGTACTAATTCTCTCCATGTCTCAGGTATGTGCATGTGTTTAGCCTGAACTCTAAATGCATCTAGTTACTTGTGAAAGGATCTCTCTAGGAACAAAAATGATGGCCCAGCCTTAACGGATCAGACCCCTCCAGATTCATTTTCCTATAAAGAGAGATCTTATGTTTAGATTAAAAGTGCCAGCATGGCAGATGCCAATATAAACATTTCAAAACTTAGAGCCATAAATGAGCAAGCAACTGTCATTTAGCTTTATTTAAGCCCCACCTAAGTTATCCTAAAATCAACGAGCCAGTTAAACTCCAGTTGCATTTTCTCCCCCACTGGTAGAGTCAGGGTAACTCTTGGGAGAGATGCCTTTCATTTCTGGTGGATTACACTTAAGGAAAAAAGCTGGGGCTGTGTTGTTTCAGTTGTCCCCGTGCTGAAGCTGTAGAGCCTTTTTAAGAGCTTTGTCCCAGTTGCTGATTTATAGCACCCACTAGCTTTTCTCTGCCTCCTTTTCTCATCAAGTCTCTGGCAAGAAAGATTTGTCTCACCCTGGGTTCCATCCCCAGTACTGGGGAAAAAAAAAAAAAAAGATTGGTCAATAATGCAGTGGGTAGATGCAGCCCTGTGCATGGAGTCCTCTGTGCTGTGTGTACCCCCTCAGCTGCCCTTTTATCTGAAGAACTGATCCCACAGCTCACAATTATGGTCTTTGACTTTGGTAACAATTCTGTTTGAAATGTTTCCAATTACATACAATATTGGCGGCATGTAGCAGCTGCATGCCAAAAAGCATTGCAAAGTGTGTTCCAAGAATCAGGCTGTGATTGCTTTTAATTTAAATAAAGGCTATTTGGTTTCCTGTGATGTTTTTTTTTTATAACCACCTTTTCCTCCATTTGTGTTGCCTTAAAAAAAAAAAAAAAAGCTTTAATACAAAGTAGCCACCACTTAATGTGATAGAATATTGGTCCTAGTTTTCTGGGATGCCGTTTGCTTTGAGCAAGCACAAGGGGCTTTTTAATGAAACTATTTTCAAGAAACATTGTAAAGTAGTTTGGATTTCCCCAAAGAAGGAAAGAGGGAAAGATTATCTGATAATATAAGTAGCTAATGTTTACAAGTTTTTCTCCTTTTCCTTTATCTTTTTAGGTCACTAGATTTCATTTGACACACTGTCTTTAAGTTCTTCTCTTTTTCTTTTTGTAGATCCTTGAAGAGATGTTAAAGAAACATTAAAAGGATACAGAGGGGTTAATAACATAACAGAGGAGAAACCAACAAATAATTTCACTAGTCTGCAAGAACTAAATGCTCCAAATCTGCCTCCTCTGTGGGCTTGAAATTTCTGAACACTGAAACCTTTTTAAAACTGTGGTGGTTTAAATCTTTTAGTAGCTACCAGATATATTTGACTTATTGAATCTGAAAATATACAGTCTCAGGACCTGGAGTAAACCCATTGGTTGGTGATAGGACTGGGGAGTTCTGTTTCCAGGAAGGTTTGCTGACCCACCTGAAACATAACACTCAGAGCTAGAGGGGATCCGATGGGCGAGGTGCTAAGATGGCCCCAATTACGGTGTTTTTTACATAGGCTCCTTCAATCCTGGCAAAAACATCCTATAGAATATAGAGCTTCTTTGGGTTGAACAGTAGTTGACTTGCATAAATGCCAACATCTCTTCAGGCATTTTTGGAAAACTTCCATCATGTAATAAATAGTGCTGTATAATCCAAATTTGTAAACGCCATGCCTCATGTAGTCCCTGTACAGAGAGCTGAAATTAACCCAGGCTGCTAAGGATCACTGAGATCCTGGAGGATTTAGGTTACTCCCTAAATCCAAAATATGACCAGTCATGAATGTCAGCGGAGCTTTTGATCAGTTCAGAAGGTGTGAGGTTAGTCTTAGATCAGGATACTGTGAAGATCTGTCCACTCACCAATATTTAAGATTTTTTCATTGCCTTTACCTTTGAATAATGTCTTTCAATTAAAAAAAAATCTTCTTTGAGGAAATTTGCTCTGCCAGAAGTAAAATGAGTTTTTATGTTCCTTTGTCAGCTGAGTACTCAGTGACTGACACACACACACACACACACACACACACACACACACACCCTGACCGACTGACCAACCAACCAAGAGGGCATTGCTACCATTACAGACCCACAGTAACTATAGTTAAAATAGAAAGTCTGTTGAAACCTTTTTTATACTGGCCAGTTCCTCTGCCCTGGTTACAATGTTGTTTTCTTTATATACTTGCACACATACACACATAGATTTTTTAGTCTAATAATAAACTGATTTAAGCCATCATATAGTTTCACCAAGGACATTTGTCTTTCTTTTATATTTTATTTCCATGATAAGCCAATAACATGATAATCTGAAGAAACTCATAACTTATCTGTAACTGATATTTCCAATTATGCCATTTACAGGCTTCAATAATCCAAGTTCCTTATTTAGGATCTGAAAAGGGACTAGGTAATGTAGCATGTTGTTTTACTTTAAAATATCTCTTTCAAACCGTTTGGGGAACTGTTGGATTTTATGTAAAAAGACACTTAGTGCTCTAGTGTTGAAATACTTATTCTAATGTATGTCAAGAAGAGATGATATTTTAGATTCTTCTGTAACTGTATGTTCAGTGCTCGAAGTATATTCACATAACAATTTTTAGAAAGAGATAAAGTCAGGTCTGAAGTCCATTAGAGAATCACAGATGTTTCTTATAAGGAAATACGCATGCTCTGTAGGAATTCTGAGCAGCTCTCTGCTGTTTGGCTTTATCCATTGCGAGGATCATATGAATAATTTCATTAACATTCTTCATTCACACGCACCTAGCAAAAGTAGCCACCGTGATAAATAACTTGCCCCCTTTGCCTAGTTCTAAAATATTTGACCTCTTATGTCTCTGTGAATGTGAAAAAGGAAAGAAAATATACAGAGAAAATGTTTATTATTAACCAACTTAGTCATATATAAGTCTGCTTTGTGGCCTTCTGTGAGCTTACACAGCATGGCAGGCCAGTAGCCAAACACGTCCTCAAGTCCTGCCGAAAGTTAAAAGCAAGACCAGGCTTTCCCCACATGGAAGGGGCTGGAAATGTATTTTTTCAACTTTCTGATTTTTAAGGAATCAACCAGAAAAATCACAAATAACACTCTTCTTCTCCTCCTTCCGCATTGAAACCAAAATTATTCTTATTGTGGTGCTGAAATAAGGAACTTATAGGAATAATGAAACGGTATGGAAGTGGTTTAAACTACCTTGACTTGGTGGTTCAAGCAGGAAACAGCCAGGTTACTAGAGCGTATAGTGGGGCTTTTTTATGCTTGTGCTGCGTGGAGACACTGGCTTTTTTTAAAAAACTTTGATTCAGAATCTTTTGGCAAAGTACTTTGACCATTTATCCTGTTTTTTCTTGAGCAGGGATTCTAGAGTAGACAGTAAGAGAGTACTATCCTATAAAAAAGACAAGTGTTTCTACAGTCTTTTTCTGGAAATCATAAAACTCAGACTATAGCTATATGTTTTCACATCAGCCTCTCTAGGCCTTTGTGTGTGTGTGTGTGTGTGTGTATGTGTGTGTGTGTGTGAAAAAACTAAGCTAGATCCCCACATATTAATCAAATGAATTTATCATAAATACCTGTAGTGCTTTTTCAAAATTTACATACACAGAGATGATTTTTTTTTTTTTTTTTTTTTTGGTGCCAGATGGTTGGTTGGTTGGTTGGTTGGTTGGTACTGAGGATTGAACCGGGGCCTTGTGCATGCTAAACACTAGCTGTAGCTCTGCCTCTGAGCTCTACCACCAGCCCCGGAGTGGGTCTTGCAAATTCAACTTGGGCATGTCCTTAGTTGATTCCAATGCACAACTTTTTTTGGTTGAGCCACTAAACTAGTAGCTTCTAAGATTTTCTTGTAGTTTTAAATTTTTATGTTTCTAATCCTACTAGGTTGAACTGTCTACCTACCTCTGTCTTCCCACCCCTCTTTCTCTTTTTCTTTCTCTTATTTACTCTCCTTCCTTTCTTATCTTCCCCCAACTCCTTCCCTCCCTTTCTCCCTTCTTTTCCTCCTTTTTTTCTTTCTCTTCTGTCCATTCATTTACTCATTCATTCTTTTTGTTTTGCGGTGCTGGGGATTGAACCTAGGGGGCATGCTACCTCAGAGCCACACTCTCCTCAGCCCTATTTTATTTTTTATTTTGAAACAGGGTTGATGCGTCTCACTACTTGCTGAGGCTGTAACAAAGAGTGTAATAGTTCATTTGAAAAACAACATAATGAATTCTTATTTTTCAGATATTTATTATACTCCTATATTTTTCCAGATTAATAATTGGCCCCTTTGCTTTTAATTTGGAGGTACTAAACTTGAAAAGGTATCTGGAGCCTGACCCAAAAGGATATTGAAGATTTTATTCAAAAGTACAGTTTTTTAAAAAGTACAGTTAACATTCTGTAGAAAAATAGGTTTATCCTATACTTTTAACTGCTATTTTTTTTAATTTTTTTTTCTTTTTGGTGGTACTGGGGATGGAACCTTTCTACCTCTGTGCTACTCTCCCAGACCTATTTTTTTATATTTTTATTTGGAAACAGGGTCTCCTAAGCCAGCAAGGTTGGCTTTGAACCTGCGTGAACCTCCTTTCTCCGTCTCCCAAGCACAGGGATTACAAGCATGCACCACGACGCCCGGCATTACTGCTATATTTTTTTTAATAAGTGAATTTCAGTTGTTCATGGTGATTCAGTCTGTGAGAGTTTAAGAAATATTAGCCAGTCATAGTGGTGAACACTTGTAATCCTAGCATTTAGGAGGCTGAGACAGGAGGATCCCGGTTCACGGATAGCCTCAGCTACTTAGTGAGTGAGGCCCACTGCAACTTAGTGAGACCCTGTTTCAAAATAAAGAATAAAAAATAGGGCTGGGGGTGTAGCTCGGAGGTTGAATGCCCCTGGGTTCCATCCCCAGACCTGGAAAAAAAATTAAATTCTATTTTTAAATATTTTGAATTGCAAGGATTTGAAATTTTATTTTATTATTTATATATTTATTTAATTTTTTTTGGTACTGAAGATAGAACCCAAGGGCTTTCTACCTCTGGGCTACACTCCCAGACTTAGTTTATACTTTATTTGGAAACAGGGTCTCACTAAGTTGCTGAGAGCCTTACTTAGTAGCTAAGGCTGGCTTCGAACCTGCGCGATCCTCCTGTCTCAGCCTCCCAAGTACTGGGATTACAAGGGTGCACCACCACGCCCAGCTTTGAAATTTTAAATAGGTCTTTATTAATACAGAGTTCTTAATTCAGAATATTTCTGTTTGTATTTATTAAGCCATTAAGTTCTTCCTTTTTAACAATAGAAATCCCATTCTTTGGACTAGTCAAATAACCTTTAAAATAGCTAATTGTAGTCATTTTATAGCCAGCAATTATTCTGATCCTTTTACAGACAGATCTTTCATACCATGAAAGGTTTTCAAACTGTCTATATCCATACTATGCAGAGGTTCATATTCACAATGTATATATTTTTTGTTTTAGATAGCAAAGAAACTCAATGAAATATATGAAACATATTCTATGGCTTTTTCATAATTAATGCACCTGAAAGTTTCATAATCAAACAAGGGAAAATTCCTGGCTACGTAATTTTACGGAAATTGATTAATAGAGTGTGTGTTGCCTATCTTGTTTCATCTTCTTTCATCTTTGAAAATTTGAGTATTTCTCGTCATTATCCATTATTGCTGTTATGGTACGACATAAGCAGGCCAAATATAAAGAACTTAAGACCTTAAGCTAGTGGGTATTACAGGAATTATGTTTAGATAGCACACAGACAAGGGAAGGTTTTGTTGACTGTTGCAATTCTTCTGTCAGTTTTTGGTGGTGGTTTTCCTCCCCACTTCTCTGTTGGTGATCAAACCCAGGCCTTGCACGTGATAGGCAAGCAGTATACCATGGAGCCACACCCCTCGCCCCTCATTTTATTTTGTTTTTAATTATAGAACTTTAAGGTTCACCATTCTAAGCCGGGTGTGGTGGCACAATGCCTGGAATCCCAGTGCTTGAGAGGCTGAGACAGGAAAATCGCAGGTTCAGAGTCAGCCCCAGCAACTTAGTGAGGCTCTCAGCAACTTAGTAAGACTCTGTTTCCAAATAAAAAAAATAAAAAAGGTATAGTCCTAAGGTAGAAGGCCCCTGGGTTCCACACCCAGCACTTCACCCCTTCCACACACACACACACACACACACACACACACACACAATCACCATTCTAAAGCTTGGTTAACTGCTGTTAAAATTTACTTTGGACTTTCGA
The DNA here is from genome assembly GCF_963383645.1 of Muscardinus avellanarius. Taxonomy (NCBI): domain Eukaryota; kingdom Metazoa; phylum Chordata; class Mammalia; order Rodentia; family Gliridae; genus Muscardinus; species Muscardinus avellanarius. Next base: position 79,011,389 of record NC_137797.1, read on the forward strand.
AGTATACAACATAAGTCACAAAATAAGTTGCTTTCAGCACTTTTCCCATAGGATATGCATTGCCAAGTCAAATAATCAGGGCGTCAGAGTGGTAGTTTCTACCTGAATTATCTACTTGGGTTGTTTACACAATGTCACTGTAAACTCTCTTTTAGGCATTATGTGAAAAGATACTGTGCAGTATGTTTTTCAGGAAAAAAAGATTAAGCTGTAGATAAACAGTTTAAGAATCATTTGAGATAAATTGAGAGCTGGTTCAAAGTATTACAGTTGAACTTAATATTTGCAGTTTAACTTTCCTGAAGTTTCACAGTTAATCTTCTTATTTGTACTGGATTTCGAGATAATATAAAAGGACACATGGGATCATGGCTCATTCCACCTTTCAGCTGTCTGTTAAAAAAACATCTGATGGCAACATCTCTGTTCCCCCACGGCCTCCATCCCCAATTCCCACACCCCTCAACTTGCCACGTCCTTCTCCATAGCACCCCCTAGTGTCTGTCGGGCCCTTATTTACAGTTATCTTCAAGAAGATGCCTTTCCACTCTCTTGTCCACGGGTTTATCTATCCCTAACTGTTAGAGTGCTACCTGGCACATAGTAGGTGCTTAATAAATACAAACAGAATAGACCTTCTCAGTAATATGTAGTACTGAGAAAGTTCTAGTTGTAAGCTTATAATCTCATCCTGGTAAGAGGACAATAAAGTTAGCAAATGATAACTTCATTTTGTGAAGTAAGCCCTGTGGACCATTTTAATGTTTTATATGTGAGATACAGAGAAATAAAATTCAGAATTCTATTTTTTCTGAGAAATCAAATTTTTATTTGGGGTTCTGGAGGTCTCTCGTTTTATTCTGCAGCAGAAGTAGAGTTTCTGAGCTGATTCTCTTATTTGAATAAAGTCAGAGTCCGCTCATGGAGTAAAGGGAAGAGGCTGATCAAACATCCCTCTTTCCATTTCTCCACCCCCCAGTCATTAGTGAAATGCAATCTCATAGCAGAGAGATGCCATTTTAATAAAAGGTTGAGGATTGAGTGCCTGCAGCAAAGAAGCTACCCATCTCCCTCTTCCTGATGCACAATGCTACCTGTAACCTTTAAAACAAAGAGAACTAGTATTTTCAGACAGGCTCGTGATATTGCCTGTTTGTTAAAACAAGAATGACAAGCAGACATGGTGGCACACATCTGTAATCCCAGTACTTGGGAGGCTGAGACAGTAGGATCGCAGGTTTGTGGACAGCCTCAGCCACATAGTGAGACCCTGTTTCAAAATAAAAATTTAAAGGGCTAAAAATGCAGCTTAGAGGTAAATGCCCCTGGATTCAACCCTCAGTACCAAGGGGGGAAAAATAAGGAAGAGGGAGAGGAGGAGGAGGAAGAAGAAGAGGAGAAGAAGGTGAAGGAGAAGAAGAAAGGGGAAGGAGGAAGAGAAGGGAAAAAAGAAAAGAGGAAAAAAAAACAAGGATGGCAGACTGTCATTCACTCAAGAAATCCTCTGATCTAAATTCCAGGGTTGAAAAGCTAATCCTCTAAGTGATTTCAACCAGCTTGCTAGGAATCCTAGTTGCTTCCAGTTATTATTTTAATGTCTCTAGTTCCAAGACCTAATTGGCAGTAGGTCAGCTTTCCTATTAAGAAGCTGAGCCAACTTATTTGTCCAGAAATTATCATGTTTGAACTTGGGGGTCCTTGAGGATAATACGGCTACCTCTGAAGTACACAAAGCATTTTGATTTGCCTCACACGCAACACTTTCAGATTCATCTCACTTATCTTTCCTGCATCTCCGTGTGGAGATCTAGCCAAGGTCACTCCGTGTGGAGATCTAGCCAAGGTCACTCCGGTGTACTGAGGAGGAAGCTGCCTTCAGTTCAAGGTGCAGGTTTCTAAGAGCTTTGGCTTGGCAGTTCCCGAGTAAGTGCATTTTTGCAATTAAAGTCTTAGAAAGAAAGAACAACAAGCACTCATAGTCTACCCAGAACCGTTTGCTAATATTTTTTTGTTTCATAAACATTGCTATACGTGTGTATGTTCTACATTCAAGGCTTTTAGATGATCATTGTCTCTCCTGCTAACTTGCGTGTGACTGCAGGTGAGTCACTTAATCTAGACATTTTACCCAGGCTGTGCCTCCGTTTTTTCAATTATAAAATGAAGGGCTTGGCGATTTCTTAAACAGAATTCTTTTGATACTAAAATACTTGACTTATGCATACCTGTAACCCTAGTGTTTGGGAGGCTGAGCCAGGAGGATCAGAGATTTGAGGCCAGCTCCAGCAACTTAGAAGACCTTGTTTCAAAATACAAAATAGGGCTGGAGGTTTACCTCAGAGGTAGAATGCCCCTGGGTTTAATCCCTAGTACGAATAAACAAAGTTAAGAGGATTTACCTTCAGGAGGATAGATACCTTCAGGAGGACAGATAATAAGTAACAGATACGAGCTTTTATTTTTAACAGTCATTGTCAACACTACTGGCATCGCTGACTAGAGTTATTGAACAGTCTACAAAAGTCTTCATGTTAGCCAGGTTCAATTTACAGCTTTATTCGTTATTTAGTGTGGCCAACTCAAAACTCAGTGCCAGATGTGGTGGCACACATCTTCAAGCCCAGTATTTGGAAGGCCAAGACAGAAGGATCACAGGCTCAAGGCCATCCTTAGCAGTGTAGGGAGACCTTGTTTCAAAATTTTCAAAGAACAAATAAAAAGGGCTGGGTGTAGTTCAGAGGTCGTTACCTCTGAGTTCAATCCTCAGTACCCTCCCCCAAGAAATCAGTAATAGCTAAATGCCTAAAAAAATCAGTGATGGCTAAATACCTAAAAGAATAAGTACTTCCCATGACCCAAGTGTGGCTTAATAGGTCACATCCCATTTCAATATGATAGTTTAAAAAAACCTGCAGTGATATGAAAGAGTAATCTGATATTACAACAGCCTACTTATGTTCACAGTAAAAGTTACAAGTCTGAGTACCATGTTTATGCATGGGAAATGTGGAAAGAGCTTTAAGCAGAACTCAAAGAACTATGTTCACTGCCGGGCGTGGTGGCACACGCTTGTAATCCCCGCACTTGGGAGGCGGAGACAGGAGGATCATGCAGGTTTGAAGCCAGCCGCGCTGGCTTAAGAGACCCTGTTTCCAAATAAAATATAAAATAGGTCTGGGAGTATAGCCCAGAGGTAGAAGGGTTCCATCCCCAGTACCACACACACACAAAAAAAAAACCCAAAAACCATCTTCACTTACTTGTGTAACCACATAATAACAACTGTTTTTAAAATGTTTACTGGAAAATGAAGATAACTTCCACTTTAGTTGCATCCCAAATATTCCCTAATATTTTAAGTCCCAATAGCACTGTCATCTCCTGCAGTGCCCAGATAAGAGCTGGTAAATATGCAGTGACCTGTGAAACTTTCTGTGTTCATCTCAGCTAATACATGCTGACATATGTCACCATACCTATTGGCCTGGGTGTTCTTTTAGGGCATTATAATTAATTAAACCACTAACTTTTCAACAAATCTGCAGGTCTCATGGACATTCTAATTAGACTGAGCCCTTAGTTACAATGTGCATTAAGTCTCCCATCAAGTTTGCTCTGTTGAGATGAGCTCAGCCAGGAGGGAGGGTGCGTCTCCCAGCAGGCCGGCAAGTGACTGAAGTGCTGAGCCAATAGGAAGAGAGCGTCATGAATAATCACCAGTTTGAATCTGGGTCACCTCAGCCATGACTCCAAGATCAAACGCCATCAGATGGTAATGACTGTGTGAAAGTACTGCAGGAAGTCACTGCATTTCTTATGACACCTTCCTGGGCCTTCTCGGCAGACTGTAGAGGTGGAGCCGCGCCCTTGGCCTGGAGGCCGGCCCTCGGCCCTCGGGGGCAGTTGGCACACTTCTGCAGAAATGCCTCGGGGATGGTGCACAGTGGCTTCTGCTGTCCTGGCTGCTTAGGGGGATATACTGAATCTCATCCTTTCCTCTTTTCCTGACCATCTATTCACTTCAAAGTGATGCTGTTTTGCATAGCTTCTGCCTTCTTTTTCATCACTGAAAAAGATTTAACACTCGCAAGTGTATGTCAGTCGTTTTTCCTGTTAAACGTCTCCATTTTCGTTTCAACTTGGTCGTGGTTTTCCTTCCTCCATGCCTTTACTTAAGTCCCGTGCTATGCCAGGTATGATGTTAGGCTCTGGGAATACAGACATTAAAAAAGAGTGGTTCTGTTTGGTAAGGAATTAAGACATAGAAACATTTACTGGTGATATATTGTGGTCAAGGTGGGAATAGAGAAATATACTAGACTTAGTGATAAAACAAAGTCAAGGACAGATGTCAGCCGTCCTGTGTGGATGGTTATGGAGGACTTCAGGGAGGAAAGAAAAGTCCAGCTGCGTCTTAAGGACCAGTAGGAGTGGGTCACACCATTCGAATGAAAGAATGAGTCACTTTAGGCCGTGTATACGAGAAGCATTAGACAAGCACGATGCTCAGATAATTGCAGAATTTTCTGTTTGGCTAGAAGGTCGATTCTGCACTAGGTTACAGACTTGTTGCCTCCTTTATAAAAACTCAGTCTTAATCAGAAATAAGATAGGAATGTGGACCATATCACTGTGGTCCTGTTTTCTCTGTAGCTGGCGTAAAGCTTCTGAAGAAAAGCTATTTTCCTCCTTCAAAGTGGCATTTACCTGGCCCAGCGCGCAACAGCGCAGACACAGCCGGCCCTGCTGTCCCTTCATTGTTATGTGGGTACAGTCTAAACTTACTTATTCTTCAGTTTTACTCCCAGGTTTGATTTTCTGTCTTGAGTATTTAGACAACACTAAATGATGAATGCTATATTTTTATGACGTTTGCTTTAGTACTAGAAGACCTTTCTATGAAAGTTAATTGTTGGGGGGAAAAAAGAGAGGTCTGAATGTTACCAAGTGGCCCCCAGATGTGCTTTATTGTGTTGATATCTCTGTTTTGTTTTTACAAAACCTTTAAAAAAATCTTTATTTTTGTGAAACTGGTGACTGAACTCAGGGGCATTCTACTCTGAGCTGACCTCCAGCTCTTTTTTATTTTATTATTTGGAAACAAGGTCTCACTAAGTTGCAGAGGCTGGCTTCAAACCCACAGTCTTCCTGTCTCAGCCTCCCAAGTACTGGGATTACAAGCGTGTGCCACCAAGCCTGGCTTTATCTCTAAAGAGAAAAAAAAAAGCCCTTACCAAGCAGAAATGGTAGACAATAGACTCATACAAGATGAACTATTTTTCACTTCTCAATTATCTCTTGAAATTCTATTTTAAAAAACTATAATTCAGCTGAAAAAACCTTTAACAATATGAACTTGCATATTTTAAAAAACAGATCATGTTCCTTTGTTTGTTTTCAAAAGTAAAGGTTGGTAAGTCCTGCTGTGTGTTTTGTTTTTTTATTATTTATTTATTTATTTATTTGGTGGTACTGGGGATGGAACCTGGGGGCCTTCTACCTCCGAGCTACACTCTCAGACCTATTTTATATTTTTATTTGGAAACAGCGTCTCTTAAGCCAGCGAGCCTGGCTTCGAACCTGTGCGATCCTCCTGTCTCCGCCTCCCAAGCGTGGGGATTACAAGCGTGCGCCACCACGCCTGGCGTGGTGTGTGTTTTAATATGTGGTTCATCAGTGTGGTCATATTAAAATTGTGATTTAACACCTTTTAGAATTTCTCCTCTGTATTCACTCACTAAGCACTAAGCAATCAGTATGTTTTTAGGCAGTCTGGCATGTGATAAATATTTTGTAGAATATGCGGCTGAACATACCAGTTTCTTATTTATTTATGTGTGTGTGTGTGTGTGTGTGTGTGTGTGTGTGTGTGTGTGTGTTACTGGGGGTGGAATCCAGAGGCTTTTCTACCTTGAGGCTATACTCCCAGACCTATTTTATACTTTATTTGGAAACAGGGTCTCACTAAGTTGCTGAGAGCCTAAGTGAGGCGGGCTTCGAACCTGTGCGATCCTCCTGTCTCCGCCTCCCAAGCGCTGGGATTACAAGAAGCATGCGCCACCATGCCTGGCTTAAAACATGCCAATTTCAACAAGCGTTACAAGCTTTAATTTATTTCCATACCGGTCAGGTGAACTTTGCTTATTGATGGAAAGTCCACAGACAGGAGTTCAAAGGTATTACGCAGACTCAACTAGCAAAGTGGTTTTCAAGCTTCTGTTTAGCTAGCTGAACACTTTCCCCAAGCACAAGATTATGTGGAACCCTAGCAAGTGAAGTAGGGTGCTCTTATTGGGGGCAGAAAAGGAGTTCATTGTAGGGGTACCACATCTATTTAGAAAACACATGCATGCATAAAAGATGCCCTGTTAAATTTGAATTTCAGTTTAAGAGAGAATAATTCTAGTACAAGTGTGTCCTAAATATTGCATGTCCCTAAAGTGAAGCGTTGTCAATCTGAAATTCAAATTTAATTGGACATCCTGTGTTACCTGGCAACTCTACGATTATGGCCATACCCTTACGTTCTCAGCTGCCTTCTTTACTTCTGCCAGATAAGATTCCTGGTTCCTTAAACACAGTTTGAAAACCATAGAAAGAATCTGTACGGGTCATGAGAAAGAAATTTAGAGACTACTGTCACTTCTGTTGCTAGTATGAGCATCTTTGTGATTATGCATCCATCACTATACATGATAATTTAAATGAAATATTATTAGCTTAGCTTGACCTTTAATTTTTTTAGGATATAATCCTTTGGTCTCCTAATCTTTTGGGAACAATGTTTGTTAAATCACCTATCTTTATTAATTTAATTTTTTGTTTTTTGCAGTACTGGGGATTGAACCCAGGGGACTTCTACCTTCGAGCTATACCCCCAGCCCTACTTTTTTATTCTTTATTTTGAAACAGGGTCTCACTGAGTTGCAAAGGGCCTCACTAAGTAGCTGAGGCTATCCTAGAACCAGGACCCTCTTATCTCAGCCTCCAAAATGCTGGGATTACAAGCATGCACCACCATGCCCGGCCAAATCACCTATCTTTAGAAGCCAACAACTTAATTCTTATGAGTAGGAAGGACTGATGGTGTGATCAGAATTGTGGGTTGCCAAATAGAGTCTATAAAGAAAAAAGAAAGAAACAGCACAATGGAGGCCTGTATCCCCAGTACTTGGGAAGCTGAGACACGGGAGGAGCACAAGGTTGAGGCCAGTCTCAGCAACTTAGCATTGACTCTGTTTGAAAAAAATTAAATAAAAAAGGGCTGGGGGTGTAGCTCACATGTAGAAGTCCTCTGTGTTTAATCCTCAGTGAGGTGGGGAGGGGAGGGGAGAGAACTAGAAACTTGGAAAGTATGACTCAGGAAGAATTGTCTCTGACAGATTTGTCTTGTCTTTTCGTCTGGATGGAAAGACATCGTTTAGTGATCCCAACTTGATGATAACACTTAGTGAAGCAATTCTGTTATCTGTAATATTTGCGTGTGTGCGTGCGTGCGTGTGTGTCTGCATGCGTGCTCGAATCCAGAGCCTGTACATGCTAGCCAAGTGCTCTACCACTGAGCTACATCCTCAACACTTTCTATTTTATTTTGAGACAGATCCTCACTAAATTGCCAAGGCTGGCCTGTAACTCGCAATCCTCCTTTCTCAGCCTCCCAAGTACTAGGATTCCTGGCATGTGCCACCACATATAGCTTATTTTGCTACAGTGTCTTAAACCACTCTTTGGATATTATTCTATAATTTCTCAAGCCAACTATCCTTTATTTAGCCACTAAATTTCTCAGTGAGTCTAGTCTGATTAGCATTTAGAATTCACTAGAT